>NC_090933.1:1037655159-1038866409 GCF_040938575.1 Ambystoma mexicanum
GGAGGCTGGCCCCTGGTTGGCTTGGGGTGGGGGTGTGGTGGTAGACATGAGTGGGGGCCTGGGTGGAGGGTGCCCTGGTGTCTGGGGGTGGGGGTGGTGGTAGACATGTGTGGGGGCCTGGTGGAGGCTGCCCTGCACTGCTGGGGGGTGGGGGTGATGGTAGACATGGGTGGGGGCCTGGTGGACTCTGCCCCTGGTGGCTGGGGGTGGGGTGGTGGTAGACATGAGTGGGGGCCTGGTGGAGGCTGCCCCTGCACTGCTGGGGGGTGGGGGTGGTGGGAGACATGAGTGTGGGCCTGGTGGAGGCTGCCCCTGCACTGCTGGGTGGTGGGGTGGTGGTAGACATGAGTGGGGCCTGGTGGAGGGTGCCCCTGGTGGCTGGGGGGTGGGGGTGGTGGTAGACATGAGTGGGGGCCTGGTGGAGGCTGCCCCTGCACTGCTGGGGGGTGGGGGGATGGGAGACATGGGCGGGGGCCTGGTGGAGCCTTCTCCTGGTGGGCTGGGGGGTGGGGGTGATGGGGAGACATGAGTGGGGGCCTGGTGGAGGCTGCCCTGGTGGCTGTGGGGTGGGGGTGCAGGGAGACATGAGTTGGGAGCCTGGTGGAGGCTGCCCCTGCACTGCTGGGGGGTGGGGGGGGTGGGAGACATGAGTGGGGGCCTGTTGGAGGCTCCCCCTGCACTGCTGGGGGGTGGGGGTGGTGGGAGACATGAGTGGGGGCCTGGTGGAGGCTGTCCCTGGTGGCTGGGGGGTGGGGGTGGTGTGAGACATGAGTGGGGGCCTGGTGGAGGCTGCCCCTGCACTGTTGGAGGGTGGGGGTGGTGGGAGACATGTGTGGGAGCCTGGTGGAGGCTGCCCCTGCACTGCTGGGGGGTGGGGGTGGTGGGAGACATGGGTGGGGGCCTGGTGGAGCCTGCCCTGGTGGCTGGGGGGTGGGGGTGATGGGAGACATGAGTGGGGGCCTGGTGGAGGCTGCCCCTGCACTGCTGGGGGGTGGGGTGGTGGGAGACATGAGTGGGGGCCTGGTGGGAGGCTGCCCCTGCACTGCTGGGGGTTGGGGGTGGTGGGAGACATGGGTGGGGGCCTGGTGGAGCCTGCCCTGGTGGCTGGGGGGTGGGCGTGGTGGGAGACATGAGTGGGGGCCTGGTGGAGGCTGCCCCTGGTGGCTGGGGGTGGGGGTGGTGGTAGACATGAGTGGGGGCCTGGTGGAGGCTGCCCCTGCACTGCTGGGGGTGGGGGTGGTGGTAGACATGGTGGGGGCCTGGTGGAGGCTGCCCCTGATGGCTGGGGGTTGGGGGTGGTGGAAGAGGTGGTGGAAGACATGAGTGGGGCCTGGTGGAGGCTGCCCCTGCACTCTGGGGGTGGGGGTGGTGGGAGACATGAGTGGGGGCCTGGTGGAGGCTGCCCCTGCACTGCTGCGGGGTGGGGGTGATGGGAGACATGGGTGGGGGCCTGGTGGAGCCTGCCCCTGGTGGCTGGGGGGTGGGGTGATGGGAGACATGAGTGGGGGCCTGGTGGAGGCTGCCCCTGGTGGCTGGGGGTGGGGGTGGTGGTAGACATGAGTGGGGGCCTGGTGGAGGCTGCCCTGCAATGCTGGGGGGTGGGGTGGTGGTAGACATGGGGTGGGGGCCTGGTGGAGGCTGTCCTGGTGGCTGGGGGGTGGTGGTGGTGGTAGACATGAGTGGGGGCCTGGTGGAGGCTGCCCCTGCACTGCTGGGGGGTGTGGGTGGTGGGAGACATGGGTGGGGGCCTGGTGGAGGGCTGCCCCTGCACTGCTGGGGGGTGGGGGTGGTGGTAGACATGAGTGGAGGCCTGGTGGAGGGTGCCCCTGGTGGCTGGGGGGTGGGGGTGGTGGTAGACATGAGTGGGGCCTGGTGGAGGCTGCCCCTGCACTGCCTGGGGGGTGGGGTGGTGGTAGACATGGGTGGGGGCCTGGTGGAGGCTGCCCCTGGTGGCTGGGGGGTGGGGGTGGTGGTAGACATGAGTGGGGGCCTGGTGGAGGCTGCCCCTGCACTGCTGGGGGGTGGGGTGGTGGTAGACATGGGTGGGGGCATGGTGGGAGGCTGCCCCTGGTGGCTGGGGGGTGGGGGTGCTGGTAGACATGAGTGGGGGCCTGGTGGAGGGCTTCCCCTGGTGGCTGGGGGTGGGGGTGGTGGTAGACATGTGTGGGGCCTGGTGGAGGCTGCCCCTGCACTGCTGGGGGCTGGGAGTGGTGGTAGACATGGGGTGGGGGCCTGGTGGAGGCTGCCCCTGCACTGCTGGGGGCTGGGGGTGATGGTAGACATGGGTGGGGGCCTGGTGGAGGCTGCCCCTGGTGGCTGGGGGGTGGGGGTGGTGGTAGACATGAGTGGGGGCCTGGTGGAGGCTGCCCCTGCACTGCTTGGGGGTGGGGGTGGTGGGAGACATGAGTGGGGGCCTGGTGGAGGCTGCCCCTGCACTGCTGGGGGGTGGGGGTGGTGGTAGACATGGGTGGGGGCCTGGTGGAGGCTGCCCCCTGGTGGCTGGGGGGTGGGGGTGGTGGTAGACATGAGTGGGGGCCTGGTGGAGGCTGCCCCTGCACTGCTGGGGGGTGGGGGGTGAGGGGAGACATGAGTGGGGGCCTGGTGGAGGCTGCCCCTGCACTGCTGGGGGGTGGGGGTGGTGGGAGACATGGGTCGGGGCCTGCTTGGAGCCTGCCCTGGTGGCTGGGGTGTGGGGGTGATGGGACACATGAGTGGGGGCCTGGTGGAGGCTGCCCAGGTGGCTGGGGGTTGGGGGTGCAGGGAGGCATGAGTGGGGGCCTGGTGGAGGCTGCCCCTGCACTGCTGGGGGTGGGGGTGATGGGAGACATGAGTGGGGGCCTGGTGGAGGCTGTCCCTGCACTGCTGGGCGGTGGGGGTGGTGGGAGACATGGGTGGGGGGCCTGGTGGAGGCTGCCTCTGGTGGCTGGGGTGTGGGGGTGATGGGAGACATGAGTGGGGGCCTGGTGGAGGCTGCCCTGGTGGCTAGGGGGGTGGGGGGTGATGGGAGACATGAGTGGGGGCCTGGTGGGAGCTGCCTCTGGTGGCTGGTGGGTGGGGGTGATGGGAGACATGGGTGGGGGCCTGGTGGAGGGTGCCCCTGGTGGCTGGGGGTGGGGGTGGTGGTAGACATGAATGGGGGCCTGGTGGAGGCTGCCCCTGCACTGCTGGGGTGGGGTGGTGGTAGACATGGGTGGGGGCCTGGTGGAGGCTGCCCCTGTTGGCTGGAGGGTGGGGGGTGGTAGACATGAGTGGGGGCCTGGTGGAGGCTGCCCCTGATGGCTGGGGGTGGGGGTGGTGGTAGACATGAGTGGGGGCTTGGTGGAGGGTGCCCCTGGTGTCTGGGGGGTGGGGGTGGTGGTAGGACATGTGTGGGGGCCTGGTGGAGGCTGCCCCTGCACTGCTGGGGGGTGGGGGTGATGGTAGACATGGGTGGGGGCCTGGAGGAGGCTGCCCCTGGTGGCTGGGGGTGGGGTGGTGGTAGACATGAGTGGGGGCCTGGTGGAGGCTGCCCCTGCACTGCTGGGTGGTGGGGTGGTGGTAGACATGGGTGGGGGCCTGGTGGAGGCTGCCCTGGTGGCTGGGGGGTGGGGGTGGTGGTAGACATGAGTGGGGCCTGGTGGAGGTTGCCCCTGCACTGCCGGGGGGTGGGGGTGGTGGGAGACATGAGTGGGGGCCTGGTGGAGGCTCCCCCTGCACTGCTGGGGGGTGGGGGTGGTGGGAGACATGGGTGGGGGCCTGGTGGAGCCTGCCCCTGGTGGCTGGGGGGTGGGGGTGATGGGAGACATGAGTGGGGGCCTGATGGAGGCTGTCCCTGGTGGCTGGGGGGTGGGGGTGCAGGGAGACATGAGTGGGGGCCTGGTGGAGCCTGCCCCTGGTGCTGGGGGGTGGGTGTGATGGGAGACATGAGTGGGGGCCTGGTGGAGGCTGTCCTTCGTGGCTGGGGGGTGGGGGTGCAGGGAGACATGAGTGGGGGCCTGGTGGAGGCTGCCCCTGCACTGCTGGGGGGTGGGGGTGGTGGGAGACATGAGTGGGGGCCTGGTGGAGGCTGTCCCTGCACTGCTGGGGGGGTGGTGGGAGACATGGGTGGGGGCCTGGTGGAGGCTGCCTCTGGTGGCTGGGGGTGGGGGTGACGGGAGACATGAGTGGGGGCCTGGTGGAGGCTGCCCCTGGTGGCTGGGGGGTGGGGGTGATGGGAGACATGAGTGGGGGCCTGGTGGAGGCTGCCCCCTGGTGGCTGGGGGGTGGGGGTGATGGGAGACATGGGTGGGGGCCTGGTGGACTCTGCCCCTGGTGGCTGGGGGGTGGGGGTGGTGGTAGACATGAGTGGAGGCCTGGTGGAGGCTGCCCCTGCACTGCTGGGGTGTGTGGGTGGTGGGAGACATGGGTGGGGGCCTGGTGGAGGCTGCCCCTGCACCTGCTGGGGGGTGGGGGTGGTGGTAGACATGAGTGGGGGCCTGGTGGAGGGTGCCCCTGGTGGCTGGGGGTGGGGGTGGTGGTAGACGTGAGTGGGGGCCTGGTGGAGGCTGCCCCTGCACTGCTGGGGGGCGGGGGTGGATGGGAGACATGGGCGGGGCCTGGTGGAGCCTTCTCCTGGTGGCTGGGGGGTGGGGGTGATGGGAGACATGAGTGGGGTCCTGGTGGAGGGCTGCCCCTGGTGGCTGGGGGGTGGGGGTGCAGGGAGACATGAGTGAGGGGCCTGGTGGAGGCTGCCCCTGCACTGCTGGGGGGTGGGGGGGTGGGAGACATGAGTGTGGGCCTGTTGGAGGCTGCCCCTGCACTGCTGGGGGTGGGGGTGGTGGGAGACATGAGTGGGGGCCTGGTGGAGGCTGTCCCTGGTGGCTGGGGGGTGGGGGTGGTGGGAGACATGAGTGGGGGCATGGTGGAGGCTGCCCTGCACTGCTGGAGGGTGGGGGTGGTGGGAGACATGAGTGGGAGCCTGGTGGAGGCTGCCCCTGCACTGCTGGGGGGTGGGGGTGTTGGGAGACATGGGTGGGGGCCTGGTGGAGCCTGCCCCTGGTGGCTGGGGGGTGGGGGTGATGGGAGACATGAGTGGGGGCCTGGTGGAGGCTGCCCCTGCACTGCTGGGGGGTGGGGTGGTGGGAGACATGAGTGGGGGCCTGGTGGAGGCTGCCCCTGCACTGCTGGGGGTTGGGGGTGGTGGGAGACATGGGTGGGGGCCTGGTGGAGCCTGCCCCTGGTGGCTGGGGGGTGGGCGTGGTGGGAGACATGAGTGGGGGCCTGGTGGAGGCTGCCTCTGGTGGCTGGGGGTGGGGTGGTGGTAGACATGAGTGGGGGCCTGGTGGAGGCTGCCCCTGCACTGCTGGGGGTGGGGGTGGTGGTAGACATGGGTGGGGGGCCTGGTGGAGGCTGCCCTGGTGGCTGGGGGTTGGGGGTGGTGGAAGAGGTGGTGGAAGACATGAGTGGGGGCCTGGTGGGGGCTGCCCCTGCACTGCTGGGGGTGGGGGTGGTGGGAGACATGAGTGGGGGCCTGGTGGAGGCTGCCCCTGCACTGCTGGGGTGTGTGGGTGGTGGGAGACATGGGTGGGGGCCTGGTGGAGGCTGCCCCTGCACTGCTGGGGGATGGGGGTGGTGGTAGACATGAGTGGGGGCCTGGTGGAGGGTGCCCCTGGTGGCTGGGGGGTGGGGGTGGTGGTAGACGTGAGGTGGGGGGCCTGGTGGAGGCTGCCCCTGCACTGCTGGGGGGCGGGGGGGGGATGGGAGACATGGGCGGGGGCCTGGTGGAGCCCTTCTCCTGGTGGCTGGGGGGTGGGGGTGATGGGAGACATGAGTGGGGTCCTGGTGGAGGCTGCCCCTGGTGGCTGGGGGGTGAGGGTGCAGGGAGACATGAGTGGGGGCCTGGTGGAGGCTGCCCCTGCACTGCTGGGGGGTGGGGGGGGTGGGAGACATGAGTGGGGCCTGTTGGAGGCTGCCCTGCACTGCTGGGGGTGGGGGGGTGGTGGGAGACATGAGTGGGGGCCTGGTGGAGGCTGTCCCTGGTGGCTGGGGGTGGGGGTGGTGGGAGACATGAGTGGGGGCCTGGTGGAGGCTGCCCCTGCACTGCTGGAGGGTGGGGGTGGTGGGAGACATGAGTGGGGAGCCTGGTGGAGGCTGCCCCTGGTGGCTGGGGGGTGGGGGTGATGGGAGACATGAGTGGAGGCCTGGTGGAGGCTGCCCCTGCACTGCTGGGGGGTGGGGGTGATGGGAGACATGAGTGGGGGCCTGGTGGAGGCTGCCCCTGCACTGCTGGGGGTTGGGGGTGGTGGAGACATGGGTGGGGGCCTGGTGGAGCCTGCCCCTGGTGGCTGGGGGGTGGGCGTGGTGGGAGACATGAGTGGGGGCCTGGTGGAGGCTGCCCCTGGTGGCTGGGGGTGGGGTGGTGGTAGACATGAGTGGGGCCTGGTGGAGGCTGCCCCTGCACTGCTGGGGGTGGGGGTGGTGGTAGACATGGGTGGGGGCCTGGTGGAGGCTGCCCCTGGTGGCTGGGGGTTGGGGGTGGTGGAAGAGGTGGTGGAAGACATGAGTGGGGGCCTGGTGGGGGCTGCCCCTGCACTGCTGGGGGTGGGGGTGGTGGGAGACATGAGTGGGGGCCTGGTGGAGGCTGCCCCTGCACTGCTGCGGGGTGGGGGTGGTGGGAGACATGGGTGGGGGCCTGGGTGGAGCCTGCCCCTGGTGGCTGGGGGGTAGGGGTGATGGGAGACATGAGTGGGGGCCTGGTGGAAGCTGCCCCTGGTGGCTGGGGAGTGGGGGTGGTGGTAGACATGAGTGGGGCCTGGTGGAGGCTGCCCCTGCAATGCTGGAGGGTGGGGGTGGTGGTAGACATGGGTGGGGGCCTGGTGGAGGCTGCCCTGCACTGCTGGGGGTGTGGGTGGTGGGAGACATGGGTGGGGGCCTGGTGGAGGCTGCCCCTGCACTGCTGGGGGGTGGGGGTGGTGGTAGACATGAGTGGAGGCCTGGTGGAGGGTGCCCCTGGTGGCTGGGGGGTGGGGGTGGTGGTAGACATGAGTGGGGGCCTGGTGGAGGCTGCCCCTGCACTGCCTGGGGGGTGGGGTGGTGGTAGACATGGGTGGGGGCCTGGTGGAGGCTGCCCCTGGTGGCTGGGGGGTGGGGGTGGTGGTAGACATGAGTGGGTGCCTGGTGGAGGCTACCCCTGCACTGCTAGGGGGTGGGGTGGTGGTAGACATGGGTGGGGGGCCTGGTGGAGGCTGCCCTTGGTGGCTGGGGGTGGGGGTGGTGGTAGACATGAGTGGGGGCCTGGTGGAGGCTGCCCCTGGTGGCTGGGGGTGGGGGTGGTGGGAGACATGTGTCGGGGCCTGGTGGAGGCTGCCCCTGCACTGCTGGGGGCTGGGGGTGGTGGTAGACATGGGTGGGGGCCTGGTGGAGGTTGCCCCTGCACTGCTGGGGCTGGGGGTGATGGTAGACATGGGTGGGGGCCCTGGTGGAGGCTGCCCTGGTGGCTGGGGGGTGGGGGTGGTGGTAGACATGAGTGGGGGCCTGGTGGAGGCTGCCCCTGCACTGCTTGGGGGTGGGGGTGGTGGGAGACATGAGTGGGGGCCTGGGTGGAGGCTGCCCCTGCACTGCTGGGGGGTGGGGGTGGTGGTAGACATGGGTGGGGGCCTGGTGGAGGCTGCCCCTGGGTGGGCTGGGGTGGGGGTGGTGGTAGACATGAGTGGGGGCCTGGTGGAGGCTGCCCCTGCACTGCTGGGGGGTGGGGTGAGGGGAGACATGAGTGGGGGCCTGGTGGAGGCTGCCCCTGCACTGCTGGGGGGTGGGGGTGGTGGGAGACATGGGTCGGGGCCTGCTGGAGCCTGCCCCTGGTGGCTGGGGTGTGGGGGGTGATGGGACACATGAGTGGGGGCCTGGTGGAGGCTGCCCCTGCACTGCTGGGGGGTGGGGGTGGTGGTAGACATGGGTGGGGGCCTGGTGGAGGCTGCCCCTGGTGGCTGGGGGGTGGGGGTGGTGGTAGACATGAGTGGGGGCCTGGTGGAGGCTGCCACTGCACTGCTGGGGTGTGTGGGTGGTGGGAGACATGGGTGGGGGCCTGGTGGAGGCTGCCCCTGCACTGCTGGGGGGTGGGGGTGTTGGGAGACATGGGTGGGGGCCTGGTGGAGCCTGCCCTGGTGGCTGGGGGGTGGGGGTGATGGGAGACATGAGTGGGGGCCTGGTGGTGGCTGCCCCTGCACTGCTGGGGGGTGGGGTGGTGGGAGACATGAGTGGGGGCCTGGTGGAGGCCTGGCCCCTGCACTGCTGGGGGTTGGGGGTGGTGGGAGACATGGGTGGGGGCCTGGTGGAGCCTGCCCCTGTGGCGGGGGTGGGCGTGGTGGTAGACATGAGGTGGGGGCCTGGTGGAGGCTGCCCCTGCACTGCTGGGGGTGGGGGTGGTGGTATACATGGGTGGGGGCCTGGTGGAGGCTGCCCCTGATGGCTGGGGGTTGGGGGTGGTGGAAGAGGTGGTGGAAGACATGAGTGGGGGCCTGGTGGGGGCTGCCCCTGCACTGCTGGGGGTGGGGGTGGTGGGAGACATGAGTGGGGGCCTGGTGGAGGCTGCCCCTGCACTGCTGCGGGGTGGGGTGGTGGGAGGACATGGGTGGGGGCCTGGTGGAGCCTGCCCCTGGTTGGCTGGGGGTGGGTAGGGGTGATGGGAGACATGAGTGGGGGCCTGGTGGAAGCTGCCCCTGGTGGCTGGGGGGTGGGGGTGGTGGTAGACATGAGTGGGGGCCTGGTGGAGGCTGCCCCTGCAATGCTGGAGGGTGGGGGTGGTGGTAGACATGGGTGGGGGCCTGGTGGAGGCTGTCCCTGGTGGCTGGGGGGTGGTGGTGGTGGTAGACATGAGTGGGGGCCTGGTGGAGGCTGCCCCTGCACTGCTGGGGGGTGTGGGTGGTGGGAGACATGGGTGGGGGCCTGGTGGAGGCTGCCCCTGCACTGCTGGGGGGTGGGGGTGGTGGTAGACATGAGTGGAGGCCTGGTGGAGGGTGCCCCTGGTGGCTGGGGGGTGGGGGTGGTGGTAGACATGAGTGGGGGCCTGGTGGAGGCTGCCCCTGCACTGCCTGGGGGTGGGGTGGTGGTAGACATGGGTGGGGGCCTGGTGGAGGCTGCCCCTGGTGGCTGGGGGGTGGGGGTGGTGGTAGACATGAGTGGGGGCCTGGTGGAGGCTGCCCCTGCACTGCTGGGGGGTGGGGTGGTGGTAGACATGGGTGGGGGCCTGGTGGAGGCTGCCCCTGGTGGCTGGGGGGTGGGGGTGGTGGTAGACATGAGTGGGGGCCTGGTGGAGGCTGCCCCTGGTGGCTGGGGGTGGGGGTGGTGGTAGACATGTGTGGGGGCCTGGTGGAGGCTGCCCCTGCACTGCTGGGGGTGGTGGTAGACATGGGTTGGGGCCTGGTGGAGGCTGCCCCTGCACTGCTGGGGGCTGGGGGTGATGGTAGACATGGGTGGGGGCCTGGTGGAGGCTGCCCCTGGTGGCTGGGGGGTGGGGGTGGTGGTAGACATGAGTGGGGCCTGGTGGAGGCTGTCCCTGCACTGCTTGGGGGTGGGGGTGGTGGGAGACATGAGTGGGGGCCTGGTGGAGGCTGCCCCTGCACTGCTGGGGGGTGGGGGTGGTGGTAGACATGGGTGGGGGCCTGGTGGAGGCTGCCCCTGGTGGCTGGGGGGTGGGGGTGGTGGTAGACATGAGTGGGGGCCTGGTGGAGGCTGCCTCTGCACTGCTGGGGGGTGGGGGTGAGGGGAGACATGAGTGGGGGCCTGGTGGAGGCTGCCCCTGCACTGCTGGGGGGTGGGGGTGGTGGGAGACATGGGTCGGGGCCTGCTGGAGCCTGCCCCTGGTGGCTGGGGTGTGGGGGTGATGGGACACATGAGTGGCGGCCTGGTGGAGGCTGCCCAGGTGGCTGGGGGTTGGGGGTGCAGGGAGACATGAGTGGGGGCCTGGTGGAGGCTGCCCCTGCACTGCTGGGGGGTGGGGGTGGTGGGAGACATGAGTGGGGCCTGGTGGAGGCTGTCCCTGCACTGCTGGGGGGTGGGGGTGGTGGGAGACATGAGTGGGGGCCTGGTGGAGGCTGTCCCTGGTGGCTGGGGGGTGGGGGTGGTGGGAGACATGAGTGGGGGCCTGGTGGAGGCTGCCCCTGCACTGCTGGAGGGTGGGGGTGGTGGGAGACATGAGTGGGAGCCTGGTGGAGGCTGCCCCTGCACTGCTGGGGGGTGGGGGTGTTGGGAGACATGAGTGAGGGCCTGGTGGAGGCTGCCTCTGGTTGCTGGTGGGTGGGGGTGATGGGAGACATGGGTGGGGGCCTGGTGGAGGCTGCCCCTGGTGGCTGGGTGGTGGGGATGGTGGTAGACATGAGTGGGGGCCTGCTGGAGGCTGCCCCTGCACTGCTGGGGGGTGGGGGTGGTGGGAGACATGGGTGGGGGCCTGGTGGAGGCTGCCCCTGCACTGCTGGGGGGTGGGGGTGGTGGTAGACATGAGTGGGGGCCTGGTGGAGGGTGCCCCTGGTGGCTGGGGGGTGGGGGTGGTGGTAGACATGAGTGGGGGCCTGGTGGAGGCTGCCCCTGCACTGCTGGGGGTGGGGGTGGTGGTAGACATGGGTGGGGGCCTGGTGGAGGCTGCCCCTGGTGGCTGGGGGTTGGGGGTGGTGGAAGAGGTGGTGGAAGACATGAGTGGGGGCCTGGTGGGGGCTGCCCCTGCACTGCTGGGGGTGGGGGTGGTGGGAGACATGAGTGGGGGCCTGGTGGAGGCTGCCCCTGCACTGCTGGGGTGTGTGGGTGGTGGGAGACATGGGTGGGGGCCTGGTGGAGGCTGCCCCTGCACTGCTGGGGGGTGGGGGTGGTGGTAGACATGAGTGGGGGCCTGGTGGAGGGTGCCCCTGGTGGCTGGGGGGTGGGGGTGGTGGTAGACGTGAGTGGGGGCCTGGTGGAGGCTGCCCCTGCACTGCTGGGGGGCGGGGGGGATGGGAGACATGGGCGGGGGCCTGGTGGAGCCTTCCCCTGGTGGCTGGGGGGTGGGGGTGATGGGAGACATGCGTGGGGGCCTGGTGGAGGCTGCCCCTGGTGGCTGGGGGGTGGGGGTGCAGGGAGACATGAGTGGGGGCCTGGTGGAGGCTGCCCCTGCACTGCTGGGGGGTGGGGGGGGGTGGGAGACATGAGTGGGGGCCTGTTGGAGGCTGCCCCTGCACTGCTGGGGGGTGGGGGTGGTGGGAGACATGAGTGGGGGCCTGGTGGAGGCTGTCCCTGGTGGCTGGGGGGTGGGGGTGGTGGGAGACATGAGTGGGGGCCTGGTGGAGGCTGCCCCTGCACTGCTGGAGGGTGGGGGTGGTGGGAGACATGAGTGGGAGCCTGGTGGAGGCTGCCCCTGGTGGCTGGGGGGTGGGGGTGATAGGAGACATGAGTGGAGGCCTGGTGGAGGCTGCCCCTGCACTGCTGGGGGGTGGGGGTGATGGGAGACATGAGTGGGGGCCGGGTGGAGGCTGCCCCTGCACTGCTGGGGGTTGGGGGTGGTGGGAGACATGGGTGGGGGCCTGGTGGAGCCTGCCCCTGGTGGCTGGGGGGTGGGCGTGGTGGCAGACATGAGTGGGGGCCTGGTGGAGGCTGCCCCTGGTGGCTGGGGGTGGGGGTGGTGGTAGACATGAGTGGGGGCCTGGTGGAGGCTGCCCCTGCACTGCTGGGGGTGGGGGTGGTGGTAGACATGGGTGGGGGCCTGGTGGAGGCTGCCCCTGGTGGCTGGGGGTTGGGGGTGGTGGAAGAGGTGGTGGAAGACATGAGTGGGGGCCTGGTGGGGGCTGCCCCTGCACTGCTGGGGGTGGGGGTGGTGGGAGACATGAGTGGGGGCCTGGTGGAGGCTGCCCCTGCACGGCTGCGGGGTGGGGGTGGTGGGAGACATGGGTGGGGGCCTGGTGGAGCCTGCCCCTGGTGGCTGGGGGGTAGGGGTGATGGGAGACATGAGTGGGGGCCTGGTGGAAGCTGCCCCTGGTGGCTGGGGGGTGGGGGTGGTGGTAGACATGAGTGGGGGCCTGGTGAAGGCTGCCCCTGCAATGCTGGAGGGTGGGGGTGGTGGTAGACATGGGTGGGGGCCTGGTGGAGGCTGTCCCTGGTGGCTGGGGGGTGGTGGTGGTGGTAGACATGAGTGGGGGCCTGGTGGAGGCTGCCCCTGCACTGCTGGGGGGTGTGGGTGGTGGGAGACATGGGTGGGGGCCTGGTGGAGGCTGCCCCTGCACTGCTGGGGGGTGGGGGTGGTGGTAGACATGAGTGGAGGCCTGGTGGAGGGTGCCCCTGGTGGCTGGGGGGTGGGGGTGGTGGTAGACATGAGTGGGGGCCTGGTGGAGGCTGCCCCTGCACTGCCTGGGGGGTGGGGTGGTGGTAGACATGGGTGGGGGCCTGGTGGAGGCTGCCCCTGGTGGCTGGGGGGTGGGGGTGGTGGTAGACATGAGTGGGTGCCTGGTGGAGGCTGCCCCTGCACTGCTGGGGGGTGGGGTGGTGGTAGACATGGGTGGGGGCCTGGTGGAGGCTGCCCTTGGTGGCTGGGGGTGGGGGTGGTGGTAGACATGAGTGGGGGCCTGGTGGAGGCTGCCCCTGGTGGCTGGGGGTGGGGGTGGTGGTAGACATGTGTGGGGGCCTGGTGGAGGCTGCCCCTGCACTGCTGGGGGCTGGGGGTGGTGGTAGACATGGGTGGGGGCCTGGTGGAGGTTGCCCCTGCACTGCTGGGGGCTGGGGGTGATGGTAGACATGGGTGGGGGCCTGGTGGAGGCTGCCCCTGGTGGCTGGGGGGTGGGGGTGGTGGTAGACATGAGTGGGGCCTGGTGGAGGCTGCCCCTGCACTGCTTGGGGGTGGGGGTGGTGGGAGACATGAGTGGGGGCCTGGTGGAGGCTGCCCCTGCACTGCTGGGGGGTGGGGGTGGTGGTAGACATGGGTGGGGGCCTGGTGGAGGCTGCCCCTGGTGGCTGGGGGGTGAGGGTGGTGGTAGACATGAGTGGGGGCCTGGTGGAGGCTGCCCCTGCACTGCTGGGGGGTGGGGGTGAGGGGAGACATGAGTGGGGGCCTGGTGGAGGCTGCCCCTGCACTGCTGGGGGGTGGGGGTGGTGGGAGACATGGGTCGGGGCCTGCTGGAGCCTGCCCCTGGTGGCTGGGGTGTGGGGGTGATGGGACACATGAGTGGGGGCCTGGTGGAGGCTGCCCCTGCACTGCTGGGGGGTGGGGGTGGTGGTAGACATGGGTGGGGGCCTGGTGGAGGCTGCCCCTGGTGGCTGGGGGTGGGGGTGGTGGTAGACATGAGTGGGGGCCTGGTGGAGGCTGCCCCTGCACTGCTGGGGTGTGTGGGTGGTGGGAGACATGGGTGGGGGCCTGGTGGAGGCTGCCCCTGCACTGCTGGGGGGTGGGGGTGTTGGGAGACATGGGTGGGGGCCTGGTGGAGCCTGCCCCTGGTGGCTGGGGGGTGGGGGTGATGGAAGACATGAGTGGGGGCCTGGTGGAGGCTGCCCCTGCACTGCTGGGGGGTGGGGTGGTGGGAGACATGAGTGGGGGCCTGGTGGAGGCTGCCCCTGCACTGCTGGGGGTTGGGGGTGGTGGGAGACATGGGTGGGGGCCTGGTGGAGCCTGCCCCTGGTGGCGGGGGGGGGGGTGGGCGTGGTGGGAGACATGAGTGGGGGCCTGGTGGAGGCTGCCCCTGGTGGCTGGGGGTGGGGGTGGTGGTAGACATGAGTGGGGGCCTGGTGGAGGCTGCCCCTGCACTGCTGGGGGTGGGGGTGGTGGTATACATGGGTGGGGGCCTGGTGGAGGCTGCCCCTGATGGCTGGGGGTTGGGGGTGGTGGAAGAGGTGGTGGAAGACATGAGTGGGGGCCTGGTGGGGGCTGCCCCTGCACTGCTGGGGGTGGGGGTGGTGGGAGACATGAGTGGGGGCCTGGTGGAGGCTGCCCCTGCACTGCTGCGGGGTGGGGGTGGTGGGAGACATGGGTGGGGGCCTGGTGGAGCCTGCCCCTGGTGGCTGGGGGGTAGGGGTGATGGGAGACATGAGTGGGGGCCTGGTGGAAGCTGCCCCTGGTGGCTGGGGGGTGGGGTGGTGGTAGACATGAGTGGGGGCCTGGTGGAGGCTGCCCCTGCAATGCTGGAGGGTGGGGGTGGTGGTAGACATGGGTGGGGGCCTGGTGGAGGCTGTCCCTGGTGGCTGGGGGGTGGTGGTGGTGGTAGACATGAGTGGGGGCCTGGTGGAGGCTGCCCCTGCACTGCTGGGGGGTGTGGGTGGTGGGAGACATGGGTGGGGGCCTGGTGGAGGCTGCCCCTGCACTGCTGGGGGGTGGGGGTGGTGGTAGACATGAGTGGAGGCCTGGTGGAGGGTGCCCCTGGTGGCTGGGGGGTGAGTGTGGTGGTAGACATGAGTGGGGGCCTGGTGGAGGCTGCCCCTGCACTGCCTGGGGGTGGGGTGGTGGTAGACATGGGTCGGGGCCTGGTGGAGGCTGCCCCTGGTGGCTGGGGGGTGGGGGTGGTGGTAGACATGAGTGGGGGCCTGGTGGAGGCTGCCCCTGCACTGCTGGGGGGTGGGGTGGTGGTAGACATGGGTGGGGGCCTGGTGGAGGCTGCCCCTGGTGGCTGGGGGGTGGGGGTGGTGGTAGACATGAGTGGGGGCCTGGTGGAGGCTGCCCCTGGTGGCTGGGGGTGGGGGTGGTGGTAGACATGTGTGGGGGCCTGGTGGAGGCTGCCCCTGCACTGCTGGGGGTGGTGGTAGACATGGGTTGGGGCCTGGTGGAGGCTGCCCCTGCACTGCTGGGGGCTGGGGGTGATGGTAGACATGGGTGGGGGCCTGGTGGAGGCTGCCCCTGGTGGCTGGGGGGTGGGGGTGGTGGTAGACATGAGTGGGGCCTGGTGGAGGCTGTCCCTGCACTGCTTGGGGGTGGGGGTGGTGGGAGACATGAGTGGGGGCCTGGTGGAGGCTGCCCCTGCACTGCTGGGGGGTGGGGGTGGTGGTAGACATGGGTGGGGGCCTGGTGGAGGCTGCCCCTGGTGGCTGGGGGGTGGGGGTGGTGGTAGACATGAGTGGGGGCCTGGTGGAGGCTGCCTCTGCACTGCTGGGGGGTGGGGGTGAGGGGAGACATGAGTGGGGGCCTGGTGGAGGCTGCCCCTGCACTGCTGGGGGGTGGGGGTGGTGGGAGACATGGGTCGGGGCCTGCTGGAGCCTGCCCCTGGTGGCTGGGGTGTGGGGGTGATGGGACACATGAGTGGCGGCCTGGTGGAGGCTGCCCAGGTGGCTTGGGGTTGGGGGTGCAGGGAGACATGAGTGGGGGCCTGGTGGAGGCTGCCCCTGCACTGCTGGGGGGTGGGGGTGGTGGGAGACATGAGTGGGGGCCTGGTGGAGGCTGTCCCTGCACTGCTGGGGGGTGGGGGTGGTGGGAGACATGGGTGGGGGCCTGGTGGAGGCTGCCTCTGGTGGCTGGGGTGTGGGGGTGATGGGAGACATGAGTGGGGGCCTGGTGGAGGCTGCCCCTGGTGGCTGGGGGGTGGGGGTGATGGGAGACATGAGTGAGGGCCTGGTGGAGGCTGCCTCTGGTTGCTGGTGGGTGGGGGTGATGGGAGACATGGGTGGGGGCCTGGTGGAGGCTGCCCCTGGTGGCTGGGTGGTGGGGATGGTGGTAGACATGAGTGGGGGCCTGGTGGAGGCTGCCCCTGCACTGCTGGGGGGTGGGGGTGGTGGGAGACATGGGTGGGGGCCTGGTGGAGGCTGCCCCTGCACTGCTGGGGGGTGGGGGTGGTGGTAGACATGAGTGGGGGCCTGGTGGAGGGTGCCCCTGGTGGCTGGGGGGTGGGGGTGGTGGTAGACATGAGTGGGGGCCTGGTGGAGGCTGCCCCTGCACTGCTGGGGGGTGGGGGTGGTGGGAGACATGGGTGGGGGCCTGGTGGAGCCTTCCCCTGGTGGCTGGGGGGTGGGGGTGATGGGAGACATGCGTGGGGGCCTGGTGGAGGCTGCCCCTGGTGGCTGGGGGGTGGGGGTGCAGGGAGACATGAGTGGGGGCCTGGTGGAGGCTGCCCCTGCACTGCTGGGGGGTGGGGGTGGTGGGAGACATGAGTGGGGGCCTGGTGGAGGCTGCCCCTGCACTGCTGCGGGGTGGGGGTGGTGGGAGACAAGGGTGGGGGCCTGGTGGAGGCTGCCCCTGGTGGCTAGGGGGTGGGGGTGATGGGAGACATGAGTGGGGGCCTGGTGGAGGCTGCCCCTGGTGGCTGGGGGTGGGGGTGATGGGAGACATGAGTGGGGGCCTGGTGGAGCCTGTCCCTGGTGGCTGGGGGTGCAGGGGGACATGCGTTGGTGGGCAGTAGTGCAAGGTGACATGTGGGTTGGCTGGGGGCATGGCCATGGTGGATGGGGTGCCTGCAGGACATGTGCAGGGTAGGCCTCTGTGGTGTTGGCCACCTGCAGGGGCCGTGGAGGGTGTAGAGGGAACACCTGGGAGGACCCACACGTGCAATTCACGTGTGGTGCTCCCCGTGCACCCCTGTAATACACGTACCCTGATGGAATTGCGTGTGATACTTCCAGCGCACCCCTGAAATACATGTACCCTGCTGATTTTGTGTGTGATACTTCCCGCGCACCCCTGAAATACATGTACCCTGCTGCTTTTGCGTGTGATACTTCTCGCGCACCCCTGGAATACACGTACCCTGATGGAATCGCGTGTGATACTTCCCGCGCACCCCTGAGATACACGTACCCTGCTGCTTTTGCGTGTGATACTTCCCGTGCACCCTGGAACACACGTACCCTGCTGTTTTTGCGTGTGATACTTCTCGCGCACCCCTGGAATACACGTACCCTAATGGAATCGCGTGTGATACTTCCCGCGCACCCCTGAGATACACGTACCCTGCTGCTTTTGCGTGTGATACTTCCCGCGCACCCCTGAAATACACGTACCATGCTGTTTTTACGTGTGATACTTCCTGTGCACCCCTGGAACACACGTACCCTGCTGTTTTTGCGTGTGATACTTCTCGCGCACCCCTGGAATACACGTACCCTGATGGAATCGCATTTGATACTTCCCGCGCACCCCTGAGATACATGTACCCTGCTGCTTTTGCGTGTGATACTTCCCGCGCACCCCTGAAATACACGTACCCTGCTGCTTTTGAGTGTGATACTTCCCGCGCACCCCTGAAATACACGTACCCTGCTGCTTTTGCGTGTGTTACTTCCCACGCACCCCTAATGCACACGTACACAGGACAATCGCGTGTGGAACTTCCCGCGAACCACTGAAATACATGTTCCCCGCTTGGCGTTTGCTGTTTGCCAGCCCTGTGAACTGGTCCAGGGTTAGCGCAGCCCTTTGCGATTATTTGGGAATTTTGAAGGCTTTTCCTTGCGCGAGGGCGTTCTTGGGGGCGTAACTGGTGCTGCTGCAGGGTCGCTGCGCCACGCTGCGCCACGGCTGGTTTTGGATGCGAAAATCCATGAATACGCTGTGCGCGGAAATCGATTTTAGCGCACACGGCTGGCGCAGACATTCGCACGGGCACGCTGTGCGCCTGCCGCGTGCGCCACTTTTGTGCAAATTTCTATGAATTACCCTGTAAATTCATTGCCGGAGTTGATGTATCCGAAGGGAGTCCGAGTTCAAGTGTACTGCTGCCACCCGAAGGTAAAGGCCAGCTTGTATTGGTCCTCCTTACTGACAGGTACCCATTTGTCAGGTCAATGGTAGTGTATACCTTTGACCCCTGGATCTGGGCCAGCCCTTAGTCAATGTAGGGAAGAGGCAATCAGGAAGTGTGGACCCGTTTGTTCAGCTCATTTAGATCAGCACAGAGTCTCCACTGGCCGTTTGGTTTCAAAACCCCCAGCACCAGATTATTGAAGGTGCTGTGGACTGGACGAATTATCATTTCTGTGAGGGACTCCATGGATGCGAGAGGCAAGCAATATTGCTTCACAAATACTGGAGTCATGCCAGGGTCTGTGGGAATTGTTGTTGTATGGATTTCAGTGAGTCCACCGCAAAGAGATCTTGAAAATCTAAGAAAACTCGTTTCAATTTTTGCTTTTGTTCCAGAGTCTCACAGGCATCAGCTAGGTTGACTCTCTCTTCGACCATCTGCCGGAAGCCCGAAAAAAACTTCTGGTTTGGCTATCTCAGCGCCCTCCTCCAGCTGGGTGGAGAAGTCCCTGGTTAACGTACTGACTTGGACGGATGGCTTCAGGTGGGGAAGGCAGTCCTGGTGCACTTGAAAGATCACCTCATCCCTCCTGAATTCACAGGTCACCTCTTCCTTACCATAAGGGCAGGAGGAGTACACCAGGAAATCCCCCCATGCCGGGTGAAGATCCTGTCTGGTGTTGTGTCATTGTCGCTCTCACTGTCAAAACAGTCATTGGGGATTGGTCCTATCAGTTAATTACCTAAATCTATGGAAAAATGTCGGTCAGCAACCGCCATTCCAATAATGGTGCCTGCGCCCAGAGTGATACTCCTAAGGTGTTATCCACCACTATTGTAATGGTGTTGTGTTCTGTATTGACTAGTGGTGTTGGGTTTAACCCCAACCCTTGCTGTTGGAGATGGGCATTGAGGTGAACATATGCGTCAGGATTTTGCAGTTTCTGTGTTCTTTTAATTTTTACTTTAAATTGGGAATTGTCCGGTCCATTCTGGGATGGTGACTTCCTCTCCAATCTGAACTTCCACTGCATATGGCAGCAGTTGAGCTGACTGAAATGCTTTCTCTGGGTCATCGAAGTCCATGGGATTACCCGCTAATCGGGACCAGGCTTTGAAGTTTATTAGGTCCAAACTAATGGCAAAGCGATTGAGAATGTCACTGCCTAAATAAAATGCAGCAGGGACATCTCGCACGACCCAACAATTATGGACTATGCTCTTGTTGTCTATGGAACTTTTGAGCATACACCTGCTAGGCAGGAGATGTTTGGAATTGGGTGTTTCCAGGTCCATTTCCCATTTATCTAGCAATTTAAATATGGGAATGGCTGGATCTTTTGGAAGTTTTTGGAACATGGCTTCGCTGATGAAGCTCTTACCGTTGTTCACGCATACTCGGGGGCGAGAACAGAGTCCTTCCCCTCATTTAACTGAATGGGGATGAACAACTGTTATCCAATTTTCTGAATGTCAGCCAAGCTTTGAGCTGGTTTCTCATCATTTTAGACTATGGAAGTGGGATTTTCTGATTTTGAATTGTGAAATAGAATTTCAGAGTATTTCCTTCCAGTGTGGAATGCCACTTTAGACTGGAAGGAAGGTTGATTTTCAGAAATGGAGAGTACTTCCCATCGCCAGTTTGTTGTCCTACTGCAATTACTGTCACGTCAGGTATTTTGTTGTTTTGAAAATGGAATTCAGTGTGATCCTGTTTTTGTTCAACCATGTGGCAGGTGCCATTTAAACTAACATGGTTGACACTATGTTTTAATTTTATTGGTCAGTTAGTCTGGGTCCAGAGGACCTTGTTTACACAATCTATTAGAGGAGACAATCGACGCAGGATGTCATTCCCCAGTAAACATGGTGTGCCCTCTGAAGTCACAACTATGACCGGGTGTTTTACTTTGTGTCACCCAGTTTTAATTTCTAAATCCGCAGTCCCCTTGACAGGAATTTCATTCCCATCGAAGTTCTAAAGTTGTCCAGGAAGAGGGGTGAGAGGGATCTGGTATCTCTCCCCCTTCCTGAATTCAGCTGATCAAAGGGCCTTTTTGACAGAAGGGTGGCTTGGGATCCAGTATCCACCAGTGCCATAAATGTACATTGGCCCTCATTACAAGTCAGGCGTTATGGGTTTAACGGAACCGTCGGCGCCGTTAACCCTTAACGCTGTAAGCGATATTCAATCAACACTACAGCTAAGTCAATGCCTAGTCTGGGATGCTGAGGAAAACCCTTATTGATGTATTTTTATGTCCAGTTCAGTTCTCTGGATGACAACCCTTGTATAACACCCCCCTCTTAGAATCCCCCTGACCCCACTGAGCCAAGAAGTAGGTTTGTTTTGCAAATTAAAAGGTTTATTTGAAAATGTAAACAATATATATATATCACACTTCTATAAATAAATTGATAATGGATATTACACTTGTGAATATGAGCAGTAACCAGCAAGAGGTAACTTATGAATAGGAACAGAAGAATAAGGTGGGAAATAATGCTTTATATGGTTCAAGGAAACGCAATGATGAATGAAATGCAGTACAGAAGATAACTTGATATGGCTTCAACAAAAGACAATGTAATCACTTTTCCTTGACAATTCACTCCCCCCCTATATAATGTAAGAAATGGAAGGGGAGCACACAGTCTTCAAGAATCCCAACAAAATGCAATACGAAATGCAGTTCCCCCCCCAGCAAGCTTAGAGGGAAACAGGTAGAGATTTGAAACACAGGCGAATTACTTTGAAATGTGATGGCAATGAAGTGAAAATGCTAAAATTGATTTTAATTCCCTGCAGGAGGTTCAGGGTGAGGGAGAGATACTTTATATTAGTTCAGGCTCACTTTAGCAATGCTCTATGCGTAACTACCAGGTTGCAAACGGATTTTAACAAAGGAAAGAATGGAGCTGCTATTTTGACAAGTGGAGAAATTGAGCCAAATCGCAAATCGCGGTAAATTTTGCGAGTGCGTGAATCGCGATTGCGGTAAAAGTATAAGGAGTAGGAAGTCAGTTCTAGGCTTGTTGGAAAGCCAAGATTCTAAGCTTTCAGAGGAAATCTCGTTCCTAGGACAAATGGTTCCAGAGATACGGACGGTTTAATAAAAGTAGATTTTCGGATTTAAAGTAAAACTCAAATGACAGGTGACAGCTTGCAGCTGCAGAATTGAAAGGTGACAGTTGTGCAGCTTTACAAATGACAGATGACACTATTTCTAGGAGGCTGTTCTAATTAGGTTAAAATAGTTTGGATTAGATTATTTTAACTAAGAGATTGGGTTCTGCACAGTTCTGGCGGATACTCACTCCTAATTTTGAAATGAATGGGCCTCGTCACGGATCTGGTCAACACGTCCAGCGGCGGTTCTCTCTGCTCGGCGGGTCAATCAGGCACCGGTTCTGCTCACAGCGATCCGGATCTCTGGTTCTGCTCACAGCGGTCTGGGTCTGGTCTGCGGTTCCGGCAAAAGTTCTTGGCAGGGAATTCAAACAGCTCGCCCGGCTGTTGAATAGTTTGCAAATGATTTTAAGGATGCTGTGGCCTGCTGAGAAGAGTTCTCAGTTTGTGGGTTTAGGCCCTTGCTTTAAGTTCTGAAGTAAAATTCTGGTCTCTGAAGATTGATGGATGTGAAGTCTGGAGTCTCCCGGCAGAGCGTCCCGCAGAAAATGGAATTGAATTTTTCTACCTGTCCCAGCAGTCTCTTTTTATGTGTTTTGAAAATGGGTGTGTGCCTGGGCCTAGCTAAGCCTGCCCCTCTCTACTTGTCATTGGCCCAATTCTCCCCTCTCCCATGATTGGGGGAAGGAAATGGATTGTCATCATGATGAGGTCTGTTTATGGGACAGAGGATCCTCCCCTGGTCAATTTGCCCACAAATCTATATTTGATTCAAATACATATTTCCCAGATACACAATTTGTTGAAATTACATGTACACATTATATATTACTAAAGATAGTCCCTGTCCCGACTCTGGCGTTTCGAGGAGCTTGCATTCAAAAATGGCAACTTATTTTCGATTTTAGTGGGTTTTGCAACATTGGTTTTTCATCCAAAATTATACAAAGGTACATTTCCCTTCCACATATATCCCATTAACATTCCATGTCTCTAGCTTAAATACATTGTATACAATATTCATAATTAGTGGGGTTTTGCCCCAGAACATGGTACAAATTGGAGTTTGGACTCAAATCGTGAGGGCATTTTTCAAACTAAGACTCTCAAAGTTGTACATTCCTGTCATTTGGTTACAATAAGTTATCACTGTTTCTATAAAATATATATTTGTTGCAATTCAACTCCCCAAAGTGTTTGGGTCCGCCTCCAGAAGTCTGGGTGGGTCGGTGATCACATGTCTCTCCTTGCTGGCAGAGGGCTGTTGACAGGAAACACTCAAAATTAACATACCCCATTCCACAGAAAGGGGCTATTGTCTCTCTCCTCCAGGCTGAAGGGGAAACCCCCTCCCTCTCACTCAGAAGGGCCATGTGATATCCTGCCTCCTGTGGTGAGTCTCTGGGGTGTTAAGAGTTCTCAGCCTCTTGGCCTCTGGGAACAGCAGGTGGCTAAGATTTTCAATTAACCAACAAGCTTTGAAGTCCCTGCCCCTCTTGCAACTCCTAAATACAGTTTCCCTGACAGAGTTTAGACCGCTAGCGCCACCTTGGGGAATTTGTCGGTACTGCATCCATTTTTGGGATCTGTCTTGAATTACTGCATTTCCATAGAGTGGTCTTTTGCTTGATAGAATAGGACCCTTGCTTAACATTGTTTTGATGGCATCCTTACAGTAGAGTGGTGATGTGGAACCCCCCACAAGAAGGTTGTATATTTGGAGTGGTCTTGTGCCAACTGCGCAGTTCTCCTGGACTCTGGGATGGAATGATGGACGACGGCAGCTCATCCCCACATCTACCCAGTCTATTGATTCAGCATGGGTCAAAACCCTTCACAACGCCTGATTCACACTTTAACGCCTGCTTTTTGCAGGCGTTAAAGTCCAAGGCGCTAAGCGACCTTGGTGCTAATTACGGCACCGTAATTTACGGTGCCGTAATTAGCGCCTTCCCCATCCCCATTATGCCCTATGGGGCAAAAATGGGAATGGGGAAGGGCAAATGGTGAATGGGGAATTACCGCCCCACTCACCTTGGAATGGGGCGGTAATTCCGCCATCCACCATGGCGGAATCCGGCATGGACCATGGTGCTAATAGCACCATGGTCCACCGCCTGACTTGTAATGAGGGCCATTGCCTTTGTATTTGGACCGGGGCAGAAAATCTTCCCTCCTTCTCCTCCAGGGGGCAAAGAATGTGCATTTTGGGCCAATTGGTGGGTTAATTTCTTTACTCTTGATTCTGACAGCGTGATGGTTTGGGCAGGATTCTGTTTGGAAGCTTGGGAATCTGTAAGAAAAAGGTGACAGTTGGATATTGGGAAGGTTTTGGGCTCCCCTGGTTCTGATTCTAGGCTGCCCCCCCCTTTTTGGAGGCAGTCACCAGAATTGGTTTGGGCAGGTGATTTTCTGGCTTGTTATTTTAGGGTTCAATGATGGGCGGTTTCAACTCAGTCCCCACATCTACCCAGTCTGGATTAGGATCACTCGGGACCCATTTTTCTTTGGGAGGAGTTCTCCCATCCCTGAAGGAGAAGATCCTTTCCCCAGAATCCTCTAAGGACCCCTCTCCTTCAAATTGGAAGACTCTAACCTCCTCCACAAAATGGGTCTTTTTAGGCCCTTTATTTCTCCTACCCGAACTCTGTTCCTTTGGTTGCAGACTTTCGGGGCATGAGATATTGGTTCCGGTTCCTGGGTTTCCAGGGGCTTTTCACAAGTGGGGAAGGAAACTTCCTCTAAGGCTTTGCACCCCCACTTCCCCCTGTGCTTCCTCCTTTGGAACAGGTGGGTTTTCGGGGTTCTCTGCCTGTCATTGCTCTGGAGTACCAGACCCTTGATTGGTGGAGTTTTGAGCCGGCATGCTCATCTGAGGGTTCTGCTGAGCCCTCAACATGCGACCCAGATCCTGTGACAAGTTCTGGACCTGGCACTCCAGTTGGGACACCCGCTCTGGCTGGTACAAGGGTCTCTGGTCCATCATAGGTGGTTCACGGGAAGGGTAACTGTCCCTTCTCCCAAAATACCCTTGGTTGGGATAGTTCTGGTAACACTCCACCCTTGGCCTCCCCTCCCCAGGATTGGGCTGTCTGGGCTCAGGAAAGTGGGGAAGGAAAGGAGGGTTGTTTTGAGGGTTGAAGTTTGGCGGGTACTGGGGAAAGAAGCTCAACCCGGCATTTGGGGGGCTACTGCCCTCCTGGGGAAAATTAGGAGGTAGGTTTCTTGGGTTGGTTGCTACCTGGTTGGATCCCCCCCCCTTGGGCTGGGGGAGTCCACACATACCCCAGGATGGGTATGTTGCCCTTGTAACGGGGGCTGATATAATCAGGGGTTTAGGGGTCCCATTTGTGGGGTTACCTCCCTGACTACCTGTTTGGGATTGGCCCGAGGGCCTTCTGGTTCTTTGGTTAGAATATGGATTCTGTACAGGAATATTTTTAGTCCCCCATCTCCAGATCTAAAATGGGGGCAACCTTCACCTCAGCCACCTTAGCAGCATCAGGGGTGTTGGCTGATTTGGGGTTTTTATTTGTATTTCTATTCTTTACTGGTTTCTGCACTTCATAAATATGAGTTGCCTGTTCAATGACCCAGTCTAGTGATCTCTTCTCATGAAAGTCGCTCACCAGCTTTTTTGGTATTTAGGGAGTGCATGAAAAAAGGTATTAATGAACTCTCTACTGTCTGTGCACACCCTCCTGGTGGTCTGCGCAAAGGCACGTTTTAGTTCTTGAACAAATTCTCGTGGGGCCTGGTTTTCCCCACACTGCAGATTGTAGACCGCCTTGTGGGCCTCTTCGGGTTCCTATGTACGGAAAAATGTTTTAAGATGGCCGCCCTGTAGGTCGACCATCTTGAGTGATTTTGATCCTCCGGTCCCACAAAGAAGCTGGAGTATTCAGGGGAAAATGTCCACTTGACATATTGGATACAATTCTGGCTATCTTTCAGGTGGAAAGTAGCCATCATTTGCTCGTATAACTCAAGGTGCTCCCAGACTGAATACTTGCCATTTTTGTGATAGGAAGTTATAACGCTCCTGATGGCCTTGATCTGTTTCAGCGGATCTTTTATAAGAGCCCTCTTAATTTTGTTGGCCTTTTTAGTTTTAGTCACCCGTGTCCACTCATCCTCTGACTCAGAAGCACTGCTTCAGGAGGTGGCTATCTGATCCTCTAGGCTCTCCCTGATTCTGCGAGCTTGAGAATGGCTGACAGAATGTGGGGGCTTAGTTACTTGATGCCTGTGGTGCTCAGAAGAGTCTTCTGATTCACCCCTGCTCCCTGGATTGGCTGAGTATCCCCCCCACCCAGTGCCCTAGCTGGGAAGAGGTCTTTAAGATACTCATTGTGGGCCTAGTTTCATGGAGTTCACCACCAAATTTGACCGACTGATCCTTTGGTAAGCAGTATTTTTTGGGATCCAATTCCCTGATTCTCTGCTCACTGGAGTTTTCCTGATCAGAGAAGCTAGCCCTAACATTTGGGAATCTGTACAGAGACGCCCAGCCATCCATTTCTGGGAGGCGCTGATCTGTCAGGCCCATGTTGCCAATTCTACTGAAGTCTATCATCCCCGTGGCCCTGGGTTCATTTGAGCCAGTGGACATGTAGGCAGCAGAGTCCATGGTACTGAAGGGGTTAGAGTCCCTGATTGCAGGGGTGCTGATGTTATGCTCAGGGGTTTCTCTGTCCCTTCCTACCTCTTCTCTTTCAGCCCCTATTCCCTGGTGACATGCCAAAATCTGACTCTTTTGCTCCTTTATTAAGGCCTTACTGGTCTCAATGATTTGCTCTTGCATGGCTATCTGTTTGTGGAGCCTGTCATTCTTTTCACAGAGAGCCTCACTGCCTCTCTGTGCTTCCTGTCTGGATTGGAAATACTTGGCCAATTTTTGCTGCAGGAGGCTCGCCTCCTGAAATTTGTCATTATTGGTCTGAGTGTTCTTTTACAGAGCATCCTCCACCTGCCTGGTGTGCTCTAGTAGCTGTTCAAATTCGGTTTTAACTTTGTTAAGCTCCTGGAGGGCCAGCTTTCTTTCCTCTAACTTAGTTTTCATTTGGCTGACTTTCTGGCCTAAGGCGTCCCTCTACTGACTTAGAGTGCCCCTCTGTTCAGCCAGGTCATCCATTTGTTTTTTAAATGCATGGGATTTCTGGCGCTCCCCATCAAATTCCTCTTGAGTGTGGAAGTCTTTAATAATTAATTTATAATTCTCCTCTTCCAAGGTCGCAATCTGATTTTGTAAGGTGACTTTCTGTTCTGCGCAGGCTCTATTATATTTTATCTGTTGATTTAACTTCTGGTGACTCTCTTGCAGAGAGTCCAACTTTTCCTCATGCTCCTTTTGCAGTGTCTGTAATTGGGTGTCTTGCTCTGCCTTTTCTTGCTGTGAGAGAGCCAGATCGTCTTTTAATTGGGTAATATACTGCCTAGCTTTTGTCTCTAATTCCTTTGCTCTTCTGTTGCCTTTGCCTTGCAGAGTCTAGATCAGTTTGGATTTTCTGAAGTGTTTCCACTTGCTTCTCTGCCAGAACTATGTTTTTTCTGCCTGCTTTTTCTGTATTACTCCGATGTGGATGCATAGGTAGGCCGCTATGCTGGCAATTTTTGGCTGCTCCTCTTTTACTTTTGGGGCCATGTACAGTTCACTAAGCGCTTGGTGTAATGGGCCCTTGTCCTGCCATGTATCTAGGTCTATGGCAGTGACCTGTTCTTTGATTTCTTGTAGCCAGATCTGCTCATTTGTTCTGACCACACACCCCTGACAAACAGTTTGTGCAGGTGATGCTCCCTAGCAATATTAATTTCTACTGGGGTTGCCATTTTGGAAATATAAATTTCCTTATGACTTATTTCAGGGTTTATTTATTTTTACGAACAGGCCCGATTTTTGGAGTATTTATTTTGAGAGGTGCTTGTACAGTGTAGCACAGTACCCCAACCCAGCAAGGTGTCTGTACCCCTGCAGGCTAGTATGCTGTGCTAGACTGTCACGGTTGGTATCTCGAATTCAGAATCACTGACCGAGCCCTCAAAATCTGTTAAGGATTTCAATCAGGCACACAGCCAGGTCTCGCCTAGCATATAGTGCGCAATGAAACTCTTATTTATTTGTGTCTATAAGTTCACTATTCTGAATGATATACCACTCATATCACACCCGTCTCAAAATACCCCCAGGTCAAACTGAACCAGGAATCAGGCTAGTTTGTAAAGGTAAATATTTATTTATTTATTTAATATTCAAATCACACAGAAATGTTATTATATATATGAGGCAGCAATCACCAAGCGGTGACAATACAATTCAAAAATAAGTAAAGCAATTGAATTCACTTATAGTAATGTAGAATAGAAAACACAGTTTTGGTTCGTGAACGGATAGCGTTTAGGTTAATATTTCCCCCTGCAAAGTACTTTAAGGCACAAATGAGCAATCCTACACAGATGTCAGTAATCAGCAGGTATTCAGGAATGAAAGACAATATCTAGAGTTTGAAGGCAATCTTCCCTCCCCAAACAAGAGAGAAAACCGTTTTTGGAAATTGAAGAAGTTGTGGAGGTTTTAGTGAGAGGCGTTTTTGCAAAATAGGCGCAGAAATGAAAACAGAAATTCGGTTTTAAAAATGACAGATTGGTTTCATTAAACTATATTAATGACTATGAAAAAGAGAATGCCAAACATGAATCTTCACAGTTACTGGGCCAGCGTAACCCTTCACGTGGTGGATACTCGATTCCTTTTCGGGATTTACTTTAGTTACTCAAAATCACTAATGACTTAGGGTTTGGTAAAACAAATGAAGAAAATCAGCGCAAGAATGGTTTTGACAATACTAGGGTTCTGAATTTTAAAATGGGATGGGTTGAGATGGGATGGGATGAGACAATGCAAATATACTATGGTTCACTGTTCTTCCTATTAATACTTACAGTCCCTTGTAATTAAAATTGGACGTCACTGTTCTGGTCCTGGATCGGTCAAGTCTACCAGGAGAAAGGCATTTCTGGAGGGATTGGATCAGCGGCACGGTTCTGGTCACTTCTGGAATGCACCACAAACTGGATTTGGATGAGCCCTTCTGGTCACTGGACACGGCAGACTATCAGGTGTGAGTTTCAGTGGGAAAGCCTTAATGGTAGCCAAGCTGAATCAGAATGATTGTTTTAAGTTTTGGGATGGTTGAATTTGGGCCTATCTCAAAAGAGTTCAGCAATGCTAAGGCCTAGTTCTGCAAAGAAATCTGGAGTCAGCTGCAAGATGAAGAGTTCTGGACAAGATGAAGAAGTCAGGAACAAGACACTGCGTGGAAATCTGGATGTTTTCTGGGAGCAGTCTATCCTATGTGTTGTGAAGTTCCTATATTTATACTACCAAATGACATCACCAAGTTTATGGTGTGGGCAGAATTTAATAACACACACCCACGGCTGTGAGTGGTCACAGGCACTTGCCTTGTTTTGATTGGCAGTCAGAACACAGCTGTCATCTTTATGCTGGAATTTAGGAACTCCCACATTGATTTTGACCAAAACTTATATTTTACACAAATGTACATTTCTAAAATTATGCTCCCTAATAAAATCAGTCACATACATTTCATATTTGATGGGCTATATTCTCCTTCAATCCCCATCCCTGTGAGAGCTGTCTTTCTCATTCTATGGAATTGTATCAATTTTAAACATAACAGTTTGGATTAATAATTTCTTATTCGGCACATCTCTCGGTGCTTATCAGTGGATCATATACATCCAATCTTAGGCTTGCAACATTAATAGTCCTGCTACCATGAGCTTTTTTTTCATAACTTTCGTTCCTTAAGTGATACAGGTTTCAAAAATGATGTTAACATCTACCAATTGTCAGACTTATCCTTCTTCAAACTTAACCACAAATAAGGATTTAAACATCGAAGTTCTCCCTTGTAACTTCCCCTTCTCAGGCAGCAGCAGTCACAGTCCTTTTATCAGGGAGGTGTGTCCCCTTCCTGGAGAGGGAAGCTTCCCTACAGAGATCAGTTGGGCAGCTTGCCATTGTTCTTGGCTCAGCCCCAGGCAAATGTCTAATGAGGTCTCATTGTGCTCCTTGTTGTCAACATGCGGGAACCATTAAGGCTTCCTGTATGAAGGGAGTGTCAAACTGAAATGTCAAACTTTGCCAGCTGGTCACTGCCCAATCAGAATTAAGCAGTCACTTAACTCCAATACTGGGTTGCTTTTAAAATTCACAATACATCATTTTCTTTAACACATATAAAAATAAGCACAGTTTATAAGGCATTTGGACATTTAAAAGAATTAAGCCCTTCACAAACATGCTTTAAATAGGTGAATTTTGCAGTTTCTTCAGGAAAAAGAAACACTTTTAAACTGGGTTTGACAGCTAATCTTCCTATTCAGATGTCAGTCAGTGAGGCCTGGTTTTCTCTGACTGCCTGGAGAATCTATGATTTCAGCACACTTTTCCTTTCAATAATTCACTGGGAAAATGACTGAATTTAGCACCGAAACAGCACTTTGAAGGCTGTCATGGATTAGGAAGCTGTGTTTAAGGACATTTTCGGATTTTAGCCCACTTTTGTGGCCTTGCTTCATGTGCAGGTAACAGCACCCCCTGGCATTCTCCTGCAGGAAGTTCTGTTTTGACATCAACTTTGCCTGTGTGTGGCAGGGTTTGCAGCCTTTTGTGATTTATGAACCATGTGCAGTTTTGCAGATTTGGCGTGTACATGGGTTATCGCCTCCATTTTTGGCAGTTTATTTTCCCCCATTGACAAAGGGGTGCAGTATGGTGCATTGGCATGGGTTGAAATATCCCACATACCGGAGACAGGGACAATGCAGCAGGGCAGAGCGGAGCAACATAGAGAAGGAAGGCCAGAAGTAGGAACAGCACTGGACAACAAAGGAGCAAGGGACAGCAATCAGGAAGAACAAACAGCAGGCAAATTGCTGCAGGCTCTGGTAAAACCACAGATAGTGATGCAACCTCTGTTCCTTGTGCAATGCTTTAACCCACCAGCGCGATGGCCGGAAGTGATATTATATGATAGGATATAATAGGTTATTTATAACGCGCTTAATACCCAGAGGGTTCTAAGCGCCGACCTGGGGTTCCAACCTGTGTTGCCCCGTGTCGTCTTGCTTCCAAGGCGAGAACTTTGCCCCTAGGCTATCCTCCTGAGACACTCCTTGTTCCACATGAATATTGGATGGAGGGCCATTATGACAGCGGGGCATAAAAGGGCAATGTAAGAAGAAGAAGAGTTTCTCTGTGATTTTGAATTGTGTGGGGTGTCAGTCTTTTAAGCAGGTCCAGCCAATCTGGCAATGCATCATTTCCATATAAGGGAATGGCATCCTTATGAAGCACAGTGTTCCACAACCCTCTCTTTATCATTTTAGGTATCCATGCCCTTTGTGAAGTCACTAAGAACAAGTAATATCATGTTTTCAAGGAACATAAGCATGCACAGTCCCTCAAATCCAAAACTAAGATGGCTCAACCTCCAGTTGACAGGATGAACAAGCAGATCAGTTTTTACTTTTTCTTCCTGAAGTCACATGGCAGGCCCTGACACAAGCACAGAGACCGATCCAAACCTCTTCTACAAACCTTTCTTAAACTCCATGACTCAAAGGCTATTTCCTAATTGTTCTGGGGCAGGATAGGATGGAGCAGAGGCAGCTCATTTGCAATAGTTTTACAACACTGGTTAGGGTCTATCTATGCCTCCTCTATATGAAGTATCATCAAGGATTGCCCACTGCCGATTTAAGAGGAAAGCTTTGTGGTGGGACATTCTGTCTCTGCTAGTGAAGCAGTTTTTTTTGTACTCAACAGTTGTTTTAGTGCAGAAGACTTCAAGGGTGCCTTTTGGTCCAGAATCTTGGGGGATTAGATGGCTTCATCTCCAAGATTAAATTCAGAATGTACACAACTGTTCCCCTTATATCCAGGAAAGACAAAACAACATAATTAAATCTATTTGATGCTTTATACATGCCCTGATACATCATTGCTCCCAATGTTACCTCAGATTTGCACTGCAGAACATGAGTGAGGACACTTGTTGTTCGGCCCATGGTCAGCACCCAGATTGTTCACAATGGTTTTAGCTCCGCCAGTGGCCCTTCCTCACAATAAGGGAATTGTTTCGCACACCTGGACAATTGTCCACTCTCTGGTCACTCTCCTCACATGCTGAGCGATACCCTCTCAAGAGTGATTGATTTATTGCTGAAGCACAGGTACCTTATCGATGGCAGATGTCTCATCTGTTATTACGAGTTTGGCAGTGTAGTAAAAAAAGGGACACTAATTCACTTTTTCACGAAACTGGAATTACCACCATTATTACTGCACACCGAATTCCGACTTTGACCTTGAAGTAGAGGACTGATGCATCATGTTGGCGTAAATCCACTTTAAGGTGCACCTAGCCACCCTCTGTCCTCCGGGCCCAGGTACCTGCTCACCCTGCCACCCTCCTGCACTGCCTCCGGACCACCCCTTGCACTGGTGTCTGTACCCATACAGCCCCCCCTTTTTCTTCCTGCACCTATCAGACCTACCCTGTCTGCTGCCTTAAACCAATGGCTGCACTACCACTGTTTGTTGCCTTTATTATTTATTTATTGTTATTTATCTGTTTCTCCTCTGCTTCGCACTTTCCACGTCTCCCCCTTCCATGCACTTTTCCCCTCTCCCTCCTTCCCATGCACTTGCGTGTTCTCAATGTCACTGGGCCTAGTAAGATCGCTGTTTTGTTCTCCCCTGTTCGCCTCCCTTGCCTTGTCGCGCTCTGAAACACTTGTGTACGAGCGCGATAGAAATAAAATATCAATATCAATATCAAAGGTGAAAACAATCAGTGTAATTAACACAGTAGAATTACGACTTGCAATAATTCCACCAAAATCCCCATAGAGTCCAACGCACTCTAAACATTTACACAGCTCTTCCATCGTTTGTAATCCCGTATTAAACCCACTGGACAGGGTGGCAGTAACAGAAAACAGGTTTGCTGGTAACTCAGCGGGTTGACTGTCAAATCACCATCAAGCTCGTAATAAAGCCCTTAGTCTCCATAGGAGCCCGCTTCAAGGCAGGCCTGGGCGGGTCTTTCTAATGGAGAAGGGAACAAAATCTTTCAGGTCAGCAGTTCAGACTATGCTAAACTGTCCACAGAAAGAATCTGGCTCAGGATCAGGCATCAGGGCAGGTTTGGTTTTCCCTGTTGTCTGGGCAAGAATTGATCTGTGTCCCCAATGGACCTACTTTCCTTGATACTGTAGGTCTGAGGATCCAGGCTGCAAGACTTTGCTTCCAGTGATGCAAGAAGTGAGGGAGAACCTAGGTTGTGGCACGATTCTGTCAGCGTACTCAATGAGGTCCACTTTCTGCCCTCCTGTAAAGGTTATTATGACCCATGCCAGTCCCTGGAGTGGCAGTAATCCTGGATTAGCAACAGACAACTGGATGCCTTTACAACTATGGTTGAAATAAAGGTTAAAACTAGTCAATTGAGAACTAAAGGGGGGAAGGAGGGAATTGAAATATGTGAATGATTAAATCATGTACATTAAAATTGCAGTTGATCAACTATTTGCATAAGTAAAGAGAGGCAGGCTCGTCTGTGTTTGCATGCGTTAGTTGCCAATGATGCAAACAGAAAATCCTTCTTCCTTGCAATTACATTTTAAGGGGGACGCAGGTTGCAACTGCAACACTTCCGAAACTTAGCACGTGGGCCTCGCAGCACAGACATGCCTCCAGTAATTGCACATGGCAGAAGAGGTTTAGAAAAGCAACGGCGCACAGGCATGTGGCACACACACCACAGGCAGGACTGAGGTCCCACCGAGCTGCTGCTGACAATACTGAAGAAGATGCCGTACCCTACACTGGAATCTGCATAGCTGTGGGCACAATGAAGCAACATAAGGTGAGTGAACAATGACAGTAAAACAGCCAGTAATACTGGATCCTGCATTTTTCCCAGACCGGCAAACTTGAGTTTGCCAGTAGGGGCAGAGAACTACGTGCTGGGAGTTCAGCCCTCTACCACTGGGACCGTTACTACCGGTGCCGGTAATAGGGGAAAAACCATTTCATGGAGTCCTATGTGACTCCATGGAATGGGAACTTACTGCTGTTGCCGGCACCCGTAATATCCGGATCACACTGGGATTTTGGGTGCCGGTAACAGTAAGGCGAGTTTGCATGTAACCCACCAGTGATACGGGCGGGTTACCAGCAAACTCGTAATGTGGGTCTATGGCCCTCATTATGAGTGTGCCAGTCAAGGAAAAATGCTGGTAAAACAGCTGGTAATACCGGATCCGGCATTTTTCCCAGACCGGCACACTCCGAGTTTGCCAGTACGGGCAGTGAACTACCAGCAGACCAGACCTGTCAGGAGTTCAGGCCCCTACCGGCAACAAATTCCCCCTATCACCGGCACTGTTACTACCGGTGCCGGTGATAGGGACAAAGCCATTCCATGGAGTCCTATTGGACTCCATGCAATGGGATTTTACCACCGTTGCCAGCACCCGTAATATTGCGGTAACACCGGGATATCAGGCGCTGGTAACCGTAAAATGAGTTTGCCTGTAATCTGCCAGTGCTACCGGTGGGTTACTGACAAACCCGTAACGAGGGCCTATGACTTCACATTTATTTCTACATATTTATACATTTCATTTAACATGGAGCGTTTTCCAGACACGTTTGGTCCACATTGAGGATTTAGATCAATGTTTAAGGAATGCGGAGGCTGTAGTGTTCATATCAGTGTTATTGACCATGATTGCATTTTTGGCTTGCATTCTCGTGGCACACTGTTGCACTTTAATTTTAATGTGATGGGAAGGGACAGTGATTGGAGTCTCTGAACTACAGGTCCCAGAAGGCATTGTCATAAATATATAATGGCAGGGTTGCAATAACATTCAGAGCCTAGGAATACCTGGGTGCATGCCAATATGTGCAGTGAGACCTGCTGAGTCTAGCTCTGCGGGCTGATGTAGGCTGGGTGGTATCCTTAAAGTTTCAGTAGAAGAGATCCCTGCACGCTGGAATAAATGCAAACGTGTGTACTGTGATTTCAGAGGTAATACTGGATTCTACCATGAGAAAATACACATGGTTTCAGCTCATTCAAGTGCTAGTTAATCCATGGGAACTAGCAGCCAGGTACACACATGTGAACAAAAATAAAGAGAAAAGAGAGAACATCCATACTGCATGTGGTATTTATCATATGCAATTATTTTCACATGTAGTAAATGCCAACCCCCGTGGAGTACTTTGGGACTCCGGAATGAGCATAACAGAAAGGTCTGCATGGCTTGGAATCATGCAAAACGTTCTAAGTACCTGGCATTTACCTGGTACTCAGAGGTATTTACTGTCTGCTATAACGGTAAACACGTTTGGTAGTATTACCAGCGGTACTACTGCCAACCTTTTAATCAGGCTCTAGAACTTGTACAGTGGAGACATTGGGCCTCATTACACGGATGGCGGTGGACCAAGGTGCTATTAGCACCTTGGTCCATGCCGGTAAAATACCGGCACCGCCTTGGTGGAAAGGGGAATTACCGCCCTATTCCAAGGTTGGTGGGGCGGTAATTCCCCCTTCCCCCATTGCCCTTCCCCATTCCAATTTTTGGCCCATAGGGCATAATGGGAATGGGGAAGGTGCTAATTACGGCACCGCAAATTGCGGTACCGTAATTAGCTCCCTGGTCACTTTGCGGGTTGGTTTTTAACGCCTGCAAAAAGCAGGCGTTAAATTCCCCAACCCGCAAAGGGACCTCGTAGTACGGCGGTAAGGTTTTACCGGTACCGGTAAAATACCGGTACCAGTAAACCCTTACCGCCGTCCGTGTAATGAGGCCCATTGTGTTGCTGTGCTATTTAATTGCAGATATATTTTAATTTTAAGTTTTTATTATTCTTATGTTAATTTGAAATATGCAATTTCTGTTGTAAGTTTGAATTCGAATAAGTAACATACTCCTACTGGTAAAAGCCCAATAGCGCTTCTAAGCAACTCAGATCTAGTGCATAAGGTATGATGTATGCTATGGAGTCCGATGTATAAATGGGAACTATTCAGACTCTGTCAGTCTGTGGTTAAATACAATAAAGTACATTTCGTCACATATTGATCTACTTACATGTACTGCAACGGCTATGGTGAATTTTAAATGTTTTAGGTGGGAATTATTCCCTCAGTTTGAATCTCTAGCTACACACCAGAACTTTATATGGGCAGCTGTGTCTGTCCAAAGCATGGTGGGTTCATGTGACGTGGAACTCTTGCTCGCTGTTCTTAGAGAGGCACAGGTCCACCTCACTGACGAGGCCCAACCAGGACAAAGCACATGTCTGGGTTTGCTATTGGTACTCTTGTTCAGAAGAGAATTGCCTGGCATTTCGGTGCTGGACTGCCCTTGGGCAGGACAAAGACTGATATGTTGTGGGAATTTCTCTTCTGTGAAAGGATGGTGAGATAAAGAATCTGGTTGAGACTCTCACCCGTGATATAGGCCGGTAGCAGAGAAACTCCCAGAACCCCCTTGTTTGTTCATGTGAAATGCCAATATAGAGGATCAACAGAGTTTTTTTTTACATGAAATAATAGTGAAGCAATCAATGTATTAATTTCACCTGTATATAATACTGATCAAAAGGTAGGCGTTATTACTCTCACAGGAGAAGTTGTTGCGGAAAATGAAGTGGACATAATTACCATATATCTTGAAGGGAAACATCCAAAGGAAATAGAGGCACTATGTTGGTTTAATTGGCATATAACACAAGATGGCCTTTTAGCAGAACACGACTGGCACAAACTATATGTTAGGGAAAGCCCTAAGGGGGAATAAGTGATTAAACCAGCTTTTTTAGAGTAAGATGAGGAACATAAAGTGAAAACTTATGCAGCCTTGTGCGCTGTTTTAAGCGCAGCACAATTATTCAAGGATCATGTAGGAAATGACATAGAATGCGCTCCACAAAAATGCCAGTTTTTGCAATACCAAAGCCCCAGATACAATATCCACGCAAAGCACAGGCTATAGGTAATAGTGGATCAATTATTAGACCACAGGTTTCTGATACAACAAGCAAGCCCTTACAAAACTGCACTACTTCCAGTGTCCAAACCAGATGGTTCATATCGACTGGTAATAGACGTTAGGGTTCTAAATACCAATACAGACACAGAGGCTGTACAGAACATGCATAGTGCTGGCCTTCTGAGTAACATACAGCAGTACAAATATCAGACTGTTGAATCTGGGAAATGGATTTTTCACAGAAGCTTTGGATCCAGAGAGCTATACATACATAGCAGTAGCATTTAGGGGAAAACAGTTTTCCCTCACGAGGCTCCCACATGGGTACAAAAACAGTCCAGGGTTATTTTCTAGTAGAATACAATCCCTCTTAGAAGGCATACATATATGGTAGACATATGTAGTTGACATATACTGCACAGATGATGACATGAATGAACACTTTGAGAAGGTGGACTTAATTATTAGGACACTAGCAGCTAAAGACTACATTTTAAATTTCACGAAATCTAAAATAGCCCATGGATAAATCATATTTCTGGGGTTTTCATTATCTGATGAGGGATGAGGACTTGCACACAATTTCTAGAGAAATGTGCATACTTGCAGAGCCCACGAACACTTAAGCAGTTACAGGCCATACTTGGCCTTTTATATTTTCGGGCGTTGATATGTTGCTGACTATGCATTATAAACCAGAACTACTACAGATGTATGAACTGGAATGGTCTTTAAAACCATAAACAGATGCAGCAGTACCAGACATCCCACTTTGGATGTTTGCAAATGTAATATACTTTGATGGAAGTGCTGTTGCAGCAGTTGGGACACACTCTAAGTATTCTGCTGCCCGTGCTGCTGTAAAAGGGCGATAGAACCATAAAAATTAGTTTGAACACCAGGATACCCAAAGAAAAACTTTAGGGGATAGATCAGCTCAGGTTAGTGAGTTACAAGGCCTCCTCCTTGCACTACGACAAGTAAGTCCACATAAGCCCACTTTAATTGTGTCTGATTCAGACTATGCAGTAAGAGGTTATAATTTTGACCTTTATTGGTGGCAAGCCAACTCGTTCAGAGATTCCAAAGGCAAACCAATATTGTCAAAACAACTTTGGCAAAAAGTATGGCACATCAAAAAGGGTAGACCTCTCATCTGTGTTATGCATACAAAACCACAAAGAAATTATTTTGTGAATAGTGTAGGCAATGCACTTGTAGATCAAGTCTGCAAGACAGAGGACTGTACAAAGGGTGGCGCAGCATCAACACGCTCTGCACGTACATAGATGAGGACATAAAAGCATGTTTAGATACAAATAGTCTTAAATCGCAAGGGTTCCCCACCACATATGCCTACACTGTAAAAGAGAATACAGTGATAGTCACAATCCCTAGGTCAAAGGGAGGCCCTGTTGACAGCTTGCTGCCGAATATGCAGGATAGATCAAAGTTAATCTCTTCAGGACACGCAAGTATATCCACAACCCACTTGATGGTGTCGGCTACGACACGACTCTTGCAAGACAGATATTGCTGGCCAGGGATTAGTAAAAAAGCATGACTGTACATAGCAAATTGTTCCATATATTTGCAGACAACCGTGTTCAATTCCCCAAAACCACCAGTCAGCACACTAACAAGGGCAAAAGTGCCTTTTGAATGCATGCATATGAACCACATAGGTCCACTAACACCCATAAACAAGAACAAATATTTGTTGGTCATGGTTGATTCATACACAAGATTTACCTGGCTAATTTTCCAGAAGAAAACTGATTGTAAGGAGGTCATAAAAGGTTTGCTGTTCTTAGCTATGGCAGCACTTAAATTACTCCAAATTGACAATGGGCCAGCCTTTTCAGGCATAGCCTTAAGAGAAGCCCTGTCAAACTGGGGTTGCACTCTACACTTCTCCAATCCCTTTTGCCCAAAAGCAAATGGAGTTGTAGAGAGCACCAGTGTGATAGTAAAGTAAGCCTTATAAATGCATCCTCTCTTCTGGTAGTAATTGGGTGAATCATGTACCTATAGTGCATCGTATCATAAATAACCTACCTCGCCTTCCCCAACGTGAGGATAAAACACCTTATGAGTTGCTTTTTGTCCCTTCCTTGTATATGCCTGATTTGTAAAATCTGTGTAGTCCTCTCACCAGGCCAAACCAACTGCTCCCCATAAATCTCCTGAGAGACTCCATCCATGGTGATGAGGCACCACACCAGCAAGACAAGTCGCAGAGCACCTTGAAGTCTGGGGACTATGTCCTGGAGAAGATACACAACAAAGAAGCACTTGAACCGTGCTACGGATCTCCTGTGAATGTAAAGGAACTCATTGGCTCAAGAGCAGCAGTCCTATTAGCCCGGCCTCTTAAGAAAAGGTATACATCAAGTGTCCGTTGACCACCTTAAGGCTGCTCCAGATGTTTATGCACCTGCTCCCGAGGGAGGAGACTCTCTATCTTGAACAACCTGACCAGCAGGCAAGAATAGAAGAACAGAAGATGATGACAATTTCTCCAATAACCTCTACATCCTATGAAAATATGTCTATTCTACCGGGAACAGATTAGACAGAAACAAGGTTAGAAGTAGAGCCAAGCATGAGGTCCATCTGAAGTATTTGTGACAGTCCACAGTGCATCAAGAACTGTAAAATATTTGCTGGTCTAGTAATCCTCTTGTAGACCTTGCTGTGGATAAGTCTTCTCACCTTTTTAGTCTTATTGACCTCGGAACCTTTAATCCCGATGGAGGTCTGATGATCAGCAGACAGTTAAAAATTACACCTTGAGCCGTAGGACATACACTACATAAGAGGGAGGAGCAGGCTGCTGATGAGGGTGGAGTCTCAACACAAATATGCATATACCCGCTAGAGTTAGGGCAATTCTGGACAGACCAGTATACATCCTACAGTGGGCCTAGTATGCAACTCCAGTTACATACATTATCAGTTGCAGATGAATCTAGGATAGTGTCCACTAAGATGAATGTCACAGACACCTATAAGAACCTGTTGAGAACCAAAATAGAAGCTTTTGCTCAAAGACCACTGTTAGATCATGAAGATGAGCTAGAAAAATTTGATAACAAGGCAGATCAAGTATGTTGTGTAATAGTTTAATGCTTCTCTTTTTTACAAACAAAGACTAGTGCAGTGGACAAATGAAGCTACTTTTTAACTTCCGTCATTAAAGACACAAATTCTGCGATAAGGCTTCATTGCCTGCGCCTGCAAACTTTCAAAATCTTGCAGTTCCCGCTTTGTGCACCTCCCAGTGCATCCCATCCTCCGCTCCTCCCTGCCCACCAACATTGTGCTCCAATAGGCCGGAGGCCCCTGCACATGTGACCAAAAGTGTTTCAGGGACATTGGAGACGCGTATTATCTCACCACTCTTATGAAAACATCCTTTTTGCCTTCTGTCATTAAAAGCATGAACTCATTGGTAAGTCTTAATCCTGTGCATGTGGGCACTTTTAAAATCTCACAGTTCCTGTTCCAAGTCCCTCACAGTGTGTGCCCCCTCCCCTCCTTCCTGCCAGCCCACACCATGATGTGATAGGATGAAGCCCCTTGAACACATGACCATAGGTTTTTCAGGGAAACTGGACGGCCTTATTTGCTCGTGGCTCTCCTGAAAACATTATTTTTTCCTTCGGTCTTAAAATCTCACAGTTCCAGCTCTGTGTCCCTCACAGTGTGTCTCCTCCTCCATGCCCATGCCTGCCCACACCATTCTCTTTTAGGTCGGAGTCCCCCGCTCACGTGACCAGAAGTGTTTCAGGGACAATCGAGAGCCTTATTATTAGGAGGAAGTGGGAGGTGTGCGAGTGATCTCCCCCTGCATTATTAAAAAAACAGGCAAAAACCCAAAAGTATTTTTAGTTTTTCAACCCAAAACAATTCAGTCATTTCTAATAAGGTATTTTATTTTCTGTTATTTCATGGACAACCTCATTAGCACCAACTCTGCACTAAGGCTTCATTCCCTGCACCTCGGAATTTTAAAAACATGCAATTCCTGCTCCGTGCCCCTCACAGTGCGTCCCTCCTCCCTTCCACTCCATGCTCTGATAGGCCACAGCCCCATGCACACATGGCCAGAGGTGTTTCAGGGACACTGGAAAGGCTTATTAGCTTGCCGCTCTCCTGAAAACATCCTTTTTGCCTTCTGTCCTTCAAGGCACCAACTCTGAGCTAAGGCTTCATCCCCTGCATCTGGGAACTTTTAAAATCTTGCAGTTCCAGCTCCATGCCCCTCGCAGTGCGGCCCATCATCCCCCTGTCCCTTCCCGCCACACTGTGCTGTGATAGGCCAGAGCCCCCTGGACATGTAACCTGAATTTCCCTCTTCACAGGCCCTCCCAGGGTAGCCTTGTCCGGGCAGCTTGCAAAGGGCCAGAGGAAAAGGGCAGCTCCCATGTACTGTTTTCCCTGTTCACTCCAGGGGCCCAAGCTAAGCCTCTAAGCTGTCTGTAGCAACCTTCAGATAAGAGACAGCGCCATTTTCCTATTTAATGTAATGTAATATAAATAACATGGGTTAGATGCTGGAAGTTCGGTAGGGTGCAAGGCACACCCACAGTCAGGTGCATATCCAGAGGATAGCCACTGTTCTGAACTCAGGCACACATCTAGCCCATCGCCACAGATTAAATTCAGCGCAGATTCAAAGCATAGCCACTATCCTTGCTGTTCTCCAAAGATAGCCAATGGGTTGACCTAAGTAGAATTGTGAAGGTAGCAAATACGTTTCACTTAGAAGAATTGTGAAGGTAGCCAATGTGTCGCACTAAGAAGGACTGTGAAACTAGCCAATGTGTCACACTTAAAAGAATTTTGGGGGAAGTCAATGTATTGTACTTAGAAGAATTATGAAGGTAGTATAAGGGGAGGCATGGAATCACAAGTGAAGACAGACACAAGACATGCAAGGTTCAAGGGTGTTTATTGAACAACAAAGATTGGATAGAACTGCTATCTGGCCCTAAGTCTGAAGATGGGAGCATGCTCTACCATAAATAACACTGTCCTAGTCATGTCTGTCAAAATAAAGTGGCCTATACCAAATAAACCTATGTCCTGCCCTTGCGCTGTTATAATAAATGGGTGCATGGAAAAAGGTGTATGTAGAGGAAAATCAGTGTTTTAACAAAAGATCAAGATGGCTGACTCAGCTCTCCTCCCCAAGTCAGACAGCACAGAGTAAGGCAGCCCCCGTGGACAGGATGACATACTCTGGCTCAGGTTCTCAAACAAAGGTATCCCTCATCCGGGCTCGGACCTCTCAAACACCAAGTACCTGATTCAATGCAGATCATCCTCAGCCAGGCTCGGACCTCACAATTACAGCACTTGCAGGGATTCCTTTCCCAAAGCTTAATTCACATTCATTAGGGGTTCCCTTCCCCTAGCTTATCACACTTTTGGTCTCCCTCAGTCGGGCTTGGATGGTTTACTGATGTCGAAGACTTTCGAATGTGTGAGGCTTTTACTACAGACCTCCGCAGGACCACTTCAACTTTCTCAAAGTTCGCTACCGGTCTCCCCCTGCCGGGCTCAGACCCCTCAATCACTCACAGTTCATCACAGGTCTTCCTCAGTTGGGCTTGGACCTCTCACTTTGCAACTCAACGTGATTCACTTTCCTTAGGCTTCTCTTGCCTTGAAACCAAACACAGTTCATATCCTTTAGGCTCACATCAGAACTCGCTCAACAGAGACTTTCTACTGGGCACTATCGCTATGCACGACCACTCTCTTATACTGTATCGCTATTATTCATCACTTGCTTACTTCAACTCACCGGCAGTGTTGGTTTCTTTGTTTGTATCCTTGATTTGGGAGCCAAGAACGATACCACAGCTGCAGCTGTTTTTTTCAAATGCTAATGTTGGAGGCACTGTTCTCTTTTGCTCAGTCCTCTCAGGGGTCACCCGCAGTCAGGCTCAGACCCCTCCTTAAAGTTTCTCACACGAGTCTCCCTCAGTCAGGCTTTGACCCATCTTGATCCGCAAAGTTTTAAAGTTGTTGGACTTCATGTCTCATAATGCACTTTTCTTATTTTGCTCCCCCTTCGTCAGCACCCCTATACAGCATTCCAGGGTTTTGGGAGCTACAGGAGGTAGAGAGGATAACTTGTTGAGGTCAGGGTCACGCCACATGTCTCTCAAAAGCCTGGAACTTCCTGTTTTGCCAAGGGGAGGCAATCTGGTGTCGGCACTGCCATGTAACACCCCGCTGCCTCTGGTTTGGCTCACTGGAGTTTGAACACCCTCTCCACACTGCAGCCTCCCCTGTACTCAGAGGCCAAGCAGTTAGGCAGTCTTTCTTCCTCCAGAACTTCCAGGGTCTCTCCAGCTCAAATTATCATTGGTTTCGATGGGTGATCTCCATAGCTCCCTCTCACCTCTTCCTCGTCCCAGTGATTTGGTAAATGGGATTTCTAGGATAGTGGTAAGAATTGTGGGAGTTGTGAGATATGGGGTGTTGTGTTTGTTCTCCTATGGCTCCCTTTGATGTTGGTACCTGTTGGAATTGGGGAGGGGCAATGGGGCAAGACTTACAACAACCTATAAAGGTGGAGGAAGTGTTGGGTAGGGGTGTGTTGTGAAGAGGGAAATACTGCGTCTTGCCATCGGATGTCTCACCCACACTCCCAGAGGTCCCCTCACCCAGGTGATCCTCCCACACTTGTCCACCCCCAGGTTCTGGATCCAAAGGCGATGGCTGTGCCCCTGCCACCTGAGCAAGAGATCCCTGGGGTCTAGCTAGTGAGACACCCTTTGGTTTCTCACAGTAACCAATTTGTCGCACTTAGAAGAATTGTGAAGGTATCCAATGTGTTGCACTTAGAAGAATTGTGAAGGTCGCCAATGTGTCGCACTTTGAAAAATGTGTAAAGGTAGCCTATGTGTCACACTTAGAAGAATTGTGAAGGTAACCAACGTGTTGCACTTAGATGAATTGTGAAGGTACCCAATGTGTTGCACTCAGAAGAATTGTGAAGGTAGCCTGTGTGTCGCAATTAGTAGGATTGTGAAGCTTGCCAATGTGTTGTACTTAGATGAATTTTGGGGGTAGCCAATGTGTTGCACTTAGAGCATACCTCTGCCGCAACAAAACACAAAACCACTTTAAACTGCACACACCATGCAACACTGAATAATAAACCAAGCCAGCCACACACAATTCTCCACATACACACCCATACACAAAACCACCACAAAACTACCACCAATTAAATCAAACCGACAGACAATGACAGCTTTTTCTGATCTGAACCTACCAACAGCAGATCGAAGCTCTCTTGTGTTTTTGCCTCTCAATCCCACTAACTAAGCCTCCCCCCCTTCCTTCCTTTTCGGATCCGCCAGAGTGTCTGGAGACCACAAAACATAGTAGTGGTGCACAGTATGAGTCACAACAACATAACATAATTACCATACTTACCAAAACTCCCATCAGAGGAAGAGGGGGAAGAGATGGATATTCATATTTTTCCCCATCACTTGCAAATGGCCAGTGTGTGTGGTTCACACATTCTGTAGTGGATGATAAAAAACAAGTAATTTGCCATAATGATAGAGGAAACATGGGAAGAATCAGTCCCTCTTAACGTGACATGGTGGGGTGAATCCTGGCAAGCACGTGCAACAGACAATCTAGATTTAGCATATAGAAATCTGCATTTAATGTGCTTCTTCAATTACAATCATTATGCAGTAATATGTAGTTCATACTTTCAATCATACCATCCAGATTTCTTAGCCAAAGAGGGTACATTTTGGTTGACAACTGAGCAGCTTACCAAAGCAATGAGGGAACACAGATATAAACATATTATAAATGCCTTGGGCATTTCAGTAATCTGGAATCTTGGCATCAATGAATGTTATAAAAGACACAAAGGTATAGGAGTAGGTCCCTATTCATCTTATGTTTAAAACAATTTTTCACAAACCTATGCCATTTCCATAGGCAAAGCATGTCAATTCATGGGAAAGCAAGCACTTTTAAATGAGGTTGTTAGTGAGACAGACACATGGGGAAGGTCAAGTAATTAGTCAGAAATCCGAGATGCGATAGGTCAACTAGAAAAGGCTATGCCCAAAAGAGAGGTGAAAATATTAGAAATCTCCTAGACCTGGAAAGATGTCCTGTAAATACAATGAATAGCAGGGTGGTACACAGAGAAGAGCCTTTTGCTGCTGATGACAACTGTGTTGCATTTGTGATGAATCAGTGATGATTTCCCCAAAAAACCTGGCCTGGGACCCTTCTCATGTGGCCAGGGAAAGGCAGACACTTTCTGATCCCAACCCTGGGGAGATGGGTGTTCTGCAGGAGGATCACATGAGATGAGGAGCAGGTCAGGGGGGGAATGGCAAAACCCCTTGTTCAACTTCACCCAAGACCCCAAACATCTTATGGCCTATTCCAAAACTGAATAAGATATAATAACAGATTTTTGAATTAGGGACTTCAAGTCCCATAATCCCCAAAGTATTGGGACGAAGAAGAGGGCTGAAGAGGAGCAAAGCTGAAAGGTGCACCTCATTAGTAGGAATGACCCACACCTGAGGGAGCCTGGGAGGCTTAAAAGGCCATTAGTGAGAACAGGAGCAGAACAGCAGTCGTAGGTGGAGGAGTTGTGAACTCTCCATGTTGAAGCAGAAACAGCGACTGGAGAGAGAAGACACTGGGACCACTGTCGAGTGGCAAGCAGTAGCCGGTCCTGAGAGGGTCTTCGCCTCCTGCAGCCTTAATTGGGGAGGTCAGGCAGCGGGAAGCATATCAGAGGGAAGCTTGCCCCCTGGAGGCCTGTCTTGCAGAGGCTGCGCAGCAGGAAGCAAAAGTTTGAACGCTTTCCTCCCCACAAGGCTTTATCCGGTCACAGGCATGCACTGGAGAGGCTCGAGAGCAAAGGAAGTTCTGTGTGCATGTGGCGCGGGCAGCGGCAAACTGAAACAGATTGCCAGATCTCAAGGAGCAGCTGAAGTGAAGGACCTGTTAGCAGCGAGGTAAACGGACACGCATGTCTTACCCAGTGAGTTCACCAAGTGAGTGTGACACCAGAGTGGTCCGTGACCGCTCGCGTGCTCGGTGCAAGTTTGAATACCGAACTGGCAGAAAACAGAGAAAACCACATTTTATTTTAAAAAAAAACAACTGACTGTGACTTTATGCATGCAAGTTTATTTCAAACCCAGCAACAAGATGGGGCAATACTTCTAGGACTTAATGTAAACTACCAGTTCCCAAGCCAAAAGAGAGTAACAGCAAGGCAATTTAAAACCAACAAACATTGCCAAAGTCAGGAGGGAGCAAATGAAAGTCTCACTGTTTTTAAAGCTTATTGCCAATATTTAAAGAAGTATAGAACAAAAGCTGGTGTAAACTCACATTGCCAAAAACAAGGAAGAAACGGAACAAAAACATATTATTGTCAGTGTTTGCTTAATGAAGAATTGGGGAAACAAAAGTGGCAAGAAGGCTGCCCTTCTTGTAAAGGTTATTCAGAAGGAGAGGAGCATAATTTACAAAGGTTTTGAACATCGCAAAAGTGTACTAAAGAGCACCTATGTGAATCTTGGCTTCCCTGAAGAATTGCTTAAAATCAGATGTTCTAAAGAAAGAAGTATGTGGTGTAAGCTGCTCTTAACCACAGAGGCACTTGTTGTTTGTGTAGAGTAGCAGGTGGACACGTCATCACTAGCTCCCGCCCCCTGGCCCCCATCATACTGGGATAGTAGGAGAAGAGCCTTATGTGGGACACCAGGTATCATCACAATACCGCATCGAGTGTATGAGAGACAATATGCACTCAGACAACCGTATTGAATTTGCCCACATACTGAAATGGTGGAAGGATGTCTGCACACACCATTGGACATCGAAGAGGTATAAGTGAAATTGGACGAGGGCAGAGTGACATCATGAAGGAAAGGCATGAAGATGCACTGAAAATGATATGCCAATACTTAAAGAAAAAAGTGTAACTTGAGTAACAAGAGAAACATGTAATCGAGTACAAAGAAATCAAATGAACCAAAGAAATAAGTGAGAAGAGATTTAGTGAATGTATATAAGCAGAAACGCAAGGTAGTTGAGACATATAGAAGATTCCTGCAGAAGAAAACATGATGGAAGGATGGACGTTGGACTCGTGTTGAAACCAATCAAGCTACCACAGAGACATACCAGGGCTGCAGAGTCAGGAGATGCTGGAAAAACAGTTTTGTGTGAGGAACAAAGAGGAGTCTATTGGCCTGGCATCGAGGATGCCACATCAAGGAATAATTGCAAAGCACAAAGGGAGTCAAGAGGATAAGCAATGTACATAAGACATATTTCTCATAGATTAAGCAAAGAAGAAAACACCAGCAATCGCCAAGTATTGGACAAATAAAGATACAAATAGCATATGCAAGGTGGAGTGAGCAAGTCTCCAGAGGCCAAGAAGAGCAATGACACCCAGCTTAACTAAATCAAATAGCGTTAAATAAAAGGTTGAAATGGACCAAATCATGATCTCCTCACATGTGATTCAGAAGTCGAAAACCAGGGCTATTCATTAAGCTCCAGACGAAGATAATGGTGTACCTACACTCCCTTAAAAATCCCAGAACAGAGAACTGGCTTTAATGTCAGGTTTAAAGAAGAAGCCTTGGCTTGGAGTCTGACCGATGAGATATGATGGACTATTTGGGAAAGTGGCTTGTAGTCTGACATTGCTCTTTGCACCTGAGTATCATTTTTCCTATGTGCTGCTAACGAGAAGAAAGTCCAAAGTTGAGAGAGAATGCCGGCCAATCAGAGGGTCTCTGTAGCAACATGCTATACAGTGTTGCACAGGTCAATCCGCCGCTGTTTTTCTGCTATAATCTGTATTATATATATTTAGAGGTGGTTCAAGGCATGGAAACCAATTAAGAGGCATCCAATAATATAACTACTACTTTACAGTTTGCCACGTAGAATGACATCATAGATGGCGTATTGTCTCGGGAGGATAGCTCAGCGGCAACGTGCTTGCCTTGGTAGCAAGACGACACAGAGCAACAAAGGTTCGAACCCCGTGTCCGCGCTTAGAAACCTCTGGGTATTAAGCGCTTATAAATAACCAATCATATCATATCATATATGGAGGTATAAAGCATTTGTGTAATCAAAGTTGAAGTGTGAGTGTGTGGACTACAGTTCATTGTTCGCCAGATTTCCCTACTTTATTCTGAGCTGATAATAAAGTAGTACTTTGCCATATTCTTTGAGTCTGTCCGGTTATTTGGGTCTGCGATCATTATTGGTAATTCCATCTAGCACACGAGATGCTTCAAGGTACTAGAGCACATTTGTAAATTACGGTTTGGGCAGGGCAGTATACCCAAATAGGGAACTTTGAAGTAGTAGGCCTGGCATGGAAGCAAACAATGTGTGATTGAAGTCATGGGCCTGGCATGGAAGTAAACCAGGTGAAAGTTAATGAAGTGCTGAGAAGTGGTGTCAACAAATCATCCCGACAAATCTTCATTGTGAAAACAAGTATTTGTTGAAGAATTAGATTTAGAGCTGTTGATATATTTTGAAATAATTGCAAATTATCCTGACAAACCTTTATTGCTGAAGCAAGACCTGTATAAAAACGCTGTAGGAGTGTCCTATACCTTCAGAACTAATATGTTTTTGCAGAAGCAGTCTAACAAAGATTATTTATGTTAATACTGATTAACTAAGGAAATATTCTTGGTTTATGCAAAGAAGATTGTTTTGAGTCTTACTATTACAAGTGGACGAGAAATCATCTTTGTTGATTAATTCTATAGTGTACGATATTTTTTATTGTCAAGTTGGAGTCACAAATAACTGTGTTGCAACTTTATTACAAAACAGGATTTCCTTGTTTCCTTTGGAACTGTGGAAGAGAATCCTGCTTGAATCTATGGAAGGGAAATTCACCCAAATTATACAGAGAGACTGTTATCATATTGTGTTTCATTTGAACTGTCATGCATTACCTTGTTGAGTTACTGTATGTATAAGTGTGAGGGACAGAGAGCTTTTTTAGAGTGTTTCCTTTTGTTTCTTTTAGGCAGAGAAATCCTCATAAGGGTAGGGAAAGTGAGGTGTTTATCCAACCTTTTGAGTTAATAAAATGGCATCTTTGGAATAACCTTCACAAAGTTGTCAACTTCACATTTCTGACCCCTCACATATGTAGTCAGCATTGGAATTGGAACCAATTGACACAAATTGGGGAACCCTTAAATTTGAGAAACTTAGCAAAAGAGCCTCCACTCTCACTATAGCTACTGAGCAATCAATAGGTTTCAACATATATAGTAGTAGAGGGGAGTTAATTGAACGGGGAGGTAGGGCCTTCACCCCCACAGATGTCTTATTCCTCCTAAGGATACTTACACCCACCTTGCCTCTAAGTCGTGTCTAGCCTGACTCTATGGCCTAGACGTATTAAAATATTGTTGCAAAATAATTGAAAGAAAGCATATGGAATGAAAGCAGTTTGGTGGATTGCCCAAGGAATATTGGAGAAGGCTATGTTTCCAAAACCAAAAGAGGTAAAGAATAGTGTTCAAACTGGAAGAGAAACATGTTTTTGGGGAAGCAGACATTTACCCGGTGGCAAAATACAGTATAGAAAGCTAAGAAGGGATCTTTGACTTAACTTTTGCACAATGTAATGATCCGTAACTAGCAGAAACCCTTAATCAGGAAACAGGTGAGGAAGAAGGGAGGCGAAAGAATGGACATTTTATTTTTCTGAAAACCGGATTACTATATAGAGGTGATGTACATTCTTCTGGTACGCCTAGAACTCAAATTGTGATTTCAAAAGTCAGAAAAATATTATATTGGAAATGGCTCATGCTCATTTAACAGGGGGACATCTAGAAACAGCAAAAACACAAGCTCAAATTGAAAATAGATTCTATTGGTCAGGAATTCATACTGATATAAATAATTTTGTAAACACATGTGCCTTGTGTCAGAAAACTAGAACTCGAATACCCCTCCCGCTCCTTTACAACCTTTACCTATTATTGATGTTCCCTTTTCTAGAATTGGGATGGACATAGTGGGTCCTTTAGAAACATCAACGCTAGGTAATAACTATATATTAGTCATATTAGACTATTCAACCCATTACTGTCAGGGACTCAGGTAGGCAGAGACAAGGACAGGCTAGGCGCAGGGGTGTTGTGGGTACTGTTGTGGGCACTGGTGGGGAGAGACAAACAAAGATGCAACCATACAAAAGGCTGCTTTGCCCCATGTGCAGGAGAAAGAGACTAAAGACTGCGTTTCCCAGCAGCCGGCGCCAAAGGACTACAATCCCCAGCATGCCCAGGGACGTTTTGGGCCAATCAGGGACCAGGAAGGGCGCGGCCGCCCCATCGCGCATGCGCAGAGCCCCGAGCACGGGGCTTGCGCTTGAGACTCCATGCCGACAAGACTTTTGGACCGGAGCTCCAGCAAAACTACACGCGAGGGGCCCAGCCCCACCCGAGCAGCAGCCCGGCCCCTCGCCCACATGAGATAAGTATTCCTTCTTGCTAAGGGCCCAAGGGGATCGAGGGGGAGGTGCAGGGGGCGTCAGCTTGCCACCCCAGAGCCCCAGCACCGCTACGAAATGCGAAGTGGCTTAACTTCGGCGCTCGATCCGCCGGCGGCATTCTTTGGGAATAAATTAACCTGTGCACGGGTGATTTGTCATTTGGAGTGTTTCCGCCTCTTGGAGACCATAGCAGACCCGTGAGGCGAAAACACAGCACCGGAGATCCTACCACAGTTTAAAGCACATATTGTTCACGAGGGTCTGCAGGAAGACCGTTTGTGCATTTTGTCACATTTGCAGGGGTCTGCAGGGGCATTTCAGAGTGTGTCAGTGTGAGTGAGGCTGCATGAGGTGAATGCAGACTATGACAGAGGGCATGTTTTAATGCTTGTTAATTTCTTTTAGCTTGGCCTTTTGAAAACAACCCTCCAGACGTGCCAAGGACGTGACTGCTCTTCATGGACAAGGCACAGAAGACCAGAGCTAAGTTGCATGCTAACTCCTGTACTGATCTGATGACTTAGAGATAGGCAGTGTAAGAATGTTCTTATGTGCAAATTGGTGCTTATGTACAAGTAGTTAGTAAGGGCTGAGGACACCAGAACAAAAGTGCGCAGCAACCAATCTTTCCCTGCAAAGTACCCCATTCCCACCCATAACCTCTACCTCACCCTCAATCCGGTTTACCTAATTTCCCCCTACCTATCCAACCATCGAGACCCTAACCCTCCTTCCCTGCTCTGGTCCAGGAAGCCCGTGTAAGCTCTGACTTGCGGGCTCCACGACCAAAGTGGGGGTGGTTGGTACTACGTCGCTCCTGCGCCTTGGATTCTGGACTTCGTGACAATTACCCTGAAGCCTTTCCCCTAGAGAAATACATTTCACAGCAGGTCTTACAACATTTACTTAATTTTTTTCCCAAACTGGATTCGCAAATGAAATTCTGATAGATCAAGAGTCTACTTTTATGAGTAATCTCATGGCCAAAGTAAAAGATATTCTTCAGATTCAAACTCCGCAAACCTCCATTTACCATCCCCAAACCGATGGATTAGTAGAAATATTTAACCAAACTCCGAAATACATCTTAAAGAAATCAGTAGTTGCAGAGGGGAAAAAGTGGGACATTATGATACCATGATTTCTAGCTATTCGTAAAACTCGTCAGTCATCAACGGGAGTTTCTCCCTTTGAGCTGTTGTATGGAAGAGAACCCAGAGATGTATTGGACATGTTACGGTAGACCTGGGAAGAAAGGGCGAGGTCTACTATTCCATGATCACAGACTGCCCAAAGACTAAAAGAACATATGAAAGCAGTACGGTATATAGTACAAACTTATATGGCCCAGGCTCAGGAACATCAGAAAAATGCTATAATAGAAGGCTGTAAGGAGATCTTTTTCAGTAGGCCAAAAAGTATTGGTTCTACTTCCATCATCTGAAAATAAGATGCTTTCTAGATGGCATGGACCCTATGAAATCTTACAACAAATGGGACCCTATAATTATAAAGCCCCTCAGCCCATCTGAAAATTGAAACTCAAATATACCACATCTGCGTACTTAAGAATGGAAGGAAGACCCATTGAAAGATGCTTCAGTCATATTAACAAGTTTATTATCTGAAGAAAGTGATGCTAATCAGTTAATTTCTACTGGGTTATCTAAGAATCATAATCAACATCTATTTGATCTTTTACAGCAATTCCCTGATGTGTTTAGAACTGAACCAGGAAGAGTAAAAGGAGTATATCATTACATACATACTCCAGCTGGACAAGTAGACCACCAGAAACCCCACAGAATCCCTGAGAGAAGAAAGCAAATTATCCAGGAAGAAAAAGAGGCTATGATAAAAGCAGACATTATTGAACCGTCACAAAGTCTATGGTCTTCTCCTTTTGCATTTGTTGCAAAACCAGATCATTCTTGTAGGTACTGGATTGATTTTTAGGAAGCTTAATGAAGCGTCACAGTATGACAGCTATTCCATGTTCAGGATAGAGGATTTGATTGACAGATTTGGGGATGCCGTATATCTTTTAACCACTTACCTAACTAAAGGTTATTGGCAAGTACCAGTCAATCGAAGTGACAAGCCCAAGACCACCTTTTCCATGTCCCTTGGAGCAATTCAAAGTGCTGCCTTTTGGGAAATATGCCGCCCCTCATGCACACCCTCCTTTTTATGCCTGATAGTTGAAGCCTCTGAAATTGGATTTTTGGCTCTATCAGTCCCAGACGGGCTTATTATTTTTGCTTTTGAGATTAACTACTATTTGTGACTGAGCTTTATGGGAAGTATCTCTGCTCATGTTGATCAGCTCTCCACCAATGGACAAGCCTTATTCTTTATTGTTGGTACCATGGTCAGTGTCAATTGACACATTCTTTTTGAAGCATTGTTCCTATTTATTGTGCTTTTAATATAAGGGACCATGGTGGGTCTTTCCAGCTGATATTTCCTTGGGATTTTCTTCTTCGATTGTGCAGACCACAGGCATCCAGGCGTCCTGACTGCAACTCGCATCTCCCTACCTTGTGGGCATAGTAATGAGTATGAGAACCGGTTTTACCCATCTTTAATATTGCAATGGGTATTTAGGGGGCAAGTCAATCTACGAGTTTGCCTAGCAAGATTGATTGCGGTAGCGAGTTGCTATTTTAATGGCGATTATGCTTCTGAAATTATTGATGGGTCTTGAATAGACATAGAGGCAAAAAACAATGATAGCTGTGTATTCATTAAAAAATGTTTGCATATTAAGTGTGTTATGTGTAGTAACAATAATGGTAGTAATGTGTCTTTATCACTTCTTTCTCATAATTAAATGATTTACACTATAGTTGAGATTGTAAGGGCATTCCTTGAGTGTTGATTACTGAGAATCTTCTTAGAAGCATTTGAACATGTGCATAATGTGTGGGGCATCTATTTGAAAGTACTGTGTATTGATATGTTATATATGTTGCATGTCTTTAATAAACACACACAAAGGATTACTGGAAAGTTTGAGCAATAAAATATATGTGACATTAGCAAATCCATCCTGTGCGGATGACAGAGTAGCAGCTCACTGCAGAGGGTTGTTGCCTGCTCTCTTTACTGAAGCACAGTGACAGGTTGTGGGATGTTTTTACCCATGCATCCAAGCCCAACCATAAAACTGTGCAGTACTGGCATGGAAAACATCATGATGGCCAGAACTCCCCAGAGAGTGCACAGGGAAAACATGAAGAATAGGCTGCCACCCATTTTTGCCTATGTTGTGAGCACAGGAGGGCACTGCCTAAAACCACCATTGGGCTACACACACAGTAGCCTGAAACCATTGGGAATGGCAATACTGATTGCCAAAAAGCAATTCAGAACTGTGGGGAATTCATTTTGTTAATCCCAAAAATGGTTGAAATACCGGTACTCACCACTATCAGAAAGCCGGCGTTTTAAAACCACCAGACTTTTGTGTAAAACTGAACAAATGAAACAAAACCAGGCCAAGGAAAGACTTGCTAAGAGGTGGATACAATGTAAAACTATATTCTGAAATGACTTGAAGGAAGTAATTATTTAATGTATATGTACAAAATTGTAAGTTTGATTTAAACTGGGAACAAATAGTGACATTTAGCTGAAACCTGGCTTAATGAAACTGGATTCTGCCTGAGAGCTACCCCCGACAGGAGTTGAAACCTGCTCAGCCACTCTTCCCAGGCCTAGCTGCATCCTGCTGCCCCTTGCCAAAAGGAGTTGACACCTCTCTGATTGAATTAAGGGAGGGGACCTGCAGTCTGCAGGAGGTTGAACAAAGCACTGTCCTGGGCTCAGGCAAATGTTATATTGGGGGGTCGTAAAGTGGCTTCCTCTTAGGGGAAACTGGGAGGGGCAGTGCCTCTGCAAGCCAGCTGAGCTTGGGAGAAGTGGATATGCCAGTTATTCCACCCTGTGATGTGGGAAGCCACACCCCTTTTTGACCAGGGCATAATTTTAAAAAGATAGATAACTCATAGTGCGGACTGGTCAAAATTATATAAATAATACCATTATTCTTGTGATTTGTTGGTGCACATTTTAAGAGGTGTTAGGACCGTGTGGTATGTTCCTGGGGATAGTAGTGGAAAAAAGGTTGTTACTCCAAATGTCTGCATGTTAAATCTGACACTTTATCATCTGTAACCCATATCCCTGGTGCACATTTGTGTAAAATCTGGAAAGGTTTAGAGGTTGTTATCTGGATGAAAAGGGGAGAATTCTGTCATCAGTGGACACGACATCGTACAAAGACAGGGATCGGATGGTTTGGTGCTACAGAAAATATGTTAACTGGACCTATAATATTAGGAAAATGGTACATAGATAAATATGTATTTGGGTCAGAAATAGATTTGTGTGCAAATTGACCAGGGGAGGATCCTCTGACCCATAAACAGACCTCATCATGATGACAATCCATTTCCTTCCCCCAATCATGGGAGAGGGGAGAATTGGGCCAATGACAAGTAGAGAGGGGCAGGCTTAACTAGGCCCAGGCACACACCCATTTTCAAAACACATAAAAAGAGACTGCTGGGACAGGTAGGAACATTCAATTCCATTTGCTGCGGAGCATGCTGACCGACGACTTCACATCCAGAGATCCAGACTTCAAATCCATCAATCTCCAGAACCTGTAGCAGAAATTAACTCCAGAATTTGTAGCAGAGAGGCCTGAATCCATCAGCTGAATCCTCTTCAGCAGGCCTCAAAACCAACCAAACTATTCAACAGCCGGGCGAGCTGTTTGAATTTTTGCCAAGAATTTTTGCAAGAACCTGTAGCAGTATCCAGAAAGCAGTGCTGTATCCGGAACCCGAGATAACCACAAACCAGACCGCTGTGAGCAGAACCAGAGATCCGGATCGCTGTGACGTGCCGAGACCAGAACCGGAGTCCAGTCCAAAACCTGACCAGATCCGTGGCGAGGCCCATTCCTGCCCAAAATATATTGTGAGTACCGCCCGAACTGTGCAGAACCCAATCTCTTAGTTGAAATAATCTAATCCAAACTATTTTAAACTAAGTAGAATAGCCTCCTAGAAATCATGTCATTTCTAAAGCTGCACAACTGTCACCTGTAAATTCTGCAGCTGCAAGCTGTCACCTGTTATTTTGAGTTTTACTTTAAATCCGAAAATCTACCTTTATTAAATCGTCCGTATCTCTGGAACCGTCCGACTTCCTACTCCTTATACTTTTTCCGCAATCACGATTTACGCACTCGCGAAATTTACCGCGATTTGCGATTTTGGCCCAATTTCTCCACTTGTCAAAATAGCAGCTCCATTCTTTCTTTTGTTAAAATCTGTTTGCAGCTTGGTAATAACTCATAGAGCATTGCTAAAGTGAGCCTGAACTAATACTAACATGCATCTCCCACTCACCCTGAATCTCTAGAGGGAATTAAAATCAGTTGGCACATTTTCCCATCCATTGCCATCACATTTAAAAAGCATTTTGGGCCTGTGTTTCAAACTCCTACCTGTTTCCTCTAAGCTTGCTGGGGGGAAACTGAATTTCGTATTGTATTTGATTGCATTCCTGAGAACTGTGTGCTTCTCTTTCCATCTCCTTCCATTTCTTACATTGCCTAGGGGAGGGAGGTGAACTGCCAGAGAAAAGTGATTATCTTATCTTTTGCTAAAATCATATCAAGTATTTCTGTACTGTATTTTATTCCTCATTGCTTTTCCCTTGAAACCATAAAGGTATTTTTGCTACTTTATCCATCCTATACTAACTCCTCATTGATTGTAAAGAAGTGGGCTAGTGCCAGATTACCCATTGTTGATCAACATCATATGTCTAAGTGTACTATCAGATATTAATTTATTATAAAGTGTGATAAATATATATTGTTGAATTGTCCAAATAAACCTTTTAAATTTGCAAAACAAACCTACTTCTGGGCTTAGTGGGGTCAGGGGATTCTAAGAGGGGGGTGTTAGACAAGGGTTGTCATCCAGAGTACTGAACTGGACATAAAAATACATCAATAAGGGTTTTCCTCAGCATCCCAGACTAGGCATTGACTTAGCTGTAGTGTTGATTGAATATCGCTTACAAAAGATATGCTTTCCATACCTCTACTCCTACCACAGCCCGTGCTGGGGAGAGTGTGAGTCTTGGACATTGCCCTGGTGGTGGAGGAATAGCTCTGTGAGGCAGGGGTGATAAAAATGACATTAAAGGCTTTTGAAAATCACTAATTGTTTATGTTTATAATATTTATTAAAACATATATTGGTTCAGCTAAGCGTCCTGACCAAGGACTAATCCCGATGGATGCACAGACCTAGGCAACTCACAGTACTGCACTACTGATAAATAATGCTAGCCCAAACCCTAGCCACCCACACCCTGTACAGATTGGGTCTGCTCCCAAGTTAGGTCTGCATTTTAAACAATAAATTAATAAATATGTATGTGTCCTAACACACTATATTTCATGAAATAATTTACCAATGATTTGCTACCTTTCCACAAAAACATCTTAACCATCCACAATATCTAATCAATTTCAGCATTGGTTTCAGGATACAACACAACAGCGTCTCATTTGTTTGCAATGTATTTCACGCGTTTTCAAAACATACTGCTAGTAAGAGCTAGGTTCTATAAAATCATATTAGCTTTATAGGTGTCATCTACCCTCAGTTTAAAAGCAGTTTAAGCTATACACGTTCTGCAAGCAAAAACATGTTCTAAAATCTACATGTAACTTATCCTGTTAAAAATGCAAGCTTGCCTATGTGGCTCTAAGCAGCTGTTTAAACATAACGCATATATTTATACTAGAGGCTTTTCTGCATTTCTTGTCTACAATTCAAAAACTACTACCCCAGAAAAGGTAGATGCAACATGTCTTGAAATACATTGACCAGCTTGTTTTGGGAAAGTGCAACATATAATTCTTCGGCTACATTTGGTACAGTTAAGGAATTAGTCAAAAAGATTAACATTGTTTCCTCTGATCAAATCTTGTGCCCTGTAGTGCATGGTATTTTGGCATGCAGCTATTAAGATCTGCCAGACTCATCAAACAATTCTTGAAAAATTGGACAAATTCAATTGGCCGTTTGATACCTTTTCAATTGGGCTTTAAGTTAAAAAAAGGGTGTTCGTCTAATTGCATGATTCTACATTTACTACAGGCATTAGCTCAGACTAAAAATAATCCATCCCTTTTCCTGGCCTGTATTTACCTCATGGCATGAATCATCTGAAGACAAATTTATCTAAAACGGCCATCTTCATATCCGAGAAACCTTTCAAAATGCTTAAATTCAATTGGTGTATTAACGGAATTCGCTTGTATATTGTTTCCATTCTAAAATATTTGGGATTTCCCATCTACAGTGGGCCAAGGATAGGGAATTGTACCTCTGCCTTATATGCAAACTGGCTCCATTTGACTCATGAAAAAGATAAAGTCGATATACTGTAAATACACCTTAATCCCACTAATCAAATTCTACACCAGAAAGGTTTTACCTGCTATGCTTTATGGGCTGGAGACTTTTCTCTCCTTGGATTATGAACAATTGAACTTATTGGAAGGTCATCTGTAAAAGAGACTTCTGGGCCTTCCGCTCTCGTTATCCATGATGGTTATTCATCATGTACTGGGCCTTCAATCATGGTCTGGGAATGTAATGAGGAGGAAGCTACATTTATTCCACAAATATTAGATCCCCCAGAGCATTTGTGTTTGTAGTTTTAAACAAAGCAGTTTTGAATCAATTGTGCCCTCCATTAAATCAATGTATTCAGAGCTTTCACAATTTGTTGAAGGAAGTTTGCAGCAACCACCAGACCATCCTCTCAAACACCCTGAATATGCACAACGAATGAGTGCATTGGAATGGTCTAGAGACCATGACAGATTTGGGAAATATAAACTTCACGCAAATGTGCGAAAATGAATCACCATTATTCCATACTGCAAAATTACCTGAAGTGCTTTACGGATCCTAAATTCAGTAAAATTTATATGCATTTGTATTTCAACTTGTTGTGTACTTTACAGAGATGGGGATCCATTAGAGGTATCCCCATGGAAAGAAGGGTCTTTCTGCTACGCTGTTCTAGCACGTCTGTGGAACCTATAAAGAATGTTCTTGTATATTGTCCTGAAACCTTTGATCTTAGACAATAATTCTTTGGTCGGTTTGTTTATAATTTATTTATTTAATCATATTTGTAAAGTGCGCAGCAGCCCAGGGGCATCATGGCGCTTGTTACAGAGAGTGATACAAACTTAGTTGCATAGAAGAAACATACCTAAACATACAGGCATAATTATTGTACACTTGCATAGAACATAAAGTAAAGCATGTAGATTACCTGGAAGCGGGGAGGAGTGAGAGGGAGGTGAGTTAGTTAAACAGAGCAGTTTTAAGGTTTTTTCTAAAGGCAGAGAGAGAGGTTTCTTCTCTTAGGGCGGTGTGGAGCGCATTCCACATCTTTGTGACTAAATACGGGAAGCCTATCCCTTCTGCTTTGGCTCTGTTAATCCGCGGTACAGTGAGTTGGTTGGTGTAGCATGTTCTGGTAGGCCTAGTTGAGATGGATCTGGATAGTGTGGCTGAAAGATATGGTGGTGCTGTGAAGTTAATACTTTTATGTGTGGTTGTGAGAATTTTGAATGTGATGCAGTCATTGACTGGGAGCCAGTGAGCAGACTTCCTGGCCTGTGAGATGTGGTCTCTTTTTGGAATGCTTAGGGCTGCTCAAAGTGAGTTATTTTGGGTGATTTGAAGTCTGTTTACGTTTTTGTTGGAGGTGCCGGCTGAAGCATATTGCAGTAGTCGAGATTAGCCCATATGGTGGCTCTGGCTATTGAGAGACAGTTTTCCTTAGTTAGAAAGGGTTTGATGGCGTCAATAAGTTTGGTACTTAATGCGAAGGCAGAGACAATAGCGCTGACTTGCTTGTTCATTGGCAATGTGGCATCAATGTGGACTCCTAAAGTCTTAACAGAGGATAGGACAGGGATGATGCAATTGTCAATGTTAAAGTTGGAATAAAGACCGTCTAGTTTAGCTAGAGTGGCTTGTTGGCCATGAATCAGAATCTCAGTCTTGTCCCTGTTAAGGCATAGGCCGTTCGTGGCCATCCATGCTTGGATGGTGGAGTAGATTTGCCTAAGGTGGCATCTTGGTTATATGATCCAATTAAGGGAAGGAGCACCTGGGTATCATCAGCATAGTTTGTGTAAGCGATCCCAGGTGCATCAAGTTCATCAAAAAGGGGCTTTGTAAAGAGATTGTATAGCGTAGGAGCAGTGCAGGATCCCTGTGGGACACCGCAGTGAATGATGGTGGGAGCTGCATTAGCTATTTTTTTTCCCAACTTTTCTTTATTGGCAAGAAGTAATGGCAGGTACACAACACAGTACACACACAGCTACAATGACATTATTTGCTCTTACGCTGCATTTGAGAGATGTTCAGTGGGGTGGGCTATCTGCCCAATTTCTTACCCAGAGTACAGAATCAATGCTAGTCCTGTGTGCCTGGCGATGGAGGAACGTCAGGCCCCTCGTCCTTCCTGTTGTTGAGATAGCTGCAGAAGTATGTCCACACATTTTTCAGGCGGGAATGCGCTGGAAGGGAATTGACATATTCCTCTTTGCGTGTTTGTGTCCATGTGAGAGTTCTTAACCACATCTCAAACGTGGGAGGGGGAGCGGCGTTTCCAACATTGTAGTATGCATTTTTTTGCCACCATGGCACTCACATTAAAAAATGTAGATATCTTCTTCACATCATCTCAGTCCCATATCCCAAATAGAATAGCTAGCAGATCTAGGCTCACTGTGGTCTCAACTATTTCTGGGGCCTCTGTCACTGCACTCCAAAACGCGCCCAGTGCATTGCAGGACCACAACATGTGCATGTGGTCGGCATTTTCGGATCTGCATCTAGGGAAACTGTGTGTCTGATTGCGTGTACATTTCGCCACTTTGTGTGGTGTGTAGTATAGTCGGTTGAGGAGTTTATATTGCATGCAGCGGAATCTAAAGTTAAGGGAGACCTTGCACGGGTGTAAGCACATTTTATTCCACATACCATCTGTGATCTCCACGCCGTAATGGATCTCGGGAGAGTCTGGAGGTTCGTCCCAGTAGGAGGGCCACAGGTCACAGACCGCAGCTCTTAGTCTGAAGTATTGCGCCAGCTCTAGTGCAGATCCCGAGTGGTCCGTGCACCATGTCTGGGGGTTAATGAATTGACCTTCAGGGTATAGGTCTGTCAGTGCCTGGTATTCCAGGCCCTGCCAGTGTCGGGCGAGTACTTTGTCATGAGTGGGGGCAAGACCCAGGAATTGCCATATTGGTAGCCACTTGTAGTATGGACGATGATCAGGCTGGGAGTGCAGTAAACGATTCCATGCAATAATTGTAGTAGCCACAGGGTCAGATGGGGCATCTGCACGGTATGTACGATGGAGAATGAGGGACATGACATTAATTTCCTCGACCGCTAGTTTTTCAAGTTTCATGTGGGGAGGTGCAGTTGGAAACTTGAACCAGTATGTGGCATGCTGGGCTTGTGCAGCAATCCAGTATCGAGTGAGATCCGGGGCCGTGAAGCCCCCTCTCTCGCAGGGGAGGGTCATATGTTGCCACTTCTTATTGACAGTGCCGGAGTGAAAGAGAAATTGGCCGCATGTGGATTGCAGCTTTTCAAAATAGTGCTTCCCAGGCCAGATCGGGACATTAGCAAAGATGTAAAGGAGTTTAGGACCACTAACATTTTTATTAGTGAGAGTTTGCTCACTAGAGAGAGTGAGAGATTGCGCCAGCTTGCTATTTTTGATTCTATAAGCTGCGCTGTAGCAGTATAGTTGTCCGCCAATAGGGAGGATCTAGGTAGTGACACCTGAACCCCAAGATATTTGATACCACCTGGGGACCAACGGAGAGGGAATCTGCATGCTGGTTGCTGGGTAGCTGCAGTGAGTAGGAATATCTCTGATTTGGAGTAGTTAATGGAGAAACCCGAGAATGTGCCTATTTTTGTAATGTCGCGGATAATGGGGTCTAGATGCGTAGATGGGTCCCTAAAGTACATCAGACATTGTCCGCATGCAGTGATATTACTTCTGGTGTGCCCTGCAGATGTATACCCTTGCGGGTGTGGCGAGCTTTGACATTATCAGCCATGGGTTCAATGACTAGTGCGAATAGGATAGGGCAGAAGGGGCAGCCCTGGCGAGTACCCCTGTGCAGCCTGAAGGGTGAAGACGTCAGGGAGTTGACTATGACTCTGACAACAGGATCTGTGTATAATAGTTTAATGTAGGACATCATACCCAGGCCGACCCCTATTTTCTCGAGGACCACCCACATGTACCTCCAAGACACCATGTCGAATGCCTTCTGGGCATCCAGTGTGACCGCGACAGTGTCCGCTTTTGGATTGATCCTGGACATTACATTGAAGAGCCATTGGATATTAAGGGCAGTTGAGTGAACAGGGACGAAGCCGCTTTGGTCTTCGTGCACGAGGTACGGCATAATTGGGGGGAATCTGCTTGCTATCACCTTAGCAAATATTTTTGTGTCTGTGTTTATGAGTGACAAGGGCCTGTAGGATCCGCACTCGTCGCAGGGTTTACCCGGCTTGGGGAGGACAGTTATGAGTGTCTCCCGTAGGGATTGGGGCAGGGTGGATTGGGAAAGTGATTCAGCCCAAACTTCGAGTAGCTTTGGCGCTAATATGGCCACATGTTCTTGATAGAATTCTGGGGTGAGACCATCCGGTCCCGGGGCCTTGCCTTTCGGGAGGTCTGAGATGGCTTTAACTATCTCCTCAATGGTGATCGGGGTGTCAAATTCTTCTCTAGTGATTTGGGATATATGAGACATGGTGCATTAGCTATGTTTGAGAAGACTTTCATTGCTCTTCCTTCTAGGAAGGAAGTGTTCCAGTAAGCCCCTTTCTTGGAGAAGTGTGCTGCTTGCGTGAGGTGTGCAGTGAGAGTTTTATGATCAACAAGATCGAACATAGTAGAGAGGTCTAGGAGGAGGAGGAGGGCGGGCTTGCCATTGTCCAAGATTTGGGTGATCTGATTTTTTAGATCCAGCAGGGCGGTTTCAGTTCCATGCGGAATCTGATTGTCTTTTTCCTAGTATGGTGTTAGTTTTTAGGAAGAGTTGGATCTGGCTGTGAGCAGCCTCGTCTAATATTTTTAGGAGAAACGGGATGGTTGTTATAGGCCGGTAGTTATTAGGTTGTGATGGGTCTAGTGTGGGCTTTTTTAAAAGGGGACGCACCCAAGCTTCTTTGAGGCTATCTGGGACAATGCCTGTTTTAAAGGAGGAGTTGATGAAGGCTGTCAGGAGTGGAGCGAGTGGCTCAGAAGAATCCTTGATGATCTTAGGAGGCATACATCGCCCTTACATTGCGACGGCTTCAGGTGTTTGAGCATATCTTTAACTTCTGATTCTGAGATTTCTTTAAATGTGAATTTGGGGAAATTGATAGTTTTGCTGATGGGCAGAGTTTGAATGAGCTGGTTCTGGTTCAGTAGTGCATTTTAATGGTTTAGACTTTTATTTTGTAGAAGGTCTATTTTTTTGAGCATGGCAGGTTGAATGCTAGTACACCATGTTTCATCTTTGACACTCTCATCAGTGACGCTAGGAGGATTTGTGAGTTCGTTATAGATGGTGAAGAGTTCTTTGGATTGAGAGTTGGCGCCGGAAATCCGGTGATTATACGCTTCAGATTTGGCCTTGAAAATGGCGTCTTTGTATTTTTTGCCTGTTCTTATGAACATTTCTTTAGCTGTGTCACAGGGGTTTGCCTGCCAATTTTTGAGCGCCTGGCGTTTATTCTTGCATAGGGTTTGGAGGTACTCTGTGAACCAAGAGTTTGAGTGGAAAGATTTGTTTTCTTTCATATCTTCTAGTGGGGCAATGGTGTTAACTGCGTAAGGGTGTCCTTAAATATATCTGCTGGATGTTAGGGTAATGCAAGGAAGAAGGTGCAAGGCACGGGATGTCAAAAAAGTGTCGGATGCTATCCACGGTTACTTTTTTGAGCTTCTTGCTAGAGCTGCTGGGGCATGTGTAATTGTTTTAGTACTTGGGGCTGTAGGGATGGTAAATTGTATAAAGTTGTGATCTGTCCAAGGGTAGACAGTGTTGAAGGTGATGGTGGAGTCACAATTGTGGTCGACCCCCCAGTCCAGAGTTTGGCCTTTGGAGTGGGTAGGGGTTGTGACTTTCTGGGCAAAGCCCAAGTCTGTGAGTTCCTTGGGGAATGAGATAGCGGCTTTATGGTTGGGGTCCTTGAATCCTAAGTTGAGGCCGCCTAAGAGTAGTGTTTTAGTAGTTTTTTTTATATTTTCACTGAGCAAATGTGTGATGTGTCCTTGGAAGTCAGCTAGAAGTCCCGGGGGTCGGTAAATCACATGAATATTAATGGTGTTTTTGGGTGAGAGACACAGTTTGGCTGAGAGAATATCTTCATTACCCTCCCAAGGGTGGGATATAAGCCTGAGATGTAAGGTATCTTTGAAGATAAGGGCTAACCCCCACTCCTATTTTAGAAGGTCTATCCAGTCTGAGAATAGAGTAGCCTGCGGGTAGGGCTAAGGTTATCATTGGGCCAGAAGCATTGTGTAGCCATGTTTCAGCGATGGCTAGAATATCTAAGTCATGGCTTGAGATGAGGTTTTTAATTTCAAGAGCATGGGCTTTAAGAGAGCGGACATTGAGCAGGGCACATCTGAAGTGCGGTGCTGGGTTGTTTGTGGTTAGTCGTGACTGATTATCTGCTTTAGGTGCAGAATTATGTGGCTTGGTAGGGTTGAGAGTTGGCTTTGTTATAGATGGCAGCGTAGTGCTAGACTTGGGGGTGTGCAGATCATGGTGGTGAGTGTTAAATCTAACAGTGGTGTGAGTACCTAGTCTGAGGTTTCTGCGTGTTGCATGTGTGGGAAAGGTGGTGATGAGCATTGGTAGCGTGCGTGTTCTAAGTCTGAAGAGTTTGGAGAGGCAATTGGGGATGTGCATGAGTGAATGCTTGATGTGGAGAGTGGGACGGTCGGGCCGCCTGAAAATGCTGGTCACAGTACAATTAGTACGGCTGGAGGAGTCTAGGCAGTTAAAGGGGAGCATTCTGGCATAGAGCAGGATGATATTCAGGATGAGTAATGTGCCCAGTGTGCTGAGGTACTGAAGCGTGGTACACATGCTGGATAGGAGATATAGGGTACAGCTAGCAGCTAGGCTATTCCAGAGCACGTTTTAGTAACTGACAAATGGTCTAATAAAAACAGAATAGCTGATAAAAAGATAGGCTGTTTCAGTGTACTCTTGGCAGATGACAATTCGGTTATTTAAAGATACCTTTAGCAGATGTCAGATTAACAGTCAGAACACACGTTAGCCAATAATAGAGCTGATTCTAGATAGGTTTAACCAAGGACTAATAAGCAATAGGCAAAGTCAGTTGGTGCAATCAGGCCTCAATGGGCTGGTAAAAAACTGCACTGTAGGCTAGTTCAGTGTGGACACTTTAGTGTACTACAGTCATGCATTATATGGTATTATTTTAAGATCCAATGTTAGTGATAATGATAGTGGGATAATGGCTGATATAAACAAATTGTAATCCTTCATAACAGGTTGCATTAAGATGAACACTCAATTGCATAGGCTTGGCCAACAAACAGTAATTTAACGGGTGAGCAGTGAATAACAGTATAGATTATACATGATTAGTTGGTGCAGTTAATTGAGTAGGCAGCTAGACAAAGCAAAGTAGTGCACATGCGTTGAGTTTGTGGTGAATTTGAGAAATCAAAGGTCATCTAATTTCGTACAAAGTTCTACTTACAGCAAGTCCAAAAATGGAATAGGACAGCAAGGCACGGCTCACCGTTGCAAACAGGGGCAAACAGGAAGGGGCCTTTCTCTCTCGGGTTTTCCTGTTGAGGGCTGGCTTCTGCCTGCCGGTGGCCTTCTGGGGGAAGTAGAGGACGTTGCTAGGCAACGCTGACAACAAATTGGCCGGTGGCCATCTTGTCAAGCATCCAGACCCCGGGTGCGGTATTGAGATTCAGCCGATGGGTGCCTGAGCACTGAGGACACAGAACGGGGATGAGCTACAGAGGGCAGCAGGGGACTACCTACTGTAGTGCGGCGAGAGCTCCGTGCGGCATCCCCTGCAATGCAGCGTGGTGCAAGGCTCCTCCTGCGAGCCTTGTGGATGCCGTAGCTGGGAATCCTTCCCATGGATCCCATCTGCAGGAAGGCTCCTGCCCTATCGGGAGCAAATGCTATTTGAGCTCAGTTTCCTTTGGGAACAGACTAATGAATGGGTTTCAAAATGGCTTAATTATAGCTCTAATTAATTGTTTGATTATTCTCCATGCTCGTCTAGGGAAATCTGTATATTTATGAAACTTACTGTTAGCTGGAAGTGAATGCTCGTCAATTGTCAATACATGTTTGTATCTTTACCTGTATTTTTCATGAATACGTGTTTTATGAGTACGTGATTTGTTTGTGAAATGTTTCTATAAACTATGACACAATAATAATGAAATACAAAGCTTGATTAGCAATTCGCTTATTTAATGGGATCATGGTTGGCATCTTGCCATGCTCATTCAAACTTAAATATTGCAATAGCTTTTTGTCTTGCTTGCGAAAATCTGGTACTGTACTCAATGTGTATTCTAGTCCCTCCAGATTGTTAGTTTGTTTGTTGCACCCTTAAGCCTCTGGGTACCCAGTTGCACGTTACAAATATTTTAAAGTAAAGTAAACTAAAGTACCAGGCCGCAGGCAGTTTGGAAAGCAAGGCTGTCTGATGCGGCGGCTCGGGGCCAAGAATCTTTGTCTCTGTGCTGTTTGGCAGATCTGGAATGCTGGTGGAGCCATCTTGGGTGGCTCTGGTGACTGCGGCATGACAACAGTGCAGCCGAATATGGTTCAAGGACTCGAATTTTTCACAAATGTCCTTAAACGCTGAATGCTGGATGATGCTTGCGTGGCACTCCTCCTAGCTTCTTCACAGGGCTCGTGTCCTTTCAAGGCGGACAGCCCAAAGCTCAGGAGAGTGTTTGCAGGCAGCAGCCTTGTCCTTTGTTTAGATAATCTTCTGCACTTCCCACCTAGGAAGCTTGCTGGCAGAACCTATCACGGCACACTTCGTGCTGGCTGCATACTGGTTCTGAGTCCGGTATCTCCCTCTGTTCCCTGGGAAATGTTTAGGGCAGGGATCGTGCTTCTCTCATGGAACTCTTGGCCTTCCTTCACTGGCAGAAGATGTAAGGTAGACTGTACCTTCAGCTCGGGTCCAAATGAGTCCTTCTTCTTACTCCTTTCAAATTCTTCAGATGATCTGCTATGTGAGGGGTTCAACCCTCATTTAAAGCCAAATGGGCCCCAGTGATTGGTGTAGGCTAAGCCCACCTTAATGAACCCCTGGGTCCCCACCAACAATATTCTGTCATGAATAAACTAGGATCAGAGTGCTCTACAACAGGGCAGACAAAGGGGTGACACCATATATCTAAGTTCCACCCATCTCCCTGTCTGTTGTAGATCAAAGTGTCTCTCTGGTTAACTGAGCCCCCTGTGACACTTGATTAAAGCTCAGGGTTCTCTTGAAGTTTGTACTGGGAGCAGACTTCCCGTCTTCCCCAAACCACATACCTCTCCCCTCTGAAAGGGGACAACTCTGCAGGGGTTTGCCTACAGTAATTACTGGACCCAGACATATATTTCACTGCCTTCCACACATAGGGTTGGAAACTAGCTTCAAGTTGACACATTGCATACCAAAGGGGTGTTAGCTCTGCCTTTTCTGTTGTCTACCAGAAACAAAGGACGTTCAGGCTTGCTTCAATTATCTCTCATTAGTATGCACTGCCACCAGCCGGAGAATAAAATAAAGCAGATCCATGGTGCCTTTGATATTTAAATTAGGCTGCCCATGCCTGAGGAAGGTGTGCCTTCCCCCTCCTTGAGATGCTTTTATGTACCCGGGGCGGTCACATTCCAGCTGAATATGACAGAGGAAGACGGCGCTTGTAGGCTATGTCCTCCCAGAGTACATATGACTATGGGCCTCATTACGGGTCGGGCGGTCCGGAATTAACAGTGGCGGTAAACCCGCCACCACTGTTAATTCCGGACCGCCCGATCCCGAGTCCTGCAGGCGGGAGGTGATCTTTCCGCCAGGTCTGACCTGGCGGGTTGAACACCTCCCGCCTGCAGGCGGACGTGGAAACACCAGCACCATCACCAGATGGTGCCGGTGTTTCCACTTCCCCATTCCCATTGAGTCCTATGGGACTCAATGGGAATGGGGATTAACACCATTCCGCCTCCGTGACTCCCGGGACACCGGGGTCGTAATGCCCTGGTAATTCCAGGAGTCACGGAGGCGGAATGCTAATACGAGTCCAGCGGTAACCAGACGGTTTTACTGCCGCGGTTACCGCCGGACTCGTAATGAGGCCCTATGTGTTTTGTACGGGAAGCAGATGGACTGTGTGTGGAATGGTCTCACACAGTCCTCAGAGGTTGGTCTCTGATCATTCCTTTACATTATTAAAAAATAAAAAAGCCCAGGTGAGGGCACTCTCTCCGTTTGGCTGGTCAAATTCCTCTCATGCCCCCAGCCTCAACATGTGAACCACCACCCTAATGGTTCGTCATCAAAGTGAAAGTACCAGATGAGGCCATCTGCATTTCCATGCTGGGAGTATGGCTTGTGCTGGATGTTCATATCTAGTCCCTGTAGGGATATGGCCCAATGCAAAATCTTTGTGTTCTCCCCTTGTATGCCCATTAACCATGGCAGAGGCCTGTGGTCCGTCTGGATCATAAAGTGAGACCCAAAGATGGAGGATTTCAGCTTCTTTATGACTCACACAACCGTATACACCTCTTTTTCTATGACAGCCTAGTTCCTTTCCCTTTTTGTCAACCGCCTGCTAATGTAGGCGACAGGTTGCTCTACCCCTTCATAGTTCAGCTGTGCTAGCATTGCTCCAATCCAAAAATCACAGGCATCTGTCCGGATAATGAATTCCTGACCATAGTCTGGCATTTTCAGAACTGGGGTGCTCGACACTCCATCCTTTAAATCCTGAAAGGATGTTTGACAGACGGGGGTCTAAGTTGTTACATCATTCAGAGGCATGGCAATGGTCCGATACCCTCTGATGAATGACCAGTAGTACCCGATGAGACCTAGGTAGCCTCTCACTTGCACGTGTGTGGTGGGGATGTCCCACTCCTGCACAACTTGTACCTTTGCTTCGAGAGTTTGTTTCTTACCTCCACCTACCAGGTGGTCTAGGTAAGTCAAGGTACCCTGCGCTATCTGGTACTTTGTGGCCTTGATGGTCAGGCCTGCATTCTGCAGTGCCTAAAGCACTTGTTTCAGGTGGGATAAATGTTCCTCCCAGGTGTGGCTGAACACAACCATGTCATCTATATAGGCCACACTGAAGTTTTCCAGTCCAGACAAAACCTGGTTAATCATCCTCTGAAAAGTGGCTGTGGCATACTTCAGTCCGAAGGGTATCACAGTGAACTGATAATGTCCTTCCGGGGCTGAGTATGCCGACCTCTCTTTCGCTCCTTCTGTCAAGCCAACCTGCCAATACCCTGCTCTGAGGTCAAAAGTACTCATGTACTTGCTAGCGCTGAGCTTGTCAATTAGCTCATTTGCCCGAGGAATGAGGTGAGCATCTGTCTTCATGACAGAATTTAGCCCCCTGTAGTCCACACTAAAAGCGAACTTCAGTTTTCCCCTCTACTGGTCTTTGTAGGGACCAGTACCACTGGGCTAGCCTAGGGGCAGTGGGATGCACCTATCACTCCTAGGTATAACATCTTGGAAACATCCTTCTTGATGGTGTCACTGACCTTATCGCACATCCGGTGAACTCTGCTCTTCACCGGCTTACTGTCTCCAGTGTCCACATCATGGGTGCACCAATCTGCGTGACCAGGGGTCAGAGAAAACTGAGAGGCAAACTGTCACAGTAACCGGCGACTATCTTTCAGTTGCTGTTCTGACAGGTTGTTTGCAAGGTTGACACCTTCAACTGACCCATCTCTGGCTTCAGTGTGCAGGAGGTCTGGGAGGGGATCGGTCTCCTCCTCAGCCTCTCCGTCTGTCACTAATGCCATGACCAAGTCATCCCGCCTATAATAGGGTATTAGCCAGTTGAGGTGAAAGACCCTGCACATCTGTTTAGGTCATTTCACGTCAATGAGATAATTCACCTCACTGATCTGTGACAGCACACAGTACAGCCCAGTCCACTTGTCCTGAAGAGCACTGGGTTTGACAGGCTTCATAATCCACATCAACTGGCCTGAAGAATAGGATGTCACTGTGGGCTTCTGGTCATGCCAGTGCTTCATCAGCTCCTGACTGGCCTTTAGATTCTTTGTTGACAGAGATTCCGGAATGGTGAGCAGTGGAGTAGCAGCTTAGTCCAGCAGCTCCTGGGCCTCTCCCTGAAGACATTTTCATGATATTATTATAAACTCAAAGAAGAAGATAGAGTAGGCTGAAAACCCTGCTACAAAGAAACCCAAACAGATTTTAGAAATGGGTGATACTCCTAGCATTCAGGATGTCTATAAAATCAGTCTTCATGTTGCCCAAGATGTCAGCGATGTTAAATTCTCTATAGCTGATCTCAGTTTGAAAACAGGTCAACTGGATGGAAGAGTGACAGACTTGGAAAATCATCTTTATCTATGAGCACTGAAATTGCAGGCAGCTTTCAGGCTTACAACAATCTGAAGTCAGATTTACAGAAAGAGAAAGAAATGCGCTTTGATTTGGAAATTAAGCTGAGGGCAAAAAACATTAGACTGGTTGGTGTGGAAGATATTGCTGACAAGGAAGATTTGGTTCCCCTGGTCATACATATATTTAATGAGAGTTTGAACTATGACTCCACTTCTTTGAGTGACATTGGCAGCGCCTTTAGGATTGGAAAAAAATGTGGGGGCTAAGACAAGACACATTCTGGTGACTTTCATGAATCTGATGAGCTCTGCCTGATTGAATGGAAATGCCTTCTTTAAAGGTAAACTGGTTTTTATTTACCCAGATTACCCCAAAGAAATCATACTACTGAGAAAATCATGTAAAGGGGCTAAAGACCTGGCCAAGCAAATGAATATGAAAGCATTTTTGAACAAAAGTAATGTTTTAACTATTGTGATGCCTGATGGAGAGAAGAGTACTTCTGATCCTGCACAAGCCCTGCACTGGTTGGAACTGCATAAAGGAGATATTGCTGCTGCTTCTTGACTTAATACGTGATCTTTTATTGGTTTTCTGGTGGCCCTCCTAGTTTGAAAATGTTTCTATCACTTTAACTTAGTTCTCTGATTTTGGCTGTGTTTTTCTTTATTACCAGCAATGGCGCTGGTGAAACTAGTCTGTTTAACGCCTTCAGTTTTGAAAATAAGCTTTGGAACCTTCATTGTTTTGCTGTGCTTCTCATTCACCTTTCTGTGAGTAAAGGACCTTACTCCATCGGGGTCAGCTGACAGCGTAAACAGCGATGTGGGATTCATCGATGCACGTCAGGAAAGCTGGCCTTTTGTGCCGCACCATTTCGAGGTGTCCCGGCGCCTGACACTATACTTGGATTCGCATTCATCTTGGCCTGCGTATGGTGTTACTTTCAGCCGCATTGATGGTAAGACTTTCTCCATGCCGGCAGATGGTATCAGTGTCGTTGATGATCTGTGCCTACAGTAGGCCGCAATGCATATGCGCTGAAAGAAGTGCACCCCTGCCGGTAGGACTTCTGTTCTATATTCATTATCTGAAAATGCTGACAATGTGGGCGGGGCTCGGAGGCACTCTGGGATGGTTCGAAAAGCAGCGCTTTGTAACTGCGACATCACAGACACATTCATTCATTCACAGAGTAAACAGAGATTTTAACATCTGTAATCTTCTGTCACCGGGGTGATATCTCACAATATGAAATTCAAATTTGTATTCATAGTATGGGGACGTAATTGAAAGGTCCGGCTTGGGTCCGGAAAGTGTACGTTACTCAAGCTACAAGTGGATTGGTGTGATTTCCTCGCTTCTGATCGAGTAGAAAACTGTTTCTGGGAAAGCCTTATCAACAAGTGGGCAGACAGAGCCACATAAATTGCAGCGCGCTGTGCTGAATTTAAACTCAACCTGTCTACTTGTGCGATTTGACACTTCACATTTTTTCAAGTCTTTGGGCCTCATTACACGGACGGCGGTAAGGGTTAACGGTCACCGTTAATGGCAACGGTGACCGTTAACCCTTACCGCCGTACTACGAGGTCCCTTAGCGGGTTGGTGCTTTAACGCCTGCTTTTTGCAGGCGTTAAAAACCAACCCGCTAAGGGACCTCGGAGCTAATTATGGCACCGCAAAATTGCGGTGCCGTAATTAGCGCCTTCCCCATTCCCATAGAGCCCTATGGGGCAGAAATGGGAATGGGGAAGGGCAATGGCGGAAGGGGGATTTACCGCCCCACCAACCTTGTAATGGGGCGGTAAATCCCCTTACCGCCAAGGCGGTGCCGGTAATTTACCGGCATGGTCCAGGGTGCTAATAGCACCCTGGATCACCGCCTTCCGTGTAATGAGGCCCTTTGACTTAACTTGGAAATTACTTGGAAACTTGTTCGAATTTCACTTGGGTGACCGCTCCCGTTGGTGTATTGTAACTTGTTTCACGTCAGCAGAGCTGGATTGTATTGACATGGAGTATGTTTATTTAATCTAGTTCCCTACACTGTATATGCTTTGGTGGGCTTGTATTTTCAATTCAATGGTTCATTAAATGAATGAGGAAAATGTTGGTTTAAAATGCTGCACATTGGTGAGGATCTATGTAGCCCGGTTGCAAGATCACTTCAGTTTGTACATGCCACATGGAACTTTTATTGAACTTTTGGTATTTATTTATTTTTTCAGCAGGATCATTCGACGTTTATGGCCTAAAATATATTGTGCTGATGTTCATATTGAGGGCAGATCTATTTCTTGACAACAGCAGGAGATGAAAGGTTTTCAAATTCTATGCGAGTCACAATACACATACTTTGTTTATGATACTTGGTCGTATTGGGGGTGGACATACAGTGTTCTTATGGTGAGGTAGTTGGGGAGCAACATTTAAAATTGATATTGGGCTTTTTGGTCATTAACTCGGGGGGAGGTTGTATTTTGTTCTGACGGAAAAGGAGCAATATTTTTCAGATAAACAAATGGAAGTACACAGATAGACTGGGGTCCTTGTACAAAGTTTACAAACCAAATTGTGTTCTACCTCTTCAGCTTGTGATGCGGGGTTGCATTATCTGAATTATGGCGATTATCCAGATTAGACCTTCTAGAAGCCGGCACTCTTTTATACATAACAATAAGGTTAGCTATGGTGGTTTTCTTTTGGTATATTGTAAATAGTATTCATCCACTTTTACAATTTCCACTGATGAGTGTGGGGGAAAGCACCGGGGTCATTCTTCATTTCTTACTATTGGCCAATTTCATCTTTGGGTTCATTTGGGATTTGGGAGGGGCCCTAGAGTTCGTTCTCTATTTATGTTTCGGTTGTTGTTAACTTGGTTGAATAGACTTCACAGTTCTGACCGTTTCTTTAGAGGGTGTATTTTCTTTTTTTAAATTTTTTTTTACATTTTTTGTTTATCTTTCCCCTGGTGAAAGTGAAGCTATGGCCGCAAGGTCGATTGCCAAGAATACCAAAGATTGGTGTGTGGTGTCTTGGAATGTCAATGGTGTCCTAAAAAAAAGAAAATATTTACAGTCCTGGAGGATTTGAGGGCGGACATTTGCTTCCTGTAAGAAACACACACAGTAGCTGATGAGATTAAAGGTATAGCTAAAGATTGGGTTGGATTTGCTTATGGTTCCTCTTTCTCAACCAGGTCACGGGGGGTGGCCATATTGGTTTGAAAAAATGTGCCAATTAAGATTTTGAGAGAATGTGCTGACAAGGATGGAAGGATGATTGCTTTGCTGATTGAGACTCAGAGAGAGCAAATGATCTTATGCAACGTGTATGCTCCTTCGGTGGATGACGGTCCATTTTTTAGAAAGGTTGCACAGACTTTACAAGACTTCAACTCGCTGAATATTCTACTGGGGGTGATTTCAACACTATTTTAGACCCTGCACTTGATAGAAGCATTTATAGAAGGGCTGGTCGAACAGATCATCATCTCCGAGCACTTTTAGCACTCTTAAATTAGCATAATTTAAAGGATAATTGGCGCCTTGAACACCCCGACAGTCGAGAATATAACTTTTTCTCAGGAGCACATGGCGTTTTTGCAAGGTTAGACATGATTTTCACCGGTGGGGCTCTGACCAAGAGTTTTATTTCATCTGAAATAGGAAATATTTTAGTGAGTGACCACGCTCCAATAGCAATGCATCTAAAATTAAAGTTTGAATGATGCCGATCCTTTTCCTGGAAGTTGAACACTTCTATTTTATTGGATGACATAATTTTGGACAACATTTTTCTGAAGCAAACTGGTTTGTTGAGGAGAACCACACTAATGAGATTAGTTTACAAAACATTTGGGAGGCTTTCAAGTGTTTTATGCAAGGAATTTGTCTTGGATTGTCAAGTTGTAGACGGAAAAGGGAAGATAAAGTCAGACGGGATTTAGAGCTGAAAATGAGAGACATTTCAAGAGAATAAATGTCTGATTTGTCTAATACTGCAAATGTTGGGACTTTAAAGAAAATGAAAAGGGAGTTGGATGGCATTTTATCGTTGAAAGCAGAACACAGTCTGTTTTATTCACAGTGTGCTTACTTTGAAAGGGATGAGAAATGTGACAGGTGGCTTGCATACATGTTGAGAAAGAAAAGTTCTGATTCTGCCATTACTTCTATCACTGATTCGGATGGTAGGGTTACTTTTGACCCAAAGCAGATAAATATGGTGTTTCATGAATACTATATGGATTATATCACAATGTGGCTGGCATTACTGGAAAAGGAGGGGAATTTTAAAGAAACTTGAGATCCCTAGAATTTATGATACTGAGAGCACTCTTCTAGGTGCTGATTTGATGATTGATGTGCTGAAAAAGGCAATTTCAAAGCTGAATACTGGTAAATCCCCTGGTCCAGATGAACTCACAGTTAAATTCAGGTCTTAAACTTTTGAAAGACATGTTTCTTGCAAGTAATTTGGATAGGGCACTGCCATTGAGTACTTGTCACGCTTCAATCTCGGTCAAGGGAAAGGACAGCAATCTTCCATCCAGCAACCGCCCTATTAGCCCTATTAGCCTAATTAATGCAGACAATAACATTTTGTCTAATGAAAATAGGCACCCTTCCAGCAACATTCGCAAGCTAATTCTTACAATGGAAAAGGCAAATGATGGTGATTTTGATGCTGCTGTCCGTTCCCTTGACGCTGAAAAGGAGTTTGACAGAGTCAATTGGGATTACCTCTTTATAATCTTGAGGGAGATGAATATCGGAAATGAGTTCATATCATGGGTTGAGTTGCTATACACAAGACCAACGGCTGATGTGAAGACAAATCGAGTTAAGTCAGAACCCTTTTGTCTTGAGCGGGGCACCAGACAAGGTTGCCCTTTTTCACCGCTTTTGTTTATATTAGTGATAGAACTGTTGGCTGTAGCTCTCACGACTGAACCCGGGTGTCTAGTCTAGTGTCAGCTGCTGTGGAGTTATGCAACAATGTGGTTTTATGCTGACGATCTTTTGTTGATCTTCTGAAATTTAGATGTCTCTCTTCCATGCTTGATGCAGATTCTGACTTAGTTCCAAGAAATATTGGGTTACAAAATCAACTGGCAAAAATCTGAGGCCTTGCCGCTTTCTCACAGATGTGATAAAACTTTGATCACCGGATTAGGTTTTAGATGGTGTGAGGTCAGACTGCGTTCTTTGGGCATCTGGTTGACAAATATGGTCGCTAGTTTGGTTGAGGAAAACATGAGGGAAATCTGTAAAGACTGTAAAATTGATTTAGAAAGGTGGTTGCTCCTTAATCTGTCACTCTGGGGCAAAATCAATGCCCTAAAAATGAATATTGATCCGAAGGTAAATTATATAAAAGGCATGCTACCCTTAAAAATTAAGAGACTATATTGGAAAGATCTGGACTGTATGATGCAGGATTTTCTTTGGGACAATAAGCCTCCTAGGCTTAACATATAGAAATTACAGCTCCCAGTTTGTCAGGGGGGTCTGGGAGTCCCAAATTTTAAAGCATATCACCTGGCCTTTTCATCACATTCATTTATCCCATTTTTGAGTTCAAATCCAGACCCTTGGGCGATTGCAGAATCTAATGCACATGGACCACTTGGACCTGAGGCTGTTTTCGCCTCAAGTTCTAAAGAACGTGGTTGTAGATCGACTGTAACGGAATTTCTGCAGAATGCTTGGTGTGAGTTGTTGGAGTTGCTGGGGATAGATGCATTTAAATGTCAACGGGCATCATTATGGTTGAACCCAAAGGTTAAAGACAACACTAAACCACTCTTTTAGCCTGAACGCTTTCTATGTGGCATTAGAAAGATTGGTGATCTTGGTAAGGATGGGCGATGGATGTCGGCGAATGAGATGAGAGAAAAGTGGGGCTTTGGGGACTAGTCAGATTCTGCCTATTGGCGTTTATGGAAGTCGGTAGGTGCTGTTGACTGGACTACTACTTTGGATGTGGACATTTTTTGGGCTAGACCAAAAGAAGGTGAAGCTGGGCTGGCTAGCAGAATATATAGGTTGATTGTAGCAAACGTTCATGGGAATAACAAATTGCGCAAAGAATATAGTAGGAGTATTGAGTTTGATATTATTCCTGAGAATTGGCAAAACATTTGCAAGGATGTACTTTTATGTTCGGTAAATTTGGGGGAGAGATCTCGTCAAATTAAAATACTGTTTATTGGTGTCCTGAAAGGCCAAAAAAAGAGGACTTTCAAATAGTGATGAGTGTTGGGGTTGCGTACAAGAAGTTGGATCTATTGAACACATGTTGTGGAATTGTGTATGAGTCCGTGGTTTTTGGAATGAGGTGTGTGAGGCTTGTGTAAGGGTTACGGGTGTGAATTCACATTTGGACTTCAAAACAATGATACTTCGAGATGATACAGAATTAAATGAATTTAACTCTGCTCAGATGAAATGGCTTTTCAGGGGAGCAATTGTAGGCAAGCACCTAATTCTACGAGGATGGAAAACCAGGATTGCTCCTTCGTTTGACATCTGGTTGGATGAGATGCATAAGCTTTCTAAGATGGAAAGGATGATTTACAAATTGAAAAACAAATTGCCCGCTTTTGATAGGATCTGGGGACATTTTATTGATTTGTATTAAACCATGGACGTGTGTGGATTTTTTTGTTTTTTTTGGGGGGGTATTATATATTTATTGGTAATTTTCTGCATCTCTGTACATTATTTCTTTATACATATTGTATTCCTGTATTTGTAATTGTTAATGATTTTGTTTATATAATTGTAAATAAATAAATAAAATAAAAATAAATAAATGAAAAGATTCTTTGTTGACTGTTCCATGTACTGTAAGTGATTTCAATCCGGCACTTCACCTAAGTCAATGCCTAGCGTGTAATGCACAAATGAAACCCTTATTTATGTGTGTCTAAAACTTCTTTTATTCTGAAAGAAGTACCACTTATATCACACCCCTCTCTTGGAACCCCCTCGGTCACACTGAACCAGGAATCAGGCTGGTTTTCAAAGTTAAAATATTTATGTATGTAGTTCACAATATAATCACACTATTTTTAATGGGGATACAATAATCACTAATGGGGTGATGTCACACTAAGCAATCTCTTTAATCACAAGGAGTAATAATGAGCAAAACAATGCAGCACCGCAATAATGCTTTTGTGGGTGTGTGTTCAAATCAACTAGCAATGTGGTTACTCTTTCCCCCTGCACACCCCTCAACCCCCCCCAATATGCAATGTAGAGGGATAGGAGGAGAGAGAACAGGTTTCAGGAATGCAGAATTCAAGCAAATAGATCAATCCCAATTTCCCCCCAGCAACACAAGAGAGAAACAGAACTGATTGGCAAACTGTCAAACTGGTTTTTAAAGTTGTCTTTGAATGGAATGGGTAAAACACTAAATATGGGCTAAACCACTGAAATTGTTTAAATTGTAATGGGAGCCACTTTATCTAGTTGCAGATACACACTAGCAATGATTGGATAGCAAGAAGCAAGGTGAAAACTGAAAATTAAGGTCTGGTGCAATTAAAAGCTGTTTTACACGTTATAGAAATTTCCTAAAACAAAATTTACGGCAAACTTTTCCGTGCACGATAATCGCGACTGCGGGAGAACTATAAAGCTGTGGATGTTAGCTACAAGCAGACATTTAAATGTTGTTCCTAGCATACAATTTGAGGAAGTTATGGACTTTTTCATGGAGGTCGTTATTTTCAAATAGGCGTAAAATGAGAAAACAGGGATGCGCTTTCAAAAGACAAACAAGATTTCTTTACACTAGGGGATGACTATGAAGAACTAAATACCACACGGGAGCACAGCCACTAGACCAGGGCGCCTCCGGATCAAGTTTTTGCCTGCCGAGGAGCTTGCCTTCTTCAGATGAAATATATCAGCGCAAAGATATGTTTAACAATACTAGGACAGAAGGAAGATAGTAGGGGTAAGATAAAGAGTTCAGGCAATTCAAAAATATTTCTAACAATGCAGTTCTGGATATTAGATAGAATGGATTTAGACAGGGATTTCTATGGACAGTACATAGGCTATTGACAGTCCTATACTATGGATACTCACTATATAGGTTTGAACAGAACCGTCAGGAATTCTGGTCTGTCAAGATCAGGGATGCTGCTCATAAATTCTGCTGGGCACACCAGACTGGGAGAGGCTGCTGGGCACACCAGACTGGACTGGGTCTGCAATCAGCAAGGCGCTCTGGTCACCGCACGACAGGACTGGACAGGATTGGCACAGCACGGCACAACTGGATGGGATCTTTTGGTTCTGGTAAGGATTCTTTTAGCAGGAAAGCAGTTACAGCACAGCCCGGCTGTTCTTTGTTCCCCTTAGATGTCTGGGGTAAATTCTGGTTTCTGGAATTTGAAGGCCTAGGTGAGAATGGTTCAGCTATGGAAATGGCCTTTCTGCTTGCCAAGTTTCTGGAGTCTGGAGCAAGGAAGATGTGTGGTCCTCTCGGAGGGTGCTCCGTCATCAATCGGTTGGTGGGTGAATGTGTGTGTGTCTAAGTCCTCAGCTTTCTCTATTTATACATATGGTAAAGGGGTGTGTGTGCTGACTTTTCCTAAGCGCACCCACTAGGTAGGCTATTGGCTAAAATCTCCCCTCTCCCTTGATTGGAGGAGAAAACAGGGTGTCACCATGATGATGTGGGTTTATGAGTCAGATAATCCTCCCCTTGGCTTTTGAACATGAAATCTACTTTTAGTATAATACATATTTACAATTGTGGAGCCTTTATAATAATAACATACATAGATGATATATTTTGTGGAGCAAATGCTCTTCCAAGCCACGTCATTGTAGGATCTTGTGTCGGCTTTTGACTGAATTCTGCCCTTCTGGGCTGGAACACAATATCTAGTTTTCCAAAAATGTGTACAACTGTGCGCATTGCATATGGGCATAAGCGTGTGAAGTTTCATGCTTTTGACATAAATACATTTGCTGCAAAACCATCTTTTTCACAGTTACCTCGCAGAACATAGCACAGAGTTCTGGCTCCTCTTAAAATGTACAGCCAAAAATTAGTTTCAGAAGTCTGGGGTTTACATATTATTTACAATTGTACACAGGAACTTATCAGTCTTTTTATAAATGTGCTTTTTGTCCATTGTGAATCAACAAAAGGTTGTCTGTCCCCGCCTCCTTCTCCTTCTTGCAGCTCAGAAGCAATCTTTGCACCCTTCCTTCTGGCAGAGGCCATTTACGACCCTTCCTGAATAGCATCTCCTTGCCTTGGAGGAAGTCCATTGGGCTCTTCCCACAGCAGCCCAAGTTCTCCTCCCCTCTTAATCACCACAAGGGTGTGAGTTCCTGGTCTAGAGAGTAGAAGGGAGGTGCCTGGCCCTGTGGGGGAAGTTGTTCTACTAGTTTTGGCTTGGAGTAAGGCTTAATTTAAAGGCCATTTGGTTACATTTTTTCTTGGTTTGGGATATATGAGACATGGTGCATTAGCTATGTTTGAGAAGACTTTCATTGCTCTTCCTTCTAAGTGTTCCAGGAAGCTGCTTGTTCGGAGAAGTGTGCTGCTTGCATGAGGTGTGCAGTGAGAGTTTTATGATCCACAAGATCGAACATGGCAGAGAGGTCTAGGAGGAGGAGAGGAGGAGGGCAGGCTTGCCATTGTCCAAGATTTGGGTGATCTGATTTTTTAGATCCAGCAGGGCGGTTTCAGTTCCATGCGGAATCCGATTGTCTTTTTCCTAGTATGGTGTTAGTTTTTAGGAAGAGTTGGATCTGGCTGTGAGCAGTCTAGTCTAATATTTTGAGGAGAAACAGGATGGTTGTTATAGGCCGGCAGTTATTAGGTTGTAATGGGTCTAGTGTGGGCTTTTTTAAAAGGGGGCGCACCCAGGCCTCTTTGAGGCTATCTGGGACAATGCCTGTTTTAAAGGAGGAGTTGATGAAAACTGTCAGGAGTGGAGCGAGTGGCTCAGCACAATCCTTGTGACGGCTTCAGGTGTTTGAGGATATCATTGACTTCTGATTCTGAGATTTCTTTAAATGTGAATTTGGGGAAATTGATAGTTTTGCTGATGGGCAGAGTTTGAATGAGCTGGTTCTGGTTCAGTAGTGCATTGTAATGGTTTAGAATTTTATTTTGTAGATTTTGTGTTGGAGGTGATGGTGGAGTGACAATTGTGGTCGACCCCCAGTCCAGAGTTTGGCCTTTGGAGTGGGTAGGGGTTGTGACTTTCTGGGCAAAGCCCAAGTCTGTGAATTCCTTGGCGAATTAGATAACGGCTTTATTGTTGGGGTCCTTGAATCCTAAATTGAGGTCACCTAGGAGTAGTGTTTTAGGAGTTTCTTTTATATTTTCACTGAGCAAATGGGTGATGTGTCCTTGGAGGTCAGCTAGAAGTCCCAGGGGTCGGTAAATAACATGAATATTAATGGTGTTTTGGGTGAGAGACACAGTTTGGCTGATAGAATGTCTGCATTACCCTCCCAAAGTTGGGATATAAGCCTGAGATGTAAGGTATCTTTGAAGATAAGGGCTAACCCCCACTCCTATTTTAGAAGGTCTATCCAGTCTGAGAATAGAGTAGCCTGCGGGTAGGACTAAGGTAATTGTTGGGCCAGAAGCATCGTGTAGTCATGTTTCAGTGATGGCTAGTATATCTAAGTCAAGGATTGAGATTCGGTTGTTAATTTTAAGAGCATGGGCGGTAAGAGAGCGGACATTGAGCAGGGCACATCTGAAGTGCAGTGCTGGGTTGTTTGTGGTTAGTCGTGACTGATTATCTGCTTTAGGTGCAGAATTATGTGGCTTGATAGGGTTGAGAGTGGGCTTTGTTATAGATGGCAGAGTAGTGCTAGACTTGGGGGTGTGCAGATCTTGGTGGTGAGTGTTAAATCTAACAGTGGCGCGAGTACCTAGTCTGAGGTTTCTGCGTGTTGCATGTGTGGGAAAGATGGTGATGAGCATTGGCAGCGTGCGTGTTCTAAGTCTGATGAGTCTGGAGAGGCAATTGGGTATGTGCGTGAGTGCATGCTTGGTGTGGCGAGTCTGAAAAGTTCTTACTCTTGCTCGTCCGTGCGCTCGAGTCCGCGTCTAACCGTGGACTGGTTGTCAGCAGTATTATGTTGTTAGCTTCTCGTCATGGCAACCGCATTAGCCGTACCTTGTTTCTTATTCTGGCCGCCACACTTTGGTTCCGAAAACTGCTCCCCATTGGGACTGCTGGGTTCTTCCCCATAAACAAGGAAATACTCATTGTGTGGATCTCGTTCAGCTCGAAATCAATTATATGGACATGCAAGTTGTAACGTTACCTCTAAATTTTAAAACAATGTAAATAAACGATTTTAGTTTAGATGAATCGTCCCCTTTTTGAATTAATTACCATGTTGATTTACAATATGCACACAGAACCCCCCTTCAAGGGCTTTAAGTTATGCCAGGCTGTAGTTATTGCGTTCATTTCAATAATTAAGAAGTAAGAACACAATGGAAATTAGTGATTCCATTTTTTGTACGAATGCACCCACAGGTGTTCTGTGTGCATATTGAGAGCGCGTCCTCCCTAGTGCCAATGTAGTAATTAGAATCTCAAAGACGGAGCAGTTTTATGGCCACCGATGTAGTTAGTAAATGAATAATGGACACGTTAGAAAACATTATACTCGCGCTTCGTCTTTGGACACACAGTTAAAATCGAATGTGCAATGATAAATTAGAGATAGACACACAGATTGAACGATTGAAGAAAAAAAAAGAAACCTCGAAAAAATATTTTGTTTAAAAAATACGTAGCAAGTGCAATGGTATTTAAACATAGAAAAATTAAGCTTTACAATATGTAGCACACCAATGTGATAAATGTATGTGGGCAATCACTTATCACATATTTATTTGGCAGGTCGGGATTGAACACATGACTTTGTTCACATACTTAAAGAATACTTATAAATCAAGGCAAAACCATTGGGTAAGATTATACCTTTGTGAACTCATTTGAAAGCACACAATATGCATAATGCCCAAAAGACAAGCACTGCCGTTTCTATTTATGTTTTTTCATTTATGTTCTTTTTTCTGTGTATTCTTTAACCTCAAACATCCTTACCTCCCCCCCTACTTTCATGTCTTTGTTATCTAAATATTGGGAATAGTTACACATATACTTATTCTTTTGTTTTGTACGGATTGGATACATTTATTTTCAATTTTCCTTTGGTAACTTGCAATGCTGGGACAATATTTGAATGATTGTGTTATTATGTTATGGTTTGGTTTACTTTTCATGTTCATGTATGAATGGAACTGTGACATTATGATTAGCCCTCTATTACTCAATAACTATTGAAGTGGTCTGCACATGAACAACTGTGTGGACCTCTTTTTTTTAAATGGTGCATGAATCGAATAGGAAGTAACACCACAAGTGCAAAGATTCTTTGTAAAGCAGAGTGGAGGAATCACTAGTCTCTGCTTGGTTACCGTATTCATGCGACAAAACTTGATTTCAATCTGATGCAATTCATTAGGGTGCTGAGGTCTACTTATTAGTATGCACATTGAATGGTTCTTCAGAGACTTCTCAACCTCCAATTGCACTCAGCGGCAACTTATAGGAACCACAATTTGGGATTGAGGAACTCCCCCTGAGTTGTTATCTTCTAAATACATTATCCCTTGTTTGATGAAAAAGAATGAGCCTTCTTTTCCTGTACCCTCTGCTTCAGGGATCACTTTTAGGAATTCTTCTGACAGGATGGGATAATTTCACAGTGCGAAAGCTAGATCTGGGACAATATCAATAAATTCTCAGTTAGATGTCTTGGGCCTTAGGGTCTTAGTCAGCCTCTCTGAATCCTTTTTTCCCCTTTCGGTGTGAGATTCCTCCTCCACCTCGAGGAGTTTGTGAAAGAGGGCTTGTTCCAGGACCCCTTGGGCAATCTTCTCAACTGCCTTGATATGATATGGATGTTGGATGTTATTATGAATTAATACCTTCACATCCCCTCTATAATCAGGATCTACCACTCCAGCGATTATGTCTAGCCCATGCCTCCAGGCCCAACCTGATTTTAAAACTAACCTGATATATGTTCCCGGAATTGCAATAAGTTCAAGTCAGTAGGAACAAGCTCTCTCTGTCCAGGATATACCTTTATATCTCTGCTACTGGAGATGTCAAATCCTATAGACTCAGGAGTGGTGATGGTTGGGCTAGAGGCTCGGTCACTAATTCTAGTGTAATTAAGGGTTCCTTAGTTTTTATCAACCGGGCTAGATCCAACTCCTGACACCATATGTAAGGGTGCAGAAGTGACGAGGGACACAAAGGTGCCATGCTTTTTGTCATAAACTTTATTTAACAGAAACATAAGGAAAACACCCTTCCTATCCCTATAACTAAGAGGGGTTTCCCTGCCTCAAATAAACCTACGGATGATGTCAAGACGTCCGTCAAAATCAAAATAGTTCACTGTCCTTTGTCCCATACCTATATCCATCCCTTACGCTGCAAAATAAAACTAAAGAATGGGTTACACCCTGATTCCAGAAGGATGGCTCCTTCCTCGTGGATGGTGTTAGACAGTTTGTAAATGATGGGTGAATATTCTGCTTCCCCTGACATTCACTATGCTTTTCTGTAAAGTTCCACAGAAGGGAGGAGGGAGTCTCCTTCCCCCGGCCTTCTAAGGCGATTCTTTACAGTTCCACAAAGGTGAGGGAAATATCTCCCTTCCCACAACCTTTCTTATGTTCTCCTTCAATAGTCTCAATGATGTCTTGATTTTTACCAGAGAATATATCTTTCCTCCTCTATTCCTCTCTTGACCTTTTGCCAAAGGATATTTCTCTCTTCCCCGGTTCTTCTCTTGTCTTTTGCCAAATGGTATTTCTCTTTTTCACCTGGTCTTCTCCCGACTTTTGCCAAGGGATATCTCTCTCTCCTCCTGGTCGTCTCGTCTCATTATGTGGGTCCAGACCCCCTTCTCGGGTTTATAATGTCTCTTAATCAGGCCCAGTTCACTATCCCACCAGACATTGTCTTGCATGTACAATTTTTCAATTCTCTCAACATACAGGTCCCAGATGCTTGTCTCTCTTCATGGGTCCCAGATCCCCTACTCAGGTTTATAATGTCTCTTAATCAGGTCTGTTTCACTATCCTGTCGGGCACTGTCTTCTCTTCTGGTTTATTTAGGGTGCTCTCTCACCAAATATGTCTCTATTTTGTTTCTCTACTCGGTCCCACTGGGATGAGGAAGATGGTCCCCCACTTCCTCCCAACCACAGCCTCTAGGGGTTCTCGTCGCACCTTCTCGTTTCCCCTCTACATACCTTCAAACTTGGTCTGCAAGCTCCTAGAGATTACCATCTATTGTTTCTTTATTTTCCTTACTAACTCCTAAAGTTATAAGGACAGGGGGATACTTTTGACCCCTTAAGTGTTTTTATTTAGTGAGATTAGCCGACTCCGCCTTATGTGGAATGCTGAGGCATGACAGGTCCATCTGTTCAGGCTGGCGACAGTGTACCTTTTGCATGACGTTTTGTGAAATTGTATTGCAGGGTGTCTTTGCAGCTGTGGTAGGGGACACATGGGACACCATTTACCCAAAATGGTGGTTTTACTGTTTTAAGCCCTAAATAAGATGACTTGTACTTTATTAAACCTTCTTCTACCTTTCTCGTGGGTGAGGAGTTTCTTGTCCCTCTGTCTTCACCGGGCTCCCAAAGTAAAGCCTGCAAAGGGTCAGACAGGAAGGGGGTGACCAAATCTCCCCAGTCCTTTGTCCTGCAGTGTGCCTGACTGAAACCAGTTCAGACTGGGAGACTGCCTATCCCCATTGGACAGCCATCCCCAAGTTTTAATGATGCATGGGACATGATTGTTGGACAGAGTTGGTGTTCCTGGATAATTTCCGGGGTCCTGGACCTGAAATTCAGAGTTGACCACTAGAACAGAAGATTCTGAAAAAGAAGGACAAACCAAGACGCCACCAGCAACTTCCAATGACAGCCAAAGCCTGTTGAGTAGCTGTGTTGTCCTGACCTCCTCCTTTTAAGCTACAGGGAGGAGCCCAAGAGGGAGATTTCCTCCCAAGGACTAGTGGGCCTAACCAGTCCCAGGACGACCTACAATTTGCGCCATCCCTCGAAGAGCTTCAACCTCCACGGCCTTCAAACACCCAAATGATCCTTGGCTGCTCCTAAGGGCGGTTTCACCTGCAACTTAGAGGGAATCCTCCTAGACCTGTATCTACTTGCACCGGCTCCCAAAAGTCCCCTCACCAGAGATGAACACTGAGAAACTGAGAGAGTTGAATGCTGCGACAACCGTTGCTTGACTGAGCCTGAAAAGGCCACCAACAAGCCAGAGTCGCAAATATCCTTTGCTGGGCGTCTGTCTGCATGAGAGTTATCGCCAGATCCACCGAAGTCACCGTCTCCTGTCACCAAGATCGAGAAACCTGTGACCGGATCTGCTGTCTCCTCACCTCTGGAGCCGTCCTTCTGCAATTGTTTCTTCACTTGAAGGTGCTGTCTACCTCCTGGTATAACTTACCTGGCGCATGTTTTACTTGCTCCTGTGACTCTGGGGGCTGAAGATAGCTTATATTGTATCCTCCCAGGTCCCCATAGAGTAAAATTGAGTTGGACAACCCGTTGCGCTCTTGTGGCAGAACCGCCTGCCTTAGGACATGGGTCCTTAAAGCAACCCTTCAGGGAGCCACCATAATCTCCCTGAGCTTCTGTTTAACCAACGCTGTGACTTCCCTGCAACAGTAGTATATCCAACAGGATGCTACCTCTTTGAACACTGTACTTTGTCTTCCTGCATTTTCCCTGCCTAAACCCTTGTCAGTGGTGGCCCAACGATCCATCTGAACTTTGAGTGACTCATACAAGATACGGTTGGACTCTTAAAACAGTCTGGGGTCAAAGTATAACAAGTTATGAAGAGTTTGAAAAGTTTGCAAATAAGTTGGCTGATTAAGTGATGTGTTAACATACAAGTTATTCTTATGTACATACACTTGCGGTTTTACCATTCTAAGAGTGTTATAAGAGTTCTGATACTATCTTATATATTTCCTAGTACTTAACTGATTTTTGTATTACAACAGTGTGCCTTAGTGTATATAATAAATATCTATTTTTGTATATAACTCTACAGTGTAATAGTGTTTTCTTAAACAAGTGTGTGCTCCGAGTTCTGTGTAACTACTTCAACCCTCCTCCCTACTTAGACTAAGCCTGGCTACTCGTCCATTGTTACCATGCCTTTGGGTAGTTCATGCCAAACCTAAGAAGCATAATCCTGTTCACACAAGGTGGGCTTTCCTACGTTCTGCCACAGGCAGAAACCTTTGTTAAAAAAGAAATTGCATCCATGGTGTGTTATCATTATTGCTTAAAGGGAAGGCACATGTGTCAAATTCCAATCTCACTGCATAAGAAATGTTGCTTATTTCTGCTACCAATGTAACTTTGAATCAGTGTCCAGTTCTGAATCCTGCTTCTTTGCTACTAACCCCAGAGGATGGGGAGCCGCATGACTGTTACGTTGTCATGGAGACACTCTTGTCAACTTGTGCAGATTTATCTGATGTACCTTTGTTGAATCCTAGCTTGATTCTTTTTGTTGTTGGCTCTTGTATCCGTGTCCCAGAAACTGGGGAATTGGTCTTGGGTTATTCTGTATTTACCCCCCATGCTGTTCTGGAAAAATATTGATTACCTATGGCAAAAATAGGCACAGGTCACCAAACGCATGGCTCTCACCTGGGCACGTGCTCTGGCCTGAGATAGATCGGCTATGATCTCCAGGTACTCCAGGTACGCCCACAATGTGGTCCATGACTTTGGACTCAGCGTGGATATTTAACATGCACAGGCCCCCCAATTTTAAATGGAAAATATGTATCAGCTTTTTTGAATGCATTGTTACTTCCCACAGCTGTAGTTATTGTAAAATGCAAGGGACATGATCCGTCTCATCCCTAGGAAATATATTATCAGATGGTGCAGCTCGCTCAGCAGCCTTAAAGGGGTGTTTGGCTCGTAATGAATTTCTTGTTTGTGTTGCAGTTCCACAATCTCTAATCACTTCCCTTTCCAGTCTGGAAATCCTCCAAGATCAAGCTCCTGAAGCCAAAAAGGTGACCTGGACTCAACAAGACTGTACGCTGGGTGTAGACTCCCTGTGGCATTCCCTAGAGAGACACCTGGTGGCACACAAGGTACTCCTCCCATACCTGGCCCGTGAGGCTCATGGATTTGCCCATTGAGGTAAAAATGCTATGAACACACTATTGTGTTGCGATTGGATGGCTCTGAGTTATTGTGAACATATTGTCATATGCTTAACATGTAATGTTGGGAGATTGGTGCCCACAAGGATGTCTGCACGTCCTTTACCAGAAGGTCCATTCTTGCACATGCAGACAGACTTTATACAGCTCCCCGCCTGTGTGAACTATGTTTATTGTTTTGTCCTTGCTGCTGTAGTTTCTGGTTGGGCGTAGGCATACCTATGTAGAAAAGCAGGTACTGCCACAGTGGCCAAAAAGCTGTTGGTAAAGTTTATACCCCGGTTTGGATTGCCCCTCAGTATAGACAGCAACTGAGGTACCCATGTTACTGGCCAAGTTATCAGAGAGGTGTGTAAAGCTTTGGGAATAACTCAATAGTTCCAATGTGCTTATCACCTGTGCTCTAATGATCATGTAGAATGTCAGAATGGGGACCTTTAGTTAAGCTTCTCTTAAGTGTGTAAAGACACAGGGTTGAAATGGCCCAAGCCTGGCCCCTGGCTCTGTCTGGCATGAGAAATAATTCACAGCATAAACACAAACTGTCTGCCCATGAAAACCTCACTGGTCGCCATAGGAGAATAGGACCCCACATTCTCAGTCTGCCATTACAGGATTACAGACTGCTCTAATATAGTTGCATGTTGATTAAACCTGTCTGATCTCTCCATACTCAGGTTTGTGAATCCCTGCCTGAATGGTCTTCTAAAACATGCCACCCTCTTCAGCAAGTACACTCGGTCCTGGAGAAGGTCGACCAGATGAAATCTGCACTCCAGCTAAGGTGGCATGGTCTGTTATAGGTTCTTCTAACAACAAAGTCAGCAGTAAAGTTTTCAGGAATCCCGCTTTGGATCCATGTGGTGCATTGCTGCAAAGTCACCACCCCAGCTGATGGCATCACCACCACATCGACTGATTTCCTTGGCTTGGCTCCAGTTCCACTGAGACCACTGACTCCAGCACCAGTGACCCCACCAATCGTTTGCGGATGTCAGTCTCTTCGAGTCTTGCTGGAATGGAGCGGCCAATACCAGAAGGTGAGGCGTGAGTCTCCTTCATCAGGTGGTCAAAGTTCCGGAAGAAATGGCACTGATACAGACCTCACTATTGGCGTACCATCTTCAGTGTCTGACCCCTCTGAAACCTGCAAAAGGTATGCTTTGCAATCCCGTGAAAGAGCACCTGTGAATCCATTTCTGAACAATTCTAATTATTGTTGCTTGTTTCCCTTCACTCCCCCATCACTCCCCTTCCTCCTCCTACCCAGATTTGCATATCTCAGCACTTCCACATTCCAACTGTCTACTGCAGCTCTGCATGCATGTCACTTGACCTTGTATACTCCCCTCCTATGTTCCCCACTACCTACCTAATTGTGCACTTGTCGTTTTTAACCTACCTTTAACTGCATACTTGATGTAGCACTCATACCATCAGGTAAGGCTCTCCAAATTGTGTGCCCATACCAATGTTGTTTTTAATAAATAAAGTGTCAAATGGCCAAGTCAGTTGCCATTGGATGTGTGCTCTCAACAATGATGAATCCTCCTGAGGTGGTGATGCACTAGCAAAGAGTAGAGGCCACTACTGTTGAATAACTGATACCTGCAAGTTATCATCCGTTGGTCATTCCTTTTGTTACAATGATCCTTGTATGTGCTTGGCTCTGGTATCTGGGATACTTGTAGTTTGGACTTTAAAATGGAACTTTCAATCACACACTGTAGAGCACAGATTTCTTTGCTCAGTACTTCACACATGGTGGAACTTTTGATTGCTATATGTACTTTGCTGCATCTTCACAGATCCTATAAAATATGAACTGAATGTTTTGGTCTGGCAAACTTATTTTGTTTGTGTCTTACACCTTACCTGCCTTGATGAACTAAATTTAATTTTGTCTTCAAGCCACAAACGTTTGTGCTGATGGTACAACCTGATGCCTGAACTCAGACATTCAAGGATTGGAATAGTATGCACAATGTCTGGGTACATTTCTGTTATTGTAGTGATTGTAAGAATAGTGCTATGTTATTGCTTTACTGTGTGGGATGTATTGACCCACTCTGCTATACTATGCAGCCTTACTCTGCTATCTATGGTGCGAGAAACAGCAAAATGTCGGCAAAAGCCTTGTGCGCGCCAAAACCTCCAAAACCGCATTTTCAACACACAAAAAGATGGCGTCCCAACCTGCCACCCATGGTGCAAGTGTGGTGGAACAGAGCACATGCTGTAGAAAAAGTGACAGTGGGCTCCACGACAAGTAAACATGGAGTACAGAGGGAGAAGCAGTGCTTTGCCAGTGAAACTCCAAAATTTGCCTGTAAATGACATTTACTTTGCTGCTGAAACTTCAAAATGCCTGTATGTAACACTTTCCAACAATCAAAATCTTGCTTGGTGCTACAATTCAGTTAATCCAATGAAGCACTGTGAATTTACAAAGTCCTGAAATGTTAAGAGCCAAACATTTTCTCAGCAAAACTGGATTGCCTGTGAATGAAAATTCCTGTCAAAAATGTGTGTGCAGCCACACTGGTCTACCTGGAGTGACAGCCCCTGTCAAATGGGCTCTCCTGATTAAACTTAAAGTTGTCTAAAACTAAAGATCTGCCATATTGGCAAATATAAAAGGACTGTTGCTGAAAGGAACACTGATCTCAGTTGTTTTGATCCCACAGCTTTAAATCTAAGAATGCAATTTATCTATGTCATCTGATGCAACAAGTTTGTTTTATGCTGGATTTCAAGTCAAGACATTAAGAAATTAACTTAGGCTGGCTGGACCTGCAAGGGGTTGAAAAACAGGTTTCCATCCAAGGGGTGGGCATTCCTCTCAGCAGATGCTCACTGACACATGATAATTGTGGGGTAGGCCAGACTTTTGTCTGCAGCCAGCGTCTGAATAATGGCAGATTCTCCAGGCCAGGAAATGGACGTGTGAAAAGGTCATAAACTAGGCTTGCAGAAGGAAATCCCAAAGGTGGGGGCTGCTCCTTGCCTCCAGAGACAGACAAAGGCTGACCATTTGCTGCAAAGAATATGTAATGAACATTTTTTAGAGACTTATATCTCGCTATCGGAAGTGGTAAAAAATATAAAAAGGGCAGAATTGTTAATCTGATTTTCGGCCCTGCATTTCAAAATGTGGTGGAACTGTGTAGCATATTCTGAACAGGAATGGCAATATATGTGGTTTTATGGGAACTGTATTTATGCTAGAATTGTTAAACTTTGCACACACATTCCTATGGTAAACACGCATATTTGTGGAAATTTGGAGAAAGTTTGGAAAATGTTTTCATGGTGAAATGGACAAAATGCTGCAGAAAGGCAAAACAAGGTCTCACGGCTGTGGGATTTTGATGAACAGATACTCCATAAAATATGGAATCCTTGTATGTGATTTATATAGAGTATACAAATGTACAAATATGTATTTAGGGCAAAATTTTTTGATACTAGTGGTTAGGGGAGGTTTCTAAGGATTGTAAAAACCAAACCAGAAACTTGACATCATCTGTCTTTGATCCAATCACTCGGATGCAAGGCGGAGATGAGGCTCTGATCCAATCCCAGTTCACAGGGGCAAGTTTAGTTAAGCCGGCCCATACACCCATTTTTGTGATGTCATTGGAAAGGATAAATAGAGACAGCTGACAACACATCACCAGGCCAAGCAGTAGCTGAACCATTTTCAGCTAGGTCTCAATCCTTATTAATTAATCCTCAACTAATCCTTACAACCCAGTGGAGCACTGTGGTGTGGGGAAGCATCCTGAAACTATCTAGCTTGCTACCATAATGCTTACCTGATGAACTCGCCATCCCGTTGATCTGAAATATCCAGAAACAAGAAGGGCAGATCCCGTGCAGTTCCGGCGACTGGCCTAGCTAATCCTGTCCCGCGTCTGATGTGTTGTCCTTCCTTGATAGACCCGATCCATTGACCAGAATCTTGACGGGCCTAAAATCTTAAATCCCAGTGGATTGTGAGTATTAATAGGACGCTAGAGAATTATTATATACCTTGCATTATTTTGTCCCATCCTAATCTCTGAACTATCCTTAATTTCATAACCAGCAACAGTGTCAAAATCTTAGTGCTCTCGTATTCTGTATCTTTCCTAAAGCGTCATTTCCATAGTCATTTTTACTTGTGTAACTCTCATCCCAAAATCCCACTTTGCGTGTTTGGATTGGTCCGAACTGGTTGTCTAGTCTCGATGCTCTAGCCTTGAGTAAATGCATAATCATATTTTCTGATTTTGAACTGAAGTTTTTGTCCAAACTCGTGTTTTTATTTCCGAGAAACACCTCTCACTAAAACCTCCATAACTTTAAAGATAAAAACAAAATTTCAATTCCCACTGATACCTAACATCCTTATCTATCTCCACAACCCTTGAAACAGTGTAGTTGGCCCATTTTCGCATAGTAATTGTTTTCTTACAAGTTTACATATTACAAATGTTTTATACGTATGAATGTTCTTTACATTATTTCCCACTTTGCCCTTGAGATTCCAAATGTTTTCTTTTGATTAAATCATTGCTTTTGCTTGCTTGCACCTGTTCAAAGCGGCTCCCATAGACATTTATAATAATTTAAGTATTTTTGGACACATTTAGTGTTTTTGCTCTGCCAGTTTCAAAGCCATTCTGACAGTTGAAAGGTCAGATCCGTTTTTCTCTTGTGTTTAAGGGGGGAGGTGGGAGTGATCTTCTGTTGGGTCTGTATTATTCCTGAGTACCTGCTTTCTCCTTACATCTATTTAAATTGCCTATTGATGGGTTGAGGGGTGTTGCAGAGGGAACCTCTAACCACAGTGCTATCTGGTCCAAACCAACCCAAAGTATTATTTTCTTTGCTGCATTCTTTTTGTGTTCATTAACTGATTCCCAGTACATTAAAGATATTATTAATTGTTCTTGTCACCCCTTGGTGATTATTGTTACCTATTAAAAATATATTGTGGTTTAAATTCTAAATAAATAAACAAATATTTACCATTCCAAACTAGCCTGATTCCTGGTTCAGTGTGACCAGGGGGGTATTTTGAGAAGGGTGTGATATGAGTGGTATATCATTCAGAATATTTAACTTATAGACAAAAATAAATAAGGGTTTCATTTACGCACTACGTGCTGGGCGAGACTTGGGTGTGTGCCTGATTGAAATCCCTTTACAGCTTGGGTGCTTGTCCAAGATCCTGAATTTGACCTACCATTCGTGACAGTCTAACACAGCATACTAGTCGGCAGGATACATACACCTTGTATGGTTGGCATACTGTGCTACACTATACAAGCACCCCTCAAAAGAAATACTCAAAAGAATTGGGCCTGTTTGCAAAAATAAATTAACCCTGAGATAAGTCAGAAGGAAATTAATATTTCCGGAATGGTGACCCCAGTGGAAATTAATATTGCTAGGGAACACGTCCTGCACAAACTGTTTGTCAGGGGTGAGTGGCCAGAACAGGATGAACAGGTCTGGCTGCAGGACATAAAACAGCAAATCACTGCAATCGACCTTGATACCTGGCAGGACAAGGGTCCATTACAACAAGCGCTTAGCGAGCTGTACATGGCCCGAAAAATAAAAGAGGAGCCGTGTAAAACTGCTAAAATAGCAGCCTACCTGTACCTCCACATGGGAATCATACAGGAAAAGCATGCAGACAATATAGATTTGACAAAGAGGCAAGGGGAAGCATTGCAGAAAATCCAGACTAATCTGCACTCTGCAGAGCAAAAGCTCAAGGAAAGCCAAGAATCAGAAACAGAGGCTAGGCAGTATATCACCAAACTCCATGAAGATCTGGCTCTCTTACAGCAAGAGAATGCAGAACAAAATACTCAAGTACAGACACTGCAAAAAGAATGTCAGGAAAGGCTCGACTCTTTACAAGAGAGTCAACAAAAGCTGGCACTACAATTACATTTTAATAGAGTTTGCACAGAACAGGTGGTCATCATACTTGACCAGATAGACAAATTAGAAGAGGAAAACAATAAATTAACTATTAAAGACATCCACTCTCAAGAGGAATTTGATGAGGAGCGCCAGAAATCTAGTGCATTTAAAAAACAGAGGAACAACCTGGCTGAACAGAGGGGCACTCTAAGTCAGGAGAGTGACGCCTTAGGGCAGGAAGTCAGCCAATTAAAAGCTAAATTGGAGGAAAGAAAGCTGGCCTTTCAGGAGTTTAATGAAATTAAAACTGAATATGAAAAGCTACTAGAGCACACCAGGGGGGTGGAGGATACTCTGGAAAAGAACACTCAGACAAGTAATGATAAAACTCAGGAGGTGAATTGGCCAGGTGTTTCCAATCCAGGCAGGAAGCACAGAGAGACAATGAGGCTCTCTGTGAAAATAATGACAGGCTCCACAAACAGATAGCCGTGCAGGAGCAAATCATTGAGACCAGTAAGGCCTTAATAGAGGAGCAAAAGGGTCAGATTTTGACCTGTCACCAGGGAATAGGGGCTGAAAGAGATGAGGTAAGAAGGGACAGAGAAACCCCTGAGCATAACCTCAGGACCCCTGTCATCAGGGACTTTAATCCCTTCAGTTCCATGGACTCTGCCACCCTCATGTCCACTGGCTCATATGAACCAAGGGCCACGGGGATGGTAGACTTCGGCACAATGGGAAATATGGGACTGACAGATCAGCGCCTCCCAGAAATGGATGGGCGGGCATCACTGTATAGATTCCCAAATGTGAGGGCTAGCCTCTCTGATCAGGAAGACTCCAGTGAGGGGAGGAGAAGAATCAGAGAATTGGATCCTCAAAAATATTGCCTACCAAGGGATCAGTCTGTCAAATTTGATGGGGAACTCCATGAAACTAGACCCACCAAGAGTATCTTAAAAACCTCTTCCCAGCTAGGGCAGTGGGGGTGGGGGGTACTCAGCCAATCCAGTGAGCAAGGGAGAGTCAGAAGACTCTTTGGAGCGCCAAAGGTCTCAAGAGTCTAGGCTCCCACATTCTGCACGCCATTCCAAGCCCGCAGAGTTAGGGAGATCCTAGAGGATCAGATAGCCAACTCCTGTAGCAGTGCCGCTGAGTCAGAGGATGAGTGGACAAGGATGACCAAAACAAAAAAGGCCAACAAAATTAAGAGGACCCTACTGAAAGATCCCCTGAAGCAAATCAAGGCCATTGGGAGCGTCATAACTCCTTATCACAAAAATGCCAAATATTCAGTTTGGGAGCACCTCCAGTTGTATGAGCAAATCATGGATACTTTCCACCTGAAGGATAGCGAAAGTTGCATTCAATATGTCAAGTGGACATTTTCCCCTGAATACTCCAGCTTCTTTGCGGGGCTGGAGGATCAGAACCACTCAAGATGGTCGATCTATAGGCCAGCCATCTTAAAGCATTTCTCCATAGATAGAAACCCTCAAGAGGCCCGCAAGGAGGCCTACAATCTGCAATGTGGGGAAGACCAGGCCCCACAAGAATTTGTACAAGAGTTAAAACGTGCCTTTGCGCAGACCACCAGGAGGGTGTGCACATACAGTAGGGATTTCATCAATAGTTTCTTTCATGCACTCCCTAAATACATCATGACCCAGCTGGTGAGGGACTTTCATGAGAAGAGATCACTAGACTGGGTCATTGAACAGGCAACTCGCATTTATGAAGTGCAGTAACCGGTAGAAAATAAAAGTACCAATAAAAACCCCAAACCAGCCAACACCCCTGCTGCTGCTAAGGTGGTGGAGGTGAAGGTTACCCCGTTTTAGATCTGGAGATGGGGAGGGCCTAAAAATATTCCTGCGCAAATCCTCCTAACCAAAGACCCAGAAGGCCATCGGGCCAATCCCAAACAGGTAGTCAGGGAGTTAACCCCACAAATGGGACCCCTGACTATATCAGTCCCTGTTACAAGGGCAGCAGACCCATCCTGGGCGATGTGTGGACTCCCCCAGCCCAAGGGGGGGGGGAGGGATCCAAACAGGTAGCTGCCAATCCAGGAAACTTCCCTCCTAATTTCCCCCAGGAGGGCAGTAATCCCCCAAATGCCGGGTTCAGTTTCTTTCCCCGGTACCCGCCAAACATCAACCCCCAAAACAACCCTTCTTTCTTTTCCCACTTTCCTGAGCCCAGAAAGCCCAATCCGGGAGAGGGGAGGCCAAGGGTGGAGGGGTACCAGAACTATCCCAACCAAGGGTATTATAGGAGAAGGGACAGTTACCCTTCCCGTGATCGACCTAGGATGGATCAGAGACCCCCGTACCAGCGAGAGAGGGTGACCCAACTGGACTTGTCACAGGATCTGGGTCGCATGTTGAGGGCTCAGCAGAACCCTCAGATGAACATGGTGGCCCAGAACACCTCAAATCAAAGGTCTGGTACTCCAGAGCAATGACGGGGAGAGAACCCCGACAATCCACCAGTTCCCAGGGAGGAGGCACAGGTGGAAGGAGGGTGTAAAGCCTTAGAGGAAGCTTCCTTCCCCACTTGTGAAAACCCAGGAGCCGGAACCAAAATCTCCTCCCCCCGAAAATCTGCAACCTAAGGAACAGAGGGCCTAAAAAAAACATTTTGTGGAGGAGGTTAGAATCTTCCAATTTGAAGGAGAGGGGTCCTTAGAGGATTCTGGGGAAAGGATCTTCTCCTTCAGGGATGGGAGAACTCCTCCCAAAGAAAAATGGGTCCTGAGTGATCCTAATCCAGACTGGGTAGATGTGGGGACTGAGTTGAAACTGCCCATCATTGAACCCTAAAATAACAAGCCAGAAAATCACCTTGCCCAAACCAATTCTGGTGACTGCCTCCAAAAAGGGGTGGGGGGGAGCCTAGAATCAGAACCAGTGGAGCCCAAAACTTTCCCAATATCCAACTGTCCCATTTCTTTTGCAGATCTCCAAGCTCCCACACAGGATCATACCCAAATCTATTCTGGGGACTGCCTCCAAAAAGGGGGGGCAACCCAGAACCAGAGAAAGAAGATTCCCTAGCTCCCCAACCATTCTGGGGACTGTCTCCAAAAAGGGGGGGGGGGGGAGGCCCAAATCAGAACAAGGGGAGCCCGAAACCCCCCAAATAGCGCTGTGCCAAAATTCTGTGCTAGATTCTTCAACTCCAACACCGCCTATTGACCCAACTATCCCGGTGTCAGAGTCAGATATAAGTCAATTGACCATCCAGCTTACCGAGAACGCCCATTACCTTTGCCCGTTGGAGGAGAGAGAAGGTTGATTCTACGCCTCCATTCAGGTGCAAGGGCAGGGTGCAATTCCAGCACTGGTGGACACTGGATCCCAAGCAACTTTGACAGGAAGGAAATTCCTGTTGAAGAGTCTGCAGAGGTAGAAATTAAAATCAGGCGACACAGTATGAAGCACCCGGTCCTAGTTGTGGTGCCAAAGGAACCCCCTGTCTATTAGAGAATGACATCCTCCGCAGGCTGTCTCCCCTCATAGATTGTGTAAACAAGTTACTCTGGACCCAGACTCACAGGCCAATTAAGTTAAAACAAAGCATCAACCATGTTAGTCTAAATGGCACATGCCACATGGTTGAACAAAAACCGGACTAAATCCAGGGCTGGACTGCCCCACCGGGACACCGGGACATCCCCCGGTAGGCCTCGGGTCAAAGGGCCTCTTTTCACAGAACTCGGAATGATACATATAAAGAATGAATAACAACGATCCGACTGGGTCGTTCACATGGAACTGGCTGCGGGTGCTGCGCATGTCTTTTCTTCAGCCCCCTCCAGGACTGACGAGCCAGACTGCATCTGCGCATCAGGCCAGGAACTGCACGTGCCCTGCCTTGCAGCCTGTCTCTGCACAGTGCACACATGCGCAGCAGCCAGGCAAGTGACAGGGGCAGGCTGCGAGTGACCTGGCTGGCTGCTGCTCTGCTCCGACCAGCGAGCTAGGCAGGCCATGCTGGGGAGGATTGCTGAACTGCGTCTGCGAGGGAGGTATGCTGGTGGCTACGAACATGGCGTGTGTGCAGGAGGTCAGGGGCTGCTCTGAGCAGGGCTTTGCAAGCACAGGCACTGAATTTACCCCTTTCTCATCTCTCCTCTCTCCCTGATGCTTATAACATCGCCCTCTCACCGCCTCCCTGGTAAGCACCACCCCGAAAATATTCATTGGGGAAAACTTGCCGTTGTCTTTGGTGTGTGGGAGTTGCTGGGCCAGGATTGGCGGCACATTGCAGGGTGCTGAGTCTATTGTTGGGAGCATCTAGAACCCCCGAGTATCCGGGGTGAAGTTCCTTCCTTGCTTCCTTCCTTCCCTGCTCCCTTCCTTGATTCCTTCCTTGCTTCCTCCCTTCCTTGCTTCCTCCCGTCCTTGCTTCCCCCTTCCTTGCTTCTTTGTTTCCTTTCTTCCCTGCTTCCTTCCTTCCTTCCTTCCTCCCTTCCTTCCTTCCTCCCTTCCTTGCTTCCCTCCTTCCTTCCTTCCTTCCTTCCTTCCTTCCTTCCTTCCTTCCTTCCTTCCTTCCTTCCTTCCTTGTGTCCTCCTTTCCTTGCTTCCTTGCTTGCTTCCTTGCTTCCCCCTTCCTTGCGTCCCTCTTCCTTGCTTCCTTGCTCCCTTTCTTCCTTCCTTCCTTGCTTCCTTCTTTCCTTGCTTCCTTCCTTGCTTCCTTCCTTGCTTCCTTCCTTCCTTCCTTCCTTGCTTCCTTCTTTCCTTGCTTCCTTCCTTGCTTCCTTCCTTGCTTCCTTCCTTCCTTCCTTGCTTCCTTGCTTCCTTGCTCCCTTCCTTGCTTCCTTCCTTCCCTGCTTCCTTGCGTGCTCCTTTCCTTGCTCCCTCCGTCCTTGCTTTCTTGCTCCCTTCCTTGCTTCCTTCCCTGCTTCCATGTATCCTCCCTTCCTCCCTTCCTTCCTTCCTTCCTTCCTTCCTTCCTTCCTTCCTTCCTTCCTTCCTTCCTTCCTTGCTTCCTTCCTTCCTTCCTTCTTCCCTCCCTCTTTCCTCCCTCCCTTCCTTGCCTTCTTTCTTTCCTTCTCTCATTCCTGAAGTGTATTTCTCCCCTCCTTTTATTCCTTCTATAGTCCTTTGTTTGCTTGTTTTTTTCTTTCTTAGTTAATTTCTTTTTATTTCTCACACACTTCCTCTTTCTGCCTTTACTTCTTCTCTCTTCCTTTCTTTCTTGTTTCTCTCTTTTGTCTCTTTTTTCTTCCTTCCCTTCTTTCTAAATATTGGTCGGAATCCATGTGTTACTGTGTTTCTTGCACGGCATGACCTTTATATTTTACACATGTGTTTCAAATAATGTTTTAATGTCATTTTTATTTAAAGTAGTATTAATCTTTGCAGGCAGTGTGTACTCCTCTGGGTGCCATTATATATCTGGGAGACTTTCATTTCAGCTTGACAATTAATTGGGGTTCAGGAATGGGGTGGAGGGCCCCTCAAAATAAACCTGAGCAAACCCACCAGCAGATCTAAGTGTTGGGGGGCTTGGAGGAAGTGGGCATGGTCTTGGCCAGGAACTCAAGCGCAATAGATTCTGGAATCCTGGAGTTTTGACATAGTGACCTAATGACATTGCTATGCAGAGCGCATCGTGTGGAAGCGTGGCCTGATGTTCACATGTACACCATGTACTTCATTGCAAGTATCTGTGGCCCACGTGGCCGGAGCAAGGTGTGACTCTGCACCACTGGCGGAGGCAGGCGCGTCAGTGAAACTGGCATATGTTTGTACATCCACAGATTGCGCTGCTTGCAGAATACGGAGCAAGTTCAGTGTACGCCGGTGCCACAGATGTGAGCAACCTTAGCACAGACAGGTGGAAAATGCGGGTATGTGGTTGCCCATATACCACATATGCATTGCAAGTGCAACATGCGTTTAACATATGCACATAGTGAGTGCGCATAAAATACACACAACTGTAAATGCGCATGCTAGGTTGGAAACAAGAACAACGCGCATTGGCAGAGCCAACAGTTTGGGCTTTTTTAGGCTGAATCTGTTCATTGTGCCCAGGGCTGGACTGGCCTATACGTAACTCTGGAGATTATTTGGTAGCCCTCTGCACCCTGTGCCTCTTTTGTGTGGTATTTCCAAATGTTCCCATAGGAAAAGGGTTGGGCTTGCTGAAAATGTGTAATATGGGGCCACTTTGAAAATAATTTCCAGGGCCTCTTTTGATTACCAGTCCACAACTGACCAAATCAGGTTCTACTTTCAAAACAATGACATACCCGACGTCACTGTCATAGCTGTGGGACAACCAACTGGTGATGAGAACTCCTCTCCATTTCTGCAAATCCGCCTCCCTTCCAGTCTCAAGTGGCATTCCACCCTGGAAGGGGATACATTGAAATTTTATACTAATGTACAATCAGAAAGTCCCAAATCCATATCCAAAATTGATATCAAACCAACACAAAACTTACTTGGCATTCTGAAAAAGGGTGAACAGCTCTTCCTCCCGATCCAGTTAAATGACGGGAAGGAGTCTGTCCTCGCCCAAGTTGACTTTAATAGCAAAGAAAGCTTCATCAGTGAAGTATTATTAAAAAAACTCCCAAGAGACCAGACCCTACCTGCCGTAGAGTCAGTGCAGCAATGGGTATGGGGCCTGGAAATGCCCCGCTCCAAACATCTTTGTTGGGTTGTGTGAGGTGGTCCTTCCGCCTTTTATATGAGCAGTGACCTCCTCAACCAACTCGAGATTAATTTGGACCCTAGTTATTGCCAAGCCCGGTCCCAACTGGAGAGTAAATCTCAGGGTCCTGCAAACCTAAAGAAAGCCTTCCGGTCAGCACTAGTGCTACGGTAGGAAATGGAATGTCAGAAATGGAGGAGGTGACCATCCCAGGCCTCACCTACAGAATCGACCTGTTAAAACCATTAGTAAACATAGGCGGGGAATATTGCCAATTGTTAGGGAATGCAAATGTCTTTCCCACTGCTGAGATCCCCCGAAGATGTTTTGGTACAGTAGTGGGAAAATTTTCATAACCGTGTTATGTTCTGTTTTCTAGTATTAGCACTAAAATCCCAAGGATCACCAAAGAGGACCACTCGGGGACCGGGAGGAAAAACCCAAGGAATACGGAGTATCATCCCATCCCAACCCGAACTGGCGAGGAGAGCGTGCCGCCTCAATTACTGACGGGAGAAGGAACTGAATTCCTCCACATGGACAGAAAAGAACATCCCATTCGCCCGACTCCCCCTCGACTGGAAGTCAAAACAAAGTCGGGAGGGGGATTTGTGGAATGTATTGACCCACTGTGCTATACTATGCTGCCATACTCTGCTATCTATGGTGCAAGAAACAGCAAAATGGCGGCAAAACCCTTGTGCGCGCTAAAACCTCCAAAACCGCGTTTTCAACACACAAAAAGATGGCTGCACAACTGTTACACTCACCTGATATCCCCAGGGGCATCTGGAAGTATCTGAGATCTGGAACCCTGGATGCGTAGTTGCCTAGTGTTGAATAATGAATCTGCAATTACAGAAGGGAAGATTTGTGATAACTGTCTGTAATGGGTGAATCTCCCACCTCCCTCTGACCGATTCCCTTCCCACTGGGTTCTTTTCTCACCTTAGTTATTTGTAGGGTGAGCTATCCGTCCTGCGTTTCTTGTGCAGGGGGTCTTGACATTTGTTGGCGAGGTGCCCGATTTGCTTCAGTGGTGCAGTACGCCTTCCTTGGCCCAGGCCTGCTGTGAGCCTGAATTTGCTGGTAGGCAGGTAGGTTTGTCAATTGTAAGTCTTTGTTCTGTTTATGGTAGGAATTCGTTAATGTCTTTATCTCCTTCTTTTCTGGTGCAAAGGTCTTGATGCTGGCGTGCCGGATGGAGAGGCACGTTTCTAGGTAAGAGAAAGCGCAAAGCGCAGCACCTTTATTGTCGTTTAAAGCTAACCTGTGTTTTCTTCTTCTTCTCCCCACAGGCCGCTGTAGTTCTTGTGAGTGGATGAGAGCACAATGAAAAACAGTCCCCCGGAATCCGTTAAGGTAAGTACAGTGCTGTGCGGTTGTTTAATTTTGGAAGCGAACCTGAATATGTCTCTTTTCCTTTGCAGATGTTGCTGTAGTGCTCCGGATGGAAGCGTGGCGTAGCACGATGGAATTCAGGTAAGACTGATGGAATTCGATGTTTTGGAAGCGTGCGTTTTAATATTGTTTTTCCCTTTCTCGTTATTGCAGGTCGCAATGTTCGAACAGCAGCTGTGGTAGCGGTTCGCCGGAAGTCCTTTTAAGCTAGTACTCACAGGTGAGTGATGTTTCTTCTTCTCTTGGTTTTCACAGATTGCAGCCCAGTTGAGATGCTGAGTGCTGGATGGTGTTTTCTCAGGTAAAACAGAATAATCTTGTTCTTGCAGGATTACAGGAAGATGCTGAAGACCAGGAGCTGGACATGGTGAGCGTCACGCTGCTGGTTGCAGAATAACACAAAGCGTGTTCTGCAGTCAGGGTGTGGTTTATATAGCACAGGTAAAGTAGTACCAGAAAAAGTAGTTCCAGGCCTGCCACACCCAAAACACTAGACCGCATGGCTTGGTTCTTAGAACTAGACTGTGTGGGTGCTTCCATGTTGGATCCAGGAGCCCTTTTGCAGTGGTTTTAAGGCCCTCAGGGTTCTGGTGGGAGCCTGCTTATGGCACAACTTGTGCCCCCTCACAGTGGTCATGACAGAACTCCCCCCGCCCCCCACAAGGCTCCTCTCATGGTATCCTTCCTGTCCGGTGCGGGTTTGATAGGGTTATCCAGGTGAAACCTCTTAATCAGACGTGGTGCGTGAATATGTTCACTTGGTTCCCAAGTTCTGTCTTGAGGCCCGTTCCCTTTCCAGTCCACTAAATAGTATAGCTTAGATGTGGTACGTTTTGAATCCAGGATGTTTTTAACTTCCAATTCAGGCTCTCCATCAACTAGCACAGGTTTAGGTGGTGTTAAGACTCGGGTTCCTGGTTGTACAGGTTTGACAAGTGACACATGGAACACCGGATGAATTTGCATGCTTGGTGGTAAGGCTAACTTGACGGCCACCGGATTTATCACCGATTCGATGGTGTAAGGTCCTAGATAAATTGGACGAAAGGTCCGGGTAACTTTTATGGGCACATGTTTTGATGCCAACCAGACGTCGTCTCCAACTTGGTAATCGGGAGCTTTCTTTTGATGCCGGTCCGAGACTTCTTTTGTCTGTCTTTGGCTTGCAGTAAATGCTCATTTGCACTTTTAAAGGCTTGGGTTATGCTTGTGTGTAGAGTCTTTACCGCTGGCATTTCCAAGGTCGTGGGGGAGTCTAGTTCAGAGGTACGTGGATGTCTTCCGTATATTGTATAGAACAGGCTTTGTCCCGTGCTGGTGTGTATGGAGTTATTGTATGCATATTCCGCTATCCATAACAAGTCTTTCCAATTCTCTTCCACTTGATGCAGCATGCAACGTAGATATTGTTCTAATGTCTGGTTTGTTCTTTCTGTTTGTCCATCTGTTTGGGGTGATGACTAGTGGATAATCGAACATCGATTTCTGCCATGGTACAACATTTCCTCCAGAAGTTGGATACAAATTGGCTTCCACGATCTGAGATTAGGACTGAGGGCAAACCATGTACTTTTATAATCTGTTCAAGAAATGCTTTTGCCAGACCGGTAGCGTTAGGAAGTCCTTTGAATGGAATGAAATGTGCCATTTTAGAGAACAGGTTTACAACTACCAGAGTGGTATTAAAACCTTGACAAGGAGGTAAGTCTGTAATAAAATCAAGAGAAAGAGTATGCCAGGGAGCCGGTGAAATATCCAGTGGTTGTAGGAGGCCAGCTGGTTTCTGTTTTTGTGATTTATTCTGTGCAAATATCCCACAGGATAGAACAAATCGAGCAATGTCCTTCCGCCAGGTTGGCCACCAATAATTCTGTTTAAACTTGGCTAGAGTCTTAGCATTTCCGGGATGGCCTTCGATCAGGGAATCGTGATAACCAGACATGACCAATTCTTGCAGATCTTTACTTGGTAGATATAGTCATTCCCTGAAGTAGGGTAATCCATCCAGAACCGTGTGATGTTCATTTTGGGGTTCATTAAGGTTTGAATCTTATCTTGAAGTTCACTCAGAGTCAATGTGGTGGTGAGTCCCAGTAGTTTATCACTTGGGATGATGGCAACAGGGTCCAGGGTACTGTTTGTTTTCTCTTCAAATCCATATGAGTCAAGGCATCGGCCTTCCCATTCTGAACTCCCATTCGGTATGTTACTTCGTAATCGTATTCTGCAAAGTATAGAGCCTACCGCAACTGTCGTGACGATTGGGCTTTTGCTGACTTTAGGTATTGAAGGTTTCGGTGATCTGTGATTACTGTGATGGTATGTCTGGCACCTAATAGATAATGCCGCCAGGCTTTGAAGGCTGATTTTATTGCCAACAATTCTTTGTCTGTAATTGCATAGTTAGGTTCTGGTGGTGAGAATTTATGTGAACAAATTGGTCTGTCTCTGGATCTCTTTGAGAGAGAACTGCTCCCATGGCTACGCTGGAAGCATCAGTTTCCACTACATAGGGGAGATCATGGCGAGGATGTCGTAAAATTGGCACAGAGGTGAATCTTTTCTTGAGTTCTTGAAAGGCCTGTTCCGCCTCAGTCCATTGGAATTTTTTGTTGTTTTTTCTCAGTAACAATGTGATTGGGTGGACTAACCTTGAGAAATCTGGAATAAATCAGCGATTAAAATCTGCAAATCCGAGCATGCTTTAGGTTCCTTTAAGTGAAGAAGGTGACGGCTAATTAAGGATGGCATGTACTTTGTGTAAATCCATCTTGACTCCCGAGTTTAGCGTACAGTTTGTGCTGGCAAAGTTTTGCATGGATTGAGTGAACATGTTCCACATGATCTCTTTCAGATGGGGAATACACCAGGATGTCGTCAATATAGACCAGGGCAAAGACATTGATTAATTCCCGTAATAAATCATTCATGAAGTATTGGAACACTGCTGGAGCATTGCGCAGAATGAAAGGCATTACCTGATATTCATACAGGACATACTTGGTTTTTCATTAATCCCCTTTCTTAACATGTACAAGGTGGTATGCTCCTCTAAGGTCCAGATTGGTGTAGATTCGGGCATCTTTGACTTGGTCCAACAGTTCTGGGATAAGGGGCAAAGAGCAGTGTTTTTTTACTGTGATTTGATTAAGTGCGTGGTAATCGATGCAATTCCTTTAATCTACTTCCTTCTTGGGTACGAAGAATAAGGGAGGGGCTTCCGTGACTTTGACGGGCAAATAAACCCATTAGCCAGGTATTGTTCCAGATAGGACTTCAAGTGGAGATTTTCGGTTTCCGGAAGTGCATAAATTCGACCACAAGGAACCTGTGCGCCAGGTATCAGAACGATCTGACAGTCATAGGGCCTATGTGGTAGTAATGTGTTAGCCTGTTCCTTCTGAAAAACATCTTGATAATCCTGATAATCTTTTGGTAAGGTGTCCATTGGTTCCGCGATCCCCGATGCTATTCCTTGAACAGATTTCAGGTTTGGCTGTGGTATAGATTTTGGCTAGCAAGCGTGGGTGCATTAGTCGGAAAAAAGGTCCTTCTCTTTGCACGCCAGTCTATGTGGGGATTGTGAGTTACTAACCATGGCATCCCTAAGATCAACCAGAACTGAGGAGCTTTGATGAGGTCAAACGTGATTGCTTCTTTATGTCCATCCTGACACAGAAGGGTTAATTCTGCTGTGCATTGGGTTACTGGTCCCGAAGCAATTTCTGTACCATCAACAGTAGTTACATTTTCAGTTGTTTGTTTTGTGCATAAGGAAAGTCCCATTTCTGTTGCCAGATCTCGATCTATGTAATTACCAACTGCTCTGCTGTCTATAGCCTCTATGGCATGCATCCGTGACGGTCGTTGCTGATTGATCAAGATTACTGGTGGGGCGAAATTTGAGGTCTGTGGCTCATCCTTCTTGCTCGACAAGCAGACCTCTATGCTTGCCGGGCCTGGTAGTTTTCCGATTCCTTTCCATCATCTTCTTTCTCTGTAGCGCCTACCACCTTCCTTGGAGGTTTTACTGGGCATTCTTTGAGGTAGTGACCCAATTTACCGCAGTATAGGCATAACTGTAGCTGTCTCCTCTTGTCTCTTTCAACCTTGGTTAAAGGAGGTCGTATTCCTCCAATCTGCATGGGTTCTGTGGTATTTTCTGATGGACGTTGAACATTATCTTTTTAACGTACGTACATAGTATGATTTTCAAGTCTACTTCGATCTGTTCTTCGATCCTGTAATCTGTGGTCCAACTGAACTACCAGGTTGATCAACTCTGCACAGTCTTTAGGTGGGGCTACCAATTGAGCAGGGACATCCTTCAGGTCTCCTCATAGGCCCTGATGAAACAACGTGGTTCTTCTGGCCACCCCGCTTCTACAACCAGTCTATTAAAGGTGGCAATATAAGTCAGCAAATCTTGATTCCCTTGGCGGAGGGACAGGAGTTCGTTATCAAGTGCTTGTTCATGCAAGTGCCGAGCAAATAACTTTTCCATCTCCTGTTGAAAACCCCTGAAGTTCTGCAGTAATGGGTCATCCCGGCTCACTAAAGGTACCCACCAGGCTGCAGCACTTCCACTCAAATATGATGACATGAAGGCCACCCTCACCTGGTCATTTGGGAAAGTCCCAGGCCTACAAAGAAAATGGAGGCGGCACTGTTTCATGAATGTTGCGTACCTTCTGGGGTCTCCATTAAACCGTTCTGGTGGGGCCAATGGTACTGCTCCCAGCAACGTTATCTGTACTGGATTGACTAATGACGGTGTAGCGACGGATGGGGCGAATCCGGGCAATGGAGCCTGCCCCACCTGTGTTTGTAGTAGCTGTTTGCTTAGTTCATTAGTACGGTCTTTTGTGACTATTAACTCTCGTCTTAAGGCATTGATTTCCCATCGGGCTGCGCGTTCCTCGGCGCGTGATTGTCTCAAAAGCTAGGCTAACTGATCAGTTTCTGATGTCTCCATGATGCCCAGGTGGATAAGGTTTTGCAGCTTCGTGTTCTGTTACGCTCACCTGATATCCCCGGGGGAGTCTGGAAGGCTCTGAGATCTGGAACCCTGGATGCGTAGTTGGCTAGTGCTGAATAATGAATCTGCAATTACAGAAGGGAGGATTTGTGATAACTGTCTGTAATGGGTGAATCTCCCACCTCCCTCTGACCGATTCCCTTCCCACTGGGTTCTTTTCTCACCTTAGTTATTCGTAGGGTGAGCTATCCATCCTGCGTTTCTTGTGCCGGGGCGCTTGACGTTTGTTGGCGAGCTGCCCGAGTTGCTTCACTGGTGCAGTATGCCTTCCTTGGGCCCAGGCCTGCTGTGACCCCGAATCTGCTGGTAGGCAGGTAGGTTTGTTAATTGGCGTGCCGGATCGAGAGGCACGTTGCTAGGTAAGAGCGCGAAATGCAGCGCCTTTATTGTCTTTTAAAGATAACCTGTGTTTTATTCTTCTTCTCCTCACAGGCCGCTGTGGTGCTGTGAGTGGATGAGAGCGTGATGAAAAACAGGCCCCCGGAATCCGTTAAGGTAAGTACAGCGCTGTGCGGTTGTTTAATATTGAATGCGAACCTGAATATGTCTCTTTTCCTTTGTAGTTGTTGCTGTGGTGCTCCGGATGGAAGCGTGGCGCGATGGAATTCAGGTAAGACTTTAGGAATTCGATGTTTTGGAACCGTGCGTTCTAATATCAGTGGTCGAAGTGAGCGTGAGCGTTTGGGAGCGGTGCTCCTGTACTTTTTTTAATGACCTTTTACAGCTCCTATACTTTTATTTTAAAAAGAAACCATTCCGGAATGGTTTCGTTTCACAATAAAACTGTAGGAAGAAGCTGAAATTTGCACTTTCAGTGCACTGCACTGAACGTTCCCTTAAACAGTAGGTGCCAGTGTTTGGGGGTGGTATTGTGTGTGGGAGTGGGACTGAGGATGGGATTTGTGGGGAGAGGGGCAGGCCAGCAGGGAACATAGTTCCACTACTTCTTTTCATACACTTCAAACCTGCCACCCATGGTGCATGTGTGGTAGAACAGAGCACACACTGCAGAAAACGTGCCAGTGGGCTCCATGACAAGTAAACATGGAGTACAGAGGGAGAAGCAGCACTTTGCCAGTGAAACTCCAAAAATGTCGTAACACTTTCCAACGCTCAAAATCTTGATTGGCACTAAAATGCTGTTAATCTAATGAAGCGCTGTGAATTTACAAAGCCCTGAAATGTTAAGAGCAAAACATTTTCTCAGCAAAACTGGATTGCCTGTGAATTACATTTCCTGTCAAAGATCTGTGTGCAGCCACACTGGGCTACCTGGAGTGACAGCCCCTGTCAAATGGGCTCTCCTGATTAAACTTAAAGTTGTCTAAAACTAAATATCTGCCGGATTAGCAGCAAATTGGTTGTTTTGATCCCACAGGTTTAAATCTAAGAATGTAATTTATCTATGTCATCTGATGCAACAAATTAGTTTTATGCTGGATTTCAAGTCAAGAAGATAAGAAATTAGTTTAGGCTGGCTGGGCCTGCAAGGGGTTGAAAAATAGGTTTCCACCCAAGGGGAGGGCATTCCTCTCAGCAGATGCTCACTGACACATGATAATTGTGGGTTAGGGCAGACTTTTGTCTGCAGCCAGCGACTGAACAATGGCAGATTCTCCAGGAAATGGACGTGTGAAAAGGTCGTAAACTAGGCTTGCAGAAGGAAATCCCAAAGGTGGGGGCTGCTCCTTGCCTCCAGAGACAGACAAAAGCTGACCATTTGCTGCAAAGAATATGTAATGAACATTTTTTAGAGACTTATAACTCGCTATCAGAAGTGGTGAAAAATATTAAAAGGGCAGAGTTGTTCATCTACTTTGCGGCCTTACATTTCAAAACATGGTGGAACTGTGTAGCATATTCTGAACAGGAATGGCAATATATGTGGTTTTATGGGAACTGTATTTATGCTAGAATTGTTAAACTTTGCACACACATTCCAATGATAAACACGTATATATGTGGAAATTTGGAGAAAGTTTGGAAAATGTTTTCATGGTGAAATGGACAAAATGCTGCAGAAAGCCGAAACAAGGTCTCACAGCTGTGGGATTTTGATGAATAGATACTCCATAAAATATGGAATCCTTTTATGTGATTTTCATAGAGGTTACAAATGTACAAATATGTATTTAGGACAAAATTTGATTTTGATATTAGTGGTTAGGGGCGGTTTCTAAGGATTGTAAAAACCAAACCAGAAACTTGACATCATCTGTCTTTGATCCAATCATTCGGATGCAAGGCGGAGATGAGGCTCTGATCCAATCCCAGTTCAAAGGGGCGAGTTTAGTTAAGCCGGCCCATACACGCATTTTTGTGATATCATAGGAAACGATAAATAGAGACAGCTGACAACAGATAGACAGACTCTCTCTTCTGATTCCAGCGAAGCACTCTGATCCAGCATTCAACATCCAGCCTTTAACATCCTTCCAGATGCCAATCACCAGGCCAAGCAGTAGCTGAACCATTTTCAGCTAGGCCTCAATCCTTAATAATTAATCCTTAACTAGTCCTTACAACCCAGTGGAGCGCTGTGGTGTGGGGAAGCATCCTGAAACTATCTGGCTTGCTACCATAATGCTTGCCTGATGAACTCGGCATCCCGCTGATCTGAAATATCCAGAAACAAGGAGGGCAGATCCCGTGTAGTTCCTGCGACTGGCCTAGCTGATCCTGTCCCGCGCCTGATGTGTTGTCCTTCCTTGATGGACCTAATCCATTGACCAGAATCTTGACGGGCCTAAATTCTTACATCCCAGTGGATTGTGCATATTAATAGGACGCTAGAGAACTATTATATACCTTGCATTACCTTGTCCCACCCTAATCTCTGAACTATCCTTAATTTCATAACCAGTAACAAAATCTTAGTGCTATCGTATTCTTTCTCTTTGCTAAATCGTCATTTTCATAGTCATTTTTATTTGTATAACTCTCATCCAAAAATCCCACTTCGAGTGTTTGGACTGGTTCCGCCGGGGAAGGCGTTGCGGATCTGTTACTGAAGTCATGAATCAGTCTCAGAGCTTACTTCATCCCAACCTGGTTGTCTAGTCTGCATTCTCTAGCCTTGAGTAAAAGCATAATCCATATTTTCTGATTTTGAACTGAAGTTTTTGTCCAAACTCGTGTCTTTATTTCCGAAAAACACCTCTCACTAAAACCTCTATAACTCCCTTGGTTTTAAAGATACGAAATTTCAAATCCCACTGATACCCAACATCCTTAGCTATCTCCACAACCCACAACCCAAAACCGCATTGCTTCTATGTGCTGAGCGAGACTTGGGTGTGTGCATGATTGAAATCCCTTTACAACCGCAACTGTTACCTCTCGCATCACCTGTCATGAAAATGATGGCACCTCTGAATATCCCGGGGTTCGAAATGAAAACACTTACTTGCACCTCTCCTGACAGCATATCTGCATTTCCAATCTCATAGACAGCTGGATCTGTGCCCATTTGCTACATGACATATCTTCCAGGTACCCTATCGTGGGGAGATGTCTGTTTGGATATCAAGTTGGTTACCCAGTCCCAAGGCCCGGGACCCTCTCGGGAAGCTCGCTCCCACTTGGGTTTTACCGGTCCCCCAAATTTACCTACCCCAGACCAAGTATGCACTAAGCCAGCAGCACTCCATCTTTCTTCCCTAGCAATTGGTCTCATATGCTGTACCAACCCAGGCCCCCTGTTAATGGGAACTAGCAAATGTCATTATTACCTGTGCACAAATTTGAGTGCAGCGATCAATAATGTTACATTTGTCCTTCATTGTAATTTTTCATTTTCCCAGTCTGGGTACGCTACATATTCTGGAACCTATTTCATCTGTGGGGATAAAGATTATCCCTGGCTACCCATTTATTGGGGAGGGAGTTGTTATATGGGGTATATTTTGTCCGCAGTGCATCATGCTCTTATGTTTCCGCCACAGCCCTGTCTCAGGAGAAGCACCGCCTGGGAAAACTTTGTTGCAGGGATGGGATATCTTATACCAGCGCTTCGGATTAAGATAAATAGAGACCGTCTGACCCCATTGTTATGGTTAGTGGAGAATATTGCAAATGCCACTGCATCCTCTTTGACTCTGTTATTTTGAGTAGCCATCCGAACCATGGTGCATCAGATTCATATCATTCTAGACATCAGTCAGTTCTCACAAGGATGCATCTGCACAATTGTGAAGAATGAGTGCTGTACTTTCATACCAAGTTACTCAAGCAATATTACTGACATTGTTGCCCACATTCATCACAAAGTAAGCCTCCTTAACACCGGTTTGCTGGCTTCTTGGACCTTTGGGCCTCAGATTGACATTCTATTGGGACCTCTGTGTGCGTCAATTGGTCAGACCTTACTTGTAGCGCTAGTCATAATTCTAAGTCTGTTGATGGTTTGTAAGTGTCTCTACAATCTGCTATACAATACCTGTACTGAAATCTCTCCAACTGCACAAGCGCTTTACTGTCATGCTGAAGAAGAAATGATTTGTTATGACATGCCTGGATGTGATGTTTGTTCCTCTAGAGATGCATGTAATGAGACTGGAGTGAAGGTCTCATAGGAAGGGACTGTGGGGGAAGGTTTGAAATTGAAAATTGTATGTAGTCCCCTTGCACATTACTGCATTATAATAGTGAGGAGATACTGAAAACTGTCATGTTTAAACAACTGTTTCTTGCTAGTGAGAGGTGAGGCTTTAGGCTTTAATGTGCATGTCTTTGCGATGAAGGCTCTTCACCTAGAGTGTAACTGTGCTCACCAGCTCATCTCTTGCTTCTGACGTGTTTCATTTTTGGCATATGTAAGTGTGTTTTAGCAAATCCAACGGAATTCTGAAAAAATTGCCATCTACCCTGATTACACTTTTCAGGTCCAAATTAACAGAGCACAGTTCATACACACGAAGGCCAGACTGAAAGCTGCCGGACTGCGTTATATGCTCCTGTATCCTTCTAGACTAAAAGTGCTGCACAACAATAAGGCGCACCTGTTTGACACTCCGGCACAAGCCAGAGACTGGATGGATGGACTACAAATCCCTGATATCGAGGAAAAGAACCAGAGACCGAGATAATGCTTCTCCAGCCATTTATGGCAGGATTTATACATTCTCCACTCCTTGCCAGCAGACGAATTGAGCCTCTACACAGCTGAGTAGATTCACCGCACGGAGACACTGGAGTCCAAGTTCATTCCACCCCCTGGAAGGGCACCCGGAGACCAATGTACGGTCCAACAGAGCGGAAACGGGATTGTCATAACAAAGGAAACCTCGCTGGGCCTGTTCTATGTTTGGGGACTTTACAGTTAAAGGGTGGGGGGGGGTGGTAAACGGGGAGTTACTACAAATGTTGGGAACATACATTGGGAAAAACCGAAACCACGGGAACCACCCATACGCAATACATCACTAGCAGGACCTCGAGCACCACCTGCCGCATACAAAGAACCACATGACACCTATGGCTGACACAATAAAGGTCGTAACATGGAACGTCAGAGGCCTGAACAGCTTCGTTAAACAGCGGCGTGTCCAAGCCTACTTAAACAGATGCAAGGTCGGAACCGCCATGCTACAAGAGACACACTTAACTGCAAAGAAACTGGAAGCCCTGGCCAAAACTTGGCATGGAACCCTAATTGGTTCCTCTTACTCCTCTTACGCCAGAGGGGTTCTGATCTGGATTGCCCCAACTGTCCCATTCAGGCTAACTAGCACTAAGACGAACAACGAGGGTAGGATGGTGGTTGTGTGCGGCTCCATCGAGGGCCAGGAGTTATGCCTAGTTAGCACTTACGTACCCAACTACGACACAACTACCTTCTTCCACTCCCTTTACACACGACTCAGCCCGTATATGGATAGAATCATGATATGGGGGGTGACCACAACTGTACTCTTGATCCGTTACTGGATAGATCAGACAACAAACACGATCGCCCCTCCCCTCGGCCAAAACACTTTCCAAACTAGTCCAACAGTTGCAACTTACAGATCTTTGGAGGGACCAGCACCCGGAGCAACGCGAGTACTCCTTCTTCTCCCCACCACACGCCGTACACACCAGGCTGGACTATATTTTTCTTAGCCAGACACAACAGTCTATATTTGTTGACGCACACTATTTGCCTAGGGTGCTGTCCGACCACTCGCCCCTGCTGGTCACCTGGGAGGTGTTCCCGCCTAAACCCCCTGTACACACATGGAGGCTGAGGGCAGAGAACTTACTTGATACAGCATTCCGGGAACGCATAAGGGATAGTACTGAGGAATATTGGCAAAATAACGTGCATAGCGTTAAATACATGAGCACAACCTTGGAGGCATACAAGGTGGTCATGAGGGGCGAGATGATCGCAGCTGTTGGGGGTGCCCAGAGAACCATCACAACCTTGCTAAAGCGCGCAGAGAGTGACCTGAGTATGCTCGAAGGCAGGGCTGACCTATCCCCTGATCAATTACAAAAAATTACCGCACTTAGACAAACCTGCCTAACTCATTGGGAATCCCTTGGTAAACTGAACTACGCTAAGCACACGGAGAGAACCCATGCCTTGGGAGACAAGCCTGGGAAAATCTTAGCTTGGCTCTATAAGAGGGAGACCCCCAGGCCACCCATTTGTCACATACTCACACCAGACGGCACTACCGTGCATACCCAACAAGAAATCAATTCGTTTTTTTCTGACTTCTACCGCAACCTTTACTCCGAGGCCCCGCCCCCTCTGACACCGGGATCGAGGATGTCCTAGACGTCATTGATCTGCCTAAATTAGACTCACAAATGGCTGAGGCCCTAGACGAGCCCATCACTCCCGACGAGGTCAGGGTGGTAATCAGATATCTACCAGCTGGGAAAACCCCGGGCTTGGATGGCCTCCCGGGGGAGTTTTATAAGACCTCTGAGGAAACACTCGCCCCACTATTGGCCCAGGTCTTTAACGAAGCCTTCGAGCGCGGTATCCTCCCGGACTCCTTGAGTGAGGCTGTGATTATACCCTTACTCAAACCAGAGAAGGACGGGGCAGATGGTGAGTCATACAGGCCCCTCTCCATGCTAAACGTAGATTGCAAGATCCTCATTGCCCTGCTTGCAAATAGATTAAGCAGAGTAATCCCCCTGCTGATTCATCAAGATCAAACTGGATATGTCCCGGGGCGCTCCATCACCGAGAACCTGCGCAGGTTACATCACGTCATATACAGTACAGAGTGAAGGCCACAAAAACTTGCAGTGGCATCATTAGATGCCACCAAAGCTTTTGATTCCGTGATGTGGGATTGGTTATATGCTACCATGGCCAAAATGGGGATAGGCCCAGTTTTTTTAAAGTGGACCCAGCTGGTTTATGCTAACCCCACCGCGAGAGTGCGCACCAACAAAACCTATTCCGCAAAATGGTTCCTTGGCAGGGGCACCCGCCATGGTTGCCCACTGTCCCCCATGTTATACATTATTGCCACGGAACCGGTGGCAGCTTACCTAAAACAGGAATACAGGGATGGGGGCATTAAGATAGATGGGGTGACCCACCTCATCTCTATGTACGCAGATGACACCCTTTTGTACCTACAAGACCCTGAGCACCACCTGCCCTACATCTTAGAAACCCTAGACTGTTTCCACAAACACACCGGGATTCAGATCAATAGGAGTACATTTTGCCTCTACGCCCTAGCAGCACTACACAGCGATGAATATAGATCCCTCCCCCCTAGAACTCGAATGGCAGGTGACATCTTTCAAATATCTGGGGATAACCGTACACCGTAAACCCTGCACGGTACATATCCTTAATATCGTAAGGGCCAAAGACTCTCGCATGAAATCCATGGAATTCTGGGGTCGGCTCCCGCTTTCAGTGGCCGGGAGGGCCAGTCTCCTTAAGATGGTTGCTCTCCCCCGCCTACTACATAACTTTACTAATGTTCCCTTCAACATCCCCCTCATTCTTTAAAGACATCAACAAACTCTGTAGGGGTTTCCTCTGGCAGGGAGGTGGGCACAGGGTGGCATTGGAGACCCTCCAGAGACCATACGAGAAGGGCGGAGTGAAGATCCCCAATTTCGAGCTCTACTTCCTCGCTAGCCAGCTGAGGCATGTCACGCGATGGATGGCCGATGAGAGCCCGATGGACACTCGCCTCCTCCAACCGGCCATTCCCCATCTGTTACTAAGAGACTTACTGTGGGCCAGGGAGGGTGCTCTGAGACACTGCCCTTACCTCGCCAAGCTCGGGATCCGGCTTTGGAAGAGTGCCTGTAAGCTGGTTGGATCGGAAGATCCGTTTTCCCCGCAGATCCCCATTGCAGCACTTACGGCTAATCATTCTTGGGGGCAATTTGAAACACGCACCCAGTGGGAGCCCTTCGAGGTGGCCACACTAGGGGACTTGATCCAAGAACAAGAAATCTTAACTTTTTTGGAACTCTGTGAAGCCACAGGCCTTCCAGTAGGGCAGTTCTTGTTGCACAGGGTAGTTGTACAGGCCATGAACAATAGATGGCCGGACGCTGCTGACCGGACCGGGGAGGATAAATGCATAGAAACGATACTGAACTCCGCTGAAGGGGGCCACGAAACCTCACAAATTTACGAGGCCCTGCTGTTGGGCACGATCAGGGACGACCTTAAATGCAGGAATAAGTGGGAAACTGAATTGGGCCTCGCTTTTGAAGACAAAGATTGGGGTGAAATAACCTACTACCATAAGAAAGTCTCCAGAAACGCCCGCTTGCAGCTTATCCAGCTGTATATCACCAACAGGGCGTACCTCACACCGGAAGTCATATCAAGATTCACAGGTGCAGAAACCCAATTATGCCCTAAATGCAGTGAGCCCAGGGTTGGAATGACTCACATGTTCTGGGGCTGCCCAGTGATTAGGGAGTTCTGGTCACAAGTGAAGGAAAGAGTGGCCTGCCCAGACATTGAAGTCGAGATAGACGAGCCTACGGCCTGTATCCTGGGCAGATATAGGCGAAACAGGAAAAACAAACGAGACCTTATATACATAACGGCTAAAAGATGCATAACCATGGTTGGGAAAAGCCCCAGAGGTCTGCATGAGTCCCTATGCTGGGGAGATCTTACAAAGTGGATTACAGCTGAAACCGCAGTATGGGAAACGGCAATTGAAGTGCAGAGACTAGATTCCAGCGAGGAACTGCACCGTTGGGTGGCGCTGACAGTGCCCTTGCTTCACCCCGAGTTGGCTGATAGTGTCCTGGGCGGAGAGGGTAGCCTGGACCAGGGCATGGACTCGAGGGGAACAGTGAACTAACCGTGGTCTTGGAGGGGTAGGGGAGGGTGGGGTAGGGTTGGGGTTATATTTCTGATAAGCATAGCAATTGTTGAATGATAATGGTTCTGTTGTTTCATGTTATTAAACCAATAAATATATATATTTTTTTTAAAGTCTGTTTTAGGATCACGCTTTTTTAGGAAAAGGGGCATTAGCAGACAGAAGCCATCATACTGTAAGTGTTCTCGCCTGCCTCAGAGAGTGTGTGAATCTTTGAGGAGTATATTCACCTTCACTAAATGTATCACAATATGCTGTCCTCCCTGATAACACTATCTAACATGTAAGAACGCAGCTGGTATCAAGGATTTGAATGGTGGTGCTTTGTTCCCTACTATTAACATTGTTTCAGTATGATTCCTTGCCCTGTCTAGACCTCTCCTTCCATTGAAATGCATTTGTTCCTTTGTGTATAAGAGAAAGGTGCACAGAGGGAGGGTGTTCTTACTTGTGCCAAAGTCTCGTACTGCTGTTGGTTTCTTTTTGTCCTGTTTTGCTTTAACTAATACATTGTTCAGCAATCTCCCGGATTAGTCAGTGGTTATTTTTCCACAACACTTGGTTTGCCTAGAGAGTTTTCAGTTTTTAGTTTTTTCACTATGCAGATGACCAAAATAGTCATGCCGAGCCCTCTCAGTAATGCAACCTTGCAGGACTCTTTCCCCCAGTGTGGATATATAGCCCATTATTCTCCACAATTCTACTTGATTTTTATTCTTAAATTCCCTTAGAGTCTCTTCCCATAAAATGTGAGCATAAGATTGCTTTTTTGCATCAATGGTTTATCTATATTTATATCTTGCACCACAGAACTCTTCCTTCCCTACATTTAGCATATTCTTTAACAACCAAATGAGATCTAGTTTTAGTAATTTGCACTCATTTTCATACCAATGTGTGGCTTTTACAATTGTGTGTTGTCCCATACCAGATGGCTTCGTAACCAGGGGCATTATTTTCTGCACAATCTCCTCAAATATGTTTACTATTTCCTGGGCATTCATTTTTGTTTCACCAAATGCATTTTCTAAGACAATCAGTATTTCCTTATATGGGAGTGCTACTTCTAGATTTATACTCATTTTTAGTGTATGTCTTATATGACCATTAATGGAAGCTACGTACTCTTAGACTTTGGGTCACTTGGTTGGGGACCAGTTAAGCTTATCCTAATTGTTACCCGAAAAGGACGATTGTCATTCTCTGTCCTAGTAATTACCTCAAAGTCTCTCATATGCTTCCAGGTCCTCACATCTAAATACATATTCTATGTAGCTCACACATTTATCTGTAACATACGTTGGCTTTGCCAATAAACCACCCCTCGCCATCCCACTGCATGCTCTAATTTCAAGGTTAATCCTTGTGCGTTTAACCTCGAGTGCATTTTTCTACCGTCTTTTCAACTGGGCTGGTAACAATTCTGGTGTGCCCCGTGCAGTATCTTCTTCTTCCAGCAAACATTTCAATTTCGAGAATGGCTCAAACTATAGATTTTGGTTACCTGCTACTATAATATATGGCATAATCCCCCTTTTCATTTTTCCAATAATCAACCAAGTCCTTCACCTTATTAATGGTTCTCGTACCCACTCCAATATTTGGCCTATTGTAAAAATTAAGTAATAGCATAGTGGTCAAACTATTAAATTCGATTTATAATCCCTGTTTATCTTGTATATCACAAACTAAACAATTGGGTATGGATTTCAATATGGAGTTCACCCAAATACTTAACCCACTACTTGGTCTTTCACCCTTGCCTTGCACAACTGGTACTTCATAGCATGGGGAACCTTTAAGAGTGATTGCTGAGGTGGCTAATTGTTGTATTGTGCCTGTCTGATGTGAGGTAGCTTGAGATGTCATGTGGAATGTTTATGTGTGGATGATGGAATATTCTGAGTGAGTGTTCTGTGTAGAGGCGGTTACAGCTGGCTGGCCCTGGGTGATGGGAGCCGGTGTTGTCACAGCTTATGTCCTTTATGTCTTCATGTGGATATGTATGTTTTCAATGCGGTTTATGTATTGTTTACAGCATATGGTTGCAGCATTCTATGATTTTGGAATGCATGTTATGATGAATCTGACTCAGATAGGTTGGAGAGAGTCAGTGAGTGTTGGGTATTGGGTGAACTCACATTCAGCATGGAAGTGTTGCAGTGTGAAATGCATGGTTTGAATTATTTGGGTAATGTCAGTGGGGTATATAGTTTTCCTTACATTGTTTTGGTTTGGTTTGGTTTGGGTAGTTACCTGTCGTGGTAAAAGTTGAACAACCATGCGATTGTTCTAGAGTGAGGTAATACCTCGACTCTTTCAATTAAGGATGTTAGGATTTTCTAATTTCATGTGAGGGGATTGGTCTGGTTATAGGGTTACCTGATTCCGGTAAAGGTTGAACAGCGATGAGGTTTTTCTGTGAGGGAGGTAGCGCCTCCTCTAGGGTTTTTTTTTATCCTTCTCATCACATTGGACAGTAGGTAGCTGGTGGTAAAGGGGTAGCTGGGGACGCCTGGTATTGACCTGTCGGTATTGAGTGTGGTAAGTCCTGAGATGATGAGTAAATTGTTTTCTATGTTACTTGTGGTATTTATTGTGGATTTCGTTGTATCCATGGGTTCAACAGCTTGTTTTGGGTTAGGATGTTTTCCTTGCTATAAGACCGTTTCGTTTTTACCAGTCATTGATGTTGGCATTGGGAGTGCATGGCCACCACTCCCAATGTGTTTGGGAGGCTTGTACATCCTCGTCTGGTATAATGAGTATGGTATTAAGACCATGGGTGTTTGTGATCTCAGTGATGTTGTATGTTTCCATTTTGTGAATCCCTGTTGGAGTGAGGTTTTGATTGTCTTTTTGGAGGCTTTGAGGTCTCAGTTCTCGAGAGTGGCTGTCTAGAGGCCTGCTGGGGTTCCAGGGTGGCAGCCTGGACACCCGCGTTGTTGTAGGCGGGGGCAGGTGGTAGGAGGTGTAGCAGTCTTGTGGTTGTTCAGGAATGTAGGTGAAGTAGCCCAGTTTCAGGGTTGGCCAGGTCCTGGGGTGAGAGCCCAGTTGCTTGTTTGTGGCAGGAACAGGCAGATGGATGACAGTATTTTTGTTATTGGTACATGGAATGTAGTTTGTCAGGGTGTGATGTTTTGATGGTTGGGTTTGACCGTGGAAGTGTCTGTCTGCCAGTTGAGTGTTACGTGTGTGCATATCTTGAAAGGTGGTAGTTGTGTTGTTCTGGTATGTGACTTGTTCTGTGCATGTATGGTTTAGTAAAGGAGGGAGGTGTGTTGTATTGTGCCTGTCTGAGGTGAGGTAGCTTGAGATGTCATGTGGAATGTTTATGTGTGGATGACGGAATATTCTGAGTGAGTGTTCTGTGTAGAGGCGGTTACAGCTGGCTGGCCCTGGGTTATGGGAGCCGGTGTTGTCACAGCTTATGTCCTTTATGTCTTCATGTGGATATGTAACTAAGAACTTGGAAATAAACTTACCTGAAGAAATCTTAAAGAGCCTGGAACCTGCTTTTTAACACCGATGTCTTCTGAAAGCATATTTTTTAATTGGTTATTTATAACGCGCGTAATAGCCAGAGGTTTCTAAGCGCGGACCCGGGGATCGAACTTTTGTTGCTCCGTGTCGTCTTGCTTCCAAGGCGAGCACGTTGCCCCTGAGCTATCCTCCTGTGCCGATATGAATTGTATCTCCCTAATGAAGTTGCACCAGTCTGTATCTTCCATGTTCCTAGATAGATCTGTAATATTCCAGGAAAGAAAATGCAGATTGTGTGTAGTGGGCACTACCCATCTGTCAGGAGTTGAAGCAACCCTGTTGCACACAAGGTCTGCAGTAGGTTATTCAACATCATGTAAGGTATCGGGACACAGTCCTACTAATTTAATCCTTGATTCTACTCTGAAGCATATTTTCAGGTTCTTTCCTTGGACCGGCTGATGATGCTAGGATGGATCTATCATCAAGGAGCCTATTTCCCCACAATCGTGCTTGTTGATATTCTCATAGGTGGGACTGTCTTAATTCTATGATTACTCCTTGAGGCTGGATTGGCCTTTATTCTGGGTGCATAATCCTTCTGCGAAGGGGGTACTTTTCAATTCTACTCTGATGCAATCTTTGGTGGTATAATTTTGTGCCGGAAAGCAAGCACAACCAATAATGTCCTAACAACAGAACAACATCCTCTTCTATGCCTAATCCAATGAATTATTTTATTTACTAAGAAATGCCTATTCTGAACTTCAATTGGATTTACTTTTGTCACATTAACCATACATATATATAGTATCTAGGTCCTGGGACTGAAGAGCTGTTTGTTGCCAATTGCTGTTTTGGTTGTTTCCAATGTTGAGAGTACCCAAACCTGTTCACCGGAGTATCCTTATTTCTATGATCCAAACCCATACTCAATGTTAGGTATCTAGATTTGGGGCCCTCAATAGCTCTATTGACTCTGGTCATTTAGTGGGTTGTCAGATGGTGCAATACCTTTTGTCTTTTGTTTTTTTACTCCCTATTGGCCTAAGCTTCTTTTCCTTTGGGGTATTACTCGCATTGGTAACATTCCCCTCAAAATTATCACTCTGTATCATCTGTCCTAGGCTATTCCTATCCCGGTAACTCTGTGGGTTTTATTATTGGCATTGTTGCTGGATAATTCCCCTCTAATATGTTGTGTGTACTCATGTGGACTGGGTGCTCTGCATTTTAACTCTGCCATGTCTCTCTCCACTGCCTTTACAAGATTTGTGAGTTCTCTTACTGCCTGCAGTATGCTCCTATTGCAATAGTTACTGCATCCAGCAGATGGTGAGTCAACATCCCCCTCTCACATTTCTTTGGTACAGATGAGCCCTTAGTCATACGGATTAAGGTTGTTCCCACATTCTGTAAGAGGGATCTCAATTATCTGTATATCCTCCACATTCTCATCTTTGCTTAGTGCTTCAAACCTGTTGGTACTGCTAATGCTATATTGCACCTTGCTAGTTTTTTCATTGATACATCCCTCCTTACCTTTTTGCCTATGCACTTCTGTAATGATCACATAGTTCTTCCCGCCTATCTGAGCCTGCTTTTGTTTGCCTTTCGAAAGTAGATATGATGTCACCAATACTAGTCAACGGGAAATGTTTTGTTGCTCTCTGGGCCTGCATTGTCCAGTGCATTGCCTTGACCGGTTATTATGGGATTATTGGGAATGATGCTCTTACGAATACTGTCCCCCTTTACACGGGTACTAAGATCTATCTATAGTAAATCGACCTCATTGTTTACTAAACAATTTGGTTCATTTGAGTACCTATCTTTGATAGGCCGAGGAAGTTTGTTGACGGACACTGAAGGTGGGAATGTGCTTAGTAAGTTCTCAATCTCGCCAATTAAGATATTTGCCTTGTCTACTGGCATACTTATTATTGTGGATCTCTTTTTTTCGATTTTCCTGTTTGCAACAGAGTGGTTGCTTTCCTTTTTCCCATTATCAATTTCACGCAATAACTATAATGGGATACTTTATGCATGTCAGCAGCGGATCTAATAGAAAAATGTAAGCGGTTACAAGAATTCATAAAAAATAGAAAACAAATAAATACGAATAAAAATTCATAATATCATAACCTTCATAAAAATATGAGAATATTGCAATTAATCTGCATTGGTACAGCTACGGACACTTTAGCCCCATTCCTCTGCCAAGGCTACCCAAAGTATCTGCTATTTGTAACTGTTTTTCAACAAGGAATCTTATGCTGTAGACCAAGGCTTTTGGACTTCAAACTATTCCATAAAAGAATCTCTACAAAACTGTACAACTTTCCAAAAAGCACTCACACTCGAGGACACTCCCTACAATTATCAACTCCTATACCTCTGCTTCCTTGTGTCACTAGTCACTGGACTACTATGATAGTGGGTGCAAAGTAGGTTCTCAGATACTGAAAAGATGATTGCAACCTGAACGCAATCTTTACAGCGAGCTCACTAATGTTGGCTATGGGTCATATAAATTGCGGTGTCTGTGGCTGCTAGGTAATAGTACCATTGAGGTTGCCCAATGGATGCAAAGGATTGAAAAGAAAAAAAAATGATATTACCCTAATAGCGCCATCAGACTAGGATTGGTCAAGAACATATATATGACAAACAGAAGTATGAGAGTTCGTCAGTTGTGGTATTTATTTGTAGTCCAATCAAAATAGAAATTAAATCATATTGTAAAGTAAAAGCTTAATCATTAACCCTAATGTTAAGTTCACAGAAGGGAGGGGTAAGGTGAGGCTCAAAACGAAGTTTGAAAGTTTGGCCCTTAGTGTTATTCGCACAGTGAGGGCATTGTTTGGGTCCTTGAGATCCTTGTAATAATCTTGTGGTAGGTTTGTACCACTTTAATAATAATATTTTCCTTAGTATTAATTACCCTTAGTGTTGTTTGGACAGTAAGGGCTTTTTTCTTTCTTTTTGATCCTTGAAGTCCTGAGTGTGAAGTTCTGTGGTTTCCACAATTGGAGTTCTTGGTTATTGTATGTTGCCTTGGAAACCGTGATTAATGTTTCATGATGGGCTGCTTGGTGTACATAATTCCCTCATGTACATATTCCCTCAACACGTGTTTCTCCAATACTTTAGTATTGGTTCCTCAGGAGGGTTGTTTGTTTGGTAGAACTGTATGGGATTGGGAAGAGAGAAGTTAAATAAAACGGAGTGAGGTAGTGGTATATTGTTTGGGGTGACAATTTCTTAGTAGACAAATCTCAACTTACTCATGCTTGAAAAATCAAGGGTAGAAAGCAAAATAAAAGTGCTTAATTGGTTTAACAAAAGTGATGCCTAGATAGAGGCTGATCCATTGTTAACAGGAATGCTTGTGCATTGGAAATTATGCTTAGTGTACAATAATGAAGACATTGTTGCCGTTGACAGTGTCATTTAGATACCAGTGGATTAAGCAAATATTGGTGTGACATGCTCATTCTGAAAGTTAGGGCATCAAATGTGAATTAAGTAGTGAGTAAAATAAAACTTTTGGTGCCAATATGTGCTTGCGCACCCATTGAGTGTAAGTGGCCCATGCAAGGGTCACACTTACCTATAGAGTAATGTCGAAATTCACGTTACTATGGGCTTGAGTTCCTCTCTGGTCTTTATTTATTTATTTATTTATTTATTTATTTACTCGCATTTGTTTAGCGCACAAGCAGCCCAGAGGGCATCGTGGCGCTTGTCACAGATATGAGCATGACTTGTAGCACGTACAGTGAAGTCATTACTTAGTTGCAAAAGAAGAAATAGTAGCTACAGGACAGGAGGAGAAGGGAGGAGAGGAGGAGGAAAGAGTAAGCGGCATGAAAGGAAGAGGAATTCGTTGAACAAAGTGGTTTTCAGTTTTGTTTCGGAAGGCAGTGACAGAGGTTTCTGCTCTGAGAGTGCTAGGTAGTAGGTTCCATAGCTTAGGAGCAATGTAGGGGAAACTTATTCCACCTGCTCTGGCTCGGTTGATGCGTGGGACACTTAGTTGGTTGGTGTGGCATTGCCTAGTTGGTCTGGCGGAGTGAGATCTGACTAGTGTGTCAGGCAGGTATGAGGGTGCAGACAGGTTGATACATTTGTGTGCGGTGGTAAGTATTTTGAATGTAATGTGCGCTTTGACAGGTAGCCAGTGTGCTGCCTTTCTGGCGTGCGCGATGTGGTCCCTTTTAGGTATATTGAGGGCTGCTCTTAGTGCATTATGTTGTGTAGTTTGGAGTTTATTGAGATTGGAGTTGGAGGTGCCAGCCAATAGCGCATTACAATAATCTAGTTTGGCTCCAATGGTGGCTCTGGCGATAGAAAGGCAGTTATCTTTGGTTAAGAAGGGTTTGATGGCATTAATGAGCTTAGTGCTCAGGGTGGAGGCAGAAACAATGGAATTGACTTGCTTGTCCATGGAGAGTGAGGCGTCGATGTGGATTCCTAGTGTTTTAACAGAAGGAAGAACTGGGATGACACAATTGTCTATGCAGAAATTGGTGTACAGTGGGTCGAGGTTCGTGAGAGTAGTTTTGACCCAGGATGAGAATTTCGGTCTTATCTCCGTTAAGACATAGGCCGTTCGTGGCCATCCATGCTTGGATGGTGGCGTATATATTTTGGAGCGTGGCTGCGTCCTGATGGTAAAGTCTTGTGAGCGGCAGGAGCACTTGGGTATCGTCAGCGTAGTTAGTGAATGTGATCCCAAGTGCGTCCAGTTTATCAAAGAGAGGTTTGGTAAAAAGATTATAGAGAGTAGGAGCCGTACATGAGCCCTGAGGGACTCCATGCCTGATGGTGGTAGGCTCTGCGTTAGCTATGTTGGAAAACACGTTCATCACTCTTTCTTCGAGGAAGGCGGTGATCCAGTTTGTGGCTTGTTTGGAGAAATGTGCGGCCTGAGTGAGATGGTTCGTGAGGATGGCATGATCAACTAAATCAAATGCCGCCAAGAGGTCTAGGAGGAGCAGAAGGGCCGGCTTGCCTTTGTCTAGAGTTAGGGTAATTTGGTTCTTCAGATCTATTAAAGCGGTTTCAGAGCCGTGACCTTTGCGGAATCTGGACTGCCTTTTACCTAGGACAGAGTTGTTTTCCAGGTAGGACTGTATCTGCATGTGAGCAGCTTTATCTAAGATTTTTAGAAGAAATGGAACTGTTGTAATGGGCCGGTAGTTGTTAGGTTGGGCAGGGTCCAGGGTTGGTTTCTTTAAGAGCGGGCGCACCCACGCCTTTTTAAGGCTGTCTGGGACTTTGCCCGTCTTGAAAGAGGCGTTAATGAATGCTGTGATGATCGGTGCGAGGGGTGGCGCACATTCTTTAATGATGTTGGGGGGGCATATATCGTCTTTGCATCGAGATGGTTTGAGCTGTTTGAGGATGTGGAGAGCATCGGATTCGGTGATTGGGGAAAAATTGAATTTGGCAGTGTGCTTATCTTTAGCAGTATTGACGGAGAGGGTCTGTTGGGGGTGCAGAGCCTTGAAGTGTTCTGCTATTTTATTTTGAAGAAGGTCTATTTTATTTAACATCGCTGTTTGAATGCTATTGCACCAGGCTTCATCCTTAACAATCTCATCTGTACAGATTGGGGGGACGGTGAGCTCTTTAAAGATAGTAAAAAGCTCTTTTGAGTGGGAGTTAGCTTCCATGATACGTTTTTTGTAGGTTTCTGACTTTGCCTTAAATATGGCACTTTTGTATTTTTTAGAAATACAAAGAAAGTCTACTTTGGTGGCATCACAGGGATTGGCCTGCCATGTTTTGAGGGCTTGGCGCTTGCATTGGCGTAGATTTAATAGGTCCTCCGTGAACCATGAGTTGGAGTGAAACGATTTGTTTTCTTTTTTGTTTTCAAGATGAGCTGAGTCGTTGATGGCATGGGTTAGGGTGTCTTTGAAGATCTCTGCTAGAATGTTGGGGTAGAGGCGAAAGGAGGTGCTAGGCAGGGGTTGTTGAGAAAGGGACGTATATTGTCTGCTGTAAGTTTTTTGGAACTTCTTGCTAGCTTGGCCGGTGCAGGTATAAGTGGTTTGGAGTATAAGGATATGGGAATGCAAAATTGAAGGCAGTTGTGATCAGACCATGGAAGGGCTGTCTTGGAGTTGAGGGTGGAGCCACAGTTGTGATCTGCCACCCAATCTAAGATACGGCCTTTATTATGGGTCGGGGCAGTAACTATCTGTGTGAATCCTAGATCTGTGAGGTTTCTGGTGAGAGTGCTGGCTGCTTTGTCAAGTTTATCATTGTATCCAAGGTTTAGGTCTCCTAGGAGCAGTGTTTTGGAAGATTGTTTGGTGTTTTTTCCAAGGAGATGGTTGACTATGCCTGTGAAGTTATTGACACGGCCTGGGGGTCTATATATGACATGAATGTTTACTGTGTCTTTAGGGGAAAGGGTGAGTTTGGCTGAGAGGATGTCCGTGGTGTCTTCCCCGGTGGAGGGGGTCTGGCTTAAGGCTAGGGTGTCTTTTAAAATTAGAGCGACCCCACCTCCCGTTTTTGCTAACCTGTCCTGTCTTAAGATCGAGTAGCCTGATGGTACAGCTAGGCTGATAGTAGGGCCAGAGGCAGAATACAACCATGTTTCTGTTATGGCTAACATATCTAAGTCTTGGCTGCTAATAATATCATTGACTTCTAAAGCGTGGGCGTTTTGGCTGAGCGAACGTTTAATAGAGCACATTTAATGTATTGGATCTTTTTAGATTGTGGTGGCTTGAGGCCGGTGATAGGACTGGGCTTCTTGGTAGTGTGAGTAGGCTTATTGGTCATGTGATGTCTGGGAGGAGCGAGCGTCGGAGCCCTGTTTAGGCGCTGGTGGGTAATAGTATGTGGCGGGCGTCAGGTCTTAGCGTGAGTGCGTGAGCTTAGACGTGAGTTCCTAAGTGTTACCTGCATGGGTGTGGAGAAGAATGCTAGAGGGAGTGTGCGTGTTCTGAGTCTGTGCTGCCTGAGTAAGATCTCGGGCATTTTGAGGGGAGTGGCGTGTGTGGTGGTGTGCTTAAGTTCCATGATATGGCTGTAGGGTTGCCCTATGGGCACGAAGTAAGCAATACTACTAGCGAGTAAGATGTAAACTAAACCTATGAAGATGTACAGTGTGTGGGCAGTGTACATATTGAGATAGGGCGGCGGGTCCTCGTCACTTAAGTATTGATTAAGGGTGCAAGTGTGGGCTCCTGATAGTGAAAATCGAACGTGTGGTAGGATAGTTAGATTAAAAAAAAGTCAACGTAACCAGGACGTTTCTACATCGGATAAGGGTTCCCAATAGAGGTGCATACGTCTATGCAACGGCTTACCTTTGTGAGTGAATTGTTGTAGTGAATCCAATTAGATTGCAGTGTGATAGCCGAGCGCTTGTCAGAATCAGGGATCGCCATTACGATTACGTAAATGGTTTGTTTATAAAAGCGTGATGACGCAAAAACGTGCCGTGATCACGTGCTGGCTGTCTAGGGGTTGTGTATGTGTAGGAAGTGTAATAGTCGCCATTTTGGATTGGGAAAGATTGTATTTGACTCAAACTTACCAAAGTGGTTACTTCATTTGTTAAATGTGAAATTACTAAAATCTCCATATGGATTCCAAATGGGAAGGGCTAAAGAGTGTGTTAAATACCGGTTTATTTAGAAATTGTGGTGAATGTAATGGCTAGGGATTGTGGGGTCAGTAGTCCCTTATTAAGTGAGAGTGTAAGGTAAATGTTATACATGCGGGGATTGCACGCTATGTAGGCTACTATTATAGGGCTCAATGTTGGGTTACAGAAAATGGATCATCTCGTTGTCCGAGTTAAGCCCTGAATGGCAGCAATCCATGAGGCAGATCCATTTTGCCTCTTGTTGTCATAGAAGACGTTCCCAGTTCCCCCCTCTTGGGGTTTGTTGACTTTTTTGATTCCAAATAATTTAATTGATTCAATTGGTTCTTGTGGGTGTATGTGTATGTTGAAAAATTGGTATGCCAGAGTTGAGGTCATGTCTCGATTTTTCCCTGCCTCGAAAGTGTTCAGTTGTTCTATGTTTCAGTTTCCTGATTGTGCTTCCAATATAGAGTTTCTGGCAAGGGCAAGTTATACCATACACTATGAATTTGGAATTGTAGTTGATGAAGTCACGGATGGTGTGGTTTTTGCCATTTGGTAATTTGATGATTTTTTTATTGTCTGAACAGAATTGGAATATGTTACAGGTCCCACATTTGAAGATGCCTTTGAGTTTTTCTTTGTTCCATAGGACCGACCCAGACGAAAGAAGATTGAGTTCAAGCCAGAGGGGGATTTAACCCAGGACTTTCTGTTATACTGAATTGAAGACTTTTGATTTGGAATATAGTTTTATCACCAGCCCTGATTTGAAAAAGACACTGGTGTGTCGAAACACGTGTTATCCAAAAGGGCATTATAATTAATAAATGTCAGTTTCCACAAAAACGTTGTGGCGCAGTTTCTCAAGTGTGGAGCATCTTTTCTTCAACTGTTTTCTCAAGGGGTAGGGGTCAAAAGCCCCTTTTTGCCCCACATCAACTGCGACACCTTTTTGAATTGTGATACTTAACCAGGTGCATGGAAAAGTTTTCGTAGTTGGTACAAAACAAGACCCCACCAGTGTGGCAGAATTGGAATATGTTACAGGTCCCCCATTTGAAGTTGCCTTTGAGTTTTTCTTTGTTGCATAGTTGAAGTAGACCGAGTTCTTTGTTGTTTTGTTGAAAGTGTTCCTGTTGGCAACAGAGTGGTTGCTTTCCTTTTTCCCATTATCAATTTCACGAAATAACTATAATGGGATAATTTATGTATGTCTGCAGCGGATCTAATAGAAAATGTAAGCGGTTACAAGAATTAATAAAAAATAGAACACAAATAAATACGAATAACAATTCATAATATCATAACCTTCATAAAAATATGAGAATATTGCTATTAAACTGCATTGGTACAGCTACGGACACTTTAGCCCCATTCCTCCGGCAAGGCTACCCCAAAGTATCTGCTATTTGTAACTGTCTTTCAACAAGGAATCTTATGCTGTACACCAAGGCTTTTGAGCTTCAAACTATTCCATAAAAGAATCTCTACAAAACTGTACAACTTTCCAAAAAGCACTCACACTCGAGGACTCTCCCTACAATTATCAACTCCTATACCTCTGCTTCCTTGTGTCACTAGTCACTGGACTTCTATGATAGTGGGTGCAAAGTAGGTTCCCAGATACACCCCTTCACACTTAGCCACTTCCTAGTGCTCAGCATTTTGTGATGGGATAGAGGAACATTAGTAGAAAACATTAGTATATTAGTACCTAATACTTGTGTATGAGTGCAACACAAATAAAATATCATATTAAGTGTACCAACAAGCCACACTGTAAGCCAGGGTGTAGGGTGCAGGCAATGCTCGACTGCTTGAGGGACACCCCTAGTCAGACTCCCCTGGACCACACCATACAAGTTTCAAGCAAGGGGCCTCTTGACACTGCATAGTGGTACGTTATGATCTCTTTCTAGCAGTTGCTGAGGCTTATTTCCCCTTTATCAGCGGAATCAAGAGGCGCTGATAAAGGGTACGGTAGAGAAAAGATAGTAAAACTGCAAATGCACTATCCTCACGAAAGGCTGGGGTGCAGGGAACGCTCATCGCTTGAGGGGCACCCTTAGTGTGACTTCTCCCGTGCCCAGTCGATTTGCTCAGAGGGACTCTTGACATTATAGTGTACATTCTTTTCTGCTATAGTTCCCATGCCCAGTTCAAACTGTTCGATTGGCAGCACCTCTTGCTCAACAAACAACTGCCTTTGCCTTGAGGCAGGTTCAAATGCATCTCGCTGTGCTCAACAGGGTTCGTTGTATACACAATCCTTGCAAGAGAGGCAGATGCTAATAGCGTGTTCCCTCACTTTGAGCTTGCAGTGGACTGCCGGAGTCTACCTAGTCCTTTGTCTCGGGCTTCAACTAAACTATTGCCAATGCTTGATACCACTGCGTGTAGGCGTTATCGCCGGTCTAGACCTCACCTTATGAGCCTTCAGGCCTAGCCACCACGTCATGACCCGCTCACCTCGCCACCACGCCTTTATTTCCTTTCAGTTTAGCCGAGCTGAGGCGTGCTCCTGGAGCTGACTCCTGCATTTGCTGTGGTGGAAACCGTGCGGCCTGTTCCAACCCATGCTCCTTTGGTGAGCTCGAGAAAAAAAACCTCAAAGCGCACTTGAGCATTAAGTTGTACCACCATATAGCCGCTTCCAATGCCCCAGAAATATCTGTTCACTTAATAGAAAAATGGCGAGTTATGTTAGGGTATGGCTATCATCGGAAGTGTCAGCTGGCAGATAGGGGAGGCTGCCGTGTCGCTTTGGAGAACAGCAGGAAACAGCCTGCTCTGAGCCCCGCTCTGCTCCGGGCTAGATCTCCTCTTTTATAGAAATGCTGCAGCAGCAGCGTAGAGATGCTCGAGGGCTGGGTCAGGAATTAATGACTGCAGGTGTGAATACTAACCGCGGGAAACAGCCTGCTCCTCTTATAGTGTTATGCAGTAATCATTTAAGTTGTCTACATAAATATTGATGCTTTATGTTCCCTCTATAGAAATACACAAATAACATATATATGCAGAACAGAGGCATCTGCACCTGATCCCCCTAAAAAGAGGCTAATATTGATCAGTGGTCCGGAGGAATGCAACGACACTGGAAAATGTTGCAGACAACGGTCGACCTTCTTCGGAATATCCTTTATTGGATTTGAGATACCCTACCTCTAAATATGTGTCTTCTTTGAACAGTTGGTTCTATTGAACATACACGTTCAGATGTGGGTATAATAAACCAAAACATCCCCATCAGAATGTACTATCACTAGCCAGCGTTTTAACTGATGGCCCTCCAGTTGTTGGTTAAAACTTGGGAGATACATTCTTTTTTTATGAATATTACCATACCTCTCAGCAACCCATGATAGAAGAATTAGGGGAATGGAAATATATGGCCATTTCCTAGATAGGCAGCCCATCATCACAGCCAAGAACAGAAACTTCTACAGGGTAAATGTTGCTCCTCTTAAGGGATAGTGCTAGGATTTTGAGCCAAAACTGATGGAGAATCTTCCGCAGCTGGCCAAATGTTCTCACTCATCCTTGAATATTCTTATGTACATGGGTTTCTTGCAAACAGATAGAATTGTTAGGGTTCGGAAATATGATGTTTTAGGTAGGCGGCACACCACTGCAACCTAAGGATAGTTACCATCATAAGAGAAAGCGTAACTTTTCTTGGGGGAAAGTAGTAGTGACTTATGCACTGTAACAAAGGAAAAAGAGCCTCCCTTTTCTTTATGGTGCTAAACTGAAAAGATGTTTTAACCAACATAGTCATGTGAGGTCCTTCATATAGCCAGAAAGGGCATTCCATACTGTTCTAAACAAGGCCCCATACTTGAAGCAATAAATGATGTGGGTCTCTGGGAGTAGAAGCTACCACTCGACTTTCAGGTTACTCAATGTGACTTTTCATCAAGACCTCAAATTTTACAAGAGTGCCTCTTTTGTACAGGTTCCATCCAGCCTTTTTGCAACTTTGCTGCAGAACGACTTCAGAATCCATGAATGTCACTTCTGTCTTGTGTCTCATTAGTGGGCCTGCAGACTGACGCTGTCTGACCACTGTACTGCAGCCCTGCTGACCTGGGTGCCCTCAGATCAGCATATGTATCCTTTGAGCCCCCAGGCCACTGTCCTGCTGTACGACCACAGAAATGTTGCTAGCCCCTGGCAACTGCTGTCCAGCTGTGCGAACATGGCAATCAGGGTGATCCCTGCAACTGTCTGTGCTGTGTGCCCACGGCACTACGTGTGTCAGTTGGGTGCCCTCACCAATGATCGGTCTTGCCTATTTGACCAGAGGGCAAGCCCACAACAATGGCGACAAAGGATCTCATGGCCCCGCAGTTAGCGTTGGCTGCCCGTCATCCTGCAATCACCAACGCGGCTTTGATCTGGCGCTCGTCAGCGCCGAACTCATCCTTCAATGGGAGGTCCCCCTGCTGGTAGGCAGGAGCTCTGGCCCACGATGGTGTGAGCCCCCTTCAACGCTTGCCCAGGCCGTCAAGGCGATGAGGTGCATATACTCTGTGATTGAAGTTGGGAAACAAGGTGTGTGAGAGGCTGCACGGCTGTTGCCGCACCGCAGTATGTGTGATTCCTTCCCGGAAGAGAGAATGAGGGTGGCTAGCTCTGTGATTAGAGCTGTCTGAAAAAAGAAATATTTTCGATTTTTACTCTGTGATCAGAGTTTCAAAAGATGTGCCCCCTCCCTGTAGGACCCAGGCCACTGGGCGGTGAATAGTTTATGCTTCGCGTTCAGACCTGGTTCCGCAAGTTGATTTCCATGAAAACTCTAGTCTGGGGAGGGGTGCTGGCTCATGAACTGTGCCCTCAACTAACCTTGACTGATACAAATGTGAGGTCGAACTGGCTTCCTGCAGCCCCACAAATGCTCAAAGAGGACTGAGTAAATATGTACTTTTGAGGCTGTGAGTCCACATGTCATTGATGTGCTTAAAGTGGTCCGAGTAGTGTGTGAAGCAGAGATCCCACAGATTGACGGAATGCTCAATATGTTTCCAGTAACTGGCAATGATGTCATCCGCTGGTTAAAGGTTCCCTTCTCCCTGCTGAATAAAGTTTTCCTCAGAATGTGGTAGAACTGCCAACACATACATGCCAACTCTCCCAATTTAGACAGAAGACTCCTGATTTTTTAATGAAAATATTGCTATTTTTAGTTACTATCCCCTAAAATAATTAAATCCCCAATGCAATCCTACGGGGAAATTCCTGTCTACCGCTTTCTGTTTCAAAATCTCCCTCTCAGGTGGTCGAGCATGTTGGCATGTATACCAACATGCCACCAGCAGCCCACCAACTCCGACCGTCACCCGCAAAATATATAAAGACTGGTTGGTGTATGTTTTAATGTTTGTAACTGACTGAGTCCCAATGTACATGGTTATTGTTTGGTGGTGCCCCCAGATCAGTGTGTGTAACCTGGGAGCCCCCAGGCCACTGTACTGCTGTGTGACCACAGAACAGTTACTAGCCTGGGAGCCCCTGATAACTGCTGTCCATGCGTGTGAACATGGCAATCAGGGTGATCCCTGCAACTGTTCATGCTGTGTGACCACTGCACTACCTGGGTCTGCTGAGTGCCCCAGCACTGATACGGATGGCCTGTGTGACCACAGGTACAGTCCACAACAGTGTCTGTGGCATCTCTGCCATCCATCCACAAACCACACGCATCACACATATTCATATTTCCCCTATGCACACTCAAATAAAACCCATATCACATCCAAAATACATCTACACATCCAAATACATGACCCACCAGTCACATGAGGTCTCCTCCTCTCCAAAGCTGATATCCTGGCTGAACCTGAAACTGCACTGGTTACCTGGCTACCTTCTCATCTTAGGCCCAGGTCACCGCTCCGCCAGTTGCACACCTGCACTGCCCCCCCTGGCATCCCTTGCACTCTGGGACTGTTCTGTATCCCTACAGCCCCCTCCCAGCACCCAACACCTGATGTCTGCACTTACCCTTGCACTTGCCACCAGATGGCCGCACTTTTTTATTTATTAGTGTCCTTATTTATTTTACTGTTTATCCTATGCATTGCCCTGCCCGCTTCCCCCACCCCCTGCACTTCTCCCCCTCCCAGTGTTTTATGTGGGCCGGGCCTGCCGGGGCTGGGCCCCCATCAGTCTCCATAAAGTGAGGCTGAGCCGGGGCCGTGCAGCGCCCTCCGGTCCCAGCACTTGACGGCGGGTCACTGTCCCGCCACGCCTGCAGCCGCGATGGGAGATGAGCCTGCCATCATCATCAAGTCAGGCAGCTGTGACTGACAGAAGTGCAGGGCAGTCACAGCTTTGCTCAAACTAGTTTGCCCACAGCTGTGGCTGGCTGGCACTTGTGTTAGTCACATCTCATGAAACGCACAGCATCCCACCATTAACACCCTTTTGTCTCCACTCCCTGTTGTGCCTTTTACAGTGTAGGGCTGAGAGTAACATGCACAACAGGAGTGGAGACAAAACGGTGTTAATGTTTGACCCATTAACTCATTCTTCATAAGAGCTGCACAGAAACTCAACCTGTCCTCCAAGCGAAAGAATTACCACCCCCTGCTGCCGCATTCTCACCATTTCTCTGGCTTTGCCACCAACTTCAGCGGCATATTGCAAGTATGAACAAAGAAAAAAGAGAAAGAATAGCAATGATAGTGTCCAATTTGTATATATCATTTAACATGTGTTTGCTTGTTTCAAAGCATTCCCATTTTTGGCAGCAAAGGGAAAAGATGAGTGGTGCCAAAACCACAACATTTTGTCTATTCGAGAAGCCGAGTGTCGTAATGTGTATTACGTTCTGGAATGTTTTTGCAGGCAAATGTGTAGCTGGGCTGGTGGAATGAGAACGTGCAGTGCGCGATTGCGGAGTTACGTTCCATGTTTGACAGTTGAGGTGAACTTGTTTGCCGGGTGGGATGTTGCCGGTGTTGCTCATACCATCTTAGGGTAGTACCTCACTGTAACTAACAATAAAAGTTACTACTACTTGACTTACCTGTCTGGCGGACCTTTGTTGCACACGAGGTCACATCACCGAGGATATTAGGTCTGGCCCTAATTTTAGAGGAAAAGCATTCACCACTTAAATGCAATTGATAGAGTAAGCAAAGGGAGCTTGTGTTACATGTATGCGTGCCTGTGAGGCGGCATGCTTCCTCTAGCAGCCTTAAATCCCGGGAAGTGACCACAGGAATCTATCACAATCTATCAAATAATCACAGATAGGACTCTTAATGTTAGCATGTCTACACTCAGACAGAATTGTGAATATTAGCATGTCCAAACTCAGACAGAATTGTGAATATTGGCCTGCGTTGCATCTAGATAGGACTCTGAATGTTAGCATGTCCACACTCAGACAGAATTGTGAATATTGGCCTGCGTTGCATTTCGATGGGACTGCGAATGTTGACATGCTCACACCTAGATGGAATCCTAGGCATTGGCCTGCGCCGCATCCAGATAGAGGTGTGAGGTCGACAGGTGCCGCACCTGGATAGAACTGTGAATGTTAGCATGCTAAAGGTCAGGTAACCCACTAACCAATATAAGCTCAAACTCTGCATACTTATCTCACTCAAAAAACTCACACAACCATCTCTCGCACAGCAAGCCGCACGCACTTCAAAACACTGCAACAACACATAAGCCGGAGCAACAGCACACGCGGACTGACACCGATCCAATATCCGCACCAAAGCTCAGTATCTGGTGTATACCAAGCTGAAGCTGCCAACAGAACACCACTCCTTTCACTATCCTACTCCCTCTTCACCTTACTAACCCATCCCACCTTATCATTTGCAGATCCGCCAGAGCGCCTGTGGACCAATTCCGTTGGTGACGGTGCGCGGTACAAATACCTTTAACATTTAACAGGAATCGGGACAACACCAGGTATACACATGGGCTCTCAGTGTGGCCAGAAGGAAACTGCCCTTCCTTCTGCTCAGGTCCAGATCGCTTGCACATCCAGTAGCAGTGCGCTCTGAACGCAAATCCTGCTGCGTATAAGTACGTCTGCAAGAAAACCAGCCCTGGAATGCGCAGGGTAATAAAGCATGACAGTGGTCGGAGCTGTGCAAAGATAAGATGATGTTCCCAAAATCACACTGTTGGCAGTGCCTGGTTCCAAATTGCACATAATCTGTAACATTGAAAATATTTGGAGTCCGAAAAAAAGTGGACCACCCCTATTCATTTTTTCCTGGTCTTCTTTAGGCCATGCCTTCAAGTTTTAGACCACGCCCATCGGACAAGCCACGCCCCCAAATGAGCCCCCCCTCTCAATTTCTTAACCCATTTAAAGCACTGCGCCCCCCTCTCCACTGCAATTGCGCGTGCGATCTCAATGTCACCTGGGCTAGTAAGATCGTTGTATCTGTCCCCCGCCCCTCTCGCCCCCCCTCGCCTCTCCCTCCCCCACCTCGACGCGCCTTGAAACAATTATTTATAGGCGCATTATAAAGTATATATCATACATACATACACAATGACAGCCACAATCCATTCTATACAATCACGTTCTTTGTTTATTTTCAAACTTCTATCTATCCATAAACAAACTGGTCTACCCATTAAAGAAGCCGGACCCGTTGACTTTTTCTACTGCTTGTTCACTAGTCATCTTCGGGACATAAAGATACAGAGGACCGAAATGTTTAGAATAAAGGAGCCCACTGTGCCGCCGCCTCTTTACAGTCTCTCAGCCAATAGGAATTCGAAGTCCCGACGCTCACGGTGGTACGTGCTTGTCACGTGATGCGAGCCACAGTGTAGGATTGTGTTTCCCGTAATGGAAAGGGGCTAGTGGCAGCATGGCTACACCGCCTTCGGCTGGTGCCGGTATGTCGGCGGGTCCCTTCCCCGGGGCACAACAGGCTTCGGCGGCTGCACGGGAGGTTAACACAGCATCGCTTTGCCGCATCGGACAGGAAACTGTGCAGGATATCGTGTGCCGCACCATGGAGATCTTCCAGCTGCTGCGAAACATGCAGGTGAATCTATGTTTTACCGTTTTTTTTGTCAAGCTAAGAGTCCAAAGGCTGCGTAATTGTTACAAGGAGTGCAACATTTCAGACCCTTTGTTTGCATTCAGCTTGCTGTAGCGGGTGCCTTTCCAGCAGTGAACAGTCACGCTTAGTAAGCGTAACATGTTTTAAAGAGACGGTGTCACCGGGTTCTGCAGGTTAAGTGGAGTCTGATTGGAGGAGTGAAAGGAGGGTTGGTGGAAACAGAGAAGGGGGCAGAAATAAAACTTGTTCTAAGCCTGGCATCCACATTTCAAGTTAATCATGTGATCGTGCGACGCTCTAAATATCTTCCTGAGCCTGCGAAAGTTGTGCCACAGAAGCCTTTTTTTGCGTCTTGAATGACATAAATGCTGACTGTGCTTTCTGGCATCCACCTTACTCTAACCGTAGAGCCTGCTCCTCTATCACTTGAACTCCCCGTTGATGCTTCTGGGCCACCTGCAACCCACTACAGCTCTACTGCGTAATACTTCAGCCCCTTTTAAATACAGCTGGTGGATTTTTTTTTCTTCAACAGCCTTGCAATCTGAAACGCATGATAATTTGAACACATTGTGTTTACATCTAGACAGACTAGCAAATATTAGTCATTGCCACATCTATACTGCATTGGGAATAATAAAAATGCCATATTTAGTTGATTTGCTTCTAGACAGGATTTGTAAGGTGGGCCAGTGCCACATCTGGATATAATAGTGAATTTGGCATTCGTCATATATAGACAGGATTGTGAATATTAGCCAGTGCCGGATGTAGATGGAAATGCAGAGATATTTGCGCATCACATCTAGAAAGAACGTGGAAATTTAGCACATATCATTTCTAGATAGTGAGGCCAATAACCAACCCACTAATAATTTCACCCCTCTACATACACTTCTCAAACTAACCGAACACAACCACAACCCTAAAGCATAAAAAAACGCAGAAACTTCACTACGCTGCAACAACAAAACAAACCCCACATAGCTTCGCACACGACAGCTACCGACCGGAAAGCACCCCCAAGCTCAGCGAACAGTGTTAACTGAACTGAAGCTGCCAACAGCACATCACTGCTCTCTTGCATTTATCCCTCTCGTTCCGACTAACTTCGCCCCACTCACCCCCTTTCCAGATCCGCCAGAGCGCCAGGGGACGACTCCGGTGGTGGTGATAGTGTGCGGTACAAATATCCTTTAACATTAACATTTATTTATGCCAGGTCTATTTTTGTTTACAAGTCAGCCAAGTCAATGTAGACAGTGTTGCTTTAGTTTGGCTGTTTAAAAAAAAAAAAAAACAAAATGAAAATTCTGATTGGAATTAATTGGTCCGTATGAAGAAAATCGATGAAGCTGTTGGCGTTTAAAGTGAGATGATCACTCGCTGTTCTCTGAATCTGAAATGTAATATGGCATTTGTTTAGCACCTATTGCAATTTGTATGGCCTCAAAGCGCCGTTGGATGCACGCCCTTGGAGGACCGAAGTCCAGGGTATGAGAGATTGGTCCGAGGAGTTCAGACTGCGGGTGTGCATTTTAGCGGGTTCAAAGGTAGGTGGGGTTGTCGAAGTCCCTGTTAGTGACACAAGTAGAACTGGCTTGGTTTGGGTGCTGTAAAGGCTATCGGGAGAGTATGGGAGTCAAAGGGGCTGCTTATGTGTCCACAAGCACCTGCACCGCATTCACTGGAGAGGACCTCATCACACCCCAACACACCCTCAATGCCCTCGCCTGCACCCTATCCAACCGCAACTTCTGACTCGCTGTGAAACCCACTGCCACCTGACATCCAAAATCCATCACACTCAAAATCAACCCCTTATACAGCATTCGTAAACACTTCTGCTGCGCACCCCACTCTTTCCCAGACACCGCCCGCAACAAATTCAACCTACGTTTACACTTATCCACCACACCATCCACCGGCACATTCCAATTCAACTTCCTATCCAAAATCACGCCCAAGTACCGAAACTCTTCTTCGCTCTTTACCCTCACACCTTTCAAAACCAAGTCCAACTCCTGCTGCACCCTTCTCCTCGAGAAGACCATACTCGCACTTTTATCCACAGACATCGAAAAGCCCCATTTCCCACACCACTACTCCATTCACACTTTCGCAGCTTGCAGCTGACTCTGCACCAACAACAAACTCCGCCCTCTTACCCATACCACACCATCATCTGCGAAGAAATCCACCTGACATCAGATTCTCGCTGAAGCCCGAATCAACCCATCCACCATCACGTTAAACAGGTATGAGAAGGTGGTGGTGTTCTCGGATTCATTAAGTGGGTTGCAGGCGATCGTGGCAGGGGATGGTGATAGGAAGGATGTGATTTTGGACATCAGGAGGAAGATTGATCGGTGTGTGCGTGGGAGAATGGATTTGGAGTTGGCGTGGGTCCCCAGTCACAGTGGCATTTTGGGTAATGAGTTGGTGGATCTGGCGGTGGGTGAAGGTATGAGGAGGGAAACGGTTGATGTGAGGTTGCCTTTGAGTGTGGATGAGGTGAAGGCTGTGGTGGTGAGACGGGTCATGGATGAGTGGCAGGAGTGGTGGGTAAGTGGGGTGAAGGGCAGGTGGATGTTTGGTGTCCGAGGGAAAGTGTCAGTGATGGTGGACGCGGGAAGTATGGAATGGAGGAGGGGGAAGGAGGTGATGCTGAATCGGTTGAGGATAGGGCATGTGGGGCTGAATGACTGTCTGCATTGAGTGGGGAAGCGTGAGTCGAGGGACTGTGCAGTGTGTGGGGTGCCTGAGACTGTGGGACTTTTATTTGCTTAGATGTGAGAGACATGTTGTGGAGAGAGAATTGATGAGGGTTCGGTTGTCTACGCTGGGTGTGGTTGAGATGAGTGGGAAGGCTTTGCTGGGAGGTGACGGGGTGAGAGGCAGGAGGAGGAGCAGTGTGTTGTTGGATTTTGTGAGACAGACAGGGCGGTGGGAGGAGTTGTGAGTTTATGTGGGCTGTGTGTTGATTGGTGGGTTGGTGCACATCATCCTATTGGATGGGGAAGCGCCTGCATGGGTCCGCCCACGCATTCGGTAATTTAGAAGAAGAAGAAGCTTATGTGTCCAGCTAGACCAAACGTTTAATCTGGGACTTAGTTGCATTCTAGTGGCAGAGGTGATGTGTGATATGAGATCGAATAGCGGTTGATTGCAGATGTTTGTGGGTGGCTGTCCCTTGCAGGGATATGGATATCTTCCATCGAGATGAGTGTGTTACGTTCCCGTGAGTCACGGGTGATTACTTGTTCTATTGATGAAGTGCAGCTCTATGAGAGTCCTTTCTGTGCAAACTCGGCCCTTTCTTGGCGTCTCCTCATGTGACTCATCAAGGCCCCCCTTCCTTCCTACTTCCTACGGTGCAAAGATTCCCCCGAGGGACACGTTAGGTCAGTCAAGACGCAAGTGGGAAGAACCAGGTCATAAGAGCCTTCCGGAAGGCGAGGTGATCCTCTATGCGGCAGATGCTAAGTAGGATAGAGTTCCATATTGTGGGTGCTTGGACAGAGAATGAGGATCCCCCTATTCTGGTTGATTCAGCAAAAGGGATCACCAAAGGGGGAGCTGTACCTGATCTCAAGTTTCTGTTGGGTCTGTAGAGGGTGAGCTTGTGTTGTAGGAATTAGGGGCCTTTGTTGTGCAGAGCACAGTGGGTGATGCACATAGCCTAGAAGGTGAACCGTAAAACGCTTAAGTGACTTCAACTAGTTCACTGGTGTGACTTTATTTAACTCAGAATAGCATTCTCGTACGTACAGGCAAACCAATAGAACATACAGACTGTCCCTGAAAGAAGCACATCCTGACCCTGTCGTGGGGTGCTCTTCCCTAGGTGGCCGGTCGTGCACCACCTATCTAATAGGGATAGCAGGAGAAAATCTGCCCCTCATCGCCTCTTTTCACATTCATTGAATCGTACTTCAGATAAAAAAAAACAAGTAGTGCCAGAAGAAAGTGAGACTAGACTTATTATTAGAACATGTCTTGTCTGCATCTGTGGGAGACGTCCTGCCAGGGGATTTTTGAATTTTATTCAGTCTTTGGTCTCGACAGCTCCAAACAATGACAAATGGCACTCTTGGATCCTAAAATGTCCCTCTGCATAGGAGTGGTATTCACAACCAGTGAGTATTCACAACCAATCAGTGTATCTGGTTTTAAACGTATCCTAGATCTATTCTATGGATATCGTTGTGATGAGTGAAGCTCAAGATCTGTAGGGTCGACCGGTTTCAATGACAGATTGTGGATAATGGCATATTCTTCAGGACCGATTACTAATAGACAGTGGAATTGCTCCAGCATGTATCCGCATTAGCAGATATGGCGGTCACCTCCGTCCCCTAACCAGCTGCTGATTGCTACTTGGTGGCTGGTGGGTACTGGTGGTTAAGGCAGCATATTCAATTAATGCATCACCTGTTTGTCGGTGCTCCTCGTAGTCTATATGAGGAGCAGTTTGTTTTTGTGTTACATATAGTCGATGATAACGGCAGGAGAACAAATCAGGCTGTTTGATTTTTGAATCACCTCCCCTAATGTTTTAAATAAAGTCACTAGAACAACATCAGCAGCAAATCTATATTTAATTTGTCGTTGTTTGCTATAATTAGCAAAATAAAGAAATGATTGTAGGATGCCCATGTCAGCTGTTAATGATTGATCCTGCTACAGCAGATTGACAACATTTGCAAGGAAACTCCCCAATTTGGGAAGGACATGCCCTGATATTATCATTTGATCAGCCCTCTCAATCTTGTGGTTAAAGCCTAATTACACTTTATATATGTCCCACTTTTCAGACGGATGAATAACCTCTGCTTGAAAGCCCAGCTCCACACACCCATTTCAGTGTAAGCCTGTTTTTTTAATTTTGCCATTTCACCTCAAGCCATCGCACACAATATTTTTCCTTTTTTTTAAAAACCTTTTATTTCTGCTATTACTTCTTTATTGCGAAACAGAGGAATCCCCACACCCACCCACATGCCAACTAACCCATGTCTTGCCTTCATTCTTTGTTCCCTTACTTTTCATCTTCTAAATATTTTCAATTTAATTTTTACATGCGTTTTTCTTTGTTTTGTTGGTATAGATTTGGGCAGGTTTCACGTTTTACCTATGTGTGCGCAGTCAGGGCTCCAGATAAGGCGAGTACTAGGCCTTTTTACGCATGAAAATCTTGTAAATAGGCAAGCTTTATTATTTTCCTGGGTACATTTACACACCGGTTTAGAGCAGAAGGCAGTGCAAAGGTTAGATTATATTTTCCTAGAATTTTAGGATTGTATAATTAATAAGATCGAAAACTAAGTTGCAATTGAGAATTTCTTTTTTTAATAAGTTATGCTTTTTTTTCCAGTGAAAGCAAACCAGTATTGCACAATTGTATTTTTCAGAGTTGCGGTGCTGTGTGCATAATCATGTAGAGGCAGATCATTTTTACACTTCTAATTTAATTTACAGTCTAATTATAAAAACAGTGTGTAAAATGATGACTATGCACTGTCTAGTTTACATCCATTCAACTTTGCAGTCAATGGGGTACATTACTATAAATGGTCAGTGGCAGCAGAGTCTTTGCTCAAGGGTGAGTAATTGTCATTACACTGATCACAGGTGTTCTAGCCTCTCAAATCTTCAAGACTACAAATAAAACATCCAAAACCTGACTCTCAAGAAAGTGCAAGTGCTGTTCAAAAACAGACAAATGAAAGTTACATTGGTAATTGAAATAGAAACTCAGCAAAACCTGTCCCTTTGATAATCCAGTTAGGTATTTAACTTTATGTAGCGCTTCATAAATGGTTCGTCATACATCTAGGTACTGTGATCATATACCTCAGTCGATACTCAGTTAACCAACCTCTGAAGGATGTTAGCCAATAAGATAGCTCAGCCGGTTGAGCACTCGTTGCTGCAATCTCTGCGTGATCTGTGGGTTGCGGGTTCGAATCCCGGCAAGTCCAACTCAGCCTTTCATCCTTTTGAGGTCGATAAAGGAGTACCGACTTTGGTTTGGTGGTAATTGTGATAAATATGTTCAATGTACAGCACTTTGCCAAAAGAGCTATATAAATAACCATTTGACCACTAGATTAAATATAGAATTTAGCATAGAGTCCTTGCCTCTCTGCACTGTTGTATCATAACATTGGCATACCATTAGGTAGTAAGAGCTCTAGGAAATTAGGACTTTCATTGAACATCAAAAGACAACTCTGCTATCGAATCTCAAAACGCACAATAGGAATTCATGTATGCTTTAATATGTAATTGGCTAGGTTTTAGTGATTTCAACATTTAAATATATACAGGAGAGCTCAAATGGCCAGAACTAATCAAAGGTGTATTCTGTCACAATGAAGAAATCTGCCGCATACTAATGATTTACATACAGTTTTTCACATGTCGGGTGGATGTTGCATACATTTTACTCTCTTGCGAAGGAGAAAAGTCATTTTTACTCTTAAAATCACATTTACTCTCAAAGTTTAAAAATAGAGAGCAAAATACTCCCACCTCAAAATCTTATCTGGAGCACTGACAGTGCACTTTTTCGATGAGATGGCCTTGTTTTGCAATGGTTACACTGAAATGGGTGGATACTTTTCAGACGGTTAAGAACTGCCATTGCTACCTGTTATGCTTCTAACCATGGCTTGTGATCCATCAGAGTTTCAATGTAACCACCACTTGGTCAAGTACTGTTTCACTACTTAACCCATTACTATCGTCATTGACTCATTCATAAGAATTGTCTACACCTTTGACCAATCTGAAATTGTTCCCATAATCGTTTGGACAATTATATAGGCAGTTCCATGCATGCCTTATGCCATTTGGGAGATCTCCTCTGTCCCGTTTTTGTCTTGCATTTCATCATGGGTAGTTTTGCTTTTGCCATTATACATTCAGACTTAAATCTCATAAGGGGTTGGGCAGGAGAAAAGAAGCAAACGTGATGACTGCTTTCTCAAATGAAATGGTCCAATCCTAGTTTATCACTGGATTAAATCTTTCTTATCTGAAAGAACAGAAACGGTATGGATAAAACCATTGAATCTGCACTGTGGGACACCCCCTGTGGAGTACCTCAAGGATCATCGTTCTCCCCGCTCCTCTTCAACATCTATATGATGCCACTAATCCACCTCATCAAAAGACACGGCTTTACTTGCTACAACTACGCAGGTGATACCCAAATCATCTACAAAATCAGTGATGTACAAGAGTAGAACACAGCGCTAAAAGAATGTCTCAAAGAACTCTACCAATGGATGAACACTAACCACCTCAAAATCATCCCGGACAAGATGGCAATCATGATTAAATCCAACAACCAAGGAAACATCCCGTACATTCCGTGTCCCACAGAACTGGGAACACCGCCCACACCATGCAAAGTTGTCAAAAACCTTGGAATCCTAATGGACAACGAGCTAACCCTAGAACTGCAAGGAAACGTGATCGTTAAGAAATGCTTCTTCCATGTGCACGCACTCAATAAGATTCTACCATTCTCCTCCTTCACCCACAAAACACTGGCCATCATCTCCCTCATGTCCAGGATAGACTATGCCGTACTATTTACTGAGGAAACTCCAATGAATACAAAACGCAGCTGCCAGACCACTCCTCAAACTCTCACGAAGGGACCACATCACCCCAGCGCTAAGGATGCTACATTGTCTCTCAGTCAAATAACAAATCGCCTTCAAAACAGTGTGCATATTGTAATGGGCTAAAAGCAGAGTAATCCATGGCCTTTGCGGAATTCATACAAAAGGAAATCGCGACCTACCAGCCGACTAGAACACTCCGATCCAGCAACGACATCCCCTTAGAACCTAAACCATACACATGGAAAAAACTTGCTGGATCAACTTTCTCCTACTTAGCCGTAAAACTTTGGAACTCCATCCCCAGAGAAATATGAAGGACCATCTAAAATCCAGAAAACTTCTAAAAACCCAGCTCTTCAGCTGTGAACGGGATTAAAACGATTGAACAACACCCATGCACCATGAAATACACACAACTGAGAAGGAGCGGGGACTAGGCCGGACCAACTGGAGTTCAGGGTAGAAGAGAGGCGTCTGAATGGGAGGGGTGGTTTTTGAGAACTAGGCTGTGTACCCTTCCCTACAGATGTCATAGGGGATACAGGTGCGGGAGATGGGTTTGATTTAACTGGACCACTGATAGCAGACCTAAGTTGGAAACAGGAGAGAGAGTGTCCTGATCTCGGAATGAATGGACTGCAGAGCACACAGTATCCTCCTGCCCCCCCCCCCCTTGGAGGAAACTGAGGGGGTGAAAATTGCTGCACACTGAAATTTACAATAGGGGAAGGGATATGGGCCACGGTCAGAACAGCGTGGGTAGGAAAGGGCACTGCCACAAACCAACCCTGCTAAAAACTCCGCCTTCTGCATGCACCTCCCAAACTATGAACTAAACCCAACCCATAGCTCGGCACAACAAGCTGCATGCACTTCACTACACCACAACAGCGAAACAAATCGCACGTAGCCTTGCCCAACAGCACATGGCGGCTACCAACCGAAAAACACACCTACGCTCAGTGAACAGTGTCCACTGAAAGGAAGCTGTCAAAAGCACATCACAGCTCTCTTTCTCCTGCTCAGTCCTACTATCTTACCCCGCCCCCTTGCTTTACAGATCTGACAGATCCCGAAGAAACTATGCAGGTGGCAAGAGTGCATGGTATAAGAACCTATATAATCATTGTATACCATATCTCAGCACTTAATTCACTGCTGGGACGGAACTTGTATGTTTAGCTTAGCTTTAGTGGCTAGAAAGCACTACTAGAGCTACAACTATGATATTGACTCTTGCGTAGACAAAGTGGAATACTTAGCATTTCACAAGCAGTTGTAATACGCTTAAATAACAGTTCCCAAGCCGTGATAAGCATTTCTCTTCTACAAACCTGTGCATTCCTTTTCTTTAAGCGGTGAAGAAACCCCTTAGAAAGGTTCTCTGACTTTTTATTTAGCCATTTTACATTTTGTGTGCCTGGGCCAGACTTGGACAACGCAAAATAGGTGATAACTGGAAGGCTTAGAATTAATCTCAGAGTTCGAAATTTAGGGGAGGTGGGAGCGATTGGGCTCCTGCTTCTAGCACATTAGAGCCTGGTTAGCTTGAAACCAACTGCTCCCAGGAGCTTCCTTTTGGCTCCTAGGGCACACTGGTGCCTTCCATAGAGGTAAATGTGACATGAACTTTGAGTATTTGAGAATGTTAATAAAGAAGAATTTGAAGACGGCTAATATACATGGTTCATACAAATTGGACAAAAAGTTAAAGGATCATTTCTGGTAGCTCCTGATTCCCCTGCGGTAGCTCCTGCCTACAGGGTGATGCATGCCACCCAGGAACTGGTTTTAGCTCCTGCTCATCAAATCTCAATTTCGAACCCTGCAACCAACCCTCCAGAAAATCGTTTTTCAGCCTGCCAAGCCATTACAGAAAGGGGAAAGATCATATGTAAATCAGCTCGTTTCCACCCAGGGAATGTCCACCCCTTGGTACCATCTCTTCTGCACAAGACCACAGGCAACTCTAGACATGTTTCTGCTTCATTTGGCGTCCTCATTTAGGTGTCACATGGGCAGAATGAATACATGCTAAAATAAGGATTTTCTTGAAGCAGTTTGCTTTCCAAGTTCATGCTTAAGCAATGCCCTTCATTTTTTTACTAGTGTACACTGCAAAGCGAAATGTCTGTGCTGCCTCTTTCAGCTTGATGTCTCAAACATCCAGACCCATTTAGTTATGGATTCTTCTGTTGCTTTTGCGAACAGTACTCCACATCTTGTTTTGTTGTTGACTTCTACGTAGAGGGTGTTGTAGTCTGTCCTGCCTTTCCACAATGATTTTTATTAGACTTTGGTGCTTAACTGAGTTATTATCCACTGCCCACTTCTGCCAGTCTTACTTTAAACAATACGCACATGTCTTGATCTGCTGGGCTGCTGCATTCTTGACAATTCTCTTCCTAATTTGCCGTTTGTTCCTATACCTGTTTTCCCCTTTGCCTTCCTCAAACACAAGGCCACTGCTGGAATGGCAGCTATTCCGCTTTTTATACTGGCACATTTTCAACTTTCAATGGAAGACCTAGGCATTAACACAATTAAAAAAAAATTGTTATTACTTACATGTTCCTCTTCATCATCCCAATACTTAGACTTGAAGGCACGCTGCCTTCCTTCTAAAATTTTCCTTAAGATGCTTTTTACCCCTCCATTAACTTTGGCCACTCCAATAAAAGGCCATCATTTACCCATGGTCGTCCTGTTTTGCTTAATGTCCTCTGGACATTGTTCCCTTGAGAGACTTTCTGGGCTTTTTTCCCTCCATGTTGGACATGTGCCCTGACTGCTTTGCTTTAGTAGTACGTCAAAGCAGGCTCCTTCCTCTCCTGTTGGCCAGCGGCGGTAATAGAGTACTGGAGACATTAGGGCTCAGTGGGCAAGGCATCCTCCAGGTACATGAGCTACGCTCTGCTACCAGGAGATGTGCCTTTCCCCCTGGGTTCTGGTCCTGCAGGTGGTTGGCAATGAATGGGCCCATCCTCGGGGCACCTGGTGTGGTGTCTTCACACCCCCGCTTGCTCCTTGGGTCGAAGGAGACCTGTACCCTGTTTTGCAGTATCACCTATGGGCCCTTATGTAATGTACATCTGTGAGTGAGCTCCATGGAGACCGGGCACATGAGCAATCTTTCTAGGTGTTTGGGACGGGTGGCTGGGGGATGTTTAATGTGCAGCCTCAGGCCTATGGCAGTAGGGTTGACGTAGTTGCTACAGTTCTACAAAGGGACGCTCAGTGAGTTAATATTCAGCTCTTAGCAGTGCTTGCACAGCGTTTTAGCTATGGTGAAGCTCACAGAGAAACTGTCTGACTCTTTGGACACTAATTTTCCACCATAGATGACAGAAAATGGGATGTGGCAACAGATAATGAATTAAGGGGCTGATAAGGAATGATCTGATGGACGGGAAAGCTGAGCCTCTTATTCAAGTCTTGGTTTTTCTATTTCTGACCTCTTGCTGTAAGATGCTGAGAAGCCTACATGAAAATATCTGGGCAAGGAGGTGGCTGCAACATTTGACTCGTCTTGAGTGCATGAAGTTCACAAAACCGGGTGTAGAGGACTCCACTGTGAGAGAGTTTAAGGAGATGGCAAAGAAAGATGGCGCAGGATTGTGTTCAGGGATTCCATTAATCAGTGTTGTATAGTGCTTGGTTGGTATGTGGTGAGAGCCGGGAAAGGAAGCAAGATGTGTTGTATTGCGATTGGGTGGATGCATGGAACTTATGATGTAAGAGAGAATGCTGTGAGAATGTTGTATGCTTGAGGGAGTGTTATGGGTGAAGGTTCTATACTTGGGCAGTTGGAGGGATGAAGCCTGGGTGATGGGTGCCAGTGGGCTACTCAGAAGTAACCTGATGTAACCTGAACTATAGCAATAAAGGATCTTACCTGCAAATGACCTAAAGTGCCTGCGGACCTGTTTTACTTCAAACGGAAAGTAGACTTTTCAATGAAGAAGACATTTTCACAGGCTCAGTTTTCTATGCCATCATGAATGTACGTGTTCTATACAGCTCAGGTTGTGCTTATTGACGTCTATGCCTTGTGTGATAAGATGGAGGAAGGAGCAGAGTTCTCTGGTTTAAGTGAAGGCATGTATATCTAGGTTGAATTATCTAACCTGCCCTAAAAGGGGAGCCTCAGCATCTGCAATGACTCAGGACTTCAATGGCTGCCTGGGACCATATCAATGACAGTGATTTTACAACAGAAATGCCTCAAAGATGGTGGCTCTGCTTCAAAGGGGAATTTCTGTTGGAGAAGAATTGTAATAGGTGATGGACCACATTCGTAAATTGAATAAGCGTTCTGGTTCCTGAGCAAGAATAGCCTTTTTTATGTCAGATTAAGAGAGAGGGGCAATGCAAAGTGGAAGCATGGTGTTCAGGTGCAAGCAGAGTAATCCTTCTCCTTGCCGACGGGCGCTCTCACCTGGAAAGAGTTATAATTCCTGACTACGCTGCACTTATTGTGCAGGAGAGGGAGGGCTGACACTTTTCTTCCTTCACTGGCAGAGCTATGTGAAGGATTAAAGGGTGATGGACATTATTCTGGAGGGATACAGTGTAGTGTTTGCAACCATTCCACAGATGGTATCACCAGTCTGTTTCTCAGGGAATCCACAGTGAAAGAAGCACTGCTGGTTCAGATGCAGGAGCTCCACTGAAAAATCCATCTGTCCAGTTTATCTAAAGGAGGAGGGGTAGGGGTGCTATTCTATTGTCATGGTCCCAGACATTGGGGATCCTGCCTGGTACTAAACCTGACCCTCAACATGATTACCAAGCATGTGTGTTCTCTTAAAATGAAAGAGATTGCATCTGGTACCAACTCAGCTATTGTACTACATTATAGTTGTATTCAACAGAGGATCAGACTTTGCACGTCTCCCAGAGGACAGATGGAAAACAATCATGCGAGAAGTTCAGAAGCTTTACAAGTAGCAGGACTCTCCATTTGGGTCCTGCCACTGCTTGACAGACCAATGAGACCCCCTTCAGAAACTGCTTCAGTGGTGGCTGCAACCCAGGAATCTTTTGAAGGGGTTTCAGCAAAATTATTCGCCATGAATCACCCTCACTATGGATGTGTGTGTTCGGGGATTGGAGCCCTTTTCAAGGTCTACATGCTACCCAGTGCCTGTTGTCATTAGAGGAGAATGATGTCTAATAGGAAGGGGATAAGGGATTCTTCAGAACTCTGAGACGTTTTGTCTCCTCAATTCAAGGCCTGGCTGTTACCGTGAGGATTGGCAACTCTTGTGTGTATCAACTGCCAAGAGGACAAGAGTTCCACACTTCTCGAGAAGGCAACATGGGCTCTGGGAGGTTGGGCAGAGAATAATCTATTGCCCCTCAGGGGATACCACATCCGGGGCATTGAACTACCCGATTGACAAATAGATCCTTGTGACATGTTTGCATCTACTGAGAACTACCCCCACCTCCATCCCCTCTTTTATTTCTTTTTTAAAAATGTTTTCTTGTAGGCATGCAGGTGCAACGTCCCAAACGTGGAAGGAGTTCAGGCTGTGTAAATTCTATTAGCATGGACAAGTGGCATTGCAAGTGCTGTTATGCTTTTGTCCTGTTAACCTGCTACCTTTTTAGTTTCAAAAGGAACCAACTTCTCTTCACTGTGTTTTATTAAAGAAGATATTTTGTGTGCCCACTACTGCTGGAGAACTATCCCTTACCTTCAATTCGGTAGGAGGGCGATGGAATTAATTCAATCTATTGGCCGCTCCAGCCATAGTACCGCCTCCGGACCGGGTAATGCTATATCAAAGGCACCTGCGCACATTGGGCGAGTACTGCTGGACGCTATGGTTGCAGTGAGGACTATCTCACGTGAGATGACACTGTTTGGTGTTTATTTCTTAATTAAAATGACTACTTGCAATCCTGTGGCTCCATAAAACTAAGGGGAAGGTTGGCGGTATTTCTTTGAATTCAAAGTCAAAAACAAATTCTTGTATTCATAATTTACGAAAAGGGACGGCACCCCCACTGCCCCATGCCTTGAACACTAATAAGTCCCAAAAGGGTATAAATACTACCAGAGAGTGCACAACAAATAAGTCTATAAATGAAATTGAGCCTGCTTTAAAGATTACTGTCAAAAAGATCAGTTCTTTTTTCAAATCGAACCTCAATCTTCCACTGGCAAAGTAAGCAATATTGCAGAGAAGTTTGTGGTGACCTCTAACGTAATCTCTTCCTCCTAACAACGATGCAAGAATGGAGGAGAGCTAAACTGTAGGTAACGTTGATAACCATTCCCTCCTGGAGATCTGCTACTCCATCCAAAATTAGATTGCTGCGGTGGCTCATAACACATCTCAACCGGTGGAAAAGGTAGTGGTCGCAAAAATGAATTATGAAAGAGTGCCTCCTGCGTTCAGGGATTCAAATTGAGGAAATCTGTTTTGGAGAGGCAGATATTCAATCTGACTAAGTGAGCGGTCGGAGCCTGCTGACTCATTCGCTGAAATACAGTTGTTCATGGTAGCGATTCAGTTTGCAATGAAGATCCTGTTGAAATTATGCAGTACAATTTCATGAAAAGCAATGCACTTAAGCCGGAAGCACCATCAAACCACAATTCAGAAGCACCTATACAGAATCTTTTTCATAATAGACAGGGTCACAGGCTGCTACAGATTCTGCACTCATCAGTATTGAAAGTAGGGCTCAAAGGAAACTTGAACAAATACAATCGGGCAGTTTTGAAATATACCTGTTCCTCAAACTGAGGCGCATTGCACTGCAGAAGAAAACATTAGTCGGCAAACAATTTCGCCCTCAGGAAACCCTTTCAAGCTCTATGTCAGAATCATCCTACATTTTCTGACCACATTCCTGAGAAAATTTGGAAAAGGACCACCCGCGGGAAAAGGAGACTGTTAAAGTAATCTGGGACCTTTACTAGTTGGCTCTTGGATAGGGAGAAGTTGCTGTGAGTGAGTGTTAATACGGAGGGGGAATTGGCTGTTGTAGAGGACATTTGTGAAGTTGAGGTGGCTGGTGGCATAGAGGGTATTGACTACAGCTCTACCCCAGAATGCCCCCGTGATGACAGCTAGCCTCCTGACTCTGCCACTTTCTTTTGAAAACAGAAAGGTGGAAGAGGCTTCACTGGAAATGGTGACAACTGTGATGATTGTGAAGCGATTTCACCAAAAACATAGCAACAGATGGCTTAACAGATCAGCACTCTATAACATCCAGGGGAAAATTCATCCACTTGCGTGTGCTGGTTTGAGATGATTTGGACTTCGTTGAACCCCTTGAATGCAACAATTCAAATCGCATTCACTGTAAAGTTACCAAAACAGTGACTATGATTCGCAATTATAATAGGCAGTTGTATGATCGGGGCTCGCAACTAGTTGTGGACCCTGACAAAATTGATTTGGAACTGCCTTTGCACGATTTTTACCATGAATCAGGGTAGTCGAACAATGACATCAAAAACTCAGATAGGTGGGAAAGTGGACGGACATTTGGAAGATCTGCAAAGGCTGTTAAAGTGGCTGGTGGAGTCCTTGCCCGCTCTTCTGGTGGGGCAAAATTGAGTGGTTCGGGTGACTTCTTGGAACACTGGTGGGTTTAGACACCTTCTGGGTTCCGGGGAGTCGCTTGGGTTGTTACGTCTAACCATGTGCTTATGTTACAGGAGACCTGGATGGTCAGCAATATGTACGTGAACAGGTATTCCATTATCCAAACTAAGGCACAGAAATGGGTAATGGGGAGACCATATTGTGGTCTTGTGATAGGAATTAAACCCTCATTTGTTGCCCATGAAGTCTCCGGTTTTGAAGACTACATTCTAGCGGCTGACGTGGGTGGCCTTTTCCCCAGAATAAAAGGACAAGTATTGCTTATATTTATCTATAAACCCCTCCCCACCTCCTGCGGGTTTCTGTACAGAAGGCATTTTTATGCCTTGACACTGTTATTGAAGGGATGGATACAGGGTGACAATGATGATTGCGTTATATTAGAGGGTGATGTCAGTGCCCACTTTAAATGTCTTAAGACCCTTGAAGGATATACAGGAGTTGCAGGTAAATCAACAATTAAACAGGCTTCTAACATACAGGGTGCAGATGGGTGAGTTTCTTGGATGATTGGGAACTAAATATGCCTAATGGTAGAACGAACTGCAACGCTCCGGGTAACTATACAGGGGTGTGGTCAGGGGGGTTGAGGTGGGGAGACAGCTACATTAGATAGCTTTTTTTGTGAACGCCAACATAAGAAAATATACATTAGGCTTGGCAGTGAAACCTAATGATTTGAGTGACCATGCTATGCTACAATTACAGCTTCCATTGAACCGCCTAACAAATTTGCAACCCAGCACAAGCTGGGAGCTTTAGAGGCCAACCATGCAGGTAACCAAAGCAGCTGGTCTATGAAAAATTTGGACAAGGTAACCTATAACATTAATATTGCTGGTACAGAATTGTATGACAAGATGTGGCGGATGGAAATAGCTGAGATTGAAGACTGGATCCATAATCTGTCTAATAAGGTTGCCTTACAGAAATCCACACATATAGTTTATGAAGATCGCACTATGGCTAATTACGACAGAACGAGCGTGGGTGTGCTGATCTTTCAGTAATTAAAGCCATAAGAAATATTAAGAATAAATATAGAGGCTGTGTTCGCTGGTGGCGTTTCTCTGCCAAAAATGTTAAGTGGCAAAGAATGCTTGCGGTATTGAACTCCAGGAACACCCGAAATATCAAAAGTTACTGGGTAAAGCGAAGGGTGATAAAAGAGATCTGACTTTGAATCCGGTGAGCGAATCCCAGTTGTGTGATCATATTGAAGCTAGGCCGCTGAAAGATTAACATTAACTGGCGCTCAGTCCGCCAGGGGAATACTGTTAACCATTGAGAAGTCTGAAATTATGTACAGAATTTTTGGAAAATTAAAAGCTTCAAAATCTCAGGGTCCAAATGGACTTGCCAGTATTGTTCTGAAATCTGGGCTTGTGTTTAAGGATTTCTATTTGAGAAAATACTGGCAACTGGTAAAATTCCAGTGTCGTGGAAAACATCCATATTGATTCCTGTACTTAAGAAGGGAGACTAAGCGTGCCTGGGAAATTATAGATTGTTAGCAATGTTGGATATAACGGGTACATTATTTGCCTCTTATTTTAGACGAATTACAAAGATGGACTTTGTTAAAGTCAAAGTGGTTGCTGGACAGATTTCAAACTGGGATTTCGACCCAGTTCTTTGTCAACCCGTAGCTTAGGACTCCTGGACGTGTTGCCAACACGTGCCAGGGTTAGAAAGAGCCCTGTGTTCTATGCATTATTTGTTGATTTTCAATCAGCATTTGATTCTGAATGAAGAACAAAATTATGGCAGAAGCTCAAAGGATATGGGTGTCCTGCTTTTTTGCTTCATTTCCTGAGGCTTTTTCATGAGGACACAGCTGTCCAGGTTAGATTGGATGGCGGGGGCGCCCTGACACAGCCTTGAACTTCCCTAGAGGGGTTAAACAGGGCTGTGTCTTTGCACCCTGGCTTTTCAACCTCCTTTTTGGATTTTTTGCCGCAGTGCTTGAGTAAAATAAGAGCATGTTCATCTAAGATCCAAGTACATCATATTGGGTCCCTCGCGTATGTGGACGACCTAGTAATTATGGACCATACCCTTTCTGGCTTGATGAGATCTGCCAAAGCTTTATGTAACTATGCTGATGCAAACGATTCGAGTATAAATCGACAAAAAACGCATATGGTCCTCTTCAAAACATGTAAAGGATATGAGACCTAACTTTCTAATTAGGGGCATCAAGAAAGATTACACAGACAGAAATAGATACATGGGAGTCCAATTTGAGTCCCTGCAGGGACTCTCGGAATGTATTTCAGTACATCAAAGAAAGGCGCCCAACTAATGGCACTTGTAGCCAGTTTTACCAACGGAACCAGTGGATACAGCTGGGAGGGTACAGCTATCCTGCGTTTATATAAGCAGAGTTTTGCCCTGCAATTTTCTCTGCAGATGCCTGTAATTGGCCAGGTGCAACCTTATCTGAGATTTTTAGTAGGAAGGGCATGTTTGTAATGCATCTCGAAATGCCAGGGTCTCTACGTTTGAGGCTGGGCTTCTTGATTAGGGTTGTAAGTACCACTTCCTTGATGATGTTGGGTACACTTTTATGCCAAATAGATGCGTTAATTAATCTTGTCAAGAAAGGGGCGAAGTCTGTTGTTAGCTAGGATTACATTAGATGGTAGTAAGTCTCCTGGACATGATGTAGGTCTCATTTTGATAAGTGTACTCTATTTCCTCAATGGTGACACTTTGGAAAGAGAATCCTAAGCCTTCTTGGTGTCCAGTTCAGATACTTGGTCCAGGGTATATTCAGTATATTCGCTCCACCTGTCTTTTCTCCTTCTTCATAAGGTCAAGTTCCAGGGAGAACCAGTTCTGTTTGATGGGCAGTCACAAAATGTTAGTGTTTTAAGTGGAGCTTTGTCCTCCAAGAGAATGGATAAATGTTGTTTATAAACCTCTGCTAGATGACAAGGGTGATCTAGTTCCGAGGACTTTGTCATCATAGCTGTCAAACAGGAATTAAGATTGGTGGCAGTTTGTTTACATTTCTGTATAGAATTTTCTTGGGGGTGGGAGGTGCTCTATTGGGTCCCATGCTTACAGGAAGGTAATTTCTGCAACCTTTTATTTCATGATTCGTCTAGTTACATGGTTCAGTAACAACACTGCTACTATGAATGTTACGCGTGGCCACCTAATCAAGGGTGTGTCCCTTTATGTGGGTCGGCTCATGATTTATCATTTTAAGTCAGTGTTGGTTAGCTGACGCTCCAACTCTATAGCTTCCTTATCTTGGCCGTCTCCCTTCCAACGGTTTAAGTCGCCCAAAAGAATGTTGGAAGTTTTGTGGTGGTCCAGGGGATTTAGAAGATTAAGTAGATCTTCATTAAAACATGGCATATCTGTAGGAGGACGATAAATAAGGCTAAAATGGATACATGTATTGTTTGTCAGAGATAATTTCGCATGAAAAACTTTGCTATTGGCACATTTGATGCTTGCTTCAAAGAGGCCCAGCTCTTGCTGATTTAGAACAGCCACCCCCTGGCCCTGTAAGCGGTTCTTGCCCAGAAATGTGTAGCCTCCCGGGGTAACCAAATCCATTGCTGGACAATTTCCTTGTTGTAACCATGAACATGTTTCTGTGAGGCACAAAATAATATTGAGGGGGCGCAAATCCTGGACCATCCTCTAACTGGACACCTTTGCTTTCTTCACAGGGTAGATGGCCGTGTTACATGGGGACACAAAAGGTTGTATTATGCCTTGCTTCGACAACGCCATAATGGTCTCATAAATTCCCTCGTCCGTGGACATGGGGTACTCACTAACCTGTGGTAATATTGCACCAGGTTTCAATTTTATCCACACTGCTCCAACACTTTTTAGCAGCCCCACATCCTGAGGAGTGCTGGTCCATAAATGGCTCAGCACTTTTTCCAAATCCCCCTTCCAATGTGACAATGTATTTCTAACGATGAGCATGGTCTGTGGTGCTTCCCTTTAGCTCTTTGCTATCTGGCAAGCCATCCTAATCTCAAAAACCACCTCTCCTGTGTCTTGAAACATTGCTCATCAGAGAGGTCCCTTTGCAATAAGGTTGGATCGATGCACAAAAACGGGCGCCACTCTCCACCTTCGTCATTGATGCCTGTTCTTCTTGATGACTACTGCGAGAATCGTAACAATGGTGCCTGGTGTTACCTCCTGCAGCACAATAAGCCGAAAACAAAAACTCAATCAGTACCCGCCATGTCTGACCTCTGATTCCCAGAACCCAACTCAAAATAAATTACCTCATAATGAAATTGAATGTACAGGCACCCCCTTATTGCGCTGTTGCTACAGTATGCATTCAAACGTGCTGCTTCTCTTACCGGTTACAAGCTTAGAGTCAAGCATGCTATACCTTCCTCCATGAAAGCGATCGACATTTGGTGCTTGCTTAGAAGATCTCTGCCCAACTCTGCCCAACAGATTTGCCAGGGTATCTGAAATACTGCAAAGGAGCAGATACATTTTGTGTACCTACCTTAATACGTAGACCTCCATTGTAAGGAACCGACAGGATAGCCCCAGAGAATCCCTCTGTATCCACTGTTTTACCTGACAAGGGGAACTGACCTTCTTTGATGCAAGATTTTGCAGCCCTTGTATCGACATGAATGATAACGTTTGGTCACATACCTGCACACCTTTCTGGGGTTTCTCTTCCAGGTCGGTTGTAACGGACAGGACTGGGCACATCCGAGATCCTTGTGGGCTTTCCTACTCTTGGTACATCTTAGCACCAGGGAGCAAAAAAGGATTTACTTCAATAACACTTGTTCCAGTGTAATGAGTGACTGTCTCTTGGGGGTAAAGGATTTTTCTCCCCTGTTTACACCTGTGCAGATGTGGTCAGTTGACTCTCTCACATAAGTCCGATCCATGTGTGACCACAGGTCAGAATACACTCCTGGAGCAACAGAAGAGTTGAACCTGCTTTTACTGGGGCTTCCTCCATCTCTCCCCTGCTGCTTACTACAGCCATGCAAGTAACACAGCGCATCCTACAATTCCACGGTATACCCTCCGACACTGCTACTGGAGTGGGAGATTGGGCTGCTACAACCAGCTCTCCCTACTCGACATATCCTTCCTCTTCATCTCCTACTCCTGTTATCACTTCCCCTGACACTTCTACAGGCACGGAAGCATACTCAGCACTACCATATGGTGCCGGCTCCCGTTCTCCCTGCTCGAATCCTGTACCCATAGCAATAACTTCTGTTCTCCAGACCTATATTGACCTCTTTGATAAACTATTTATCCAACCTAACAAGAACTTGCCCATGCCGCCACATTCCTTCCTCTACGTCCTTTGCCTGTCTATTCACGTGTTCCCGGTTTTCATTTCTCTGCCGCTGTAACAGCACTACCTTTTCCTCCGCTAGCCTCCGCGCTTCTTCCAATTTCTCCTGCTCTTGTGTCTCTACTACTATTCACACCCTATCCTCTATCCTAGCGGTAAAAGGCATAGGCTCCTCTTACTCCCTCATCCCCAACCTTTCAATAGGTGCCGGGCTCACTCTCTCTCATTCCTCCACCCTTATTCTCTCTGCTAACCTAGCAGTCAGGAGAGGTATTCCCTTTCCTCTCTCCGTTCTCAGCCTTTCTTCAGCCCTAACCTTTCTAGATGTTATCCTTCCACTTTTCTCAATATCACATTTTCTAGGAATCGTAGCTGATGGGGCCAGGGGGCTATCCTCAAGTCTTCCTAGCACAATAGACTGGCTGACCTCGTGTATCTACTAGTCGGCTACCATAGGATTTAGGATAGTAGGGTTCTTTCGGTGCCATGGAAGGCTAACTTGTAATAGTCTTACTAGATATCTTCCGTTTCTATGTACGCTCCACAGCCAATATCAGGATTCCAAGGCTGAGTTCGGATCTTTTAAGTGTAATGAAGGGATTAACAGCGTAGATCTATGGTGTAGAGGCAGCTAACCTCATGGGCGCAGCACAAATGGCCATTCCCAGATCAATGTAATGCGCACACTGAACATACGGGTTCTCCAGCATGGGGTCTGGCATGGATTCACATGCTCATGAATATTCCCCGTCGTCAGACTGGGAATCCTCGGTACAGAAAAAAAATCAGTATCAGTTTTCGTTTCTGATATGTCTTTCCTAGTAGTAACTAATCACTGATCTCTGGGTCATACTGCCCACAGCCAATGACTGCTCTCTCCCTAAGCCCCGCCTCTGGCAGCCGTCCTCGGATTTTTACCGCACGTTCAAGGGTTGGGAGTCCTCGTGCTATAGCTCTCGAGCTTCTGCTGGGTTTTCGCGCTTTTTCAAAGAGAATTTCTCATTTTTCAGTTAAATTGAGATTCAAGCTCCACCGTCTTTACATCCGATCAACGGGGACCCGTTTCGGAAGTTTCTACGCCCCTCAAGGGTGAAGATTCCGTCGAACCACGCTTTTGGAGGATTCCAGAAGTTTCTGAGAGCTACCCCGAACATGGCCCAGGAGAAAGGGAGCTCGACGCCCGGGAAGCTGTTCAGGGCCTGCCCTGGATGCCAGCTACAGAACGTGTTCAAGGAAGACGAGCATTCCTTATGTCTCTACTGTCTTCACGAGGAGAAAACGCACGTGGAGGAGGACTGTGCGCTTTGCGGGAACTTGTCGGTGCAGACCATGAGGGACTGCCATCTTCGTCTCGCCAACTGGCTGGAGGGAAAGAGCCCGTCGGGTGAGAAGAAAAAGAAGAAATCCGAGCGTCCTGTGAGGGTGCCCCGGCGACAGGGGCCCAACGGAAGGCTAAGCACCGCGGGCACCGGGAGCACCGAATGGTCTGGCTCCTCGGCTGCCAGGCAGGGCGCTTCCTCCCCGGCGCCATCGACCACGAGCCATCGCTCTGGCTTGGGTAAGAGGAAATCCGAGAACCTGGCCAAGCTTCTGGAGAGGGCCCCGGTCGATCTCGAAGATTTCGGCTGATGGGGAGCGAGGCAGAGAGCCCTCCCCCAAGGTGAAGGCCACAGGCACGCAGTCGGTGACTAAGGCCTTGATTCACCCAGCCAAGGCCTCTATCGAGGAGGTAGCGGCAACCCTGGCGCAGCCTGCGGAGGTTACACCTGTGGTAGCGGCCTCGGGGCCCAGAGTCTCCCTGCCACCTCGGAGGGAGGCATCTTTCAAGCCCATCGAAAGAACCCCCACGAAGCCCCCGGTGGATAAAGAGCGGGGGGGCGCATTGGCCGTCGTGGATTCAGACACAACCTCCGAGGAGGAACTTGTCGAAGTCCCTGAGAGCCACGACGCGGGCATGGAGGAGGACCAGCCCATCGAGAGGTATCCCGACGAGGGGGACGACGGAAGCGACGGTGGCGCCGACGGGACCCCAGACCAACCGTCGCAGCCAGTGCCGCAGGACAACTCGGCGGCCATTTTGATGGCAATTCAATCCTTATGCTCTGAAATAAGGACTGAATTGCCTTTACCCCCGACGGAGGAGCCATAGCCAGGCCCGACGGAGGAGCCAGGGGCAGGCCCGTCGGGAAGTCCACCACCCAAGAGGAGAAGAACACATCCTCCTACACCCTTCCAACCCTCGAGGCCTGCTCAACCCTCCTCCCCGTCCACGGGGATGACACGGCCACGGACACGGCCACGACGGGCACGGACGACGAGGGTGGCGATGGTGGGGTGGACCTCCCATCGTCGTCCCCCCCCCCGCCCCGGGCTTCCCCGCCTGATGAGATGAGATCCTTCCATGCGATGATCTCCAGGGCATCCGAGATTTTCCAGCTCTGCCCCGAAGAAAAGAAGGAGGGGTTCCTCTATCAACGTCGAGAGACCAAGAGGAAGACGGTCCTCGCGGTACCTCTACTGGATGACATCTGGGACAAAGGGCTCTCCCTCCTCAAGAACCTGTCCACGACGCCGGCAAAAAGGGACCAATACGAAAAAAGTACTGGGTCCCCCGACGCGGCCCCTCTATGCCTTAGAGCACAGCCGACCCCGGATTCAGTCGTCTCGGCGGCGGCCAGGGAGAAGGCGGGGGGGCATCGGCATCGACTTCACGACCAGACGGCGAGGGATAGAAGCTTGACGCGATGGGACGAGTTATCACGTCGGCAGCGACGACGATTAAGGTGGCTAACGCCCTGGCTATCGTTGCCCGTTACGACAGGGAACTTTGGTATAAAATTGCTCCCTTGTTGGATTTCCTGCTGGACGACAAGAGGGCAGAAGCCCTGGAAATCTTGCAAGAAGGCGAGGTGGCGTCAGACCACGCCATAACGGTGGCGACGGACATCACTGACACCGGTTTCCGCCAGTTGGGCAACAGTGTTTGCCTCATCGGCGCGGATGGCTTAAGGTGACGGATTTCTGCCAGGACGTACAAGCCAAAGTGTTGGACATGCCCTTCAACGGGAACAACCTGTTTGGGAAGACAGTCGATGAGTCCCTGCAAGCCATCAAAACAGACACGGAGACAGCCCGGGCCCTGGGAGTTCTCCAGCAACGACCGCCGTCCTTTTGGAACACCTGAGGCAAGCAAGGGGCCTCCAAAGGTTCTCCCAGCGGCTCCCCTACCTACCGTCAAGCGGCCCGTTCCTCGTTGCAGGAGGCCTATAGAGGATGGGGTAAGTCTGGAGGTTCCCGCCGCCGTCGCCAGGGAGGTCAAGGTGGCAAGACGGCCTCAAAACAGGACTGAACCGACCGTGGCGTCAGGCCCCCCACCGAAGCACCTCGGTGGGAGGCCGGCTGGCGAAGTTCTTCAGCGTGTGGGAGTCCATCTCCACTGACCGCTGGGTGCTGGAAACCCTGGCCCAGGGGCACGCCCTCGAGTTTCTAAAGAAGTGCCCTCACGTGCCACCCGTGGCCAGGAAGGAAAACCACATACCCCAGCTGCTGCTGGAGGTAAGGGCGATGCTCAAGAAAGGTGCTGTCGAGCTCGTCCCAAAGAGACTTCGGGGCTCCGGGGTCTACTCAAGATACTTTCTCGTAAAGAAGACAGGAGGTTGGCGTCCCATCCTGGACCTGCGGCGACTGAACAAGTATATCAAGGTTCAGAAGTTCCGGATGGTCACCCTCCAGCACGTGCTGGGACAGCTGGAGGAGGACGATTTCCTGTCGTCGTTGGACTTGGAGGATGCCTACTTCCACATCCCCGTTCTAAAAGGACACCGGAAGTTCCTCAGGTTCGTGGTCCAAGGACGGCACTACCAGTTCAAGGCCCTCCCGTTCGGATTAAGTCGGCACCCAGGGTATTCACCAAGTGCCTAGCACCGGTGGCGGCGTGGCTACGCCTGCAAGGGATCCATGTCTATCCCTACCTGGACGACTGGCTCATCCGAGCAAGGACAAGGGAGCTTGCCGTAGAACACACAGCGAAGACCGTCCAGCTACTCACGGACCTGGCGTTCTCCATCAACTTCCCCAAATCCCAACTGGTCCCTTCGCAGGTCGCCCTGTTTCTGGGAGCCAAGCTCGACACAGTGGCACGGCTGGCCTCGCCATCCGACGAAAGGATGAAAGCCATCCTGGGAAAGGTGCAACGCCTGCTAGCCACGGACTTAGCCAGGGTAAGTTCCATCAAATCCCTTCTCGGGATGATGTCCTCCTGCATCTATCTGGTACGCCTGTGCAGACTTCAAATGCGTCCACTGCAAGAGTTCCTCGACGCACGCTGGATCCAGACGAGGGGCAGCTTCGAGGTCAGGATACCGCTCAACGAGATCTTCCGACGAACGATCCGGTGGTGGGGCACCCACACTCATCTGACGACGGGTGCAGACTTTCAGACCCCAGCTCACCAGGTAACGGTGACGACGGATGCCTCCCTGGAAGGGTGGGGAGCGCATACCGGAGATATCCACGCGAGAGGCCTTTTACTCACGGAGGAAAAACAGCTTCATATCAACATTCTGGAGCTCTGCACAGTGTTTTGGGCCCTCGGGTCTTTTCTTCTGTCCCGCAAGGGCAAGTTGGTGAGGATCTTCACTGACAACACCAACACGATGATGTTCTACATCAGGAAGCAGGGTGGAACCAGATCCCCAGCCCTGTCCAAGGAAGCCCAGGATCTTTGGCACTGGCCCGTCGACCAGGAGATGTTTCTGGTACCCTTTCATCTGGTAGGGATAAAGAACACCATCGCCGACTCACTCAGCAGGGAGCTGCGCTCGTGCCACGAGTGGGAGCTGCGCCAGGATCAAGTGGATCGACTCTTCAGGCTGTGGGGCAGACCCCAGGTCGATCTCTTCGCGAAGGCGACGAACTCCAAGTGCCAGAGGTTCGCCAGCAGGTTCCCCCAACCGAGGAGCATGGGTGATGCTTTCTCTTTCCCCTGGGACAACCTGTTCCTCTATGCTTTCCCACCGTTGCCACTGCTACTCCGGCTCGTCAACCAGCTCAAGAGGTCCCAGTGCAGGATGATCCTCGTCGCACCGGCGTGGCCGAGACAGATCTGGTTCCCGGACCTTCTGGACTTATCGGCGTCCCCACCAGTCAGACTGCCCGTGGACGCGGATCTTCTCTCCAGAGAAAGGCGCCATTCTTCATCACGACCCGAAGTTGCTGAACTTGCAGGCCTGGCTCCTGCAGCACTAGGGTTTGGGGGATACGATATACCGGCTGACTGCAGAGAGCTTCTTGCAAAGGCCAGGGCGTCCTCAACTCTCAAGTGTTACGGACACAAATGGAAGAGCTTCTCTGTCTGGTGCCGGGCACAGAAGATTAACCCTCTATGGATTACGGCCCCTCAAGTACTGCCGTACCTATGGTCGTTGGCCAAGGCTGGACTAGCTCACGCCTCCATCAGGCTACATCTGGCTGCCATCTCAAGATACACCAGGACAACAGGATAGGTGTCCTTGTGGTCTCATCTCCTGGTAAAGGAATTTATGAAGGGTCTATTCTGCTCGTTCCCGCCGGTGAAGGCCCAGCCCCGGCGTGGGAGCTCAACGTGGTGCTGACTAGGGCGTGGGGGCTCCTTTTGAGCCTATGCATACGCCACCATTGAAGTTCCTATCGTGGAAAACAGCTTTTCTTGTGGCCATCACCTCCGCACGGCACGTGAGAGAGATTCAGGCCCTATCTTGCAAGCCTCCATACTTGACTTTTCACGACACGAGGGTGGTGCTCAGGACGCATCCCTCCTTCATGCCCAAGGTGCCGTCGGACTTCCACCTCGACGAGCCCTTGGTGTTACCAGTTTTCTTCCCGTCGCCTTCGTCGCCGGCCGAGAGGACTTTGCAATCGCTGGATGTAGCTAGAGCGCTGAAGTTCTACGTGGACCGCACAAAGAGTTTTTGGAAGACGTCACAGCTTTTTGTGAACTTTCGGCCTGTGAATCAAGGGAAGGCTCTCTCGAAGGCTTCCATTTCCAGATGGCTCTCCGGCTGTATCATGCACTGTCACTGTTTGGCAAACGGACCGCTGCCTGGCCGTCCGAGAGCCCATTCGACCAGAGCGATCGCTGCTTCCACGGCGTTCTTGTCTGGTGTGGCCCTGCTGGACATCTGCAGGGCTGCTACGTGGAGGTCGACGCACACCTTCACGAAATTCTACTGCGTCGATTGGGATTCCAGGGAGGAGTCCAGGGTCGGCCAAGCAGTGCTGCTCAACCTGTTCGCCTGAAGGGCCTGGTGAGGAGGTAAGAGTTGCTTAATGTTGAGTTTATTTATTGCTTAATGTTGAGCCTTTTGCCACCTCCCGTGGTTGTGCATGTGAGTACTGCTATGTAATCTCATATTCATGAGCATGTGAATCCATGCCAGACCCCATGCTGGAGAAGGAACAAGTTACTTACCTGTAACTGTTGTTCTCCAGCATTGGTCTGGCATGGATTCACATGCGAACCCTCCCGCCTACCCCTCTGCGGCTCTTCACTTGGTCATACTGCCACTTTACGTGCTACCAAATCTGAGGATGGCTGCCGGAGGCGGGGCTTAGGGAGAGGGAAGTCATTGGCTGTGGGCAGTATGACCCAGAGATCAGTGATTTGTTACTACTACGAAAGACAGATCAGAAACAAAACGGATACTGATTTTTTTCTGTACCGAGGATTCCCAGCCTGACGACGGGGAATATTCCCTCTTCATGATTAAAACTGCACTGTTTGTTCCTTCTAATGCAAACATGTGCTAAACCTCACAATTCTCAAAGAGTGACACGTTCCTGTAGCAATCCATCTTTGTGTAACTCATTGCATGTCTTTCATAGATAAGTAGAACACATTTCCAACCTCAGTAACCTATACAAGTATAACACATTTCCAATCCCTCGCAATCTAGGTATGACCCATTCCTCTGATAATCCATCTAAGTTTAACATTTCCTACCCCCAAAATACATATGAATACAGCACATTTCCTACCCCCAAAAATACAACCTGCACCACTTTTGCTACTCCCCACAACAATCCATCTAATCGAACATTCTGAACTCTTTTGGAATACACCGCAGTGGGAATTCAATGTAGTGGGAAAATGCACCTAAATTGAAAACTTACTTAGTTTCCACAGTGCAATGAAAAACCACTTGTATTCAAACTTTGGCAGTATAATGAAATGCCAGTTACACAGTTAGGCTTGATGCAAGTAGGTATAGGATAGTTGGGTAATAAGAGTGGTGGGGTTTTACGTGAGTGCAGTATTGGCTGCACTCACCTGCCACACCATACTTACCTTATCAGTCGCTGTAGGTTGTCTGCTTCAAGAGAACACGGGCTAACACGTAGTGGAGCTGCACAGTAGGTAACTGCCCTTGGCCTCTGGTCCTTCGCCAAAGGCTGCCCTGAGAGGGCCAGGGAACAAGGGTGTTTTCTGGTCATGTGATCAAGGACACAGGCCAATCAGAGGGAGTGAAAAGCAGGCAGGGACCTATGGACTACTAACAACAAGGCAGGAAAACCACTAACAAAGGACAGCCACTCCCAGCACAAAAATTGATTGGGAAATCCCACAAAAAACACAGCCAAAACCGCTGAATAGGCTGAAAGCATCTTACCAGATGCTTGCTGTACAGGATGCCTATGGACCACTAACAGCAAGCCGGGGCAACCACATACAAAGGACAGGCACCTCAGACTCCCTCAGCCAACTGTTATCCAGATGGGAGGAGAGAGGAAAAAGGAACAGAAACAAACAAAGGTCCTGGGGTGAATATCGTTTTCTAAACCATTAGTCCCACACCTCTAATGCACCAAAAGGGATCGGAACAGATTGGTATAAAAAGCTAATTATAAACCCCTCCTTGTCCAGTTTTGGTAATGTGGATGGAATGGCCAGCTTATCTCCTCTAAAGGTCGTGGATCATTGGTTAGTTGCAACACAGCAAAAATACAATTATTACCCAATGATAGAGTCTCTAGTCAATGTTGTATCCAAAAATACTTTATTAATCACAACAGTCTAACAACACTACAAAATACAACCCACCCTGTAAAGGAATGCAAAGGACAGACGGTTTGGAAAAAAGGAAAAGGGATACACTCTGGATACTGGCATTATGGTAGTCGGTATGGTTAATAACCACGACAGTTTGATAAGGTTTCTTGGCTTCAGCACAACAGGGAAAAATGGTCTTAAAATGTCTCTAAAGGTCTTTTGGGAAGGCCCGGGGGACAGAACCACAATGTACATTTGGCTGTAGATGTTCTTGGTGCTTGACAGGGTTGAGTCCGCTCCAGGGTGCCTTGCAGGATTCTGTAACAGAGTTTGAGGCAGGAGTCGACTGCGGGTATCGGGCGGTAAAGTGGTTAATTGAGTGCAGCTTGACAAACAGTTGCAGGCTGGCCTACATGGTAACTCAAGGCCAGGAATCATCTTGGTGCTGATCGGCGGTTCTGAAGCACAGGTCGAGACGTCTCGGCTTTCTTTCATCGACTGCAGTTTGACAACAATCAGCTTTGCATTTGGTTGCAAATCGAGGAATTCAATTGGCTTGAAAATGTTCTTTAAGGCGGACGGCGGTAGATGACTGTCGAGGAACTTCTCCCAGCTTCTTCAATGGGATTGTGCCATCCTTTTAAGGCTGACGGCCCTATGCTGAGGAGTGCGTTGCAGGCATCTGCCTTGTCCTTGGCTGTAGGGTCAGATACTTGGCACTCCCTGTCCGGGAAGCTGACTGCTGTGTGCTGACTGTGTACCGGTTCTGGAGTGTCTAGAGGGTCCTTTCTCCCTCTGTTCCCTGGGAGAAGTTCAGGAGGAAGGGATCTTTCTTCCCTCTTTGGATATCCTGGCCCTCCTTCACTGGCAGAAGATGCAAGACAGACTGTACCTTCAGCCAGGGTCCAAGGGTGAGTTCTTCTTTCTTACTTCTTGTGAAGTCTTCTGATGATCTGCCAAAAGAGGGGCTCCAGCCCCTAGCCCTCTCTTAAAGCCAAATGGGCCACAGTGATTGGTGTAGGCTAAGCCTACCTTGATGAACAACTCCTGGGATTCACCCTAACAATCTTCTTTATGCATCTCTTTATTTATATGGCGCTCCAAACGTATCCGGACGGAAGTTTATATGTTACATTGGTTACATTTGGAGTACAATGTTAATGGATTACATTACAGTTGACATAAATTGCAGTTGGTTGCCCTGATGCTTAGCAGGTTGCTGTTGGAGCATACGCAGAGTTACAGGTTTGAGCAGTTCACAATACAGTTGTCTTACGGGCACAGGGAAGTTGGACAAAACAGTTTGGGGTATTGGTAGAATGGTAGAGGTAATTACAATATAGCTTGCCATGTCGCTGACACTAGCAATGGATCGATCATAAATGCAGTGTAGCGTGTTTGAAATTATGGGGTGCTAAAGAGGAGCCCGGGGGCTGGATCTGCTTCTAGGGCAGAGATTGTTCTTGTACGACTGGGCCAGATTCCCAGTTTATTTCGAAAAGGCAGGTATGCTGCCTCAGTTCTGATGTCGGAAGTGTTCCACATTTTGGCGGCTTGGACTGGGAAGCTCTTGCAGGCATATTTTTCTTGTTTGTATCTTGGGATCGTGAGTTGGTTCACCCAGGTGGATCTGGTGGGTCTGTCAGACGAGACTCCCTGCTCACTGTACTCAGAGGCACAGCTTTGCCTCACTGATGAGGCCCTACAAGGCTGAAACACGTGTATGGGGTTGCTGTTGGTACTCTTGTTCACAAGGGAATTGCCATAGCATTTCGGTGCTGGACTGCCCATGTGGGGGGGACAAAGACTGATATGCAATTGGATATTTCCCATCTGTGAAAGGTACAGTGAGCAAAAAGCAGATGGCTGTGAACTCTCAAAGTGGTTACAAACCACTGAACAGGTTATCCTGCTTTGTTCTTTCGGGAGAGGGGCGAGGGGCGCCTGCTACCTTTTTTTGAACATCGAAGATGTTATTCGAAGTACTTGTCTCTTGGCGGACAGTCAGCTAATCTCAAACACAAAATACAGCCTGCGGAGATAGCACGACTGATGTTTTTGTTTCAGTAGTTAGATTGTCTTGTACCAGAGAGAGAATGTTTGCACAATATGCCTTGCTTTCTTAGAATATGTCCAATACAGTACATGGCTACGTTGAAATGTATGCACGTAGGTAGAAGCATGCTGTTTCCATGGAATACTTCTACTCGTGTAATGTAGTCAATACCACTATGCATAAACAGTGGATTTCTGTTTAGTGCTATGGTGTGCTGCGTGGGTGTGCTAGAGAGCTCATTGCTAGTGTGACAGCTGAGTGCGGGCGGGGGGCTTGGCTTGTTAGTGAGCAGCAGAACAGCTTGATTGCCTAGTAGAAGGGCATACAATCTCACTTGCCATCAGTTCTCCACTACACACAGCACACATTCCTAACTCCCAAGAGTTAATTATCAATATCTTGTAGAGAACGTATCACCAAGTATGTGACACTAGGCAGTTTCAATTTTCCTGTTTTCAGACGTCCTGTAATGTTAGTTGGAATAACATTGAGTTGTGCACAACATCCACTTTAATTAGTCTCTTCTTTGCCTTCATGATTTTGTGAAAGATAAGGTACCTATTTTTGAAAGATAAGTCAACAATGTGTGCTGAGTGAAAACTAGCAAACGCTAAAACCGCTTGTTTCTGCTGCAACCTACTATGGAGGATCTCTGTTCTCGTTGCAGCTTTCTTTGGCAAAGCAGAATGAAATATCCATTTTCATATCCGTCTGATTCCGCCCGTAAAAGCAGTCCACCTTGAAATGCCAGGCAAATTCCCTTTGAGTTGGCGTACAAACAGCAATCCGAGATGCATGTTTCTGCCTTAGTGGCTAAGTGGGTATGATCTGTACGCTCTACCCGCCTCTCCCTATGCGCACAGAGCATGGGATCCACATCTGGACACCCTACTTAATTATGGTGAAGCCACTAGTGATCTCTAAATTAGCCAGGAATTTCAGAAACCCTCTTGCAAATAAACATAAGGTCAAATAGAGCTCCCAGGAGTTGGCTGTGTTTTGTCATATCGGATGCTGTATATCGGTCAGATTTCCATCCTATAAAACTAGGTTTACACAAGTGTGCCAATTTTTGTTGTTAGTTCAATATCAGCATGATCTGCCAACACATAGACCCCTTTGCTACAACTGACAGTTCACTACACATCCCGTCTCACAGAAAGAACCACAACTACTTGGGCAACTTTCAGATCACTCCCTATGGAAGACCTTGTGCTGCTCTAGCATCGATCAATGCCACATTGGACGTGCCGATATCCTCCCTGCCTCCGTAGTCATTAACTTTCTGACTTAAGCCCCCGTCCCTTAGCCGACAATCAACAGCTCCCTAACAAAGGCACCTTTCTGTCAACCCTCAAGACTAGACAATCCTCCTGCTTCTCATGATGCCAACACTGTACTTTTGACTACCACAGCAACTACTGCCCCATCGCCCATCTTCACTTGTAGGAGATGCAGTAATCGTGCATCTCCTACAACCCTTCAAAGCCAGCAGCCTCCTTCAGTCCCACCAATCTGGCTTCCAGATGCAGCACAGAAACTGCTACCATCAAGGTGATCTGCAGTGCACTTAAAATCCTCAATGATGGCCATTCTTGCCTTCTGGTTCTCCTTCACCTCTTAACAGCAATCAATGCAGTAGACCAACCAGCCCTACAGATAAGGGGTGTATCGCCCACTTTTATTCCCTAAAAATAGGCAAATACTTCCCAAAAATAAAAGCAGGGAGTAAAAATACCCCCCCAACAAAAAATAGGAGACGGACACATATGACCTTGTGCCCCTGCTTTCTCTCACACAGCTCTATGGATATGTTTGGACCAGCGGTGCATGTAGAACCACAGGAAGAAACTTCTGTTATAACTGCGTGATCGTAAGAAGTAACTATGTATCTTTTAATGTGCAAGTGGAAGAGAAATATATATAGGGGGCGATGGACCCTCTTTTTTTTTGTTGCAGGGTGGCCGGACTCTAGAAGGTGAACAGATACTGGAAAAGCAAACTACAGAGTCAAAAGGCTACCCCTTTCATAGACCCATAGGAGGTGCAGACCGACTACAGAAGGCTAGGTTAACATATACTAACAAACAGATCAGAGAAGTATGTTCAAAATAAAACAGTTTAATCATAATGGAGAACTTGTGTTTTAAAGGTCAACAAATGCTGAGCCATTGGTTTTACATCAAGAAAAAGCAATCAATTCTGTACGTTGTGTGGGTTAGTAACAACAATGGTGCAATTTCATGTACTGCTGAACTATTAGCAGTATGTCATTACTGTCAACACAGCTAGTAGTTGTTTCTGGTTCGAGTGGTGATTATGATCAAATTTGCGATGTAACACGGGTTATCTGATGTTCCGAACTGTCGTCCGGACAATAAGAAGTGTTGTAGACGTGGACAGCTGAAACAGTGGATTGCTCTGTTCATCTAAAAGGTTAAAAAATAGTGGTTTTTAAAAAATTATCAAAGCCCTGACAAGTAGGATAAAGAGGAGTCCGTAGAAGGTGACCTACCTAAAGTACTGTGGTGGCGTCTTGAAAACAAATGATTGGATGCTGTCTTGCGTACAGGCAGGAATGGGACATTTACATAAAGGCGTAGAAGATGCCTGAAAAACACAAGGTTTAGCAGCATTATGGACCCTCTGTGGCGAGGTGGCTGTCTGGGGTCCAAGAAGCGGTGTAGAGGTGAATCCTGCATAGTTTAACTGCAGTGGAATAGAAAACCGCAGGGAATGAGCTGCTGATAATCTATTGTGGTCAGAGAGACCACATGAGTGCTTGGTCAAGTGCAAGAGCTGGTGTTGGGGCCGACTAGTGACTGAGAGGGAGTGTGGAGGGTGCAGCCGTGTGGCCCGACTACCCGGGAACGTGTCTTCCAAAATGGAGACCAGATAAAAGATGGCGACTTGCTAGAAGAGTTGCCATTAATGTGACATTCACGTGTCAAAATGGAATGGCAGCTATGCGGCGAAAATGCTAGAGTGGACGTGCTAACGCTTAGGCTGGAATTCATGGTGTAAGCCGTGGAAGAACGCATCTAGAGAGTGATCTATATACAGCGTAGTGCTGTAAAACCGTGCATACTACTGATCATGTTAGCCAAAATGACCACGGAGCATGGCGTGACCCGTAAGGATAGAGATCGGTGTACAGACGTGCATTACTTAATCTGTAAATTAAGTGAACAAGGCTTACCGGGCATCCGATGCACTGCACTTACCAAGGGATCAGTGTGCGCAAAAGGTAACAGTGTTCTATTACAATAGGGCTAAACTTTATTAAGCTCCAGGCGGTAAGCACGTAAATAGCTGTTTCGCTGGTATGAGTTGAATTCTGCTTTTAGTATCACTTGTGTGACTAATTGAATGTAGGTTACTACTTGGGTATGTGATTCTAAAAGGTTTGTCTTTGTCCAGTCCACATTAGATCGGGTGGAAACACCCATTAGTCTAGTAAATTGAAAAAGTGCACACCCACCTGTTTGTGTGCCAGTCTGTAGAAAAATGTATCCATTAGGGTTACAGAATGGAATCTATGAACTGTACACTACCGAAGGTAGTGCTGATACATCTATTAATGTTACTAACTGCGCATTAGTCAAAACTGTGCCATTTGAAGGGAGGCTCACTTCAGTCGAATGCAAAATGATGGAAATAGGGCGTTTGGGTTGAAAAACGGCATTTGGATTGAAAAATATGGTAGTCAACTGAGGACAATATTCTGCTATATACAGTATGGAATATGGCAATTGTCGAAATGTATGAAAACAATGCATGAATGCCAAAGCATGAATTACAAGGCATGTACACAAAATGTACTTTCGTACAAAAGTCCGGAGAGTGTCATTTGTTTAGGTGTAGCAACTGAAATGGGGAAACTTTAGTTAGAAAACTAAAAAAAATATAGTTGAAAAACAAATTCCATTCGATGGAAACAGTCGGACCTCCTTTGACATCCATTTTGGCTCAAGTGTACGTAGCATAAGGTCGCGGTCACCACCGCAGAAAGTAATCTTTGCTGTCTGTAGTGTGAACCAGAACAGGTCTTGGTGACTATGTTTCATCGCTTTAAAATGTGCTACTATGGGCTTATCTTACACTTGATTTTTAATACTAGGCTAGGTTCAGCGCTCAATAAATACCATAATAATAATACCATAATAATAATAGTTGTAATAATGTATCCTATTCAGATTTGTATTCTAAGAGTTTAAGAACTTGTTTGAAATCCTTATCCTGTTTTCTCTTTCTTGTTTCTTTATAAATCAAGCTGCCAAATGGTGTCACCTACCACACAGGAACGTACCAGGACCGATTGGGAAAGCTTCAAGAACATCTCCGTCAGTTGTCCATACTCTTCAGGAAACTGAGATTAGTTTATGACAAATGTATCGAAAACTGTGCTGGACTGGATCCCATTCCAATAGAGGTATGCACCTGGACCTTTCTTTTCGGTTTACACAAAATAACACACAACACACCTTGTTCATGCCCCACGCTGTAAAATCTAGTGTCCCTTTGCCATGATCACTTCAAACTGGAGACCATTTGGTCTACAGTATGCATAAGAAACCACTTAAACGATTTTGTTTTGTTTTTGGTTCTGCGATTCAAATATACTTAACTTGAGAAACTTTGCAAAGAAAAAAAATAGCAAATGTCTGAAAAATGACTATTACAAAAGACCTATTACAGTTTTTCACTTTTACCAAATAAAAAATGTATAATAAAGTAATGTGTGCATTGTGTGATATGAATAGGTGCAGGTACTATCATGCAAATATGGTGAAGGTGGGCAAGAAAAGCAAAGTTGTGGAACAAGTCTATAACCTTGTATTCTCTCATAGGTGTATTTTGAAAACTAACCGATTCCGTACGGAATAATAAGGGTTCAACTAAGTAGGTGTATTACAGTGCTGTTAGAAAAACCAGTTTCACTTTCTTAATCATTGCACTTAGGGCAACCTAAAGTAAATGGTGACGGATCAAGGATCACAGGAGTGTGACAATAGAAGACAGTGTTTTAGTGTTGGAAATCCTCATTTGCATCCTCTATCTTCTAGTTGATCAACTGACAGAAACATGTTTCTTCCCAGCTCCATCACGTGTACACCCCAGCCATCACTAATCTTGTTCTGCTTTCTTTCTGCTCACAACAATATCATTCTTTGTTCCTCCCCCCTCTAATTCCTTTCCAAGCTCACCTCTACACATCGTTCCCATGTTTAAAAATGTCACCCCCTCATAACCTTGTCTGTAACCAAAACACCCCTTCCCCTTAATTTTCTCCTTGTCTGTAACCAAAACACCCCTTCCCCTTAATTTTCTCCTGTCTGTGCCGCTGCTCTCCTCTGTCTCTTTTGGCATCCCCAACCTTAATCTTGGCACCTCACCAGTCTACAGTGAACTCTAATTAAATTCTTTCACCTACTGCTCATATCTCCCCTACCTTGCTTCTCTTCCCTGGCTCCTGTTTCCTGCCTATCTTTGCTTTCATGTCCGGTCTTCTTTTCGATTACTTGTATGGGCTGACTCCCCTTAGTTCTCCTCTCTCAATCCACTCTGCATGCACCCCTTACCCATCCGCTCGTCAGTTTCGCCTTTCTTCCCATTGCTGCCTCTTTTTCTCTTTTCACTCCATTGAAACTCACTCTGTTTTGTTTCATCCTCTCCTTTGTTGCCCATTTCCTTCTGAAAGAGTGTTTACTCTATAACCCCTAAATACTTCAGAACATGTAATCGTTTGAATTGCTCTTATTAAGTTGCACTGATTTTCATCATGGCCTGCCATTTTCTGCTGTTACTGTTCAGTGCTTTTATGAAATCCCTGTGCAAGGTAAATTACAACTAATTGGTACGTTCCTATGGGTAAGGGCTGATTGTAAAGCGCAGCTGTTGCTATTCAGTCACTCTTATCTTATACTGCACTAGTTTTGGAATCCAGGCTGCACCATGCACAGTGATTAAACTGGTGCAATTAATTGTCTATTCCGGGTTGAGGCATCATGCTTATTCTGGACTTCTAACATTTCATTCTTATTGAAACTACAGCAACTGGTTCCATATGTTGAAGAGGATGGATCAAAACATGATGATCGTGGTGCCAGCAGTCATCTTCGTTTCGCTACTGAAGAGAGAAAAGAAATTGTAGAAGTCAATAAGGTATTTTCAAAAAACATTTTGGTAGCCTCCGAATAGCTTTGTTTTCAGCCATATATTCTTAGGAAAATGAGATGGCCCCTCTGTCGTCTCTTCATAAAGCGCTGGTTAATGATTTGAAAAATGTTTTCAGATAAAATACTGGGACATCTCCTTCTGTCCTCAAGTTACCAATCCTTAGCATACCAAGACGTTTGGATTCGAGGCCACTTTTCAGGGTTGTCTAACTGGAGCCTTAATACAGAATCCTTAGTTTAAACTACACAGCACCAGGCCAATGCAACATTTATAAACTATGGTGCCCAGTGATGTCAGTGTGGAATATTTACTGCACACGTTTTTCAGTGCAGGAAACATGTCTGTAAAGAAATGTGTGCCAGGGTTCGAAATTGAGGGGTGCACCTGGGAGCTATTTAGCTCCTGCTTCTAGCCTAGGAGAGCCTGGTTAGATTGGCAACAAGTTACCAGGAGCTACTTTTGTCTCCCTAGGCCAATTGATGCCATACAAACATGCATATGTGATATCAACTTTCAGTATTTGAGAATGCCAATAAAGAAGCACTAGTAGGAAACATGTAGTCAACATTTAAACACAATCCTACATAATGGACAGCAATTTAAAGTTAGATTTGCGATGTGCTGGGTACTCGCTCCTGGTTACTTAGGGGTAAGGTCCTGCCTTTGAACCCTGCCATGTGTATATATTTAAAATAAGGTACAGACAGTATGATGGTACTGGTTAATTTGGGGGTAAGGTTTGCAGTTAATGAGAGGATTTCTGCTCTGCATTTTGCTGCTGCTCTGAATTTTAAAGTAGCAAAAACTTAAAAACAAAGTTTTCCGCGCCTTCATAAAGGTTCCATGTAAGTTTACCTCTCAATCACATGTTGGATCTGGCTGATGGACATTGATGATTACTGTTGTTACTCTGTCCAAGGTTCCGGATGAATAATGCCACAATCGTGCATAGGCATGTTTACAGGCACAGGAATTCTGATGCTTCCATCGTATAAGCAGGGGAGAGGGTGGAAGTACAGCAAAATATCTTAGTGGACTAGTGGGTGTGCAGGCCGGTTAGCTACGGTTAGCTCTAGGGTGCAGACTTTAAGCAACTGCATGCCTGCAAATTAACAGATAACAAACGTTCCAGTTCAAATGGTACTGCAAAAGGCTAAAGTTATATATACATATGTCCTTCAGTTTTTGGAACACAGTGTATACCCAAAACATGTTGTCAAGTTTGAAGCATAGGACAACTTAAAGGGCCATGGTTGAAGTAGCTAGAGAGCTGATAAACCCTAACATCAGGGTAATTCCAAGCTAAATGTTGTCTCCACACCTTGGTTCGTAATCCCCGCAAACCACTGCATCGCTTTTCCTGCAGGACATTTCATTTCATTGCATTTTACTGCAGTATTTGTATAGGGTGAAAGCGAGGGGTTGTTGAAAAGGGGAACCTGGGACGGGGCAGAGAGTTAGAGCGCCATGAGGGGCTCTATGCTCCATTTAAGAAAAAGGAAAAGAGAAATATGAAAGAAAAAGCTGTACAATGCGGCGATATGTCCTTTCGATGGACGTTCAGAGCCCCTTGGAATTACTACATTTTCTCAACCCTGATGAACACCACTAACTCTTTTGGAAGCTCTTACCTTAGAGGGACAACTGTGTGCACTCTCAAAAGAGTGAGGGACAGCCTCCAACCAGTCCTATCCAATTTCATTTGTGAAGAAGGGGAAAACAAATTAAAATGCTATGGAAAATAATTCTTTGCTCCATACATCCTGCGGCAGAGATTCTGCTACTCTGTATAGACCATACATAATAAAAACGAAAACTGGTATTGAATCAGAAGGGAAATGTCTTTTAACAAATTACCAAATATTCCTCTAGAATGCCAGCCGTTAGTGCTTTCATCAGGATGTTGCAGAATTCACCATCTAATGCTCTATAATCTCAACACTGCGCCATGCAGTGGTATTTGCATATTACTGGGATATCTCTTAACATAGTCTCTACCTTTACCCGTAGTCGTTTTGATACTTGTGCTGTACATGCCAACAAATCAGAAAGTTTGTACCAATCCCTCTAAAAGGGATGGCGAAACCCTGCCCAGACAGTCCAAAACTAACTCTATATGTGGTGATCAAATGGAGAAAAAAACGGGGGTACCAGGTTCACACAGCCCTAACGCATGCGTCTACCACTTTGTTAAATGAAAGAGGTTTATCTTCTGGTGCACAGGACACCATTGGGCCTAAGTCAATGTACAGAATCTGATATGGTCAAATATCTACGAAACGTCTCACAACCTACAATCATGTGATGGAGTGTCTCAGTAGTAAATGCTTTCATGGAAGGTGTATACAATTTGTCAATTTAAACAACCAAGAGACTCCAGGTCACTCCTCCAACTATAGAGATGTGTGGCGTCCAACCTATACCGGGATGAGCTAAATAATTTCAAACCCTCAGGTGGGACTAGCACCTGTTTTTTCGAGTCTATATAGACCATCCAAACCATATAACATATAAAATACAGTATCCATAGGCTTCTAGGACTGTGACCAGTACACCATTTGTTGGAAAAATCTTTTAAAATGCTGTTTTATTCAAAATCAATTAAACACATTCTTCAGTTCTCCAGCCCAATAGTGGTGAACTTTCTTCAGGAGCTTGTTCTTAACATCACTTCTGAACCAGGCCTTTTCTTTTCCACTCTACGACAAGAAAAAAATTGGGTACTATTGGCATCAAATGCTGCTTAGTATAAACTGAGTGGATGGTGACGGTGTAAACGATTTGACAGTTTAGCTTGAAAATTACAAAAACGTGTTGATACATTTTTATTAGTATAACTGAAAATAAGATCATACAATGCTTTGGCTTTCGAAGTCTCAATCTTCACCAGAGGGTGCTACAAAATGTGGAAGTTGAACAGTAATGGGACTTTTCCTTCACGCAGCCAAGATGACAAGTGTGCATGGAATGCAATCTAGAGAAGACGCCTTTCCTTGGCATCCATAAATCGGTAATAGTTACCTTGAAAAACTTTGAAGGTTAACCTTTAGATTGCTAACATTGAGGAAAAAAGGTAATGTTTAGGCTGCAGTTTGACGGTATGTTTTTTCCTATACAGTTTACTGGTCCAAACATAAAATTCAGGGTTCGAATTGGCCAAGAGCTCAGTGCTACTCGGCTCCTTGTTATAGCCAAGAGGAGCCTGGTTAGCGTGAAACCAACAGCTACCCAGAGTTACGTTTGACTCCTGTGGCAAGTGGTGCCATACAAATGTGTGTGTGTGTGTGTAGGTGGGTGTGTGTGTGTGCGTGTAGGTGTGTGTGTGTGTAGGGTGTGTAGGTGTGTAGAATACACCCAAATTAAATTAGATATAGTATAAAATGTAAAGAATTTAGACTTTGCATCTGGCGCAAAATTAGATTTGCTGCACTCCATGTACTAGCTCCTGCTTAACTGGTTAGGCCTGATACTCAAGGGCCGGCCGCTTTTTGCTCCTGGTCTACAAATCTGATTTTCAATCCCTTAAAAGTAATGCATTCGAAAGCAAAATCATGTGAATTCAAACTCTATATTACTAGTTGTAGTGAAATGCACAGCTTGAAAAGACCCATTAAAATCAAAACCTTAGTGTGGTAATTTTACAGGTTTCATCGTGGAAAAACGTCTGTTTTACAAGCCAATTGATCTCTGCATTTCCTATACAATGCTGAACGTCTTTAAATTTGTGCTGCCAACTCATCCTTTATTGATTGTTAAATCCTCTAAAAAAAAATTGCAAGTTACACTGCTTTTACCATACAATGAAAGCTGTCCGGTCCTTCTTTGTGTCCTCTAGGGCTTGCCAAGGCAGTATAACTGGTATTTGCTGGTATGCCTGTTGTCGGTTCCTGGAGTGCTGTCTGTGTGTCTGAGTGAGTCTGTTCACTACGGGCATTTGTGACACATTGTAGAACGCCATCAGTTACCCTTGTACTTCTTACCTGACTTTGCCTCAGAAGTATCCTTGAAGTAAATGTCAGTTTCATAGCCTCCAATTGTTTTTCTGGTATAGTGCGAGTTAAGAATATCGTACTGTTTACTAAGATTTCCTTTTAACACGCTGTTCTCGCCTTTGATTACTTTGGCGCTTCGCTAGTGCGCAACTGATCAGTATCCAGTTGTATTTGTATTGAACTACAATTCCCAAGCTTATCCTCATTTATAAGCACCTCGTCAGCACGTTACGTGGGCCGGTTAGCACCGGTTTACATCCGGATTGTGGACATTTTTGGCTGCCGAACTTCGTTCTAGCTTGCACACCGTTCACTCAGGTAAACACCCACCTTTGGGCTCTATCATCCTTTGCTTCTGAGCTGTGTATCTGTCTTTTTCAACATGTGCCCCATACCTAAAGGACGCTTGGCAGGGCACAAGCACATGGTAACGATCGATCCGACTGTTCCATCACCAACCAGAAAAAAGCCACTTATGCAGTCTCTATCCACTGCGCTCCTCAACACTCGATCCTTGATGTCTCATGGAGTCGAGGTAGAGGATTTGGTCAGGCAAGCTGCCTTCTATCTGATGGCAGTCACTGAGTCATGGCTCAGTGACTGCATTTCCAATGAGGCCACCCTGGCTATCCCCCCAGGATATGTTTTACTTGTGGCTGACCGTCAGGTTACCAAAGGTGGAGGGGTCCCCCTCCTTCTGAGAGACAACCTCCAATACCACCTCTGCCCACATGAATCTCCTGATGAATGTGAATCTCTTCTCACTAAAATCAAGATTTCTAGTAACATCACACTAACTGTTATTCTTATCTATCGGCCGCCTCGCAACTTACCTTTGTTTGAAGAACTATTACATATACTTAAGTGTCACCAGCAACAAAGACCGGTTTGTTCTTTTGGGCGATTTTAACTTATGGGCCAATGTTCCCTCTGATTAAACTGCACAATCACTGCTTGCTGCTCTATCCTCTATTGGCTTTTGTCAGCAGGTAACTGAATCCACCAATGTAGGTGGTCACATCCTTGTCTGGGTTCTGTTTCATAAAATTCAAGCCTCCAGCCCCACTAACTCACCACGCTCCTGGTCAGATCACGTTTTGCTTAAATTTATGATCACTCTCCCCACTGTATCTACCAGAGTTGACACTCTACCTAGACCCCTGAAAGATTATCCCACAAACTCACTAACAGATTGGTTAATCTGTGTAAACTTGAAGATTTGAAAAAAATTCTGAACTGAAAAATACACTGGATTCTATTGTGGAAGATCTTGTCCCTATTGGTATCAGACTTATCAAACCAAAAACCCTCACCAGACATTGGTTTAAGGAGGAAATCCTGGCATTAAGACACCATAGAAGCGCAACAGAACATGCATGGCAAAAACATCCCTCTCCAGATCTGCTTGCCACTTCTAAAACCTCAGTAAAAACATTCAAATCTGCTGGATTAAGGCAAAAGCAGCCTATTACAGCAATCGTATTCATCAAGCTAAATCCAGATCCAAGGAACTTTTTTCCATCCTTCAAGAATGTAACTCTAACACTCAGACAATGGTGCAGGCACCCCAGGATCCCGCCTGGTGTCAAACCATCCATGATACCTTCTCGGCAAAAATAGCCTCACATCTTGAAGCTAGTTCGTTGACTTCCACTAATGCCTTTGTTACCCAGTCTGCACCTCTCCTTCTTACATCTGTTCACTTATCTGAACAACTTTCGTCAACAAAGACTGCCCATGACCATTCTCTCTCGTGCACCTATTGATTCCATCCCTCACTTGTCACAAGGGACGACTCCTAACGCCCCCACTACAAAGCCTTCCTTTTCTTTCAACCCTTGCACCGTATCCGAAGTGACTTCCATCATACTAAAAATGAAGCCCACCTCATGTAAAGGTGATTCTTGTGCATCTAGGTTGCTGGTACAATGCCTGGATACTATTACTCCCTGGATCACTAAGCTGATCAATCAGTCCTTTATAGAGGGGCAAGTACCAACAAGCCTCAAGGAGGCATGGATCACGCCCCTGCTCAAAAAAGCCAATCTGGACCCCCCCCCACCCCTTCTTGCAAAATATTATCGCCCTATTACCAACATGCCCTTCCTTTTGAAGGTCATGGACCGAGTGGCCTATCTTCAGTTACAGAAATGTATTGACAACAATGCAGTGCTTGGGCCTCGTCAGTCCGGATATCGTGCCTTTCATGGCACTGAAACTGTCATGCTGGATTTAAAATCCAATCGAGGATCCATCATCACTTGTGGCCATCCTGCACTTTTGATGCTGTTGGATCTCTCGCTGCATTTGACTTGGTCGACCATGCGCTCCTGGCAACAAGGCTACAATCCCTTGTCGGCTGCTCGTGCGTTCAATACACTCCCCACACTTGTAGTCTCTTGCTTAAATTCGCCTGGTCTGAGCCAACTTGTCTTAATACGACCATTGATATGACCATTAATCCATGACACCTGGTCGATCACTCGGGTCCACTGAGCAAGCTCGGCTTAGTCATCCTCGCTTTTGCTCAGTCAAATTTGGCAAAACCATCTTCTGTGTCGCTGCCCCTGCTCTTTGGAGCTCTCTACCTCTTCACCTTAAGAGTTCCACCTCACTGATCAGATCCATCTCTTCAACACTCCTTAGTCTTCGCTTAACTGTCTATTTTTTTTTTTTCTTTCAGATTTACGCTTCTCACTTTTTCTCTTTCTATGTCACCGTTTTGTTTGTTTTATGTGTGCCAATAGGCCTCCGGCGAATTTTGGTGCGTTATCTAGGAATTTAAATAAATAAACCAGCATTTATTAGATAGTATAAAATATCAATATCATTGTATCAGTTTGTTCATCTTCCAGTTACGACCTTGAGCTTGCTTTTTGCTCATCCACGCTGTGTATGTCACAACCGCAGGTTCCTGGCGTTTATGGAAGAGGAGGAAATATGGCGGCCGTCCAACTGTGCCGCCACGTTGTTCTCCCAAGCGCTGTTAGCGGTCTAGTCCTTTCCATCATGGCCGCTGCCGAGTGTACTTCCCTGTTTACGCTTGGCGGCTCGGCGCGTTGCAACTTCTGTATCCTCTTCGTTGCTAGCGCTCCACAGTTCTCTCGCTTGGCGGTGTTCCGCTCCTGTCCTATTTTCCTCTGCTTACCTCTCTCTTTCCGTTGTCTTCTCTTCTCTCTCTTGCCTGCGCCCCGTTCGATTCTCTTGGGCGCGTGGATTGCTCGCTTCCCTTATCCTCTCTTGCCTTGCCTCTTTGATTTTCTCTCTCGGGCTCCCCCCCCCCCCCTTTTTGATTCCATTTTGTGCCGTTCTCTCTACTCGCCTTTACTGAGCCCTATCCGCCGGTATTCCGGTCTCCCATATTCCAGCTGGTCTTGGTGTATCCTCTCGTTCCGCTGCATCGGATATCTACACTCCGAAGGGGTTTTTGTGCCGTAAGGCTTTTCCCCTTGCCGCACTTGTCTGTCGCGGGGGGGAGTCACCGCTGATTCGTTCCCAAAGGGTCGCGGTGGCTTCCTCCCGAGGCCGACCCTATCTACACAAGGAGAGGAGGACTTTCACTCGTCGATCCCGCGGAAAGAAGTTGGACATCTCATCTTCATCAGGTGAGGAGGAAGGGGAATTTGCAGACTCTCAGGGTTCGAGTGGGGTGGACAACATAACGGAAAACCCTGTCGATACGCCCACAGCATCAGGCATTGTTGATAGCTTGCAACGCCAAAATACTGACATGGCAACTCCCCAGCAACTTCAAGAATTGGTTGCGGCTGTACAAAACTTAAACCTGGAAGTTCAAGCCCTTAAGAAGGCAAATACCGCTCTCCAACAGAGAGTTACCGCCAGAGAACATCAAGTCACAGATTTACCACCTTTGCCTCTGGTGTCAGGCAAATTCGACGGATCAGAGAAAAAAGTTAAAGAATTCTTGGAAGCTTGTAATATCCATTTCGCCTTCAGACAGAACGCCTTTTCCTCCGATCACGCTAAAGTGGGGTTTATGATCACACACCTGACTGGTAATGCCCTAGCGTGGGCTACCCCATTGGTGTCCCAGTCCGACCCAGTGTTACAGAACTTTGTAGCATTCAAGGATCCTCTCAAGCAGACATTTCTTCGCACTGAGAGCGCTCACCTGGCTAGTGAAGACCTGTTGGATGTACTTCAGGGTGGTTCTGACCTACTCACTTACATATCCTCCTTCAAAAGACTAGCTGCAGAAGCTGGCTGGCAAGAAGAGGCTCAATACACCATCTTCAGGAGGGGTTTGCGCGAAGAGCTGAAGGACGAGCTCGCTAGGATCCCTCGCCCCGATTCTTTCTCAGATCTCATAAAGGCTGTTGTACGGATAGATTTTCGGTTGACTGAACGGAGGAATGAAAAGAGAAAGACCCGTAGCTCCAGCTCTTACCCCGAGACTCACCCATCGACCTCCTCACAAGCCGCTCGTCCATCCACCCGGAAAAAAGCAATGCAAATAGGACCAACCAGAGCGCCCTTGGCAGCGGAAGATGAGAAGAGAGGGCAGCCTTTGTCTATACTGTGGCTCCTCCACACACCTCTTGAGAGACTGGCCAGATGTATCCCCCAGACGTCTGGGAAACGAATGCCCTCGGTAGTTGGCAGGACGGACTACCGAGGGGCTTTCCCCAGTTCCTATGTCACTCTTTCAGTTACTTCTGCCCAACCCTCGGACGACCAACGTCTCGTGGTGGTATCTGTCCAGCTTCAGTTCAGAGGAAAGGAAATGGAGACTCTGGCCCTGCTGGATTGTGGAGCAGCCGGGAACTTCCTGGACACCCTATGGGCCGACAAGGTAGGCCTTCGCAGGATAGCCAAGAAGGAAGACCAGAAGGTAGAGGGAGTAGATGGTACCCCTCTGTGCTCCGGCCTCATTACCCACACCACAGAGGAGGTACGGGTATCCATTCAACAACATACTGAAGTACTGAGCTTCGATATCATTCGCGCAGCTCATTTCCCAGTCATTTTGGGGATTGGTTGGCTCCGACGACACAACCCTACCATAGATTGGTCGGCCAATCTTCTAAGTTTTCATTCTGCTTACTGCCAGGAGAAGTGTCTTCCAGGACCCTTGTTCGAAAGCGTCAAGATGGGGTGTGCCCCTGAGAGGAGCACGATCCATTGTATCCCAAGCTGTCTTCAGGAGTACGCCACAGTGTTCCAAGACCAACAACCCATGGAACTTCCTCCTCATCGACCTGAGGACTGTAGGATAGACTTAGTCCCTCTGGCTCTGGTTCCGTTTTGTAGGATGTATCCCCTTTCCTTGTCGGAAAAGGAAGTCCTTAGACGCTACTTAGATGACAACTTAGCCAACGGACTTATCCGACCTTCCAGATCACCAGCAGGAGCATCTCTATTCTTCATTCCAAAGAGGGACTCCAAGGACCTAAGACCTTGTATCGATTACCGAGGGCTTAACCAACTTACCATCAAGGACCGCTACCCTATGCCCATAATCTCTGAGATCCTGGAGACCGTCCAAGGCTCAGTAGTTTTTTCTAAACTCGACCTACGCAATGCTTACCATTTGCTCCGCATCAGGACTGGTGACGAATGGAAGACGGCTTTCCGCACTCCCTATGGGCTGTTCGAATATCAGGTTATGCCGTTCGGACTGGTCAACGCTCCCTCCATCTTTCAAAGGTTTATGGACCGTATATTTTCTGATCTCTTGGGCCAAAACACCGTTGTCTACTTAGACGATATTCTGGTTTACTCCCGTCAGCCCGAAGAGCATACTCGTCATGTGAAGGAAGTATTACACAGGCTGCAGCGACATCATTTATTGGTCAAGCCGGAAAAGTGTGCTTTCGCCAAATCCTCCGTCTCCTATCTAGGGTTTATTTTGTCCAGCGAGGGGATCGCCATGGATCCCAAGAAAGTCAAAGCTATTCTAGGCTGGCCCTCCCCTTCGTCGGTCAAGGAGATTCAAAGATTTTTGGGACTGGCCAACTTTTACCGGAAGTTTATTCCCGAATTTTCCAGACTCACTTTGCCTATCACCTCCTTACTAAAGAAAGCCTCCAGGCCCTTTCGATGGTCCAGGGAAGCCGAGGAGAGTTTCATCTGTCTGAAAAGAAGGTTCTGTTCTGCCCCTATTCTGAGACAGCCGGACCAATTGCTTCCCTTTATTCTTGAGACCGACGCCTCCGTGGGTGCGGTTGGCGCCGTTCTCCTACAATCAAATCAGGGCCAAGAACATCCCATCGCCTATTTCTCCAAGACTTTGAACCCTAGTCAGCTAAACTACTCCGTCATAGAAAAGGAGCTCTTAACCATGAAACTGGCTTGTTTAGAATGGAGGCATCTTCTCCAAGGAAGCTTACATCCGTTCCTGATACGTACTGATCACAAGAACCTACAGATCCTACATCAACAAGAGTGTTATAACACCAGACAAGCCCGATGGGCGCATTTCTTTGCACAGTTCCATTTTTTCATAACATACATACCTGGTACCCAAAACCAGGTTGCTGACGCCTTATCTCGCAGAGATGAGACCTCTCTGGGATACGAGAAAGAGCTCATGTTTCCACATATCAAGATCATTTCCGCTGTATCGTCTTTCTTGGAAGAAGTGAGGGAAAGATCTCTTTCCCCAGAAGAAACACTCTTGCAAGTGGGGAGGACTCCGGTGGATCAGAGGGACAGTCTGTACTTCACTCGAGGGAGGCTCATCCTTCCTTCACAGGACCTCAGAATACAAGCTCTCCAGTGGTGTCACAACTCGAAGGTGGCCGGGCATAGAGGCTTACGAGGGACTTTGGAATTACTGCAGAGATCCTTTTACTGGCCCGGTATGCGAGCCGATACTCAGGCATACATCCAGACCTGTCTGACCTGTATGCAAAATAAACATCCTACTCGAAGTCCCCTTGGCTTGCTTCAACAAGACTCGATTCCCTCAGGCCCCTGGAAGCACATATCTACAGATTTCATCGTAGATCTACCGGTTTCCCAGGGGTGTACCTGTATCATGGTAACAGTAGACTCCTTCTCAAAGTTGGCTCATTTTTCCCCCTTACCCAGGATACCTTCCGCCTCCCTTATGGCGGAAGTCTTCATGAAAGATGTCTTCAGGTTGCATGGTCTCCCCAGAAAGATCGTGTCTGACCGTGGGAGCCAATACACCTCAAAATTCTGGACTGCCTTGTGCAGACTGTTGGGTATCGAAAGGGCCCTGTCCTCTGGGTTCCACCCACAGACTAACGGGCAGACGGAAAGGCTAAATGGGACCCTTGAGCAGTATTTGAGGTGTTTCATTAACCAACAACAGGATACCTGGGTTTCCCTCTTACCAACAGCTGAGTTCGCTTATAACAATTCTGTACACAGCGCACTTGGGATCAGCCCTTTTTTTTGTACGTATGGGTACCATCCTAAATCTATAGTACCCACCTTCTGGACTGAGACTCCTATACCATCCTTAGAAACCTCTCTTTCTAGATTAAAGGAAGCCCATAACACCGCCAACCAAAGTCTTCTAAAGGCCAACGCCCGTAACCAACTACAAGCAGATAAACACCGGAGACCTGTACCGGATTGGAACAGAGGATCCAAGGTCATGTTATCCACCAAGTTTTTGCCCCGCTGGGTACGTCCTTCTAAGCTATCTCCCCGATTTATTGGTCCCTTCGAAGTCCTATCCAAGATCAATCCAGTAGCTTATCGCCTCAGACTGCCTAAGAATCTTAGTCGCATTCATCCGACATTTCATACCTCTCAATTACGTCCCTTCGTATCAGGGAACAGAAAACAGAATACCCCCAGACTCCACACTTTGTCTGCTCCTACCTCTGAGGAATACGAGGTCTCCCACATCCGGGATTCTCGTTACCACAGAGGTCGCCTGGAATATCTGATTCATTGGAAAGGTTATCCTTCTTCTGAGGATACCTGGGAACCTCGGTCCCATGTACATGCTCCCCGTTTGTTACGTCAGTTTCACAGGTTACATCCCAGCAAGCCGGGGGGAACCCGACTTCGAGGGGGACATACTGTCACAACCGCAGGTTCCTGGCGTTTATGGAAGAGGTGGAAATATGGTGGCCGTCCAACTGTGCCGCCACGTTGTGCTCCCAAGCGCTGTTAGCGGTCTAGTCCTTTCCATCATGGCCGCTGCCGAGTGTACTTCCCTGTTTACGCTTGGCGGCTCGGCGCGTTGCAACTTCTGTATCCTCTTCGTTGCTAGCGCTCCACAGTTCTCTCGCTTGGCGGTGTTCCGCTCCTGTCCTATTTTCCTCTGCTTACCTCTCTCTTTCCGTTGTCTTCTCTTCTCTCTCTTGCCTGCGCCCCGTTAGATTCTCTTGGGCGCGTGGATTGCTCGCTTCCCTTCTCCTCTCCTGCCTTGCCTCTTTGATTTTCTCTCTCGGGCCCCCCCCCCCTTTTTGATTCCATTTTGTGCCATTCTCTCTACTCGCCTTTACTGAGCCCTATCCGCCGGTATTCCGGTCTCCCATATTCCAGCTGGTCTTGGTGTATCCTCTCGTTCCGCTGCATCGGATATCTACACTCCAAAGGGGTTTTTGTGCCGTAAGGCTTTTCCCCTTGCCTCACTTGTCTGTCGCGGCGGGGAGTCACCGCTGATTCGTTCCCAAAGGGTCGCGGTGGCTTCCTCCTGAGGCCGACCCTATCTACACAAGGAGAGGAGGACTTTCACTCGTCGATCCCGCGGAAAGAAGTTGGACATCTCATCTTCATCAGGTGAGGAGGAAGGGGAATTTGCAGACTCTCAGGGTTCGAGTGGGGTGGACAACATAACGGAAAACCCTGTCGATACGCCCACAGCATCAGGCATTGTTGATAGTGTACAACAAGCAGCCTGCCCCTGAAATGGTCGCACTATCATTTGATAGGCTAGCATCACGCTGCTAGGCAACAAGCCGGTATTTGTTTGCACCCACATGGCCGAAGCCGGCCCGTGCAGCAAAGGCCCGGAAAGACAAGGCCCTGTTTACGCCTTTTCGCGCTTTGCGGCGCCTCCATGCTGCTAAGTCACCAACACGCTCAGGTAGGACCACCTTCCTCATTCCCAGTACCCAACTTTAACCACTGCCATAGAGTAGTAAAACAGACCTGCAATATACTCTTAGGTGTGACGTACGGTTCCTAATCAACACGCCTTATTTTGCGCACCCATTGCATTTTCAAAATCATTGGTTGCTTGATGTATCTAGTCAGCACGTAGTGTATTACGCACCCATAGTGCTCTTAATAATTTTGCATTGCTCGCTGCCATAACCAAATAATTGGGGTTACATTGGCTGAGTTTCCCTCACCCCGCCTTTCAAAAGCTTTATTCAATCTTAGATCATCTGCCATCCTCTACTTGCCACAAGCATACTTGCTTCAATTTATGCGGCCAGCTTTAAGCCACAGACAACAGCACCGCTATAATTGCTCTCCCACTGAGCACACAGCCATGCTCGGTGTGCTTCTCTTCCCCATGTTCCCATTTTGTATCGTACCGGAGATACTACCCTGTTCGGGCAGCTCCTACCTCACCCATGAGAATGGATTGTCTAGAATAGCCTGCTAACGGCATCACCCCATCTCTTGTCCCACACCTTTTTTTTACCCACCATACCTCAATTTCTGCCTATCCAGGCCAACACTAACACACCAAGGTCCATGGAAAGCCCGAAGCTCGTACTATCTAACAAGCCAACATCTCTGACTGATCATGTACATGCATTAAATAATCTGGCTGATGTGAGCACATAACCGATTCTGGGTACCACCAGATTACGCAGACTAAGATCTCGTACCCATGTGACCCACCTCAACTATAACTCAGTTTGTGTTCTGCCCAATAATATACAATATAAGAAGCCTTTTGGAGCCACTTCCATACTCCCTATTAGAGCCATTGACAATCAGACTCCCCACATCACCCTAGAGCCACCTATAGAGGTATCATGTAACATCAAAGGTGCCCTTATCAACGCCCGTTCACTAGGAGCCCACGCTATTGAAATCCACAACTTCATTATCGATCAAAAGTTAGATTTACTTGTAGTCACAGAAACTTGGTTACATCAAGCTTCTGGACCCTTACTAGCTCTGGCCATCCCTCCAGAGTACAATATCATTAGGATCGACAGAATAAATGGACAAGGAGGTGGTGTAGCCATAATAGCTAAATCTACTCTGCAATTTAGACCCTGTCCTATGGAAGAAATAGAAGGCTATGAACTCTTGGTCAAACTCGCCACTGATCAGAAAACCACTCTTAACTTCCTAGTTATATACAGATCGCCCAATGGCAATACCCACCCGGAACTAGACATACTCTGCTGTTAACACCCCATATGGTGATATCAACCTAGGCTTCAATGAAGAGCATGATACTAAAGCAGACACCTTATATACTGCACTCAAAGACATGAATTTCATACAACTAGTGAATGCCCCCACCCACATCAAAGGCCGTATTTTGGAGTGGATACTTGCGCTTAATTCAAAAATAATGATTGAATCGATTGAACCCCTTGACTGGACTGACCACCATATCATACATTTCTCCTTCACTAGTAAGGAGACAAGCCCTCGAGTGACCAAAGTAATAGATACCTATATTACAAGAAATATTCGGAAACAAACAGCCGATAACCTAGCCCCCATTATAACTGATGCACTGTCTTCTAACATGATCACAAGCAATAACCCCAGCCTTTTGGCAGAGGCCTACCATAAGTGCCTTACAGCTACTATTGACATGGTAGCACCGTTAACAACCAATACACGATGTGCAGATAAGCAAACAAGCTTTTGGTTCAATGAGGAACTAGTCGCGCTAAGACGAACCAAAAGAGCGCTCGAACACCTTAACAAAAACTCCCCTACATCAGACTCTCAAACGCTTTCAGAACTGCCAACAAAAATTATAAAACTGCAATTCTCGCCCACAAAGCCAATGCAAATAACTCCCGTATCAGCAACTCCACTTCCAATACTAAAAAACTCTTCTCCATTTTCAAGGAATTGGAAAACCCAAGCCCAGTCACTACTCCTGCGAACTCCAGCAAGGAATGGTGCACTACTATACAAAATGCGTTAGCCTCCAAAATTGAGCTACTCCAAAAGAAAATCCTTACTAAAAGAAAAATCATAGCTGAAAAAAATGAAACCAATCTCAATAAAACTAAGCGAAACATGAACCTGCAATTCCAATTTACCACAGTGACCCAAGACACAATGACCAATGCCATCGCAAAACTAAAATCCTCTAATTGCAAAGGGGACAACTTCCCAGCCCATTTAGTTAAAATCTGTGCTCTGCTCCTCACCCCTACCATTACTAATTTTGTGAATGCCTCCTTCGATACAAATACAGTCCCGGCAAGCAAGTGTGGCTGACCCCGCCAAAGGCAAAACGAACAAAGGGAGCCGGCCATTGTTTGGCGCGCAAAGTAAATCTCAAGAAGGATCTTTCCGACAAGAAATGGTGAAAAAAGAAGGCCAGGCCATTCTGACCGAATGGGTGCCTTACTGCCGCTGCGAACGCAGCCTGTAGTAAAAACACAATGGTAGTAAAAAATAAACAACTGTCACCAGCCATTAATTGTAGAAATGGTAACATACAAATGTTACTTGAGAAACTAGACAAAGGGGATACTAAGTAACCCCTCCAGCACCCTATGGTAAGATAGTGGGTGTTGGGTCTAGAAATTTAGAAAATGTAAGTAAAGTCAATTTCGTGTATCCGTGACAGAATCACACTACGCACCTTAGCCATCACGCACAAATGTGTCTCTAACACAGCCCTAAATATCTTTCTGACAAAATCTGCATGCATCAACCTACACACGCCACCAGATCCTGGCAATCTCATAACCTTGTGGTACTAAGATTTAACCAGAAAACAGCTGGAGGAGCCAGTTTCCCAGTCCAAGCTGCCAAACGTTGGGACTCCATCCCCATCCCTATTAGACTAGAACCCTCCTTCCAAGCCAGCATAAAAAACTGGTCGCATTGGAAATTTAGCAATTTTATTGAGCGAGGAGAAAGCAGGAGGCTGGAGCGTGAGCTCTCTTAGGGCTGTGGCCTTTAGCACCCCCCCCACCCTTGGCTAGAAGAACTTCACACGCTGTGTGAGTGGAGCAGCTCGGCTAAACCTTTGAGTCCCAGACTATGTGCCCGGTGAAGCCTGGGAACCCATGTGGGTTGCCACCATGTTGGGCTGACAAGTAGCCAGGCCGGGCAGTCACAGAAGAGAGGATTCCTCAGTGGTACAATCTGGGTTGAGATCAGGGTTGCCCAGCACCAGGCCACGCTTGCTGGGCCAACCAGGACCATTAAGCACAGCCATACTCCCTTATGGCCCACTCCGTAGTCAGACAGGGCAGGCCTAGAAGATTGCTGCTCCCTGGCCACATGTCTGATGCAGGAATCAAAAAGTGGACTTCCAAGTGGTCTATTGTGGGCCATTCTATTGGAGTCTGCTCTTTGTGTCTGTTGAAAAGGAGGAGCCCTCTACAGAGACTCTGCTGCAACGAGTTTAAAACCCTATTCATAGCGTGCAGTGCAGCACGGGTAACAGGTGGGTTATCAAGTGGTCTGTTGTGGTCCGTTAGTGTAACGTTTGTGATCGGAGGAGATCTTGACGCCAAAGACAGGTTTCTGCGTTTACTTTCCTCACTGTGCTTTGAACTTTGACTACTGTTGTAACTTGCCTCCCCATCTCCAAGCTTGGTAAGACTTGATCCATCGTCTTTAATTAAACACACTATTGCTGTTTTCTTGGAGGTTGATTACTGCTGTGGGGCAGATATTCAGCGAAAGAAAGCACTAAAGAAGTCCTGTTCTTAGTGAAATATGCCTGGCAAAGCAATACATTGTATTAAGGCCTATAACTTGAGGAAAGCTAAGCCTTATAAGAAGACGGACATGCATGATTAAACTAAGCAAGTTCTTACTTAGGTACGGGCACACAGATGTCTTGTATTATTGAAACTGAAGGCAGCAATCTTGCATAAACAGGAAGGCTGACTCGTGGGAGAATTACCGGGTTTTTAATTCGGGGTGATAACAAAGCCAGAGAGTCGTTGTTAAAATGTAAACTAGTAGCGTTAGTCCCGTCTCAAGGGGGCTTAGAAATAACTTGACAACATACATTGCTCCCCTAATAGATCCATGCTTAGAATAGACAATAATTCACTTTTGCATCTCTGCTATACTTTGTACAGGAGAAGGCAATCTTCGACTGTCCACACTTACGGTTTTCTTCACAGTTGCAGTCTCTTCAGCGACAAATGGGACATAGTCACCATATGTGTACCACTCCAAATTTATTTCCCAACTTCGAGGATGAAGTCCAAAGAGAAACCAGCCACGTTGTAAGCCCAGCGGAAATTGTGAATGCCATCAAAGCTAGCTCTGTATCTAATCTAAATAATAAAGCTTTGGAATTTGCCATTAAGATTTCATTAAAACTATGTGGCTGAATCCATGAAGACCTGAAACAGCAAATGTGTATGAGCAGAACATGGCTAGCATAAATGGGGGGGAGAATGCAAAAATACAAGGAAGCATTGGTGAAGCTGTTAGTAGTACAGTGAATGAAGGTGACCCACGTTGCGTCCCTTATGTAGTAGAAGAACTGGAAGAAACCTCTCCCTGCTGACCTACTAACTTTAAAACTCATAGAGAGAGGCACCATCAAAGTGTGCAAAGGGGCTTGCAGTAAAAATCTGCCATTGGTTCCACCACCAGGAGTTACCAGTAAAGTGGAGCCCCATAGGTCAACTATAGTCTTGTCCTACATAAAATCCAAGAAACAAAAAAGGAGAGACTTGTGTAGGAAAAAAAAGGCAACAGCAAAGTGCAGGTACATAAACAAGCTGGTTAGTCAAAGACAATGAGTCAGTGCACATCTCTAATTTAGCAGAAGTAACTAACTTACAAATACAGGAAGTGCTTCCAAAAAGTACTGTCCTTGGTAAATAAAGAAGCTGAGGTAATTGTAAAAACTGATAAAAAAAAGAAGACAAAATGGTGAAAGAACTAATAATAACCCCTCATGAGTAACTTTGTCTTGTACTGAACCAGAAAAATTAGACCCAAAAATTATTACAATCTGCCCGGTGAAGGTCATTAAGGATACTAAAAACCTGAATCGGTCAGCGTTCCTGAAGATACTGGGAAAGATACCCACCCTAAGGATACTGAATACAAGCAACTTCGACTTTGTTCAAACGCTGACTGGAAAACCGGGCTGTGTTTCACAAATACGTGGTGGCCTTACAGGAACTGCCACAATGATCGATCACATTTGGGCACTATGGAAACTGTAGCTCTATCATAGACCCCAAAGAGCCAAATGCTGCCACTTTGTTGCTCGAAATTGTTAGGGTAATTTTTGGGGCAAGCAGAGCTGTGCCAAGGGTCTGTGGACTCCCAGCTCACGGAAGGCCCTAACTCCTTCCCTGGTCCCAAGAAGTCGAGGTCCACACAAGGAGCAAAGAGTTATTGTGGTTTATTATACGAAATCCACAGTCATATGCATGAATGACATTCAGGTACATCTCGCTGCATTCTGGCTCGCAGGTCAGTTTTATAAACCTGTGACGTAATAACCTTCGTCACTCGACAGGCTCCCTCCAAAACCTATCGAGGCCTAGCATTGGCCCGTGAGTAGTAGGTCCAATATAGGACTCTATAGAGAAAACTGGTTATTGAACGTTGCTGTGTCAGGTGCTGTACTTGGATCAACCCCGAAAGTTGCTGCTTCTAAATAGTAAGGAAAACCAGTGATTGGTTGGCAACCCTCACCATCTACCCCCAGAACCCAGTGTCCTGATTGGCCAGGCTGCAGGCCCCCAAGTCTGGGACAAACTCTGTTCCCAGCCCGCGAGACAACTGTCCTCAGGACATGTCTACTATGTCCCAGAAAATTGCGACTATGTGTCTGCGTATTACAATAGTGTGAGGGCTAATGCCATGAGAGCGGTCCATTCCCATTGTAGAAGGTGTCTGACGGCAATCAAAATATTGCAAGCCGCTGTCTGGTCGTGAGGCGGCTGCTCGTTCCCAGCCTCTGAGTCTTGGCTTGCTCTCAGCTCGGCCAGGTCACGTGGTTGGAGACCACTCTTGCATGCTCAATTGCCTCGAATTAACGTGTATTTCACAGGGCATATTCGTTGCTGCCACCGATTGTCACCTTGGCTCTTTATGTGGAATGCTGCTTCGCAACATGGTGGCCTTGGCAGCCTGCTGAGCGCACCAGGGTTTATTCTGCTAGCACAGCACCTTGCGGGTTGGAATTTGTTGAGACCATTGTGTCCTACTGTATTCCTCTAAGGCCTGCTCTGGCTTTCGTCATGGAGTTCTCATAGTATCCATAGGTTAGTAGTAGTTTTACATTTGGTCAGGTCCCTTGAGTGCTCCCGTCCTTCTAGCAGGCAGGGATCTGCAAGCATATACACAAGCTCTGCATTGCTTCTTGCATTTCTGCGGTGCTATAGCGAGTCTAATGACAAAATAATAAAGGTGTTGATCGTGTGTATGTGTCACCGTCCTCATCGAACTGTATGTGTTCGTCGTGTAGATTGATGCATACTCGTCCAATTGCGCGTGTGCTTCATGTCTAACGGGGCTCTGGCGTTGGGTTGTCTCTAACAACCTCCAGCATGGCGATTTTGGTTCAATGCCTTTAGTCCAGTCGGTCCATGCGGTTGTCTCCAGCTCTGTCCTCTCTCTCTTCATCCACTCTAGGCAGAATTTGCGTTGTAGCAGGTGCATATGATCGGCCGGTAGGGTACCTTGGCAGTAGTTGTCCATGGCTGGAGCAGTGGGGATCATCATAAGTAGATAGGATCGGCGGCCAGGTTGTTGCTGGTGTTTCTTCCGGTTAGGGGGGTCATCCGGTACTGAGGGTCTGCTCAGATTTTCCCTCTTCGAAATGTATGATGGGTTTGAATGCTTGACTACCAGTTGCAAAAAGTATTGTCGCTCTACCATCTCCTAATGTTAAATGGGAATGGTTGAAGAGTTTCTTGCCTAAATTACATGTTATAAATAAGTGATTGTTAAGCATTTCCAGTTGGAATACAAAACTGAATTCACCTATTTTGGCTGATGGAGGCACCTTGTCCAAGCTGCTGGAGCATGATATTTTCATGCTCCAGGAGGCCTAGTTGTTCGATTCCATCAGTGTTGATGGATATTGCTTGTTTCAAGAACCAGCCAGGAAAGGCTTGAAAGGTAGCCCCTCAGGACGACTTATAACTGGGGTAAAATCAACCCTTGATCCTCAAATTGCTTCTCTAGATGTAAGCAATAGTAATATGCTCTCAATCGAGTTAACTTTGAAATATGGCACTGAATGCAGAAAGATGATGCTATTAAATGTGTATGACCCACCTGGGGGTGTACACAAACTGTCCATTCACATGCATTGATGTATTATGCTCTGAATGAGCGGGTAGACCAAGATATGATCTATTAATTGTGGACAGAGATTTAAATGCTTCCTGTTCTGACAAAGAGACTATTGCTACTTAGTGTAATGTTTTTGGTACGTATTCACTATTGCAGAAAAAGCCAAATAACCAGGGTAATAAGTGGATCTCATTCCTTAGAGAATGGGAAATGACAGTCTTAAATAAATTGGAAATGTTCAGCTCTAAATATGTCTCTTAAGAAGTTCCGAATTCTTTTGGAATGTAAATGGACTCTGTAGTTCGGAGACTTGTTTTTTTCCCCATGAGATTCAAGCAATAGTAGAAGAGGTGTGCTAATTCCAGGTGTAAAGTGTAAAATCAGGCATTGAAAACTGTCAATCCAAAAGTCACATTCATGCAATGAACATGTTGTTGGGTGTGCACATTTTTTCACAGGCATTCTTTTCACCGCGACAGCAAGTGAGATGGGCATTCCAATAGGAAGTATACTTTTACGAATAGTGCTTCTCTCGATCTTTCAGAGAAGCTTTTTCTCTGTTCACTTTATTTTAGGCCGTTATCCTTTGCTGCATTTTCCCTTACAATTAGCTGCAGCAGTCACTCCCATGTAATTACACAGGATAGGCAGGATGGATCTGGTATGTCAGTTCACCCTAAGGGGTCCTGCATGACCCCTCCAAGGAGGGTGAGCTGCCGGGTGAAGGATGGAGAAAAGGTTTATCAAAGTAGTAGTGGTTTGTTTAAATAATTTGGTTTAAAATAAAAAGGTGCCCCAGTTGGGGCTAAAGAAATCTACCCTGGTGTCTGATGCCCAATGGGAAGCGTTTACAGCTGTCAATCGGGGATTGGTCCATCTCTTCTTGAATAGGAAGGGTTAACAACTATTCATGGGTTACTTTGTACCCCTCTGCTTGCAGCTGGGCTGTCGCGGTGCAGGTGGTAAGTGGTTCTTCCCTGGAGCTAAGGATAGTGCAAAGGCCACTAGGGCAAGAACACCAGGGCTATACTTGTGATTTACAAACCTTTTCAAAAGGGCTTCTTGGAACACTTTATTTGTCAGGTAGCCTTAGTTTGTATTTGGGCCAATTCCAAGATTCCCACCAAAGTTATGCTCCAAGTTTAAAATCAAACCAGACAACAGAATTGCAGGTATACTTAATGGAACAGCAATCTTATGTGGGCATATTTCTGCATACACTTGATGTGTTGTGACTGCAGAGTGGTTGTGTTTTACATGGACAGACCTAAACCTATTAGAGAGCAAGTCTTTCAGGAGACCAGGGATAGCAAGACGTTGAATAGTACAATGTATCCATAATGTTAGAAACTAGCAAACATGCAGCTGCATACCAAACTTAATTATATGCACGGGAAAAAATGTGCACTCGTCACTAGCCATTGGCTAGTGACAATTGACTTTTGAAGAGTATGAAATGGTGTGCTGTCTGTATGTATAGAAATGAGGTGGCAAGTGTTTTATCATGGCTGGCTAGTAGCTTGCAACCTAGAATTTTGCACCCTGCTATGCAACACGGGTAATGAGATGCTTTTCTTCTCAAGCAAATGTTTCACTCTAACATTTGCATAGCCGGCCATGGGCATGTCTGCATACTTTCACAGAACGCTCCTTCATTGACATAGATGGAATTGGGTGCAAACTAGTGGCGAGTAGTGCTAAGAAATCCACTTAATACTGAACCCAATACACACACGCTACCAAGAAGAAATGGTGCTTGCTAATCTAGGCCTAGTCTGTAGATCTAAAACGGATAATCAAGTTAAACTAGATATTTCTTTGCAGTAAACCATTTGGATCTTGTATTTGTTTTACTTGCATGCACCATAAGCCCAACCCAACTGATGGAGGGCACAGTAAAAAGATAAAAGGGAAAGAATCCTATGTCCATAGAAATTATGTTAACGTTTATGTTAGTTTACAAACTAAGCAAAATCACCACTGTAGTAGTCGGAGTTTGTTGGCCTTATAAGAGTTGGCCTTTTGTGCCCCCTCTTGGGATATTGAGACCCAAGACTGCATAAGGAAAAGGAGCAGGATACGGATCAGAGGATGGGAAAGAGTGGGTTCTGTGCCACAGACAAAAGGAGGGAGAGCATAATTGTAGTAACATCTCAACAGTGCCCACTGAGCAACTCCAGCCCAACTGTTCCGCCACTTTGACAGGCCAGGGCCTTTAACCTTGCCCTGGCTACCCCTGGTGCCATGCCCCTGCCTGACCCCTCTTCCGCCTCCACTAGACCTCAGAGTGGCCACTGGTTATGGACTGCTGTCCTTGTGCCCAGGGCATGACCTTCAACTGTGCCCCTGCCCCCATCCCCCAAATGGCCATTGGATATGTGGCCAGTTGCAGTAGCCACATTTTCACCAATTGGGGATCTGGGAGAAACTGTTGGCCCAAGGAACCCTTCCCTGAGCCCCACCTCCCCCGTAAAGCTCCTGGAGTGGCCACAACATACCCTTCCTAGCTTCCAGAAGGGTCATGAATCCTGCCAAGTAATTGAGTTGGTGATTGGCACTGGTCTGCAGTCAATGGCTACTTTGCACCCTTTGTGGGCCAAACCATAGCCTGCAACCATGTCCAGTGGCTAATTTGGCGGGACATGGACTTAGGCCATGTAGTGGTCACTGGAACCCTATTGCACATCCCTGGGCCATGCCCATTGGACACTTTGACTAGCACACATAGGCTGCTTTGCTCGGGACATGGCCACCTGATCTGCAATGTTGGTCTTGGACGCAAGTACCAATGGTCACCTTCTCAAATACTGCCTCTCAGCATTTCATACATGGCCCCATTCAAAGCCTAACAACCAGTTAACTGAACAAGCTGTAGTACTCAGGACCAACCATTAGATGGCGGACTGATGTGACTCTAAAATGGAAGTTCTAAAAAGGACATTAATCGTAATTAAGATTTTTGTTGCCTCGGGTGAAATCAAGCTGAGATTGAAGTGTAATTTTCCTAGTTAACCAGTTTGCAAGTCAGCATTAATAGCTGCCATGCATAATGCACTGGATCAGTATTTAAGTGATCACCCCAGTAATAGGCCCACCAGCCCAGCACTCAGTATGGCCCTTGGGCTCAGCGCTGTTTCCGGCCCTAACACTGCTGAATAAGGGGTGATCACTGTTTGCACCTTCTCGAGCTTCTCTGGGGTGCAAATAGTTTTAAAGGGTGTGTTTTGGGCAGGAGATGGGCCCTGTGCATAGTGTGTGTGCCCACACTACTATACGATATCCCCTTTCTAATCCTATGGTTGCAAGGACGATGAGGGCAGATGGGCTGCCTGGAGGGAGAGGCCCTGGGTCAAGCTTGTAAAGTGTGGAGGGTAGGGCCAGACATTTTGAAGCCTTGGTGGCAGAGTAAGGGGTGGAGGAAGACTGGTGCAGTAGGAAGAAATGGCTACACCTAGAGGAGATGCTTTCATGCCACGCTTAATGCGGATGCCCACATGGACAATTTAGTTAGGAATACTAATTACTATCTCAGAGTCCTGAGATTGGTTGGTCCCATGGTCACGAGGGAAAACTGTGCTAAGCTGGTACGACCCATCATTTTACTGCGACCCGATTACTGTAACTTAATGCTAGAGGGAGCCAGTAAGGACTGCATTTATAAATTGCAGAAAGTGCAAAATGAAGCTGTGCGCCCGTACAAAGCTTCATTGACTCTGTGGCAGCCAGAATCCTTTTTAAGTTGTTGACACTGGGACACAAGTGTCTTTTTGGGTCGACACCCTAATATCTAAAAGAAACGGGAGCTCTACAGCCCTATTAGGAACCTACGTTCGGCAAAGACCTGTACCTTGAAGGTTAATCGATTTAAGAGAGTCTGGGGTATTGGTTGTTCCTTCCCTGTTGGAACAAGCTTCCTGAATTACTTCGGAAGGAAGAAAATCCTTCTACTTTCAGGAAACTTATGAAGACTAGCTGGTTTGCGTAGGATGGATCTTAGAGTGTTTATTTTGTAGTGCTGTCTTAGTCTGTATTTCTGTCTTAGCACCAGGGTGCCTGGCGGCTTTTGGCGCTTTATAAGCAAAAATAGATAGATGTATAGACAGTCACTGACCAATTCCACCGACCAATTCCACCTATGTTCCCAGACTCATGATTGGACGAGCATACTCCACCGGGTTGGACTAGTATGTATGGAATTTATCAGGTGCAATCCTTAAATATTGCTACACATCAACACGCTATATCCATATTTGAAAGTATGGTATTTATTCATTGCAATCCTAGCTGGGAATCAATGGAGCATTGTGTATAGGGGGTGCACCTTGTGAGTACAGCTAGGGTGCAGGGTTTCCAGAGATAGCTAGGATGGGTAGGGAGCAATAGGCAAGATGTTTGTTGAAGAATAGCATCTTCACTTCTTCCAGAAGTATATGAGGGAGGGGGCCATTCTACACTGGTTACCTGTTCCAGATATTGGGTGCTTAGCAGGAGAAGGCTGGTTTCATAGTTTTTTCCGTATTGTATTAGTGAGTCTTTATATAGCGCATCTGTTTTATGCACTCTCGTTTGTCAGATAAATAAGTGGACTGTGGCAAAAAAAATGGGTAAGGTAATTTGCCAAGCCTCACAAGATTTTTGTGATTTAAGGAAGCCAGGAATGTATTCCATGCTGCTCTGTTTCAGAACTGGATTGTGATGGTACTTTTTTAAAAAAAATGTATATATATTTTATTTTAATTCACACAGGTATAGCACATCTTCAAACACTTCTAGACATTGAGTACAAATAACAGAGCATCCCCCCATGTTATCATACATCGTTATTCAATCGTAGCCTCATCATCGTCAACTTGGTCCATACAGTATTGTTTATATCTGCCCCAAATGTTCTGGGTTGCATTGCACCATTCATCAGTTCTAAATGTTTCTTCCTTATCATTCGTCCATAGCATGTCCTTATCCCAGTGCCTCTTAGTGGGTGGGTCCTTGCTTTTCCATCTCCGGAGTATATGGCCCTTTTAGCTAGTAGTAACCACAGGTTAAGTGCCAAGTGGGATTCATTTTCCCCGTGGCCCCAAGTAGACAAATCGTTGGTGATCGTTCAATAAGATGGTCTGCCATTTCGTCTAATGCATTACACACGTTTCCCCAATATTCTCTCAGGTTTGGGCATGACCAGAACATATGCAGGATATCGGCACCTTTGCTCCCACATCTTAGACAGTTAGCGTCAGCTGTAGGATATAAGCGTCTTAACTTAACCGGTGTGTAATGTAGTCTATGTACAATGTATAAGCTTATTTTGCATATTACATGACATATACTCAGTCAGGCTGCATATGTGTACCCAGTGCTTGTCAGTAATGGCAAGTCCCAGCTCCAATTCCCACTTCCCCCTTGCTTTATGAACAATGGGTGTGCGGGCCTCGATTATTAGTTTGTATAGCAATGAGGACGTTATTTTAGCTGTCCGTGCTGTAAACATATACCCCAACCCTGGATATATTGCTGATTCATCAGGCAGAGTTTCCCACACCTGTGCAATGGCAGATCTCGTGCGCATGTAGTGCGCATGTAGTGCATTTTCTGTTTTGGCGTGTCCCCCACTTTCTCTTTTATTTTGTCCCATGATATACATTTCTTATCAGGGTATAGCTCTCCAAATTGGTTGATGTCCCTGGCTCCCCAGTGCGTAGTGATCTCGTATATAGTGTGCCCCCCAGATCGGCATATTTCCCCCACACTCTACAATGTATTCACCACACCGTTGTTTGATGTGCTTGACTATCTGGGCGTCACCTACACTAATTATGCGGATGACACTCAGATACTCATTGCCATCACTGGTGACTACATTGTTGACTCCAAAGCCCTGAATGACATTTACCAAGTCATCCAAGCTTGGATGGCCCAACACGAGTTGTGTCTCAACGATGATAAGACAGAGCTCTTCGTCTTTGGTACACAACAGAGACTTAACAAACTGAACCCATCGTTCAGCTCCTTCAATATTGATGGCAATCCCATTAAAGTATCCAAAGATACCAAAATCCTAGGAATCTACCTAGACTCCACACTCTCCCTTACCCGACAAACCAATGCAGTTGTTGCCTCCTCGGCTTACACTTGCAAGTTGATCACAGCCTGTCGCCCATTCCTCACTACTCTGAATTGAATCACCTTGGCTAGGACTCTGGTTATGTCCAAATTGGACTATTGTAATGCAATGTACCAAGGCACCAACCAGCGTAACCTCAACAAACTCCAGATCACCCAAAACAGTGCCATCAGAGCGGCCCTCAACATCCCCAGATCAGCTCACATCTCAGAAACCAGGAAGAACCTTCACTGGCTTTCAGTCGCCCAAAGGATTTCTCTGAAAGCACTGGCCCTTACTTACAAATGCGTAAACAATCAGGCCCCCATCTATCTAGCCTCGCGCTTCACTCATTACATTCCATTGCGGGCACTTAGATCCGCCCAAACTCAAGGTCTCACGATCCCCAGATGCAAGCTCCAAACAGCTGGAGGTGTTAGCTTCCCAGTCGTGGCTGCCCAACTTTGGAACACCTTGCCACTTATCATTAGAAATCTACCCTCACTTAACCAAAGCTTGGCTTTGTGTTTGAATAGGTTAACTACCACACACGAACAACTATCCTCTTGAATATGTGTACAACATGACTGCCTGCTGGGACTCTGTATTGCTCCCGCACGCTACTGTTCTTGTCGATGCATATGATGTTTGTAACGTTAACTGTAACTCTGCCACGATTGTTATTACTATTTTGATTATATGTCATTCCTGTAATTACTGTAGAAGATATGCGCCCGGTTGTCTTCGGGCCTGGCGGCGCTATACAAATAAAACAAATACAAATATTTGGGTGGTACAGCACTCTTGACTCCTGCATATCGCCGATTTTTTGGCCCAGGCCATGCTCGTTGTAAGCGCTGGGTCTGTGGTGTTATAGCGTTTGGGACGCGCCACTGCTAATTGTGTGGGAGTTTATTTGGTTTCTGAATTAGGTCGGTTACCCTTGTGTGGATAGGGTCAAGGTATGCAGTTGTCCATTGTGCCGCATACTGTACCTGCGCCGCTAGGTAGTACATCTCGAAATCTGGGACTTATAACCCCCCTTGAGAGTATTGGTCAGTGAGCTCCCTCCATCCTAGCCTCGCTTGTCCATTCCATATCAGTGAGGTGCATGCGCTCTTAATCTTTAAAAACAATACTCTACCCGGCCATATCGGAACTGTACTGAACAAGTAAAATAATTTCAGTAGAATGATCATTTTGATGAGTGCGAGCCTGCCCATCATTGATATCGGTAGAGATCTCTAACGCTATGCTGTTCGAGCAACGTATACCCCTAGATACTTAATGTGGACTGGGCTCCAAAGGAGACCATGGAGTTCAGTGGGTCGGGTAGTTGCGTCTGTTAGGGGGAAGGTTTCAGACTTGTTGCTATTCAATTTGAGGCCTGATACCTCCCCAAAAGTTTGGAATGCCACCAGAACCTTACCTAGATTGTAATATGTCGTTGGCAAACAATGTAATTATCTCTACTCTACCCGCTAGCTGTAATCCGAGTTTACTATATCTTGCCCTCATTAGGTCTGCTAATGGTTCTATAACCAATGCGAAGAGCAGAGGGGACAGTGGGAATCCTTGTCGCATACCTCCCTGTAGCTCCAACACCACCGAGAGAGCACCGATTTTTATTCTAGCAGAGTGGCGAGTGTACAGGATCGCCGAATATTCGCCGCTGTGGACCTGCCTGTTACAAAGCCCACTTGGTCTTCGTGGATCATATAAGTCGTCAACGGAGACAGTCGCGTCGCCAGAATCTTGGCAAAGATCTTAGCGTCAGTGTTTATCAACGACAGTGGTCTATACGAGACGCATTCCTTAGGGAGCTTCCCTGACTTAAGCAGAAGGATAATGGCAGCTTCTCTGGTGGTCCCTGGGAGTTCACCCTTTTCTTGCGCTTCCGTCCAGACCGTATGTAGTTTGGGGGCAAGGATCCCTGCAAACTCCTTATACAATTCGGCTCCCAGACCGTCTGTTCCCGGGACTTTGCCATTAGGGAGCGTCTTGATGGCTTCCAGTATCTCTGATACCGTTATTGGGGCTTCAAGCGTATCCCTTGCATCTGGAGACAGAAGCGTTGTCGGTATTTCTGCCAGTTATTGATCTATGTCTAAGTCTGTGGCTGTGCTTTGGGGAGAATATAGCCGCTTATAAAACTCCTAGAAGGTTTCTTCAATCTGTGCCTGCTCTGTGATTACCACCCCATCCAAATGGGTTATACATGGTATGCATGCGGGTCCACGTTCACCCCGCACCATCCTAGCCAAAAGCCTGCCTGGGTGCTCTTGTTCTCCATATCGTCTGGCTGCAGCAGGTCTATCAAAGTAGCGGACTTCATGGCCACTGCTTTCCTGAATTCTTCCACCTGATTTTTGATATCTAGGCCCAATTGTGGGGACAGGTATTCAATATATTGCCCTTGTAATACAGCGGTCTCCCCCTCACGTCGCTGCAATTCCCTAAGTATATCTCTCAATACCCTGAATTCTGTTGAGATCGCCATTCCTCTTATGCACACCTTAAAGACTTGCCACAATATTGCCTGGGACTTCACCGAGCCCTTATTGAGTTCGAAATAGTCTTCAATGTGTTGGGTTAGGGCTGTTTTATATACCTGGTCTGCTAGAGGGGTGGCTTTGAATCTCCAGGGGGTCCTGTGTATTTTTATCTCAGAGATTTTCTAAAGTTATTTGTTCCGGGGGAATGGTCCGAGAACGTTCTAGGAAGTATTTTTGTTTCCGTAACCCACCCCAGGGTGTCGTGTGATATGAGCCAAACATCTATTCTGGCGTGCTTATCGTGCACCGAGGAATAGTGTGTGTAGTCCTGTCTCGTGCCCTTTAGGGAGCGCCAGACGTCCTGCAATCCCAGATCGGTAATGTGGGTTAGTATCATGTGAACAGCGTTGGTGAGAGCCCTTGGTTTGTTGGACGTGCTATCTAGTTGTGCATCTAGTATGGTGTTAATGTCCTCGCCACATATCACATGCGCTGTAGGGTATTTAGCCAGTTTCGCCAAGAGTTCCGAATAGAACCCCGGGTCATTGATATTCGGGCCATACACGTCCACGAGCAACATCTCTTCCTCCCTAAGCTTACTATGTACCAGAATATAGCGACCTTCCTGATCGATCTCAGTGTTCTGGCATGACGGGAATGGAATTATGTATCAAGGTCATCACCCCCCTGGCCCATGATGAGTACGATGTGTAGCGGCGCTTAGGGCCCAAGCCGGGAGCCGTCATCGCTGCTTGGTGGTCTAATTAGTGGGTATCTTGCAGGAAGAATGTTCTGTGGCCCATCCTGTTAATGTACGCTATCATTTTCCTCATTTTTATCTGGGAACCCAGCCCGCAGACATTCCGGATCAACAATGTGATGCAATCTATGTCCCTCTTAGCCATTGTCCTATATTTCCTTTAGGGGTTGTGCATTGTGTCTCTGTCTAGACGTGTTTCCATACTTTGCCATCTGTAGTACCTGTGATGTTTTACAGGGGGGGGGTTCCCCTATCCATCATACATCACTATATTATGTCATAAACCATTGAAAAAGGGCCTCAACATCTGCTGTCTACTATCTGAGATCGTCTTTCATTCAAGTGCCCCCACAACCTGTGGTGGAGCGGATAGTGAGTTTTGTTGATTGTTCTCAGTTCCAGTTGCGGACTGCTGCTGGGGTTTTGGAATATTACCCTCTACAAAACTTGCCGCCTCTTCTGTGAATGTGAAGAAAATTCTTGTTTTGGTGTGCAGGGTATAGCATAGCATATGGGACCCAGCGGTCGCGCAGCAATTTCTTGACCCGTGTGAAAGAGCGCCTCTCCTGCTTTACTGTTAAGGTGTAATCTCGGAATATGCGGACAACGCTGGCCTCCCATCGTAGCTCCTGCTCATCCCTTGCCGCTTTCAACACAAGATCTGTCTCTGTAGTTCATTAGCCTTTCAATGATGGGTCTGGGGTATGCTCGGGCCTGGGACGAGGAGACGTCGTTCAATGTGCCCGTTCCACGACAAACTTGGGTTACCATCCCGGATCGCCCAGCAGGTCTCTCAGTAGTTTTTCAACAGAAGGCTCCATAGGTCCCTTCAATGCTTCCTCTGGGACACTTATGATTCAGATGTAGTTGCGTCATGACGGCGCTTCCAAATCTTCACATTTCAATTTCAAAGATCTCGGATCCTTTGCCATCGATATTAGTGTTTTGCAGTGCTAATAGGAGTCTCGTCTTCAGTGGTGCGGTCCGTAGCCTTCTCTAGTTGATTTTTAATGGTTGCCACGTTTGCCGTGATTCTGTCCAGTTTTTCGTTAAGAGCTGAGAAGCCTTGTTGCATAGCTGCGAAAACTGCCTGTGAGTCCATGGTTGTCGATGGGGTGATGGGAGTAGCTTGCGACGCCTGTACTGTGGACATGACTGTTCCTGTCACTTTCATAGTGGCTGTGGTGAATTTGTCAATTGTTCCCTTACCCTTCTTTGGGCCTGCACATTAGGGCATCGTCTTTCCGTATCTCGCTCTGATCCGATTCCTACCGTACTATGATAGTAAGTTCGGTTTGTTTGCTTGCTTTATTTATATTTGTTCTGACTTGCAGCTGAGCCTATGCAATGCGGACAATACAGTGTTGTAGTTGTTAGCCCTTCCGTTAATAATTGGCTGTTGTGGTTGGCCTAGTGTGCATATTGACTGATGTAAGGGTGACTGCCGCCCCTCCCCACCCCCAGCACAGGGCATTTCAGAAGCTCCAAGAGACCCAGGAAGAACATAGGAGCACTGGCTGAATCTGGCTCTGACGATTTGGTCTGTTGATTCACACTCCAAATATGACTTTGTACCCACACACCATGTTAGTGATTTATATTCCAAACAGGCTCATAAAGTCCTCTCCAAAGGCCCCATGAACAAGTGGCAATAGGGAAAAAGGGTGGGGGGGGACTACTACCAAAACAGTGCTGCTGGCTGGGGAAACAAAGGCGAATAAGCCTGTAAGGACCATGTATACGGGCTGTAACACTGTGGCAACACAATATTATAATAAGAATACCACCACCACAGGTGGCCACAGCCCATTGTAAATGGGAACAATCAGGATTGCCTGATGACAGTGTTCGGATATGGTTGATTTGCAAGCAAGGGATGTGCATCTGACAGAAAATACCATAACTCAATTGGGGAAATCAGTGAAAATTGTAGAAATGTTCCTGATGCCAGACAGTCTCTTCCTTAACCACGGAATATTACTATCTTTTTTTCACACATGGTGCAGTTGACATTGATGATAATAAAGGGCATTTATTTATTTATTTTGGCATTTATATAAGAGCCCCAAGCCCAAGGGTATTAGGGCGCTGGTTACAGTAAGAAGGGAGCGGACACAGGGGGAGGGGGGACAAGGAGTCTTGGTTGAAGAGGTGCATTTTTAGCTTCTTCCTGAAGCTGCCGTAGGATGGTTCTTTGCGGAGGTAGCCAGGGAGCTCATTCCAGAGTGCAGGCCATGGGCTGAGAAGCTGCTCCCCGCTCTATTACTCTCCCCGTACCTACGGGCCTTGGCCGGGGCGGCCATGTATAAGACTTCCCTATTGGCTAACTCATTGAATTCCCTAAGGGCGGCATGCATATTGGACAGGGTTCCCTTATTTAATGTGACGCTATATTCCATCTGCAACGAATCAATTGTGGCTTCAGCCACATCTAGGTCCCTTCTCACAGCTTTCAGCTTGCCCGTGGACTTACCCATTATAATACCTCAGATCCAGACTTTAAATGCCTCCCATAGGGTGGCATAAGTGGTCACCGAGCCCACATTTAGTTCCAGGAATTCCTCCATTTCAGTATGTAGCGCCTCACAGACATGGAGATCCCTGAGGATCGCAGAGGGCATCCTCCATCTTGTGGCCGGGGGTGGGGAGTCCTCTAGGGTAATATCTAGTGTTAATAGTGAGTGGTCCGAGAGCGTGCAGGGATGTATTTCGCAATTAGTGATAGACCCAGAGAGGGACGAGCTAGTGAACCAATAGTCTATACGTTAATGGGAGTCATGGACAGATGAGTAGAAAATGAATTTCTTCTCATACGGATGTATCGTGCGCCATGCGTCAATTATGTTAATATGTTCCATCATTTGGTTACTGGCTAGCACCACCTTGGACGGAGACCTGGGGGAGACTGAAGAGCGATCCACGGCCTGATCAAGTATCATTAAAATCTCCACCCCAGATTATTTGTGCCTCCCTTGATGTGGAGATCATGTCCAGTATTGTACAGTAGAATACTGGGTCGTCTATATTAGGTCCGTACGTGTTGACCAGTAGTATCTGGCGTTCCGCTAACTCCCCCCACACCAACACATCTTCCCAGTGGGTCTATCTTGCTAGAGTGATATTTGAAAAATAGTTTGGGATGTATAAGAGTCGGAACCCCTCTGGACTGTGCCGAGTATTCCGTAAAATATTTGAGGGCCCCAGCGTGGGAGGAATTTAGTGTTAACACTCCCCAGTGCATGTGTTTCCTGTACCAGGAGAATGTGAGGGTCATGGCGTGCAATGTAGGTAGCACTTTTCCTTGCCTTGATGGGGTTGTTGAGGCCACGGATGTTCCAGGAAAGTAATTTAATATTTAAGCCTCTTTTAGCCTGTGTCATAATTGCCTATCATAGCAAGCGTTTGCAAGATGCACCGCCATTTTCTTAAATGCTGTGTGTGTCCCGCTAAAAAACAGCCCCTCATTTTAAACTTTATAACTTCCCCAACAATACCTGGCCTAGCACCAGGCGAAATCTTTACTTTCCTCCCCCCTTCGCCCCCACCCGCATCATCAACCCCAACCCGATGATGTATCCCTTTAAACATAACTTGGAAAGCTTCCTGGGGGTGTGAGCTGTACTCGCGTGACCAAGGCTACACTGATCTGCCTAAAAGCGCCTGTGCTTATAATTGCATCTAGCCCACCTGTGTTTTTTGCATCTACTAGCCTTCATGTGCCCTGCGCCCTATATTGCATTTAGCCCAACTGTGTTTCTGCATTGACTAGCCAAATGTGTCTCAGAAATCCAGGTGTAGTCTGACCCTATGTGCCATTTTGAATCTAGATGTTTGTGCAGCCAAAGTTATCACAGTGCTTTAAGGAGCACTCAGACCAATTATGCCTTGAATTTGGTTGCTTTTCTAGCTAAATGTGTCATCTTGAAGTTAAAGGCTACCCCTTGGCTCTTTAGCCTAAATCACCACTCACTGACTGAAAATTGCTGCACTTTAGCTCAAGTGCAATTACTCTCAGACCAGTTACTTGTTACCCACTAGCACCCAGTTCAAACTAGCCACTACCAGCCTCAGTTTGGCCAGCGCCACAACTAGCGCCATCAGCCTCCAGCACTACGTACCGCTGTCGCCAGATCATGATCTTCTGGCCTGCCCTAATCATGTTCCCTTTCTGCATAACGCTGGACAATGTACCCTGTAGCACTAACAGCTACATAGCCTACCAGGACGGCCTGGCTAAACTAAGGTGCCCTAGACACCACCCCATCCCCTGCCCCACACTGTTCCTACCCTCTGCATCCCCCTTCCCTCCCACTTACCATCACCCCTCTACTTCCCGTGTGGACCTAGGTCCCCCAGCCAACACAACTCACAGCCTCCCCAGCCCTACCACTATGCCCAACAAAAATAAACTGAATCCCAAACATCCTGCCGATTCCAAGCCCCCCAGCCTAACCCCCCCCCCCCCTCACAACCCGCAACAACAGACTAGGCACCAGGCTCCCCACTACAAATACTAGGCCCAACCCCAAACCTAACACCAAACAACTACAAAGCACAATGCGCCAAATAAGCCCATACCGCTCCCATTAAAAGGTGCCCTACTCAATGTCAGATCCTTGGCCGCCCACCCCACAGAAATTGCAGATATCCTCCTTACCAACGACCTGGACTTCCTAGCCCTAACAGAAACTTGGCTTCATGAGGCGTCTGGACCTCACTTATCGTAAGCCATCCCGGACAAATACTCTATCCTCAGAGCGGATAGACCTAACGCTAGAGGTGGAGGTGTAGCGATCATTTCCAAAGCCTCCCTAGACCTCAGATTAGCTTCTACAGTCTCACTCACATCCTGCGAGATACTCACAGCCAAACTACAAACTTCCCCCACAACCACCCCCCACCTCGTATACAGACCCTCAGCCCCCCCCCCCCAGAGACAGGGTAGGAACTTACAATTGCAATACAACCTGCACGGAGCCCCAACCTCTGGCATGGACTGACCACCACATGATTCCTCTTGAGATCAACACTAAGCAGATACTGCCCAATAAATACCCCCTGGCACCAGCCTGTCCCACTAGGAGTAAATGCAACATCACTGCTGAAGCCCTACTCCCACTGATCCTACCCACCCTCAATGCTCTCCCTGCCAACGCTGACTTAAACCTGCTGGTCGACACCTTCAATAATTCCGTGGCTAGAGCAGTGGATACGGTTGCCCCCCTGAAGCTACGAAAAGACAAACCCAAAGCTCATCTGAACTCGTGGCACACCCCTGAGCTCAAATCACTCAGAAAAAAGAAAGCCAAGGCACAACACACCTGGAAAACTAACCCCACCGCGGAAAATAAATCCAACCTCACTAACCTATCCTCACTGTACAAAAACAAGATAATTTGCACCAGAAAAGAGGTATACAACACCAGGATTGCTCAGGCAGGATCCTCCACCAAAGAATTATTTCAAATTCTAAAGGAACTAGAAAACCCTATTCCACCTCCAGACACCTGCTTGCAAGACAAATCCTGGTGCACTAGCATCCAAAACGCCCTCAACAACAAAATCTCAGGACTCCAAACCAAAATTGAGGACAAGCGCCAACAACTCTCCAATAACAAGATCACCAACCCCATCCCATCCACGCCCAACCATACCTGTTTGGCCTTCACGTTTAAGAAAGTTACCACTACGGAAGTTAAAAAAATCATCACCTCCTTAAAACCTTCAAACTGCAAAGGAAACAGCTTCCCCGCCCAAATCATAAAAGATGCAGCTAGATAGCTTTCCCCCTTCATCACCAAACTAATTAACCTATCCTTCACCAATAATTCCATACCCAGCAACCTAAAACAATCATGGGTTCTCCCACTTTTAAAAAAACAATCCCTTGATCCAGCCATACCCAACAACTACAGGCCCATCACGACAGTCCCATTCCTCCTAAAAATCCTGGACAGTCGCCTACATCCAAATTCAGGAATACCTGGAATCCAACCAATTACTAGGAATACGTCAATAAGGGGTGTCACGGTATTAGTTTTATGACTGTACAATAACCTTCTTACCAAATGACGGTATATCATGGTTATCGCGGTATAGCAGGTGGAGTTAACTAATCTTAACAAATATTTTCTAAAAGGTCATAAATTGTCAGATTTATCATCACAAACAAAACCATGCACCCAGGGCCAGGATTGGGCTTTTCAACATACTTTCCACTGAAATGCAACCCCTTGCTTGCACCAAACGCACGTGTGGAGAGGAGGAGGAGGAGGAGGGGGGGGGAGCCCTGCTGCGACTGGCAAAGCAAACTGAATAGCTTTTCTTAAGTGGTCATTTAGGCTTTTAGCTCCCCACTGGCTATTGGTGAAGATGAACATGTTCTATTGATAATCTGCATGCCACAGATCAATGGAGTCTGATGGTAGTATACGCTTGTGCGCATACACACACGCACACGCACTCTCTCTTTACGTTACAGCCTTTAGTTTACTTCTGGGCCAAAAGGTGTTCAGTAATCACGGACATGTTACCCTTTGGTATGGCAGCAGGGAATACCCACAGAGATGATTAAATTTCGCAGTGTGACTTATTATATGTAAATTGAATGATAGAACCAGGGAAATCCGCCATTGTCATATGTTTAGAAAACATTATCCATTATAAATATATAAACCCCAAAGCCGCCAACCCAAAGTCCCGGGAGGATAGCTCGGCGGCAACGTGCGTGCCTTGGAAGCAAGACGACACAAAGCAACACAGGTTCGATCCCTGGGCCCGCGCTTAGAAACCTGTGGGTGTTTAAGCGCGTTATAAATACGCAACTAAGACAAAAACAATTACGCAACTAAATAAACAAAACCAATTTCTTTAACAGCGCCTCGATGCCCTGGGGCTGTGTGAGCGCTTTAAAAAAAAAAATGTAAATAAAAAAAAGAAAACCCCTTTTCTTCTTGGCACTGTATTTATTCTTCCTATTGCTAACATGTTGATTTTGTGTCAGGCATGTGTGGTTTATGGAATGGCATTAAAAACTGCTCAAACTGAAACTTCTAGGCAGATGGCACATCCAACAGTGCAAGACCAAGACTGCGCAGAACTTGCTTACTGCAGCCTTTCCTAATCAGATTGAAAAGCACACTTAACGGTATGAACGGTATACCGGTATAAACAATGTGACGGTTATTATTGTTCAATTAAGTGGTTCACGGTATCTTTAACGGTATACCGTAATACCGTTAAATCCCTAACGTCAATCTGGCTTCAGACCTCAACAGGGAACAGAAACTGCCCTTGTTGATCTCAAAAGCCAGATTGATGAAATTAAAGATAAAAGCAATGCCGCAATTCTACTCCTCCTAGACCTCTCAGCGGCCTTTGACCTGGTCAGCCACTAAATCCTCTGCAGTCACCTAGCCACCGCAGCCCACTTCTCCCCCTCTGCCATCACATGGATACAATCCTTCCTGGCAAACAGAACCATGAAGGTGTTCTCAACAACATCTGCAGCAGATCCCATCCCCATCACATGCAGAGTCCCACAGGGATCCTGTGTATCCCCCAATTTGTACAATATATTTACAAAGCCTCTATTTGACCAACTGGACCATCTGGGTGTCACCTACACAAACTACGCAGATGACACCCAGATGCTCCTCACCATCACAGGCGATTACCAAGCAGACGTCGCCCGGATCAACAAAATATTCTCCATTCAGGCATGGATGGCCTCACATGGCCTCTGCCTGAACGATGAGAAGACAGAGCTCCTTATCGTTGGCTCTCCTAACACCCTAACCAAACTCAATCCCAGCTACAATAACATCACGATCGATGGTCAAACCATCCCTATTGCCAAATGCGTGAAAACCTTCGGCTTCTATCTGGATGCCAACACCAACCTTTCCAAACAAACCAATATGATTGCCTCAGCCTCTGCCTACACCGGTAAGCTCATTAGGGTCAGTAGACCCTTCCTATCACCCAACAGCTGTCTCACCCTCACCAGAGCCCTCATACAATCCAGACTGGACTACTGCAACAGCCTGTACCTAGGTGCCAACCAATTCGTACTCGACAAACTACCAGTACTACAGAATAACGCTCTGTGCGAAGCCCTCAACATTCCCAGACGAGAGCATATTTCCACCACCAGGAAAGCCTGCAAATGGCGCTCCATACGGCAGAAAATCGATTTTAAAAACCATCTGCCTCACGTACAAGTCCCTCAATCACCTAGCATCACCATATCTAGCTAACAAATTTACCATGAAACCTTCTACCAGAACCACCAGATCTTCCAACACTCTATGCTTGACAGTGCCCAGATTCCGCCTAAAAAGAGCTGGAGGGGCCAGCTTCACAGTACTTGCCTCCCAACTCTGGAACACCCTACCTCTCAACATGAAAACTATCTAGTCCTTCCAGATTTTCAGGAAGCAGGTCATCAGTTGGCTCCTAAACAAAGAGTAGCTTCACTAACACCCGACCTCACACCCCTGCTCAGTAATTGCCTCATGTATTGTATAAGACTGTACATGGAAACTGTATATTGATAATTGTATGCTATTCAAACTGTAAACTGTACTCCATTTTGTTATATATGTATTATATGTATGTATGTATGAAGTATGCAACTACAAGATACCTCTCAATGCTGTAACCATCTTCTTAAGCACCCTTCTACCCCTGGGTCTGGAGCACTATACAAATAAAATAAACAAACAAACCACCGTGGGGGGCTCACGGCCCTACTTCAGCATATGGCAACCAGGGCCTCCTCGCCGTGAACAGGCCATCAAACTACGTGGTGAAACAGCGCAGAGAAAATCCCAATAGTCAGCATGGTCCCCCGCATCAACCCCCGGCCGGGGCGGTGAATTCCGATTCATCTCCCGACTCCCCGGGGGGAGTGGGATAGAGGCCTCAACATACAGCATGGCTTTCGTGGGATTCTCAAAAAAATGTGCTCTGCCACCGTGTTGGATCCGCATTTTAGCCGGAAAGACAAGCGCGTACGGGATCTGGCGTGGTCTCAACTGTCTTTTGATTGGTTCATAGGACCTCCTTAACGTTTGCACATTTGTAGAAGTCCGGATATATGTGTATCCTGTTATTTTCGTAATATAGAGAGCCTTTCTCCCTGGAAATTCTCAGGATAGCGTCTCTGTCCCTATAACTGAGGAGACGGGCGATAATTGTGCGGGCTGGTGCTCCAGGTTTGGGTGGGGGGAGGGCCAGGGTGCGATGGGCACGCTCCACAAGAAAATGGTCGGAGAAAGCGTCAGGGCCCAAAAGGGATTCCAGAAGGTTTTCCACCTGGCGTTCCATGGATCCCTTGCCGAAGGTTTCAGCTACCCCGACCAGACGAATGTTCTTTCTCCTGGATCGGGATTCGAGATCCTCACATTTATTCACCGTTTTCCGCAGGTCATCCTTCAATTGGGCGATGTCACGACTGTGTTGTATTATCGAGTCCTCGTTGGCGCTAATCCTGTTCTCCGCCTCGGTGGTGCGTGCGCTCTCCTTATCGACTCTTGCCTTTAGAGAGCTGATTGTCGCCCCTATATCGTCCAACTTACTGTTGACCGCAAGGAACCCACTCTGGACCATCGACAGCAGTTTGTCCACCCGTTCATCCATCGGGGACTCCGATGGGCCGTCCGATGGCTCTGCAGGCTTCTCAATAGACCCATGTGGCTGGGAGCTAGCCAAGGAGTCCATTGGACCAGTTTTCTTGGGGCCCATCCCTTTCTTATCGTTGCGGCCCATATATTGAGTCGAGTGGGCTGTGGTCTCCGTCTCTAGCCTCCAGCGGAGTTAAGATCCAGGAGTTTTGCGTGGGATACAGTGATACCCCGTGTGGTGGAGGCAACTGCAGCCGGCGTGTAGATTGGGTCGTTGATACGGTTCCAAGGAAGGGGAGGAGCGAGGGTAGTTCCGTAGCAGGTATCACGACAGTCCAGCAGTGCAATTAGGTATGGGTCAAACCATATAACTCACAGACCCAGGTGGTTCACACCCCGGTTTGCCACACAGGCATCGACAAGTGTCACGTTACCAAAATCTGATATTCGTATGGCACTGCTGACGTGTGATTGCAACCAGTGTCGGCGGCGAAGTCAGCATGCACATCACATGTCCCCCGCGCACCAGGTCATCAAGAGATCGTATTGTGCAAGCGAAGGAGTCTACATGGCCACCACAGTGGTACATAAATGGCTAGTATATCCGGGCCTCCCTGCACCTGGGCTACAGGGGCTCAGATCAGGATCAATGCACAGGCAGGTCGCGGGGGGTAACGCCCCTTCGAGAGGCTCGAGGCGCAGCAACCGATAGACAACCTCACCCAGGTGCGTATTGCAGCTATTGGCGCTGTGTGGGCATCATAGTAATTCCCCCTGTATTATAAGCATCTGGTCTGGGCTGGCTGCAGGGCCGCCATGCAAGGCTATAAGCAACTTGTGCTGTGCCCGGGAGGGGCAGGGCAGGCCCGTCAGCACGGCCAGAATGCACCCCACAGAGGAGTAATAACGTGGGCTCTCACCGTGTCCCAGCAGCCAGGCTCCGATGAGCGGGAGCGAGCGGCCCAGCAACGCCAACAAGCCTCGATCGGGCTCCGGAGCCGTACCCCTGGGGAATGTCCTGGATATGCGCCCGCAGCGCTCAACTGTCCGGGCAGTAAGACGGGCGGCAGTCCGGGGGTCCTGTTGAAGCGGCCAACGTATGCCGGATCGGAAGGCCAAACGGTGGAAAATAGGCTCTCCGGCATAGATCACCCCCAGTCTGTCTCAGAATATGTAGCTGGGTAGGGGATCGAGCTTGAAGGATCTATCGCCCGGAAGCTCCCACAATGTTCCGGCGAGGCATTCAGAGTGAAGGCACGCAGCGCGGCCCCTCCTCCCTCCGGCCTGCCGCCAAGTCCACGCCTCCGGGCTTTAGCAGATTTCGCGTGGAGCCGCGGGCCGGTTAAGCCGCTGCCGCACTCGCGGCGAAAACATACAGCCCGATATCCAGAGCCTAGGGCTTCGTTACAGCATGAAGTTTGGCTGAGCGGTGCCGCAGGTCCACCGTCACTTGTAGCAAGTGTTTGTCGGCGAAAAGGTGGCCCCGAACAGGATTTTTTTCTTAACAGGATGTATTACGAGCTGGTGCTCTCCCTTCAGGCGGCCATCAGCGTCGCAAGCAACAGCGCCCCCCCATGTATTTTAATTTTTAAGGCACAAGATAAAGCAAACATGACTTGTGTTTTGAGGGTTGATAGCAGAATTATCTTTTGATGATTAATGAAAGTCCTCATTACCGAGACTAGTACTGCTTAATGGTATTCCAATTTTCTGATTCATTAGTGCAGAGAGATAAGGGCTCATATACTCTCCAATCCTGGATGGCAGAAAACTGGTTATGCCTAAATGGTGAAAAAAACCAAGCTCCCACTAGTTGGTTCTCCTGCTCCGTTAGGAAACTGGATAAACAATGCAGCTCCTTCATGATTGACAACAAAATGATCGTTGTATCGGAAGCTGTTAAGACTCTTGGTCTACCTTGACTATGAACTCTATGAACAGGCAGGTCAACGCCATCGTGTCAACATCAGCCTACCACTGTAAAATTCTCAACGCAGCCAGACCATTTCTGTCCGAACAGAACTGTCTCACAATTTCAAGAGCTATAACTGGATCTCGGCCGGATTATTACAAAGCCCTCTTTGTAGAGACATCCATAAAAAACATCACCAACTTCTTAATTGTGCCCTGAGGGCTGCCACCGGTATCTCAAAGAGAACATATCTCTGAAACCAGGAAGCGGGTGCATTGGCTCACTATTAAAGAAAGGCTAGTCTTCAAAACCCTTGCATTGACACACATGCATCCATAACCTGGCATCATTCTACCTTGCTCAAAGAATTGTCAAACCTATCTCAGCCAGACCCACAAGATCTGCATAGACTAACGGGATCTCCATCCCAAAACACAGAGAATGCAGGCTGGTGGGTCCAGTTTCCCATTCCTGGCAGCGAAACACTGGAACTCAATGCCACCTCACATGAGGAGCATGGAGTCACACTTAGCCTTCAGGAAAGCACTAACAAATATGCTGTTTCATCTAAACGAGTTCTCAGACACCTCACCTAGGTAAAAGAACATTCCCTCCCTGCTATCATGTAACTCATATTTCTGAACAAATGAGCAAATAACCTGACTGTAACTAAGACACATTCATGCAACAGCGCCTCAATGCCCTTGGGCTGTTAGTGCACTTTACAAACCAAAATAAATCAAATAAATATGTAATCTCATGGTCAAATGTTGACTGAACAGTTAGCTTTAGATGCTACAGAGGTCGGTAAACGGACTATCTACTTGGGTATTAATATTCACAGTGCTTAAAAGTACCATGCATGAAGGGCTATCTGCATTAATACTGCAGTGACCTGTTTTGTTGAGTTTCTATTTCAATTACAAAAGTAACCATGTTTTTGTTTGTTTGGGATCAGCACTTACACTGGCTGGAGAGTCCGGTTTTGAATGTCTTAATTGCATTTTTTAAGATAAGAAAGAGGTTCTGGCCCCTGTGATTGGTGTAATGACAATCTCTCGGCCTTTAGCCAGGGCTCTGCCACTGGTAGCAGGCGAAGATTAATCGTCTGAAGGGTTGCACAGAGCAATGCCAGAGGTTAAGATTAATTCTAAACCTTCCATCCGTCACCTGTTCTGTTTTGGATATTTAAACTAGACATTGCATACTCTGTGCCCCAGATAAGGATTTGAGGGAGGGGGATATTTTACAAACTGTTTTTATAATTAAGGGTGTAAATTAAATTGTAAGAGTAAACCTGATTTGCCTCAGCAAGAGTGTAAAAATTATGCTGCAGGCAACCAAAACATGATTAAACTTGAAAATGAATGGGGCTCATTGGAAACAAAATACAGAGTTGTGTAGCAAAGATGCTTGGCTTCAAACAATCTATTTGTATTTAATTTGTAATTTGTTTATTAATATACATAAAGCCAAGAAGGACTTTGTGTATAGCATATTAACATATATCACACAACATCAATATACACATTTAAAAAACGACTTAATATCTTGTAACAAAATAATCTATTCTTATCACAGGTCAAAATGCACCTTGTAAACTGGGGGATAATTCATATTTACAAGTTAGCATATTAAAATGGGTATCAAAGATGAATAAATAAGTCTTTAAGTAAAAATCAAGAAGGCAATATTCACAGGACAACAGTAAAAACAGATACGCCTACATTAATACTGTGCATCTAAGATTTCCCTAAATGTTTGGTAAAATTTGATCAGATGAAAGAGTTCATACCATTACCTTCCATTAGAATAATCCATAATTGGACTAAGTTCTCAACGGGAAACGTGTTGTAAGATTTAATTGCCTTATTTCTTAGAGCAGGCAGGCTTTCACATTGCAGAATGATATGCTTCGAAGATTCCATTTCCATTTCGCCACATAGACGACATAATCGGTTATGCCGCTCTATTCCAATTTGAGCTCCTTTGATTTCAAGTACTCTAGATGCATTACATTTAAATATCAGATATTGCCTTACCTTTTGGGTAGGCATCAATGTATACAGGACATGTCTGCGTTCCATCCAATAATCTAGAAAAGGACCACTGTTGGTGTTGGATCCAAGTTGAACCATATCATTCTATTTGCTATAATCCTCCGAGGTATCTGATTCTTTTCTTTTGTATTGCTACAGTAGACTCATCTCCGCCTTCTTCTACCTACTCTACCCACTTTCTATAATAAGTAGCAAGATTTCCCATTAGCCCGAATCGTTCAATATTTTCGATTTTAGAGGCGGCAGCAAAAAACTCAACCATCAAAGTGTGATTATTTAAGGCATAATGTGCTACCCGCATCCATACTTCCTGTTCGCGTCTCAACTTGTGAGATCTAAGCCATCTCTGATAGGCTATTTAGCAGTTTAATTTTGTTAGCTATATCAGTCTCATCACCTTCGATGCTGGGATATGCAAGTAGATTAGCAATATCCTTGCAAAGGCATCTTTTGGTATCCTAAATTCTCTTATTGTATCCTTGGCCCTTATGAGTTTTTACATTCCATCTTTCACTCAGACTCTGAAATTGTCATCTAACTTTCGTTGTGTCTTTAATCTTAGATAGTAAAGCTATGAAATCAGTCAATGGATCAGAGCCGATAGGTCTACAGCAAGCTTAGCTTTGTCTAAGTTGGTTTTGTTCCACTGTATATGATTTACAGCATCGTTTAGGTATATATTTCCATTAAAATCATATTGGTCGAAAAGTCTGACACAAAGTAGCATATGATCACTTTCTTGTCTTATAATTAAAGACATGTCTTCCACCAATCTCATAGCCCATAGAGTTGACAAATACATAGTCTAAAGTAGATGCTGACTTACCACTTATCATGGTAAAGGCTTTTTGGCCATCACCTCCACAGTACCCATTAAGCATTTTAAAGTTAAACATAAATAACATTTCAGCCCATCTTTTTCATTGGCTATTAAATTCAGTATCATTGTAGACTTCAGACTTATGTGCAAGAGGAAGACCTTCAGGTAACGCTCTCAACCCATACTGGTATCGTATGGTCGGATTTTGCCAATAAGTTGGTTTACCAACATAACATTAGTTTTATTCAACACTAGGCTGAGTGGATCGTAGATGTTAATTAGTACCATCTCCGTACACTCTGATAGATCACATGATATTTTTACCAATTGGATCATTTTAATTCTCGCTGTATTCAATTATGCGCCATGGGTGACAAAAAGTTACTAATAAGCCTTCTTTAGGTTGTCCTCTTGGTCATTTTGTAGCCAATACCTGAGCAGTGCTTCTATCATCAATCTCACACATCTCCATCATCCACGTTTCTTGTGGAGTCACCAGGACATAGAGATGAATGTTTGCTAACAGTCCTTCAGGGGCCAACAGATGGTTTGAGCCTCTAATGTTGTTACCTACAAGGTTGGACAAAATGCGCTTTAAAAGCTGAAGGTAGCCATTGCCAGTAGCCCTCGGACTTCTCACCGTCATTTCGGCTTATCGGTTCATTTTTGTCACCACTCCTTTAGGGAGAGGCCAAGCTAGAGTCGACACGTGGCGAGTGTCCTGTCTGATCTCTGATATGGCACTTGCCACTTATTGCTCTTGTTATGTCATTTTAGTTTCCACACTATATTTTAGGGTATTCATGTATGCAGTCCCACACTTAAAACACAGACGGAACAATTCAACATCATAATTCAGAGTATATTTAAGAGCTTGATCAGAGGCAAACCAGACATTCTTTATGGTTTTGTTGAATTCTACTAGTTGATCTACCATCAGTATGTCATCAGTAGTAATACTTCTGAGTGGAACAACACTATTAAGTACTCTCTGCTCTATTGAGGGGAAAGTGCCATTTTTGCTCACAGATATACTGTAGTTGAAGGACTCTGTCAACTTGCGTTTCAACACGGGTACCACTGGGACAAGTGTTATCAATCACATGCACTTCTTCTGCATCACCTTGACCCTCTAGGCTGATAGACCTAGATATTTTGGAAGTATCAACAAACAAACACTTTACATCTTCTAATACATCGTCTAATACAACATGCTTAAGGCCAGCACATGACCTCTGCTTTCCCTTTTTCCGCACTTTGCGCACTGCAGCTATATGAAATTATTTACTAAGTTTACTTACTTTATCAACATCATATGTTGGTATGACCAAGTAATTACGTATTTGTCATTTATTAGTCTGGGTTTGGTTGTGGCTAATGTACTTTTTTGACAGCGTTTATCCCTGGTACAGATTTGAAGCAGTTATGTTTTGTGGTTCATATTTTTTTTCCATACTGGTCACATTTCTGATCACTTACACCAGTGTCTATTTCGCATATTGTCAGGCTTAATACACGTTCATTCGCTACACGTGAATTTGCTTACAGTCTGGGGGCCTTAATACATAATCGTTTGAAAAATGTTTTTTCATTTTCTTTTTTTTTTTCTTGACTTTTGACTTCATTTCTCTGGACGTGTTGACTGTTGTCACCAGCCACCTTTCTGACTCAACAAAGGACTTCTACTGTGAAGGTTTTCTCCAGCAGCGCCAGGCTTACCTGCCTTACTATCAGCTTCCCCTATTGTTGCTCAAGATGCATATTCCACTAAGTCGCTTGTCGCCAACGGGTCCTTCTCCATTTCTGCATTTTTTATGTATGTTTCAGTTCCCTAGTCTGAGTATTTTTCTCCCCTTATTGATGCTTTTATGCAACAGTAAGGACTGTACATAAATTCTTTTTTTCAAATCTGGCACAGCATTCTACCACAGTAGTTAACATATTTTCAAGTACAATAGACATGTATGTCGAGTTAAAGCTAGCATTACTTCCCATATAGTAATATCCACTTTGTATACTATGGGCAAGTCGCAGGTCAAAATGTATCCTTCATCTTTGGTGTTATCAATATAAGACTCGCTCACAACTTCTCCATTTTCATTAGGCTTTACTTGCACACACAATATGGATGGCATGGCTGATGTTGCTTAATGTTGTGGTTTAGGGTTCACTAGTGTTACATCTCTTGTAGATACATTAGGACTAACAGTATTTAAGTAACCTTTTGGACTAATGTTGGGTGTGGAGAACAATCACCAATCTCCAGCATACTTTTGTGTATCATCACATCATGTGTGATTTGATTATTAGTAGTATTAGGCCACACAATAGGGGGCTCGCTACATAAGTTCAAATCAGGGTGACTGTGTGTTCAGGTGTGTCTGCCGAAACGCAGCTTCTGGGGAGTAAGAGGGGGGTAAGGGCCTTTGCTGGTAGCACAATGTCCATTCTTTGGTGGTGTGGGTCAGGGTTTATAGCGGTCTCAATGGTACCACAGCCGGAGGGACTAAGGATCTTTTCTAGAAGTTTAGTACCAACACATTGTAGTGATTCATTCAGTGAGCAACAATTAACTGAAGCGAAACCCCTTATGTGGAAGGACCGAGGGCTTAAGAATAGAGTATACAGAACACAGGGTGTCCTGCCACTTAATAATTCAACATACAGTGATTAATGTATGTAGTATTAAACAAAAGTGCTGGCTCATTCATTCCAGCCAGCACTTTTGCTTAATACTAGACCCTGCGTTCCGCTACTAACGCTTGAACGCCATTTCTTCCTCCTCTGATTCTAATTGTTGTGGTGTTAGTGGAGAGGTATTTGTACTTCCACATTATGAATAAAATGTTATAAGTCTTGGGGTCATTTTTCTTTTCTATTAGCAACAATTGTCTTAGGAAGGCCTGCGATGTTGCAATGGATATGCACACGGTGGAGCCACACCATCCGTTTGTGCTTGCTCTATCGGTTTAGTATTAATTATGCCTTTTCCTGTATACTTCTCACTCTTATTCTCTCCAGAGCACATTACTTTCGCACTCCTACCATTCTCAGCTGTCGCTGGATTCAGCATATTTACCTCGGTTTTCCTTCAGTTTCGAGATTCGAGACACAGAAGAACATTGCAGGAGAGGGGCCATGGGGAGGGATTGAGGAAGGGCAGAGGAGGGAAGCAATGGCACTGCCCACCCTTTTTGAGATCAGGTCGACTGCTCAACTTGGCATAACGCACATGATCATATATTGACCTGAGGCTTCAGTATTAGAAAGATAGGGGAAGGATATGTTACCCTCTCGGAATAGAGGCTAAAACGGCCACATATAGCTTATAATTATAGGGGGGAAGGGCACAGGCTCAGCACGACCAGCGAACAGTACATTTCCGAGTGAACTTCCCGATGCGCGCTACTTCTGGCAATTATAGTACTTTCTGGTTGGTTGGAGGGGCCTTAATCAACTCTACAAATATAATGAAAAAGGCACTATATTAGGCACAGGCACTACAAAGAACTATAAAGTGTTTCAATATTACTAGCTGTTATTTTAGCCCAAGGCGGATACAATGTCCATGGTACTTTTGAAAAAGCAATTGCAAACACAAATGTCCACCTTGGTGCCGTAGTCAAACAGCACAGCTTGTAGCATACAGTACACTTCCCGATGCGCGCAACCCTCTGGCAATTATAGTACTTCCTGGTTAGTGGGAGGGGCATCAATCAACTCTTGGTAAAGTAGTCCAACAGCACAGCTTGCAACGAACAGTACACTTCTGAGTGCACTTCCCGATGTATTACATTTGTGAAAAACCTTCACCTGCACACATGCATCTTGATGATTAATGAACATAGCACAGGGTCTCTTAAAAAAATACTTTTGTGCAATACAGGCTTGCTTTCACTGAACAAAGCATAATTTGATACAAAGGCTATTTCCCAATTGTATAATTCGGGTTTTCCATCTTGAGTTACTGAAATGCTAGAGAATAAATGTTCATAATGCTTCTGTTTTCTCCATGAGAATCAACGGGGACAAAACACAGCAGAGGTTGAAAAGAAGGAAATTCCTTATCTCGCTATTGCTTTTTTTAAATGCACTGTGCACACCGCTCAGAGACAAAATGTGTTTTCAGGGGCTTCTCCATTTTCAGCTATTTCATCCATGCAGATACAAATCAGATGTCTTCTGGTGTCTGTCAAGTCACCTGCCCTTTGCTTTCAACTGGTGCATACATGATGCGCATTGAAAGATTAAAGCTATCATATTTACAAGATTTTAATGTGTTAAGAGCTCTGGTACAACACTTATCTGGAGGTCTAAGGTTTCCTGCTTTATTTAGCATTGATAAAACGACAACCTTCACTCTTAACACAATGTTAACTGGATTTTAAGATGAGTAAGACTAACGAGTGTAACATGGGCTACCCTACACAATTTTTACAAATGTTATTTATTGGATAACCTATTCATTTATTGGATTGTGTAGGTTAGCGCATGTATTGCTCTTATAAGAATTGTGGATAACCTACACAAGGCTTTTACCAGAGCACAGTAATTACTGCGCTCTCCGCCCATACCACCTTACCTATGCTTTTGGTTTTTCCGTCACGCATCCATGGATGAACAGGGGCAAACTGGGAATGGCAGCTGCCCCAAAGGGAGCTTCCCATTGCTGTGGCCCTTATCCAGCTGCCTGGGCAAGGCTGCCCTGGTGGAGTTCCTAAAGATGGCTGTTCCATCCAGGTGGATCTGCAGGCCTGTCCTCACTGGTCTGTGCGGGAGGAGGGAAGGGCGGAAGGCAGGACCGGGGAGAGAAGGGGATTTGAAGATGCTAAATGAAAAATGGAGGTTAGGGGTGGGCAGGAGGGAAAGTAAATAAATGCAGGTGGAGGAAATATAAATAATTCAGGCGGGCGACAACTAAATAAATGTGGGCGGAAGGGGAATTAAATAAATTAATGCAGCTGATGGAGCGGGCAAAAATATTTAAATTAAACGGTCTGGGAAGGAGCAGGCATGGAGAGAAGGGCGAGACCCAGAAAAGGAGCGTGGCGGGAGGGGTACCTACTTGCTTGTGTTTCCACTCAGCATGTGCGCTGGAAAGAAATTCCTTGAGTTTCAGCATGGCAAGTGATCCCCCATGGCTGGATGGCTGTTCCGGGCATGTGGGTCTGTGTGGGCCTATCTGTACTGTTCTGGGCGGGCAGAGCGAGCGGAGGGAGGTGGGGACAGTGGAAGCAAGGGGGATTTGAAGATATTAAATGTAAAATGGAGGCTGCAGGTGTTTCTACACTGGCTGTGTGCTGGAAAGGAATATATAGGTGAAACCCTATTCCTGAGCTCGGAGCTACTGGATGGATTTTTGGATTTGGAGGATAAGCAGGTCTGTTTACCTTCTCGAGGATATTCCGGCTTTTCCTGCCATTGCCCAATTTTTAAGTGCTATTCTGGCCATACTGGCTGGGTGCAACAGACTGGGCAAAGCTCCGTGTTTGGATCCTTGGCTGCTGGGTGCCCTTTCCGAGGTTTCATCATCCTGCTTTTGTTCCTGCTCATCTGCTGGGGCCAGGCCTGGCCCTCCATCCTCGGGCTGTTTTCCGGACCATTTTACTGAATTTTACCCCTGTTCTCCAGCATGGGGTCTGGCATGGATTCACATGCTCATCAATATTCCCTGTCGTCATGCCGGGAAACCTCGGTATAGAAAAAAAAATCAGTATCGGTTTTGTTTCTGATCTGTCTTTCTTAGTAGTAACCAATCGCTGGTCTCTGGGTCATACTGCCCCCAGCCAATGACTGCCCTCTCCCTAAGCCCCGCCTCAGGCAGCCATCCTCAGATTTTTACCGCACGTTCAAGTGTTGGGAGTCCTCGTGCTGTAGCTCTCGAGCTTTTGCTGCGTTTTCGCGCTTTTTCAGGAGATTTTTCTCATTTTTCGGTTAAATGGAGCCTCAAGCTCCACCGTTTCTACATCCGTTCAACGGGATTCCGTTTCAGAGTTTTCTACGGCCCTCAAGGGTGATGATTTCGTCGAGTTACGCTTTTGGAGGATTCCAGAAGTTCCGAGGCCTACCCCGGACATGGCGCAGGAGAAGGGAAGCTCGACGCCCGGGAAGCTGTTCAGGACCTGCCCTGGATGCCAGCTTCAGAATGTTTTCAAGGAGGACGAGCATTCGTTATGCCTCTGTCTCCATGAGGACAAGACGCACACGGAGAAGGACTGTGCGTTTTGTGGGAACATGTCGGAGCGGACCATGAAGGATCGCCACCTCCGTCTCGCCAACTGGCTGGAAGGGAAGAGCCCGTCAGGTGAGAAGGAAGTCCTAGCGGTCTTCTAAATCCTGTGAGGGCGCCCCGGCGACGGGACCCAACAAAAGGCCAAGCACCGCGAGTCCGCGGGCACCGGGAGCGCCGAACAGTCGGGCTCCTTGGCTGCCAGGCAGGGCGCATCCTCCCCGGCGCCATCAACCACGAGCCAACGCTCTGGCTTGGGTAAGAGGAAGTCCGAGAACCCGGCGAAGCGTCTGGAGAGACCCCGGTCGATCTCGAAGATTCTGGCAGAGGGGGAGCGAGGCTCGGACCCTCCCCCCAAGGTGAAGGCCCCAGGCGTACATAAGGTGACAATTGCCTTAATTCACCCTGCTAAGACCTTGATTGAGGATGTCGCAGTGGCCCTGGCTCAGCCTGTGGAGGTTATGCCAGTGGAGGTGACCTCAGGACCCAGAGTCTCCCTGCCACCACAGAGGGAGTCGTCTTTCAGGCCCATTAAGAAAACCCCCACAAAGTCCTTTTTGGAAAAGGTGGGGGAGGGACAGGTGGCCATCATGGATATGGACACGACCTCTGAAGAAGAGCTCATCGAAGTCGTGGAAGAGGCGGAGCCCATCGGGAGGGGGGCGATGACGAGAGCGACTGTGTCGCCGACGAGGTTCCTCAAGAGCCCTCGCGCCCGTTGTTTCCGGCGCCGCAGGACACTTCGGCGGCCATTTTGTCAGCGATTCAGTCCTTATGCTCGGAGATAAGGACAAGGTTGCCCCTCCCCCCGACGGAGGTACCTGAGCCAGACCCGACGGGGGAACCAGAGCCGGGACCTTCAGAAAGTCCACCGCATAAGAGGAGGACGACGCATCCTACGCCACCTCTCCCACCTTTGCGGGTTGCTCTGCCTTTCCCCCGGTCTACTTCCCATGGGGATGATACAGGCACGGCTACTACAGGTACAGATGACGACGGAGGCGACGACGGGACGCGTGCCCGCCCGACGAGATTGAATCCTTTCATGCCATGATTTCCAGGGCATCAGAGCTCTTCCAGCTCTGCCCAGAAGAGAAGAAGGAAGGGTTCCTTTACCAACGGCGCGAGGCTAAAAGGAACACGGTCCTCGCCGTACCACTTCTTGATGACATCTGGGATGAGGGGCTCGCCCTCCTCAAGAACCCTGCCACGGCGCTGGCAAAGAGGGACCGGTATGAGAAGAAGTACCGCGTCCCCGACGCTGCCCCCTTGTGCCTTCGGGCGCAACCTACCCCGGATTAAGTCGTCTCGGCGGCAGCAAAGAAGAAAGCTGGGGGGGCATCGGCCTCAACAACTTCCCCGCCAGACGGCGAGGGCAGGAAGCTGGACACGATGGGACGACGGGTCATCTCATCCGCAGCGACGACTATCAAGGCGGCCAACGCCCTGGCTATCGTAGCCCGCTACGACAGGGAGTTGTGGTTCAAAATCGCCCCTCTGTTGGACTTCCTTCCGGATGCCAAAAGGGCTGAGTCCCTTGAAATCCTACAGGAAGGTGAGATTGCTTCGGACCAAGCCATCACGGTGGCAACGGACTTCGCCGACACCGGTTTCCACCAGTTGGGCAACGGCTTTTGCCTGAGACGACGAGGATGGCTCAAGGCGACGGATTTCAGCCAGGACGTACAAACCAAGGTGTTTTGGACATGCCCTTCGACGGGAACCACCTGTTTGGGAAGGCGGTTGATGAGTCCCTTCAGGCCATCAAGACAGACACGGAGACTGCCTGGGCACTGGGAGTGCTCCAACAACGACGGCCGTCCTTTCGGAGCTCCGGAAGCAGACAAGGTGCCTCCAAGGGATCCGGCAGTGGCTCCTCCACGTACCGCCAAGCGGCATGATCTTTGTCCCAGGAAGCCTACAGGGGACGCGGCAAGTCAGGTGGTGCCGGTCATCGTCGACAGGGAGGTCAAGGAGGCAAGGCGGCCTCCAAACAAGATTGAACCGACCGTGGGGTCAGGCCCCCGCCGAAGCACCTCGGTGGGAGGCCGGCTGGCGAAGTTAGTCAGCGTGTGGGAGTCCACCTACACCGACCGTTGGGTGCTGGACGCCCTGGCCCAAGGGCACGCCCTCGAGTTTCAGAAGAGGTGCCCTCGCGTTCCACCCATGGCCAGGAAGGAAAATCACGTCCCTCAACTAATGTTGGAAGTAAGGGCGATGCTCAAGAAGGGTGCCATCGAGCTCGTCCCAAAGAGGCTTCGGGGCTCCGGAGTTTACTCAAGGTACTTCCTCGTAAAAAAAAGACGGGAGGATGGCGCCCCATCCTGGACCTGTGACGACTGAACAAGTACATCAAGGCACAGAAGTTCCGGATGGTCACACTCCAGCACGTGGTGGGACAGCTGGAGGAGGGCGATTTCCTGTCGTCGTTGGACTTGGAGGATGCGTACTTCCACATCCCCATTCTAAAAAGACACCCTCAGGTTCGTGGTCCAAGGGCGGCACTACCAGTTCAAGGCCCTCCCGTTCGGATTGAAGTCTAAATCCAGGGTGTTCACCAAGTGCCTCGCACCGGTGGCGGCGCGGCTACGTCTACAGGGGATCCACGTCTACCCCTACCTGGACGACTGGCTCATCTGGGCAAGGACAAGGGAGCTCGCCGTGGAGCACACTGCGAAGACCGTCCAGCTGTTCACGGACCTGGGATTCTCCATCAACTTTCCAAAATCCCACCTGGTTCTGTCGCAAGTCGCCCTGTTTCTGGGAGCCAAGCTCGAAACAGTGGCGCGGCTGGCCTCGCCGTCGGAGGAAAGGATCAGGACCATTCTGGGCAAGGTGCAGCGTCTGCTGGCCACGGACATGGCCAGGGTAAGATCTATCAAGTCCCTCCTCGGGATGATCTCCTCCTGCATTTATCTGGTGCGCCTTTGCAGGCTTTGGATGCGCCCGTTACAAGAGTTCCTCGACGCCCGCTGGGTCCAGTCGACGGGCAGCTTCGAGGATAGGATCCCTCAACGAGACGTTTCGTTAGGCGATCCGGTGGTGGGGTACCCGCTCTCATCTGTCGGCGGGCACGGACTTTCAGACCCCAGCTCACCAGGTGACGGTGACGACGGATGCCTCCCTGGAAGGTTGGGGAGCGCATTCCGGAGATCTTCACGCGAGAGGCCTTTGGCTCCCGGAGGAGAAGTCACTCCACATCAACATCTTGGAGCTCCGCGCAGTGTTCTGGGCCCTCAGGTCTTTTCTTCCGTCCCTCAAGGGCAAGGTGGTGAGGATCTTCACCGACAACACCACCATGATGTTCTACATCCGGAAGCGGGGCGGAACCAGATCCCCTGCCCTATCCAAGGAAGCCCATGATCTGTGGCATTGGGCCGTAGCCCAAGGAATGTTTCTGGTGCCTCTTCATCTGGCAGGAATAAAAAACACGATCGCCGACTCACTCAGCAGAGAGCTGCGCTTGTGCCACGAGTGCAAACTACGCCAGGATCAAGTGGATTGACTCTTCCGACGATGGGGCGAACCCCAAATCGATCTCTTCGCGACGGCGACGAATTCCAAGTGCCGGAGGTTCGGCAGCAGGTTCCCCCAGCCGAGGAGCATGGGCGATGGTTTCTCGTTCACCTGGGACGGCCTATTTCTTTATGCGTTCCCTCCGCTGCCTTTGCTGCTCCGGCTCATCAACCAGCTCAAGAGGTCCCGGTGCAGGATGATCCTCGTCGCACCGGCGTGGCTGAGACAGATCTGGTTCCCGGACCTTCTGGACTTGTCAACGTCCATACCAGTCAAGCTGCAGACGGACGCAGATCTTCTCTCCAGAGAAGGAGGCGCCGTTCTTCACCACAACCGGGAGTCGCTGAACTTGCAGGCCTGGCTCCTGCAGCACTAGAGTTTGGAGGGTACGACATCCCGGCCGACTGCAGAGAGGTTCTTGCAATGGCCAGGGCGTCCTCAACTCTCAAGTGCTACGGACATAAATGGAAGAGGTTCTCTGTCTGGTGCCGTGCACAGAAGATTAACCCTCTGCGGATTATGGCCCCTCAAGTATTGCCGTACCTACTGTCATTGGCCAAGGCTGGACTAGCGCACGCTTCCATCAAGATACATCTGGCCGCCATCTCACGATACACCAGAACTATGGGACGGGCGTCGTTGTGGTCTCATCGACTGGTGAAGGAATTTATGAAAGGATTGTTCCGATCATTCCCGCCGGTGAAGGCCCCTGCCCCGGCGTGGGAGCTCAACGTGGTGCTGACCAGGCTCATGGGGGGGCCCCATTTGAGCCTATGCATTCGGCACCGTTGAAATTTCTGTCGTGGAAGACAGCGTTTCCCGTGGCAATCACCTCCACACGACGAGTGGGAGAGATCCAGGCCCTATCTTGCAAGCCGCCATACTTGACGTTTCACGACACGAGGTTGGTGCTGAGGATGCACCCCTCCTTCATGCCCAAGGTGCCGTCGGACTTCCGCCTCAACGAACCCTTGGTGTTGCCAGTTTTCTTCCTGTCTCCTTCGTCGCCGGCTGAAAGTAGCTCGCTGGACGTAGCTAGAGCGCTGAAGTTCTACGTGGACCGCACGAAGAGTTTCCGGAAGACATCACAGCTGTTTGTGAACTTTGGGACTGTGAATCAAGGGAAGGCTCTCTCGAAGACTTGCATTTCCAGATGGCTCTCCGGCTGCATCATGCACTGTCACGGCCGTCCGAGAGCCCATTCGACCAGAGCGATCGCTGCTACCACGGCGTTCCTGTCTGGTGTGCCCCTGCTGGACATCTGCAGGGCTGCGATGTGGAGGTCGACGCACACCTTCACAAGATTCTGCTGCGTCGATCGGGACTCCAGGGACTCCAGGGAGGAGTCCAGGGTCGGCCAAGCAGTGCTGCGCAACCTGTTCGCTTAAGGTGAGCCTGGTGAGGAGGTAAGAGATGCTTAATGTTGAGTTATTGTATTGCTTAATGTTGAGCCTGTTGCCACCTCCCGTGGTTGTACATGTGTGTACTGCTATGTATTCTCTTATTCATGAGCATGTGAATCCATTCTAGACCCCATGCTGGAGAAGGAACAAGTTACTGACCTGTAACTGTTGTTCTCCAGCATGGGTCTGGCATGGATTCACATGCAAACCCTCCCGCCTACCCCTCTGGTCATACTGCCACTTTACGTGCTACCAAATCTGAGATTGGCTGCCGGAGGCGGGGCTTAGGGAGAGGGTAGTATGACCCAGAGACCAGTGATTGGTTACTACTAAGAAAGACAGATCAGAAACGAAACTGATACTGATTTTCTTTTTTTCTATACCGTGGATTCCGTGCCTGACGGGGAATATTCATGAGCATGTGAATCCATGCCAGACCCATGCCGGAGAACAACAGTTACAGGTAAGGAACTTGTTCCTTTCATGCCAAGGCATACTGCCTTGATTTTGCCACCTGGAAAGTTGTTGGGACTCTCCAAACCCACCAGGTCTGCTTGCCTGCATCGTCTCTGGTCGTCACCAGTGTTTTCCTTCTTCAGTCTTAGTTTTTGTTGATGTTTTGACCACGTTTGCCTGCTGAGCCGCTGGGGTCTGCCATCTGTGTAGGTTCTGCAATTGTCCTGGAGACATCTCCGTCGTGGATTCTACCTCTGGATGGTGGGTCCCACTCCACTGAAGGACGATTGTTCTTCTTTTGGGCCACTGGGCTCATCGTTGGCTTGGGGTGTCAATCCCTGGGGCTGGGTGACTGGAACCTTCATTTTGCCCTTTAAAAAGAAGCTATGTTTTTGCCTTATAGGAAACACCTTTCTGGAGGCAACCACTATAAGTACTTAACTCTACTCGGTTGGTGGGTTATTCCAGATTTATTCCATATACTCCCTCTACAATGCTGGTCAAAAAATGCACATCTAAACTGACCAGCTAATTTTCACCCTGGACCTTTGGCAACTTTGGCCATGCAGTAATATTGTGTGCTGCAAGTTATTTCAACAGAGTGGTTGTTTTATTTTATTGGCGATTTTCAGTTGCTAACAAATTGCTTTTGTTTTTGTTGCAGAAGTTGAAGCAGAAGAATCAACAGCTGAAGCAAATTATGGATCAGTTGCGGAATCTCATCTGGGATATAAATGCTATGCTTGCCATGAGAAACTGAACTGTTATTTATAATCTTTTTTTTTTTTAATTTTTTTTTGGCACATTTGTTTGTGCGTTCATTGGTCTCTAAGGACATGTGTTTTGGATATGAAGCTACATCTTCACTTTTAGACCACCCGGACATCATTTTATTGCCTTCCAACTCATTTAATTTCTTTTGTCATGTATGTATATTAATACTTTAAAGAAAAATAATGGCGGTAATGTAGCATTAGATTCTATTTTTTATACTTTGCTGTCAAAATAAAAGGAATTTACTAAATGCAGGTCTTTATTTATTTTCTCTCCTGCAATTAACTATTAAGATGTGTTGGCATGTTAATTTTTCTTTGAATAGTAACATATCTAATGTAATTTAAAACTATAAATCTGGTACTACCCATCTAATACCTGTACAAAGTATTTATCCATTTTACTGATGTACAACTTATCTTCTTTTTACTAACATTTGTCTCTGCCTGTCCAAGATAAAGTTTGCATATGTAATGCTGTCGGAAACTGTGTGGTTCTCTTGGTACTTGGAGACCAGGCCGTGGCAGTTGAGCTCCTGACATTTCATTTGCCACATAGTATGAAAACGTATCTGATCTTTTATTGCAGGATTTTGGAATGTTAAATTAATTGGCCGTAATGCCATGATCTATATTTAACCGCCACTTTTTATTTTACAAGTCGAGCAGTAACCGAACGTCATTAAAATGGGTGAATTCTTTAAGATCAACAATTCTGCAAAGCACTGCTGTGATTCAGTGACTATATTCTTTGGGGGAGGATTTGGGTAGCACATTATGTTGTGGCTGTATGTATACACTTTTGTTTACATATATTGGGTAGTTTGTATTCTATGACGTTTCCCTTGTTTAATGAAGCAATGCATTCCTTTATCCAAGTGCTCTGCATGGGCTCCCTTACACTAAACACCCTCTTCTGGTCATAAGATTTTGTGTAAGAAACCTTAGTGCTAACATTCTATTGAATATCCCCTCGTTTTGAAGGCAGGTTCTCGGTCAGTCTTTCTCTCTCGTAAGGATACTAGCAATTGTAAAGAACACATTATTTAATGCTAGTAACGTCAATAGGAGGTGGTTGATCAAATTTAAGCAAAATGTCAGATAGCTGAAGTAAAAGTCAGCTAACTGATTTTGATTACAGCTTTCATGTGCACACAGCCCCACTCATTCTAACAATAATTAATTGCCATTCATTGAAATGAGTGAATTTTCCAAAGTGGGATGGGGAGTGTCTAATGATATAAAAGGCCCATGGTGTTGCCCTCCTTGGCAGCATTCTGGGAGTCAAAGAATTAGGCTGTTAATTACTAGAAAGGGATTTTTTTTGTGTTGTAAACAAGCACATTGGTATACTGAAAGACTAGTTGACTGTTTATCTTTCTGCTACTGGTGTCTTGTGCAGCTAGAGTTGACAAAAATTCCAAAAATGTGAAAGTGAGCAGCATGGGATCAGAGGTACATACCATCTTAACAGCTTGTGTGATTGCACCATAATTGCATCATGATGGGGTAAGCCTCAAAATGTGAATTTCCAACTCACGATTAATAATTGGCTTTTCGTGAGTAAGAAATGGTGTATTTTATACAAGTAGCGAATGCACTTTAAACGTCATAGGTTTTAGTAAAACTCTGCATGCGTTATGTTTTATAGTTTGGGATTTGTATTTGTCGGTACCAAAACTATGAATAAACAATTTAAGTAAACGAAGAATAAGGACATGTTAGAAAACAGATAATGTTTTAGTTTTGAATGGTAAAGAGAATATGTGGGAACCAACCTGGGCCTGGAGTTCCAGTCTTTCGTAGTCAATATTCAGAGAGAAAAAAAACAAGATTGGGCGCAAGGTGGCTTGGGGATTGACAGTAGAAACTGGGTTTGAGATTGGAGGGACCAAATGGGACCATAAATGGAACACTAAGCGAGAATGAATGGTAAGCCATGAGAAGGAATGAAGTTGGGGTAGGACAGAGGTGCGGGAGGGGGGGGAGACTGCAGAGTGCACACAGCATTGTGGGGGCAATATGAGAGACTGGAAAACCAGCAAGAAGTGAGGAACAATAGTAAGGACTAGAAGGCATCAAAGTGGTAATAATTTTACTATCATGAAAAGTAAGGAAAGGACAGGCTTTATGTTTATTGTACAATTGAAAATGGCAGGTACAATGTGTAGCGAGCAGGAAATCTAAGGAGCTGACCAGAAATTGCACAGGTGGAAAAAGGAAGGGTTTTGTGGGCTGAAGGCAGGATCTGTCTCTGTCGTAAACATACTGACAATTGTTAAGAGAGAACAGAATTTCAGTTCTTGAGGAGCTAAGATGTAAAGAAAATGGGTGTGCGTTCATGGCTGGATTGCAAGAAGACAAGAAGAGACAGTTGCATGAAGGCAGTCCGAAAAGGAAGAGAAGCAGACCAAGATCTGGGAGTCAACAGCTCGGAAGTGGGAAGAAAAGCTAAAGTAGGAGACAATGGAGGAAAAGGGGGAGGTTTAGAGAGAAAACAGGCGAGAGCTGAGGACTGAGCCTTGAGGGATACCGTGCACTAGGGGAAAAGTAGTGGAGCGTTTACCGGCCCAAAGAAATGGAACAAGATTGGCCAGACACGCAAGATTGAAATCATTGAAGGACAGATCCAGAGAACCGAGGTTGGACCTGAGAGTAGGTTGATCAACGGTAACGAAGGCAGCTGAAAGATCATGAACGATGATAATTGACGAAAAAGCCTACAGTGGTGAGATGAAATAAGAAAATTGGATAGGCTCAGCAAAGCTATTTCTATTGAGTGGAGATAGCGAAAACCAGATTGTGATTGCAGAAGAATAATGTTGGTCAAGATAGGAAGCGACTCGCGAATAGACTACGTATTCTAGAATTTTACATGGAAATGGAAGAAGCAAAATATGATGGAAATTGGTCGGCAAGGCAGGATCAATTATGTTTTTCAGTAGTGTTAGGATGACTGCTTTCTTAAAGTGGATTGGTTCAATTGCACACAGAAGGTAATAATGGCCCCCAGCGTTGCTCTTGTTTTATTATTGTTAAAGTAAAACACTACCCGAATGTTCTCCTTGAATTCTTTTTTTGGCACATACCAATTTGCTCTCCCTACACTATATCGCCTGCATTTGCATTGCAAGTGGGGGAAAGATTGAACAGCCTCAGTGATAGTAACCACTTTGCAGCCATGAGTTATCTCTGGTTTTCAGGTAATAATTGGCCAATAAAATCCAAAACTTACCCATACCATTACAGGAAATAAATTGCATGAAAGAAAATGTTCTTCTACTGTGAATCTGACAATTAAGATGATGTATATGATGTATACGGTCTCCTCTACGGGGAATATTGTTCTTCTAGGTTATAAAAACAGGATGTACAATAGGTACTTAAACTGGCTCATGTAAACTTGATATGGGCTTCTGTAATCCTGGGGAACTGGCTGAGGCATAACTCGTACATTTACCCAGCCTAATTCAATCCCTCCTAGAGATACAATGGGCCTCATTACGAGTCCGGCGGTAGCCGTGCCGGAAAAACCGGCAGGCTGCTGCCGGAAACGAAATACCATTCCACCTCTGTGATTGCCGGAATCACCAGGGCATTCCAACCCTGGTGACCCGGTAATTCCGGAGGCGGAATTCCATAAATCCCCATCCCCATTTCCATGGAGTCCATAGGACTCCATGGGGATGGGGACAATGGAAACACTGGTTCTGTTTATGATGGAGTTGGTGTTCCTATTCTGCCTGCAGGTGGGTGGCGTTACTCCCGCCTGCAGAACTCTGAATCAGCCGGTCCAGAAACAACGATGGCAGCGGATTTAACGCCACCGTTGTTTCCAGACCGGCAGGGTCATAATGAGGCCCAATACTTTAGAAAACATTGGTACTATTATGCCTTCATGTGCCAAATCCATGCTTTCAAAATTCAGTCGCTCCTAGATTACCTTTTCCTTTTATAGGGTGCAACTCTGCCCATTATTAATAATACCTTTTTTGATGTGGCATTTCATTTCCAATGGCTCCTGTATAGTAACTTCATCCAATCTATTGATTTGTTGGATTTTATTTAGTAGGTACTGTATAATGGGATATGTTGACAAATGTGCAACTGCTTGTTGTAAGATCTGAGATCAATTGCATTGGCCTTTCTAAAGTAACTTCTGACAATTTCTTGATTTAATTTCTGGCTTTGCTTTAAACCAACTGCTCACTGGTCGCCCTACAGAAGAAGCCATCAAGGATGCGTTACACTTGTGTTGCATCCCGAGTAGAGAGGAATGGCATCTCTGGCATGTGTTAATCCATTCCATAAAGGTGACCCGCCTCCCCTATATCATGCTAACTCAGGATGAACATCTTCATATATAATGCTTGCGAGTTCCTAAAACTCACCTAAAACAACAATAAACAATATGTTAAAGATGAGATAAATTCACCAATATTATCTAACATTTAATTTATCAAATCAGTCAGTTCATTCAATAGCAGATATGTTTCACAGTACACTATTTCTAAAAGTACACATCTATTGCATTTTTATTTAAACCATGATTTAATCGAGACAGTATTTTTGTTATTGTGTTGTGTTCAAAGCACACCAGTGCATAAAGATGTCATTTCCCTTCCCTTGCATGATTTTTCCACATTTAATTTAACCCATGCCTTTACGATCTCAGCTTTTGTGCCTTACACTGAGATCATTGCCTGTGCCAGCTAGCAGCTGACTAACCTATAACATTTTATTCTGCTAGTTTTGACAAAGAGCCTTGAAACTATGTGACCTTTTCTTTCTTCATTAGGTCTCTTAACTTTCAGCAGATCTATACAACACAAAAACGACATTCTAGTAACATACACCCTATCCTATTTGATGATAAAAGTATTCAGAATATTAATCGACATTCATTTATATTACTTGTGCCGACTGAGCATGCTAACCACAGTTGTTCACTTAAACTTTATGGTTGTTTGAAGGCAGGGGCTTCTCTCCATTCACACTACTTAATTAATTCCATTAATCAAGTTATCTGTATTAAATCAATCATCAGTGAAAAACAAAACAAAGCTTTTTTTTTCAATTCAGTTTTGCCCTCAGATAGTTCATTCTTTATTGCATAAAGCATGTCCATTTGATAGAATTCCATTCAATTCACGGGCGAACTGAGACACCACATTTTGCTGCAGACTGTAAAATAACTTGATCTTGAATTCTACTGAATTTACATCACAGCTGATGTCAAATCTGGCGAAAGCTCCTTTTAAATTTTGTCAGTACTGTTGAGGTGATTCATCTGGCTGAGCTGTCTTAGTTTATGCTGCCTTTTTTGCATCCTGAATGGACCAATATGGAGGGAAGTGTTTTCTAATCTCCCTCTCAAAATCATCCCATGGTAACTTTTCTTGTTCATTCGGGCCCCATATAAAACTGGCAGAACTCTCTTCCATTGTTAGATGGAAAATCCTGACATACTGGGTTTTAGGAGTGTCCAAAGTACAAAACAGTTCGATAACTGATAATGTTCCTCGAAGTAACACAACAAATCTTTCCTAAACAGTTTAATTAACCTCTTAATATTTTTCGTGATTTTAAATGGAATAAACTGTACTTTGTTTAAACCCATCTCTTTCTGCTCTTCAGAAAAATTCCAGTCTGTAGCATTGGAGTGTAGCCAGCCCTCACTGAGTGCACATCAGCTGGCAAAGTTCCTAGTCTGTGGCTTGGCATAGGCTCAGTGACGGTAATGCCCAACTGTCCACAGGGTGAAGAGAACAGTTCTGGGTTTCAAAAAAAAAATCTGAATTTTGTCATTTCATTTCTCGTCGTTGCACATATAACTTCTGTTTCTTTATAAAAAGTTTTTTTTCCTCAGTTTGACTATTAACTCATTCATTTCTGTAATTTGCATTTGGTAATATTAATCACTTCCAACTTTCTATCATCTTCAGACATCAACCTAAATACCTCATCTTCTAAGGATTGTAGGTCCATAGAAGATTGACTGCGATGTTTGCGTAGCACCTACACCACTTACCAAGCACTCCGTCTGTCAGGATACCTTCTAAAACTGTTTTTAAATGGGCAATGTCCCCTTCACTTTCCCCCCACTTGCCTCTCTCTTTGCGCAATCTCCCTAATTAAAGCATCACATTTGGCTCGCAATTGTGAACTAACTTCCCTTTTCTGGGCTCTCTTCTAATTGACACACTTTTTCACCGTGGCTGCCAACTCGCATTCAAATCCTGCATTGACGTCACCATCCATCGTTCTCAGATCAATGAGCCTGTGCAAAATAAATCATGTCTTCGGTCCAAGGAGAACTAAACAGTCTTGCTGTGACATTCGGTCTACTGAGTGAAAGAGCATGAGTGTAGCGCAGTCCCCTCTGAAAACAATTGCCCAGGGCATTGTTCATTTATATGTGACACTATTCGCTCTCACCAACTCGGATAATTTCTGATGTCCTAATTGCTAAAGCAAAAATTTTGCTTCCAGGTATTTACAGAGGTCACTAATTTCAACCTCTGCCATGTCTGCAGTCTGCCAATGTTTATTTAATGCACATCACCGCTCGGATGGTTTACCAATACAGCATGACAACTATAAAGTGCCACGCCTAACACATGCACTTAGCCAATTTATGCCCACATTCTTCACCAACTTGTAGGAATTGGTTTTATTTTATTGTCACCTTTTGTAACTACACTTTATTTTGGGATTCTTGGCTATGCCTCATTAGACTTCATACTGCACTAGGCACACCAGATTTTCACACCGACTTTACTGGAAATAGCAGACATCAACACTACAATTTTGTGAATTAAATCGGCCACACAATAAAGACTGCTGCGCAAACCTATAATTTCACATCTTTATATGCATGTCTTAAAAATCCATCACTACAATGAGACATTTACATGCACAATATATTTCAAAACCATCAGCAAGACATCACTTCAACCATGCATTTTGTTGTAGAAAGAACATGCAGTTTCACACTGATAGTTTTTCTTTGGGTTTTAAAAGCTATTTAGTATTCATTAATACTGCCTGCACCATGGATTAAAAACCTTTATCATTTCTCCCATGTATACTATTAATAGATTGGGGATGCAGTTGGGATACACCATGCAGTTCAGTGGTTATGTGGACAGTTACCAGTTATACCTGAGCCCCACTAACTGTCTACCCCTGGACCTTTTAGTCAAATGTCAGGTTAGTCTGATGTTCGAACTAATGGGATCTCTTGTACAAAATAATTATTCCCATAACCAATTTAGATTAAGATGGCTTCAATGTCTTTCGGGTACTGTGAAAAACGATTAAATTACCTTGGAGGACAATTTGACCTGGCCGACTCAAAATTCCCTTGCAAGAAACCTCAAAAGACTTATTTGGTGATCCCTATTTATACATACTCCACTTGAATTGAAACTCTATTCGACCCAGGACCACTGGCCTGCCTGCAGCTTGGGCTCCCCTCGGCAGCTGCTCCAACCTTCCAGCTTAGAACTCTTCAGGATACCACAGCAGCTCAGAACCCTGTCAAGTTGCCAGATTCACAGATATTGGGTCTGCTCACAGTCTTCAACACCTCTGCCAGGCTTGGCACAATGCATTACGCTCAGAGGACAGAGCTACGGCTTGGCTCTCACACATGAGAAAAGCTTTTCAAAAGTTCAAAAAAACAGCTTCAGGTCTTTGCTCAAAATCGGGGCTTGTTAAATCTGAATTCCTGCTCTTTTAAAATCTCAGCAATGCGATAGACAAAGGAGGCTCCGTCAAAACCCACATCATAAATTTATGCAAAACACTGGAGTCAAAAGTGCCCAATGCAATCCACAACAGGCAAAGAGCAAAAATAACCTGTCTCCCAGTTTGTAGTTCTGTATATGGCCTTTCTCAGAACTCGGCGCAGGACCTATAGTTCATATGGCAGCTGAACATAAAACCCACCTACTTTGCCGATGTCACTTCCTTGAACCAGCCTTCTTGTGTCACTAAACACATGACAGAACTTTCAGGAATATTCCAGTCTTGTAGCACCATCTCACCCCCTCTGACTTTTGGCAAGCTTCGCCTATCCTTTCCTGTACACAGAAAGAAATGTTACATGCCATCCCTTCTTCCTGCGTTTGCTGTGCTCAAACAATGGACCTTTGTCCAGTCCCTCACATTTTGCCAGTCCATGCAAATCACCCTTTAATTTCTGTGTTTTTATTTTCAGCTTTTTATGAATCTAATCCTTGCAAGAAAACTAGTTTACAAGCAAATCTGACGATGCATATGCTGCAATGTGAAGCCTCCAAATCAACCCCCTCTTTAGTTTATCCTCAATGCCACACATCAGTACTGGCATCCTAAATCACACGTATAGCATATGCTGCAACGTTTGCATCATTTTAACTGGTGCACACTCTTTGTTGAAATCGGTGGCCCCGTTGAAATTGGGGCATGGTTGAAATGAGTGCATTGCATTTTTCCAACAGTGCTGGGCATTTGTCTGCTTCCTGTGGGGGTTTTAGAAGACCCAGAAGAGGCAGGTAAATGTGTATCCCTTGCTCATGACATCACAGCCATGTACTAAGCAATCCATAATCCTCTGCCATCTTGCCCCAATCAGTGGATACACATTTTGGAAAAAGGTTTTGTGTAGTTTCTTTATTTTCTCTGAGCCCGCTCCATCTCGTCTGCATGCTGTGTGGGGCTGCCATTGATTTTACTAAGACGTGGTTTAAACATTGCCTGCTGATCTGTGTGTCCCGGAGTGGCGGCGCCTGATTGGCTGGGGCAGCCACTTTCTTCCTGCAGACCGCGGAGCTGGCAGGCAGTCGCTGGCCCCCTCAAAGGGCCACCTTTAAGGGTATGGTCTTGCCCTGTCTGGGCCTGTCCGGGTCCTGGAGGGCCCAGAGGGACTTCCATTGTTTTACCTTACATTGCCGTCTTCTCTGGATCCTCCAGCGCTTCTTAATTTGGTAAGCCTTTCTACTCTGTGCCTCAAGCGAGCCCCCTCACTTTGGTATCTACCTCCTGAAAAGATTGAATCACATTACTCGCACATTCACTGTTTCCTTTGGGAGCCCAGAATGCCTTACTATTGATCAGCCTGTTTCACTCGATTGTTGTTGTTTTTTATTTAGCTTGCTAGAGCTCTAATGTTCCTTCACTCGGCTTCTGCCTCAAGCATCAGGGTTCCGGTTTCATGGGATTCTCAAACCCATGGACTTTGTTCTGCCTCATTTTTCTATATGCCTGACAACTACCTAACTTATTTAACATAGGCATACGTCATCCTGTGCTCCTTCATAATTAGGCTGTTGGCCTTACTCATGTCTCGGTTTGACCACATTTCACATCTGGGTATTTTTCACTTTTACTTTTGAATATCAAATATGGGTGTGACTTGCATGTACTTTTGAATCTCAAATCTAAGTTCCTTTAACTGCACTGTGTAAAACCTTAAGCTAAATGTCTTTCTTACTTGCTGGCTCTGCTTAAAGGGTGTTTTTAATTGGATGCCTTGCTCAAAGTTGCAGTTGGACTATATTTTAGATCTAGGGCTGTTTTACATTCTGGTGCTCTGTCGAAATGTTGTTACTTCCCTGTACTTTCTGTCTTACAACTTGGTGGTCTCAAAATTGTTCCTTTGTCTAAACTCCACTCAAAGGTCCTTATTCACCTCCTGTTGGCTGCTAGGCCACCTGTAAATTCTATCGGGCACAGTGAAGTCCCTGTTCCTGACCCACCTAGCCCCACTGTTTCATGGTGCTCTGTCTCCCCTATCATCTATAACGTTTACTCTATCACTTAACTACCTCTCTCACGAAGTCTGAAAGGAAAAAGTTTAAGAAAGCTCTCCTGGGCTCCAACCCTGGCCTACCCATTGCCGATACCTATGTCAATGTTTCCTCCAGACAGACTATCACTGACATCCTCTTCACTGTCCATTCTCCAGACTTATGGACTCCCATATGGTATCTATTCTATCCAGGTTTTCCTCCTCACCCATTAATGGTGGAACCAGATGGGAAGTTCTCTTGGCATACTTCTCATCATCCAGGTGCATTATTATTCTCCAGCGCAGGGTCTGGCATGGATTCACATGCTCATGAATATTCCCAGTCGTCAGGCTGGGAATCCTTGGTAAAGAAAAGATCAGTTTCAGTTTCGTTTCTGAACTGTCTTTCTACTATTAACCAATCACTGGTCTCTGGATCATACTGCCCCCAGCCAATGACTGCCCTCTACCTAAGCCCCTCCTCTGTCAGCCATCTTCAGATTATTACCTCACGTTCACGTGTTGGGAGTCCTCGTGCTTAGCTCTTGATCTTTTACTGCGTATTGCATTTTTTCGAAGAGTTTTCTCTTATTTTTTACGTCAACTCGAGCCTCAAGCTCCACCGATTCTTCTTCTGATCAATGGGGACCCATTTCGGAATTTTCTACGCCCCTCAAGGGCGGATTTTCATCGGATTACACTTCTTGAAGGATTCCGGAAGAGGCCTACCCCAATTCGAACATGGCCCAGGACAAAGGAGATTCCACGCCTACTCGATCCAAACTGTTTAGGAACTGCCCAGGATGTGGAATGCAGAACGGTGCCTCTACTGCCTACACGCCGACAAGTTGCACGTGGAGGAGGACTGTGTGTTCTGCAAGAACATGTCCGTCTGGACCATGAAGGACCGTCGTAAACGACTCGCTGACTGGCTGGAGGCGAAGTGCCCAGCAGCAGGTGAGAAGTCGTCCGAGCGGTCTTCTAAGACCTTTGAGGGCGATCCAGCGACGGGGGGCCAACAAAAGGCAAAGCACTGCGAGTCCGCGGGCTCTGGGCGCCATTGGTTCGGGCTCCTCGGCTGCCAGGCAGGGCGCGATGTCACCAACGCCATCATCCACTCTCTGGCTCGGTGAAAAGGAAGTCCGAGAACCCGGATAAGCTTCGGGAGAAGCCTCGGTCGATCCCGACGGAGAAAGCCAAGGGGGGGCGAGGCGGTGACCCTCCCCCTAAGGTGAAGGCCTCAGACACGCCCAAAGTCGTGAAGGCCCTGATTCACCTGGTGAAGGCCTCGATTGAAAGAGTCGTGGTGGGCCTGGCAAAGCCTGCGGGGGCTATCCCAGTGGAGATGACTTCTGTGCCTAGAGTTTACCTGCCACTCCGGAGGGAAACCTCTTTTCAGCCTATCGAGAAGACCCCCGTGAAACCAGAGGATGAGAAAAAGGGGGGGCACGGTAGCCCTAACGGACACATATACCACCTCTGAGGATGAGCTGGCTGGTGTCAAAGCTATCCTGGACCAGAAGTTCAAGGAGGTCAGGGCCTACGGGAAGGATCCCGACGAGGTGAACGTAGAGAGCAACGGTGGAGCCGACGAGGAGCTGCGGAGGAAATGGAGGACCCCATGCCCCAGCCGTCACTCCCGTCGCAACCGATGCCTACACCACAGGACAATTCAGGAGCAATCTTGATGGCTTTGCAGACCCTGTGTACGGAGAGAAGGACAAGGTTGCCCTTAACCCCAGCGGATGATCCAGCGGCTCCTGGACTATCAGGGAGCCCACCGAGCAAGCAGAGGTGAGTCCACCCTCCCCCTCCCTTCCAGCATTCACCCCCATGCCCTCCTCCGAGGGACGTGACAGAGACTGGGACAGGGACAGCGACGACTGGGACTGACGACGGTGGTGATGACGAAATGGATCTCCCGTTGCCTCCCGCCCGGGCCTCCCCCCCCAGACGAAATTGGCTCAGTTCACGCCATGATCGCCAGGGCATCGGAGCTTTTCCAGCTGTGCCCCAAGGAACAAAAGAAAGAGGGATTTCTTTACCAACAACGGGAAGCCGAAAGGAAAACCGTACTCTCGGTCCCGCTGTTGGACGACATATGGGACGAAGGACTGTCCCTTCTGAAGAACCCTTCCAGGTCATGGATTCTGCTCCTATGTGCCTCAGGGCACAACCGACCCTGGATTCCGTAGTCCCTGCAGCAGCCAAGAAGCAAGCGGCAGGGGCGACGGCGTTATCCTCCACTTCCCCGCCGGACAGCAAGGTAAAGAAGCTAGACTCCATGGGATGTCGAGTCATCTCGTCGGCAGCGACGACCATTAAGGTGGACAATGCCCTCGTGATTGTGGCCTGCTATGATAGGGAGTTGTGGTTCAAGCTCGCCCCTATCCTGGATTCCCTCCATGATCACAAGAGGGCGGAGGCCCTGGAAATCCTGCAAGAAGGATGCCTACTTCCACATCCCCATACACAAAGGACATCGAAAGTTCCTGCGGTTCGTGGTCCAAGGGCGGCACTACCAGTTGAAGGACCTACCCTTCAGGTTGAAGTCGGCTCCAAGGGTCTTTACCAAGTGCCTGGCACTGGTGGCGGCATGGCTGCGCCTGCGGGGGGTCCACGTATACCCCTACCTGGACGATTGGCTCATCCGAGCAAAGTCAAGAGAACTCGCGGTCGACCACACAGCGAAGACCCTCCGCCTGCTCACGGAACTAGGATTCTCGATCAAACATGTGAAGTCCCGCTTGGCGCCATCGCAGGATGCCCTGTTCCTGGGAGCCAGACTCGACACAGTGGCGCTGTTGGCCTCACTGTTGGAGTAAAGGACGAAGGCCATCCTGGGCAAGGTACAATGGCTGCTGACCATGGAAGTGGCCAGGGTGAGGTCCATCAAGTCCCTGCTTGGCATGATGTCATCGTACATCTCCCTCGTGCGTCTGTGCAGGTTGCGGATGCGGCCACTGCAGGAGTTCCTCGATGCCGTTGGATGCAGATGGCGGGAAGCTTCGAAGACAAGATCCCACTCAACGAGAGTTTCCATCAAGCGATCCGGTGGTGGGGCACCCGCGCGCATCTCGCACCAGGCATGGATGTCCAACGGTGGGGCAATCCCCAGATGGATCTGTTCGCTACGGCGACAAACACCAAGTGCCAGAGGTTCGCCAGCAGGTTTCCCCAGCCAGGGAGCATTAACAATGCGTTCTCTTACCCCTAGGACAGCCTGTTCCTGTATGCGTTCCCACCGTTGCAGTTTATTTTTAAATTTATTTATTGGCATTTATCATTTTTACATTTGCATGGCATACAATCTGTCCATAGTTAGAGGATAATAGGCATTTTGTGATAAAACATTTGAATTTAACAATTCAACTTTAACTGTCTCCAAGTGCTCCTTCCCACATGGCAGGGCAGTCTGTCGATTCAGAGGGGGGTTGGGCAAGCTTGGGGGAGGGAGGAGAGGGGACTTGAACTTGTAAGGACCGAGTGAAGTTGTGGCTAGTTGCTCTCGGGGATCCTTTGATGTTGGTTGTGAATCCGTTTTCCATAGGTTTGTTCTTGTTCATGGTGGCTTGTCATCCGAGGGGGGAAACAAGGATCCTGTGAGTTCTTTCCAGGCCGTTAGGGTCATGCTCGAGGCGTCCGTGGACCTGGCAACACTGTCTTCCCTTGCCTTTGTTTCAGCTTGTACCCAACATTCCAATTCTCTGTGCCATACCTTTTGTTGGGGTCCTGCGGGTTTTTTCCAGGACATTGCAATGGTCCTTTTTGCCAGTATGCACATGAGGTCCATTAATTTGGCCAGGTGTTTAAGTTTGGCCGGCCTGGGGTACGTTCCCAGAAGGCATTCGTCCGGGGTCCACTTGTACCTAGTCAACCCTGCGTTTTCGCTTGTCAGCTGTACGGTGGCCCACAGGGACTGTTTTGGTACACGACCAGAACATGTGAATCAAGTCTGCGTTATTCTCTCCGCACCAGGTGCAGACAGAGTGTGGTGATTTATTGAATTTCGCCAGCCTGGATCGGGTTAAATATGTTCGGAATAACAGGTTCAGTTGTATTTGTCTAAATCTGTGGTTTCTGGAGACTGCTTTACGGTACGCTAGAGCCCTCTCCCATTCTCCATCAGCCATTTCCCGGCCCATGTCCGTTTCCCATCTTCTTTTCAGATCGGCACTTCGTGGGTTGGGGGTGTCACTCAAGTGGCCATAGATCTGGAACACTGGTCTCCATCCCTCTCCCAAGCTGTACAATAGTGTGATCAGAGGGTTTGATTCCGGTTTCTCCGGCCATGTTGTCCACTTGTTTCGTGCTGTAGTCTGTATCCTTTGATACCACAGAAACTGGCCCGTGTGGATTCCGGCTTCATCCTGTAGTGTTTCAAATTCCTTAAAGGTGCCATCGTCGTATAGGTCTCCCCACGTATATATCCCTTTTTCTTCCCAGCGTCTGAGCTGTTGCAGGTCCATATCGGATCTGCATAGGTCTGAGATCATTGGTATGTCTGGGGAGTAGTGATGCTTTGCGTGGGCGAGTGCCTCTGCTCTGTGCCATACCTTTCGCCCTAGGGCAGCCAAGAAGGGGGCATTTCGTATCAGGTGGCTGGGGGCCCAAATAAGTTCCTTGAGATGGATCGGGGAGACCAAAGGTTGTAGCAGGGGCGTCTCAGATGTGGTGTCGTCTGCCAGCTACTTGGTCACAAAACTGTGTTGCGCTGCCAAATAATATTTCTCAAAGTTTGGGAGTTGAATTCCCTCCTGGCTACGCGGTAGGACCAAGGTGGTGACCAAGGTGGTGAGTGCTATCTTGCGTCTTCCTTTTCCCCCATAGGAAATCACGGAGTATCACTTCTAGCAGGCGAAAAAAGGAAGCATTGATGTAGTAATGTACATTTTGGAACCTGTACAGGAAACTAGGGAGGACAATCATTTTAATTATTGAGGCTCTGCCCATCATAGACGGGGGAATTTTTGCCCAGAAGTTCATGGATTTTCTTAGGACGGGGATTGCTGATTTCGTGTTGTGTTCGTGCATCAGTGCGGGGGTGTGCATTATGTGTGTTCCCAGGTATTTAAACGAGGTGACCTCCCCCTGCATCCCCACAGAAGGAAAATCTACAATATTCTTGTTCTTGAGGCCAGCTAGAGGGAAGAGGCAGGATTTCGCCCTGCTAAATTGTATGCCTGGGACCTTCGTAAAGTTGTCTAAGACGTCTAGCATTGTGGGCACGTTATTGTGTGGGTCCGTAACACATAGCAGCACATTGTCTGCATAAAGTGAGACGATGTGGTCCTCTCCCCCCAGGCGTATCCCAGCATCGAAGAATTGTTTCCGCAAATAGATGGTAATAGGTTCCAGTCCTAGCACATAAAGCATGGGGGATAGTGGACATCCCTGCCTAGTGACCTTGCATATGTCCCAGACCTCGGATACATACTTGTCATGATGCCTACCCCCGGGCATCTGGATCGAGTCCATCAGCCCCGGGAGCAGGCATCCATATACTCATTAAAACCCCAACAGCCCCGGCTGGGGGCTGTTTGGATTCAGTCCTGGCACCATAGGCGCCAGGCTCATAGACTTTACTTACCTTATGCAGAGCATGCTGCAAATGAGTCCAAGCCAACGTGAGGCCTGGATGGGACTATTTTATTACAAGCACTATTTTTCACTCGGGTGTGGTTCTGGGGAACTTCTTACCTGGAACTACTTTGCAGGCTATTTAAACCACGCCCGAACAGCAGCCCATGCTTTGCGTTATTCTGCATCCAGCAGCGTGACGCTCGCCGTGTCTGCAAGTCAGCATCCAGTCTTCTGCCACACCCACCTCGAATCCGGAGCTCCTAGACAAAAGGCAAAGAAAGGAGAAGAGGTTGGATCAGACATTATTTGATTCCTTACCTGATTCCGGACCCAGCACAGCTCCGAGCCTGGAAAGGACATTATTTCAGCACGCGTCGCTTCACCAGCAGCAGCGCCGCGTTATACTCGCCAGTCCACCGCATCTTTCGACTCGGCGCTGCCTTCATCATTTTCTTCGTCGAAACCCAGCACCTGGGGAGAAAACAAAAGGAATAACAAGGTGAGCCGAGAAAACCAACAAGGACAATCTCTTTGCCACCATAGGCTTACCTGCTTTACCACCGGTGGTATTATTCTTTAATTTGCCGCATCTTCCTATGCCTCACCTATAAAGGGAGAGAAAACAGCAAGTTAAACTCATGCAACTTTTACTGGACAGTGTTTGGTAATACAGGCTCTTACCTGAACGCCATCAGCTGCCTCCAGGCAATATTCTTTTGGACCCATCTGCAACCTAACGAGGGAATGGAACAAGAGTGAACATCGGACATATTGAACTCTTTGAACTTTATAGACACTGGAGTCAATATTCCTCCGGAACTCCTCCAGTACCTTCAACCCAGTGAAGTAACTGGTATCTACCACCCCTGCATGCCATGCAGGATGGAGAGCTCATCATTTAAAAACATAAGGTGAGGTTACCAAAAGGGAATATCGGAGGTGATTAGTGGGGAGAACGAGAACTGTTGGGGGGGCCATCACTAAAGTCCACGGGTGGCTAAATCCCTTTCTCCACTTGCAGGAGAATACTTCTACGAGTCCAGCAGACAAGATTAGGCGGGCCAGTCAAGACTGTCATCTCTTCACTACGCATCACGTTGGTGGAGACCGCAGCTGTCCGGGTCCGATCGACGCCCCTGTGGGAACCAGGTGAGCGTAACAATACTTTCCGGTTTTTACCCTAGCCCTGGGTTTTGTGTAAAATATCTTGATCCACCTAATGAACCCTGGGCCAAAGCCGAAACCTTCTAGAACCACCACGAGCCATTCCGAATATATAGAATCGAATGCCTTAATGGCCTCAAGGGATAGCAGTGCACATGCCTCTGTGCTAGCCTCAGTTTAGTTTATAACCTGTTGTAATCTGCATAAGTTCATGGTCGTGTTCCGGCTCGGTATGAAGACGCACTGATCCATGTGCACGATCTCCCCTATGATACTAGCCAACCTCTTTGCTAATATCGTTGTCAGTATTTTCACATCATAATTGAGCATGGCTATTGGGCGGTAAGAGCCGCGTTCGTCAACAGGTTTTTTAGGTTTAATGATTGGGATCAAAAGGGTCTCTCTCATACTGTCGGGCAATATTCCTCTCTCATATGCTTCTTGAAAAACCTCATGTAATAAAGGTGTCAGGGAGGTCTCGTACGCTTTATAAAACTCAGCGGGTAGCCCATCGGTCCTAGGAGTCTTGCAGTTGGCCAGCGATTTAATCGCCTCTGTTATATCTTCGGTCGTGATGTCTGCATCTAGGGCCTCAGTCTGTTCAGGGGTTAGTCTGCGGAGTCCTATTTCCTCCAATGTATCTGTGATTTGGTCTCGGGGAACTTGGTCCTTATGGGAGTATAGGTGTTCATAAAAACGCTTGAAGGCGTCATTTATGCCTTGGTGTGTTTGGAATTCATTGCCCTCTGCATCCTGTATCTTGGTGATTGTGTGCCTGGGGTGTTCTTTCTTGCACAGCCAGGCCAGCATTCTACTCGGCCTGTCGGCTTCTGTGTGTGCTCAGTTAGTCTTGGTGGTGTAGTCAAATTTAGCTTAACTAGTCTGTCCCATGCCAATGTGCATTTAACTCTTAAGTGCTTTGAGGGTGTCCTCTCTCTGGTGAGTGCTTACCGGGGTGGCCTCAAATTGCTCTATCTCTTGCTCCCACTGGTCTAGTTCGCCTCGCAGCTGTTTTCTAATACCTCCCACTTTTGTTATAGTTTCCCCCCCTTGTCACTACTTTTTGGGCGTCCCACATCGTGCTCAGGTGGTCGACACTTCCGGGATTTACCTCTATAAAGTTGTCTATAAGGTCGTGCAGCTCCTCCCTGAATGCCAGATCACCCAGGGCGTCAATCGTCATTCTCCAAATAGGGATAAGGGGTCTAGGGCCAGCGTGGTTCCATTCTACTAGAAGTGGCGAGTGGTCTGAGATGGTTCTCCCTAGGTGTTGTGCACTGTCTATTTGTGACAGGTGTTCTTTGCTAATGAAAACGTAATCTAACCTCGTATGAAGGTCATGTGGGGAGGAGAAGTACGAGTATCCTCGGACGTTGGGGTGCTGCTCCCTCCACGTGTCAGCAAGATCTAGTCCGTCTATTAATAGGGATAGGGCTACCGTGGCTGCTGAGGGACCTTTCGGGTGGGGCTGGGACCTATCAAGGTTGGGATCGTGTACACAGTTGAAGTCCACTGCCCAAAAAAAGATGCCGTGCCTGTATGGGGTGATTTTGGGATACATTGAGTTCAGATGTGCCGGAATATTAGTGTTGGGAAGATAGGAGTTCACTATACATACCTCTTTCTGTTCTAGTCGGCCCCACAGTATCGCAAACCTGCCCTCAGGCTCTATCTCACACTTAATAAAATGGAATGGGAGTTGGGGGTGAATCCAGGTGTATACTCCTGGCATCTTTGGAGTAGGTGGTTCCAATTCCTTGTCCTCCCCAATGTTCGCCTAATTTGGCCAGAGTCTCCGCCATGCAATGTGTCTCCTGCAACAGTGCTATTTGTACTCCCTTTCTGTTCAAGTAGGACTTGATTCTGTTCCGGCGTAGGTAAGTTCCCAAGCCCCTCACGTTCCAAGTCATTGTTTTTATTCTAGTTGCCATGGTGGGTTAATAGGATTTCCGCTGCTTCATTCCAGCAACCGTCAACCTCGTCTGTTCGCTTGCCACTTTTTAGCCACTTCCCTCCGTGCCCGTCCTCCCCGGCACCACCCATTGCACCTGTTGGAGACTTTTTAACTTGAGTAACTCCCATTGTGTGAATGGGGAAAACAAACAAAAAAACAAACAAAAAAAAACACGAACTGCCCCTAGCAGTTGCTTTCAACTTGCAGTGCTCAGGGGGTCCTGAGCCTTCCAGGCCACTCCTGGCCTTCCGGATCATTTAGTGTGTAGGCGGATTGCCTGCACAGATTCCGGTGGGGTGGGTCGCCTTTCTTTTATTTCGCGTGGTCCTCCGTGCTCCTATCCGATCTGGCTTACATCACAGTAGGACTCAGTTGTAGTATAATTGTCTGCTTTCTGTATTCGTGTGGGGGAATCGCTTTGCTCTTCGTGGCATGGCGGGTGCGTAGTCAGCCCAAGTCTGACCGTGGTGGTTCCTCCTTGCCATCAGCCAGGTTATTATGTTCGAGCCACATGTTTGCTGCGGCTGGGGTCTCCAGAAATATTGCTCTTCCTTTGTACAGAATTTTGAGGCGCGACGGGTAGAGCAGCATGTATTTTAGGTTGAGCTTTCGTAATTGTGCTTTTATTGGGATGAAGGAGTTCCTTGCTCGTTGCACTGTGGGGGTATAATCTGGGTACATGACTATTGTCGAGTCTTTCCTCTTGATCTCTCCACCTTCTCTGGAGTACCGCAATATAGTTTCCCGGTTGTGAAAGTTTAAAATTTTGAAATGATTGGGCGCGGTTGTGAGCCAGGTGGGGGGCGTTTCTGGAGCGATCTGTGGGCTCTTTCAACAGAGAACCCTTGGGTGAGGTTTCCTGGACCAATTTCCTGTTGTAGCAATGTTTCGATAAATTCTGTCGGAACTGGGCCTTCCAAGTCCTCTGGAACCCCTAGTATACGAATGTTATTTCGGCGGGCTCGACCCTCGGCATCCTCGGAGCGCGCCTCCAGCCTTGCCACTTTTTGTTTCAAGTCTTGGACTTTTATCTTTAGATCTTGGGTACTCTCCACGTCGTCTTGCAGGGTAGTTTCTATCGCTGTGACCCTTTCAGTTAGGTTTCGGCCGTCCTGACGCATGAGCTGTATGTCCGATTTCACCTCCTCTATCTTCCCTCCGACTGATGTGCGGAGGGCCGCTATTGCCTGTAGGACTTGCGTGTGTTTGAGGTCCTCTTCTTGTTGAAGCGACACTTCCGAGGTCCCCCGGTCTAGTTGTGATTGTCTTTGGGGTCTGACTGTCGTGAAGGAATCCATCGAAACCAATTTTGTTTTATTTTTGTGGGGGAGACATCCCCGGTGCCCGGTCCCACAGTCTCTTATGCCGGGTCCGGTTCCGCAAGCTATGCAGGCCTTCCCTGCGGCTCTTGGTTTGCGTTATGGTTTTTGTGTCTTTGGGCGGAGGGTAGCGAGTCCGAGAGTCGAGTTGGCCGCCCCCGCTTATTGGTTGGCCATGTGGGGTGGGGTCCATCACGTACCCGCACCCGTGCCCCAAATCCGGTTCTTTTCCGCCTCACTTACTGCGTTATATGTTGGCACACTGCGCCCAGTGTTTCTACGATCTTCCCATCAGCTCCGCTCGACCACACCATGAGTGCGTCTCTCTCCGGGTCTCTTTCCTCCCGCGGCGATGGCTCCCCGGAGTGCCTTTGGCGCCGGTATCGCTCGGCTCGAATTTCAGTCCCTGTGGTTTCTCCGCAGCTGGGGAACGATTGGCCCGCCCTGTCGGCTTCGGTGTGGGAGAAAGTCCTTTGTTGGCGCGCTCCGCAAGGTAATTTAGGCCTCTGTAGCTTCGTTCTTATTCCGCGGTGGGAGCTGCCATCTTGTGGGTCCCAGGGGCTCAGCGTCCAGCTTTGCGTTTTCAGCCTTCCCTGACCCGGTTCGCCCCAGGAACAGGGTCGAGTGTCAGTAATCGGTTCCCCTTCGATGTTATTCGCTGGTGCAGGATGATCCTCATTGCACTATTGTGGCCGAGGCAGATACGGTTTCTGGACCTTCTGGACATGTCAGCGTCCCCCCCCAGTCAAACTGCCGATGGACACGGATCTTCTCGCCAGGGAAGGAGGCACCATCCTACATCACGACCCGGGATCGCTGAACCTGCAGGCCTCGCTCCTTCAGCACTAGAGTTCGGAGGCTACGACATCCTTGCGGACTGCAAGGACGTTCTTGCAAAGGCCAGGGCATTCTCGACTCTTATGTGCTATGGACATAAGTGGAAGAGAGGTTCTCTGTCTGGTGCCGTGCACAGAAGATCAACCCCCTACAGATCACGGCCCCCCCAAGTGCTGCCGTACTTTGTCTTGGCTAAGGCGGGGCTGGCACATGCCTCCATCAAAATCCATCTGGCGGCTATCTCCCGCTACACTAGAACTCCGGGGTGGTCGGCGCTGTTGTCGCATCGCCTGGTGAAGGAGTTCATGAAAGGACTGATCCGCTCGTTCCCGTCGGTGAAGGCTCCGGCCCCGGCGTGGGAGCTCAATGTGGTGCTGACCAGGCTCATGGGTCCGCCATTCGAGCCTCTGCATTCGGCACCGCTGAAGTTCCTATCGTGGAAGCCAGCTTTTCTTGTGGCCATCACCTCCGCACGATGAGTGGGAGAGATCCAGGCCCTCTCCTGTAAGCTTCCATATCTGACATTCCACGAGACGAGGGTAGTGCTGAGGATGCACTCCTCTTTCATGCCCAAGGTGCCGTCGGACTTCCATCTCAACGAGCCCTTGGTGCTACCTGTTTTTTTCCTGTCGCCGGCTGAGAGGACTTTGCACTCGCTGGATGTGGCTAGAGCGCTGAAGTTCTATGCGGACCGCACAAAGGGTTTTCAGAAGACATCACTGCTGTTTGTGAACTTTGGACCTGTGAACCAAGGGAAGGCCCTCTCGAAGGCTTCCATTTCCAGATAGCTCTCTGGCTGCATCATGCACTATCACCGGTTGGCAAACCGACCATTGCCTGGACATCCGAGAGCCCATTCAACCAGTGCGATCACAGCTACTACGGCGTTCCTGTCTGGTGTGCCCCTGCTGGACATCTGCAGGGCTGCTACGTGGAGGTCAACGCACACCTTCCTGAGATTATACTGCCTTGACTGGGATTCCAGGGAGGAGCCCAGAGTCGGCCAGGCAGTGCTGCGCAACCTGTTCTCTTGAAGGTGAGCCTGGTGAGGAGGTAAGAGATGCTTAATGTTGAGTTGTTAAAATGCTTAATCTTGAGCCTTGCCACCTCCCATGGTTGTGGGTGTGCATGTGTGTACTGCTATGTATTCATGAGCATGTGAATCCATGTCAGACCCCATGCTGGAGAAGGAACAAGTTACTTACCTGTAACTGTTGCTCTCCAGCCTGCGTCTGCCATGGATTCACATGCGAACTCGCCTGCCTACCCCTCTGAGGCTCTTCTCTTGGGCCTACTGCCATTTTACGTGATACCAAATCTGAAGATGGCTGCCAGAGGAGGGACTTAGGTAGAGGGCAGTCATTGGCTGGGGGCAGAATGACCCAGAGACCAGTGATTGGTTAATAGTAGAAAGACAGTTCAGAAACAAAACTGATTTTTTTCTTCAATGAGGATTCCCAGCCTGACTGGGAATATTCATGAGCATGTGAATCCATGCCAGACACATACTGGAGTTAGGTAACTTCTTCCATGTCTACCAAAATGGCACCAATATGGCCCAGGGCTCAGACCGACCTCCTCCTGCTGGTCAGGCGTCTCCCATCTCTCATTAACATCCTCCCCTGCCACCCACCTACTGCCACCCCTTGGGCCTCTCCACCCCCACCGATGGGTGTACCCATGTCCCTATACCCACCTCGGAAAACCTTTTAAAGGTGGCTACCAGCTTCACTTAGCAACCCTCAATTCTCTCTCTGCTGTGAAGCACTCCTCTTGACAGCTGTCACCTCCTGAAAGACTTTGACCTCGATGTCCTCCCTCTCACCAAGACATGGTTCAATGCCAGCGCTGCCACTGCTTTTGAAACTCTCCTTCCTGAAGGCTGCAAGATCCTCTCCCAGCTCAGGATTAATCGGTCTGTATGTGGAGTTTCCCTTGTCTTCCCTAATTGGATTCCTGCTATCATTCCCACTCAATCTTATTCTTCCTTTGAATGCCTCGTCTTTTGACTGGGTGTCTCTCCTACCCCCTCCCTCACCTTTGCCTCTATCTATAGGCTCCCTGGACCTACCTCCCTTTTCCTCTCTGAATGGGCTGACTTCTCCTTTCTCCTGACCTCCTCCCTCAACCTTTCTCTCCTGTCAACTTTAATATTCATCTAGACTCTTCTGATGCAGCCTTTGTCCTTTAGCACAAACTCTCATACTCGAACTCACAATTCTTCCCTCCGGCCCGACCCACTCTGCTGTTCACACCTTGGATGCTCACATCCCAGCAGACATCATCCTCTCCAACTCTCTAACTACCTCTCTCTCCTGGTCTGACCCCTCTCGCCTCTCCTCCCATCTGGAGCTTCCTCGCCCCCCAGTGATGCCTCCACCCGTACTGCCAGTCCCCTTCTCAGTCATTCGACTGATGAAGCGTGTGTCAGTACTAGGGGTGTACCAAATAGCAAATGTACTATCCGGCCGAATACCGAGTAGTTGACCGAATTATTCGGCCGATACCGAATAGTCAGCCGAATAGTGGTTTACTACTGGAAATGTGTCAAGATATGCATACAAGACAAAACTGTTGCTTTGCCAATGCTTGTTTTAACAGGACTTCAGTGAAGGACATGCTTATAAATAGAGCATAGCTGTAACTAAGCATTGGAAGTGGAGGGACCTGAAGGAGACATTATGGGCACTGCTAGTGGTAGAGCGGGGAGGAGGGAGAGGGTGCTGCATTCAGTGCTCTGCCAGCCCCCTTTGTTTTGCCGCACACTTGCCCCTTGCACTTACCCCCCCCTTTACTCCTCCTTGTACTTAGCTGATCTGAATGTTCCAAGGCTGCAGGGATCAGTCCCTTACCACCCCCATGACTTTTTTTAATAGGCCGCCAGAAAGGGACAGTTAAAACCTAACCGGTCTGCACCCTCCCAGAGAAGCCCAGCACTGCTTGCAGCCTTCCTTCCGTTTGATCTACTGACAGACGTTCTCTCTCTGTGGTAATCCCTCCTTTCATCCATCTTACACCTCCTCTTTGCACAATAAACAGCCCTCCCTCCACGTGTTGTTGCTGATAAGTTTCAATACAAACACAGCCTCAGTCTGTCACTGGAACCCATCATTAAATAATTATGAAGTGACTGGGCTCAGCACGGGCTCTGAGGAAAATGCCATGATTTGCATCTGAATGACCACCCACTCCGAACCCCCATTGCCCGCATTCCAGGGTGTCGCAGACAACAGAAGCTGTGGGGATTCACGCCCGGACTACATAACAGTGGCTGCTCTTCACATATTCTGCCTTTCTTCAGGGAGAGGATGGGGATGGGGATGGGGCGGGCCTGGTAACGACTTGTTTGCATTTTTTGCAGCATGTTCTTTCTCTCGCTCACCTTACAGCAGTGACAGCCCATCCTCATGCCTGGAATGCCTCACGTGCTTTATACAAAACGTTCACGTACCTGTGTTAAGTGACTTCAATTCAGCAATCCCACTAAGTCAGTGCCTCGTCTGGGACGCCCAAGGGAAGCCCTTATTTATATATTTTTATGACAAGTTATACTCTGGATCATAAACCCTTATATAACGGCCCTCTCTTTGAATCCCCTTGACCTCACTGAGCCAAGAAGTAGGTGTGTTTTGCAATTTAAAAGATTTATTGGAAAAAAACGAGATATATATATATATATATATATATCATCACACTTTTATAATAAATTAATATTTGATATCACACTTAAGAATATGACAGTGATCAACAATGGATAATATTACAATTGTACGCTTATTTAATGACTTAGGAGTTGGTATAGGAAGGAAAAGGTAACTGAGAATGCTTTCATGGTTTCAAGGAAAAACAATGATGGAAAGAATGCAGTACAGAACTAATCTGATAGGGTTTCACAAGAGATAATATGTTCCCTTTTCCCCTTGTGGCAATACCCCCCCCCCCTATGCAATATAAGGAGATGGAAGGAGAGCACACAATTTTCAGGAATACAAACAAAATGCAATACAAAGTTCCAGATCCCCCCAGCGAGCTTAGAGGAAAACAGGCATGATTTTAAAGCAGGCAAATCCTTTTAAATGTGGTGGCAATGAAGTAAAATATGGTAAAAATGCTTTTAATTCCCTATAGGAGGTTCAGGGTAGGTGATAGCTATTTAAGATTAGTTCAAGTCACACTTGCGATGCTCAATGAGGGATTAGCAGGTTGAAAATGAATTTTAGCAGTTCAAGCAACAGACTATCTTTAACAGGATCAAATTTTTCAATTCGCGGCAATTTTTCTGAATGCGTCGAGCGCGATTACGGAAAAACTATAAGGAATAGAAAGTCAGCATGTTGGAAAGATTAGAATCTTAGCTTTCAAATGAAAGTTAAATCTTGTTCCTAGCACCTACGATTCCAAAGATACGGACCATTTATGAAGGTAGTTTTTCAGAAATGAAATAATGATTCAAAATGGCAAAATGCCACTTTTACAGGTTTAGAATCGGAGAAGGGACACAGGATTCTATGATGCAGTTCTGGAAAGGTTACAATGGTTTGAATCAGATTATTTTAGACTAAGAGATTGGTTCTGGCACAGGTCTAGCTGAGTACTCACACTATAAATTTGAAATAGGCCGTCAAGGTCTGATCAGGTTTGGACTGGACTCCTGGCGGGTGGTTCTGAAGTCACAGCTCTCTGGGTCAGCTCTGCTCTGCACTTCACAGCGGTCTGGTCTCTGGTTCTGCTGGTCTGGATCAAGTGGATTCTGGATACAGCACTGCTTTCTGGGTACTGGCTTAGGGTTCTAGCCAGAATCAAACAGCTCAGCCCGGCTGTTTGAATAATTTGCAAAAGATTTTGAGGCCTGCTGAAAAAGTTCTGAAGTCTGGATTCTAAATTCTGGAGATGGTCTTTCTGGATATTGTCTGGTCCGGCAAAATGCTTCGCAAGAAAGTCGAAAGTGAATGTGTTGCCTGTCCAAAGCAGTCTATTTTTATGTGTTTTGAAAATGGGTGTGTGCGTGGGCATAACTAAACCTGCCCCTGACAACTTATCATTTGCCAAGCTCTCCTCTCTCCCTTGATTGGGGGAAGGAATAGAGTGTCATCAGGCATTAATTTTATGGCATACAGAAAGAACACTCCCCTTGTCAATTTGCACACAAATATATTTTTGATCCAAATACATATTTATCTAAGTACCATTTTTCTTATATTATATGTCCAGTTACCATATTTTCTGTAGCACCAAACCATCCGATCCCTGTCTTTGTAAGATGTTGTGTCCACTTATGACAGAATTCTGCCCTTTTCATCAAGAACACAACCTCTAAACTTTTCCAGAATTTACACAAACATGCACAAGGAATATGGGCATCAGATGATAAAGTGTCAGATTTTTAACATACAGACATTCGGAGTAATACCTTATTTTCCGCTACTTCCCCCCAGAACATACCACAGAGTCCTAACGCCTCTTAAAATATACACAGAAAAATCACAAGAATAATGATATTAATTATATAATTTTGACAAGTCCGTACTATGAATTATCCATCTTTTAAAAATGATGCTGTGGCCGAGAGGGGTGTGGTTTCCCAAAGCACATGGTGGAATTTCTGGTTTATCCACTTCCTCCAACTCAATTTGCTCACAGAGGCACTGCTCCTCCCAGTTTCTCCCAAGAGGAAGCCATTTACGACCCCCCCCCCATTTTAACATTTGCCTGAGCCAAGGAAGGCTCATTGTTCGGTTTCCCTGATCCCAGGTGCTCCGCCCCTGATTCAATCAGAGAGGTGTAATCTCCTTTTGGTGGGAACAGCAGAAGGCAGCCAGGCCTGCGAATGCAGTGGCTGAGCAAGTTTCAACTCCTGTCGGGGGTAGTTGCCGGGCAGAATTCAATCTCTTCAAGCCAGGCTTCAGCCAAATGTCACTTTTGTTCCAGTTTTCTTCATTCAAATCAAACTTACAATTTTTACACATGCAGCTAGCACGCTGATTCTAAGTTCAAAACTATGACATTTAAACAGTTGCAACTTATGTGACACTCAAAGTAGGTCAATCATTTATTTCAAACATTTCGATTTTAGTGGTTTTAAATCCAATTTCAGTTAAGCTGCTGACATCCACAGCTCAGCCAGTTTTGTTATAGACTTTGTTTTGGGCTCTTCATCTTTCCAGATTGTGTATGCACACAAGACTACATTCTGCCAAATGTCTGCTGGTGTTCAGTGAGATTTTTGAATATCTTGCAATGTTTAAAATAGGCATTTTTAGCTTGCATTTCAGAGAAACAAAGGTGATTTCAAAGCACTTTCTGAGCTAACGGGCACTGCTGTTTTTTTTCCTTTGGCACCACGTTTCACTCATGGCGCTTGTGGCCCATCACGCTCGCACTGGTGGTTGGCAGGTTAGGCAACCATTTTGGTGTGCGCAAAAACTGTGCGGTTTTCCTGGATTCTGGCGCAATGTGGGCTTTTTCGGCCATCTTGGATTTTCTGAGCACACTGCCCCAAATGTTGCAGCATAATAACTCGAACATGGGTCAAAACCCCTGACAAGCCCCCCCGCCCGACTGCGCTTTGATTTCGAGTCGAGGGGGAGTCGGTTGCAAAGGATGTTTTGATCCACGCGCTGGGATGTCCGCATCATCTTCTTCCGATTCCGCAGATGACAAAAGTTCAGCATCTTTTCCTCCATCAGGGTGGATCGATCGGTTCTCCTCGCCGGTCCTGATGGGAGTATTGGGCGGTACCCCGGGCCCCACGAATCTTTGCTCCCGGTCCCCAGGTCGTCTTCCGTGGTCAGTCTCCAGGTTTTCTTTCTCCTAGGATGACGAAGCAAAGCGGCAATACCTATTCATCGACATTTCTCCCCCACTATTGATATAGTGGGGCGGCATATACATTTTATAAATCAATAGACATTTACTTTCTTATTTTAAAAAAACAAGATATAATCAGAACACATTTTCATTCAAGAATCATAATATTTTAGAGACTATATGTGGGATATTTTAGGGTTGGTACTGAATTAGTCTGTAGCGGCCCCCTCTGGTATTGCAGAGGACTCATCCAGTTGCTGCAGAGTGTGGCTGGGATGGCAACACTTAAGCTGATTTATATAGACCCACTTGTCTTCCCCTTCTGCAAAACTACCTTTGGGGATTCGGATCTTGTAGGCAACTGGGGAGATCTTGTATATAATTTCAAAAGGTCCCTTCCATGTAGGCAAACATTTTCGCTGTTTGGCCTGGTTTCTTTGGAAATTATATAGATATATCCGGTCTCCTACATTGTACTCTTTCATGGTAGTTTTCAAATCATAATGGGTCTTCATGCTATCAGCTGATCTTTCTAGATTCCGCTGAGCATAGGCAAAAGCATGTTTGAGGAGTTTCCTTAAATTCTCCACATACTCATGAGTTGTGGAGGCATTTATCAATGTCTGCTCTTGGGTCCTGTAGAGCAAATGCTGGGGAAGCACCATCTTGCATCCAGTCATCAGCTCAAATGGTGACATTTTAGTTGCAGATGAAGGGGTAGATCTGATGGCCATTAGGACCAGAGGTAATCGGATATCCCAACTTGGCCCAGAATCTGCCACAAACTTTTTTAAGATGCTCACACTGGTTCGGTTGTATCTCTCCACTGTACCAGAAGAGGCTGTCCGGTAAGCAATATGTAGCTTCCTTTTCACCCCAGCATCTCCCACATCTTTGTCATTACCTCGCTGGTGAAGTGGCTACCCCTGTCTGACTCAATCCTTTGAGGTAGACCAAAAGGGGAAAAGATGTGGTTAATCATCAGGGCAGCTACTGTTTCTGCCTTGCAGTTTGGGGCCGGGAGACATTCCACCCACTTGGTAAACAAGCATGTGACCGTCAACATGTACTTGTTTCCCCTAGAGGAGCGAATCACAGGACCTACGATTTCGATTTGCAAATCTGACCATGGCAGTGTCATCCCCCTCTTTTGGAGAGGCGCACGGTGTGTGAGGGATGATGGCTGAAATTGTGCACACACCAGACACCCCTTCAAGTATTGGTCGAGGTCCTGCCCCATGTGTGGCCAGTAAGCAACCTCTCTTAAGATCTCAAGAGTTGTATGAAACCCCATATGACCGGCGGTGGCCGCATCATGGGCGTGACTTAACATCAGGCTTCGGAATGAGGTAGGAACCACCCACTGATCATGGCTAGATTGGGATTTCCTTACCAACAAACCGTCTTGGATTTGGAACATCTTTGGACATTTCATCAACACTCTAAGGTCCTCTTTCCCAATGAAATCGGTATCCATCAAGGGAAAGTTCTCAGGGTCCTCAATGTGTTGGTAAAACTTACCAATTATTGGATCCCCCTTCTGAGACGTAATTAAATCAGCATCAGGGGTCTCCTTACTCCATTGTGCAGTTGAAAGATCGTTGTGAGCATTTGTCTGGGACCTAGTGACGGCAGTGACCTGGATTTCCCCCAACAGGGACGCAATCTCTATTAGATCACCTTGGATGGCCCCGGTTTTGGCCAGCTGATCAGCTAAGTGATTTCCAGTTTTGTCTGGTCCCTCTACTTTGGAATGACCCTTAATCTTTTTCTAGTAGATGGTCATCCCATTCGATGTGACCAGATCATCAATATTTTGGATTAACTTCCCATGTTTCAGGGGTTTGTTATTAGCACATAACATGCCTCTGGTTTTCCAATTAACCAGGTGCTCCACAAACCCGTTCCGTACATAATCTGAATCTGTGATTATGACCAGTTCGTCGAGTTGATGTTGGACAGCAGTGAGGATGGCTTGATACACAGCCATCAATTCTGCCACCTGACTACTTCGGGGACCAATTTTGTACCCAGCGGAGGGTTCTAGGGACTCCTTCACCCATGCATTCCCTACGCCGGCCACCAGTTCTTTTTCCCCGTTGTTGTCAACATGGTAAGAGCATCCATCCATGTAGACAGTGGGCATTCCCTCACACTTGTCCTCTTCAAAGACTTTGTGTGGGGAATTAAGGTATGCCTCCATGTTGTCCTTGATTTTTAGACTTTTGTCCTCGAGACAGTTTTCTCTGGCACAATCGTGCAAGTCAGCCAGAGCTTGCACGAGGGGACTCTTCTTGTTTTGGCCATATCTGACCTCCACAGGAAAGCCTTGCATTGACAGAATCCAGGAAGTAATTCGGGAATTACTCAGATTTCCGGACCGGATTCTGTCACTTTGGAGGTATTGCAAAGGCTGGTTTTGAGTCTCCACTATGATGTTTTCCCCCTGGATGAACGGGCGGTAATTCTTCAATGCCCACACCGTTGCCAGGAGTGCCTTCTCACAATCGTTGAATTTTTCTTCCACATAGGATAAAGTTTTGCTCGCATAGGAGATTACTTTATTGACCTTGTCATGCTTTTGGTATAATACTGCCATCAAGCACGTATTCGAGAACCCGGTCTCCAGGAAAAACTCCTCGTTTCTGAGAGGGTAAGCTAGGCAGGGCACTTGTGAGAGGCTTCTTTTGAGCTGTCTTAATGCCTCGGATTGTTCTGGACCCCATTCCCACTTGACCCCCCCTTCAAGAGATGAATCAGGGGTCTGGTGATCTCTGCGTACCCCTCAATGAACTTTCTGCTGTAATTAGTCAGTCCAAGGAGACTCCTTAGTTCCCACAGAGTTGTGGGGTCTTTCAGTTTCTGAAGTGCTTCCACTTTCTTTTCTTGGGGACAGAGACCCTGAGGAGTAATCTCATGCCCCAAGAAATTAACACGGGTTCTACACCACTGTGCTTTCTGAAAGGAAAGTTTGGCTCCGGCGGCCCTCAACTGTGTCAGAACATAACGGATCTCCGCTATATGTTCCTCCACAGATGAACTTTTGATGAGGACATCATCTACATAAGCCAAGTTACCCCTTGCACCCAGGTCGGGCATGGCCTTGTGTAGGAAAATGTTGAACTCATTGCCGGAGTTGAGGTATCCGAACGGAGTCCGGGTCCATGTGTACTGCTGGCCCCCAAAGGTAAAAGCCAGTTTGTATTGGTCCTCCCTACTGACGGGCACGGTCCAGTATCCATTGGTCAGGTCTATTGCAGTGCATACCTGTGACCCCTGAATCTGGGCCATCCCTTGGTCAATGTAAGGCAGAGGCCATCGGGAAGTATGGACCCGTTTGTTGAGCTCCCTAAGGTCGGCGCAGAGTCTCCACTAGCCGTTTGGCTTCAATATTCCCAGCACCGGATTATTGAAGGTGCTGTGTACTGGACGGATTATCCCCCGGGACTCAAGGTTCTTAATTATTTCAGTAAGGGACTCCATGGATGCGAGAGGAAAACGATATTGCTTCACAAACACTGGAGTCATGCCAGGGTCTGTGGGAATTGTTGTTGTGTGGATGTCGGTGCGACCACAGTCATATGAGTCTACCGCAAAGAGATCTTGGAAATCCAAGAAAACTTGTTTCAACTTTTGCTTCTGTTCCAGAGTCACGCAGGCATCAGCTAGGTTGACTCTCTCTTCCACCATCTGCCTGAAGCCTGGAAAGACTTCTGGTTTTGCTATCTCAGCGGCCTCCTCCAGCTGGCTGGAGAAGTCCCTGGTCAGAGTGCTGATTTGGACCGGAGGCTTCAGGTGGGAAAGGCAGCCCTCATGGACCTGGAAAATCACCTCATCCCCTCTGAAGTCACAAGACACATCTTCCTTACCATAAGGGCAAGAAGTGTACACCATGAATTTCCCCCCATGCCGGGTAAAGATCCTGTCTGGTGTTGTATTGCCATCACTGTCACTGTCAAAACAGTCCTTGGGGATTGGTCCTAACCGTTCATTTCCTAAATCAATGGAGAAATGTTGGTCATCAACCGCCATTCCAATAATGGTGCCTGCGGCTAGAGTAATACTCTTTAAGTCGCTGTTATCCACCTCTATTGGAATGGTGTCATGTTCTATGTTCACTAATGGTGTTGGGTTTACCCCCAACCCTTGCTGTTGGAGAGAAGCATTTAGATGAATATAAGCATCAGGGTTTTTCAATTTTTGTCCTCTTTTAACTTTCACTTCCAGGGAGAATTGTCAGGTCCTTTCTGGGATGGTGACTTCCTCTTTAATCTGAATTTCAACTGCATATGGTAGCAATTGAGCTGACCTAAATGCTTTTTCTGGATCATCAAAGCCCATGGGATTATCCACTAATCGGGACCAAGCTTTGAAGTTTATTAGGTCCAAACTAATGGCAAAGCGATTCAGAATGTCACTGCCTAAGTAAAAGGCGGCGGTGACGTCTTCCACAACCCAACAATTATGGACTATGCTCTTGTTGCCAATGGAGATTTTGAGCATACACCTGCTTGGCAGGAGATGTTTGGAATTGGGTGTTTCCAGATCCATTTTCCATTTGTCTTTCAGTTTGAATGTCGGAATGGCTGGATCTTTTTGGAGTTGGCGGAACATGGCTTCGCTGATGAAGCTCTTACCGTTGTTCACACACACTCGGGCGATAACAGAGTCCTTCCCTTCATTTAACTGAACGGGGATGAACAACTGCTCTCCAATTTGCTGAACATCAGCCAGGCTCTGAGCTGATTTCACATCTTTCTGGACTACAGGAGTGTGAGTTTCTGATTGTGGATTAGTAAAGAATTTCAGAGTGTTTCCTTCCAGTGTGGAATACCACCTTAAACTGGAAGGAAGGTTGATTTTCAGAAATAGAGAGGACCCCCAATCACCAGTCTGTTGTCCTACTGCTATTACTGTCACATCTGGAATTTGGTTATTCTGGCAGTGGAATTCTACTTGGTCAGATTTTTTTTCAACCATGTGGCAGGTGCCGTTTAAACTAACATGGTTGACACTCTGTTTTAATTTTATTGGTCGGCTAGTCTGGGTCCAGAGGATCTTGGTTACGCAATCTATTAGGGGTGACAACCTTCTCAGGAGGTCATTCCCTAGTAAACAAGGGGTGCCTTCTGGAGTCACTACTATGACCAGGTGTTTCACCTTGTGTCGCCCAATTTTGATGTCCAAATCTGCAGTCCCCTCAACGGGAATTTCCTTCCCGTAAAAGTTCTGAAGTTGTCCAGGAAGAGAGGTGAGGGGAATTCGGTAATTCTCCCCCCTTCCTGCATTTAGTTCATCAAAGGCCCTTTTGGACAAAAGGGTAGCTTGGGATCCAGTGTCCACCAGTGCCAAAATTGTACCCTGCCCCTGTACTTGTACCGGGGCATAGTATCTTCCCTCCTTCTCCTCAAGGTGGCAGAGATAATGCACATTTTTGGACAACTGGTGGGCTAATTCTTTGTTTTTGGACATTGAGCGAGAAGAGATTTGGGCAAAATTCTTTGGAGAGTCTCGGTAATCTGAAAGAAAAAGTTGGCAACTGGATATGGTTTTGGGTTCCCCTGGTTCCGGTTCTGGGCCGCCCCCCCCCTTTTTGGAGGCAGTCACCAGGATGGGTTTGAACCAAGGGTTTTCGGTATTGTTGGTTCTGGGATAGAATAATAGGTGGCGACAGCTCAATCCCCACATCTACCCAGTCTATGGATGAGGTTTTGGGTTCCCCTGTTTCCGGTTCTCTGCCGCCCCCCCCTTTTTGGAGACAGTCACCAGGATGGGTTTGAACCATGGGTTTTCGGTATTGTTGGTTCTGGGATAGAATAATAGGTGGCGACAGCTCAATCCCCACATCTACCCAGTCTATGGATGCGGTTTTGGGTTCCCCTGGTTCCAGGTCTGGGGTGCCCCCCCCTTTTTGGAGACAGTCACCAGGATGGGTTTGAACCAGGGGTTTTCGGTATTGTTGGTTCTGGGATAGAATGATGGGCGGCGACAGCTCAATCCCCACATCTACCCAGTTTGGATTGGAATCCCTTGGGACCCATTTTTCCTTGGGAGGAGTTCCCCCATCTCTGAAGGAGAAGATCCTTTTCCCAGGATCCTCTGAGGATACCTCTTCCTCAGATTGCAGGACCTGTACCTCCTCCACAAAATGGGTCTGTTTGGGTCCTTTGTTTCTCCTACCTCCTCTCTGCTCCTTGGGTGGCAGACTTTCAGAGGTAGGAGATTTTGTTTCCGGTTCCGGGGTTTCCAGGGGCTGTTTACAAGTGGGGAAGGAAGCTTCCTCCCAGGCTTTACACCCCCCTTCCCCTTGTGCCTCCTCCCTTGGAACCGGTGGATTATCGGGGTGCTGCCCCCGTCATTGTTCTGGAGCACCAGGTCCAGAGTTTGGGGCATTCTGTGCTGGCATGCTCATCTGAGGGTTCTGCTGAGCCCTCAGCATGCGACCCAGCTCCTGTGCTATATTCTGGACCTGGCGCTCAAGTTGGGAAACCCGCTCAGGCTGATACAGGGTTCTATTTTCTCCCATGGGCTGATCCCGGGAAGGGTAGCTTTCCCTTCTCTAGTAGTACCCCGGGTTGGAAAGATTTGGGTACCCCTCCACCCTTGGCATCACCTCTCCCGGATTAGGTGGTCTGGGCTCAGGGAAGTGGGGAAAGAAGGATGGATGATTTTGGGGCTGGAAGTTGGGTGGATACCTGGGGAACAAGTTCTGCCCAGGATTTTGAGAATTTCTGCCCTCCTGTGGGAAGTTATGAGGGAAGTTCCCTGGGTCAGGTGCTTGGCTGGATCCCCCCCTTGGGCTGGAGGAGTCCACACATAACACAGGATGGGTCGGTTTCCCTTGTAGCGGGGACTTACATAGTCAGGGGAGTGAGGGACCCCATTTGTGGGATTACCTCCTTGACTCCCTGTCTGTGACTAGCCCGAGGGCCTTCTGGGCTGTGAATTATTCGGTGCAGGCAGGTTTTTAGGCCCCCCCATCTCCAAATCTAAAACGGGGGCAACCTTTACCTCTGCCACCTTGGCAGCAGCAGGGGTGCTGTTGGTTTTGGGGGTTTTGGGCTGATTCTTATTTTCCACCAGTTTCTGCACCTCATAGATGCGGATGGCTTTCTCAATGACGCAGTCTAAAGATCTTTTCTTGTGAAAGTCCATCACGAGCTGGGTCATTATGTATTTGGGTAAGGCATGGAAAAACGTATTAACAAATTCTTTACTGTCCGTGCGTACCCTTTTTGTAGTCTGCGCAAAAGCACGCTTTAACTCCTGCACACATTCTTGTGGGGCCTGATCCTCCCCACATTGCAAATTGTAGGATGCCTTGCGAGCCTCTTGGGGATTTCTGTGAACAGAAAAATGTTTCAAGATGGCCACCCTGTAGGTGGACCATCTTGAATGATTTTGGTCCTCCAGCCCCGCAAAGAAACTGGAGTATTCTGGGGAGAATGTCCATTTTACATACTGAATGCAGCTACTGCCGTCTTTCAAATGGAAAGTCTCCATTTGCTCATAAAGCTCCAAGTGTTCCCAAACAGAATACTTGGCATTCTTGTGATAAGGGGTGATGACACTCTTTATTGCCTTAACCTGTTTGAAGGGGTCCTTAAGCAAGGCCCGTTTTGCCTTATTGGCCTTTTTGGTTCGGGTAACCCTGGTCCATTCATCCTCTGACTCAGAAGCACGGCTCCCAGAGGTGCCCGTCTGATCTTCCAGGTTTTCCCGTATTCTGTGAGCCTGGGAATGGGTTGCAGAATGTGGGGACCTGGTCTCCTGTGTCCTGTGACGTTCAGAGGAGTCTTCAGATTCCTCCTTGCTGCCAGGATTTGATGGGTACCCCCCCCACCCCTGCTGACCTAACTGGGCAGAGGTTTTCAGGATGCCCTTAGTGGGCCTACTCTCCTGGGGTTCCCCACTAAATTGCACTGTACTTAGGTACCCATACCCGGATGCCCGCCCATCGATTCCTGGGTGGCACTGGCCTATGAGCTCCCATACTTTTGGCTGGATAGTAATCTGCCATCCCTGTGGCCCTGTGCTCATGTGCGCCAGGGGACATGGGGGTGGCAGAGTCCAAGGACTGGGAGAGATGAAGGCCTCTGGTACTAGGGCTCCTAATGTTATGCTCGGGTGTTTCCCTTTCCCAGCGAACTTCATCTCTGTCAGTCCCTGCTCCCTGTTGCAATGCAAGAGCCTGCGCTTTCAGTTCCTCAGTTAAGGCCTTACTAGACTCTATCAGTCTCTCCTGCATGGCTACCTGTTGCTGGAGCCTATCATTGTGCTGACCGAGAGCCTCATTTTCTCTCTGCGCCTCCTGATTGATCCTGGAGTACTGGACCAGTCTTTGCTGTAGGAGGGTTACCTCCGGAGTCCCATCCCTACTGGCCTGCTCCTTTCTTTCCAGAGCATCTTCCACCCTCCTGGTGTGCTCTAACAAGTTCTGGTTCTCTTTTTGGAGGTCACCCAGCCCCTGGAGGGCCAGGTGATTTTCTTCATTTTTTTTTTTAATTTGCAGACTTCCTGGCCTAAGGTGTCCCTTTTCTGACTAAGAGCCTGCATCTGTGCCGCCAGGTCGTCCCTTTGCCTTTGGAAGGCACCAGCTTTCTGTCGCTCTTCCTCAAATTCTGTCTGGGTATCCAGGTCTTTTAGAATTTATTGCACTCTGTCTTCTCCCTATCTAGGTGGCTTTGCAGGGTGACTACCTGCTCTGCGCATGCCCTATTGAAGTCCAGTTGTTGCTCCAGCTTTTCCTGGCTCTGCAGTAGGGCATCCAAACCTTCTTGGTACTCCTTCTGCAAGGCCAGAAATCTGGTATCCTGGTCAGACTTTTCCTGTTGCTGGATACCCATATCCTCTTTTATTTTAATGATATACTGCCTACTATCATTTTCTGACTCCTGGCTCCTCTGCAGCCTCTGCTAAGAAGAGGCCAGGTCAGATTGGGCCTTCTCTAATGCCACCAGTTGCCTATTTGCCAGATCTTGGCCTTCAGCACATTTGTCCTGTATGGCTCCCATATATAAATATGCCGCTATCCTGACAATCTTGTCATGCTCATCTTTGGCTTTAGGGGCCATATATAGTTCACTCAGGGCCACATGTAATGGACCCTGATCTCTCCATATGTCTGACCCTGTTTCAGTGATCTGGGATGTGATTGCCTGCAACCAGACCGCCTGGTCCTGATGAGCCCAATCACCTCTCACCAATAGCTTATGTAAGAGGTGTTCTCTGGCTATTTTGATATCTACCAAGGTCGTCATTCTGGAAATTGATTTCCTTCCTGACTTACAGAAGTTTGTATTTTATTTTGCAAAACAGACTGTTTCCTTAGAGCGTTCCTTTGAGGGGTGTTTTTACAGTGTAATACGGCGTGGTGATCCAACAGGATTGTGTATCCTGTCAGTTAGCACGCCGTATTAATCTGCACAAGTGATAGATCTAATCCAGAATCCCCGGCTCGAGCCCCCAATCTGTTAAGTGACTTCAATTCAGCAATCCCCCTAAGTCAGTGCCTCGTCTGGGATGCCCAAGGGAAGCCCTTATTTATATATTTTTATGACAAGTTATACTCTGCATGATAAACCCTTATATAACGCCCCTCTCTTTGAATCCCCCTGACCTCACTGAGCCAAGAAGTAGGTGTGTTTTGCAATTTAAAAGATTTATTGGAAAAATTAAACAATATATATATCACACTTTTATAATAAATTAATCTTTGATATCACACTTAAGAATATGACAGTGATCAACAATGGATAATATTACAATTGTACGCTTCTTTAATGACTTAGGAGTTGGTATAGGAAGGAAAAGGTAACTGAGAATGCTTTTACGGTTTCAAGGAAAAACAATGATGGAAAGAATGCAGTCCAGAACTAAACTGATAGGGTTTCACAAGAGATAATGTTCCCTTTTCCCCTTGTGGCAATTCCCCCCCCATGCAATATAAGGAGATGGAAGGAGAGCACACAATTTTCAGGAATACAAACAAAATGCAATACAAAGTTCCAGTTCCCCCCCAGCGAGCTTGGAGGAAAACAGGTATGATTTTAAAGCAGGCAATCCTTTTAAATGTGGTGGCAATGAAGTCAAATATGCTAAAAATGATTTTAATTCCCTGTATGAGGTTCAGGGTAGGTGATAGCTATTTAAGATTAGTTCAAGTCACACTTGCGATGCTCAATGAGGGATAAGCAGGTTGAAAACGAATTTTAGTAGTTCAAGCTATCTTTGACAGGAGCTAATTTTTCCGAATGCGTCGACCGCGATTACGGAATAACTATAAGGAATAGAAACTTTAAGGCTTGTTGGAAAGATTAGAATCTTAGTTTTCAAATGAAAGTTAAATCTCGTTCCTAGCACCTACGATTCCAAAGATACGGACGATTTTATGAAGGTGGTTTTTCAGAAATGAAATAATGATTCAAAAAGGCAAAATGCCACTTTTACAGGTTTAAAATCGGAGAAGGGACACACGATTCTATGATGCAGTTCTGGACACGTTAAAATGGTTTGAATCAGATTATTTTAGACTAAGAGATTGGTTCTGGCACAGTTCTAGCTGAGTACTCACACTATAAATTTGAAATAGGCCATTAAGGTCTGATCAGGTTTGGACTGGACTCCTGGCGGGTGGTTCTGAAGTCACAGCTCTCTGGGTGAGCTCTGCTCTGCACTTCACAGCGGTCTGGTCTCTGGTTCTGCTGGTCTGGATCAAGTGGATTCTGGATACAGCACTGCTTTCTGGGTACTGGCACAGGGTTCTAGCCAGAATCAAACAGCTCAGCCCGGCTGTTTGAATAATTTGCAAAACATTTTGAGGCCTGCTGAAAAAGTTCTGAAGTCTGGATTCTAAGTTCTGGAGATGGCCCTTCTGGATATTGTCTGGTCCGGCAAAATGCTTCGCAAGAAAATGGAAAGTGAATGGGTCGCCTGTCCAAAGCAGTCTCTTTTTATGTGTTTTGAAAATGGGTGTGTGCGTGGGCATAACTAAGCCTGCCCCTCACAATTTATCATTGGCCAAGCTCTCCTCTCTCCCTTGATTGGGGGAAGGAATGGAGTGTCATCAGGCATTAATTTTATGGCATACAGAAAGAACACTCCCCTTGTCAATTTTCACACAAATCTATTTTTGATCCAAATACATATTTATCTATGTACCATTTTTCTAATATATGTCCAGTTAACATATTTTCTGTAGCACCAAACCATCCGATCCCTGTCTTTGTAAGATGTCGTGTCCACTTATGACAGAATTCTGCCCTTTTCATCAAGAACACAACCTCTAAAGTTTTCCAGAATGTACACAAACATGCACAAGGAATATGGGCATCAGATGATAGTGTCAGATTTTTAACATACAGACATTCGAAGTAATACCTTATTTTCCGCTACTACCCCCCCGAACATACCACAGAGTCCTAACACCTCTTAAAATGTGCACAGAAAAATCACAAGAATAATGATATTAATTATATAATTTTGACAAGTCCGTACTATGAATTATCCATCTTTTTAAAATTATGCTCTGGCCCAGAGGGGTGAGGTTTCCCAAAGCACATGGTGGAATTTCTGGTTTATCCACTCCCTCCAACTCAAGTTGCTCACAGAGGCACTGCTCCTCCCAGTTTCTCCCAAGAGGAAGCCATTTACGACCCCCCCCCCTAATTTAACATTTGCCTGAGCCAAGGAAGGCTCATTGTTCTGTTTCCCTGCTCCCAGGTGCTCCGGCCCTGATTCAATCAGAGAGGTGTAATCTCCTTTTAGTGGGAACAGCAGAAGCAGCCAGGCCTGCAAATGCAGTGGCTGAGCAAGTTTCAACTCCTGTCGGGGGTAGTTGCCGGGAAGAATTCAATCTCTTCAAGCCAGGCTTCAGCCAAATGTCACTTTTGTTCCAGTTTTCTTCATTCAAATCAAACTTACAATTTTTACGCATGCAGCTAGAACGCTGATTCTAAGGTCAAAACTATGACATTTAAACAGTTGCAACCTATGTGACACTCAAAGTAGGTCACTCATTTATTTCAAACATTTCGATTTTAGTGGTTTTAAATCCAATTTCAGTTGAGCTGCTGACATCCACAGCTCAGCCAGTTTTGTTTTGGGCTCTTCATCTTTCCAGATTTTGGATGCACACAAGACTACATTCTGCCAAATGTCTGCTGGTGTTCAGTGAGATTTTTGAATATCTTGCAATGTTTAAAATAGCCATTTTTAGCTTGCATTTCAGAGAAACAAAGGTGATTTCAAAGCGCTTTCTGAGCTAACAGGCACTGCTGTTTTTTTCCTTTGGCACCACGTTTCACTCATGGCGCTTCTGGCCCATCACGCTCGCACTGGTGGGTGGCAGGTTAGGCGACCATTTTGGTGTGCGCAAAAACTGCACGGTTGTCCTGGATTCTGGCGCAATGTGGGCTTTTTCGGCCATCTTGGATTTTCTGAGCCCACAGCCCCAAATATTGCACCATAATAACTCGAACATGGGTCAAAACCCCTGATACCTGTCTGTTTGCTCGGGGGCAATGTGGCTGGTGCAGGTGTGCGTGAGAGTCATCTTGAGGGAGAAGTGAGCCGAGTCAAAGCTGCCTGTCTTCCTCTGATCTCGTGGTTACGGGCTGCAGCTCTTAGCACTGGGCGAGCGCCAGCCTGGCTTTGTTTATCCCTGTGTTCCAAGGACTCATGGCTCAGACGGTTGTAGTGCTAAAAGGGCTCTCTGTAAAGCGCTCACCTGCTGCCTGTCGCAAGGCTGGTGCTATATACAATTTGATGGAGGCTTTCTGGAATTCTAGGTGGGACCTTGGACTATTTTAACAGCTACAATTTTGTGACTTGAGTCATCTATTCTTGCTTTTCTTTCTGCAGCAGCACACGCAGTGACAGCAACTTCAGTGGGCTAACATGGACCTCAGAGGCAGCTGGGCAGTGGTTATCCCATCACAAGAGGACATGATTGCCGGGACTGGAAACGGCAACCAGGTTAGGAGTGAGCCGTGAATGCCATCTAGTGGTCAAAGTGCGCTGTTGCAAGCATTCCCACAGCAAGGAACAGTAAACCGGCAATGAACCTGCAATTTAAATGTTAGAATACTTGGGGTGTAGTGTAACTTTGGCTTCGAGTAGGAGTTCAATTAGGTATTCTGCTGAAGCCGAATACTTAATTTTCAGCCGGAATTCGGCCAAATACCTACTCGAAGTCGAATTTTGGTACACCCCTAGTCAGTACCTACATTTCGAGTGGATTGTGTCCTCCAACGTATTCCTCATCTTAGATGTATTCCATCCAGCTTTGCTGCTCGTCGGAATTTTCCCGGCAGAGGGCGCCGTGCTTCGATGTCGTCGAGTCGAGGGTGACGTCATCAGGTATATAAGTAGCATGCACGGTGCCCGTTTGCCTCAGTTTCGTTTTTCTGCAGTATACGTTGCTTCGGACATTCGGCGCGCCTCGAGTTCTGTGAAGAATAATATATAATACAAACGAAATATGTCCTCGTCATCGACGCCGACCACGAGATTGGGATTCAAAAAGTGCAAGTCATGCGGCTCAAAAATGTCGATCACGGACCCGCACCGAGAGTGTTTGTGGTGCCTCGGAGAAGGCCACGACATGGAGGCCAGTACGAAGTGTCAGGCGATGACGGGGAAGGCCTTGCGAGAAAGGAGAGGAAAGCTACTGGTAGGCCAAAAAACCGATCGTAAAGCCTCTAGCGTCGAGTCGAGATCCCGTGAGGAAAAATCTCCTCACCGCGAAAGGCATCGATCTAGGTCCCGAAGCGATTCCCATCGCTCGCCGTCTTTGTCAAAAAAATCGAAGAAACAACGCCACAGGTCTCCCTCCACCTCGTCGTCAGACGAGTCTCCGAAAAGGATGAAATGCCCCACGAAACACTCGTCTTCCGAAGAGTGGGAAGCATTCAGGGTCAAAATGATGGAGGTGTTTGAGAAACCGAAGCCTCGGTCCGCGCCTTCTTCGGAAGCCGGCCGGGAGCGTCATCGCTCCGACACTCGCGCGCCCTCAAGCCCGGGTGATCGAAAAAGGAAGGATAGGGAACCTTCCAGGACGCTCGAGTCGAGCCGACTGTTCGAGGTCACCAACGCCGTCCGAGACCCATCACACCTCAAAGGGAAAATCTTTGAAGACTACCTCGACGTCCTCGAAGCAGACCCTGTCGACGACCACTATGTCGTCGTCGACGCCCCATATCGATGTCAACGCCAAAGCCCTCAGCGCCAAAGGCTCCAGCCAAGCCAGGAAAGCCAGAAAAAGAGAAGGATAAGGTTACAAAACCTGTAATATCCTCAGAGCCCTGTAATACACCTCTTCCTCCTCTCCCAGAGAAGGGTTTCAAGCCTCTCCCCAGGAAGGAGTTTTTCAAGTCCCTGACCTCAATTTTTGAGGAACAGGAGAGATCTGATGAGGAAAATGTACCTTTTGGGCTAGAATATGGCACCCCAAATGCCCCAGAATGCTTGATCTCAGAAGAAAGCAGAATGAGGTATTTGGTGGAATCTTTACACAATGCAAGTGGCATTGACACATCTCCTGAGAATGACTTTGGCAGACCAGAACCAGGAGAGCATGCCAGTCCATCATACCGTCAATTAATGATGAAGTTAGTAGATTACTTGGGATGGGCTAGACCACCAGCCCAATTCATCCAGGATGATTTAACAGATATATTGGAACATGGTCCCACCGAAGACCCAGTACTACCCTTTCATGTAGCTTTGCAAAATAGGGTGGCCAAGAATTGGGAAACTCCGGATTCTATTCTTCCGGTAAATAAATCCCTCACCTACAAAATACCACCCGGCCAGTAGCGACCCTGGCTATCTGTCAAAACATCCAACTCCCGAGAGTCTGGTCTGGTCATTCTAACAAACTTGCGTACCTTTCTATCCCTCCAGACAGGGACGATCAGCGTGTGGATGGCTGGGCATGGAAGGTATTTTTAGCGGGGAGTATGGCTTTAAAATCGGCCAACTCCACATGTGCCTTGGCAACATTTTCATACACTCTGTGGGAGTGCCTCGCAATGGCGGCCGAGCACATACCAGAAGGGGAAGAAAGGGAAGGGTTCCTAGCCATCGTTGGAGATGGAAAGGAAGCCATGCAGGAATCCCTTCAATCTGGATTGGACACTGCGGATAGTGTAAGCAGGTCCATGAGCACTAGCACGGTAATGCGCAGATTTGCGTGGTTACGGAAGTTGGGTTTTGACGGGTCTCACCTTTTTGGCAACAAGGCTGACGAGAGCCTTGAGATGTTGCAGACCTCAAAAGCAGCTGCCAAATCTTTAGGAGCTGCTATTATGCAACCTCAGCCTTTTCGTCTGCAAGGACAATCATGGAGGGGACGATCCTATCGTTACTACTCCTCATATGGAAAGGCGAGAGGAATGGCCAGTCAAAGGGGCCAGAAAAAGGCCACTCGCGGAGGGCGAGTAAAACGTGCAAAGCCAGCTCCAGCTGCAGCCTCTCTGCCATCAGTGGCTGCAACAACCGCCACAAAACCACTTTGAGGACTTGCATCACAAAACACCTGTAGGAGGCAGGCTGTCACAGCATCTGCAAGAATGGCGAGCCATTACTTCAGATGTTTGCGCTCTAGAAATAATAGCCCAAGGCTACTGCCTTTCTTTCCTAATGCAACCTCAAAGCAATCCACCAGGGAGACACCCGTTGAAGTCTTCGAACCTGCTCCTACAGCAGGAAGTTGTAGCCCTACTGGAGAAAGGTGCTATAGAACCAGTACCTGCAGCGGAGAGGAACAAGTGATGGTACTCCCCGTATTTTTTTATCCCCAAAAAAGACGGAGGACTGAGACCCATTTTGTACTTAAGAAACTTGAACAAGTTCCTCAGGAAGGACAAGTTCAAGATGGTTACCCTTTCTCAGATCCTTCAGGCCCTTCAAATTCAGGACTGTTTGGTGTCATTGGACCTCCAGGATGTTTATTTTCATGTGCCGATTCATCTCAAGCACAGAAAATACCTGAGGTTCATAGTTGGCGACTCACACTATCAGTTTCGAATCCTGCCATTCGGATTGACCTCCACCCCGAGGGTCTTCACCAAGTTAATGGTAGTGGTGACAGCGCACCTCAGGAGAGGGGGGATTCATGTCTACCCCTACCTGGACGATTGGTTGATCAGGGCACGTTCTGCCGAGCAAGCACTGGATTATCTGAAAGTCACCTGCCACTATCTCCACAGACTAGGCTTCTCCCTCAATTTCAAGAAGTCGCAAATGACACCTTCCCAACAGCTTCAGTACATAGGAGCTGTATTAGACACATCCTTGGAAAAGAGCTCGCCTCCCAAGTCGAGGGCTCAAGACATTCTTCATATGGTTTCCAAATTCCAAAATGCCCAAAATCTCCAGGCTTACGACTTTTTAAGGTTGCTCGGCCTCATGGCATCCTGCATCTTCCTGGTGCCAGAGGCACGCTTGAGGATGAGATCCCTTCAATGGGCTCTAAAGACTCAGTGGTCTCAATTCTCAGGTCAAATGACGGATCTTCTTCAGATTCCGAACAAGGTCCAACAAGATCTTCTATGGTGGACCTGTACAGAGAACATCCTAAAAGGAGAACCTTTTTGGCAACTGTGGCCGGAGATCACAGTAGTGACGGACACCTGACTCATGGGTTGGGGAGCTCATGCCAACGATTTGACAATGAACGGTCGTTGGTCTCCATCGGAGTCCAAACTACACATCAACCTTTTAGCGCTGAAGGCCTTCCTGCCATCTGTCAGGGGAAAGAATGTCCTGATAATGATGGACAACACAGTGGCCATGCATTACCTAAACAAAAGAGGTGTGGGGTCACTACCTCTGTGCAGAGAGGCAATGCAGCTCTGGTATTGGGCAATTCAGGAGGGAATCTCTTTAACAGCAATTCATCTAGCCAGGGAAGAGAATATAACGGCAGATGGTCTGAGCAGGCAGAGCACAGTGTCCCACGAATGGGAACTGGCTCAGGAAGTCATTCAAGAGATCTTCACCCTTTAGGGAGCCCCTCAAGTAGACCTATTTGCAACCGGTATCAACCGAAAATGCGAAAGGTATTGCTCAAGGGAATTTCCCCCGAGAGGAGCCTTGAGGGACGCGTTCGTGGTGGAGTGGAATTTCCCACTATTGTATGCATTCCCTCCGATTCCCGTCATTCCTCAGGTCATCAGGAGGCTGAGACACTTCGGGAGCTGCATGGTCCTAATTGCCCCGGATTGGGCCAGGGGAACGTGGTACCCGGACCTTCTAGACATGCCGATCTGTCCTCCAGTACGTCTTCCTCAGGGAGAGAACCTTCTCTCTCAAATGGAGGGTCAGGTTCTCCATCCAGAGGTCAAAACGCTCAACCTTCATGCTTGGTATCTGAAAGGCTGACATACAGGGATTGGAACCTTCCAGATGATGTTATGCAGGTGTTGCTTTCGGCAAGAAGGCCAGCAACAAAGTCTCTATACCGTTGCCATTGGAAAAGGTTTTGCAACTGGTGCAGAGAAAAGAATGTTGATCCTTTTCTATGTTCTATTCCGGAAGTACTATCTTTCCTTCTGACCCTAGCACATAGAGGTCTGCATATTGGAACAATAAAAGGTTACCTTGCATTGCTTTCCATTTTCAAGCGCTCATCGGATGAATGCTCCTACTTCAAAATTCCTTTGATAATACAATTCTTAAAACGACTCACTAATGTGTTTCCTCCTCACCCATTTCAAGTACCGATTTGAGATCTCAATTTAGTCTTAAAATTCTTAATATGTGCTCCTTTTGAGCCTATGCACACGTGTCCATTAAGATTACTAACATGGAAAACTGCCTTCTTAGTTGCTTTAACATCTGCAAGAAGAGTGAGCGAATTGCAGGCACTGTCTTCTGGGCCACCCTATAATGTGTTCCATAAGGACAGAGTTGTGTTGAGAGTTAAATCATCATTTTTACCGAAAGCAATATCTGATTTTTATTTAAGTCAGAACATTTTTACCCGCATTGTATCCTCCACCCCATCCTTCTAAGGAGAAGGAAAGATTACACAGGTTGGATCCAAAAACAGCTTTAAGTCTAGAAGGTCTAGAGATGTAAAAGCTTAGGGTGGACAACCAGCTGTTTATAGGTTACACAGGAAGGAAAGTGGGTCAATCGGTGACAAAACAGACAATTTCACGCTGGATCGTGCTTTGCATTTCAGAATGCTACAGACTAGCACAATAAGACCCACCAGTGGTTAAGGGCTCATTCCACCAGAGGCATCACCTCCTCGGCAGCCCTTCAAAGAGGTGTTCCAATAAGGTCCATTTGTGAAGCAGAAACTTGGTCTTCACTACACACCTTTTCGAAATTCTATAGCCTGGATGCTTCCCAGTCTAAGGAACTGACTTTTGGGAAAGCAGTGCTTTATTCTGCCATCTAAGGGCATTGAAAAAATCTGACCCCTCCTCCAGAGAAATTATACAAAATACTGCTTTGGGAGTCAATCTAAGATGAGGAATACTTTGGAGGACACAATCCACTAGAAGAACAAGTTACTTACCAACTGGTAATATTCTTTCGATTGGATGTTCCTCCAACGTATTCCTCATCGCCCTCCCAGCCTACCCCTATGTAGATTTTTCCGGGTTATTGCCATCTCAAATCCCGCAAGGCTGATACCGGTCTGCCAGCACAATCTACACAGTACAAGATCAAAGATAAAAAGGGGAAAAACAGAACTGAGGCCAACGGGTGCCGCGCGTGCTACTTATATACCCGATGACGTCACCCTTGACGGAGGCCTTCGAGGGACCATCGACTCGACGACATCGACGCACGGTGCCCTCTGCCGAAATATTTTTTTTTTCCGAAGAGCAGCAACGCTGGATGGAATACATCTAAGATGAGGAATACGTTGGAGGAACATCCAATCGAAAGAACGTTACCAGTTGGTAAGTAACTTGTTCTTTCCATCACCTTCATTCCTCCTCCCACCCTTGCTTTTGACTCTCATTCTGACGCATTAATTGCTAACCTCCATCTCTCCATCTCCAACACACTGGACATTCTTGCCTCATTCATGAGGACCTGCATGAAGCCTGCCTTTAAGTGCAACTCTTGGTATGACTCTGACTTGGCCGCTCTGAAACGCAAGTGCAGAGTTGCTGAGCAGAATTGGCAGGCCCCAGGCACATCCTCTGACAAACTGGCCTGCTGCCTGCTCCAAAGGCAATATCGTCTCTCCATTCGCTCCAAGAACATGGCTTATGTCCAAGCCTGTATATTTCTTTATAGGTTTATACTGCCCCGAAAGCCTGCAGGCATCAGGGTGCAAAACAAGAACACAATCAGTACAAATATGTAATACGGGCCAATTAAACCCTACCTAAATAAGCAGCTTGCTAGCCTAAAAAGTCCTCCACTCCATTAAAAAGGAGTGTTTTCAGATTATTTTCTAAAAATTACATAGTTGGGCTCAAGTCTGAGCCGTAGTGGGAGGTTATTCCATTTTTGTGCTGCTAAAACTGGGAATGTTCTCCCCATCCCATTGGAGCGTTTGTGGGGTAGGACTGAGATCTGGGGCCACAAATAACATGGCTGAACTTTTCAAAATCAGCAAGCAACTTGTCAATCTTTCTGCAATCTCCCCCCCCCCACTTCCCACCTAGTGCCTCTGCACTTCTCCACCAAAACTGGAGACATTCTGTCCTCACTCTCCTCTTCTCTCCCCTCCCCACGCCCCCTCTGCCCATGCCTCCCTTGCCCCTCTGCCCCATTTCTCTCCTCCTTCTCTCCCATTGCACTGGATGAGGTCTCTAGAGAGTAGTCTTCTCTATGGAAGTCTCCTCCAAACAGATGCTTCCCTGCTCGTCAAGAACTATCAAGACATTGTCTCCTTTCTCGCTCGGGCTTGGCTGATTTCTGTAACCATTTATTTGCCTCTGACTCTTTCCCACAAGCACTCCCTTGTGCACCCTCTCCAAAAAAAGCTGTCTACCGACCCTTCCTGCCTGGCTAACTTTCGCCCCTTCCCCATTTTCGCCCCTTTTCTGGAGAAGCTGGTCATCCCCCAACTAACCCACCACACCAAATCTGTTGGCTGTCTCCTTGACCACCAGTCTGGATTCAGAACATCCAGAGGTGCGTAAATTGCTCTTCTGGACATCCGTGAAGACCTGCTCTCTAATCTTGATTCCAACTCTCCTTCCATTGTGATACTTTTCGATCTTTCCTCTGCCTTTGACATGGTTAATTATGCCATCCTCATAAATCGCCTCCATGATACCCTCAGCATCACAGACCTGGCACTGGCTTGGCTGACCTCCTATCTTTCTAACTGACCTTCCCAAGTGCAACTGGGCCCTTTCCTCTCCTTCACCACACACTCTACCTTTGGCGTTCCTCAGGGATCTATCCTATCGCTGTGGCTCTTCAAAGTTTACCTTGCCCCTCTGGCCCACTTGATCTCCACCATCTCTCCTCACTTCCAGTGCTATGCTGACGACACACCGCCCATCTTTAAGCTTCCTTCCTCAAACTCCTCCTCTTCCTCTCGAATGCCTGACCACTATTCAGGCATGATGTTCTGATAACGATCTCTGCCTTAATGCCAGTAAGACTGAGATCTTTCTCATTGGGATGCCTGCTCCGTTTACCTCCCTCCTTGGGCCCCCTCCTCTCACCCTCTCGAGAGGCAGAAATCCTTGGGTCATCTTAGACTCTGCTCTCTCTGTCTCCCCTCACATCCGACCTTGCCTAGAAGTCCAACTTTCAGCTCCAACTCCTCTGAGGCATCCTCCCTTTCCTCACCTTTCCCCAGAATCTCTCCGGAGCTCTGGTCCTCTAACAGTCTCTTACTCGGTCTGCCTCTTTCCTCCCTGTGCCCTCTTTAACTAATCCAGAATAGGGCTGCAAGACTTATCATTGGCTTCAAGCCCAGGGACCGCATCTCTGCAGCCCTAAAATATCTCCATTGGCTACCAATGGCTGCAAGGATTACATTCAAGACCCTCTGCATCATCCACAAGGCTTTCTGGGGCTCGGGACCCCACCATATCCAACTTTCTCTCATTAGTATCTCCCTGCTCGAGCCCTTTGGTCCTCCTAGCTCCAACTCTCTGCAGAACAGATGTTTATCCAAGCAGATGGGGGGGGGGGTAGATCTTTCTTCAGCAGGATCTTCCCTCTGTAATGGCTTCCTGCCCCCCTCAGACTTGAGCGGGGATCTCCTTAAGTTCCGGAAACTTCTTAACACCTTCCTTTTCTCCTCCTTCTATCCCCCTCGCTTGCTAAGTCCCCCTGCCGCTGCAAATGGCGCCTTTTCACTTATGTGCCTTACGGGGCCAGGCCCTCCTGGTCAAGTCTTCCCCAGCACCCCGTAACCAGCACTTGTTCTCTGGCATCCTTTCACGACCAGACGGAACCTGGTCCCCCGTCCTCGCACTAGCTGACCCTCGCTGCTTCGTCCTCTGATACTTGGCCTCCTGGCCAGCCCCTAGGACTTGCCCTGCACCTGGGATCCCTTCCCTCCTGCACTTCTCCACTCCCCCTTTCCTTTTTCCCCTTACGCCCTGTCCTACCCCCCCCCTCTGCACTTTTGTCACTGCACTTGCAGGGTCCGAATGTCACAAGGCCCAGTAGACCCTTTATTGGTTTTTTTCTTCCCTGTCCCTCCTCCCCCTTTTTTGTATTATGGTGCCTTGAAACAGTTGTGTATAGGCGCCATACAAATGTCCAATAAATCAAGTAAATAATGGATTCTAATCAATGCTATGCTCTATCTATCTATATATATATATATATATATATATATATATATATATATATATATATATTCGAAAAAAGGGAAAACCAATTTCCCAGGACCAAGATGGAACCGGGAAGAGCTGACCAGTGGAATGCACTCCCAAGAACAGCAGAGAAAGTCGTTGGTGACTCTCTGCACAGAGGCAAAACACAATCCAAAGTTTTACCAGACTAACAGTGCTTTAATAAATGTCAGCATGGCAAGGAAAGAATCCAGAAACAACGTGTTTCACGGTGCACAGACCGCTTGATCACGTTATATATATATATATATATATATATATATATATATATATATATATATATATATATATATATATATATATATACACACACACACTCACACTCTCTCTCTGCTATCTCAGTCTGTAGGTGTTAGGGAGAATTCTCTGTTTAGGCTGAATTTCCTAACCTAGTGAGTCCCCCAGCAGCTTTGCTGGATTTCTGGAGTTTGTTTTTTTCATCCTGCCAAGAGTGAGACTCTTTTCCTCCCACTCTTGGACATGATTTGTGGTATTTCTTTGAATGTTAATGTGTTGGATGGGCTATGGGGTCTTTTACTCCATAGGGTCTCATGTGTATTGCTATGTGTGTTACACAGCACCCTCTGTGCCGTAACACTGGGGTGTCCTAGGTGACCCCCACCATAGACTCCATACCCTGAGACTGACTACTGTCTCCCAGGGCATGTAAAGTCACCATTGGCTTTACTAGACCTAAATTTACTAACAGAACTAGTACAAACCATCCTATTGTGGACGTACTGGTACGGGTAATTCGATTTCCCCTGGGTCTGTTGTTCGAGGGGGCACTGCCTCGTCCCCCCCCCTCGTCGAGCTTAAGGCTGGTGGCAGTGGATACTACTTTTTTATATTCGACTGCGAATATTTCTCTATGGGATTTTCCCATTGTTCGAGGCTAATACTTTTTCCCATTAGTCTCTAACACACCGCCGGTTTATTTGTTTTAAATAAATCCACCGGTTGGTAATTTCTGCCAGAACGCAGTTTTTAAAATGGCGTCTATGTTCGTCTCTGTGACTCCTAAACCAAAGGTTGAGCCCTTTGTTCCACTTTTGGCGGGCTTCTGCACAGAAGCCCTCCAGAGTGGTGCCATTTTGTCTGGGTATCACAGGGGGTGTGGGAGGGGGTTTAGGCACCCTGGACTGAGTTGCCTTGCCAACTCAAGTCGCACTCTGGTGTGATTGGCCCAAGTGGTGAGCCGCCCCGCTCACCACTTAGCATGTTTGATTGACAGCTAGGCTGAATGAATGGGGGTTTTCTGCATAAAAGCAGGGCTTTGGGGACTGGAACTTCAGAAGTCGCCACAGGACCTAAGAATCCGATGAGGGAGAAGCTGAGCCGACCTGCAACGACGACACCACCGGTGGAGCCCTGCTGAACCGACTCCCACTTCCCAACGACAGAGGAGATCTCCCTGCCAGAGAGTCTTCTTCCCTTAGACTGGTGGGAACAACCAGTTCCTTGCTTTTTCTTTGCTCCAGGACGTCTAGTGGTCGAATTGCCCGTGCTGAGCACCCCGGCAACCGGATAGCCGCTAACCACTGTACCGTGACCAAAAGGTGGTGCCTTGTGACACAGAACTCCGCGGCTGGTCTCTTCCCTGGTGGTGCAACAATCTTCAACTTTCCTCTGACACGAGATCATCTCTTCTCCTGGAAAAGTCCCGACTTGCATCCACCACCAGGAACAACTGCCCCCGCCGGAGCTGACTCTCCACTCCTAAGGTACTGTGCCCACCTGGCTTCCCTTGAAACGGATAGCGTGAGGTGTCTAAAATCCTTACCTTTCCACTGGGTCGCCTCCAGACCTTCTTAACTTTCGTTCTAAAACTGGTCCAACCTTTCTGTGACATTTTGCTACAAAGACTTGAAGTGCATTTCCACTGTGGTACTTTTGGGACATACCGCCTTGCCTCTCTCCGAGTGGGCCTGGCCTCTGAACTTTGTGATCTACAGTAGACCCTGCCTTGCTTGCCTTGCATTTGCTTCGTAAAAGTGTTGGTACTGAGTTGGTTTCAAACCCTGCCTTTTTCTCTCCCTTTCTAATGAATATTAGAGTGCCATCTGGGTTAAAGCACTCACCTCTGTCTGCAAATAAGTGGTGTCTTTGAACCTAGACTTGTCGAAATATTGTTATGGGATTGATATATACTTATAGTAACCGTGATTGAAGTTGTTTGCCATATTAGTGCCAGTGTGTTTTTCATAGATGTGTTTTTAAATAAATAATTATATATCTTTACACCCAAGCTCTGATCAGTGTCTGCTTGTTCTACTGTGTAAATTGCCCTATTTTGTATACTCTAAATACTGCCTAACTAGTCTTGAGAGAAGTCTGACTGCTCAGCCACAGCTACCAGGTAAAACTGGGTGGTGCAGACTGCTACCAATTGGGTTTACTGCTAACTCCTGTAGTCTTAAACTTTTTGCAGTGGTCCCAGAGGGAACTGCACAGGTTTCTGCCTAACAGTAGGTTGACCACAATAAATGATCCAGTCAGACCAATGAAATGCTCTTACTGGACTGTCCCTACACTACAGAGTCAGCCGGGGAAAGAAAGATTGTGAAGGCCTCCCAGATTATAAATAAACTGCATCACAGCCTTGTCTTTACCCTCTTCGGACCCTGCTTTGCTGTTAGCCAGAGACGGAGAACGATATCTGAACGGTTTAACTTCTTTCATGGAGTCTTCATTTCTACTTCTTATATACGTTTTTTGATTTAGCTGTAACACTTTTCTGTGGCACATGGAAGGTAGAAGTATTGTGGAGACGTTTGATATTTTGTTTCATTTGACGTCCTTCCATCAAAAAAATGGACATAACGTTTTCTACATAGAATTGTCGAATTCTGTTTAGAATTGGAATGGATTGCGACTGGATAAGAATTTGCATGCCAGAGTTGCTTCTCTAAGGCATCTAGCGTTTCCTGTGTGCGGGGATAATCTGTAGACGCCTCCCCTGTATTCGATTTGGGCGGCTCCATCCAGTCATGGTTGCTGTGGCAGCCTCTTCTAAAAAACAACGGCTGGCGAGCGCTCCCTCTATTGCCTCCTCTCTCTGTTTACAGATTTGCATGTAACATTTGCTGACCCTTTCCTCCACTTGTTGTTGTGGCTGTTCCTTCGTTGACATGTCCGCTCCTCACTGCTGTAACAATCAGAAGTTCCTCTAAAAAACAACCTCCAATCTCATTGCAGAGGATTATGATGGACCTCCTGTCCCTGGTGTCGGAGGGTAATAGTAGTCCAAATCATTCCCATATTAACAGGGATGTGAGGTTTTTGTTTATAGCACAAACTTTGCTGCTAAGGACCAGCGCTATACAACAAGAGAATACAGTAATATGAATACAATTAGAAACATTTTCTAATGTCATTGTAGGCGCCAACATATGTACACGTCATCAAAGAGATGAATGGGTAGCTGATCTGAAAAAGATTGCACAATGTCTGTCTTCTCTGGAAGAATGTCCATAGTCACTTGGGGCGTTTGTTGAAACTTGTCGTAATGCAATAAACACACTTGTTGGTTCAAATGGTTGGATTATCAGTCATGGTAACAGGTTTTGTACTATGATGATGAGAGGGCAATGAGTGACCGCGGATATACTTCTATTTTAAAAATACATGTGCCCTTATAATGCAAACCTACCACTTGGATGCATGCAAGAAGTCATCCATATCATTGCAAGTAGTAATTCAGTCATCTTCAAGAGAAAACGTGTCTCCTGATGTGGGACATTGATCAAATTTGAAATAGTTGATAAAGTATATTTGTAGATAAAGTATATATCCTCAGACTTTTCAAATCTAAATATGACAATGTCAGTTTCTGGCCTTGGAATACAAAACCGGTCATGCATTGTCGAGGGTTGGCTGTTGGAATTCTTGCTGCGGGCAATCCTTAATTATGACTGAAAGACAGTGGCTTGTTTTGCAAAGAACCTGAATAAATAAAGCAAATTCCGTAGAGAATGTGGTGCCTTTCCTTTTCAGTGATCTGTCAACAGTGTTTGTGTTTCCTAGATCAGGTTAATTCAACACCCAAGTTGCCCTAACTTCAATCGATATGTTTCTTCAACATCCACACATTTAAAAAAGTTCTGTAATACTCTACATGAGGGTGATGGTAAGCATGGCTAACATTTACGGTCATGCATGGTCTCTGTGTTAGCACTAAAAAGGTCACTGGCCAGACTAGGGTGCTCTGGGACAGTTTATCTGTAGTCACTATTATGGGCCAGTGAGGAAATTGATAGGCCCTACCTTTAACATGTTTATGTAGGCATCATAAGGTTAATCATGCAGATAGATTAATCCAATTCATCAAAATTGGTGACTCCCTTTGTAGCAATCACTACTGTATTCTTGATTTAATTAAAACATGTGTTTATTAATACAAACTATCTTCTTAAGAAATATTGTCAAATGCAATTGCTTTGTTAACAGCCTTTTACTGGCATTCCATCTGCCTTCTTAAAAAAAAATTCAAAGGTGAAGAACTCAAAAGCTGATGCATTTCGGACTAGAACAGTCCATCCTCAGGACTATGTCTCCTAATGAATACATTTTACATAACCACAGCTTGTGTTGGTATCTGGAGTACTGGGTAAAGTAGTGTGCCACATCTGGAGGAATTGTTCAACCACGGATGTGGCCCACATCCGTGGTTGAACAATTCCTCCAGATGATACCATGTAGTAGCTAGAGACGTCATGGGGTTAAACCAGCTTCTGTCCATGCTTTGTGATCATTGCAACTGACCACCAGCAGTAACGATGCACTGGTGGAGAGGGGCATGGATAGTAACTTTGGGTTCCCCCACCCCATCTGCTCCTTCATACAAATCCAAATGCGTTTTCACCACCATCCGATTTTGATGCTGGAAGAGATCCATTGGATTACGTATTGAATCCATGTAAATGCCTCCTGCCAAGTATGTACCTAGTGCAAGGTGTTTTGGTATTGGAGTGAATGCAACACAAAACCTGGGTCTGCCTGCATTTCTCCGTTTCATTTAGATCCTCCAACAGAATGTCACAATTTGGGGGCTGTATAAATAGAGGTGCTTGCTATCCCTCCATGGAATTTATTGGGAACTCGAAATTGAGCCCTACAATGTACATTTAGCAATCAACACATTTTTTTGCAAACCCTAATTTAGTTGAAAATTACACGTGTGGGATGCCAACAACCAGAGTACCTCAAACTCATCAATCAAGTCTTCTAACACTATAGTTGCCATGATTCACAAGCCCTTCTGTTACGCAAATGAAACATCAGAAAAAAACATGCATGCAATTGACAAAGGGAATCTGAATGTGTGGTTGGGGGTAGGAGGTTGTTTCTGCACATTGGAAATGTGCACCTTGATTAACAAATGGAATTACTTTAAAAATTCATGGAAGGCAGTCGTCTGCAACAGTTTGGGTCTGGCACAGAGGTACATGCATTTGTTTTTTATCTTGGCACAGTGGTGGTTTATCCCTAAGCTTCTGTCTCATACAGGAATGTACATAATCCTTATTTTTTTGGTTCCATTTTAAATGCAATGGGGTGCCGGGTGTTCTGGGACATTTGCATTTCAACGCAGTCCCCTAAACATGCACAGGTCATTTTGTTGCCAACATTTCTAGTTTATTTGAAGTTTATAAGAGAGACCTGATATTTAAGTCTCAAATGTAGGCAAAGAGCAAGGGGCTTCCACAGTGGTGTATATTTGGTCATTCTGTGGCACAATGGCAGATGATAGAAACATCCTCAAGGGCTGCATTGTGGCCCGCCATCGCCCGTGTGTAACGCATATACCTGGCGTTTATCTTTTTCTGAAATATTTTATTATTTTTCGTTCTAGACATAGACTGTTTGCTTAGTAATGTATGGTGCTATATCGAGAGACCGTTGCACTGCTTTCGGAGCACTACAGTACAGATTGTTTAAATCTTGAAGTTTGCATATTCATTTTAAAAACGCTATGTCACCACAAGACCCCATGTCTCCACCAGACGATGGTAGCATGAAAATGCAAACTATCCAAAAAAACCTTTGTGCAGGGGTAAACATTACTGCCTTGGACCAAACAAAGGTATATGTGAAGGCAGCAGTGTGGCTTGTCGGCTAGAGGTTCTTTCCTCTAACCATATGAACGCGAGCATGAATGCGTTGGTGCCATAGTAGGCTGCAGAGAAGTGGAGCTATGTGTGCTGAGTCTGTCACTAAAGCCGGATAGATGACCGTTCCACAGGCCTTGGTCTGCAAGGCTATCCAGAGAGTGGTGAGTACTGTGGGGCCCTTGTAGGTGGTCTTGAGCCTGCCCCTTTGGTAAGTGGGCAGTGAGTGCTTCAGCAGCCCCCCTTGAAGCTTAGCAGCTCTGTATTTCACTACAGAGTACCCTAGGTGTCTTGGGCCTGAGGACCTGTGTTTGCTTTATTTTTGACTTGGGCATCTTTGAATAAGCTAATTCACAGGCCCCTGGGCACTGCTATTAAAGAAGCACTATATAGAAGTCCCACTTTCATGTACAACCATGTACAACCTCAAGAGTAATAATGGGACGGGCTCCCTGGAGTTTGATGCAGCCCTGATTGAGACAGCACAGGCACTGCCACTACCGGTTTCCCCACGGAATTCCAGCTCCCCTCTTTCGATTGCTCCCCGTGGGCAATTACATAGAGGGCCGGTAACAAGCAAAATCACAGCCTCTTTCCTGCGAGACAAATTTGAAGTATAAATGAGCTACCTCTAACCCACTGACTGAACCCTGCATTGACAGAAACAGAGATTGATACTGTTAATGTTTCCCCTCCATAGTGAGTCCAAAAATAACTGTTCAAGATGAGGAGCTTCTGGTTGCAGCGGACCACATGTTGGTACAGGAGGGCACTGCAATCGCAGATGAGTCTTTTGCCAATACACCAACCACCTCTTTTTTCGCCGACTCATCTATTAATGAGGAGGAAAGTATCTATGCAGCATCCCTGCGCCGCAGTTCTCCAGCATGGGGTCTGGCATGGATTCGCATGCTCATGAATATTTCCCGTCGTCAGGCTGGGAATCCTCAGTAAAGAAAAAATCAGTTTCAGTTTCGTTTCTGAACTGTCTTTCTACTAATAACCATTCACAGGTCTCTGGGTCATACTGCCCCCAGCCAATGACGGCCCTCTACCTAAGCCCCTCCTCTGGCAGCCATGTTCAGATTTTTACCGCACGTTCAAGTGTTGGGAGTCCTCGTGCTATAGCGCTCGAGCTTTTACTGTTTTGAGTTTTTTGGAAGAGTTTACTCTTATATTTTCGGTCAATCGAGCCTCAAGCTCCACCGATTCTACTTCCGATCAATGGGGACCCGTTTCGGATTTTTTTCTACACCCCTCAAGGGTGACTTTTCATTGAGTTTTTACTTCTTGGAGGATTCCGGAAGATCTTTGAGGCCTACCCCGCGTGGTCATGGCCCAGGACAAAGGAAACACAACGCCTGTTGGATCCAAGCTGGTTAGGAGCTGCCTGGGATACGGATTGTAGAATGTCTTCAAGGAAGATGAGCACTCCCGGTGCCTCTACTGCCTTCATGATGATAAATCGCACGTGGACAAGGACTGTGCGTTTTGTAAGAACATGTCCGCACTGACAATGAAGGATCGTCGCGTTTGACTCACCAACTGGCTGGAGGGGAAGGACCCAGCAGCAGATGAGAAGATGAAGAAATCCAAGCGGTCTTCTAAGACCTTTGAGGGTGCTCTGGCGACAGGGGCCCAACAAAAGGCAAAGCACTGCGAGTCCGCGGGCACCGGGAGCACCGATGGTTCGGGCTCCTTGACTGCCAGGCAGGGCATGATGTCACCGACGCCATCAACCAACCGACGCCATCAACCACGAGCCAACGCTCTGGCTCAGTGAAGAGGAAGTCGGAGAACCCGGGTAAGCTTCAGAAGAACCCCGGTCGATCCCGACGGCGACAGCTGAGGGGGAGCGAGGCAGCGACCCTCCCCCCCCAAGGTGAAGGCCTCAGGCGCGCCCTTGGTCACAAAGGCCCCGATTCACCCGGCTAAGGCCTCGATTGAAGGGGTCATGGCGGCCCTGGCGAAGCCTGTGGAGGCTATCCCAGAGGAGATGACTGCCGGGCCTAGAGTTTCCCCGCCACCCCAGAGGCAATCATCTTTTCAGCCTATCGAGAAGACCCCTGTGAAACCCCAGGAGGAGAAAGAGGGGGGGCACAGTAGCCATAATGGACAGAGATACCACCTCCGAAGATGAGCTGGCTGGCGTTGCAAAAATCCTGGACAAGAGGTTCGAGGAAGTCCGGTCTTACGGGAGGGATCCCAACGAGGCAGACGTAGAGAGCAATGGGACGAGGAGCTGCGGGCCGTGGAGGAAATGGAGGAACCCACTGCCCCGCCGTCGCAACCGATGCTGATGCCACAGGACAACTTGGGAGCAATCTTGATGGCTATCCAGACCCTGTGTACGGAGATAAGGACAAGGTTGCCCTTACCCACAGCGGACGATCCAGCTGCGCCTGGACCGTCGGGAAGCCCACTGAGCAAGAGGAGGCGAATCCATCCTTCCCCGTCTTTTCCAACCTTCACCTCCTTCCCCCTCCACTGAGGGATGAGATGGGAACGGAGATGGCGATGACGGACAACGACGGTGGTGATGACGGGACGGATCTCCCATCACCCCCTGCCCGGGCCTCCCCACCAGACTAAATTGGCTCCTTTCACACCATGATCGCCAGGGCATCAGAACTTTTCCAGCTTTGTCCCGAAGAGCAGAAGAAGGAGGGTTTCCTCTACCAACGACAGGAGGCCCAGAGGAAGACTATCCTCTCAGTACCGTTACTCAACGACATCTGGGACGAAGGACAGTTGCTGCTCAAGAACCCGTCCACGGCTCCTGCGAAGAGGGACCGGTATGAGAAGAAGTATCGGGTCCCGGATTCCGCCCCAAAGTGCCTTAGAGCTCAGTCGTCCCCGGATTCAGTGGCCTCCACAGCAGCCAAGCAGAAATCGGCAGGGGCGACGGGATCAACCTCTACTTCCCTACCGGACAGCGAGGGGAAGAAGCTGGACGCCATGGGATGACGAGTCATCTTGTCGGTAGCGATGACCATCAAAGCGGCCAACGCCCTCGCAGCGCGCTACGACAGGGAGCTGTGGTTTAAGATCGCTCCCCTCCTGGATTTCCTGCCAGACAAGTGGGCAGATGTCCTTGACATCCTACAGGAAGGCAAGGTGGTGCCAGACCATGCCATCATAGTGGCCACGGACATCTCTGACACCTGTTTTCGACAGATGGGCAACAGCGTTTGCCTTCGCCGACGCGGTTGTCTCAAGGCCACCAATTTCTGTCAGGGCATTCAGACCAGGGTACTAGACATGCCCTTCGATGGGAAGAACCTGTTCGGCAAGGCAGTGGACGAGTCACTGCAGGCCATCAAGGCGCACACCAAGATAGTCCAGGCCTTGGGTTCTCTCCATCAATGACCGCCGTCCTTTCGGACCCCCGCAGGCAAGTCTCAAGGTGCCTCCAAAGGATTTGGTGGCAGTTCCTCGTCGTACCGCCAAGTGGCCCGCTCATCGTCGCAAGAGGCCTACAGAGGCCGCAGCAAGGCCGGAGGATGTTGTCGCCAAAGAGGCAAGGCCTCGGCAAAGCAAGATTGAACTGGCCGTGACGTCGGGCCCCCACCCAAGCACCCGGGTGGGAGGCCGGCTGGTGAAATTCGTTAGCGTGTGGGAGTCCCTCTCCACCGACCGTTGGGTGCTGGACGCGCTAGCCCACGGGCAAAATCTGGACTTCCAAAGAAAGTGTCCCCTGTCTACCACCCGTGGCCAGGAAGGAAAACCATGTGCCACAGCTACTTCTGGAGGTACGAGCAATGCTGAAAAAGGGCACGATAGAACTCCTCCCGAAGATGCTCCGGGGCTCTTTAGTATACTTGTGGTACTTCCTTGTCCGAAAGAAGACCGGCGGTTGGTGGACCATTCTGGACATTAGTCTTCTAAACAAATACATCAAGTCCCAGGAATTCCGGATGGTCACCCTGCAGCACGTACTGGGACAGCTGGAGGAAGGCGACTTCCTATTGTCGCTGGACTTGGAGAACGCCTACTTCCACATCTCCATACACAAGGGACATCGAAAGTTCCTACGATTTGTGGTCCAAGGGCAACCCTACCAGTTCAAGTCCCTACCCTTTGGATTGAAGGCAGCACCCAGGGTCTTCACCAAGTGCCTGGCACCGGTGGCGGCACGGCTGCCCCTGCAGGGGATCCACGTATACCTCTACCTTGACGATTGGCTCATCCGAGCAAAGTAAAGGGAACTCGCCGTCAATCACACAGCGAAGACCGTCCAACTGCTCACGGATCTGGGATTCTCAATCAACTTCGCAAAATCCCACTTGGTACTGTCGCAAGATGCCCTGTTCCTGGGAGCCAGACTTGACACCGTGGCTCGATTGGCTTCACCGTCTGAGGAAAATATAAAGGCCATCCTCGTCAAGGTACAATGGCTGTTGACCATGGACACGTCCAGGCTGAGGTCCATCAAGTCCATACTCGGCATGATGTTGTCGTCCATCTACCTCGTGCGCCTATGCAGGTTGCGGATGCGACCACTGCAGGAGTTCCTCGACGCCCGTTGGATGCAAGCAGCGGGCAGTTTCGAAGACCAGATCTCCCTCAACGAGACATTCCGCCAAGCAATCTGGTGGTGGGGCAACCACGCGCATCTAGCGGTGGGTATGGAGTTCCAGACCCCGACACATCAGGAGACGGTGATGACGGATGCCTCCCTGGAAGGATGGGGAGCGCACACTGGAGATCTCCATGCAAAAGGCCTTTGTTTCCAGGAGTAGAGGTCACTACACATCAACGTCCTGGAGCTCCGAGCCAAGTTCTGTGCCCTCAGGTCGTTCCTCCCATCCCTCAAGGGCAAGGTGGTGAGGGTCTTCACCGACAACACCACCACCTTGTTCTACATCCGGAAACAAGGGGGCACCAGATCCTCAGCCCTATCCAAGGAAGCGCAGGATCTGTGGCACTGGGCCGTTGCCCAAGGGATGTTCCTGGTACCCTTCCACCTGGCAGGAGTAAAGAACACGGTCTGCGACTCGCTCAGCAGGATCAAGTGGATATGCTATTCCAACGATGGGGCAATCCCCAGATAGATCTATTTGCAACGGCGACGAACGCCAAGTGCCGGAAGTTTGCCAGCAAGTTTCCCCAGCCGAGGAGCCTGGGCGATGTATTCTCCTTTGCCTGGGACGGCCTGTTCCTGTATGCGTTCCCGCCGTTGCTTCTGCGACTCATCAGTCAACTCAGATGGTCCCGGTGCAGGATGATCCTCGTCGCACCGGCATGGCTGAGGCAGATCCCCCCAATCAAACTGTCGATGGACGCGGATCTTCTCGCCAGGTAAGGAGGCACCATCCTGCATCACGACCCGGGATCGCTGAACCTGCAGGCCTGGCTCCTGCAGCACTAGAGTTTGGAGGCTACGATATCCCGGCGGACTGCAAGGAGGTCCTTGCAAAGGCCAGGGCGTCATCAACTCTTAAGTGCTACGGATATAAATGGAAGAGGTTCTCTGGTGCCGTGCACAGAAGATCAACCCTCTACGGATTACGTCCCCTCAAGTGCTGCCGTATGTGCCATCGCTGGCCAAGGCGGGGCTGGCGCATGCCTCCATCAAGATCCATCTGGCGGCTATCTCCCGCTACACCAGAACTCCGGGGCAGTCGTCGCTGTGGTCTCACCGCCTTGTGAAGGAGTTCATGAAAGGACTGTTCCGCTCGTTCCTGCCGGTGAAGGCCCCAGCCCTAGCGTGGGAGCTCAATGTGGTGCTGACCAGACTCATGGGCCCGCCATTCGAGCCTCTGCATTCGGCGCTGTTGAAATTCCTGTCATGGAAAACAGCGTTTCTTGTGGCCATCACCTCCGCACGACGAGTGGGAGAGATCCAGGCCTCCTGTAAACCTCCATACTTGACATTCCACGAGAAGAGGGTAGTGCTGAGGACGTACCCCTCCTTCATGCCCAAGGTGCCATTGGACTTCCATCTCAACGAGCCTTTGGTGTTACCTGTATTCTTCCCATCGCCTTCGTCGCCGGCTGAGAGGACTTTGCACTCGCTGGATGTGGCTAGAAGTTCTACATGGACCGCACAAAGAGTTTTCAGAAGACATCACAGCTGTTAGTGACCTGTGAACCAAGGGAAGGCCCTCTCGAAGGCTTCCATTTCCAGATGGCTCTCCGGCTGCATCATGCACTGTCACCGGTTGGCAAACAGACCGTTGCCCACCGTCCGAGAGCCCATTCAACCAGAGCGATTTCTGCTACCACGGCGTTCCTGTCTGGTGTGCCCCTGCTGGACATGTGCAGGGCTGCTACGTGGAGGTCGACGCACACCTTCACGAAATTCTACTGCATCGACTGGGATTCCAGGGAGGAGTCCAGGGTCAGCCAAGCAGTGCTGCGCAACCTGTTCGCTTGAAGGTGAGCCTGGTGAGGAGGTAAGAGATGCTTAATGTTGAGTTGTTTAAATGCTTAATGTTGAGCCTTGCCACCTCCTGTGGTTGCGCATGTGTGTACTGCTTTGTAGTCTTGTATTCATGAGCATGTGAATCCATGCCAGACCCCATGGTGGAAAAGGAACAAGTTACTTACCTGTAACTGTTGTTCTCCAGCATGGGTCTGGCATGGATTCACATGCGAACCCTCCCTCTGACCCCTCTGTGGCTCTTCTCTTGGTCCTACTGCCACTTTACGTACTACCAAATCTGAATATGGTTGCCAGAGGAGGGGCTTAGGTAGAGGGCAGTCATTGGCTGGGGGCAGTGTGACCCAGAGACCAGTGATTGGTTATTAGTAGAAAGACAGTTCAGAAACGAAACTGAAACTAATTTTTTCTTTACCGAGGATTTGCCTGACGACGGGGAATATTCATGAGCATGTGAATCCATGCCAGACCCATGCTGGAGAACAACAGTTACAGGTAAGTAACTTGTTCCTTATGGACCATGAGGGAGACCTAAACAAACTGCTTTCCAGGCCTTGAACTGTGTTCTATCCTCATCTGTTGCCCCATATAACAATCTATTTGCAGAGATAAAAATAAATACTTCCAAATTACAGCTTATCAAATGCAAACTTGAACAACTTGAGAGCCGAGGTGATATGCGTTCCCTCTTTGAGGTCCCATGGTGCGACTCAAATAATCTGAAAGAAGCCCAGGAACATGCGTAGAGCCTACAGGAAGTAGTGGTGCAGCCTTAAACTTCAGAAACGAATCACACTCATCAAATGTTATTGACACTGTGATGGTTGAGGGATGTCACAAGTGCCCCAAGGCTGCAGAGGTGAAAGCCGCAGTAAGACAGTCAACTATTAATTTGGTGAATAAACCAACTCCCCTTCAGCCCTCATCTCCCATTGTTATCCCATCACGGATCCAACTCAACAGGTCGCTCCTGTCATCTGATCCCGTGGTGTTACCAAGCTGCGTTTGTCCTGCTGCGTGCTGATTGGCTTGGCCTCCTGCCTCAACCAATAGCGGGGCACCGGCAGGCATGAGCCTGCCCCAACGAAGGCACTCAACCAAGGCACCTGTCCTGTGCCTGTCTTCAGTTCACCGTCGCCGCTCGGAGCAGGAGCTCCTCATAGTCTGAGCTGCAGGAGCAGCACACCCCCGCAGCCCTGCCAGTAAAGGTAAGCCTGCAAGGCTTAATTGGGCTGGAAAGGCACCAGAGCTGCCAGCAGCCTAGATGCAACTCTGCATCACCCTACAATATCTGGCAACATCTGCCCCGCATCCATAATATCCTCAACGGTACCACAGGATGCATCCATGAGGACTGGAAACAAAATTAGCACAATTTGAATATGAGATACCGCAAGGGTTGTATTTCAAAGATGGCCGCCGCCATCTGATCCCGTGGCGTTGCCAAGCAGCGTTTGTTGTGCTGTTTGGCTGGGCCTCCTGCCTCAACCAATAGCTGGGAACCGGCAGGCGTGAGCCGGCCCCAACAAAGGCACTCGACCAAGGCACCTGTCCTGTGCCTGTTCTGGCACCAGCGCCAGAACCCCTGCCCATTTCTGTCTAAATATTATGCCCCTATACCATCTGCAAGCTCCTTTAAAAAGCCCCAGCATCCTTTACCAGCTCCACATCAGAATGTCCGGCGTCTCGCACTCGGACAATCCTGCAGGCCACACTCCACTCCCCGCGTAAGAGCCACTTGGAGGTAAGACACTCTAGAAACTATTCTTCCACCTGGTCAAAAGAGTCGCTAGTGGGTGTATACCACCGAGACCCACCCACTGAAAGGTGCCCTTATAAACGCTAGATCACTGGTTTCCCCTGCAACAGACATAGATGACCTCATATTGGCAGACAATATAGACTTCCTTGCCATCTCTGAAACATGGCTACACGATGTGGCAGGACCATCTCTCTCACTCTCTATTCCCGATGGATATACCATCCTCGGACAAGACCGTGACAAACACGAGTAGGAGTTATCGCTATCATATTTGAAACAAGTCTATCGGTGAGGTTGGTTTCCTCCTCAACACCCAATCATGCGAAACTCTCACGGTCAAACTCTCCCTTATTAACTCACAAACCCTCACCATTCACCTCATCTACAGACCACCAGGCCCTCTTCGAACGTTTGAGGAGGACATCCACATGCTAGTATCTAATAATCTCAAAACTACGACTCAATTGCTACTACTCAGCGACTTTAATCTCGGATTTAATGATCCCTCCCACAAACCTGCTTTAAACATAGCAAATAGCATATATGAACTTGGCTTATCCCAAAAAGTTACCAAGCCCACCCATAATAAAGGAAGAATCCTAGACTGGGTAGCGGACTACAACTGTACAGCTAACATCACCTCCATTACACCTCAAGTATGGACAGGCCACCACCTTATGACCTTCACATTATCTACTATTAAACCTCTCCCATCTACCATATACAGTGCCCCACCTTGCTTGACAAGAAATAAAAAAGAACACCACAGTGGACAAAGTGACCCAGGCTATCCTCCCCACCCTCAATTCACTTGCTGACAACCTTGACCCAGACACTCTTGTCAACGAATATAACAAAACCATGCTAACTGCGCTTGATAAAATCGCCCCACTCAAACTCAGACTTGGTAAACCCAAAGCCCACCTTAACAAGTGGTTTACACCCCAGTTAAGGGACCTACGACTTCTCAAAAGGAGATGTGAAACCACATGGAGACTACTACCCTCTGAAGACAACAAATCTAAACTAACCAATATTTCTGGCCAATACAAATCTGAAATTTGCCTAGCCAAACGAAATTCCTTCAATGAACGCATTAGTAATGCCAATTCCAATATGAAGGAGTTATTTACTATTCTAAAAGAACTAGAATCTCCCATCACTACGCCCGACATATGCACTAAAAATAAAACTTGGTGCTCTGATATCCAGCATGCACTTTCCAATAAAATCATTACACTACAGAATAAAATAGCTAAGAAAAAAGCTTCACTCACCCATTCACCACATCTCAACCACTCAACCCTCCCTACTAGTGAAAGATCACTTAATAGCCCTGCCAGATTTCACTTTTCCAATACCTCCACACTTGAGGTTGAAAAAGTGATCCTCTCAAGCCTTCCAACTGCCAAGGTGACTTATGCCCAGCACAGATTATAAAAGATGCAGCAAGAGATCTTGCCCCTTTTATTTTCAACCTAATTAATGCCTCGTTTTCATCTGGCACTATCCCCAATAACTTGAAGCAATCCTGGGTACTCCCATTGCTAAAGAAGCAAACATTAGATCCATTAATCCCCACGAATTACCGTCCTATTACGAGGGTTCCCTTCCTCCTCAAAATTCTCGACAAGGTGGCCTATAATCAGATCCAAAACTTCCTGGAACTACATAAACTCCTTGGAGCAAGACAATCAGGATTCCGCCCCCAACACGGGACAGAAACCGCTCTTATTGATTTGAAAGCCCAGACCGACGAGTTAAGAGATGAAGGCAAAACAACTCTCCTCTTAGACCTCTCTGCCGCATTCGATCTGGTGGATCATGAGGTCCTATGTGACCAGTTGGACTCGGCAGCCCACTTCTCTACTGAAGCTATCAAATGGATCATATCCTTTCTGAGCGACAGAACCATGAGGGTCTTCTCCCCGTCAGCAGCAGCAGACCCCATTGCTATCACATGCGGTGTCCCTCGGGGCTCCTGTGTCTCTCCCACGCTATACAATATATTCACCAAGCCCCTGTTCGATGATCTGGACCATCTGGGTATTGCCTACACCAACTACGCAGATGATACTCAGATTCTCCTCCCACTTTCCGGGGTCTACGACATGGATTTCGCGTTGGTGAATAGAGTGAATAGATTGTATATCATCATCCAGGCATGGATGGCCACCCACGGTCTATGCCTGAATGATGAAAAGACCAAGCTCATCATCCTGGGCACCCAAACTAATCTCAAGAAATTAGACCAAGACTACTCATCATTCAACATTGATGGGAACCTTATCAAGGTGGCCAAGGAGGTGAAGACTCTGGGCTTCTACCTCGACCATGCTCTCTGCTTTGACAAGCAAGTGAAGGCAATGGCCTCCGCCACTGCCTACAACTGCAAGCTCATCAGGGCTGGTAAATCATTCTTGTCCAATGACAACTGCATGATCCTGGCCAGAGCCTTAATACTCTCGAGGTTAGATTATTGCAATGCTCTCTACATTGGCACTAACAAGGCCATTGTTCAAAGAATACAAATCCTTCAGAATAACGCCTTAAGAGCTGCATTAGGAGTACCCAGAAGATCACATATTTCAGCGACTAGACGCCACAATAACTGGCTTCCAACCCAAGACAAAATCATTCTAAAAACTGCATCCCTCACATATACAGTTCTAAACAATACGGCCCTAGTTACATCTCAGACAGAATCCAGACAAGATCATCTACTAGACTGACGAGACTCGGCAACGCCAACTGTCTTACCATCCCTAGATACAGGCTGTCTAGGGCTGGTGGCAGCAGCTTTCCTGTGAAAGTAGTTAAACTATGGAACTCTCTGCCTCTCCCTCTTAGAGAAGATCAACCTTATCTGACTTTTAAACACAAGTACATCAACCTGCTCAAATCCACAGATCTGTAGGCTTGTCTGCTGCAGTCCTACCTGTTTGGATCCTAACCTACTGTATATACACATGCTAAATGCCTTAACTGCACATATCTCTTTTGCCTCTGTTGTATTGTGCTATATTTTTCCTTGCCTGTATTCGTGTACTTCTATGCCTGTAACCTAAGCTTTGCATCTGCTTTTAATGCTGCGCTGTGATACCCTTGGGTCTGGTGCGCATTAGAAATAAATAAATAAACAAACAAACAAACACTGATTACCTAACTATGGTCACCTTTCCTGGTATGGTGGAGCAATCAATCATGCCCTTGTCATGTAATTTTGCTAACAACTTAAAGAGGAAGGGCCCTAAAGTGGCCACCGAACAACAGAAAAAAACAAATTCATGAAGTTATGCAAAAAGAGAAAATATTGTCAAAGAAGTTCCTAAAAAATTTGAATATATCTGGAAATTCTGGAACCTCTTCAAATCTATGCATAGCTGCTGAAGTCGTGACACCATAACTGGAGTTGGCCGCAGAAACCTTGAGGCCAGCAAGTGACACTTCTACTCCAATGATTATGTGTGAGGTCTTGGGACGAAAGATCCAGACAGGCTCTGTGGGTCTGGCTGAGCCGTCTTTGGAGGGAGATATGTGTGGGGCCTTTTCCTTAGCGACATCAGAAAAGGTCTGCTCCCAAGCCACTCACTAAGACATCAAATGTTTTGGGTCAAGCTCAACATGCGGATAAACCTCCAGAAAACAAATCAACCTATGCCAATGGGGTTACTTGTCGAGTGTACAGCATTTTGAGGGGCCCAATCCTCAACTGTGGTTGAACAAGGGCTTAACTCAAATAACATGATGATCCACTGCGATGAGCCTTTATATGCAGGAAACAGATCATTAGCGCCTGTAAGTTCATTGGTGAATGGGAGTAAGAACAAAATACCTAAAATTGACAATTGTGACACAAGAAACCACCTAAACTGCCACCCCATTGGTCAGACGAAGCACCTACTCATACTTGAAGCCTTTCTTCCTGAAGGTCGGGACCTCACTTTAAATAGGATGAACATTTTTAAATTATTTGTGGAGATCAGAAACTTGGAGCAATTCATTCTGAAGACATTGATCATGTGGACTTCGTGCAAGACAATCGGACGGACAGACAATTGGACGGACAGAGTCTTCCTCGAAATTGGCTCTAAAATAGTCTAGGAAATAATTTTGAAAGAGACCCCCACCCTGTGCCAACTGGGATTCGATGTGCAAGTATTTAGGCTGAACCATGATACTTGTACTGCACTTGCACGGTCACAAGGTTCAGTAGGACCGAAGCTGTTTTTGTCATCTCTGTCCCCCCACCCCTCTTGTCTTGTTGCACCTTGAGACACACTGTGTATAGGCACATTTTAAATACCCCCAAAAAAATATAGCGAACACCAAAATGTCTGACCTAAGGGAAACTAATAATTTCCCCTTCCTGTGTGTCCCAGTGAATTCATCAGTTGAAGGTTAGAGGAAAGTGGCCTAGTCTTCATCAGGCAAAGCAACTTCCTGGGTAAATGAAAAATGGTCATGGGTGGCGGGGATGCCTGAATTCTAACCACATTGCCACGCCGGTCTATGGAAGCTGACCTTTAGCTATGAGATGACCTGAGAGTGGCATGCTTGAATACAAGAGGCCCTCATCTTTGTTTGCTAATGTAGATTGCAAACAAATTAAGGGTGTATGATATATCCCTACTTAAGAGACCTGGCTTACGAGACACATTTGATGGATGGATGGATATAAAATTGACGCTCAATTAGCTGGTAAACATCTCAAGGAGCATCCTTTTGGTGGCCTAGTGATGACCACAAAAGCTAGTGAATCCATCCGTTGGCTTAGTGAAACAAACATTCAGACTGGCACTGTAGCAACAAGACTAGATGTATTATGGAAGAATAGGTTCACACCTCTGTTGATTATCAACATTTACTGGCATGAGAGGGGTTTCTCCCCTTCATCTGTTTTTAGATGCCTCATGGACCTCCTTTACAACTTATAGGGAAAAGCTGGTTTAGTTCATTGTGGGATGTTGGGGGGAGGGGTTTAATTCATCTTGCCATGAGGAGAGTGCTCAAAGCCCTCCCCACCTTTTTATGATCAACCAAACCACGTCATTAAAGTGGGGAATGGCCGTAGATGGTCATCCTGTCTTACATATTTGGGATTACAAAGGTTAAATGGTAAATTATGTATTTATTGGGTATTTATAATGCACCCATATACAATGTGTTTTGAGGTGCAACAAGACAAGAGGGTGGGGGAACAGGTAGGAGAAAAACAAATAACCCTACTAGGCCTTGTGCCATTCGATTTTGTGCAAGTGCAGTGACAAGAAGTTCTTGGGGAGGGGCAGAAGTGCTGGTCTGGGTGGACGGGCCTTTGAGAAAAAGCAAGTGCCAGGGGATGCCCGGCAGACAGAGCCAGGGGAAATTAGAGAATGCAGGGGAAGGAAGGTCCATGAGCTAAGTGTGAGGTAAGGGGCTGGCAGGGCTACAAGCGCGCAGGCCCAGCCAGGCTAGTACGGGGAAGGGGCCCAAGAGGGCAAGTGCAGGTTAAGGGGGGATTAGGGGAGACCACGGGCAAGGGTAGACTGGATTAGGGGGTGGGGGGCTGGTGCTCTGTAAGACTCTGAAGGAACCAGGCTGCCAGTCACAAGGCAGATGGGGACATTAGCAAGGGAGGGGGAGAGGAACGGAAGGAAGAAGAGAAAAGGACGGTCTTGAGAAGCTGCTGATCTGCAGAGAATTAGAGCTAGATGACTGAACTGCACTAGCAGGGAGGTATGTAGGGAGAGAGAGTTGGATGTAGTGGGGTCCCAGAAAGCCTTAGAGATGATGCAGAGGGTCTTGAACTTGATCCTCGCAGCAGCCGGGAGCCATTGGAGAGATTTTAGGGCTGGAGAGATGCGGTCCCTGGGTTTGAGGCCAAGGATAATTCTCTCAGTCCTGTTCTGGATTAGTTGAAGGGGGCAAAGGGAGGAGTTAGGCAGATTGAGGAAGAGGCTGTTGCAGTAGGCCAGCCTGAAGAAGACGAGTGATCTGGATACATTGAGTTTCTGCGGGAAGGTGAGGAAAGGGAGAATGCCTTTGAGGAGGTGCACCTGAAGTTTGCCTTCTTGGCAAGGTCTGTAATGTGAGGAGAAAGGGAGAGCGAGGAGTCAAAGATGACGCACCAAGGTTTCTTGCCACACAGGATGGTGAGGGGAGGTTGCCCATGGAGGGCGGCCAGCGTGTGGGAGGGACAGAGGGAACAGGGGTCCCAACGAGAAGGATCTCTTTCTTATCGCCATTAATGTAGAGATTGTTTCAGTGCACCATGCCAGAACAGCAGACAGGTAGTCGGGAATGAGAGAGGAAGAGGACGCAGAGAAGGGAAGCTTGAAGGAGAGCTGTGTGTCCTCCGCATAACACTGGAATTTAGGATAGAAAGTGAAGATCAAATGGGCTAGAGGCCCCAGGTAGATGTTGAAAAGTCAAGGCCAGAGGATGGAGCCCTGAGGGACACCACAGGTGGAGAGTGAGATAGCGGAGAGAAAATGGTTCAGTTGAACCTGAGATGGTCAGTCCGAGAGGAAGGAGGTTAACCAGTCCAGACTCGGGTCCATGATGCCAAGGATTTCACAGAGCCGATTTGTCAGGGTGGCACGGTTGACCGCATCGAAGGCAGAGGAAAGGCCAAGAAGGATGAGCATGAAAGGGGAGCTGGAATGGAGATTAGAGAGCAAGTCTTCGCGGGTGTTCAGGAGAGCAGTTTTCGTGCCCCTGGCAGCTCTGAAGCCAGACTGGCGGTCGTGGAGACAACTAACCGATTCAGTGTGGTGGATAAGCTGGGAGATGGCATGCTTTTCCAAGAGTTTGCCCAGGAAATGGTTAATGGAGATAGGGCGGTAGTTTTCCTGACAGGAAGGGGTGGCAGAAGGCTTTTTGCAGAGAGGGTGCACAAGGGAGTGCTTGAGTAGAAGGATCCAGTGGCAAAGGAGTGATTGCAGAAATCGCCCAAGTCTGGCGCAAGGGAGACAATGTTGTCATTGATAGTTCTGGAGGAGCAGGGGAGCACCTGTTTGGATGAGACTTTCATAGAGCGGACTTGTCTAGAAACCTCATCAGGTGTTCTGGGAGAGAAAGAGGAGAGTAGGAGGGGAGGTCAGAGAAGGGGCCAAGGGAGGCCTAAGGGCGGGTGAGGGAGAAGGGTGTGGAGGTTAGGAGCGTGAGGACAAGATATCCTGGGTTTTAGAAATTGAGAGGCCAGAGAAGTGCAGTGGGCAAGGAAATGCAGAGGAGGAGTGGAAACTGCAGTAGGGTTAGCAATTTCAGATTTTGAGAAGTTCAGCCGTGTTGTTAGTGGCTGCAGAGATGCAGGCTTGGATATAGGTCCTCTTCGTAGAACACCAGTAATGTTATTGGTGATGATCCTATGCTGCATATGTGGTTTAGTGGGAAGAAGGGGTCTGCCATCAATTACATGTATGTAAACTCTGTGATGTTCTCAATATGTGATAATTTCTGTGTTAAAAATGCCTCAAAGTGACCACAACATCCGGGCTGCTACTTTTACCATTGAAAGGAGGGAAGTACCTAAATCTGACATTTGTGATGTAACTGTAAATACAGGGTTAAATAGAATAAGATGGAACACTATGAAAAGGACCTGACTGAAAGAGTTGAATAAGATCCTGGAGGATTTTTCCCCTCATTGGATTTAGCTTACATGTACGGTTGATGAGCTCCAACCTTATCTAACCGGCCTAATTGATGGGGCTGTATAAAAGCATCAAGAGACATTCCCACAAATTTGATCCATGTTTGGCAGAGAGGAGATCCGCTATATTAAGTGGTTAAAACTGCCTAAAATAGCCAGTAACCTTAGGATCAGGAAAGCTAAACTTTTGCATAAAAATTGGGTTAGAAAGGATTGCGCTGTGAGGCTTCAGAGAGAGGGAGAATCAATGCTACAGCTCCTTAGAATTAAGGACTTGTTAGGCATTTGGAATGTGATAAATGCAGTGGGAGGTGTTCAAACTAATTCCCAATTTAACGCCGTTACGGTCAACTATTTACACTAGGAACAATGGTACTGTGATGGGGCTATTTGGCTCACACCACAAAAGTTCAAACCTGGCCGAGATTTCTCAGGAAGAAGTAGAAGACTGTATTAAGAGGGCCAGTAGATCGAGGGCATGTGTGGACCAAACAGGCTAACTAACCTGTTGTTTAAATCAGATCCCGGAAAGTGCCCATTTTTGTTGAACAATATATTTAATGACCTCTTAAGGACAGGCAGCTTTCCAGTCACTTGGTCTACCTCCTTTGTCGTACCTATACACAAAAAGGGTATGAGAACGGACCCGAAAAATTGGTAGACCTTCTTTTTTAAAAGATAGGAAAAAAAACAGCGATTTAGAAAGACTGCTCTGTGACCGCACAGAGCGGTCTTTCTAAATTGAACTGTCAGCCCCTGCGATGCACACAACTGCGCACAGGGGCTGACGGGCATGCCAAGACCCGAAAGCAGATACACGGGAGATTGGGTACATTTGTGTGTATTTGTGTATGTGTAGGGTGTATGTATGTATGTTTGTGTATGTTTTTGGGGGCTTGGCAGGGGAGGAGGCGGCAGGGGCTAAAGGAGCAGGGTTCCGGGGTGAAACCCCATGATATGGACTAAAAACAGGAAGAGAGGGTGGGGGCAGGTTGTAGGGAGGATTGCAATTATTTCAATGTTTTAGGCTGCCTAAAATCAGTCCTTTAGTTAGACGACCTTCAAAAGTCAAATGACATAGAACCGAAAAATGACAGTCCGATTATGGTAATGACAGGGGTTCGAAAATATTTGGTCCGTTATCCTCTCACATTTGTGTTTGTGGTCCAAAGAGGTAGGTGAAAATGATTCCAGAAAGGCCTCCATAAAAATCAGGGGACTGGCCTGAATGGTTATCTGGTTAAAAGCTTACAGGAGTCTGCTTGGTCCAAGGGTTGTGAGCAAATATATGTGGCATCGATCAACCTTTCTAATGCTTTCGATCTTGTAAGCCACACCCTTCTTTGGACCAAGCTGCATGCTTGGGAAATACCTGATAGCCTTCTCAAGATCTTGGTGGGGTTTCACAGTGACTCAAATATCCAAGTGTGGCCTTAACGCACAGGGAGATCTGCCAAGAAAGATCCAGACAACATCAGGCCTAAGACAGGGTTGCACTGGGGTACCCTGCCTTTTTAAGTTTTATGCCTCAGACCTCAAGGACTACTTAATTAAGGAATTGTTTGCTTCTCCCTAGATTGGGTGATACAAATATCAGTGTAATGGCCTATGCATACGATTTCCTTTTATTTGACCAGACTCTCCAAGGTTTGAAAAGGTTTAAGTATGCAGAAATCAATCTTTTGAAGGTGAACTCTACTAAAACCGAGGTAGTTACACCTGGTTCATGAATAAAACAAAGTTGCTGTACTCCCACAATATGACCTATATGGATTTCCCCATCTTAGACTACCCTAGTAAATCGTACCTAGTAGCCTTCATGGGGAGTAAGACATCAGTGCTCACTGGCCAGTTTTTAAAGTTTGGAACAATGTATGAGAAATTCTCTGTCTTGCCCCTGCTTAAGTTATAGGAGGGGAATATTGTCCCCAAACTGTTATATAGGGTGGATGTTTTTCCCTCCAGGATTTTGTGTAAACTTCTTCTTATTGATGGACTTATTGATGGACTTATTTGGAGGAAAGCACTTCATTTGCCAAACTGTATCGCCATGTCAGTTATTAGATACGAGTTGGGTTTTAAATCACTCTGAGTCCACAAAGAATTGACTCTTATCATTTTATCATTTGTTAATAGATTATTCCAAGGAGATTCTATATGCAAATGTACAACAATATATGCAGCACCCAAGGGAGAACTGTGTTAATATTCTTGAAGTACATTGTACAAATCCGCTTCAGGAACTGTGCCTATATACGATGGATCTTATCACCAACCCCTGTCTTGTGAATAAACATCTTTTTAGGTTGGATTGGGTGAAAACGGTCTAAGATACCCAGCCTAGGGATCCCCTAGTCAACTAGTTTGAGATCATAAGCATATGGGGACAGTAGCACCCTATCTGCACCTATACACAGATAAGAATACAAGTAGTGACATTTTATGGTTTAGATTAGATATTTGTTCCACAAGGCAAATACAAGCTGTAGAGGTATTATCATGAAAGAAAATGCCTCTTGCAGATTTTGTCAAGACAGATGTGGACGAAAAAATGAAGCATTTGATTTTAAATTGTAATGATTTGACTGCTCAACAGAAAATGTTTTTTGGGGGAAGATAATTTATAACTTTGTGTTTAATCTGGAAAGCCTATGGAACAGATTTTTGAGAGGACAGCCTTCCTCTGTGGTTATCGCTGTTGTGGGCTTTATAAGGAGACTTAATTTGAACCAGGATCGGGGCAGTGAACTTGAGGTAGTATATAGCACCTGCTCAAACAATCCTAATTTAGATAAGTATGTGCCTATCTTTTAATAATTTTCTTTTAACAGGGGCCAGTGTTAGGATTGTATTTTAGGGCTGTTTTGTTAATGTTTTTAATATTTAAATAATTCATACATTGTGTAATATGTTTTGCTCTGTTTTTTTGTATTTACTTTCTTTGACTCGATGTAATATTGATTGATTTTGAAAAAGGTTGAAACTTGATTTTAGCCATATGCAAATTAAAAAAAGACGAAAAAAAAAATATATATTCAATGAAATAACTTTGTTAAAGGGACGTTATGGTTACAAGTAAAACTGAAAACCCCTAGTTATGGAAAGCTAAGCAACCATAACTCGCGCCACCACCATGCACTGCTAAGACTTTCACCCAGGACATGAAAGATGACATCACAAATATCATTGATGACATCACTGATGACATCACATATCTGGGCACTTGTTTTTGTTAACTGACATGATTAGGCTAGTTTTTTGTTTTTACCGACTGTGGGAATTTCCAAAATTTAAAAGGTGCTATATATCTACACATTAAGTTTAATCTGTGCTCATAGTGCACATACATAGGGCAATAAGCACGCTTCAAACACAAAACTAATTTGTGTACATGATGATTAACTTTAATGTTGTCATTTTAGGGTGCTGTCTTTTCTTACTTTAGTTTCCCTGTATGTGCCTCTAATTTGTATGCATTGTGCGTTTTTATATGTATTTTTTCTACTAACACAAGTGTGGGATAAGTTTTACATTTTTACCTATTTATTCCATGTTTAACATTACTCAAAACCTTCATAAGGTAGTGTTTATTATTTTACTATAGGAAATTACCAGATTAAAAATATTGTACTTCTATGGTACATGCTGCAACCATTGCCTATATGTATGTATGATTAGGCTCCTATACTAACAACAACACTACAATATAATGATTTGTTTACATAAGTATATTCTTTAATACATTAAGTAGGTCATCATAGGTCTCCCAATCACCCCTAACATCTTGTTTCCAACATTATAATCTCAACCCCTTGTAGGGGCTGTTTATTAAAATTAATTCATGTCATCAGTTATGCTATCAATGACATCTGTGATGTCATCTTTCATGTACTGGGTGTTGGTATTAGCAGTGCAAAGTGGTGGCGCGAGTTATGGTTGCTTAGCATACCATAACTGGCGAATTTCTGGGGGTTTCCGGTTTTACTTAAAACCATAGCGTCCCTTTAACAAAATGTTTTCATTGAAGTGCATAGGTTTTTATTGACAGTGAATTTCATGGCATTTTACCAGTACACGCTGATTTCCTACAACTTACTAATATCATACTTAACCCAATATAGCAAAACTTTTGTACAATTTACAAAGTTTCATTTTAAATCTCTGCCATTTCCCACCACCTAGCATCATTTTTAACACTGCTATACACTTTTTGAATTTTTTTCCACTGTTTTTGTGTTGGTCAACGTCCGCGAATGTCTGACATCATTGCAGACTTTCCGGACAGTGTCACGTGAACACGGGCATGTACGGCATGATGACGTGTCCGCGCGTGTGTCTGTATTTCGTGAACAGTTCGGAACTGCATTTTCAGCTCATCTAGGAACTTTGAAGCTCAAAACTTACAAAAGATACAAAAAATCTCAACAGCTACCGTGCAAGTGATAAAAGCGGCTGTTGATCCATATCTTTCGAAGACAACAGTACTTTGTATATACTACAACACCACACTCTGCAGCGGGGAGCAATTTCAAAGTTCTTTTGGAGCTGTAATCAAGGAGCATGAGAACACTGCCCCCTATCTTAGATCTAACACGTGAAACATCTCCCCTGTCCACCTGCCTCTCCATATTTGTGGTTGCTGCCTCTTCCCTAATTTCCCTCCACCTTACTTGTAACCTTCCTGCAAAACAACAAAAACACCAAAAAGAGGTTCCTTTAGGATCCACATTTCACAGTTAAAAAATAGAACAAAAAATAATCTTAAAAACTCCCACATACTTTACATTACTCGGTAAAGTAGTTGGACTCAATAAGATTCTCCAATGTTTCTATTAGCATTTTGTGTTATGCTAATGAGAATAATAGACCATTGTATACTAGAGAAAAATATAAAGGACACAACAATTTTCTGTCCCAAATACATTTCTCTAGCATTTAATAAGGACCTTAATTGAATGACCTTTATAACTATCTGCGGTCTCCACAGTCCACTTTCCAGGCCGTCGATCATTAAAGGACCTGAATGGCATGTGCACAACATCGCACAGGCCAGCCCTTCTACCTTTTCTTTTATTTTATATTTGTAACCCTCCCTCAATGCCTGCTTTCAAACAGCAACACATCCATCCACTGATCACTTTAAAAAACTGTACATATAAACATATGACCATGTTAAGCTTCCACATATCAACTGCTAGTTAACAATCTTCTACACATCTTTTGCATCTATATTTCCCTTACTGTATACAAAGTACATTGTACATTGTACTCAGTGCTCCTATAAATGCACATATACATTGTGCAGTGAGAAGTGCATAAATAGAAGGGGCAGTATGGATGGGCAAGTGCTCATGAGAACCCAGGAGGGAAATGCCAACAGGTGTGAAGATGGGACACCACTGGCTAACTACTGGAGCAAAGGAGTCCCAAGGAAGGGATGCATCATAACCATAACATCCGTTTCACGTTTTTTCTGTCATTGTAATAGGTTTTCATAAGAGACAATTTTTCATGGTGTTAAATCACTGTATATAACTTATTAATAATTCCTCTTTTCATATATATTAAAGAACTATAAACCTCCTTTAAGAGACATGTCTGCTTTTGTGTAGTGCATTTTTAATTAGTCCGTGGGGAGTATGGCTACCCAGGGGTGTCCGCAATCAAAATGGAGATGCTCCCGGACAGACGGGATGTCAGGACATTCTTTTTTTCGTGTGATGCACTTTTAATTAGTCTGCGGACACCGTGACTCTTCTACAGACATCCGGCACATGCGCCCTGCGATTCCCATCTGGAGGGTGTCTGGGGTGCCTGTCAGGGTCACGGACGTCTGGGGATGTCAGCAGGTGACCGCGCACATGTGTGGTCTGTGAATGGTATTCGTGGCTACAGACAGTTTAAAAGTGTTTCCCGGCCAATCCAGGGTGTTTCAAGCAGACACCTTACCCTTGCACAGCTCCCAGACCCATTATACGTTGATCTGGCAACTTTATAACTTTTCAAGGCCTTTTTGCCTTTGGTAGTACGCGGACAGTACAACTGTACGTGAAAGGTTCCTCAGAAGGAAACCATTCCTTACTTTTCCTCATTCTCAATCTGGCTATCCAGAAGAGAGCACCTGCTTTTCAGATTGTTTTGGAGAACTTCTTGCAGACCATCATGGCATCTGTTATGGACATCCCTCCTTCTCAGTCACCACCACCTCAACAACCTGAAGGACCTGGAGAGGGGAACAGGTGCAGTGATGCAGAAAAGGATAATCAAGAAGAAGAGGATGAAGTGGAGGAAGTCCCAGTTACCAGTACTCAGAGTGAGTCCTGGGTGTGGCAATTTTTTACAACTGTTGGAAATGTCCCAAAGGCGTATCCAAGCAAGGTTCGATGCGCTCAGTCTCAGGAAACCTGGCTTGTATTCCTATGAGACTACTTCCATGAGCCACCACACCAAATTTGCCCACCGCAGTGTTCTGAGAAAGGCAATACCTTTCTCAGGTAAAAGCAGGTTGACTTCCTTCACCCCATCATCTTCATCTGCTCCTGTCACCACAAAGAAGAGCAGAGGATCCCAGCGGTGGCTTCACAGGTCATACAGAATTCTGTTGACCCTTCCCTTTCTACGGTCACTGTTTTATGCATGCACAGGGAAACACATATCTGTAGGGGGGAGCAGTTTCTGAGTGCTTTTGAGGCTGCCATCAAGGAGCATGAGAAATAAAACACTGCCACCTACCTGATTAAGGCTCACCCAACATCTTCCTATCTCTACCTGCCCCTTCGTCCCTCTGGTTGGTGCCCCTGCCCTCTCTACTTTATCCCTCCTGAGAAAAAATGCCCCAAAAAATCCAAAATTGAAAAAATACAAAAGAAAATTGTTCCTTTAGCATCCACCTTTCACTATTAAAAAACAGAAGTGCAAAAAAAAGTTGCTGGCCCCTGTGCACCCTGCAAGTCTGTGGACAGTGCGGTAGTCAGCAAAGATTTCACGTGTGGGACAGTTGGAATCATTGTAATTGTTTTGCGTTAAAAAAGGGTGGCTCTTAAAAGAACTTTTTTATTGTGGCTTTTATATATTTTTTATTAAATGTTTGGTTTCATTTCACTAATTTTCATTATTTCTTCTCACTTTCACAAAAACTGCTTCAAAGCATTTTGAATGTTTTCCACAAACATCTGATTACCCACATCAGCTAGATGGACTCCATCTCGTCGGAAAATATTGGTCCTATCAAATTTAATGTTCTCATTGTGAAACAATGTCATGCCAATATCGCAAACAAAAGCACACACAGCGTTATTAAAGTTGCACCTTGCTTTTTCCATGTGCGGACCAAATGAACGAACGCACCCAAATCTGTCTCTGCGCAATGTGTGAAAAAAGTATTTTGCAATTAGGGAACACTTCTTTCAACTTTCCCAATGTCTCCCTCATTTCAAACTGCAAAGAAATTATACTTGCATTCCCCAAACTGTTCCTACTACAACGAATGATAATAATGTCTGCATGCTTCAATTGAACCATGTTTGCACAAAATGCGATTACATCCACACACTTCATGCCAGGCACTCCATGCCAGAACACTTCCAATTCAAGGAATCCAAGATTTTTTGGCTATTCCACAATTTGCAACATACTCCTTCACCCAATGGACCCAAGAGCCCCCCAAAATCCAAACACTCTGCCTGCTGAAAGACATTGCCATGGCCTACTAACACAACTTCTGCTCCCCTCTCTTCCTGTACACCACACCCAGAAAACCTGATTGGCGTATACCCGATGTCTGCGTACACCATTATTGTATGCAGCCTCCGTAGTCCCCTTCCCATGCCAGGCAAACTCAAAATACCCAGATGTGGCCCGTGCCATCCACAAACTACCAAGTTGTCCATAGACCGATCATCCAATTGAAGAGGGTGAGGAGGTTCACACCTAATTTCAACAATTTATTGTATACTGGTGGCTCTTAAAAGAGCTTTTTTTGTTCTTTTCAGTTTTGATTTTTTCTTTGCTTTTCTGATTTTTATTTGTTAAAAGTACTTACAAATGTTTTCATATGCACTGTACATCATTTTCAAATAAACTTTCTCAGTGCATTTTGAATATTTCCAAGGAACATCTGATTCCCATAATCAGTAAAACTTCACTCCATCACTCAGAACATTGTTTGCAGCATCCAGCTTGATGTTTTCATTTTCAAAAGATGCCATGCCCACACCATTCAGAAAAGCACATAATCTTTTATTTACAAGGTGCCTACCTTGTTCTAGTTGTGCACAAAACACATTTGGGCATCTCCACACTTCTCTTGGATGTTTTGCTGAAAAAATAACCTTTGCACATGGAACTAGTTCCATTAAGCCTTAGAACATATCTTTTAATGCAACCTGCAAATATAGTGGAGTAACGCACTCCAAACTATTTCCTCCACAATGAAGAACAATAATATGTGGGCATTGAAAGTGAGCCATAGTCTTACAAAACAATAGTAGACTCACCCAGTTTAGCCCAGACACTGTATACCAGCAAACCCCCACTCCCTTCAAGGCAGTACTATCCACACGGTGAGCTTTTCTTGAGCACTAGCCACATCTTCCCTGCACACAACAATTCAAACAGCTACTACCCTCTCTTCCTGTAAACCACAACCAAAACACCTCATTGGCTAATACCCACAGTCCCCTTTCCATGCCAGGCAACCTTAAAATACCCGGATGGGGTACGTTCTGTCCGTGCACTACCGTGGTGGCTGCGGATGTCGCAGCCAATCAAAAGGAAGGGGGAGTAATTAAACACAATTGAAGTTATTTACCCTTTAGTGGTGGCTCTGAAAATAACCTTTTTTTTGCCTTTGTTAACAAACACCTTTTTCCCCCTTTTTTTTTTTGCTTTTATGTACCATAGTTCTGTACACTCTACCTTGACAATTCCCTTACAGGAACGTTTTCAATGCATTCCTAAGATTGTAAAGGAAAATTGCATTTCTGACATGTGGGACTTGAACTCCTTTTTGACAAAACAAAAGTCACACCATGAGAATTTATGTAATCATTCTCAAAAGATTTGATTCCTGCAGCATATAAAAAAGCAGATACACCTTTATTGACCATCTGCCTTGATTCTTCAATTTTAAGACTGAAAATGTTTGTTGGACGTTTCCATGTGCGACTGATTTATTTCTAAAAAATAATCTGAGCAGCAGGAAACAGTTGCTTTATCACAACTTACAAAGACACTAAAGAAACTGGAGTCGCAAACTCCAAACTGTCCCCTCCACAATGCACACTCACATTGTCTGGACATTTTAAAGTGAGCCATACAGAATGAAAGCAAAGTTGCCCAGTTTACACCACAAACTGCATGCCAGAAAGCCTCCTCTTCTGGCAATCCAATATTTCCAAAGATGCCATGATTATCAACAAACACCTTCAATAACTGAATTGAAGAGACCCCCAGAAACCACACAGTCTGCATTCTCAAACACATAGCCATAGCATTGTCACTGCTTTCACAACTCCTGCAAACAAAACTCCTACTACCCTCTCTTCTTGCACACCACACCCAGCAAACCTGATTGGCTAATCCACACAGTGCCCTTTCCAAGCCAGGCATCCTCAAAAGACCCAGATGTGGCACATGCCATCCGCACACTACCGCGTTTTCTCTGGACCCCGTAGCACAGGGCAGCCCTTCCACCCTTTCCACTTTCATGTTCTCAACACGCCCTCATTGGCTACTTTCAAAGAGTCACACATCCATCCCCCAATCACACCCAAAACCTCTACACCTAACCCTGTCATCTCACTTCAACACTTCAGATGTACACTTGAAGTACATATGTCCTGTGAATGAAAGACATCTGCATCAAAATCTACTGTGGAACTTCCCAGGATTTCGATTTCCAGATTCAACAAAATCTGCATCTTACAAAACATAGTACATAGTTTCTGCCACTTACCCTGTATTAAGCTTCTCAACAAGCATATTCTCTTTTTTAACTACTGTAGCAAATGCCATGCATTGCAGCATTCATCACCTGCTCCCTTGAAGCAACAAAGAATCAGAATGCTCTGCATTCCAAAATGTTTCTTTTTATAAGCAGTATCATGAAACTTAAACAATGCATATGTTTATGTGCCGCAGCACTGTCACTTTTTCATAAAATTAGGGAAAAGCACATAAAATAGATCTGCATACCATTTTTAAGTGGCACTTGGTGTCTTCCAGTTTAATATGTTGACAGCACATGCATACATCCCAACATTACCCATTCCAATGCGTAGGTGCTTCTTAAGTCTTTCTTTTTTCCTTTGCATCCTGTCACTTCCGATTCCACTCCTTCCATTATAAAACTGAAACTACAAGTCCATAATGCAAAAGAAAACTACTGAACTTCATGATTTGAAACTGTGACATGTACATCAAATAAACATATGCAATGCTGTGCTTTTTTAAGCATTTTTAAGAAAGTAAAAAATGCATAGCTGCATTTACAGCAGCACTGTCACTTTTTCATAAAAGAATGTAAGAGCAGAAAAAAATAGATTTGTATACCATTTGACATTGGCACTCCGTCTGTGCCAGTTTAATATATTAATAGTACATGTATACTTCCAACATAACCCATTCCAATCTTCAGCTGCTTATGCAGTCCTACTTTTTTCTCTACATTCTGTGACTTGTACTCCAACTTTCACAATGGTAAAAGTGGAACTACAAGTCCCATAATGAAACAAAAAATCTAGAACTTCATAAACACAGATTAGAATGCATCATATTGGCAAGTATGCATTTACTCCTAACACATTAAACTTCCACACACAAAGTGCCATTTAAAAATGTTCTACAAATCTTTTCCCCAAACTTTTTTTCTCTTTCACAAAATGTTACAGAGCTTCTGCAAATGCACATACACATTTCTTAACTTTCATGAAAATGCTCCTAAAAGCAACCAATTTTAACCGTCCACCAATTTCATTAACTTTTTCCCCAGCACTTCTTCCATTGTAAATATGAACCTTGCTTTGTAAAAGTACTTTGCCATTACCACATATCCCCACTAACTTTCTTTTACAATTACAGGGAAGAAGCATATCACTGCAATCTACAACGAAAAACGAATAAGTACATTAATGTACCAGGTATGTGCATGTAATTATAGCAGCACAGCTCCACTATATATATTACCCCAGACTACTCTTTCCAAACCAATGTTTCTTTCACTCCAGCCCATTATATTCCACCGTTCACACTCCTACTATTCCCATCTACACACCAGCATTGCAACACCCACTCTGATCCCCAAAACAGCCCAATCACCGTACACATTCCACGACACCGCCACTGCCTGCCTCACTAACCCTCACCATCACACCTCTGTATACTCAGTCTCACAACCTTCCCACCCACACCTAATATACCAGCTCACAATCAAACATCACTGTATTCACCCCTTCAATAACACCCACACGATATACATGCATATACATTGCACAACTTTCCAATGCAACCTTTCTCTTTTCCCAACAGACACAACAAAATGCCTACTGAACCGCAAATCTGTAGAAAGAAAAGTGGAGCAGATAAGACTAAAAGAAAATATTAAAACAAAAGAGCTAGTAACCTCACTAAACAAATCAAAATGAAAGTAATGCCCCTCTTGCAAAAACAAAAAGTAAAAAATGATGTACAAAGAAAGTCAGACCTACTAACAAACCCAATCCTCTATCAACCTGTGTTACCGTACAGTTAGAGTAAAGTAATCCAGAAAAATGAATATTTTTCCACCTTACGGTACTTCAATCTTATAAAAACATCTGAAAAATCATGATCTTCCCATTGAAAACTAGCACAGGAGAGTAATCTTTCAAGCTCTAATTGACAGCACTTTTCAAATCAAAAAGATTGTTTATAATGATTTTAAACCGAATTAAACCACTAACTAAATTAATCAATAAATTGCAACAAGTACTTCTAAACATGCGCGTGTCAATATAGAGACTTTTTCAAACTTCAGTGATGGTGAACAGATTCACACAAGCAGCAGAGAACTAAACTTCAATGAAGAAGCTTATAAACAAGAACTACAAAAAACAATTGCCATAGACAATCGTGGTTGAGGGCATGAAATGGTGGAACAAACCATTATGGCAAAAGAAACCCTTATAGAAAAAAAAGTCCCCAACAAACTTTGAAACAAATGCTCCTTTCACCCAAACAAACCGTCCAGTGTACAAATGGACATGCACCTCAATGTGTAATGAACGCCAACAATCCTTTAAATCTTTATGACAATTCCTCAATCACTATGTGAAACTAAAAGACAAAAGTAAAATGAAAACTTTACAAACCATAGACACCTGTCTGGTACACAGCCACACTGGTCTGCAAGGACATTCATTAGCCTGCATTTTAGGAACTGCTTGCAAAAGCACTTTCTACCACATCAAAATGTTAGCAACACAACATTCTACTATACAGAATCTTGTGCATCGATGATACTATGCAAAAAGTCCTGCTCTAGAACTGCAAAATTGAAATAACATTCTCCTACATGCAACAAACGAAGAACTAGATATATAGCACATGCTCTTAGATACTTTGGAACTGAAGGTGACTTAGAAAATTCTGTACCTTTAGAAAACATTACCGGAAAACTCATAAACACCAACGTCCTGCTAAAGACATACAAAAAAGAAATAGCTAAGTTTCAAAACGCATCTGCTGAAATACCAGACCAAATATGTGTCTGTTTTGCCGCAGAACGTGTTATAAAAAGAGCACAAAAATAGTTCTAGCTTACAAGATAGAAGACCATGAAGAATCCCAATGGTTCCAATTAGCTTGATATCTAACAGCAGATGGTAAATACAAAATAACTAGCCCCTCAAGAGTGTGCACATACTGCAAGACAAAGCTTGGCAATAACCAAATGCCATCACGTGCTATCACTAATAACTTAGAAATATTCCCACTTCGAAAATCTCTCCAAAAACTTAACTTGTACAGGAGCATTATAATGCAAATAGTGCACTCATTTCAAGCTATAATATGCCTTCAACCAAAATCAGCCAAATGACCTCCACCCAAGCTACTAAAGGGCATCCGTGGCAAAGTAGTATATTTACCACTGGATCTAAAAGAAAATATTCTTACAAGATATACAATATCCAAAAGAAAATAATAAATACTACAAGATATAAACATAAAGGAAAACTTAAGAGAAACCACCCACATTATTCAAGAGTCAACAGAAACTGGCCAATTTGAATGTATAGATCCTGTTACAGCAGCCAACATTTTAGACAAGTATACCATTCACCCACAGCACTCCAAAGACACAGTTGACAATGCATTAGAAGCATTTCAAATGCATCAAGCCAAAGGATCCCCAATGGGCATATGAGAAAAAAGTGTAGAAGCACTTTCTTTTCCTCTATTCTTTCCTACAGGAAAAGGAGGACGATATGATGAAAGGTCTACACAAATTAGTGCATCAGAATATTGCTCTTTACAACCCCTGATTCAGGCAAAATGTCAAATACATTTTTCACCTCCTCTTCGAAAGTAAGCCAGCAACTCTATGTCTTGGAGTTGCACACGCATTAGAAATAGGCTCTAACTTTATAAATATATCCGCTACCCAACTACTTTAGAAAATAAAAGACAAAGTTGGGGTTTTGCAGTCAAGTATCACAAATCTTTTGGCAAACATGCCTGGTACAAAAGAATACTGATTCCGATGTCACACTGATGTACGTTGTATGCTGAGGAACATAGGCCCACCCATATGGTTTTTTACTTTAAGTTGTACAGAGTATGCTGGGATGACTTGCACTCTTTCTTACGCACTGCAAACCAAAATAAAGACGGAATAGACCTAAAAAAAAGAACTCTGTTCTCTTGACCCTGTAAATGTATCAAGGTACTTTCAATATTGGTTCATAGCCATGCTGTATTTTATCTGCAATAAAAGTACCCCTCCGCTCGGAGAAGTGCAACACTTTTTTGCGAGAAAATAATATCAATCCAGAGGAGCACCACACATCCATATGGTTTTGGGGATAAAAGATGCTCCAATGTTTGGCCATGATTCTGACGCCACTGTTTTAAAATGTATCGAAAAATACATTACCTGTGACATCCCTTCAGAAACTACACAAAGTGACCTGCATACACAAGTGTTAGGCTTCCAGAAACATAAATGTGGCAAATACTGCAGATGTAGATATAAAAACAAATGCAGGTACTATAACAAATGTCGCTTTGGCTTCACTAGACCAGTGTGCAAAAAAAGACAAGTAAATAGCTTAATATCTTCTGTTAAAAGTCAAATCCCCTAAAAATATCTACAACATTAAATGGAACAAAGCATCCAAGTACATCAATGAATACAATGCATAGACATAAAATACATTGCAGACACTTCTACTACAGTTGTAGGATATGTCACACCAAAGCTGAGAAAACCGAGCTAAAGGACCTCTGGGATGACATATCATCTGACAAAAAACTATCACAAAAATGTTACTATTTTGATATAAAAATGCTCTCCCATAGAGCACGCAGATCCTATGAAGTTGCAGACAGTTTAACTGGTACAACCTTATACAGCAAATCTGAGCGCATTACCTGGCTGAACCTTGGACCAGCCTCATCCCGAAAAAGAGTACTAAAATCCTACCAAGAGATAGAAAACATAGCCACAAATGACCCCAACAGCCAGGACATTAAAAAAAACCATGTACTTGACACATACTACCCAAACAGAAGTACTATTTTGGAAAACGCGTGTCTTTACGACATTGCTCAAAACTGCACCTACAAAAACAATGTTGTACCACAAGAGACAACTGGCAAATATTCAGTTTCAATGTGAGATGGAAGCCTAGTGAAGCTAACTAAACCCAGTCTAATTAATCATATTAAATTATCATTTAAAACTCCACAACATAGAGAACTGTATTGCATGGCCCTACTCCAACTTTTTAAATCTTGGAGAAAAGAAAAAGAAGTATTGGGTGACAATGACTCATTTGAAGCTGCATTTGAAGCAAATGAAAGCAGTATAACAAATTACAATTTCAAACAATACAAACAAATGTTGGGTAATGAACGCCAGCAAGAGGAAGAATTGAAGCTCAACTACACAAAACACTCTGGGAGGAAGCCAAGACCCACTTGGAAAACTACTCATTCTAAATGAAGAAAAAATAGCCATGGCTGAGGTAGAAAATACCATGTACCATAATAAACAATCTGAGGAGAACTTGTCAGTTCTACAATCTCAGCTAAATGATGAACAACTCACCATTTATCTGGAAGTCGCTCAAGAAATTGAACATGGTTTTAAGCATGAAAGTAAAACCTGTACCTGTAAAAATGATAAACCTCTGCTCCTGTATGTCAGTGGTGAATCTGGTTCTGGCAAAACATTGCTAATTAAAATAATCAGCAGATTTCTACAAAATTTAACAACCTTTCGGTTGTAGTAGCAGCCCCAGATGGTTTAGCTGCTTACAACATAGTTGGTGCCACTTTACATCAACAACTACTACTCCTCCCCATAGAACACCAAATCAAATTAGAATACCACAAATTGTCAGCAGATGTTGCAACTTGGGTACGCAGAATTCTAAAACAAATGAAAGTGTTCTTGATAGATGAAGTAAGCATGGTGCCGAACCTCATGTTGGCTTAAAAAGTAGACTAATCCATCAGCTTTATGGGCGAAACACATTTGCTCCTGATGTCATGGATCAATTAACAAAACAAAATCTAAAATGTATGCCCTTGATGCCAACTCTTGCAAGCTGTAGTCAATTCAACGAAAACATTTTGAAAAATGAAATGCAACCTATAATGCATATCGGCTCTAAAGACAAACTAGAAGTGCATGACATGACACTTCCTATGTGTCAATAAGCAACAGCATGACTGAATAGCTTAGAACAATGCATCTTCAACACAGCTGGATTGGAGAAAATATTACCTTTGTGTCTAAACTGCAGCATAATCCTAAACTGTAACCTTGACATACAGCAAGGCTTAGTCAATGGAGCAATTAGTGCAGTTGTTGGCTTCCAGACATTTCTGTATAACAACATTATTCAGTTTGTCAATATCCAATTTTACAAACTTGCAGAGGTTAACAAAAATTGGAAGAACAAGGGGCCTTTCCTTCTTTTCAAAGACCTGTACTTGCTCAGAGAGCAATTTCCTCTGTCACTTGCATATGCTGTCACTGTTCAAAAATCACAAGGTCTAACCTTAGATCAAGCATTGATTGACATTGGTAGCACAGTATTTAAAGAAGGTATGAGTGATGTAGCACTTTCATGTCTGCGTACACTCAATGGTCTATTCCTAGTTAACTTTAATGCAAACAAAGTCAATGCTGACATTCCTTGCATCCTGGAATACAACAGGCTACACGTACTATACACCCCCCATTTAAATATGTAGCCTGTACCTCAAACAAATAAACCTTTTTAAAGACTGATAAAAGAAACTGACGCTATAGCATATTTCTCAACAATACCACTAAAAAAAACAACGACCAACTCTTACATCAAACAATACAACCACAAAACCATCTAGTGCAAAGTCAAGGTCACATCTATTAGAAAATAAAGACACAAATGTCTCTTTGTCACAAAGATGTCATGTACAGGCCCATCTAATGATCCACAAACATAACTCTCTGGTCCATTTAAATGTATAAACACAACAGAAGTAAATGGTTATGCTAATGTGACAATCTTCACTTTCAATTGCCACCAATTGTTCAAAACATTTACTTTAACGGCTCGTTCGAGTTGTGTTTGCAAATGCTCATCCTTCACAGAAATGCCACAAATAATCCTGACAGCACTTAGTGTCCCAGGTATAAGGCAAGAATTGAACTACCGTGCAGGAATGGTAACATTTACCATAAACTCACAAGAAGATCCACAATAATTCCTAATGTACTTACTTCAAGTACTGGAAACCAAAAACATCCCTATGAATGAAATCTTCCAGATTTTATACACATGGAAACATACATGCACTCTATGCAACCATGTTTCACAAGACTACATCTGTAATGATTGATTTCTATATGTATCCATACCAAATTGTGAATCCATTCCATTTCAAGAACAAATGGGGAAGATAAGTAGTGCACACCTAATAGTGATAGATAAACTTAATTAAGTAGCAATAAATCCAGCATCTGCTGGTTTAAGGATTTTAAGGTGCGGGGGAGGAAAAAAGGCCTTGGCACAAAGCCTTAATCAGTAAAGAAAAGAGTAAGAGGACCCAAACTTGGGACCCTCCCGTCCCCTGCACACTAATTACAGATGAAGCCAAATGCATATTAGCACTCATTAAGGATACAGACAAATCTTTACAGAGTAAAGTCAGCCCAGACAAACCAATTTTTCAATTAGAAAAAATGATCAAGTGCGAGATATCGCAAAAACTACATGCAAGCACCCTGGTCGAGTATTACAAATCACAGAGAATACCTAGAGGTTTCAGGCTTTATTTAAGACCAACCCTATGCAGTGAAAGCAAAGCATGTATTGCCAAATGGGATCAGATTTTGAACAAGAGTTTGTTAGACCTCATCCTTCTTAATATCGAAGAACTTTCTAAATCCTTAATAACTATCGACAAAGAAATTGAAGTACTCACAACACAACTATCGGAATTTAAGTCAACTGAAGATCTTACACAACTCCTGGAAGATATCAGTTCTAAATTGAGTAACTATAAAGCGGATATAGAACAAAGAAAACTTCGCAAATTCAAACGGGATATGTTTGAATATTTGAACGATATTGTTTACACCTGGCAGGAGTTCTACCATCATAGGAACCTCAACAGAGGTAGAACTAACAATCCCAATACTTTGAATTCAGGCAGCAAAAGCAGCAACAGCATTGTAGGCGAACCAATAACGAGAGATCAAACGCAAGATCAAACAACTAATCGAGGAGAAACATCTGGTATCTCATCTCCCCACCCTACAGCATCACTAGCAGGCACAACTGCAAGCACATCAGGTGTTTTTTTAGGCCTGAGGGACAGACCAAGAGAGAAAGAAAAACACGATGAGGCAAGAAAAACTCAAAAGGGAAGAAACAAGTGAAAATTTGGTCATTAATTTATCAAGCAAAATTCTTACAAGTGGTCAACTTGAAATCCTGAACCGTGGTCTCTCCTTTGTACCCACCTGTAATACCTCACTTTTTGAGGAAAAAATCTGCCTTCACAGATTGTTGAGGAAACTCAGATTGAAGATGTTTTTCGAATCTGATTCTGAGCAAGAATCACACTTGCTAGATGACGACAACTTGGAACTGCGTCCCAAAAGCACTTTTGATCCACAGATCCAAAATTCAATTTTGGACCTTTTCGCGAAAAGTTTCATCAATGATCTAAAGAGAATTAACTACCAGAGCACTACACCAGTGAACATCAGGAACAGCCAACTAGAACATGTGGAGCAGTTGGCAAAAGACGAAGAACTCGCCATCAAACCTGCTGACAAGGGTGGGTCAATTGTGATCATGGATACATGTTGCTATACACAAAAATGCCTGGAACTACTTAACAACACCGTTACCTACACCAAACTGGATAGCGATCCACTACACAGAATTAAATCCATCATTGAGATAGCCATTGACAACGCCTTTGAAAATGATTGGATCAGTGAGAAAACGTGTCAGTTCCTAATAAATAAACACCCGATTACGCATGTGTTCTATGGTCTACCAAAGGTCCACAAAGACAACAAAAATCCCCTATTAAGACCCATAGTAGCTGGCACTGATAGTGTGTTTGATCCATTGGCTATCTATGTGGATTGATTACTCCAACCCTTAATTCAGGAAATACCAACCAATCTGAAAGACACCACTGATTTTCTAAACTGCTTACAGGAGATCTCAGCTCTAGATACTAGCTGCATCCTGTTCAGCATGGATGTGTGCAGCCTATACACCGCGATCCCCCATGCGGAAGGGATAAATGCTGTTCTCTGGCTCCTGATGAATCACTCACACATAAGAGGAAACAAGGAATTTGTCATGGAACTATTGGAAATTATACTACACAACAGCTATTTCTGCTTCCAGAACAAATACTATACACAGTCCTCAGGCACTTCCATGGGGTCGGCCACAGCCCCTGTGAATGCGAATACATACATGTATAAATTTGAAAAGGAAATTGTATTAGATCATCCATATTGGTCATTGAAGATCCTACTATGGAAACGATACATAGATGACATCTTCGAAATCTGGTGTGGAACGTGAGTTGAACAGGATCTCTTTTTGGAATATCTGAATTCAGTAAATAACACCATCAAATTCACCATGGAAATTGGATTACCATCATTGCATTTTCTAGATGTGAGTTTACTGATTAAGGAGGGTAACCTTGATACCACCATCTACCACAAACCAACAGACGTCAATAATCTTCTTCATTTCAGCACTTTTCATCCGAAATCTATGCTAAAAAGTCTCCCATATAGCCAAATGTTGAGACTCAAGAGAATTATCTCGTATCCAGCAGGTCTGGACTCAGAATGTTCACTTCTGATTGAACAATTAGAATCCAGGGGATATCCGGAGACAGTAACGGGAGAAGCTTGCAACAGATTGGCTACCCTCACGAAGGAACAACTGCGCATCCCAAGGGTCAAGACAAAGTCAACACCACTACTGTACATTTCCAAGTACTCACACCAGAGTTTCCAAATCAGTAAGATGTTGCGTAAGCACTTGACGATTCTACACAACGATCCTGATCTCTTAAAAAAATTATTCCCCAAAGCGCCTATGATGGCCTTTAAACTTGGTCAAAATCTAAAAGATAAACTTATGAGAGCAGAAAGACCTACCAAAGATAAACAACTTGTGTTGAGTACTAGGAAAAAAGGCACTTTCCCTGCCTTAATTGCACGAATTGCAATAATGTGATTAAAGGTGAAACTATTTCTCACCCCCAGACAGGCAAAAAATTCTAAATCAGGGACTTCACAACATGTCTTTCAACAGGAGTTATCTACTTGCTAAAATGCCCTTGTGGCAAATTGTACATAGGTCAAACAACCAGACCTGTGAAAGAGAGATGGTCTGAACACAAGTCCACCATCAGGTGTAAGAACCTTAGATCACCTGTGGCGAGACACTTAATCGAACACCAACATACTATCGCCCAAATCAAATTTCAAGTGGTAGAAATTGTCAAACGACCACCAAGGGGTGGTGACTACCAATCTCGTCTATCACAATGAGAGAAATACTGGATACACACATTAGATACCCTACAACCTAAGAGCTTGAATGAGGAATTCTCTCTGAACTGCTTCTTATAGAGAAATTACACATGCAATGAAGTGGCACATTATCCCATTTCTAAGTGTCAGTTCAGTCTATCTAATTCTGACACATCTTTCGTTGTTCTTATATTTTATTATTTCTTTATAATACCTTTTTTTAAAAAGAAATGTGATCTTGTACATTTCCACATTATTGAAATATGATCTATGTATGACTAATATATTCTTCAATTGTTTGGACTTATAAGATCTTTGATGCTTGCGGTCTTGGCTCTTGACACCACGTTGTACAAGTCACATTATACCTGGACATGTCTGTACCTTGCAAAACCTGTACTCCATTGGCTTTATAGTTCTAAACATGTTTTGACAATTTCCTCAAAAAATATCTGTACTTGTGTTCATGTAATTGCTGCAGCGGGATCTGCCTATTACCTTCCCTAATTTGCACATTCCTAAGCATTCTTGCACAATCATACCATAGAATAGTATGATATTTTTTCCCATGCAATGTATATCACGTCATTGGTGACTACATGCATGTACTCCGCTATTAATTATTCAACCATCAATGTAATGAATTTGCTGGTATGAAAAATATACACTTGCATTAATATGGCTTAAGATATTAAACGGTGGTCACCAGCAAGCCATTGAGCCGCCAGATATTGCTGTTAACTCCGGGCTTCCCTGATTTCATATAACCCCTCCCATATGTCACACTCTTTAGATATATCCCTGCCTTGTATTTCACTTCTATTTTCCCATATGTACTCAGTTACCATTTTCGAGAGATCTTTCTGTGGTCATCTCATGACTGTTACCTTTCATGTACTCAATACCTTTCCAAAATGGAGGCCAGTCTCGCATAGCTGCGCGAGTGCCCTTTTCTACTTCCACTACCACATTACATTACTTTACTAACATGGCGGCCTGCCACTCCGGCGTAGATCGTTTCCCTGGTAACGACCGCGCTGTGAACTTGCTTGCCGATTCTTGCCTTCAAGCACCGCATTACACGGACGCTAGAGGTAAGCGATCGTAATCTTTCTGATCCCTTTGAGTCTCACCAGTAATATATTGTTCGATCCATACACTAGCGGACACATAGTCTTACATTTCCGTGACATTTGCTCTATCTTGCAGAACCATTCACACGTTCAGTAACAACCCCAGTTACCGCGGGCGTCACTGTCTCCAAGGAAACTATTTTCCAAGAAGACTCTTGGACCTCTATTTACTCCAACACACAATAGAATTTACATTTAGCCTTTCTGCGTGTGTACATTTCTCTTTCCTTTTGTGGACCCGTACCGCTCTCAATTAAATAGTCTTTTGTATGCATTTGTCATAATCTTACTGATGACCTCGGGAGACTCTGACCTTGTCAGGACACTTGAGCAGTCGCACCTTGACAGTATCTCAGGATCACCGCTTTTTCTTTTCAACAGTTTCGTGATGAGGTAATGAACGCAGCATTCTAGAAGCCTTCACTTTTACTAAGTTGCATTTGCATATAATTGCCATGTCACACCGGTGGGTGCATGGCAGTAGAGGTTTTATTAAAAATACGAATATGTTAGTGACAGGGTAGCACATGCGTTTTACTTTACTGTCCATGAGTTAGAGTCTAGATTGGCTCTATGGGATTGTCTGTCCCTCTCATCTTATTACAGCTATTGTGACCTTCTGTAATACCTTATCATTTCCTCGCAGCATTGGTTGATCTTGGATGACATTCGTACCTGATATTCTGGCATTGCGACCAGACATCATCATTTTATAGTCGTAGAATACTTTTAGTGGTGAATTGGACACCTTGATTACTTCTCTTTGATCACCGTCTCTCACTTTACTTTATGTCCTCTACCCCCTTCCGTCTTCTGCACCTATGCATTAGCACTCTCTGATTGCTTCATTACCGGTCTCAATTCACTTATTCAGTACTCTGAATACCACTTCCCCGGTGTATTCTCTGATACCTTCTTCTTAGGAATATGCGGACACTTATCTTTTTCACTTCTATTTTTAGTGGCTTTCATTAAGACATTGTTGTAGGTCACCTCGCTAGTCATCTCAACGAAGTTTTCCTCCTGCATAAACACTAAATTGTCCTCTTACTGAACTGGGGCTCAACCGCTCTGCTCTTGACCACCGTTATATCATCTGTATATCTGAAATGTTGTAATATTCACCTGCTGTTATTGAGATTTATATATATTGTTCTCTTTCTGTTTCCCTGAATTGTTATAACTAGTCCAATTAGGCCCTTTTGAAGAAGAGGGAACCCTCGAACGCATCGGCCACAACACAATTGGACATCGCTATGTGCATAATTTGTTGCTTTTCCGCATTTAAATATGTTAAATGTAACAGATTATTCTTTTTAATTGAAAGTGCTTCTTAGCACATTTTTTCTATGTCAAATAAATTGTTATTTATAATCCACATGACATTGCTGTGCTTACATGTTTGAAAGCCCTTTGTGTCATCTGTAATTAGTGTGTAGGGGACGGGAGGGTCCCAAGTTTGGGTCCGCTTACTCTCTTCTTAATCCATTCCATTTCACTAGATTCTTCAGAATCCAGATCATGGCATATTATGTCCTATTTTCAATTCAGACAATCATTCCACCATACAAATAAACTCACATAGCCAATATGTCATACTAATGCTTCTAAGGTACAATGCAGGTAGTAACAAAAATAATTGTAAGCTTACAGGCTTCACACACAGCCAAGTATCTCTTGGAAAGAAAACCTTCACAACAGTAGGTATAGTATACAACGCTGTTTCCACAACTACTTTAGGGCACTACACTGCATATATGTAAAGAAAGGTAGTTGGTTTGAATGCAACAATACCTCTGTTACCCCAAAACATAGGCTGCCAGCAAACTTAACAAATGCCTACTTAATATTCCTTCAACCCAAATGTAGTCACTAAACTATATAGCAAAATTAACAGTTAGAATATGCCAGCAGGTATCTAACTACATCCATAATACTGAAATAACACTTTTCGAACTCAATCCAGTTAGAATACACCGACCGATATCAAACTACTTTAAAAACACCCTTCATTGCAAAGCACTTCAAATCTGAATTGCTATTTAACAAAACATCTTCTAATCTCTAATGTAGTTAAAATACACCAACAGGTATCTAACTATTTCATGCATTCCCTCCATTACAACATACTACAAAGAAACATACTATCACCCTTACACTCCCGTAACTGTAATCAGTTTTTTTTTATTTAATCCAATGCAGAGTTCTTTTCCCAATTACCATATAAAAGTAAAAACAGTGGTGTGTCATACACTAATGTTGTAGCAAACATAGTACTTAAAATGTACTGTTTATGAGGGTCTAAAAAAGAAAATGTATATTAAAAACTGTATACCCGTGCAGCTTCATTTCACCATACAAATAAAGTCACATAGCCAATATGTCATACTAATGCTTCTAAGGTACAATGCAGATGGTACCAAACATATCTGTAAGCTTATAGGCTTCACACATGGCCAAGTATCTCTTGGAAAGAAAACCTTGACAACAGTAGGTATAATATACCACACTGGTGCCACAACTACTTCAGTGAACTACACTGCATATGTGAAAAAACAAAAGTTGTTGGTTTGAATGTAACAATACCTGTGTTACCCCAAAACATAGGTTACCTGCAAATTTAACAAATGCCTACTTGATATTCCTTCAACCAAAATGTAGTTACTAAACTATAGCACAATTAACAGTCAGAATATGCCAGCAGGTACCTAACTAGATCCATAATACTGCAAGAACTCTTTACAAACAGAATTTAGTTAGAATATGCCAACATGTATCTAACTACTTCAATAACACCCTTCATTGCAAAGCACTTCAAATATGCTATCTGAATTGCTTTTTAACAAAACATCTTCTAACCTGTAATGTAGTTAGAATACGCCAACAGGTATCCAACTACTTCATGCATTCCCTCCATTACAACATACTTCAAAGAAACATACTATCAATCTTACACTCACATAACTGTAATCATTTTATTTATTATCCAGTACAGATTTTTTTCCCCAATGATCATATAAAGTAAAAACAACAGCGGTGTGTCCTACACTAATGTTATAGCAAACATAGTACTTAAATGTACTGTTTATGAGGGTCTAAAAAAGAAAATTTATATTAAATACTGTGTAATAGTGCATCTTTTAAACTATCATGCTTAACCAATTTTACTTTATTCCCCCACAGACTGCAAACTACAGAATGCAGCTGCATGACGCTACAACACCAAGTAGCCACAGCAATCTTAATCAACTGCATATTCTGTCAGCACTATCCTCAATTGTATTACAATCATAAGTACCATATACAATCAATTACATCATTTCTCCATATTACAAACACTTTGTACTCCCACTACATTATGTACAATTACTGTACACATATTCCTACTATGGTTATTCTGGCCATACTCCTATTAAATTACCTATAATTACAATACACCTATTACTACTGGTGATTTTACCCAGTGCATATATTCTAGGGAGCATGGCCTGTGGCCATGCCCCCCAGAATCTGGCTACTGTAAGGAGCTCCTGGTGGCAAAAAGTAAGATGGACACAAGTGATCACAGTTCAAGGGTGTTTATTGAACAATGAATTCTGTATGAAGGAGGGAAAAACACCTAATCTAAACCCAGATCTAAGATGGGAGCAAGCGTAGCCCATTGTTAGGGAGAATTCTCTGTTTAGGCTGAATTTCCTAACCTAGTGAGTCCCCCAGCAGCTTTGCTGGATTTCTGGAGTTTGTTTTTTCCATCCTGCCAAGAGTGAGACTCTTTTTCTCCCACTCTTGGACATGAATGTGTGTAATTCCTTTGAATGTCAAGGTATTCTATGGGCTATGGGGTCTTTTACTCCATAGGGTCTCATATGTTTTACTATGTGTGTTACAACGCACCCTCAGTGCCGTAGCACTGGGGCATCCTAGCGGACCTCCATCATAGACTCCATGCCCGGGGACTGACTACTGTCTCCCCGGGCATGTAAAGTCACCATTGGCTTTACTAGACCTAAATTTACTAACAGAACTAGTACAAACCATCCTATTGTGGACGTACTAGTAGGGGTAATTCGATTACTCCTGGGTCTGTTATTCGAGGGGGCACTGTCCCGTCCCCCCTCGTCGAGTTTTGGCTGGTGGCAGTGGAAACTACTTGTTATATTCGACCCCGAATATAACCCTATGGGATTCTTCCCATTGTTGGAGATTGATACTTTTCCTCGTTAATCTCTAACATACCACCGGTTTACTTATCTTACATAAGTCTATCGGATGGTATTTTCTCCCAGAACTCGGTTTTTAAAATGGCGTTTGTGTTCGTCTTTGTGACTCCTAAACCAAAGGTTGAGCCCTTTGTTCCACTTTTGGCAGGCTTCTGTACAGAGACCCTCCAAAGTGGTGCCATTCTGTCTGGGTTACCACAGGGGCGTGGGAGGGGGTTTAGGCACCCTGGACTGGGTTGCCTTGCCAACTCCAGTCGCAATCTGGTGTGATTGGCCCAAGTGGTGAGCCACCCCGCTCACCACTTAGCGTGTTTTGATTGACAGCTAGGCTGAATGAATGGGGGTTTTCTGCATAAAAGCAGGGCTTGTGGGACTGGATCTTCAGAAGTCGCCACAGGACCTAAGAATCCGACGAGGGTAAAGCTGAGCTGACCTGCAACGACGACACCTCCGGTGGAGCCCTGCGAACTGACTCACCACTTCCCGACGACGGAGAAGATCTCCCTGCCGGAGAGTCTCTTCCCCTGACTGGTGGGAACAACCAGTCCCCTTTGCTTTTTCTTCGCTCCAGGATGCAGTGGTGGAATTGCCCGTGCAGAGCACCTCGGCAACCGGATAGCCACTACCCCTGTACCGCGACCAAAAGGTGGTGCCTTGTGACGGAGCACTCCGTGGCTGGTCTCTTCCCTGGTGGTGCACCGGACTTCACTTTTGTTCGACGACGAGATCATCTCTACTCTTGGCAAAGACCTGACGTGCATCCACCACCAGGAACAACTGCCCCCGCCGGAGCTGTCTCTCCCCAAACAAGGTATCGTGTCCGCCTGGCTTCCCTTTCTGCCGGATAGAGTGAGGTGTCTTAATCCTCGCCTTTCCATTGGGTCGCCTCCAAGCTTTCTTTAACGTGTTGTTCTGAACTGGTCCAATCTTTCCATAACAATTTTGCGATAAAGACTCGAAGCGCATTTCCACTGAGACACTTTTTGGGACATATCGCCTTGCCTCTCTCCGAGTGGGCCTGGCCTCTGAACTTTGTGATCTGCAGTAGACCCTCCCTTACTTGCCTTGCATTTGTCCGTAAAGTATTGGTACCGAGTTGACTTCATAACCTGCCTTATTTTTCTCTCCCGTCCTAACGAATACTAAAGTGCTATCTAGGTTAAAGCATACACCTCTGTCTGCAAATAAGTGATGCCGGTGAACCTAGACTTGTCGAACTATTGTTATGGGGATTGATCTTTTTCTTCGTATAGTAATTGTGATTGAAGTTGTTTGTCGTATTAGTGCCAGAGTGTTTTCTATAGATGTGTTGTTATAAATAAATACCTTTATATCTTTACACCGAAGCCTTGTTCCGTGTTTGCTTGTTCTACTGTATAGATTGCCCTATATTGTATACTCCACATACTGCCTAACTCTTCTTGAGGGAAGTCTGACTGCTCAGCCACAGCTACCAAGTGAATCTGTGTGGTACAGACTGCTACCAAGTGGGTTTACTGCCAAACACCTGTAGTCCTAAATCTTTTGCAGTGGTCCCAGAGGGAACTGCACAGGTTTCCGCCTAACACTGGTGTACAGCGGTGGGATTTGTATCGAGTATACAGTTTAGAGTGCTTTTCGACACTTTAGGATAACTAACCACAAAGCTTAGCACTAAAAAGCAACTTTCAAATACATGTCTACTATGGAAGCTTACAATCGAGAATCCTTGTCAGGTGAAAATACTGAGAGTTTACGAGCTCTCTGTAGGCAAGAGAATCTTTCTGTAAGAGGCAAGAAGTTAGAACTGATAGCGAGATTGCTGGAAAACCAAAGTCTGGGTACTGGTTCAGAGGAACCAACTTCTCCAGCAGAAGTAGATAACAGTGATGGTGTTGATCTAAATCGTAATTCTGACAATAGTGATGAAGAGGCTGAAGAGGAAGGAGAGGCTAACAAAACTGTCTCCCCTGCTCCTCTACCTGCCTTACCAGCTGTACCTACGGGGCCCATACCAGGTCCCACATGTAACCCTGCTTATTTTGAACTTGAAAAAATGAAGCTCGAATTAGAATACAAACGGTTCTTGGCTCAATCTGAAAGAAACCAAGAGCTTGAGTTCAGACGGATGAATACCCAGGCTGAACAGAAGCAAGCTGAGTTAAGGCTCAGGGAAATGGAACTTAATCACGAATTAGAGATGTAAAAGTTGTCTGTGGAAAATGCTTCTCTCTCCTCTGGTTCCTCTAGGAGCTCCAGTCCCAAAAGACCCCAGATGCCGAAGGAATTAGTGGGTATGTATGAACCGAGATTGGATGTATTGGATTGGTTTAAACTGTTTGAGTACAATCATGGGCTCCAGGACATCACCGGGAATGATTTACTTCCCTGGTTGTTCTCTAGGCTCCCCCCTGTTGCGACGGATGTGGTAATGGAGTTGGGGGAGGCGGATAAGATGGATTACGAAAGTGTGAAACTAGCTTTGATAGCTAGATTTGGGAAGACCCCTTCCCAGTATCTTAAGAGGTTTAGAACCCTCAAAAAGCATTATGGTACCCCTTGGGCTACCTGGGTGAGTGAAGGGTTGAAAAACTTAGAGGGATGTATTAAGGGTTACAAAGTGAACACTTATGAGGGTATGAAGAATCTTTTTATGTTGGAGTCTATTTATGATGCCTGTTCTCCTGAGCTCAGACAGCACTTGGCTGATTCGAAGGAATTGGATTCCCGGAAGCTGGCTAAGGCTGCTGACTTATGAGTTGCCAACAGAGCTACTCATAAGGATTCTTGGGCAACTCAGAAGAAGGATGAGGAAAACAGCCTAAAAAAGACTCAAAAGAGAATTCGAATAACTCAAATTCCAAAGAGGGCCCCAAACAAAACCAGAAGGGTAAGCCACAAGGAAAACCGCAGCAGAATAGTGTGTCTTCTGGTGCCAAACCGGAAGGGTGCCAGAACAAGCCACCATTCCAGAAAGCATTCGGTAAATGCTTTGTTTGTGGCTCGCCTGACCACGTGAAAGGAGATCCCAGATGTAAGGGTAAACCTTCAGGGTCCAGCTTGTCTCCTTAGCCTTCGCTCCAGAGGAGGAAGTCCAAATGGCAAGTGGAAACTTTCTACTGCTAGCTGATGAACCCATTGGAGTCTCAGCCAGCGTTTCTTTAGTATCTCTGGGGTTGTGGGAACAACAGAATTTAGATGTCTATAATTCTATCCCCAATAATACTAAAGAGTATTATAAGGACAGGGTCCAGGTGAATGGTCAGGAGGCTCCTGCCATTAGGGACACTGGGGCCAGCATAACTGTGGTGGATAAATCATTTTTTCAGGCTGAGGATGTTGCTAAGGCACCCAAACGCCTCACCAAGTTAGCTGGAGGGACTGTACAGATGCTTCCCCAATTACCAGTTCTCATCCAGTGTAACGACATGACTGTGAAGATACCTGTCAGCATACAGAGTGAGGTACCAGGACGCATACTGTTGGGTAATGATTTGAAAACTCTCTGAGTTGTATCGCATACTCCCAGACCTCCTAGTAAACGGTTACAGGAGCTAACCAGACCTGCAAGAGAGAGGACCATGCGCAGTACTCTCCCGGAGATGATGAAGAAAGAAATCACTCCTGCTCCACTGGAATTGTCGGCCGCGGTCTCGAAGAAATCAGAAGCGAAAGGGAAACCTAAGACTTCTACCCCGAAACCAGCAGCCAGCATTTCAGTGCAGCCAACAAGGACTTCCACACGGCTGTCCAAAGTTACACCCGTAACTCCACCTCCAGCTGAGGCTGACAGGGAGGTACAACCCTGTGTGGTAGAGTTAGACTCTGAGGAAGAGCTAATGGAAGGCCAGGAACTCATTGGAGATCTGGATCCTGTTGACCATCCTGAGCTGCAGTCTTTACTGGCAGAAGGTGGACCCAGCAGGGCAGACTTCAGTAAGGGACAGAAAGAATGTCCAACTCTGGAAGGTCTTCGCCACCAGGCCGAAGCTCAGGCTGAAGGGCAAGAGACTGGGAAATACAGGTTGCACTGGGAAGATGGCCTCTTCTACAGTGAACTGACCGAGTCTGCACCTGGAGGCTACAAGCGGCTTGTAGTACCCCAAGAGAACAGACCACAGTTTTTGCAGTTAGCCCACGAGATTCCTTTGGCTGGTCACTTGAGTTTCAAGAAGACTAAGGAAAGGCTCTCTCTCTACTTCTATTGGCCAAAGATGGGGGCCGAAGTAGAAAAACACTGCAGGAGCTGCCACACCTGCCAGACCTCTGGTAAGGTTGGGTCCAAGAATGTGGCACCTTTAGTGCCTCTCCCAGTTGTGGGAGTCCCGTTTGAGAGAGTAGGGATTGACATTGTTGGTCCCCTTGATCCTCTAACCTCCTCAGGCAAGAGGTTTATACTTGTTGTAGTAGACCATGCTACTAGGTATCCTGAGGCAATTCCTATGAGGACTGTTACAGCTCCGGCTGTGGCTAAGGCCCTCCTTGGTATTTTTACCAGGGTCGGGTTTCCTAAGGAAGTAATCTCTGACAGGGGGGGTCAAACTTTATGTCCCACTACATGAAGGCCATGTGGAAAACCTGTGGAGTTACTTACAAGTTCTCAACAGCTTACCACCCACAAACCAATGGGTTGGTAGAACGGTTCAACCGAACCATGAAGAGCATGATAGGTGCTTTAGAGGAACCCCTTAAGCATAAGTGGGACCTTCTACTGCCATGCCTTCTCTTTGCTTACAGAGAAGTCCCTCAGGAGGGAGTAGGTTATTCTCCCTTCGAACTTCTCTATGGTCATCCCGTCAGAGGTCCATTGGCCCCTGATTAAGGAGGGGTTGGAGAGTGCTCCTTCCCCCAAACCAGTCAGAGTGACTGACTACGTGATAGGTCTAAGGAGGAGAATGTCACACATGATGACAGAAGCAAGCGATAACTTGAAAGCTGGACAAGCATTGGTCAAGCACTGGCACGATCAAAAGGCTAACATGGTTGAGTTCGCTCAAGACCAGCTCATTCTCGTTATGATCCCAACAAGGCAGAGGGCCTTGCAAGACAAATGGATGGGACCCTTCAGAGTTGTGGGTAAACTCGGAGAGGTTAACTATCTGGTGGACTTGGGCAATCCCAAGGAGGCTCCGACCGTCTTCCACACCAACCGACTCAAAGCGTATGTCTCCCGACCTGATGTAGGAGCGTTGCTTCTAGCATCATCCGAGGAAGAAGAAGAGACTGAAGCTCTTCCGGATCTCCTCAGAGGCTTGCCTTTGGATGAAAAAATTGAAGGAGTAAATCTCTCTTCCAATCTGACATCCGAGCAACAAGAAGAGTGCAAATCCATGTTGAATCAGTTTGCCTCTCTGTTCTCGCTTTCACCAGACTTGACCCCTTGGGGCCAGCATGACATACTCACTGGTGACTGTCTGCCAGTCAAAAGCAGAGTATACCGAATGTCAGAAAACGTACGAACCCACATCAAAGGTGAGGTCAGCAAGATGCTTGATCTCGGGGTAATAGAGCCCTCTACTAGTCCATGGTCTAGCCCAGTTGTGTTAGTACCAAAAGCGAATCTAAAGAGCTTAGATTCTGCATGGATTATAGAGCTATTAATGCAGTCACCAAGACTGATGCCCACCCTTTGCCAAGAACAGATGAGTTGGTGGATAAACTTGGCGCTGCCAAGTTCCTCAGCACATTTGACTTGACGTCAGGCTATTGGCAAATAGCCCTGACAGACCATGCCAAGGGGAAAACTGCATTTTATCTCCCCGTTGGCTTAACCAGTTTAAGGTAATGCCTTTCGGATTGGAGAATGCACCTGCTACGTTTTAACGGATGGTAAACCAGGTTCTAAATGGGATGGAGGACTTCTGCATGGCATACTTGGATGACATAGCAGTGTTCAGAAATTCCTGGGAAGAACGTGTAACCCACCTGAGAGATGTTTTGCAGGCTCTTGGACGAGCCAATCTGACCATAAAGGCGAGTAAATGCCAAATTGACAGAATAAGGCAGTCTATCTTGGACATGAGGTAGGAGGTGGAGAAATAAGGCCTTTGCTCAGTAAGATTGAAGCTGTGCAAAATTGGACAACACCTACTACTCAAACCCAAGTGAGAGCCTTCCTAGGCCTCACTGGGTATTACAGGAATTTCATTGAGAACTATGGGACCATAGCCTCTCCACTGAATGTCATCTCCTCGCCCAAATTTCCTAAAAAGGTTAGATGGAACGAGGAGTGCAATCAGGCTTTTGAAAACCTAAAAAAGGCTCTTTGCCAAGCCCCAGTACTCAGAGCTCCTGATTACCGCCAACACTTCATTGTGCAGACAGATGCTTCAAATGTAGGAATAGGTGCCGTACTCAGTCAACTGGATGGGAAAGGTAGGGAGCACCCCGTTTGCTTCATCAGCCGCAAGCTGAAGGATCCTGAAACAAGGTGGGCAACAATCGAAAGAGAGTGCTTTGCCATCGTGTGGGCTCTGAAGAAGCTTAGGACTTACTTGTATGGTTCTACTTTTGTCATTCAGACTGACCACTAACCCTTGAGATGGTTGATGCAAATGAAAGGGGAAAACCCAGAACTATTGAGATGGTCGATCTGCCTGCAAGGGTTTGATTTCACCATTGAGCACAGGTCAGGGTGTCACCACCAAAATGCTGATGGTCTCTCTAGGATGTATGTCATCGACTAGAGGTATGAGATTCATCCAGGAGTGGATTAAATCCTCCTGTCCCTTAGTCTGGGGGGGGCGAGTGTTAGGGAGAATTCTCTGTTTAGGCTGAATTTCCTAACCTAGTGAGTCCCCCAGCAGCTTTGCTGGATTTCTGGAGTTTGTTTTTTCCATCCTGCCAAGAGTGACATGAATGTGTGTAATTCCTTTGAATGTCAAGGTGTTCTATGGGCTATGGGGTTTTTACTCCATAGGGTCTCATATGTTTTACTATGTGTGTTACAACGCACCCTGCGTGCCGTAGCACTGGGGCGTCCTAGCGGACCTCCATCATAGACTCCATACCCGGGGACTGACTACTGTCTCCCCGGGCATGTAAAGTCACCATTGGCTTTACTAGACTTAAATTTACTAACAGAACTAGTACAAACCATCCTATTGTGGACGTACTAGTAGGGGTAATTCGATTACTCCTGGGTCTGTTATTCGAGGGGGCACTGTCCCGTCCCCCCTCGTTGAGTTTTGGCTGGTGGCAGTGGAAACTACTTGTTATATTCGACCCCGAATATAACCCTATGGGATTCTTCCCATTGTTGGAGATTGATACTTTTCCTCGTTAATCTCTAACATACCACCGGCTTACTTATCTTAAATAAGTCTATCGGATGGTATTTTCTGCCAGAATTCGGTTTTTAAAATAGCGTCTGTGTTCGTCTCTGTGACTCCTAAACCAAAGGTTGAGCCCTTTGTTCCACTTTTGGCGGGCTTCTGTACAGAGACCCTCCAAAGTGGTGCCATTCTGTCTGGGTTACCACACGGGTGTGGGAGGGGGTTTAGGCACACTGGACTGAGTTGCCTTGCCAACTCCAGTCGCGCTCTGGTGTGATTGGCCCAAGTGGTGAGCCACCCCGCTCACCACTTAGCGTGTTTTGATTGACAGCTAGGCTGAATGAATGGGGGTTTTCTGCATAAAAGCAGGGCTTGTGGGACTGGATCTTCAGAAGTCGCCACAGGACCTAAGAATCCGACAAGGGTAAAGCTGAGCCGACCTGCAACGACGACACCTCCGGTGGAGCCCTGCGGAACCGACTCACCACTTCCCGACGACAGAGGAGATCTCCCTGCCGGAGAGTCTCTTCCCCTGACTGGTGGGAACAACCAGTCCACTTTGCTTTTTCTTCTCTCCAGGACGCATTGGTCGAATTGCCCGTGCAGAGCACCTCGGCAACCGGATAGCCACTACCCCTGTACCACGACCAAAAGGTGGTGCCTTGTGACGGAGCACTCCGTGGCTGGTCTCTTCCCTGGTGGTGCACCGGACTTCACTTTTCTTCGACAACGAGATCATCTCTACTCTTGGCAAAGACCCGACGTGCATCCACCACCAGGAACAACTGCCCCCGCCAGAGCTGTCTCTCCCCAAACAAGGTACCGTGTCCGCCTGGCTTCCCTTTCTGCCGGATAGAGTGAGGTGTCTTAATCCTCGCCTTTCCATTGGGTCGCCTCCAAGCTTTCTTTAACGTGTTGTTCTGAACTGGTCCAATCTTTCCATAACAATTTTGCGATAAAGACTCAAAGCGCATTTCCACTGAGACACTTTTTGGGACATATCGCCTTGCCTCTCTCCGAGTGGGCCTGGCCTCTGAACTTTGTGATCTGCAGTAGACCCTGCCTTACTTGCCTTGCATTTGTCCGTAAAGTATTGGTACCGAGTTGACTTCATAACCTGCCTTATTTTTCTCTCCCGTCCTAACGAATACTAGAGTGCCATCTAGGTTAAAGCATACACCTCTGTCTGCAAATAAGTGATGCCGGTGAACCTAGACTTGTCGAACTATTGTTAATGGGATTGATCTTTTTCTTCGTATAGTAATTGTGATTGAAGTTGTTTGCTGTATTAGTTCCAGAGTGTTTTCTATAGATGTGTTGTTATAAATAAATACCTTTATATCTTTACACCAAAGCCTTGTTCCGTGTTTGCTTGTTCTACTGTGTAGATTGCCCTTTATTGTATACTCCACATACTGCCTAACTCTTCTTGAGGGAAGTCTGACTGCTCAGCCACAACTACCAAGTGAATCTGTGAGGTACAGACTGCTACCAAGTGGGTTAACTGCCAAACACCTGTAGTCCTAAATCTTTTGCAGTGGTCCCAGAGGGAACTGCACAGGTTTCCGCCTAACAACCATCAAATGAAATATAAGGCAGTCCTTGTGGTGTTGTGTCAAATAAAAGGGCCTATACTAAGACACCTATTGGCAAACCTTACAACTAATACAAAAAGGGGTGTAGGATAGTTCTCAAGAAAACAAAGAAGTGTTCTCAAATAATACATCAGGAGGCGGTAGCCTGGGTCTCCCTTCCCCACACTTTGAGCATGGGGCAAGGTGGGATCGTGGAACACAGCATACTCCCTAGCCTTCTCAGCACGAGATGACAGTTCAGTTTTCAACTACCAGGGCCGTCGATGGCCAATTCTCGTTTCCCTTGAAAGTGTCTTGCCTTCGAGGACCTGATGTCTTCAAAATAATTCAACAAAATTTTCCTTTTACCAAATCAAAGTTCCTTAGGGTGGAATTGATTCAACCCTGGGTCCCCCTTTTCTGGGCACCGACCCTTCTCAATTGTTTTCCACATCTCATGTAATTTGATGGTTTCATCCCCGAGTCCCCCTCGTCTGGGCACTGACCCTTTCACATATCATATTCCACAAATGATATAACGTGATCCATCACGTGACACGCCACCTCCTCATAGCGAGGACCCACCCGCTCGAGTGGCGCATTTCGCTGCTTGACAGCGAATACAACGGACGCTGCTCAATCTTACCTACTCTTCACTTTCCTGAGCCATGAAGGGGCTCTACAGTTGCCGGGCGCTTCCTGGAGGAGGCGTGCCCAGACCAGCACACGTGATCCATCACGTGACACGCCACCTCCTCATAGCGAGGACCCACCCACCCTTTCTGCGTTAAGCCCAGCAGGGGTGAAGTCCAGGGTCTGTTGTGCGTTTGTTTGGCGACTGGAAGCGTGGATCATTAATACAGGATGTAAAGCACCTCATATCGCACCACTGCTGTGGTGCTCGCAGTCCGCGGCCGCCCCGCGGCCCTCCTGACGCCGCAATGCTCGAGGATGAGGCAAGCGGCGAGGGACACTGGCTGCGAAGCCAGGGAACGAGAAGTGAAGACAGCGGCCTAGAGAGGCGGAGCCCCTTGAAACGGGCGAGCCGCTCAAGAAAACCCCCCCTCTGAAAGACGTTACAACACTAGCAAAATCTAAAGCACCCAGTGGCCTCTTGCGAACGGCTCCACACAAAAGTAACGCTGTTACAAAAATAAAGCCACCTGGCCAGATTTGCTCTCCCCTGGAATCGGCGGCGGCGACTGGGCCAGCCAATGCGGAAGAGAACAACCAGCCGCCAAAAGAAGCAATGGAGGTATCCTCCGTAAAACAGTCCCCTTTGAACCATAATCCATTAACACGCGTCTCACCACACCCCGTACAGACTCCAATATTGAGACCTGCCAGTCTGCAAGTCCACGACGAAGAGGACCCATCCACCCGGCCTCCAAGTGTTACCGTCGTAGAGGGACCGACGGACGAGCCTGCGGACGACGACGCCGGCTCGGCTCCAAGAGACCTTCAGTCCGCACACAGCTGCGGCTTCCCTCCTCTCAATCCAGGCACTGTCTCGGGCCGGGAGCCTGCCGCGGCGGCGACGAGCCCTGCTGCCGAAGAGCCGCGCCGGGAGCTGAGAGAGGGGGGAAATACAGAGGGGAATAATGCTGGCAAAATGACTACCCCGCTGAGCTCCCAGCTCTCGGAGCCTATTCAGAACCAGATGCCAGCAAAGTCGGAACGGGATTATGTGCAAGGCGGAGAGGTCTCCCAAAGTGCCTCGACCACAAGGAGCCCACAATCGGGTTCCCCTGAAGGGGAGCACAACGAAACAGTCAAATTAAAGAAATCCCAGGACAGGGGGGTGACTCCTTCCAAAATCAGCTCCCCGAAAGCATCAAGTCTGCAAAAACATTTGACAATTACCATTTCGTCAATAAAAACAGCAGACCCAGAGAACAAGGAAACCATCAAAGCACTAATCCACTGCCCACCAAATTATGAGGATGCCACCAGCCCAGGTAAAAACAGAGCAACGAACAAAAGCACCATCGACAGCTCGAATTCTACTTTCGAATACTCGGAAGATGAGCTGGACAAGGCTATCAAATCCTCATCAATTCCATTAAGACTTAACTTTTCGGAAGCTCATTCAACGCCGATCGCAGCAGACCCTATAAAACTTCAAAACCCTATGGGCACAAGTAACATCAAACTCAAATCACAACCAAGTGTAATGATTCCTCCCAAATCTACTGCAGAGGCATCGTGCAGAAACCTACCGACAAAGGGAAAAATGCCTCCCCGGGCCCACAAGGAGAAAAAAATACTCACAAAGGGATCCATATCCAACTTCTTTACAACCAAAAGCAAAGCCCCACCTCAGGAAGACATACCTGAAATATCAGATGAGGAACTACTAGAGGGAACCTACCTAGACCAGAATCTAGAAAATGACAAGGATTCCCGGCGTAAACTGGCATTTCTGAAAAGATGGCACATAAAAGAGGAAAGACCACGCTCTGAAAAATCTTCCAAGATTCCAGATCCCAATCGGACACCAAAAAACAGCTCTGCCTCTTCAGAGCAACTTCAGGGCCCACCTGATTCGATCACCAGCAAACCTGAAGACGCCCTGGCGCCCCAAGATATGGGCAGCCACAAGAAGCATACAAACCAGAAGGAACTCCTGAGCAAAGCACCTAAAAACTCTACCAATCCATGAAGTAAATAAAGACATTCCAACCTTTAAGAAGTCCCAATACGAGAGCCTCGTAAGCGGCTGCCTCACAATCAAGCCATGTCAATATTCATTAAATGACACAATCTCAAACCAATCTTCAACCACTAAACCCACAACTGGGCTCACACCTTCATCACCAAAAAGGAAAACTGACCTCCTAGCCCTCATGTCATCTCTAACAATAGCGCTTGCAACCTTCACCAAACTATATGAGGCGCTCAACGACACAACAAAAGATCAATTAACTCTGGTGACGCACATACAAAGGAGACTCTGTTTCATCGAAGGCTACATTACAACAAAGGATCGTAACTATCAACCGTCAGGTCAGCCTCCACTGCAGCCAGATCACCTCGCTGATCGTTCAAAGTGCTCAAGATCCACTCAAACCGAGGCACACGTTTTCAAAACCTTTAACTTCACAGGGGACTCGGCTAAATCAACAGTGACACACCACACTAACCAAGAGAACAAAGCACTACCTGTTTCCCAAACAAACATAACACAGGAAACTATCACAGATAAGCTCCGGGTAACGAAACAAAAAGAAAAAACAAAACCCTCAAACTCCAAATTGCAGTTAGCCCAGGCAATTAAGTCGAACAAAAGCACTCAAAAAACAAGGCCCGGTCTTCAACTAAAAAACGGGTGTGCATCTTGGTCAGTCGACCAATCCATTCAAAAAGACGATCCCACGTTGAGAGGCTCCACAAAGAGCAAAATGAGCAAACCCTCAATCAGACTTAAAATCAATGAAAACATCCAGTTATCCTCCTTTAAACAAACCTGTTTACCTTTTGAGTCCAAATCCATCGACCACATTATCCCTCTGTCATCGAAGCCCTCACTAACACCAAGAAAGGAAAAGAGGGCCGTAGAAGACACTGTGTGGTCAATCACGGAAAGTGAGCTGATGGACGCAGCTTTAAACCTAACAGAAACGTGGGAGGACCGGGAGGAAGATGACCGGACGCCTACCCAAAAAAGGAAGAGAAACGTAAACAGTCAATCCCCGGTGGTTCAGGCCAAACTCCAAGACCACACACAAAAAAAAAATGAAAATAGAAAAACCAAAAAAAATAATCTGTCTGTTCAAAAGCCAACAAGTCCAATCTTCCTGACACTGGAAGAAAAAAAAATAAAACTCCTGGGAAAAAACAAATACAGAGTACTTTCTCAGTACCCACCAGCTAAAAAAAACAGAAAAGCCCCTAGAACGAGACAAGTCCAGTCCACCCCCACCCGTTGCTAAGAGGACTCAACCGTCGAGACACGACTCCCAAAATGCATCACACCAATGACCAACTGTGCCTATCCCACGGTGGCGCTCTAGAGTGAACAAAAGCTCACGCAGAGAGGAGCGTGCACTCTCATAAACTGGAAGACCTCTCAAATCTGATCACACAGTGAGATCTCCGTCTCCATTAAACCACCATCGAACATCAAGACCTAGAAGACGCAGTAATCAGAGGCATCAACCAGAACGGAGGAGAAAACGTATGGACCGACAAGAAAGAAGAGATCTCATAAGTCGCCTGGCTGGGTCCACTAAGACATGTTCCTTCAATTTGAAAAGTATCTCGAAGGAAGACTCCTCATTTATCCTAAACAGGAAAACGATCTTAAAAATATTACACCTAGTCCCAGCCCTGAAAACTGTATCCACAGAAGACCTCACAATTGTGGAATTCAGGGATAAAAAGCGAGTGGACATGGTCTACGTACATATTCAATCCGAAACCATCAAATCTGCTTTAACTAAAGAAAAAAACAAATTGAGAGCGTTGGGTTACGACCTTACAGATTACATAAGCTCCAAAGAGCGTACTGACCACAAAGAAGACTCAGCAAACTGCCCGGAGAGACGTTCCCGGGAAAAGAAGACGAAAGCCTATGTCAAGAGTGAACCTATACAGCGGAATGACCGGCTGTTAGCAGTGAACGACAAACACTCTCCAAGATCAATCACACGAAAGCAGATAGAGGCCCACCAGCCAAGCTCTTTAGAACTGGAAAGAGTACCTCCGGGCCCCCAAAAAAATTGGAACATCACCATTGAGCAAGATATCCCATTAAAAGGAAAGGAGAAGCCAAATTGGGACAAGAAGCAACAAAGTCCAAAGGAGGAGGTCAACCGCTGGGCCTGGCTGCCCAAAGCATTATCAACAAACTACAGATACTAGCAATTAAACAAAAGCCAGCTAACTAAGGAGCGCTCTGGCCAGTCATTGAGCATGGAACCAGTGACCAACATAATCCTAGGTTCCTGGAACACCCGGGATTTTTCCCACCTGATGAACTCCTCAGACGTCAACTTAGGATCTGCAGACATCTGGTGTTTCCAAGAAACCTGGATTCAACATAAACCGTTGAAAGAAGGATATGCAATCACCTTCTCACCAGCCTTGAAAGGAACATCGGGGAGACCAAGAGCGGGACTACTCACAGCAATAAGAATCGGATCTGACCTCCACTTCTGCAAAGTATTAAAGGCTGAGCCGCACAAACTGGCAAATCTGATACAAAGAACCAATAATCTACAAAATGTTAACAAACAAAAAAATACGACATACCTGTTTATCAATTTATATTGGAACCTGGTAGAATATGTTACAGACACCTTCTTACAGAAAATCGAAAACCTTCTAAAAGCCGCCCTCTCAAGTGAACTAGTAGAAAGCATAGTCATCTGCGGGGACTTAAACATCGAGACCAAGAAGAACGGGCAGGAAAACTGTCAAATAAAATCAAACATGACACTACCCTCGGAAAACCCCCAAGACAGAGGAATGGAATGGGCCAATTTGATGGACAATTTCGATCTACACAACGCCCACTTCTTAGGTAAAGCATCGCAGCCAAGCCCCCCGACTTGGGAACTTGCCGGAAGGAACGCCACTTTAGAGCATATCTATTTATCCCGAAACCTTCTCCCGCTGGTCACAGGTTTTGATGTCATCAAAACACTTAACAGTGACCATAACCTGCTGAAAATGACATGGTCAGTCCCCCACCTCAAAGCGCACAAAAGCGACACTGCGCTGAGATCAACCAACATTGAGACTTATGCAAACTCAACCCGCTTAAGGATGAACACCTCAGCAGTTCCAATATTAACTCGTAAATACTGCTAAGCAAAAGCGTTGGTAAACTCAAAAGAGGCAGGACACCTTATGGACTACTGCCCACTACTTCAACCATATTATATCAAAAAAACGGGTAACGTGAAAAAAGAAAAGACTAACCATCACAACGACAAAACCCTCAGGAATAAAAGGCTGGAGATGAGAAGAGCCGTAAGAAAGGCAAGGCGCTCCCCCTCACGTGCCAACGTTGAAACAGCCTCGAAAGTCACTAAAGCCTATAAAAACTGGGTGAAAGGCTTCAAATTACAACTATATCAAGAAGACTCGGAACAAATGCTGCGAGTGCTAGCTGGCAAGCAAACAAAATCATTTTGGTCACTGGTCAATTCTAACAGCTCACTAAGCAAGGACGCTTTAACATCCAGCGTACCAGAAGAAGCATGGATAACACACTTCGCTACCCTTTTTTCGGCCCAGTGGGCAACGAACTGAAACCCAGGACAAACCGATCAAACCGGTGGGCCATAGAACCCGACCCATCTAGCATCGAAGATAAAATCAAGAACCTTAAATCATCACGAGCTCCGGGTCCTGACGGTTTGTCGAACATGGACTTCAAATTCAACTCAAAAGCCTGGTCAATCCTTATAGCCGAAATTTTTGAATCCTGTACAAACACCACATCCATTCCGAAGTCTTGGAAAACAGCCAATGTAGTCCCTATCTATAAGTCTGGAGACAGAAGCGATCCCAACAACTATCGCCCGATAGCACTTCTCGACTGCATTGGGAAACTATTTGGATCCTTTTTACTGGACAACTTTAAAACCTGGGTAGTGTCCTCAGAAGGATGGGATAATTTTCAAACAGGCCTCTGGAAAAATTTGAACACCATGGCAAATATCTTCACCGTCAACATCTTGAAAGCCAGAGTTCAGGAAGGGCCCCCCCCCCCTTTGCATGGCCTTCATCGATTTATCCAAAGCCTTTGATAAGGTAAACAGAGAAAAACTTTGGATAAAACTTGCCAACTGGAATTGCCCTCCAGAACTGCTAGACCCAATACAAGAACTTTACTCAGAAACATCCATGAGAGTCAGACTGAATGGCACTGGGCTACTTTCCGCCACAATAGGAACAGCCAGTGGAGTTAAGCAAGGATGCCCTCTGGCACCAGTACTCTACAATGCCTATACTGGTGATTACCAACAAGCCAAAAAGAAGGTCAAAGCCTTCCCGCCGTCCTTAGGATCCGAATAAATCAATAGATTACTCTACACGGATGATATTATACTCATTGACCAGACAAAGATAGGGCTACAACGAAAGCTAGACAACCTGAACGAATACCTTCATACGAATGACCTGGAAAGTAACACAACAAAAACCAAAGTGATGCGACTAACAAAGGCGGCCAAACGCAAAACCACAGAGGCATGGTTCTTTAACAACACCCGCCTGTAAGAGGTGGATGCCTTCAGATACCTGGGTACGATGTTCAGTAACAAACGGAATGAGCAATCCATGTTAGACCTTCTGACCAATAGAAACAAACCTTTGTCAAACCAACTGATCATCATGGACAAAAAATTTGGTCGCTTCTCAGTAAAGGCGGCGACAAATTTTTATAAAATGAAAGTGGTCCCAGCACTTACCTATGGTACAGCAGCATTCTTTGGCATCCCTGATTCAACGTGGCCCAAATTGGAGGGCTCACTCTGGAAAAAAGTGCTCTGTTTACCTGCTTCGTCTCCAATAGCCCTGATAAGAAGGGAACTTGGTCTCACTTCTCTACAAGGAACAGTATCCATCAACACTTTGATGTTTTACAGAGAAGTCAGATCATCTGTGGAGAAAATCTACGTACTGATCCGAGAAGAAATTGAGAAGGGGTCAAATAAAACTCTCAAAACCTGGCTAGAAAAAAATCAAACGCTTCTGAAATCAATATGCAGCTCAGAAGAGGAGCTCCTGACAAACCCGAAAAGAACGGCAAAGAAACTGAAAGACTTACACTGGTGCGACACTCAACAGATAGCAGCAAACTATAAAGCATTGGCTCACTTACCGGCGTTCGCCCAAAAACTGAACGAACCTATCAGCTATCTACTCCAATTTCCGAACAAGATCTTTCGCGCTACCTTCCTAAGAGCAAGATTGAACATCCTAAAGACCAATGAGGTACTGAAAATCCGAGGAAAATCTAAATCAGATGGCTGTAGATTTTGTCAGAACTCAGACTTAAAGGAAAGCCTGAGACACCTGATTATCCATTGCACAGGAACAACCAGCAATAGGGAAACCCACCTGGATCACCTCTACTCAAACTTTGCAAAGATGGATGAGAACTACTGGTGGGCATACCTAATGAACGGGCTAAGCCGAAGAGCGGTAATTGCAGTGGTAAACTTTCTACTCAGTCTGAAGTTGGACGCCATCTGTGAAGGTTCAGAGAGCCCCTAAAGGACTTAGCCCGTTCTGATGAGCATCTGGGAAAATACATTTCTTTTTCTTTTGTAAAAACTGTCAACAACAGTTATACACAAATAAAAAAATAAAAAAATAACAGTTTCTTTATCAATCAACTTTGGCTGATAGCTTCACCCCTGGATCTCCCTCGGGCGGGCTCTGACCCCTCTGCTCTTTCTGTACTTGAGTAATGACTTCACCCCTGGATCTCCCTCATTTGGGCTCGGACTCCCCTTCTTTTGCAGGATTTCTCCTCCCCATAGTTTCTCAATGTCTTTTCAAACAGTTCATAGTGGCTGGCCATCCCTTGGACGGGTTCACCTCTGTCAACACACTGTTTCATGTGACTTTAGACTTCACCCCTCTCGTCAGCCTCCCTCGGTCAGGTTCAGTCTTGCTAACTTCACATTCACAATTGTTCAATGTTGCTGGGATTCACTTCCCTTTCTCTCACAGAGTTAGCAGATCAAAGTCTTTCAATTGTATGGGGATTTTGCTTGACACTCAGTATGACCACTTTGACCTATTTCGGTTGCCCTCCTATGGCCTCTTGGTTTCTGTAGTTTCGCTCAGATGGGGATCGACCAGAGTCTCTTGAGTAAGCACCCAGGTAGTGCCGGTTTCCATCTTGCTGCTTGGCTCCCCTTAACATTTTTAAAGTTCTTTCATAGTTCTTTGAACTTGGTTCAAACTGGACAATGCGATTCTTAATTAACACAGCCTGGTTCTTATCAGTTCTCCCCTCGACTCACTGGCTTTGACAAACCGTTTGGCTATTCCTTGTCTGGAGTCAAAGCCAGTACCACAGGCGCAGAAGCTTCCCTCGCTCCTGGTTATCGCGTAGGCTTACCCCATGTACCGTTGACATCTGCTACCACTTGTGCTATTGTTTTCCATCTTAGACTCTCTACCACAATGTTTCCAGGGGTCTGGGACGAAAAGAGCACTTCTCTCCTTGCCACCCTCTCGATTCCTGCTGCCTTTATCCTTCACTTGAACTGCCGTGCCTGATAAGCCATTTTGTTGTGCTCTCTGCCGTGCTCGCCTTGCTCATACTACACTCTCTTACTCCACATTTTATCCCTGTGGGTAAAAGGAAGGGCTGTCAGGTGTGTGTGATTCAAGTTAATTTCCCGACTTTGCCTGACGGTGGTATTGAGGCATGTCAAGTGAACAGGATGCCTGTTAGTCCGTTGTCTGTGGTATACCAAAGTGTTGGTGACGGAAAAGGGGAGAGGTAGAGTTTCTACATGTTCGGCGTAGTAGGATGAGGACAAGGGGTTATATGGAATTGGATTATAGTCTTTGTCTTAGGGGGGCAGGTGATATCAGAAGGTTAGGTTTTGCAGGGTTTGTGGGAATTGTAATTGTTGGTCACTTTCGACTGCGAGTTCAGAAAGTGATGATCAGCGTGACGGGATTGTGAAGGTTTGTGGGCAAATGGGAATACCTGGGATTATGAAATAAACGGGGGGATTGTGGGAATGGTAGTATTCTGTCCTAGTAGATTGGGTGTTTGGGACAAAATAACTATAGGAATGTGGAAAGGAATGTCTCTGGTTGTTTGGATAAGAGTCAAGTGGCTTAGAGATCTTAGAGGATGGGTTTTGTACAGACGGTTTATTGGATCTCCGTCATAGAGATTTAATCAGAGTGAAGAGGCAGATGTATTGTAACCTAGGAAGGCCTCATGGATCTTGTCCTCTTTTTTTCCTCCTCGGTACAGTACCGCGCCTCACCTTGGATATCCTCCCAAGCATAACCGCGGTCTCCCTCACCTAGGTGTTCTCCCCCACTGGTCCACCCCCAGGGACAGGATCCAACAACGATGGCCGTGTCCTGGCTACCTGGCTAAAGGAGTCCCGGGATCTACCTGGGAGAATACCTTCAGGTTTCACACAACACTGACCACAGCACAATTTACTACAACAAGAATGTATCAGACAAGGTCAACCAATAAAACTCACCCCCACCCCCTGCAATCAAAATGATATCCACGGACACTGACATGGATTGCGGGCCCAGTGGCATTTCACAACCCTTGTTTAACCATAAAGACAACTCTATATTGCCTTCATTACACTTCCCTACCATTTCTATACCCTCTTCCAATCCTCAAATAACCACAAATGTCTTTCCCAAGCTGTCCGTTCAACATGCCGCCCCCAAACTACTGCATTGTCCGTAGACAACTACGGCAGGTGCCCGCCTTTTTCAACCTACAAAAATAGCCCATACCATCTTTTTTCCACTCCTGCCCCCTTCACAGCCCCTCTTTTCACCACCAAATGACTCAAAATATGTTTTCCAGACTTTTTCCCCACTGCTCTCTCCGCTATGAGCTGTGACTGTCCCTGGATCCAACATGGCGGGCGTTTCCCAAAAGTCTGATGCATCTCATGCTCTTCACCATCTAATCAATGAGTATGTCCAATGTCTGTGACCTCACATCTCCCTCTAGGCCAATCGGAGCTCTGGCCGCAGACCAAACAGGGAATTGAGTCTGCAGTTCGGTATCAGATATCACCAATTTATTTTGGCCTACTTTTTGGTCATTTAAAAAAAAAAACCTACTGGACGGATTTATCCCAAATTTACAAAAGCATGCTTTCGGAACCAAGCCACCGCTCCTGCCACACATTTGGAGAAAATCTGTCCAGCGTTTTGACCTGTAGATGTGGGCAAACAGGTTTTTCTATTGTGTCTGTGGGAAAAACATCACATTTTGACCCCCCTATAACTTTGCACCCCCTGCACGAAACCTCACCAAACTTTGCAGAAGCAATCTGACGGGCCATATAGATTTGCAGAGTTTCGTGCTGATTCATCCAGGGGAGGCAAAGTTATAAGCCACCTAAAAAGTTCTCTTCCTCTGGTTTGAGCAACTTAACCATCCATAACTACAGGGCCGCTACCTCGGGGCTTATAATGTATTGTAGTAGGTGTGCTTAATGACATGAATATATTGTACAGTTGATTGTTTAAGACCTTCAAGTCACTGACACATTGCTCACTATTTCTTCATCCAGAGAAATATATTCAACAATAAAATGAACAGAGCTAAGCATACAGTACTGTATTGATATATTTATCTTCAGCTGTTAGTTGATTTCCCTGGATGTAGATAAACATATGTGCATGTCTTCATGTGTGATAGACAATTCAGTGCGCTTGTATTGCAGTGACAGTTTTTTTTATAGAACACATATGTAAGCAGGAGTTATCAGTTGCTGATTCCTTGCACCCATTTTTTTGCAAGTGATGTAATGCTCTAGAACTTCACCTTTGCTTGAGACAATCCATGTCTATTTTATGAATCGCATCTCAATGGGGTGCATAACAAGAGCACCAGTTCAAGTGCTGTTTCTCCCAATTTTCGTAAACTGAACGAAGCGCAATGTTGAAGAGTGTGTTTCAATAGTACTTTGAAGCACATTCCAAATTCACAAATGGGATGAGATTTAAAATGAGCAGACAACAAAATCTTTTTGTGTAACAGTTTTGAACAAACACAGGGTGAAGCGCATTGTATGGGAGGTTAATTTCTAACCATTGAAAGCATTATTAAGAACAACATTGATAATAACTGTCGTTGTCTCACTTGCATTTTTATTCCCTCAAACTGGGATTGATATTATGTTTGTTTTCTATATTTCACAATGACATATAGAGTCTTGTGCATTCTTTGCTCTGCCGAGCAATCCTCTGGGAAATCGCCTGGTCACCTTTGTCAATAAAATGATCTAATATTGTTTTTAGGAATTGCATAGTCATTTTAGGGTGACCTTCAAACATTTGGAATTCCCCCAATTGGTAATCCTTCTGTAGCACTTGCACTATTGAAGGGATATTTCATCTTTGCTGCAGGTAGAAGCACAACATTACTTCCACGTCCCTCTTCCTCATCCCAGTACTTACCTCTGAGGCCCCACCTCCACTCCAGGGAGCCCTTTTCACTTTCTTTTCGTCAGCGCTACAATACCAATATCTCCCACTTACCCATAAGCCCCAGTTTAAAAAATGTCCTGTCCTCCAGTCAGGAATCATTCTTTCGGATTTGGTATGGTGGCGGATCCTCTCCTGTGGGGTGTGCCCCTGGTTCCCCTGTGGGGCTGGGGCACCCGGTTGAGTGCTGAGGGATTGTGTTCTTCTCGGGTTCCCTGTGGGGAGAGGGGACCCAATGGAAGAGGTGGTGCCCACTGGCCTGGGTCTTCTGGCCTGGGAGCTCACAGGTGAGTGCTGCAACTTGCTTCTCCAAGTGTGGCTAGTCTCATGTTCACATTTATGGTACAGCGCCCTCTCTTGGGGTGGCAACGGTTGACTTGGTTGGCTCCAGGGTCCTTTATTGCCATAGTTCCCTGCCACGCTGGCTCCTCTCCGTAGCCATGGTAACCAGCAACATGTAAGGGCAGGCGGGGCTGGGATTTGGCACATCCAGGCTTTGCACTCTATTTCAGGGGCTGCTGGTGGGGCCTCAGTTGTGCTGTTACCTCTCTGCAGCTGGTCTACTTGTCCTGGTTTTTCCTGAGGGAGGCAATGGGGAAACATACTGAAAAACGAAGGCACCTGGAGTTAATCGGCCTAGGAAGGAACATATTGTGAAAGATTCTGGGGAAAAGGATCTATGTTGCTCCTTGTCCCAGGAGATTAAGAGCCTACTGAACCAGGTTTTTCGAAGAAGTGCAAGGGGCCTTTCATTCTTCTTCCTCCTACTCATCCTCTTCATCTTCTATTACTTCTTACTCCAGTTCAGTGTCCTCTTCATCGGATGCCCCTCCTCAGATGCTGATGTGAAGTACCTGGACAGGGAGAATGTGGAATCCGTTCTGTCACAGGTGTGGGACAGCATGGGTATTTCAGAGTCCTTGATCAAGGCTGATTGCATGGAACCCACCTTACGCCAATACAAACTTACCCCCCAAGATGGGGCTGCCCCTGACCATGGGACATATGCAAGAAGATCCTCAAGGAGTTGAGAGACCCTGAATGGATTGCCATTGCCTGGTTTATGGCTAAACTCTATCCCTTAATGGGTGCTGATTCCTTTCTCTCGGACTCTGTGTAAGTTGATGATATCCTCGACAGCCTGGTGGGCTGGTACTCCATGTCAGCAGGGGAGGTGGTGGTCTGGGACATGGTGGATCACAAGGTGAACTCTGGATTGACAAAGGTGCACTCTGGTGCTCATCAGGCCCTCTGGACTAGTGTCTACGCGCCCTGGATGGCTTAGACTGTTCTGGGAGCTTCAAGAAGTTATGATGGGTGCTCGAGAAGGGTGCAAATGGTACTCCCCTCCTCGCTGATATGCAGAAGCAAGTGGAGTATCTATCGGACTTGGCCTATGATAGTGTGCAGGGCTCAGCCATGGCCATGGCTGCCAGTATTTCAGCATGGAGGCATGTCCATCTGTGGAACTGGAAGACTGAGGGTTCTGAGAAGGTGGCGTCACTGAAGCTTCCTTTCGAAGGGGCTATCCTTTTTGGAATTTCCTTGGAGAAGGTTCACAAGGTGGTTTGTGCTGACAAACCTGGACAAATTGTAGCGGAAGCCTTCCTGTGCGCCCAGGAAAACTTCCTTTTCCAAATTCAGACCTGCTTTTTGGGCAGCTAGATCCCACAAGGGGGGGTGTCCTTCCTTGCACTTCTCGCCCATCGTGGCAGGTGCAGAAACCCTGGCGGTTCCGGCAGGTCAGTGGGCGGTCATCTCCGACAGTTTTTTCACATTTGGGGCCTGGGTTCTCTGCACAGTCCAGGATGATTATCAGGTGTACTTTCTATCTCGCCCAGTTCAGCCCATGATTGTCAGGACTCCTACTCCACACACTCAACCCAAGAAGTCAGAGATGATTACAGCCCTGGTGGAATTGTTGCAGAAGAACACTATTGGACCGGTTCCATTGGCCCAACCGGGTGCGGGGTTTTACTTCAGGGTCTTTCTGGTGCAAAGTCCTCCGGGAAGCATTGGTTCATCCTCGATATTAAGTACATGAACAGTTTTGTGAAGGAGAGGTTCAAGATGGAGACTCTGCATAACATCATCCGTCTGTTTCAGAATGGGGATTGGTTAGCATCCCTGGATCTCCAGGACATATTACCTTGTGGTGTTTGTCCCTTCCCAGATACAGTTCTTCTGCTTCACCCTAGGGGCTGTCATTTTCAATTCCAGATCCTTCCCTTTGGGTTGTGCTCAGCTATCTATCTATCTATCTATCTATCTATCTATCTATCTATCTATCTATCTATCTATCTATCTATCTATCTATCTATCTATCTATCTATCTATATTTCTTCATGTATAGTGCCTCAAGGTGCTCACATGGACAGAGACAAAAACATACAACATAAAGCAGTTCAGTGTCCTAGGGTGGCGTTGGGGTAAGGAAGCTAAGCTTTCCCTCCATCAAACAACAGTGTCTTGAGTTGTTTTTTGAAGATCTTAATGGACGGACAGTCCTTAAGGTTTGGCGGCAGAGAGTTCCAGATAGTCTGAGCCCAAAAATTGAAGTTTGTTCCACCTATTTTCTTTAGAGTTAGTCGTGGCTGGTGTAGAATTTGATTTCTGTTAGAACGAAGGGTTCGTCTTATCTTGGCCTTTTTTAACTTACTGATGAGATAGCTTGGTGTATTCCCTAGTAGGCAGTTGAACACCATTGTCGCACCTTTGAATTTAATTCTCTGTTCAACGGGGAGCCAGTGAATGAAATCTTGGAACGTTGGTTCAGACGAAAAATCGCCCGGACAGCTCCATTCTGCATTGTTTGCATTTTCCTAATAATTGCCTTGGAGGTGCCCATCAACAGACTGTTACAATAGTCTAGTTTTGCATTAATGATTACACCAGCAATCATAGCTATGTTCTGCTCCGATAGATATCAGCAAATCTGCCAAAGTAAGTTTGAATAGAAAGCACATGTGGATTTTAGGTTCTTAAAGAACAATTGGGAGTCAAAGAAGACTGCAAGGGTTTTTACATGTTCTAATACCAGGATGTTGTTGTTATTTATCTTCAAGCTAGTATACCGATCATCCAACCTTTTTACTTTTTGAGGGGTTACAATTATTAGTAACTCTCTTTTTCTCCTCATTCAACGCTAGGGAACTTGCTGCCATCCTTCTTTGGATTGCAATGAACACGTCATTTACGCTCTGAGCTATCGGGAATCTATGAAGAGAATGTTCAAAGAGCAACTGGGTGTCATCAGCGTAGTTGGTAAACCGGAAACCCAGTGCTATGAGCATATCACACAAAAGCTTTGAGAAAATATTTAAAAAGTGTCAGGGACAAACAGGAGCCCTGTGGAACTCCACATGTAAGATAAGTCGTCCTCGAAGAAAAGTTTCCTTTAGTGACGGCTGCCATTCTGGGTCCCAAGAAGGATTTAAACCATTTTGCTGGATAGGGTGTGCACTTCCCTACTGGTACTAATCTTTCAGCTACGAGGTCTGAGCTTATTAAATCAAAAGCTGGGGATAAATCTATTAATAGAAGTAGTGCTGCATTTCCTTTTTCAACAATGGTGGCGATGTTGGATTGTAGGTCCAGGAGGGCCATCTCCGTGCCATGCTTTGTTCGGAAGCCTGATTGTTCAGAAGCAAGTAAAGCAAGTAAATCGTCACACATTTTTGATTTTGTAAATATGCAATCCTATCAATTATTTTCATTAAGAACGGCACATTTGTAATAGGTCTAAAAATTTCCAGGAATAGTGGGGTCCAGGTTTTCTTTCTTAATAAGTATAGTTATCTAAGCTTCTTTTATATTTTCTGGGACGTGAGCTTCATCGAAAGATTGGTTCACAAACTGGGTGACCCATCGTGCTAGAGTATCCGCGAAGTCCTTAAATAATCTATCAGGGAATATGTCCCCTTTGCATGAAGTAGGTTTTAAGCTATGGATGACTTCAAGTACTTCTTTTTCGGGACAGTTTTTTTTAAAGCAAAAGACAAGGAACAATTTTGCTCTACAAGTACAGGTAACTTCACCACAGTTTCAGTGTCAGGGAGCATATTCATCTGGTCTTTGATGGTCTGTTGATGTTTCTGTGTTTTATGTATAAACCCATTGTGTATGGCCTGGCACCAGGCATTGTCTTCCTGAATCTGGGTGTTAGTCGGAACACTTTTTAATTCCCTCAGAACTGTAAATAATTCTTTAGGTTCTAATTTTGCCTGCTGTATTCTTTCATTAAGGTTTTTTGCTTTGGCTCTGAAGATTATCTGTTTGTAGGCATTCGCAGCCTGTTTATAGACACTGGCTGATTCAACTGTAGGAGTTTTTCTCCAGTCATATTCGGCTCTTCGTTTTTTGTTCTTCTGGTTGTCAGGATTTCTGAGGAGAACCATTTATTCTGGCCTATAGATTTCCTTGCTTTGACAGTTTTTAGTGGAGCTAGGCTTGATTGGTAGCCTCTCTAATGGATGAAGTAAGTTTTTCTAGAGGGATGCAGTCTTCTAGGGATGGCGGTAATGGTATTACTTGTGTTCTAAATGTTTCCTTGTTCACGTTCCTGCAATTCCTAGACAGGATAGATGGTTTAGTGTTTTTTGGGGGTGACACCTGAAAAGATGGTCTAGCACAATCAAAGTTCACATGCAAGTGGTCTGGCCATGCATATTCCTCGATCATGGTGATCATTATTTTTATGTTTTTTACTTATAAGCCAGTCTAGAATATTGCCACAAATGTGGGTTGCAGATGAGACCAACTGCTTAAATCCAATGGACTCAAGTGATAATTTCAGATCCTTAGCTTCATCATCGGGTTATTCTCCCAAAGATTGAAATCACCAAGGATGATGAATGCAGTGGACTCTGGTTGGGTGATACAATAGCAGCATAGTAAGGAAGTAAGTAGGGTTAATGTTTGATTTTACTAACATTGCTTCACAGCTATCTATTCATGTAATACTGGAGGTGTAGAGTCTCAGTTTGCTTAAAGAGAATTTCCATTGCTCCCACCACCCCCCAGCCCCTACACTCCTCCTGGTCAACATGAAGAGCAGAGTAGCCTGCTGGAGTAGCCATCACCATGGTGTGGTATGTTGTTTTAGTCATCCAAGTTTCGGTCAGGAATAATATATCAAGATCTTGCTCTAAAATGAAGTCCAATATATCAGAGGCATGCTTTATTAGTGATTGAGTGTGTAGCAAACAGCATTTACGTTTCTTATTAGAAATTTTATGGCATATTTGTGCATCCCACGTTGACTGGGTTACTTGAGAGTTATTGGCTACCTCGAGTTTAATTGGGGGGGCTCCTTGTTTATATCATTGTTATGTTTGTATGGAGGCTTTATATAGCTAGTGTTTTGAACATTCTTATCTTAATAATATTTATAGAGTGCAGTATAAACCCGAAGGCATCTTGGCACTAACAAAAGGCAAGGATCAGGAAAGCCGGATTAAAACAGAAAAGTCTTCAGAGCATGGCAGAATGCGATATAGTACTCAGTGCTGCATAGAGCAAATGACAGTTGGTTCCAAGCTTTAGCAGCAGCCACTGAGAAGGCACAGTACCCTGTACGGATGAGCCTGAACCTGGGAGGTTGTAAAGTCCTGAGGTCCTGGGACCAAAGAGGCCGGGCGGAAATGTACAGAGAAAATGTGCTTTGAAGAAACTCTGCACCCAGGCCGTGGATAGCCCTATGCACAATACACAGTGCCTTAAACGTGATGCGTTGCTCGACAGGGAGCCAGTGAACCGGACGTAACAGTGGGGTCATATGGGCACCCCAGGGCGGATGAAGAATAGCCCTAGCAGCTGCATTCTGCAAAAGCTGAAGATGACATAGAAGGTATTTCGGAAGAGCCAAATAGAAAGCATTGCAGTAATCAATGTTACTGATAACTAAGCTGACACAACCGGTGGATGAAGCTTAGCCGGAATATACGGAAAAACCTTACGTAATGTGCGTAGCTTGAAATGGGCCCTTTGAACCAAAGAAGAGACTAGATCGGCCATAGACGGAGACGTCGTTCAGTTTAAGCCAGTTAGTTGCCATACACTCGCCAATCGCTAGCAGACAGTTTTTCAATTGGCCAGCCGATTCAGAGTTGGCGAGATCAAGCCGTACAAAAATCTGGGTATCATCGACGTAAGAGTAACAGACCAAACCGAAAGCATGAATTATAGCCAGAAGAGGGTGAATGTAGAGATTAAACAGAATGGGAGCAAAAAAAACTCTGGGGAACACCACAAAGTAGGGACATAGCTCGTGAGCAGAAGAGGGTGAAGAAACAGACTGAGTGCGCCCTGACAATAAGGAGGAGAACCAAGCCAGCACCTGGACAGAAATACCTGCGGTGGAGAGCCTGGAGAATAGGGTGGGGTGATTGATGGTATCGAATGATGCTGATAAATCAAGCAGAATTAGAGCACCAACCCCACCCTGATCAACCAGGTGAGTCAGATCATCTAATACTAAACTATTTACTCAGTCAGCAAGAAAAAGGTTATTTTTAGATACTGGTTTCAAAGTCTTTTTCATTAATAAATTGAACCAATTAGTCTTTTAGCCTTGATTTTAATCCAAACAGGAAATGGTTTGTTAAATTATAGATTGCATTCAAAATAAATACTGTTGCATCACAGATTTTAACTTTTCCCAAATTTCATATTTGGTTGGAGTGACAATTTCATGCACTTAGGTACATTTGTAGATTGAAAGAAAAATTGCATTCAAATAGTTACTGTTACTTTGCAGTTTAAGTTCCATTCAGTTCAGTGCTGTTGCTACACGAATGCAATTGTGATGAGTACTGTTACTTCACAGTTTTTGGTTCCATTCAATTCTGTGCTGTTGCTACCCAGATACAATTGTTTTGAGACAATACCCTTTTGATTAAAACCCGACACGTGTTTCACTGTCTGGTTTTTGGCGGATCTTCAGGGGATTTTGAATTCAAAATGGTTTTTAAGGAGGTTGCTGGTACACAAATATAGAATTCTTGTCCCGATCTGCCCTATGTAGTTGAGACTGTTGCCTCCAGTATGGCCATGGGGGTGGTGTTGTCACAAAGGGACCCGGACATGGGGTAGTTACATCCCATTGCATTTTGGTCCCGTAAGTTTACAGCACCAGAAATTAACTATGCCCTAACCGACAAAGAATTATTGGCGATCAAAGGAACCCTTAAAACCTGGAGACACCTACCTCCTGGGAGCTAGACATACTGTTACTGTCATCACAGATCACCGTAATTTGCAATATTTAAAAACTGCCAAGGCCCAATCTTCTCGTCAGCTTCGCTGGGCTCTTTTCTTCACGGAGTATGATTTTGTGATCACATACCGACCAGAAGTGCGTAACGGAAAAGCAGACGTTCTGTCATGATTGGGATAGGACAAAGACGCTTTTATACCATCGGACCCAGTACCCATCATTCCGGAAGAGCGAATCCAAAATCAGATTGCAGTAACTGCCTGCTGGGAAGATTTGAAGGTTTACCTCCAGTCTCAAATGGACCAAACCATGGGAAAGATTTATTATTAATATTATTCTTTATTATGGTAGATTTATTCTCCAAAATGGCACACTTTATTCCACTAAAAGGACTTCCTACTGCTGGAACTCTGGCTACTGTATTCCTAGAACAAGTAATCAAACTACATGGTTTCCTTTCGGTACTGATTTCTGATTGAGGAACACAATTTGTCTCAGCCATCTGGAGGAGTTGTTGCAAGATAGCACAGATTGATCTCCGCCTGTCCCCCAGTCACCATCCCCAAACCGATGGTCGGACTGAAAGGACTACTCAGACGTTAGAGCAATACCTGAGATGCATGTTGCAGCAGACAGAAGGATGATGTTAGAATGTTCTTTGGTTAACCGAATTTGCATATAATAACTCTATCCACACCAGTACTGGACAAACCCCATTCTATATCATGAGTAGTCAGCATCCCCGGACATCCTCCTTTGACCTGCTTGAAGAATTAGAAATGCTGGCATTCACCTCACTAAATAAGACAATTACTCAAACTCTTAAGGAAGCATCCAAGAATTTAACTAAAGCCAAGGAACAACAAAAAACGTTTGCTGACAGGCATAGAAGGGAAGCTCCACATTATCAAATTGGCGACAAAGTATGGTTGGCTGCCAGAAATATCCCATTAAAAGGACCTCGAGTCTTTCGTCCCAGATATCTCGGCCACAGTAAAACTAGATCTACCTGCCAATATGCAAATTCATCCAGTGTTTCACGTTTCCCTCTTTCAGCCTGTGAAGCCTGGGACTAGGATCAAAAAATCACCGGAGCCTGAAGTTATCGAAGGAGAACCGGAGTACCTCAAGATCGCAAGTGGGAACCTGTGGAATTTGTTCATGCACCTCGACTAATCGGGCGATTTCACCATAACAACCCCACCAAACCTGGACCGGGGAGAGGAATGCCCGTGAGAGGAGCCTTGCGGGGGAGTGCTGTCATGATCATTGGACAAGAGTCCAGGCCTTCATCACCCCCAGGGCCCAAATGAACTCAGTCCTGGCGCCTTTGGCACCAGGCTCATGGAAAAGTGTGCTTTGCACACTCTGTGGCTAGGGCAAGTACAGCTGGGCTGGGCGTGGCCATAGACTATCATTGGAAGGCATGTTGAAGAGTCCCTGGGAGGGGCAAGGTGGAGCCACAAGGTGGGGCCAAAGGGAGGGGCCAGGGCCAGCCTATTTAAGGCTAACCCACCCACATACCTCTGGTTCGCGTTATTCTGCTTTCAGCAGTGTAACGCTTACCGCTGCCCTTACCTGTTCTTCAACTCGTCGTGCATCCACCTGATTCCAGCTGTTCCATCACTGAAGGTGCCTCTTGCCTGAACCCAGCTAGTCCATCGGTGAAGGCATATCTTACCTGATTCCAGCTACTCCACCGCTGAAGGCGCTCCTTACCTGATTCCAGCCGCTCCATCACTGGGTGCGCATTTTACCTGTATCCCATCGCTATCAGAGTCTTTCCTCATCTGATACGGGCTTCCAGCAATGCGGGGCTCCACTTCTTTTCCTCATCTTCGTGGTACCTTCATCCTGCAGCCGCAGAGCTGCTCCCGAGCTTCCAAACTCTGTTCTATGCCACCAGTCTTCTCCTGCAAGGGAAAAAGAACACAACAGGTTAGAAACCATATAAATAACGAACGCTTGACTGTGCCATACCTGAGTCTAGAGTTGCATTATAAAGGCCAATTTACCAGCTAATTCGGGAACTCCATCATGCTCAAGGGAACCCCCGGACTCGCTCCACGACTCCGATTGGCCATCTTCACACCTATTGGGAAAGAGATAAGACATTGCAACAATTGCTATTAATAATCAAGGCAAAAGACATTATAAGAAAATGAACATTAATCATAATCAAAAGACTTACCTTCTAAGTGGATTGGTCGCAGCTGGTCTGGATCACCACTTCCACGGATTAGTGAAGCAACTAGCTCCACTCTACGCGCCCCTGCTCCAAGAAGCAGGACGGAGAGCTCAGCGTTACAAAACCACAGGTGAGCTTGCTTGGGAAAACGCTTGCACACTTCATTTTGACACGAGAGGGTTGAGGAAATGCACAACACCACCATGTGATTTTCATTGACTCTCCTCTTCTCTCAGGGGCAATACCAGCATCCAGAACAACAGGCTCAGCAGCAGCTGGGGGAGAGAGTCTACCCAAGGGAGCCAAGCCGAGGTAGGGCTCCAACCGTGCCACAATGTCCCCACAGAGACCAGGTGAGCGTAACATTCTTGCCCACAGCATTGCCGCTCTCTGCCCCAACTTTCAGTGATATGCGGATAACACTCGGCTCATTTTGAGGCTCCCTTCCGCCACCTCTTCTCCTTCTCTCATCTCTGACTGTCTGCTATCCAGGAGTGGCGTGCTGCCAATGATCTCTGCCATAATGCCAGTAAGACTGAGATTCTCCTCATCGGCACATCTGCTTCCTACTTCCCTGTCACTCTGTGACCGACCTGTTTTGAACAATCTTCCTTCTCCCACCTGTGAGGCTAAAAACCTCAGGGTCATCTTCGACTCCACTCGCTCTCTCCTCACATCCCTGACGTCTCTAAGAAGTCACACTACCAGCTGCACCTCCTCAGAGGTATTCTTCCTTTCCTCTCCTTCACCCAGAAGCTCACTGTCTCCAGTGCTCTGGTTCTCTTTAGGCTGGACTACTGCAACAGACTCTTTGTAAATCTGCCTGCTTCTACTCTTTTCCCTCTGCAACTCATCCAGAATAGGACTACGAGACTTGACCTTGGCCTCAAGCCCAGGGATGGTATCTCTCCAGGACTGAAATTTCTGCACTGGCTCCGAGTGGCTGCAAGCATTAAGTTCAAAACCCTCTGCATTGTCCACATGGCCTTCTGGGGCCTGGGGCCTCAATAGCTCCAACACTCTTTTCATAAATATCTTCCTTCTCAAACTCTTCGCCCATCCGCCTTCAACTCCCTGAGGGTCAGATGCTTCTCCAAGCAAAGAGTTGGTGGTAGATCCCTTTCTTCGGCTGGGGCCTCCCTCTGGAACAGCCTCCTTGCCTCCCTGAAACTTGAGGAGAGCCATCTCCGGTTCCGGAAGTACCTCAAGACCTTCCTCTTTGCTTCTGCTTTCTCTCCTCTGCTGAACTCTTGACTGAAACTGCACTGGTCACCTGGCTACCCTCTGATCTCAGACCCAGGTCCCCTCCGCTTCCCCTGCCAGCTGCACACCTGCACTGCCTCCCGGGCAACCCCTGCACTTGGGGGCTGCTTCTGTATGCCTACAGTCCCCACCAGCTCTTGACAATTGATGTCTGCACTTACCCCTGCACTTGTCACTAGCTGGTCGCAATTTTACCTACTGTTTTTATTTATTCTATTTATTTTTTACTGTTGATCCTATGTATTGCAGTGCCCCTCTGTTTTCTCTCTGTTCCCTCTCCCTTGCCTCATTGCACTTTGAAACACTTGTGTGTAGGCACGTTGTAAAGGATCTGCGTGTTTTTTCTGTTGCAGAAAAGTCAGCAACAAAAATGTTTGCATGAGAAATGTACACACCGCAAAAGGTTTGTACATTTCCCATGCAAACATACAATTAAAACCCCTACAAACCCACACCCCCACCCACAACACACCCCCACCCACACTCCCAACACACCCCCACCACATCCCCACGCACACCCTACTTACCTTTCAAGACGCGCTGTGTCCCTGCAGCGCCGGTTTGCATTCACTTCCGTGATCGGTAGCCGGCGCCGCAGGGTCCCTTTTTTTTTTTTTTGGGCAGCTGCAGGGGTTTCCCCCCTGCAACTGTGGCTCACTATAGTGTGTAGTATAGTTAGCGGGGTGTTGTGGGGAACACCCCCGCATCCCCCAATTTTTTTGTTCTTTTCGGGTGTGCTGTGGGGGTGTCCCCACAACCCCCACTCACTATACTGTATAGTATGGTGAGTGGGGTGTTGCAAGGGACACCCCCGCAGCTACCGCAGTCTTCTTTTTGTTTACCTACCTAAAATGCATGCCACAAAAGGTTTGAACTTTTGGTGGCATGCATTTACAACCTTTTTGTATAGGTCGGAACTTTTGGTGCAGTCATTTTGGCCTATACTGTTATAAATACCATCATAGTATATCAAGTGGATACATTGTATGTCCACAGCACTCCACATAAGGTGGGGTGTGCTGGTTTCACCTAACAAAATGTAAAAGGTATAGAAGTATCCTTTCTACCCTTTTCACAAGGTTAGCCAGAGAAAGTAAAAGGGGAGGCCAAAAGGCAACCTTGTATCAATAAACGGGTATATACCAAAAGTTTTCAAAGAGGATAAAATTAAAAGGACACTATGGAGAGTCTTAAAAATGACACCCATAAAAAGAGTTAAAGGATCTATGAGTGTGGAAAAAGGTTGTAATTCACTGAGGTATAGGAACAAATTATCTACCAGTCCAGCAAAAAGTTCTGGGCTTCTCCCAAGTGAGGCACATTTAGCACTAAAGTTAAAATCTTGCCTAATGATGCCACGCATATCGGGGCTGGGGCGTGGTGGACAACGGGGCAGATCGCCTCAGCAGGTTGTTTCCTTCCTATCAGGATCTGGTCCTGTCAGGCAGGGTCTTTGCAGAGATCTGTCACAGGTTTGGGTGTTTGATTCTGGATCTCTTTGCCTCCCTGTCCTCAGTGAAGGGCCCCCTCTTCTGCTCTAGTTTTCAGGTGGTAAGGGCCTGGGGGTGGATGCCCTGAATCTGGAGTGACTGCGGGGACTCGTGTATGCTTTCCCTTCTCTGCCCCTTCTCGCCCGGGTGGTTCAACGAATCATAGGATGCCGGGCTATGGTTCTCCAGGTGGCAACGTTCTGGCCTCGGCCGGGTGGTTCCCTTTGCTTCTGAGCTACAGTGTCAGGAGACTTGGTTGATTCCAAACAGGCCAGCATGGGGTGCAATATCCAGAAAAAATTCAGTGGGCAGTCTGGAAATTGCGAGGTCTCATTTGACTGCTCAGGGATTTTTGTGTCCAGTGGTTGATCCTATTCTCTGTACCAGGCTCCCCTCTACCATGAAGGTCTGTGCACTGGGGGCTTTACCTGGCTTTTTGTGGGAGGTCTGGGATCCCCCCCCACTATGTGTGGGCTTCCTTCAGTTCCTCAAGGAGGGTTCTTACAGGGTGCTTGCAGTGTCCATGTTTCGCCCCCAGCGGGCTTCCATTAAAATCCTCAAGGGGGATTCTGAGAGCTGAATGCAGGGGATGCGTGGGTGGGGATGTTCCTTAAGAGTCTGCTTCTTCTTGTCCCTGTTCTTGTAAGGGTCTTCCTCCTTGGGACCAGCCTCTGGTCTTTACGTTTCTCCATGGCCCACCTTTTGAGCTGCTTTTGACATTGACATCTTGCACCTCATGCTCAAGACTGTATTTCTTATTGCTATCACTTCGGCTTGTTGATTGGGGGAGGTAGGAGCTTTGTTGTGTCCCCCAGATACCATTGTCTTGCACTGTGATCCCAAGTTTCTTCCTAAGTTGTTGTTGACATTTCACACGTCCCAGGACCTGGTTCTCCCAGCGTTTATATCAGAATCCTCTGAGTCCTGAGGAGGTGGCTTGGCACTCCATTGATGTCCGGAGGGTGTCCCTGGAAAGCTTCTCTAGGATAGAGCAGTTCTGTTGGATCGACAGTCTGCTGGTTACACTTGGACATTCTGGGGCTGATCAGAAGGCCTCTGTGATGTCCATCAGCCGCTGGATCATGCCTGTCATCTCCATGGCTTATGTGTCTGCTAGGTTGCTCGTCCTGGAACTTGTCCAGGGTCGGTCCATTAGGAGAATGGAGGCTTCCTGGGCGGATGCCCAAGGGGTATCTCTGCAGGAGATTTGCAGGGTTGCTACTTGATGTGATCAGAGCACGTTTATCAAACGGCTTAACTTGCTTGCAGCACTTCTGTCTCTGTATCTCATTAGGGCATCCCCCCAATTGTCTATGCTTTGGTATGCCTCAGAGGTAAGTATTGGGATGGCGAAGTGGGACCGCGAGGTAATGCTCTGATTAGTTATCGGTAATCTTCATTACTCCTACTCTTCCTCGTCACTGTACTATCAGCCCTCCCCTGCTGGGAGGATCCCATGCACTGGCTTGGACATTGAAAACTTGGGCTTATGGGAACGTGGGATGTATTATACCTCCAAAGAAAAGAAAGTGAAACGGGGTTCCTGGAGTGGAGGTGGGGCCTCATAGGTATGTTCTGTTACGAGGAAGAGTAGGACTAGGAGTAATGAAGACTACTGGTAAGTAAGCGGAGCATTAACAGGGACACAATGTTGTCTTTTGCTCTGTTTGGGTGACAGCCCGCCAAGTGGTTCCTTTATGCACTCTGAAAGCGTGTTGAATGTTAGTGTTGTCTAAACTTTGGGCCTGGTAGCGACTTCCGCATATTCAGGCGTGTGGCTGCATTGTAATGCATGCGCCCTTGATTCATGAATCTTGAAGGAAAATCCAATTACCTGCAGTTGCTTCTTGCAGTGTTTGATGCTTGCCAGTTCCAGGGGCTTGAAAGGCACCCTGCCTCTTGTCATTCGTCAGAGGACGTCTGACACAGCATGTGCAGATGTTCAGGTGAGTCCTAATTGCAAGCCAGTTTGAAACCAAGTCGACATAAAAAATATGAATTTAGGAGTGGCTAACGTTGAAAAAAAGGACCCATAGCGAGAGTTTACGTCTCTCTCCGGAGAGGTAATGCATGCCAAGGTTTTTTAAATGTGCTCATGCTTTCTGCATAATTATGTGGAGCGAGCAAATCACACACAGCTCACGCATCGCATTGATCATTTCTCCGGTTGTCAGTGTAATGCTTCGATGAAAAGAAATGCCAGGCGTCCAGATGTCCCCATCTGAATTCCTTCCTCTCCGCCGTGTAATCCCCAGCTCGCGCGTTCCGCGTCTCACCCGAGGCTTTGCGGCACCGAGCTATCACTCAAGCCGGATCCCGCCATCCTGGAGGGGCTGCGCGAGCTTGTAATGCATTATACAGCAGGACAAAAAGCCTCCTCTGTCAATGACGCCGAGTGTGGAGCCCGAAGGTGCTCGCGTCTTCCAGAACCTACTCGACTTTCCACTACAAAACTGTTGCTCATTTCCCATCGGTATATGGCTCCCCCCTTTTCTGGTGACCAAGCGAGATATAGTTCATCACATATGTGTGATTGCTACTTATTTTGTTATCGTTGGAAAGATGAAAGGCTTAGTCATCCCTGCACGGGTGCAGGCCTGCATTTGTTATGCTTGCACAGATGTTTACGAGCAGATGGCTTGCAAAGCTGAGCTACTTCACCAGTTTATGCTGGAGACGGAGAGAAACATCCCATAAGAAAATATTGGAAAAGTAATTTAAGTTTGAAGATACAGAAAGATAATGGCCAGCCTCTGTACTGCATTACCATGCATTAATGCCCAGAGGAACGGGCAGCTGCCAGTTCATTCTCTTCTTTTTAGGCCTGAGCATAGTTGCATGGTACAATCAAACTGGCTTTATCATACAAGATAGGTTTCCAAACAAAATTTGATTAACTTATCCTTGCCAATGGTATACATTCATTTATTATGTGTATTATACTTAGTGGCTTTGCTATGAGGGACTTGGGGGTCCGTGCCCCTCCCCTCTGAAATCCTGACCCCCCTCCTACTTAAGGCAAGCAGTGACAGTGCTCTCTGTTTGTGGTGTTATTTGTGACACTTACTAAGGCAAATGCCTGCATCTCACACAGCAAATACTCTCCTTTTGTCTCAAAGCTCACAGTGATCATGGTCTGCATTCTAGCATCAGTATGAACATGAGCACGAGTCACTTCTCGGGTGTTCCTGAAAAGCTTCTGAACAGCGACCTCCATAGTGTGCAGAGCAGCTTGCAGCCCCTCCCATCAGAATGTAGTGCACAAAACTGCTAATGATGAGCCATTAGTCACTGAATGGTTTCTTGCTTGCATTCTGATGGGAGGGGAGGTGCAGTAGTTGGTGTGCATAACCTGGGCATTTGTCCATTAGCTATACCATATGCATCACCCATTACTCATTCTTGCCAGCCCCTTTCCTTTCCCCTCCAGTAAGGTGCTGAATGAGACATTTTCCTTTGGTTTGGCATAACAAGGCCGCAGATTTATTTTCACACATATATATAACCACAGCAAACAGATATTGCAAATAGCTCCAAAGATGCGGCGACTGCTCCTCGTCCTGCTTCCCCCTTTTTATCCATGTCCATTGCAGGCCCAACTCCCCCAAGACCTTCGAGTCTGAGAACCGCCTGCCCCTGCAGGTATTTGCGGACTGGGGGAGCGCCGTTTGTTTGGGGGAAGCTGAGCCCCAATTGCTACCGCCAGGCACCCCCGCCGTTTAGGCTCCCAGGAAGCGCGGTCCAGAATGGGCGAAGCCCCTTCCGGTTTAGCAATGGCTCATTCAGAGTCTTTCTGTTCTCATTGGTCACCACAACACCGCCTGGTCCTCCTGCGACAACGACGTCCAGGCTCTGCCTCAGCTGTAGGGTGGGAGGGTGGGAAACGAAAATCCTCTCATGCTTGGCGGGCGCCCGGCTGCTGGAAGAGCTGCAAGTGCTCCTGTGCCGGGCGCCTGCCGCTTATGAATCCCAAGCTCCTCCCCTTTCTTTTGTTGCCCTTCGCGGGCTTTTGCAGCGCTTGGCGCTCTTTTTCGGCCTCTTGCCGCCCTCTCCCCTGCCCCCGCGGGGGGAGGGACGAGAGAGCGGAAGGAGGAAGGACCCTGCCCCGGTTATCGGGGTGCCTCCTCCATTTCCCTTCGGGTCTCCGTTCGTCACCTTCATAACCTGGGCATTTGTCCATTAGCTATACCATATGCATCACCCATTACTCATTCTTGCCAGCCCCTTTCCTTTCCCCTCCAGTAAGGTGCTGAATGAGACATTTTCCTTTGGTTTGGCATAACAAGGCCGCAGATTTATTTTCACACATATATATAACCACAGCAAACAGATATTGCAAATAGCTCCAAAGATGCGGCGACTGCTCCTCGTCCTGCTTCCCCCTTTTTATCCATGTCCATTGCAGGCCCAACTCCCCCAAGACCTTCGAGTCTGAGAACCGCCTGCCCCTGCAGGTATTTGCGGACTGGGGGAGCGCCGTTTGTTGGGGGAAGCTGAGCCCCAATTGCTACCGCCAGGCACCCCCGCCGTTTAGGCTCCCAGGAGGCACGGTCCAGAATGGGCGAAGCCCCTTCCGGTTTAGCAATGGCTCATTCGGAGTCTTTCTGTTCTCATTGGTCGCCACAACACCGCCACGCCAAAGGTGGGTTACCGGCCACCGTGGCTCCCCCTTTTCCTAATTTGTAACTCTAGAAAGTTTTGTGTACACCTTGCTGCCCGGTGCCAGTCCTTCTATCCTTCTTTGACCAGGGATGTCACCTTTGCCAGTTGTGCCTGATCCTGGGGTACCTCAGTCCCCCCCCCACCTTTACATCCTCCTTGACCTGCTCTCGCACTACCGGCTCCTGGTTCTACCACTGCTTTGAAGCCAACTGCCTCCTTCTCTTCCAACCATCTCCTTACTAGGCACAACTCTCCCAACACTCCGTGCCTGGTAACACCCTGCCCCTGCAGGTGTTTTAGGGGTGAGAGAGCGCCATTTGTTCGAGAAGGCTGAGCTCTCGTTGCCAACACCAGACGCCCCTGCCGTTTTTAGGCTCCCAAAAGGCGCTGGTCCGACTCCGTTCCTTGCATTATCCAACCCTCTCCTTCGTAGACACAACTCTCTCAACCCTCCGTGCCTGATACCTCCCTGCCCTTGCAGGTGTTTTCGGGCTGAGAGAAAGTCATTTGTTCAGGAAGCGGAGCCCTCGTTGCCACCACCAGACGCCCCTGCCGTGTTAGCCTCCCAAGAGGCGCTGGTCCGACTCCCGCTTAGTGGAGTCTATACACGAAGCTACTGTACATACTGACTTGTCTTTTGGCTCAAAACTTATCCCACCTTTTGCCACATACTAGTGGTGTTATATTGATTCCACCGAACTGACCCATGTGCGCAAGCCCAATATATTGCGTTGTGTATTAGTAACTTTCATGACCACTTCTGCAGCCCAAAGGCTAGCCTGAGCCCTCTCCCCCGCATCAATGCCCTTGCAACTACCAGGCCCTGCAGTGATAAGGTACCCCACCATGACCCAACATGGACAACCTACACTCAATGTCACCCATACTGAACACGCGGGCGCCTCGCAACCTTCCCTGCAATGCGCCACATAACGCATGTGTGCGCCTCGCAACCTTCCCTGCAATGCGCCACATAACGCATGTGTGGCGCCTAGTCATATTTGTACGTAAACGGAGCCTGCCCATGATCCCCAAAATGCTTCAAAACCTCCATCTTGTAACCGGACATGCGGCACGGCTTCCGACCGCGAGCGCCGACTTTAACCTCGGCCGCAACAATCCTTGCGTGTGTAGCCCCGTGTGGTCGGGCAACCGTCACCTTAAATCTGTAAAGCTCCGTCATGGAGCAACCCCCCGTAGCCGGGCCACCCACTAATGATTAAATGGCAAACACTCCCTCTTCCTTCACTGCTGAAGAGAACAATTTCCCTGCAACATAGATCAACCGCAAGCCGAGCCCGTTGCTTCTAATACCTGTTTGTACAGACCTGTTGAACCGCACCTTTACCATCTGCGTAGTTCCGCCACTCCACACCCCTGTAGCCTGGCCACACAATCCATCTTAGTGGTGAAAACTCATCTTCCCCCCGTAGCTGAAGAGAACAATTTTCTTTCAGCCTCGTTCAAACTCAAAACCATGCTCGTACTCGCTGTTTAGCCCTAAAGCTTTCACCGGGTTCGCCTGTATTTAACAAGACGTGCAGTTCAGCACAGCCTCAGTCTAGTCATTTATTTATCATACATGCAGCATACACAGCGCCAACCATGCGTTAACATAATACTTAAGCAGCTATATAGCGCTGCGAACCCTCAGACTTCTGAGCGCTGCTCATTTTCCCCTGGTGAGTGGTGGCCATTTATCGACTTTGGAAGGGTGCCTGGGTGAGCTAGGCCCTGCCGAGATCCGAACCTGCGTCCGCGGGCTCTGCACAGATATCTATGTGAGCGTTCTACTCGCTGTGCTACCGGACCAGCTGTTGTCCCTTCCATTTTAAGGTGAATCTGACATCGTACCCACAGGGGCAACTACCTTGGTTGCAACGCCTTGCCCTTTCCGCCTTTACACGTGATGAATCATCGTGTGCATCCATAAAATCGTATAGGGTTCGCCTGCACCATAAAACCCCTGTGTAATTATCTACCCCTATACCTTTGCGTATTAAACGCCGCCGCTCATAACACCATGCTATGCCCATACCGGCTATAACCTTTGTACTTTTATCAGTTCCTACCGTGACAACCGACCCTCAATTCGCCGGGTCAGCTGCATTGAACCTGCTCTTATCAATTCAGCACATGAGCAACACAGCCGACTTGCGGGACGGCGCCCGAACGAAAATCCTCTCATGCTTGGCGGGCGCCCGGCTGCTGGAAGAGCTGCAAGTGCTCCTGTGCCGGGCGCCTGCCGCTTATGAATCCCAAGCTCCTCCCCTTTCTTTTGTTGCCCTTTGCGGGCTTTTGCAGCGCTTGGCGCTCTTTTTCGGCCTCTTGCCGCCCTCTCCCCTGCCCCCGCGGGGGGAGGGACGAGAGAGCGGAAGGAGGAAGGCCCCTGCCCCGGTTATCGGGGTGCCTCCTCCATTTCCCTTCGGGTCTCCGTTCGTCACCTTCACAAAAGCCTCTCTGGAGGAGTGCTTGTGACATCACACATTACCTTTCATAGGCGGCCCCCCACTTTTGTCTGTGGCACCACCCAATATTTGTCTTTGGTCCCCTCTGTGGCCCTCCTACATTTGATTCCTGGCGATGCCACTGATTATAATGATGGCCGCGTTTCCGTCTCGTTATGAAGTGTTGATAAATCAATGTTTCGCCTTTCATGAAACACACTGCTTTTTAAATGACGTGCAGGCTCTGTTTTAGCGTTGCATTGGATATGTAAAATAAACATGGACAAAGTCAAAAGTTAAGCTGTTGTATGGGCATTTTCAATACACTGCATGTTTCTAGGCGCTACCTAGAGTCTCAGGAGGGTAGCTCAAGGGCAACGTGCTCGCCTTGGAAGCAATACCACACAGAACACCACAGGTTCGATCCCCGGGTCCTAAGCGCGTTATAGATATCATATCATATCATATCATACCTGTGAAGATTTAAAGATGACACGTTGCAGGATGAAAGCACTCCCGAGTTCACAATGCTCACAGGAATCTGCTGCATTCATTCCCACTCCAGTGCAACCTCTTTAAATGCATTGAGCTATCTTTGTTAAGCACTATAGTGACCCACCTGTTCTTAAGTGATGGGTAAGGTCCCATTAAGTACATGAATGCAGTGTCTAAACATTGATGGCTAGGAAGGAATTCAAAAGGTAAACAAAGGAAACGCTCACTCGTGCATGAGATTACTTAACGTTTTTTTTGTGTTACGTTTTGGTAAAGATTAAGATGCTTCTTTCCACATAGGGTTATTAGCATAATAGTTTTCCTCCTGCTTACATCTTGCATGGGGTCTTGTTCTTGGGTAGAGACCAATCATTATTCCAATACATACACACACACATACATTAGGAACCACATATCTTCAGTATCTTCAGGTTCTGGGAGGGAGATACCCTCACGTCAGAACAGGAAACCAATGACACCACTGTGGAGGTTAAGGTGGGTTAAAATGAATGATAAAAGGGGAAGGCACAGGCACATTTGAGTCTTTTTAGGTGGTCTAATATGGTCTGGCCCAGAGAACGCGGGGCAGGGAGGAGGTCCTCACCACACTCTATTGCTCCATTACTCCTTCTTTTCCTTTATCTTTCTGTATTAACTTGGGTCATTAAACCAGATACCTAAATGAGCTACTATTGTTCTTACTTATTGTAACACTCACCTGGTATCCACGGGGATGTCACTCCGCCTGTTCTGACCTCTTACGACCTCGAACCCTTCCCCGGAGTCTACTTGACTGGAGACTGGGCCTGAAACACAGGATTGGTAGAGTTTAACTCCCTATTGTCTCTGTGTGCTTGAACCCCTTCTTCCCCATGGTCCAACACTTCCCTTTGATCCACAGCTTACCTTGTTTTCTTGGAAAGTGTGCTCTCCGTCATGCTTTCAGTGCAGGGGCGCATTGATTGATGTGGGCTCGTTGCTGCCTAGTTACTTCACTGGCAAGAGTCCGACAGGTAAGTATAATGAGTCTTTTGAACAGTTCTCTAACTTCGTTCCTTTCCTTCCTTAGATGATGGCCGGCGTGCAGGGATGGCGACGTGCTGCTGAGATGAGTAGTGCTGAAGGTGAGTGAGAGCGCGATGCGACCCTTTCGTATTTGTATTGAACTGAGTTCTTTTTCTGAGTCTTTTAGGTGCTGCAGCGTGGATGCCAGTTATGAAGAAAAAATGCGGTGAGTAAGCGCGGTATGCAGCGCCTCTAGATGTTTCCACGCTAACCTGGAGTGTCTTTTCCTCTTACAGATGGATGAGAAGTTCCGTAGACAGAGTTCCCCCAGAGCGGCTGGGATTCAGGTAAGCGTTTGAAGTTTGTACAGTCTTTAACATTAAGCAAAGATTTGCTGAATGCTTACTAATGCCTTTTTTCTGTTCTTTTCCCTTTTCCTTGGGAAGCAGCGTGCCGGGATGGGAATGACACCGCCAAAGATGCCCGCAGAACAGAAGGAGCGATGAATGATGGGCAGAAGCGCCGCAAGGTAAGGCTGTTCCTAACAGTGTTCTTGTTTTTCCAGGAGCTGAGCGCAGAAGAAAGATGCAGGCCTACTGGAGACCGATCCGAACGCAGTGGGTGTCACGCTGCAGGTGCAGACAACACAAAGCATGTTTCTCAGCCTGGACGTGGCTTAAATAGTCTCTGGGTATCCCAGGTGTCTCTGGGCTGAACCACACCCAAAAGACTAGACTGCACATGCAATTCTGGGAACCGAAATATGTGGGGGCATCCATCTTGTCCCCATCAATGCACTACAAGTCCAATCCCCAATGTTATCCTATTGGAGTGAGTGAGTCTGGTGCCACAAGCACCAGGTCTTTGGAGGGATGGAGAGGCCCTTGAGGGCCATATAGGTGATTGTGGCCTGGCTCCAGCCTGACATCTTGGAGGGATGAGGACATGAGGGGCAGGATTCATGACAGCACTCCCCACCCCCCCCCCCCGGCAAGGCCCCTCTCAAGGTGGCTCTTCTGTCTGGTCCTGGTTTGTTTGGATGGTTTTGATGAAATCGTCTAAGCAAGCGAGGTGCATGGATGTACTCACAAGGCTCCCATGTCCTGTCTTGTGGACCATACCCCTTCCAGTCTACTAAGTAGTATTATTTGGATCTTACAGACTTTGAATCCAGGATGTCCTTGACTTCGAATTCTGGCTCCCCGGCGACTACTACTGGCTGTGGTGGCGTTGCTACCCGGGTCCCAGGTTGAACAGGTTTAAGGAGAGACACATGGAACACAGGAAGAATCTGCATGTTTGACGGCAAAGCTAGTCTGACCGCTACAGGATTTATCAAGGAGGTGACGGTGAATGGACCCAGGTATCTTGGACAGAAAGTTCGGGTTCCTTTAATGGACACGGCACGTCTGCACGTCGGAAGCGGCCAGTTCTCAGCTCGGTTTCGGATTGCGAACATCGAAGGTGGTGCGGCTTGATGTACTCGTCCGTTTTGTGAGGTCCTTTCCTCTACGGTGTGGAGCGTGACGAAGAGAGTGCTGAGGAAGTAGGAACAGCGTCGGAGGGTTGCAGGAGGTGAAGCGAGTCAGCGCCTGCGTTTGTTCTCGACTCGCCGCTCCTATTACCTGCTCGCCACCAACACTGACGCGCAGCCGCTAGTTTCCCGCTACGACCGCAACCTCCTGTTTGGTCCTTCCAGCAACGGGACTCCATTCGTTGCACGGAGGAAAAGTGTGGTAAAGAGTGGTAAGGTGCAGCCGTCCTAAGATTGGTGCCCTCCTGACTTTGCCTTGCCTGATTTTGTCTGATTAATCAGTGGGGTGTCTGAATACTGGCACCGGGCTTGGAGGGTTATAATTGCTGGTTAAAGATACTGGCTGGATCTATTTACCCTCAAATTATAGTGTATGTGGGGCATTATCAGTAACTCTTAAAGTCTTACATCTTGATTGCTGTGGTGGCTCTAGTCTGCTTGTACTGCCTCTACATAATACACGTATAAGCTAGGGGAGACTGCGGGGGAATATATTCTCCTTTGATCCCACTTGCTAACTCTCGAGCCCACTCTTTTTGAGTTATTATGCCGGCAAAAGTGAGCAGTGCTAAAACGTCTTACAATTTGAGGAAAGGTAAGACAAATAATCCAAAGATGCCTGTTAATAATCTGCCTGGAGGGGACAGTTTAAACTACCCTGCTAAGACTAGAGGCACTATCCCGGCATTGTTTGAAAAAATACCACATGTGCGTCCTACAGATCATACGGAGGAGACTCGCCCTACAATCCATAATGGTAGTCGTCCCCTGGATCTGATGAATTTTGATGACATAGATAATAATTCATTACTCGATTTATGCCTGTCCAAACAGAAATCAATGGCCCCCCTACAAACTCTGAGGTGCTGGGAAACCCCAAGAAGGTGCCCACTCCGAGGGCAGCAAGCATGACAATTGAGGCGCAGGTACTGCAACCAGAAAATACCGTCCTGGGGTCTCTCTGCTCGGGCCGTTTGTCGGAATCACCTAATCTTTTGATTGATTTAGATCAGCCTGGGAATCACGACGCCGATCGATTTAACGAATTATCACTGTTGAATTCTGCCTCGATTGCCGATCTGCAGGCGTCCTTAACTTCCTTGCAGTTTGCACTAAAAATCCTCCTAAAATTATGTGGGAAAATACATGTAAATACAGTCCTGCAGCTAAATTTACCTGGTTCAGGTTCATCCCACGGAGTGGAATCTGAAGAAATTAAGGAGCCGGACATATTGATAATTCCAACTAATACAGAGGGGGGAGAGCCCCCCACAAAAGAAGATCAGATTCATTTGACTAAAAAACAGCGCAGAATGGCTAAGAGAGCGGCTTTAAGACACATTCCAGTGGATGTGGCTTCTCCACTTCCCAATACAGCGAATCCCCAGCAGAAATCTAAAAAAGCTAAAAAAAAAGGGCTCTGAAAAACTCCGAAGTAAGGGCCCGGGAACTCTCACGAGCTGGTTATTGCCGGAGAAGTCCAAAGAAATATCCGCAGTGAGTAATGACAGTCAAGACTCTATTCTTATTGACAGCCCTATTGCTATGGACAACCAATTTTCCACCCCGCAAAGGAACAGTCTAAACAGTACCTATGAAAGTATGAACTCGGAGAAGGCATGTCCAATCCCAGCCAGAGATGAAAGTAAAGATGAAAATAGGATCTGCATCGTGAAGAACTTGAATCAAAAATGCGGAGGCAAGTGGTTACCACGAGAGGCTATGCTTGAAAAACTTCACTTAATACCTCAATTAAGAGTTATTAGGTCAGAGGACTTCTCATTTGTGGAACCACTGTGTAGCACCAACCCAAATGTAACGGCACTCCTTTGTACGGTTTTGGCTTCCGCACAGCTGATCCGTAAATATAGAGGCAATCTGGCGCAGGTGCGGCTAGGGGTGGATGTTAATCCTAACGACGAAGACCCATTGATTAAGGATAAATCTAAGTCCATTAAATTCAATGACAAAATCAAATTCCCCCTAACTACTGGTAAGCAAGTACAAATGAGTGATATTCAGAATACTCTCAAGTGGTTAGCAGAAGCTCTGCCCATGGCTATAAATAAACCATGAACTTGCTCATTGTTGTCCTGGAACATGAGGGGTTTTAAACATTTTATTGCAACTAATGGGTCACTACCTTTCATTATGAACTATCCTTTTTTTTTATGTTACAAGAAACTTGCTTGATTGCTCCGATTGTGATAGACGGTTTTAAACTATACCACACTCCTGCTAAAAAAAGGGCAAATGGGAAGACCATTTGGTGGTCTGATGACTGGGGTGGCCAAGTCTATAACATCAAGAGAAATACCCACCGATCTTGAGGATAACATTAATGCGGTGGAGGTGGTCACACTAATTAAGGACCACTGGGCTAAGTTATTGTTGATTAGCCTTTATAACCCCCACAATGCATCTGCGAGTGACCATATTCAAGATAGATTGCATGATTTGCTGAGTGATTGGAAGAGTGAATGTAAAAGTAATCTCATTATTATTGCAGGAGATTTTAATTGTCTCATCAAGGGAGAAGGAGGTACGACCAATAATAAATTACTATACCCTTATCCTCTTATGCAACATAACAGTGATGAGGAAGGAAAGAAATGGTTATGTTTCATGAAGAGTTAGGAGCTGGAATGCCTAAATGGAAGAACTATGAGTGACCGTCCAGGTCACTTCACATGTGGAGCGGGCGGGGCGCATCGTACCCTGGACTATTGTTTTGCTAGTGCGGAGGTGGCATCCCTGGTGAATGATATGAGAGTGGTTGAGAATGATTGGAGTGATCATAATGGTCTCAGTCTAACCCTGAATAGTTATATCGAATCACCCCCTAAAATGATGACGGGAAGCCTTCTTGTTAATCACTCAATTTCTCGACTAATCCGGTCAGAGAAAAATATTTCTAGAGCTTGCCGGGATTGCAGTGATTGGGACAATGATCATTATGATAGGTTTGTTGATGCAGAGGAATGGGTGAATTTCCTTGAGAAACGTAACGGGACTAGGGTCGCCAACCCCATAATAACCGGAGTACCTATACCAGCTCCGATGCCCCTCCAGGTGAATTTGGAGGAGCTCATTGATAAGATCTCTAAACTCAAAGCCTCAAGGGCTCCTGGCCCGAATGGGCTTTCTAATATGCTTATGAAGAAAAACCGAGTGTTCTGGGCTAACCTCCTAAAAGTGCTTCAAGAGGGGAGAATACCGGAGACCTGGCAAAAAGCAATTCTGGTACCTGTATTTAAAAAAGGAAATAGATCCGAAACTACCGCCTGCTCTCGATGTTAGACTGTTCAGGTAAATTATTTGCATCCTTACTTTTACAGAGATTGCAGACCTGGGCAGAAAATTCAGGTATCCTGGACCGCTTTCAGAGTGGATTCAGAACGGGATATTCTACTACGCATAATTTATTAATTATGAATAGTCTAAGAGATAAAGCCCTGTCCGCTAATAACCCTCCTCTGTATGCCTTATATATTGATTTTAAGGCGGCTTTTGACACAGTTAACAGAGAAAAATTGTGGATGAAGCTGAGGGGAATGGCATGCCCGGAAGGATTGATCCATTACCTACAACTCCTGCATCAGAATACCTCTGTTCAGTTGAGGCTTGATGGAGGTGGATCGATCACCAGGGCGATTAAACAATTCAGAGGGGTGAAGCAGGGGTGCGTAACTGCACCCACATTGTATAATCCTTTTGTCTCTGATATCCCTGAAAATGTACTCACTGTACGTAATTGTCCGCCGAAAGTTGGTAGCCAACGTTGTTTAGTTATGGCCTACGCGGATGATGTGGTTATCTTTGACCACACGTTCAGTGGAATCCTTCGCTCGGCTGAGCGGCTCTGGGAATATGCTAAAGAGAATGAACTCACTATTAACCACACGAAAACAGAATTGATACTGTATAGTCATGGCAAGGTGAGCCGCCCGAGAATGATGGTGAGAGGAATGGAAATTCAATACACACAGTGCTACAAATATTTGGGAGTGGAATTTGATGCTAGTGGGAATTTTCAATCCTGTGTGCAAAACCGTAAAATAAAGGCGGCCCAATTAACCGCTCTGATCGGTAAGTTCTCTCGTAACCAGAGTGGTTTTTCTATTTGGGCGGCGCGCCAACTCTACATCCAAAGTTGGGTCCCTATGGTGATATATGGACTGGAAGCCCTGGTCGATCTTACCCTTGATTGGCTCCAAATACTGGAAGGTAAATTCTGGCGTAAACTTTTAGGTTTACCACAGGGAATACCGATGGCGATACTGAGATTAGAATTAGGTCTACTCTCGTTAAAAGCATTGGTCTTAAAGAAAAGAGCTGCCCTTTACATTAACATGCATATGGATAGTACCAATCAACTCCTGATGACAATGAAAGAGAATATAATTGGGAATAAACAGGTTAGGCTTGTGAGAGAAATGACTACCCTATTTGAGATGATCGAGTGGACACCTAACTGGGGTGATAATTTTGAATACTCGAAAGCTCAAATGGGGGAAAGACTAAACATTTGGGACTGGCAAAACAACTTTAAACATCTGGAAAGCCTACACAGCTATGGGTTTATATCCCATTTACTTTACACCTATAGAAGGGCACAAAGATATTTGAACCTATGCCCTTCTGATAATTTAAGACGCTTTATACTACTCCTGCGTATCAATCACCTACCTGTCTGAACTGTGAGAGGACCTGAATGTGCCATTCCCAAACATGAGCGATTTTGTAGGATGTGTAAAAATGAAATCTCACCTGAAACTGCGAGACACGTCCTTACGCTATGCCCCAGACTGAGTCTAACTTATATAAAACACTATAGTAGCTATGTCCATAATTTAGATCACATTAAGTCGAAAGATTTTTGGTATATGTGTATTAATACTCTGAATGCAAGTTTACATCTGGCTCTATATAGAGTATGGCATATGGTCAAAGGAAAACTTGAAGTATAGTTACTCCTCCATTTAAAGTTAGCTTAAGTATTATAGGCGATTGGTGATTGACGCTTAATATCCATTGCTTATTGGGATGTTGACTTTATGGCTCTGGGGGATGGCCAGTTTACAAGAACTATTAAGGGAAGGACTGATGAGTGATCGATGGATTATGGGTGGATTGATAAACTACATTCTCCTTGCACGGTCAAAACATTCTCTTACTTACCTATGGATTTTATTCAACACAGGTTTATGTGAAATTGAAGGTAGTGTACTCTTTTATATTGTATCTAATTGCACGAAATTTGAATTGAGTATCTGATGAAGTTATATGAAAGAATAGACAAAGATGAAATATGTGTAACTTGATAAATATATATGATGAAGGTAGTTATTTATTTTTATTCTTTGTATTATGTAATTTTATAACAATTTTATGAAATCATGTGTAAAGTTTTTGTTTAAAAAACTATATCACATTAAAATAAAATAAATAAATTAATGGACATGTGTTTAGATACTAGCCAGACTTTGTCTCCCACTTAGTAGTTGGGGGCCTTTGCTCGGTGTTGATCAGCAAACTTCTTTTGGCGATTCTTAGCTTGAAGTAGGTGTTCAGCTGCCCTTTTAAAGGTTTGAGAAATGGTTGTGTGCATGTTTTTGACTGCTGCCATTTCCAGGGTTGTAGGAACGTCCAACTCGGAAGTACGTGGGTGCCTCTCATACATGGTATAAAAGGTTGTCTGCCCAGTGCTGGTGTGTAGGGAATTATTATAAGCATATTCAGCTCAGCTATCCATAATAGGTCGAACCAGCTTCCTTCAGCTTGGTGTAACATGCAACGCAGATACTGCTCGAGTGTCTGATTTGTCCTCTCAGTTTGACCATCCGTTTGGGGATGGTGACTGGTGGATAGCCAGATGTCAATCTGGGCCATAGAGCAGCATTTTCTCCAGAAGTTGGATACGAATTGAGTACCTCGGTCTGAGACCAAAACTGAAGGAAACCCATGGAGCCATACGATGCCTTCAAGAAATACCTTTGCCAGAGTGGAAGCATTTGAAAGCCCCTTAAGAGGAATGAAATGTGCCATTTTTGAAAATAGGTCCACGATCACAAGAATAGCGTTAAAGCCTTGACTGGTTGGTAAATCAGTATTAAAATTGAGGGACAACGTGTGCCAGGGTGCTGGTGGGATTTCCAGTGGTTGTAATAGCCCAGCCGGTTTCTGCTTGGATGATTTGTTTTGAGCACACACTCCACAAGATAGGATGAATTGGATAATGTCTTTACGCCACGTGGGCCACCAATAATTTCGTTTTACCTTGGCTATGGTTTTAGCGATTCCGGGGTGGCCCTCGATCAAGGAATCATGACAACCGGACATGACTTGTTCTCTTAGGGCAACTGATCTTTTATCATGTAATGTTCTCCTTGTGCACTCCACGCTTGTAATTGCTCCGGACTCATCAGGTTTTGGATTTCTTCATGTAATTCTTTCTGAGTTATGTTTGCTGTGATTCCTAGGAGCTTGTCACTTGGGATGATTGCTATTGGGTCAGGGGCCTGATACCCTTGCGTTTCCACCCCATACGGGAAAGGGCATCGGCCTTCCCGTTTTTCACCCCTGGTCGAAATGTAATCACATAGTCATATTCAGCAAAAAAAGAGCCCAACGTAGTTGTCGTGAGGATTGGGCCTTTGCCGTTTTTAGGTACTGGAGGTTCCGGTGGTCAGGTAACACGGTGATTGTGTGTCTGGTGCCCAAGAGGTAGTGCCGCCATGCCTTAAAGGCTGACTTAATGGCCAGGAGTTCTTTGTCTCTGATAGCGTAATTGAGGTCAGGGAGTGTGAATTTACGTGACCAGAAGGCAACAGGGTGTAACTGGCCCGTTTCGGGTTCCTTTTGTGAGAGGACGGCTCTCATAGCCATGCTTGAGGCATCTGTTTCCACCAGGTATGGGAGATCAGGGCGAGGGTGGCGTAAGATTGGGGCAGATGTGAATCTTGCTTTGAGTTCCTGGAAAGCTTCCTCGGCTTCTGTTGTACACTGGAACTTTTTGTTGCTTTTCCTTAGCAATGACGTGATGGGATGCACGATTTGCGAAAATCCTGGGGTGAACCGGCGGTAGAAGTTTGCAAAACCCAGCATACTTTGAACCCCCTTGAATGAATTTGGGGATGGCCAGTTCAGGATAGCATCTACCTTGTGTACATCCATTCGGATTCCATTCGGGCTGAGAATAAAGCCCAGGAATTCCACCTCAGAGAGGTGGAATAAGCACTTTTGAAGCTTGGCGTAGAGCTGGTATTGACAGAGTTTCTCCAATACGGATCGGACGTGTTTAACGTGGTCCTGCTTTGATACGGAATATACTAGAATATCGTTGATGTACACTAGAGCACAGACATCAATCAATTCCCGTAGGACATCGTTCATGAAGTATTGAAATGCTGCAGGCGCGTTGAAAAGGCCAAAGGGCATTACTTGATATTCGTACAAGCCGTATTTGGTGCGAAAAGCAGTTTTCCATTCGTCCCCCTGTTTTACGCGAACAAGGTGATATGCCCCCCTCAGGTCTAGTTTTGTGTAAATTTGGGCATCTTTGACTTGATCAAGCAATTCAGGGATCAGTGGCAGGGGGTAGCGTTTCTTTACGGTAATCTGGTTCAGTGCGCAATAGTCAATGCACATTCTCAAGTTCCCCTCCTTTTTCAGTACCAAGAATAGAGGACTGGCTGCTAGAGACTTCGAGGGACGGATGAACCCGTTGGCCAGGTATTGGTCAAGATAGTCCTTCAGGTGCTGGTTTTCTGGTTCTGTGAGTGTGTAAATTCGCCCACAAGGGATTTATGCACCGGTTATCAGGTCGATTTTGCAATCGTATGGTCTATGCGGTGGCAAGGTATTAGCCTGTTCTTTCTGAAAGACATCTTGAAAGTCCTGGTATTCACTTGGTAGGGTGCTGATTGCCACAGTCGCAAGCGTGGAGGTTCTGGTGTCTATTGGTTGTTTCTCTTGGCAATAACATGTGTGGGTGCAAGTCTCGGGAAAGGCCAATTCTTTTGCTCGCCAACCGATTCGAGGATTGTGAGCTGCCAACCATGGCATTCCTAAAATCAACCGGAACTGTGGTGCCTTAATGAGGTCGAAAACGATAGATTCTTGGTGTCCATCCTGGCACAGAAGGGTTAAAGCTGCAGTGCATTGGGATACTGGACCAGAAGCTATTTCCGTGCTGTCGACAGTGGTAACAGTGTCGGTGGTTGATTTAGGGCATAACGGAAGCCCCATCTTTGTTGCAAGATCCTGGTCGATGTAATTCCCAATGGCTCCACTGTCAATGTACGCTCTTACTGCGTGCATACGAGATGGTTGTTGGTGATTGATCAAGACCAAAATGGGAGGTCTATAGTTCACTTTCTTCGCTCGACAAGTGGTCCCCTACACTTGCCGGGCTGGGGAGTTTTCCGATTCCTTGATAGTAACTTCCTTGTCGGTGGCCCCTACCGTCCTCCTCGGTGGCTTCACAGGGCACTCTTTAAGGAAATGACCTGACCTTCCACAGCACAACCAGACCGAAACACGTGTCTGGGGATGCTGTTGGTACTCTTGTTCAGAGGAGTATTGCCTAGCATTTCGGTGCTGGACTGCCCCAGGGCAGGACAAACACTGATATGTTTGGGATATTTCTTCTCTGTGAGAGACAGTGAGCTAAAGACTCTGGGTAAGTCTCTCGTAACCAGGACTAATGTATGGCAGAGGGACTCCTAGGACCCCCATTGGTAATTTGCATATTTAAGTAACTTTGGGTCTCACCCTAAGTTACTAGGGGAATCCAGACATGGACCCCTTGCTCACTATTCTTAGAGAGGCACAGCTCCTCCCTACTGATGAGGTCCAACCAGACCGAAACACGTGTCTGGGGATGCTGTTGGTACTCTTGTTCATTGGAGAATTGCCTAGCATTTCGGTGCTGGACTGCCCCAGGGCAGGACAAAGACTGATAGGTTTGGGATATTTCTTCTCTGTGAAAGATAGTGAGCTAAACACTCTGGGTAAGTCTCTCGTAACCAGGACTAATGTCTGGCAGAGGGACTCCCAGGACCCCCATTGGTAACTTCCACAGTACAGATATAACGGCTGCTGTCTCTTTTTATCCCTTTCCGCTTTAGTCAAGGGGGGATCTGACCCCCCAGATGTGCATTGGTTCTCCTGAACCTTCCGTTGTGCAGGCAATATTGTCCTTTGAACGCACATACATAGGGCGAGGGTCCGGTCTGGTTCTATCTGCTCTTCGGTCCTGCAACCTATGATCCAGTTGAACAACAAGGTCAATGAATTCTGAGCAGTCTTTCGGGGGTTCACTACTTGTGCGAGAACATCCTTGAGCTCCCCCCGCAACCCTTGATGAAATAACGTGGTTCTCTTCTCCACTGGCCATTCTGCTTCAACTACGAGTCTATTGAACGTGGCTATGTATGTTAATAGGTCTTGATTCCCTTGGCGTAGGGACAGAAGTTCATTGTCTAATGCCTGCCCATGATTACGACGGGCGAACAGCTTGTCCATCTCCTGCTGAAAGCCCCTGAAGTCATGCAGCAAAGGATCGTCTTGGGCCACAAAGGGTACAGACCAGTCTGCGGCACTACCACTCAGGTAGGGTAGCACAAAAGCGACCCATGATTGGTCATACGGAAAGGCTGCTGGTCTAAAAAGGAAGTGTAGGCGGCACTGGTTCATGAACGTTGCAAATCTCTTGGGATCCCCCGTAAATCATTCGGGGGGGTCATGGGAACTGCCCCAGGAGGGTTATCTGAATGGGATTGGCTGATGGTGCTGGCATCGAGGGCATGCTTCCCGGCAATGGTGCATGCCCTGCTTGTGACTGGAGAAGTTGCCAGCTTAAATCATCAGTGCGTTCTTTGGCTACTATCAGCTCTCTCCTCAGGGTGTTGGTCTCCTGTCTGGCTGCATGTATTTCGGAACGTAGCTGCCCCAACATGTGGGCTAACTGGTCGGTTTCTGACGTTTCCATGACTCCTAGGTGGATTTTGATTTGAGGCTTTGTGTTCTGTAACGCTCACCTGGTAGCCACAAGGACGTCACTCAGCCTGTTCTAACCTCTTACGACCTCGAGCCCTTCCCTGGAGTCTACTCAACTGGAGACTGGGCCTGAAACACAGGATCGATAGAGTTTAACTCCCTATTGTCTCTGTGTGCTTGAACCCCTTCTTCCCCGGCGTCCAACCTTTCCCTTTGATCCACAGCTCACCTTGTTTTCTTGGAAAGTGTGCTCTCCATCTTGCTTTCAGCGCAGGGGCACGTTGATTGATGTGGGCTCGTTGCTGCCTAGTTACTTCACTGGCAAGAGTACGACAGGTAAGTATAATTAGTCTTTTGAACAGTTCTCTAACTTTGTTCCTTTCCTTCCTTAGATGATGGCCGGCGTCCGGGGATGACGACGTGCTGCTGAGATGAGTAGTGCTGAAGGTGAGTGAGAGCGCGATGCGTGATGCAACCCTTTCGTATTTGTATTGAACTGAGTTATTTTTCTGTGTCTTTTAGGTGCCGCGACGTTTTCAGCGTGGATGCCGGTTATGAAGAAGAAATCCGGTGAGTAAGCGCGGTATGTGGCGCCTCTAGATGTTTCCACGCTAACCTGGAGTGTCTTTTCCCTCTTGATGGATGGATGAGAAGTTCCGGAGACAGAGTTCCCCCAGAGCGGCTGCGATTCAGGTAAGCGTTTGAAGCTCGTACAGTCTTTAAAAATATTCGAAGATTTGCTGAATGCTTACTAATGCCTTTTTTCTGTTCTTTTCCCTTTTCCTTGGGAAGCGGCGTGCTGGGATGGGAATGACACTGCCGAAAATGCCCGCAGAACAGAAGGAGCGATGAATGATGGGCAGAAGCACTGCAAGGTAAGGCTGTTCCTAACGGTGCTCTTGTTCTTGCAGGAGCTGAGCGTAGAAGGAAGATGCAGGCCTACTGGAGACCGATCCGAACGCAGTGAGTGTCACGCTGCAGGTGCAGACAACACAAAGCATGTTTATCAGTCTGGGCGTGGCTTAAATAGTCTCTGGGTATCCCAGTTGTCTCTGGGCTGAACCACACCCAAAAGACTAGACTGCATATGCAGTTCTGGGAACCAAAATATGTGGGGGCATCCATCTTGTCCCCATCAATGCACTACAAGTCCAATCCCCAATGTTATCCTATGGGAGTGAGTGAGTCTGGTGCCACAAGCGCCAAGTCTGACTCCAAGTGGGTCTTTGGAGGGATGGAGAGGCCCTTGAGGGCCATGTAGGTGATCGTGGCCTGGCTCCAGCCCGACATCTTGAGGGTTGGGAACATGAGGGGCAGGAATCATGACACTTGTATCTCCAGTCATGTCTGGTGCTTTGTCATCTGCCTCCCATGGATGCCAAAATCCTTTCAAACCTCAGTCTCTCTGGTCACTTTCCAAATAAGACAGACCTATGCTGTCTATGAATGAATGCAAAAGTATTAGGGCCCCTCCTCAGTGTACCCTCGAGTATCTGACTAGTTTACTGTTAGTCAGCAAAAGTGTCATCAACCTACCCCCATAAAACATGACCATCAATCCTTAGTATCTCCATACTACTGTTTTCCTTTTCACTTTTAGGAATTTATGTATTTATTGTTTGCTTGGTAGATGCCTATACAATAAGAAAATACTGTTTCAAACCTCCCACGGGCAGGGAGGGAGCAAGGGTGGGAAAAAACATTAAAAACACAACATTTACGAGCAGAAGGGGGAAAAGGTAGAAGGGATGAACCTACTATGCCTTGTGAGTATTCAGAACGTCAAATGCAGCACGGAAGAGGGGGTAAGTGCTGAGGAGTCCAAGCTCATGGGTGAGCCACAAATGAAGTGCTAGGAGTGTTGAGTGCTACACGGACTGGGGCTGCAGGAGTTGTAAATGCAAACCTTCAGGGCCGAGGGTGTACAGATGCAAGTGCTGTGGATAGACAGGAGCTGGGCAGGATTGGTGTGGGAGATCAGGGCCCAGAGGATGCATAAGGGCACAGGACATCGATCGCAGCAACTGTGGATTAGCAGAGTAGAGAAGAAGGGAAGGAGAAGGAAAATAGCACAGTCATAAAGAGCTTCTGGAATTTGAGAAGATCCAGCTAAAGGCACAGAGGTAGGGAGAGGCTATTCCGTAGGAGGGAGCCTGTTGAGGAAAGTGAATGACCACCTACTCTCTGTTTAGAAAAACGCTTTACACACAGAGTGCCAGAGGAATATAGTGCTCTACAGGGAGAGTATTTAGTGAGATAAAAGTAAACTATGTGAACATTGTAATTTCAAACACATAGGAACAAGAATAAGTTAACATTTGGAGAAATCAGCACAGTTGTGATAATTTATAAGTGCTGAGGAAAAGCCTGTCTGCAAAGCTACTGGCGTCATCTAGTAGTCTACCTAGTAGTCCAAAACAATACTTACATTTTGGGCAAAATTTCCCTTCAAATGAATTGCTCACTTTGACAATTATGGTGAAGCTTTTTGTTCATATGTAATTTGCTTTGTAACGGTTAAAAAAGCAGCAAAAGTAAAATGATGCAATGTTAACTAGGCAATCTAAATGCAGCATATTTCCATTACTTAAGGTTTCCATACTTCGCTTAGAATAAACCTGGTAATGCAATCTTAAAGACCATGCACTGCTCCCAAGGGGACACTTTGATCATTTCATAAGTTTACAATTGGATATCTATTCATTTCTGAACATTCAAAAACAATTCCTTACATAGATTAAATGAGCAAGTGATATATATGTTATACTATTTCAAAATATACATTTTTTAATATTCATAATTTGGAATTATGTATACAATAAATCAAACCAACATAATAGTTTAACAGATGAACAGCCCTCGACCCCAATAAATCAGAAAATATACATTTAAAAACGAAACATGCACAATACCAAAAAACATCTCAAAATAAATTGCATATACTAAAGCATACATGAATACAAGTACAGCATCAAATATGCATGATTTGTAACAACTGAATTTCATTTTCATGTGACCACATAGGTTCGGCCCTACGTGCTCTGATCACCATTGATCCATTTCCCATTCCCATCATGTCAGTACTCCAGGGATGGACTGGGGACCAAAAGAGGCCTTGGAAATAATGTCCAAAGTGGCCCCATATGACACATGTTCAGCAAGCCCAATGCTTTTCCTATGAGAACATTTGGAAATACCACACAAAAGAGTCCCAGAGTGCAGAGGCCCACCGGGAAATCTCCAGAGTCCCCTATAGGCCAGTCCGCCCCTGCAGGACTCTTGCGCAACAGGATTTGTGAAATGCAATAATCATTGTGCTTTCTCACACTGCCTGCCTCTTGCTTTTATGGGCAAACCCAACAGAGCTCCCCCATTTGCATTTACCGCCCCCTGTTTTCCATGCTGTCTCCCTGCTTTCTCAATCTGGAGGATTCTAGGTTACCCTCCCTGACCAATGTCCCCCACTCACCTCACTTCCTCCTCCACCATCCCATACCGTCCTGTCCCAGTTCTTTCTTCATGCATTGCCGAAAAGGCGTTTCACACTGGATTACATGCAATGCCCTTTTTCTGAGATGCATGACGGGCCATCACTTTCCACAATTTGACGTACTGAAAAACTGGTTTTGGCTGTAGCTGTTTATTTTATTTCTGTAACCACCCTTCTTCGTGGCCTGTTGAAATTCAGTGAAGTGATTTTTATTGTTGAACTATCAATTTCCATCTCTCTCAAACCCATAAGAGATTTTGTGTATTGTTTATCCAATCTGTATCATGTTCATCTTGGAGAGATATTTGTTTTAATCAAACTTTGATACATTGGCAACCAAGTTTTGGCTGTAGTGGTCCATCTATTTTTACAGACACATCCTTCTTCAAGACCACTTCAAATTCATTGGAAGTTGATTTCATTATTTGGCGATTGTGTGGGTGTCGCAGTTGGTGCTCATCGCGTGCCGTGTTGTGGTTGTTCCAGAGTGGCATTAGGCATGCAGGCAATTGGAATGAAAATGGTACAATGCAATGTTTAAATATACATAATATTCGGCCTCATTACTAGGTCAGCGTTGCAGGAAAAATCGGTGGGAATGCAGCAGCAAATCCGTTACTGCCACATTCCTGCCACATTCCTGCACTATAGAACTACAAGATTGGAGATATGGATTCAGATTTACCTTCAGTTAGAGGTAATTCAGCCCCCAGCAGTCAATTTTCAGTGCAATAACTGCGGCCGAACTATCAAAACCCCATTTATTTATTGGTCACTTATTACACGCTTATACAATTTGAAAAACTGCTTCAAAGCACCCACAGGGCAAAAAGGATGGGGACAGGGGAATGTAATAAAATGATTTACAGCAAGGATAAATTATTGCATTAATAGTACAAACAAATAATGAGAATAAAGGGAAGGGGAGACACACCTACTATGCCTTGTGAGTGTTCAGAACGTGCAGAGGGGTGAGGGGTAAGGTATAAGGTGCTTCGATGCTCATGGAGAAGTGCACAGGCGAAGTGCTATGAGGAGAAGAATGTAAGTGCAATCACAGATGAGTAGTTGAGCCAAGTAAGTGCAGTAGAAATACAGCGGCTGGGATGAGAGATGAGGGGGGTCAAAGCCCTGAGGAGACACAGGGGCCCTGCACATCAGTCACGTAGCTGTAAGATTAGCAGGGCAGAGAAGTGGCGAAGGAGGAGGTAAATAGAAAGGTCTTGAGGATTTTTCGGAACTTAAAGAGGTTATGCTCAAGATGCAGAGGGAGAGAGAGGCTGTCCCACAGGTGGGAGCCAGCTGAGGAAAGTGATCACCCGCCAGCTCTTTGTTTAGCAAAGTGCTTAACATGCAGGGAGTTGTTGCCGGAGGAATGGAGGAGTCTACAAGGAGAGTACTTGGTCAGGAAGTATTGAAGATAGTGGACCCCGGCCCCAGATAGCCTTGTGTATGATACAGAGGGATTTGAATTTAATCCGTGCTGAAACTGGGAGCCAGTTAAGGCTTTATAGGGCAGGAGAGATGCGGCCCCTGGGCTTGAAGCCAAGGATAAGTCTTGCTGCCCTAGTCTGGGTTAGCTGGATGGGTCACAGGGTGGAGGAAGGAAGATTAAGAAGGAGGCTATTGCAGTAATCTTGCCTGGAGAGAACCAGAGCACGGGTAACATTAAGTCTCTGGTTTAAGGTGAGGAAGGGTCGAGCTGAAAGTGGGACTTCTTGTCAATGTCCTGAATATGAGGGATGAAGGAAAGGGAGGAGTCGAAGATGACCCAGAGATTCCTAGCTACAGTGGAGGGGGTAGGAGGGGCCATGGAGGAAGGCCAGAGTGCACAGATGTAGTATGGTGCAGGGGACCCAATAGGGAGAATCTCTGTTTTGCTGAAATTGAGGCAGAGGTCACTGGGAGTGCACCAGGCCTTGATGGCAGAGAGGCAGTCACGGATGAAGGAGGGTGCAAAGGCATCAGTGGGAAGTTTGAAGAAATGTTGTGTATCATCAGCGTAGCACTGAAAGCTGGGGGAGAAGGGGGACATGAGTCATGCCAGCAAAGAAAGGTATATGTTAAAGAGCCAGGTTGAAAGAATGGAGCTCTGGGGGACGCCACAGGTAGCAGAGGAAGAAGGGGAGGAGAAAGGGCCGGGAATGGTATTGAAGGAACGGTCTGTTACGAAGGAGGTAAGCCAGTCCACTGCCCCCTCCGGGATACCAAGGGTGTCATGAAGCCTTTGTATGAGGATGGAATAATTCACTGTTTCAAATGCAGAAGAGAGCTCAAAAAGGATGAGGACAGCAGGGGAGTTGGAGTCAAGAGATGTGAGCAGTTCTTCACGGGTGTTCAGAGGAGTAGTTTCCATGCCTCCTGGATTCTCGGAATCCAGACTGGTTGTCATGTAGGCCGCCAACAAGTTCGGTATGAGAGTTGAGTTGGGGGAAGGCCAGCAGTTTACCCAGGAAGGGGGTGAAGGAGATGGGGCAGTGGTTGGCTGGGCAGGAAGGGTCTGCAGAGCGTTTTTTAAGGAGAGGGCACACAAGGGAGTGCTTGTGGGTAGATGGAAAAGAACCATTAACAAAGGAATGGTTGCAGAGATCAGCCAGAGCAGGGGCGAGATAGGAAATATTTTCCTTGATCATTCTAGAGGAGCAAGTAACAACCTGTTTGGATGAGACCTTCATGGAGTTGACAACAATAGTGGGCGGGGCAGAGGGGAAATGGGGATTTACACTGCCAGGCCGCCACTTGTAATCCCCTGGTAAACCTATGGGACCACGTGGCGGTAACAGTAATCAATTTTGGCAGTAGTTCAGAAAAAATAGCGCAAACTCATAATGAGGACAATTATTCTTATTCAGAGTTTGTTTCATGCTTTCTGTCATATAAACATTATATTCACTACTTCACTGTGACTTTTCTCGATTGCATTGAAAAATGCATTGAATTGCAATTTAATAAAATTAACTCTTTATAATGGTACTTCTGTATGATTTGTTTGTTCAAGAATAAAATGGCACAAACCATGATGGAGTTTTAAGTGAACACAGCTGGTTCAGAGAGGGCCTGCTTTTTGTACTAGGCCTTTCACTGATTACATTTAAGTTAAGAGAGCGTATCAGTACTGTCAGAGGAAATTATATGCCTCGTTTGTGTGCATGGCTTGCGTGTGTATGTGATGGCCACAAACATGAAATGATGTCCTCAGTGCAGTGTGTATACATGTAACATGTCAAACCCATTAGTGACCTGACTTTAGCTGCAATTTCTTCACATATATTCATGACACACGCACTGAAATCGGTTTAGATCTACGAAAGTGAGGGAATAGGCAACAAAGTGAAACATATTTAAACTACCTGGACGTCTTCCATCAGCTACACATGACAATATTCCAAAGTGCCCTTAGTTCCGACCCTTTAACAGAAAGACCAACACAGTTTGAGGTTCAAATTGTTGGCGAGTAGTGTGAAGGCCATCACAGAAGTCTGATATCTAAATAGACCAGATTAATCTCCCATCACATCCTTTTAGGAGTATCAAAATGATATTGATCTTAATGATAGTGTTGTATAGTTCTCCATGTTTACATGGAGAGTGTTTGCAGGTGATCGGCAAGTCAGTTAAAGCTGGCTGAAGGAGCTATGTGAGCGGGGAGCTGGGGTTCGCACAAAACGATGTTATGATGAAATAAAAGCAGTTTATCACGTCTCCTGGCTGCCGCGTGATCATCATTGCACTGGTGTCGAGCCCTATATTGAGGGCGTCCTCTGGAGCAGCATTCTGCCAGCAGCAACCCTGTTCGGTTCATCGTGGAGGAGGCCCGGATAGGCAAGCAACACTGTCCTGTGGAGTGCAGCGGCCCTGAGTTGGCAGCAGCATTGCGAGGGGCCAGGCATTGTTGTGCTCGTACTGACACCTCTTTGTCGGTTCCATTACCATTCCTGCTTTGCCTAGTGTCCGCAAGATGACATGGAGGAAAGTGTACTGGGCACGCCATTGGGGTTTGCTGACTGCCATGCCTGGTGTCCGTGAGGGGTTTTCCCTTGTGAGTGGAACCAATAGAAAAAGGATTTCTGCCATTATTTCCATGCTATGTGTGGGAACACTATTTCTACTTACCAGAAAATGTCTCTTCTCATGCATTTTGTCGTCTATGAAGGCCAGCGCATTTATGTGACATCGCCAAAATTGGATGAGGCCTCAGAAGAGTCTGTGTCTAAGGGGTTTGATTCTGCACTACACAAATTAGGTATGCAGGCACAGTACTGGAAAGGTATAACTTTTGAGTAAGAGTGATGAGACTGTTAAGGAACACATTACTGCATTGCAACAGCTGGCTTTGTCATATGGCAACCTGTTGGTTGAGCACATAAGAGACCAAATCATGATACACTACAGCAATAACAAAATCTGGGAAGAGTTGTGGTTGAGGGACGACCCTGGGTTAGATGATGATGCTATTGCAAAGAGGCTGGAACATTCCATGATGTGTGTTGAAAAGCTGATAAAAAATGAGAGCAAAGAAAGTGGCATTGAAATATTGAAAGTAGGGATGGATGGTTTAGGTCTACTTGATCGAAAATATTTGACCTTTTCCAGTTTTACTGAATTTTTGTGGGTTGTTTTTTGTTTTGAAAATGTGAAGGAGACCCACCGCACCTCCTCACCACATCCTGCCACCTTAACCTATTCCCTTACCCCCAACCCCATATATATATATATATACATATATATATATATATATATATATATATATATATATATATATATATATATATATATATATATATTTAATTCAATTTGACCGAAATTCCCCCAAAAAGCGATCAATGAAATTTGGTTAATTGTTTTTCAATTGAATATGCTAATATTGGACGAGAAGCAGAAGAAAAAGTCAAAGGGTGGAGTACAATTCCCACGCAGAGTGCCTGAGACAAAAGGGATTTGGCATAAAGGACGAAAGGTGGTGAAGCGTTTGTGTTTCAAATATACCAGCACAATGCATTTTGTGGGTTCTCCCGCATGTCCAGGTAGAAAAGTAACATGCTCAAAGAGCAAAAAGTTGGTCCACTATGCAAATTGTTGTAAGAATTTAAATATGGGAGGGAAGAAAGTGTTCTATGTGACTGAGGATGGACAAAAGCACAAAAGTGTTCTGGACAGGAGGACGATGGAGGACGATGATCTATCAGATGTGATTTAGCAAAATAGAGTATGTTTGAGATGAGATACGTCTGCTAAAGAGATATTCAAATGAAGACGATCGTAGAATTATTTTGCACATTTTAGGGGGGGGTTATTTGTGCTAATTTGAAACATGTAAATATTCCTTAAGTGTTTGTTATGTGTTTGTGATGGCTGCCTTATTATGTGTGCATCATTTTTGGTGAGCTCAAAGGCGGGGGGTTTAATTTTTATACGAAATTAAGTTTGTTTGTGACAGCCTGCTTGGTTTGCTTGAAAGGGAAGCAGAGCACTTCTTTTTGATAGCTCTAAGCTAAAAAGGCTGGCTCATTTTTATAATTTGCATTTTATTTAGGCCTAAGCATGTGCACATCATATCATGTGTTATCTTAAGCAATAAACAAAAGACTTTAGAAGATGCACATACAGTGTTTTGCTATGCACAGTGCGATATTTATGGCTGTCTCAAGAGACTGCATTCCTTTGCCTTGCACACAGATGTGTGTTGGGCAGTGCTGTGTGGCAGAACAGTTACCAGCTGCAACCTTATGCAGAAGAGTGGAGGGCTCACAAAAAGAGCAAGGCTCAAGACAGTTCAGTTAGTCAAAGCACTGGTTGTTGAGATCCCCACATTGTTGCAGTAATATGCATTTAGAGGGCAAAAGAGTTTGGTTGGGAAGGTTTTGTTAGAATTATCAGTAGGGGTGGGGGAAGTTATAGTTGAATATTTATGGAGAACCTTGGAAAAATGATAGGAAGTGTTTGTATTTTTAGAAAGCTGGATTGGGCTGTTTGCAAGTATGGCACATAAGGAAAAGTTGTATTCAATTTTGAATTGGCAAAGATAATAGTAATATCCTTGTAAAGCACCTTAGATTAAGGAGCTATGTAAATACCAGGCTAGATATATATTGAGCTATGGTAAAATGCAATATGAAGAAAACGCACTTTGCCTTAAGCTGGCAGTTATGGTTGATAATTTGGATATGAAAATGGAATTAAAATATTGAAATGGTGGTTTGAGAAAAAACTAATATAATGGGAATGACATCGAGGGGGCGTGCAAAAGTAAATACTGGTGGACCTTTATTGAAGTAGGGAATGGTTGGTTTAGATATTCTGTGAACAAACGAAGAAAAAGAGCATTGAAGTAGGTTAATTAAATCATCTAAAAAATAGACAAATCGCTTTTAAGTGGTGTGATCTGAGGTACATAAAGGTGTGCATGTGAAAAATAGATTGGGAAAATATGAGATTTGGATCGTGATATACATAAATGCGTATGATTAGACATTATATATGTGTGTGTGCAAGAAGATGATTTGTGTAGATGATAGGTTTTAAGATTTATACGTTTTCGATTTGTATTGCATATAATAGCAAAGTTATTTTGAACAGACATTGTCAGTAGAGAAAGTATTAGAATGGCTTTAATTATATATTTTGAAAAAATATATTTTTAATACAGAGCTTTAAGTGAGCAGTGCCACCTTGAATAGTATTTCAGAGCCAGGAGTCATTGAACTGACTTTCCTTTTTAAGTTTTTTTTATGAGCTATATCAGTAAGAAAGGTGTCTTTTGATTAGGGGATATCATTTTTAGGTTGAGAGAGCAACACCAGTTGAAGTCATTAGAGACTGGATGATTTTTAAAGAAAAGGATTTGATATTTAGTTATATGTTATGATGGGATGGTGCGCTCCAGGGAACCTTTGTATGATATGTATGGGATTGTTCAGTTTATGGACCTGGGTTTTTTTGATTTGGTGAGGGTTTATATTTTTTAATATTTTCGTTTTGACCTAAATTCATGTATGATTAACTATTGTTTGAGTCAATTCTTTTACAATAGAATCTTTAACTACCCATACATGGATCAGATTGGCCCGATTATATAATTTTTTAATTACACAAGCCACTTCCCATTTTAAGGGTTTACTAGCTGTTCTGGATATTTTGGGGCTATGCCAGATATTTCTTTAGGATCTGATCATAGTCATTATATTAGCACACATCAGAGCACCCCAATGTTTTACTTTCCATTTAAACATTGTGAGTACCCTTACTGATAATGAGTGGAATTTTTAAAGGCATACTACAAGTATGCATAGGGCAGGCACATACAAAGAGAAAAAGACACATTGATTAATACAAGGAAACTATTTTTAAAAGGTTTTGGTATAATGTTGAAAAGTAATTTTGAAAAAGGGAAGGTGCCCTGCTCAATGGTTTTCTAACACAATGAATCTTGGGGGAGGCCTCCTTCCCTTGTGTTAAATTGCACAGAAGTGACTAAAACAACTGGAAGGGGTCTTGGATGTGTCAGTACTTTATCAAAAAGGAGAGCATATGCACACAGTGTATTTTTATAGGATTTGTAACAATAAGAAGGCAAGGAAGTAAGTCAGAAGAGAGAAATGAGAAAGTGATTGAGGAAGAAGACAGAGAGAAATGGTGGTAAGAAAAAAAAAAACATGGGGGCAAGGGTGAGATATAGATTGCAATAAAGGTACATGAGAGTGTTAAACATAACCAGACAGGATACTGGTCAGAAAGGTAACCAAGGACAGAAAGAGGGGAGACAGCATATCCCCCACTGCATAGCACAGAACTAGTGCAATATTATGCCCAAGATCAAACATGCACCAAGAAAGTGCAACTATAGATTCAAATCACACAACAGAGAAGGTTAATACAAGTGGTACCAGATCAAGCTCAGCAAACCCCTACATGAGTACAGCCGGAATTAACACAATTTTAAGTATGCTTGCAGCAAAAAACAGTATCATTATGGAATGCGCATGTGCTGACAGTCATACCCAGAATACGGGAAGCAATAGAATTAGAAGGAGCACTCTTACCAGCACATGACTGAACTTGCACATACTATAGGATAGGGGAGCATGCATGACCACCCTACACCATTTTTGTATTATTTTCAAAAATGTCAGCAGACATATTGGGGAGAAATGTTAGCAAATTGACGAGAGGATAATATGTAATACCCCAAGGATTAATGATGTAGGCACACAAGAATGTATATGAATATTTTAAAATCAGAGAATATAAAGGGGTGTGCCATTAGGCCAAAGTAGTATGTTTTATGGAGCACACACCCTGATTAACATGGCTTTCAAGAATAAAGGGTAGATTGTTAAGATTATCTAGAGTTTCTATTTAGATAAAACAAACCCATGGATGAGAAAGAAGGACCAATGGGTGTAAGCAGACTAGGAGCTGCAAAAAATAAGGGAATACAACTGAAGGGCAGTGATAGCTCTTGGTGAGGAACACAGATTAATTTGGCAAACAAAGGCTTGTTTAATGTACGTTTATTTAGTAGTTAACAATTGCAAACAGAAACAAGGAGGATTTGGCATAAGTATTGAACATGTTGTGGATCAGTAGTACCTATGAGAGTGATTTAATAAAAGGAGTGAAGAGAAGGAAACTTGGAAATGTGGAAAGAAAGGGCATCATACATAAGATTTGGAAATCATAGAGAATTATGAAATGGTTGCGTCATGTTATGGCCACAACGAGGGGGGTGGGGGGGGTGGCCAAACACATTGAACACATATATACCCCTATAATAGTAGTCAGTATTGTCATAATGCAAGTATAACCCCAACTTAAGCAACTCTAACCCCATGTCCTGCTAACACAACATAAGATAAGCATTTTGATAGGGGAGGGATTACAAGACATAAAAGGACACACAGCAACTGTCAGGGCCAAGAATGAGGGGCTGGGAGGAAAAACATAATGAGAGAACTATTGCAGGCACACAGAACAGTGTATGAGAGTAAGTAACAAGAACATTATTTTGTATACAAAGATATATTTACTGAAAAAACGTTGTGAAAGGGACGTTATGGTTAAGTTGCACTAATAAAAGCCATTAAATTCAGTGAAACAATGTTGTTAAAGGGACGTTATGGTTGCAAGTAAAACCGGAAAACACTTGAAATGTGCAAGTTATGGTATGCTAAGACTAACTCCCATTATATCACCAATAACAAACCATAACTCTACATTTCATGTAATCTCCTCACTACAACTCTGCACACAGATTGAGAAAAACCGGGTGCTTATTTAACAACACATTCTCACTAAATAGTAAGTGCATTGTATTGATTTCTCTATTATTAGCCTTCATTATATGAACGTGTTATAAGACAGAAGCCCTTTGTTTACACTTGAATGGATAGCGAACTTCCCAAAAGAAGAAATGAGCGATGATAACATCTCCAATGGTATACAATAGATATTTTAATGTAAACAAATAATGTATTTTGTACACACCTTACTAAAATAATAATTTCTACTTTTCTTACAGTACATAGTTTTCATGAAGAAACCACACCCCAGTTTAATTATACCCAATCCCTAGAAACAGAAGCCCTATCTGCAACTGTAAATAATCAAATCATGAACGTGTCCAACAAATTAGATGCGCTTAGTAATGATTTCAAAGAACTATTAGAATATGTGAAAAATCATGTGTTTTAAAATGTTCCCTATCACTGTCCTTCTAGCACCTGTCCCCCATTGTCAGCAGCAATCATCCCCAGCAAATTCTGAACATTTTAATGCAAGATGCTTGAATGAAACTCACTCCCTTCCTCTCCTTGTACTATAAATGTTTTGTTTATTGTTGTGTAATGTTTACTATATTTTTTAAACTCCCATTATGAGTCCACAGACACTACGACTGTCTGGGGTGTCTGCACTCAAAATAGAGGTGCCCCAGGACAGGTGCGATGTCCGTTTCTGTGTGACACACTTTTAATTAGTCCCCGGATGCCGTGCCTGTTCTACGGACATCCGGTGCATAAGTCCTGCGATTCCCACCCAGAGTGTGTATGTGGACGGCTGTCATGGCCACAGACATCATCATGTGACCGCACCCGTGCGACGGGATGGCGTTGTCCACGAACGGTGTCCATGGCTGTGTACAGTTTTAAACTGATTTTCCAGCCAATCTAGGGTGTTTCAAGCACAGAATTTATGCTTGCACAGCTCCCAGACTCATTCTGCTTTGATATGGCAACTTTGTACAACTTTTCAAGACCTATTTTCGACTCATTAGTCCGCAGACCGTACGACTGTCCGCGGAGGGTACCCCAGCAACCACCACCACCACCACCACCTCCTCCACCATCATTCTCATCATCTGGAGGGCCTGGAGAGGGGAACAGGCATGGTGATACAGAAGAGGAGGATCAAGAGAGAGAATAGGATGTAGTGTAGGAAGTCCCTGTCAAGTACTCCGAGTGAGTCCTGGGTGTGGCAATTTTTCACGAGCATTGAAAATGTCCCAAAGGCATGTGCAAGCAAGGTTCGATGCACTTAGTGTAAAGTTGTATTCAATCGCGGGAAACCTGGCTTGTATTCCTACAGGACTACTTCCATAAGGCGCCACACCACATCGACCCACCCGAAGGCGATACCTTTCTCAGGTAAGAGCAGGTTGATTTCCTCCACCCCATCATCTTCATCTGTTCCTTTGGGGCAGAGGATCCGAGCGGTGCCTTCACAGGCCATAGCGAATGCTGTTGACCCTTACCTTTCGAAGGTCACAGTGCTATGCATGTACTGTGAAGCACCGTAGGGGGAAGCAGTTTCAGAGTGTTTACGTGGCTGCCATCAAGGAACATGAGAAACACTGCCACCAATCTGATTAAGGCCCACCCTACATCTTCCTCTCTTCACCTGTCACTTTGTCTCTGTGGTTGGTGCCCCTTCCCTCGCTGACTTCCCTTGCCTCTCCTGAAAGAAATGCCCAAAAAAAATACAAAATAAAAAAACATGCAAAAAAGGGTTCCTTTACGAGCCACCTTTCACAGTTGAAAAATAGAAGTGAGAAAAAAATGCACAGGCTCTTGTGCAGCCTACATAGACCACAGACCGTGTGGTAGTCTGCAGAATTCTAAACAATTCAAGGTGTGGGACAGTTGAAATCATTTTAATTGTTTTACATTAAAAAAGAGTGGCTCTTAAAGGAATATTTTTTTCTTTTTTTGGCTTTTATATTTTTTTTTTAATTTTTGGTTTTACAAACTGAATTATGTAAATATTTCTCTCAATTTAATTTTTTTCTTAATTTTCACAAAAAAATGCTTCAAAGCATTTTTAATGTTTTCCACAAAAATCTGATTACACGCATCAGTTAGATGGATGCCAAAAATGTTGGGCCTATCAAATTTAATGTTCTCATTTTGAAACAATGTCTTGCCAACATCTCCAACAAAAGCACACACAGCTTTTTTGGCTTTCCATTTGTGGACCGAATGTACTGGAACGCACCCACTTCTGTTGCTGGCTAATGCATAAAAAAGAATTATTGAATTAGAGAACATTTCCTTCAACTTTCCCAATGTCTCCTTCATTGCAAACTGCAATGACATTCCAGTCACGTTCCCCAAACTGTTCTCTCTACAATGAACAATAATAATGTCCAGATGTTTCAATTCAACCATATTTGCACAAAAAGTGAGCAAGTCCATCCACTTCATGTTTCGCACACCATACCAGAACACTTCAAATTCAGGGAATCCAAGACTTTTGGCTATTCCACAATGTTCAGCATACGCCTTCAACTAATGAACCCAAGAGTCCCCCAAAATCCAAACACTCTTTCTGCTGAAAGACATTGCCATGGCCATTTTCAATCCTCTCACAACTCCTACTAACTGAACTCCTGCAACCATCTATTTAAGTACACCACACCCAGGAAACCTGATAGGCCGATCCTCTAATGTCCGCAGACACCCACACTGTACACATTCTCCTTTCCATGCCAGGCAACCTTAAAAGACCCAGATGTGGCACGTGCCGTCCGCAGACTACTGTGGTGGCCGCGGACATTGCGGCCATTAAAAGTGGTGGGGGAGGAAATTAAACACAATTCAAGTTATTTAATCTTTAGTGGTGACTCTGAAAAGAACCTTTTTTCCAGCGGGGTTTGTTAACAAACACCTTTTTCTCCTTTACGTATAGTACTGTACATTCTACATCTTCCTGTACAATTTTATTACAGGAACCTTTTCAATGCATTCCTAACATTGAAAAGGAAAATTGCATTTCCAACATCTGTGAAGTGAACTCCTTCTTGACAAACAAAAATCACACCATCAGAACTTATGTTGTCATTCTCAAATGATGACATTCCTGCATCATATGAAAAAGCAGATACAGCTTTATTTACAAACTGCCTTGAGTCTTCAATTTGTGGACTGAAAAGGTTTCTTGGACATCTCCATATTTGCCTCCGATTTATTTCAGAAAAAATAATCTTAGCAGCAGGAAGCATTTGCATTAGTCTTTTAAAGAAATACTTCAGGGCAATCTGCAAAGACACTGGAGTCACAAACCCCAAACTGTCCCATCCATTTTTATAAAACATACATATGTTTTCCATCCAGTTCACATCTCAGTCTGGTCCGCCCCCCAGAGCTGGAAGAGTCACATGGCCTGCCTTCCTGCTAGAGCAGTTGTTGACCAGGAACACCCAAATCAGCATATTCTATTCAGCTGAAAGAATCCATTGTCTTGTTTCCAGGCAGCAGAGCATCAGTCTAGGGTGCCACTCCCCAGTTCCTGTTCACACCAGCTTGTCAATCTCCTGGCTTGGGGCAGGGGAAGTCTCCTTTGTCTAGGGATAAGGTGTGAAGGGTTCCCATGGACAGAAGGCCTCTTGAAGTTTTAACTAAATCAGATTGCCTTCTAGTCAATTGCAACTTAGTTCCTTGTAAAAAAAATACATTTATAGAGTCACAATAAGCAACATATCTTTAAATCAAGTCTTTTTCAACAATGAAATCACTGTGTGGCACTCTATATGGCATTTTGATAGAATTCTCTTCTTTGGCATAGTTTGGGTTCAGTTGTTCAGTTTTTCAAAGAATATGGTTTTAAAACGCCGGCTTCTGGTAGTGGTGAGTACCGGTATTGCACCCATTTTTGACAGCTGTCTTTTCATCAGTATCTTTAAAATATGATTTTGCTTGATAGCATATGATTCTTGCTGACATTGTATTGATGTGGATTCTTGCAGCAGAGTAATGTGGAACACCCAACAAAGAGGTTGGATCTTTTAGGTGATTTTGTGAGCCATGATTCTAGCAATTTTTGACAATCAAGAAAAGATTTTTTTTTTAAGCTAGCTCTGTTTATTTTGCAATCAGCATTGCTATTTTCAGTTCGTTTCAGGCTGCTTTGTGGGTAGCCCAATGGTGGTTTTAGGCATTGGTCTCCTGTGCTCACTAATATAGGCAAAAGTGGATGGCCGCCTATTTTTCAGCTTTTCACTGCGCATTTTCTGGTGATTGTGAGCGAGCAGCATGCTTTCCAGTGGCCATTCTGATGTTTCTGCTGCCAGCAATGCCTAGTGATGTTGCAGGGCTTGGATGAGTGGGTTAAGACATCCCACAGTCCAGGTGGCTTACTTTTGAGTTGATTGGTCCCACCAACTCAAAGGGAGAAGTCGTCCTTGCAGGTGGCTACCCTGTTGATATGAATGTACAGTTTCAGCACAGCAGCAGGGCTTCACCGGGCGAACCAACAGTCCAGGATTTTTAGCAGGTGTCCTCTTCAAGTTCTTCTTCGGATTCCTTCATCCAGTGGTCGACTTTGCCTTCCAAGCCAAAAACCCTCAACTTTGATGCAGGTTTCTCCCATTCATTCCAGCCTAGCTTTCAGTCACCCAGCAGGGTGGCTGTCCTTTCCGGACAGCCAGCCAATCACCTAAGGGTGCATTCCTGTCTCTTTGGAGATTACGCACAGGAAGTTTCGGCCACCTCCCTTGCTTCCTGCCCCCGCCAGACACCCTGGAGCCAGAGGCGGGCTTCATGCGTGAATCCCTCCAAAGGCAAAATGAACAAAGGACCAAACCTGGTTTGGTGCGCAGAGTAAATCTCAAGAAGGACCTTTCCACAAAGAAATGGCAAAAAAAGAAGACCGGGTCATTTTGACAAAAATGGCACCCTTTGGTGCTTTACTACAGCTGCGAACGTAGCCCGTGGTAAATGCACACCACGGTAGTTAAAAGTAAACCACTGCCACCAGCAATTCATTGAGGAAAGGGTAACATAAAATTTTTACATGAGAAGCTGGACAAAGGGGATACTAAGTAACCCCTCCAGCACCCTATTGTAAGATAGTGTGCGCTGGGTCTAAAAAGTTACAAATGTAAGTAAAGTCAATTTCACTTTACCGTTCTTGTAGTTTAGCCAAGAGAAGGTGTTTAAACCTTTGGGAAATCTGGAAGACTTCCCTGTGCCGCTGCACTGAAGGTGCTGTGTGACACAATGTAAAAGATGATGCCTATGGAGTTTGTCGCACTCCACAACCAAAAGAAACACAGAGTTCAAAATCACATTAAAATACATGAAAGAGTGGGGAAAAAGGGTCTCACTCTCTCCAGGTAAAAAATTCAAGTCCTCAAAATCCAGCAAAGTTGCTGGGGGTCTCTAAGGTAGAGTGGAATTAGCAAATTTCTGAGAATTCTCCTTAACAGACACTATGAGATTGGAAGAGGTAATGAGCAGAGTCATACCGTTTATACAACAAGGCTGGCCTGAGAAAAGGTTACTAAGAGTGCAGGAAAAAGGTATACTGGGAAGTACGCTCAGAACTGAGTGAGAATGGAGGTTTATTGTATCGGTGGCACTGCGTAGTAGTTCCTAAATCTGTGCAGAGTAGATTGATTTAGCTGGATCATGATGGGTACATCAGCATTACAAAGACTAAAGCAGTTATGAGAGACCAGTATTGGTGGCTCGGGTTTGACCATGATGTGGAAAGTAGATGTCCAGAGTGTGTAAAGTCAGGTAAGGGAATGGTAGCACGGGCGCAGCCCATGTGAAGGTTGATACCCCAGATAGGGTGTCAAGCGATTTAGCTGTAGATGTTTTAGGGCCTGTAGACCTTGGAGGGGATAGTGGACAATTCGTTGTAATATTAGTCAATCTTTTATCGAAGTGGAAAGAGTTTAAAATTGTGAGAAAAAAAACAGGTGAGGCTATGGTGGAGTTTTTGCAAGGGGTGTTTGAAAGAGAGGGTTTACCAAACTATTTTGATGGACAGTGGGAAACAATTTGTCGGTGGGTACTAAATATGTGTGGCAATGTGGAATAAAGTATAAAAATACTGCGGTTCACCATACCAAGAGTAGTGGAGTGGTGGAGAGGGTGAAACGGTGTGTGATGGAGGCTGTCAGTATCTCTGGTGTGTAAGGACGTTATAAGAAGGTGGTCATGAGAGAGAGGCTGTAAGCATTTCCCATTGCTCCCCATGCTGCTACAATTAGACTGCAATCTGAATGGGATTCAGTCTTGCAAGACATCTCCCTAGCAATACAAAGCATCTCCTAAGGCTGTGCTTAAAAAGGGTTACCAATGGTCAGCTTGATGTGCTGTTGGTGCTTGATGTGTTCTTGATCTGTTTATGATCTACGTACAATCCAATTTCTTTTGGGGAATGATATTGTACATGAATCCACTACACGTATTTGAAATTGTTAATGTCTTTCAAGGAATCTATTTGATCCATGCCCATACTTTCAAAGGATAACGTTGCCCTCAGTAGAGGAGTCTCTTTTTGCTTACAGATATGAACCACTTTGACGGCAAACATGTTGAGCACTTAGCTATGTACTGTTTTACATATTTTCAAAGCTCTGGCCACCAATATCTGGCCAACAATAGTTGAGCTGTTGCTGATATCCCAAAGTAGGCAGCACTTTGGGACCCTTTGAATTGGGTCTCCAATCTTTTTGGGAATTGGGACTATTACAGTATTGTCTTTTAGAATGAACGTTTGTGTGTGTATAGAAATCTTTTCAGGTTAGGTTAGCTTGCTTATTGGCAGGATTGTATGTCCTCCTCAATATATAGAGAGCAGCATGTCAAAGGTGAAGTATAATCTGAGTACTTCCCACATTTTTGCTACATGGGGTCCTGCATCTTAAGGGAAGAAACAATCCAACTAATATACCTTGGAGACAGGCTATCCTGCCCTTCCTCAAGTCCGTAGGTGGGCTGAAGCTGTGGCAATTACTGATTTTTACCACTTATTCTCTGCAATAAGCCCACATTCTGAGCAAACTGAGTTCTGCTGGACAGCACCCCTGTGTAGTTTAGACCACACTATTATAAACCAGGGTTAACATTGATGTGTTGCAAAATGTATGTGAAATCTGTTTTGCAGTCAGATGGTTGGATATTCTCTTTCACGATTGCATATAATGGTTTAAACAATACTGCAGAACGCCCTACATATGTACCACCATAGTTTAACAAATGCATACAGTGTGAATCTGACTGAGTGTGCACAGACTCTGCAAGTGTTCACATTTCTCTAAGAATAGTGAGGAGGGACCCCTCCCCTCACATGACAATCCAAATCCTACAAACATAAACTCTCAGTATGCTAGCTTTCATTTTCATTTAAAAATGAAATGGATATTGTTTTGAGGCTAATGCGTTTGTGATTAAGTGCACCTTCTCTAAGTGAAGTTCCAAATAATCATCTGTACAATAGATGTCCTATACATACTAAACAATTTGGAATACCTTCTGATAGGGTCTGTGGTCACATTTAGATAGTTCCTGGAATTTTCTTGTAGTCATGTGAAACAATAGCACTTTCATTTGAAGGTAAATGCAGTGTATTCAAAACTCTAGGGACCTAATGATTGTGTGAGAAAAATGGTCCCTAACCCAAGGACCGTTTTTTATTTTAACCTTTGAATGTCAATCAGACCAGAATTGTCTAGAATTTGAACCTACTGATTGTGGATATTGGGCCTCATTACGAGTCTGCCTGGTCGACTCAGCGCCCGACATCCTGGTGTTACCGGGATATTACAGGTGCCGGAAACGGCGGTAAGTTCCTGTTCCATGGAGTCCTATAAGACGCCATGTGATGGTATCTACTGAAACACCGGCACTGTTGTCAAGGGTGCCAGTGCTTCTGTGAGTTCTCTGCTGGTAGGGGCCTGCCGGTAGTTCACTGCCTCTAATGTCAGAGTAAGCCGGTCTAGCAAAAATACCAGAGCTGGTCGTCTCGGCCATTTCACCTGCATTTTTCCCAGACCAGCGTACTCATAATGACCCCCTTTGAGTACCTTGTAGTCTTCAACTCAATGGTATTAGCATCTGGTTAAAACCACTGCAGGTATGGCTGTATTGTATGGACTTGCCTGTTGTATTATAACTTCTTTTGAAACAATTGATCTATCACTTTTTGTGATAAAAAATTTCTTGATTTAGTGGGATAGGGCTTCGTATCAAGTACAGCGATATTTTTTGTGTTGAACATTCAAAATCATGATCTAATTTTTTTTAGAATACTTGTATTGCTACCTAAATGGCCCTAGATTCTGCAGCGGTAGTTTCAAATGTTCCTTAACTTCTTTTGAAAAAGCAATAACATCCTCTCCCTGTAGACTTTCTCTAAAATAAAGTGGGGGACAATCTTGCACTGCCAATAAATGATCCTGCTTTATATGTAATCTGAGCCAAAAAAGTGCCTCATTTTATTTTGATTGGTCATTGTTTTCTTCCTCCAGTCCTGTGAGAGTAGCCATTTCTACTAGCCTATGTTTTGGTATGCTCACTAAATGTTGTTCACAAATCCCGCAGAATATGGAAATATACGAACCCGAATCTAAACAATCTCAGTCCAGTGACTTGTTTCCTACAATACTGGAATTATCACGGTATGGATGGTTCTGGACCTTTTAGATGGGTAGTTTTGTGGGCTTCAGTCTGTTAGGGTGGTAGTTTGGTGGGCTACACTCTTTCAGATTGTTAGTTTGTAGAGCTGCAGTCTGTTAGATTGGCAGTTTGGTGGCTACAGTCTGTTAGATTGGCAGTGTTGTGGGCTGCAGTCTGTTGGATTGCCAGTTTGGTGGGCTGCAGCGTTTTAGATTGGTAGTTTGTAGGGCTGCAGTCTTTTAGATTGCTAGTCTGGTGGGCTGCAGTCTGTTAGATTTGTAGTTTGGTGGTCTCGGTCTGTTTTTCCCTTATTTTCTTCTTAACTCACATGTTTCTGATCTTCCTTTTCCTTTTCTCTGGGTGACCAAACACAGTCTTCATCTTTGTACCTGTGGAGTTCTCTCAGCTGTAATCTATATATGAGATGATGTGAATTCTAACTCGTCTGCCCCATGGTCTCTGCTCCAGCTGGCTCCATACCTAGGACTGGAGAACTCTCTGCAGGGATTACTTTGCTATGGTTGATATCACAAGCCCCAAATTATTCCTCTGATTTATTGGGCAGTCTTCTATAGAATGGCTTTCCCCCTTTTCCTTGAACTGGGAAGGAGGTTCTGCATCTATCAGATTTAAAATCAGATGTTACCCTTTTATCCTTTGGTTCTTTCTAACTCCTTGTCGTGGACTTTGCATTACTGGTCTCTAATAAGAGACTTATATGTTAATTAAACTTTCTCACGAAATGGTAGTTTCATTTCTAATTCATTTAAGCATTAAGCCCTGATGCGCTGGGGCGTTACCAGGTCAGGTAATGACCTGGAGCTGAATTACAGGCCTGAGAAAAGTGAGGACCTTACCATTTAGGCCCGTGGCATGACCAGACCCAGTAATGCCGCAGCCCAGAGCGGGTTATTGCTGTTAGCATCCTGCTAGGTTTAACCAGGATGCTAATCATTTTTTTAAGTTGAGAAACATTTGGACTCATAAGTGTGGTGGTATCTCGTCAGTAAATCTACCGAGATACCACCAACCGGTATTACTTCTACCACCACTTGGTCTGGTGGAATTACTGCAGGAATACAAATGGTGATAGGCATTGTTAGTGCGTGTTAATTGGAGTCCATAGGACTCCGGGGTGGGAATTTCAGCAATGTAACAACTGGTGATAATACCGTAGATTTGGCCATTTTTGGGCAGTTAGGCATAGGAATAACCTCCAGCACTTGCTGGAGGTTTTTCCTCCACCTGACCCTTTAACTCGTAGTTGGGCTGTGCGCTACGGCAACAGTAACTATATTACCGCTGCCTTACTGTCAATTTTCACTACACTTCCCAACTCATAATGAGGCCCTTTGTGTCTACTATTTACCAACTTTAAAAAAACTACAGAACAAGATGGCTGCCATGGACAAGAGAGAAGAGAACTACACATAGTCCCTTCTCCTTTTCCAATGCAGGCATTACTGTGACGGGGAAGGGCCAGCAACAATCAGTGATCCTGGTGCCAGTTAGGTCAAAGAAGTTGCAGGTAAGGGGGTGGGGCTGGGCCAGTGATGTGAAAATTGGGGGTGGAGAGATGGGGGAAAGGAGGTGCAGAGCAACATGCAGACCACTTACCTTCTGTCTTGCTAGGGAACCTGGAGGCCTCCCGCTTCTGAGGAGGTTAGGAACAGAGGTTTTATGAGGTAAAGACCCCGTTCTGAGATTTCCGATTGGCTGGGACGCAGCCTGACTCACCCTCTGATGTGCTAATATGCAGTAAATCCAGGTCTGTAGAAACATATAGTCTGACAGGATTGCTTTTTAGAAGTGCGATGATTGCCTCTTCCACCATGGGAAAATGTCCTCCAGCTGTGACTAATCCTGGGCTTATTGCTGACATTGCACCTTGAGTATTCATAGCTTGCCACAGAGTAGTGGTTAAGGCTGTAAATGTCTAGAGTGCCTGTTAACTCTAAGGAGCTCATGTTCATATGTGGCATAAAACGCATTCAAGAATGCTTTTATGCTTTTCATTCACGCCGCATATTCATTCATTTGTATAACAGAGAGGTGGGGCAGAATGCAACTTACATTTCCGCCGCCTTCCTTCCTTCCTCTCTACCATAAAGATGCTCCAGCGTTTGTGCCGGCATGGACATTCATGCCGGCACAAACGCTGGAGGTCAATATGGAGTCTGCCGATTCATGCACCAGCATAAAGCAGCCTGACTCCATGTACAATTACAATTAAACATGCATGGCAAGCGGTGTTCATAATTAAAAGGAAACACACGTGTATGCTGCCCTTAGCCCTGCACTTTTACACTCAGCTGTGCAGATGACAGAAACTTGGTAGCTGGGTGCCACCTACCTGTATGTCAACAGAAACGTCAGTGAGGAACATGAGCTCCTGAGCATAGCAAAATGTAAAATAAAACTGCTCTTTCACATTTTTCCGTTGGAAGACTGCATCCTAATAGCCTAATCACAGCTAGAGCTGTATGCCACTAGTATGGAGTCACTTGAGGACATTCTGCTTCAAGCCAACTGAATTATGTACCACAAAGGTATTTCATTTTCTCTTAATTTGTTTCGGATGTACCAAGTAAAACTATGACAGTACAGAATGGCTATCCCTCTGGGTCTAAATCTGGGTGTGGTGCAGGTGCAGCTCCAAAGTCAGTTATTTTGACGGCACATTCTATGACTGTGTCAAAATGTTTCATTAAGAGCTCATAATGTGGTTTAACAAATGGGCAATTTACACCTCTGTGGGGTGAAACTTAGCAACGTGTTTGTATGCTAAACCTTCCAATCTGAAAGGACCATGTTTTGCAATGGCGGAGGGATAAATCAAATCGCCCCCAAACCAATTGTGACAGTCTTTAAGCTGTAATGATTCCTATTATGTGCACATGTAATTTGGTTTAAGTTTTTCCTTATGTGATGTCTTCATAAAGACCCATTAGCAGTATTTTTTATGTAAGTGAAAAGTGTTTCTCTAGTTTGCCTCCTGGTTGTACTACAACCACAGTACAATTAGTATGAACTATTCAAACACCTAATTTGTTAACCATCTGTTTACTGGTATATGGCTTTTGGCAGGTATTGGAACATGAATGGTTCCTGGTTGTGCCATTCTAGTATGGGTATGCTACTTTTATGAGTATATTTATAGTCTTAAGCTTAACAATCCTTACAGTTTCTCCCTGGTGACTAAACAGCCAGAATTGTCCAAAAAACTAAAATAGTTTCAAAAAATGTTCTACAAATCGTATTTTGAGGTTATAAGCCACCTGATGGCCTGTTCCTGCCACTCATTTTCCCCCACCCTCCGTCACCCACACTTACCTTATTTCTGCGCTGGAGCATTCCGCCACCGCAGCCACTCCTCCTTTTCAGCTCCTGTAGGCCTCCATGGAAAGGTAAGATGGTCCCCAGATATGGAGCCCCACCTTCCCTTTCCAGGGTGGCCAACTTGGAAAAGTATTTCCCTTCTTTCAACGGGATGCACGCGGCGATTCGTTGAAAGATGGAAAGCACTTTTGTTTTAGCACCCTGTGTTACCGCTTTGGCAACTTACTGATTAGGTGTCTAATAGCCTTAATTCCTCCTTCTAAGGGCTGGAACAGGTGGAATCGGCCCGGTGCCCTCGTTAACTTGGGCTGCCGGGCCGTTACCCAGCACATGCCCTGCTTTGGAGTGCCTCACTGTAGGCCACTCCCCCCTTTCCCCACTGTGGGATTGGGTGTGAGCTTGTTCCTTGCAAACCTGATGACTACAGCTACCAGAAGTCCTTGCAGCAGAATCATCATTGATTGCCAACACCTGCACTTGCTGTGAGCTGCAAGTTAAGACTGCCTCCCTGATGATGTGAAGAGCACAGAAACTGGTAGCAGGAGAACACCAGTGGCTCAGAAGGTTTACTGTGCAGGGAACTGGAGTGCGCCCCTCTCCGCTTTCTTTTTGTCATATCTCCAGGATTTCTGAAGGGTGGAATCTTCAGAATATGATAGGGTGCTGCACCGGATGGCACATACCCTGCTTTGGAGTACCTCACTGTAGGCTAATCCCCCCCCTTTCCCCACTGTGGGATTGGGGGTGAGCTTGTTCCTTGCAAACCTGATGACTACAGCTACCAGAAGTCCTTGCAGCAGAGTCATCATTGATTGTCAACACCTGTACTTGCTGTGAGCTGCAAGACTGCCTCCCCGACGATGTGAAGAGCACAGAAACCGTAGTTATGGTTAAGTTGGTGTTTCCATAGGAAGAGCATTTTCTGGGTGGCTTAAAACTTCGCTCCCTCTGGACGAATCCTCACCAAACTTTGCAAAAAAAGTATATGGCCCACTCTGAATTGTTTTGCAAAGTTTGGTCCAGGGGGGGCAAAGTTATAGGGGGGGTCCCAAAACTTTTCACATAATGGGAAAAAACTTTGCGCACGCCTACAGCCCAAACCGCTGGACGGATTTACACCAAATTTGCGGCAGGAGCGGGGGCTTGGTCCCGAAAGCGTGCTTTTGCAAATTTGGTGTAAATCCATCCAGTAGTTCTTTTTAAAATGACCAAAATGTAAGGCAAAAAAATTTGTGATATCTCCGTTTGCTCTGCGGACGGACTTCCCGGTTCGCTCTGTGGACAGTGCCCTGATTGGCCGAGCGGCTTGTGTGATGTCCGCGGACATGCAACGTGTTCGCTGATTGGACGGCGTGAAGCGCGTCAGATTTTCTGTAGCGCCCGCCATCTTGCATTCGCCGACGACCGCGTACAGCGCGGTGAAACTTGGATTAAAAATTGTATTGAGTGGAGTGTGTTGGTGTGTAAGAGTGTTTGGGGAGGGTGGGGGAGTATGAGATAGGTTCAATGTTCTGTTTTTTTTTATATGCTAGACACTTTTGTTGTGTTCGATTTGTCTGCGGACAACACGGCTGTTCTGAAATGTTGTATATAAACTAAATGGTTGTTCTGAGGACGCAGTATGTGTCCGTTTTGTTCGCAAGCAAGCTAAAATTGAGCTAAGAACACTCGCGGTGCCCTTAAATGTTCGTACATAAACAAAATGGGGGTGTCCTGAGGACGCTGTCCGTATTGTACTCTGACAAGTTGAATGTGTTCTAAGAACACTTGCAGTGTCCTGAAATGCTCTGATTACTTACCGGTAATCTTCATTACTCCTAGTCCTACTCTTCCTGGTCACAGTACTGACGACCCTCCTCACCCTCCCTGCGGGGAAGGTCCCATGCTCCTGCTTGGTAATATGAAACTGAGTGATGTGGATGTGGGGGAGGAGTTATAGGAATTTAAAGAAATAGAAGAAGGTCCTGTGTCGGAGGCAGGGGCCTCATGAAGTAAGTACTGGGACGAGGAAGAGTGGACGTGGAGGTAATGTTTGCAATTAAACAAAATGGGGGTGTTCTGAGAACGCTGTTCGTATTGTTCGTTGTCAGGTTGAAAGTGTTCTAAGAACCCTCCTTATGTCTGTTGACATTACAATTTCCTATGGGCCTTACCCGACTTTTTGTCCACTAAACAAACGATAAATCAGGCAGCTGTGCGCCGACATTATGTGATAATCCTATCACTTGCCCCATCGACCTGGCTGACCTGCTTTTGCGACACTAAATCATATCTCCCGCCCCTAAGCCTGACATTATCAAAGCATTCACATTCCCCGTCTCTCTCCGCGACGGTACAGGGTATGTAGCCAAATGCGCCCAGTCGTCTCCAGTCCTACGCGACTTTACACAGAACCCGGAAAACAACACAGATCATCTCACAACACAGCGTGCAACAATTCGGAATATGAAACTGTGATTTAAAAGCAAACAGCAAGATTGTACATTCCGGAAAGTACTTTTATTTGACATCAAATGTTTAGAGAATATTCAGCGATTTGCATTTGTCTTTGCTGTCGATCCGCAAAAGTCTGTTTTGAGTCACGCGCTGTTCCTTTGCGGTACACAGGGTGTTGGTTTATGATAAAAGAAGCACTATGGTCGCACTGATAATCGGAAGGCTGTTCCAACAATGAGGCATTAGACCACCATAATGGTTGGTATGTTGCTTCTAGCCGCTAGCACCGCGTAAGGGCATATTGGTCCTTGGCGATTGTCCCATAAAATGGGAGGGTCATGAAGTTGTTTAGAAGAAGCTGCACCTGGCAGTTAAAAAATCCGTCGGCCGGGGTCTGAAAATCGTGGCATTGACAGTAGGGAAGGACGTACCTGTTTTAAAAAACATAAATTAGTCTCACCAGCCGATCTTCATTAAAAATATTAATTTGATTTATTAGGGCGTGAAACTATTTGCTAGCGAGGATAGTGCAACGGAGTATGTTAACTTATTCCCATTAACCCACCCTCTGTCCTCTGCCTTTTTCAGAGCCCTCTAAGCGACAGGGGACCAATTAGGCGGTGATAGTGCGCGGTAGAAAACACTATGCCACATTGAACGAACAAGTACAACTTAACCGGGCTTTAACGCCATGCTATTGTTATTATATTCCGGTATAAAATAATCTAAAGGGTTACTTACATTATATTGGCATTTTCCATTGTCTAAGCGTAGTGCAGTCCCAAAATACGCCTCCATATGTGCCAACGATCTTTCTCATAGTGATATAATATATAAAAGTGGTTTCGTTTCAGAAATTTCATCCTTATCGTGTCTTACGTTTTTGCAACACTCCTTCAAAAGAAGTCTTTTAGCACGATCCCTGTCTGTCAAGGTCAAAAAACAATAGAACCTTATAGTGCGAGTCGTGTGCCTCTCCGGCACGCGAGCAAAAAATGGAAGCAGCTGACCTTCACTGTAAACGACCATAAATTCTTAGTTTGCAATATTCTGTGTACAGCCATCTCTGAGAAATTGCTTTTTACACTCCATCTTTGTATATTGTTTGCGTGATAATAAAAAAACTTTAATGGGACGTTATGGTTAAGTTACGCTGCTAAAAACCTATGAAATTCAGTGAAAAAAACGTTGTTAAAGGGACGTTATGGTTCCAAGTAAAACCGAAAAACCCCTGAAATTCGCCAGTTATGGTAAGCTAAGCAACCATAACTCGCGCCACCACCGTGCACTGCTAAGACTAACACCCACGACATCAAAGATGACATCACAAATGTCATTGATGACATCACTGATGACATCATATGTGTATGTACTTTTCATGAAATATGTGTACAAGGGATTCTTATTATAATGTTGCGAAAAAAGTGTCAAGGATCATTGCAATAAATATCATACCCTAATTAGTGCTTTGAACGATGCATTGATATAAATAGCATTCTATTATGGGGTTCTATCTAGTATACTAAGCTACTAATGCAGAAACATAGCATTGTGTGCAGCATACAAGATGAAGGTATAATATTCGTAATGTTAATATGTTGAATAATGAAATGATCATTGTTTTGTTAATAGATTTTTGTGTACTGTGAAATATGTAATAAGTAGCTAATAAAACCCATGTATTACATAATTGCATTACTATAGAGAAAACACAAAGAGACAAGAACACATACCAATGTACATATAAATAGGGTAAATAGCAGCTTTGAAACAGAGAAATCATCATTTATTTGCATGAAAATAATGCTGTCTTTAAAGCTTGTGTCTTCCCCTATGTATATGTTTCATATGATGTGACCGGACTCTAAGGGAATTACTATAAGAACCTACTTGTAGGATACGTCTACAAATAAAATAACATTTTTAGTTTCTGACTGTTACTGAAGAAAACCATGTGGCCTAGATATGTCAGCAAAAGAAAAAAGAGTGAGCCAGAAGAACACTCGCGGTGTCCTGAAATGTTCGTACATAAAGAAAATGGGGGTGTTCTGAGGACGTTGTCCGTATTGTTGGCTGGCAAGTTGCATGTGTTATAAGAATACTCGCGGTGTCCTGAAATGTTCGAAAATAAACAAAATGGGGGTGTTCTGAGGACGTTCTCCGTATTGCGTGACTGCTTAGCTGTATGCAATGAGGGAATGGCACAGAGAGTGAAGTGGAAATGGTAGAAGGGCTGTCCAAGAGTTACGCGGTCCGCGGACACCGCGGCTTTCCGTGGACAGGGCGTGCTACATCCGGGGTTTTCCAGCAAATCCAGCATGGAAAAAAGACTGTAGGGATCGGCCAATCAGATGTTGAGGTTGTGGATTTGTGTTGAAAGAGACTGTGTGTAGTGAAGATGGCAGAAGTGGAGAAAGTCAGGGTGTTGGTGCTTGGAGATATGTTTGTGCATGGTTTAAAACTGTATGCTCAATGCAGGCATGTTGCAAAGAATTTTGATGTTAAAGGAGTGGAGGTGGTGTGGAGCACTGTGCCTGATTGCAATGTACAGGGAATTGTACAAGTTTGTGAAGCTATGGGCAGGATCAACAGTCCCCATGTGGTAGTTTTGCACTATGGTGCTTTCCATTTGGGCTATGTCAGTGCCCCTATTTTGTTGGCAGATTTGGAACACTTGGTTCAAGCATTAATGAACATCCTTCCAAATGCCAAAGTATTTTTTTCTGGATTACTACCTAGGGCAATATGGGACAATAGTTCAGTTTTTTGTCCTCAGCAAAACAATGCTAGGTGTGTAATCAACCGAGGCATGTGTGCCTTCATGCTTAGAGCTGGTATGTTCTTCTGTAATAATGAGAATATTGATTCCAGTAATGCTGTTTATTTTAAAGAAGATGGCATTTCCTTATCTTTTATGGGAAATGCCATGCTGTTTTGGAATGTAAGGGTTGCTTTGGAGAAGGTTATGTGAAGATTTTAGGAGTAAAGTAAGAAAAAAAAAAGAAAATAAAAATAACAGGTGTCTGTCAAGCATCTGCAAAAAACCCCAGAAAAACGGGTTTTTTCAGAGCCAACCTCAAAGGGGAAATGGGGCACACTATTTAAATTTACATTCACCACGCTCAGATTTTCGATATGTCCACGGACATGGTGGTAGTCCGCGGACATCGAAATCACTAGCTAGGGGTTCAGTATGTTCTATGTTACATGTATTTAAAGTCAGGGATATTATGGTTAAGTTGTGCTACTAAAAACCTATGAAATTCAGTAAAAAAACTTTTATAAAGGGACGTTATGGTTAAGTTGCGCTACTAAAAACCTATGAAATTCAGTGAAAAAACTTTGTTAAAGGGACGTTATGGTTCAAAGTAAAACTGAAAAACCCCTGAAATTCGGCAGTTATGGTAAGATAAGCAACCATAACTCGTGCCACTGTGCCACCGTGCACTGCTAGCACTAACACCCAGGACATCAAAGATGACATCACAAATGTCATTTTCGGTTTTACTTTGAACCATAACGTCCCTTATACAAGTTTTTTCACTGAATTTGCAAAGGTTTTTAGTAGCGCAACTTAACCATAACGTCCCTTTAACAACGTTTTTTTACTGAATATATATATATATATATCTTAAAACATTTTTCATAAACAATATTTATCTTATTTCTTGTTCAATTACAATAGCATTTACGTTCATTTGATCTTTTTGTCCCATTAGAAATTGAGAGAGAGAGAGCAACACATTGTCTGTCAGCTTTTTTCCATTTCAATTTCTTTAATGTCGTCATTTGCATTATTGCATTATTATTTTCTATTTTAAATTGCATCATTCATTTCTTTTCTTGGAAGTCTTTCTTAAGTTTGTGTCACCTCTTCTGCCCTGCCTGTTTCCACTTCTGGTGTCACACTGTCATAAGCTTTTCGCACGTTGGACAAATGTATCCAGTACCTCAGCCCCTTTACCTTTACAGCGGTTGGTGTACAATACACCACTTCATATGGGCCATGAAATCTTGGAGTATTCCACCAAAGTACGAAACCTCTTACATATACCATCTCCCCTGGCTCAAGCTGACCTGTAGGGCCATCAGTGGCTGGTGTTAGTGTCATTTGCTGTCTCATGTGTGAATGGTGGCGCGAGTTGTTTTGCAATCATACTTGCTGCTTTTGTAAACTTTGTAAAATACTCATGAAATTCCTCCCCCAGTATTGTTGCACTTCTGTGTGCATCAGACTGTCTTTCCAGTGGGGAGTGTGTTGTGTGAATGCGTCTTCCTGTCACTATCTCATGGGGGGGACAAATGGTGGTCCTTACTGGGCTGGTTTCTTGACTCAAACAATGCCAGGGGAAAACAATACACCCAGTTTTTTTCATTGTGTAGCATAGTTTTGAGAGTCTGATTTTCAGCAGTCCTTTTATATTCTCAACAACACCATTTAATTGAGGGTGATAAATTGTGCACAATTTGTGTGTTATTCCTAACATTGCTGTCACTTCTTTGAATTGATCATTGACAAAGTGCGTCCCGTTGTCCGAGCGTACAATGTTGCATATTCTCCAGCTGGGAAACACTTCCTGCACCAAACATTTTGCCACGCACTTTGCATCTGGGTGTGCACAAGGTCCTGCCTCCACCCACCTTAAAAAAAGACACACTACCACTAGCATGTATCGGGACCCATTGCTCTTTCGCCCATGTCGGCATATTCTATGTGTAGTTCTCTAAATGGTCCTATTGGCTTGTGTAATGTTCCTCGTAATGTTCTCAGTGTCATTCCTGAGTTGTATATTTGGCATGTTGTACATTCCATTGCCAACTTGGATATTTTTTCTTGTAATCCCGGGACAAACCAATCTTCCTGAATCTCTGCTGCTATATGTTGCTTTGCATTGTGGGCTGGGAATTGCAATTGTTGAAAAGCTATTTCTAGTCATTTTTGAGGCATCACTACTTTACCTGTGTTATTCTGTCACCAGAGAACATCTGTTGACAACTGGCAACACCCTCTTTTTTCCCCACAATTCCTTTTCCTCTACTGGCGCTTCTTGTTGTAACTCCAATATTTGTGATATCGGCATGGAGTTGTATCCCTCCCTTTGTTCTTCTTCTACATGTTTCTGTAGGATGTACTCACCTGTACCTTTCACTAAATATGACGCATATTTTGCAGCAGTATCCGCTGCTGCGTTCCCTAAAGAGATGACATCATTATTGTATGTATGGGCCTGGCATTTCATCAATGCTACAACCGTTGGTTCCTTTAGTGTGTCAATTAACTCTACCAATAGTTCAGCGTGTTGCACTGGGGATCCATCTGCTCTTCGAAATCTCCTTCTTCCCCAGCGTTCTAAACCCCATGTACTGTTGTGGTCATGTATGCTGAGTCAGTGAATATTGTCACTGCACATCCCTTGGCAGTGTGTAATGCTTCAATTAGTGGTACTAATTCTGCCGCTTGTGCTGAGAAATGGGAGGGCAACCTCTTCTGTACTATTACTTCATACTCACCTTCTTCTACCCATACCACAGCTATCCCCATGTGTATTTCTCCTGTTTCGCAATTAATTGAAGCTGACACATCTATGAAGTAAACTTCTCCTTCAGTCAGTGCATCCTCCCTGGCTGTGGGTGTGCCATCATCTTCTCCTCTGTATGTAGCACAAGCGTGTGTTTGACGGCCTTCTACTGTGCAAGCCTCTGAAGTGGTTGGGTTTACTGTCTTACATCTCACTATCTGTTTGTTTGCTTTTGAGAGTATAATCCTGTATGCTGGGGCTCTCTGTGTAGTCAGTGTGCTCTTAAATCTTTCTAATATGGCAAAAACGAATGCTCCACGTACAATGTTACGGAGCATCCCATTACAATTGTTGCACTCTTTTCAATGGCGAACGCCGCGGCTGCGAGAGCTTGTTCACAGGCAAAGTGTCCTTGCATCGCTGCGTCCAGTGTACCACTGTAGTATGCCAGAGGCTTGTGTCCTAACAAAGTTTTTTTGTGTCAGAACTGCTGTCATCAGTGCTCCATTACAATGCGAAAATAAATCAAATTCGCACTCATAATCTGGGTTTGCTAGGACGGGTGCTGTTGATATCAGTTCTTTCAGTGTGTTGAAGGCAGTGTGCATTTTTTTCTGGTGTCCATTGTATTGCTACGCTCTCTCTCTGTGCTCCCTTGAAACCCTGTAGGAGTGGTTTTGTGTATCCAGCGTATTCTGAGATCCATGCCCGGCAGTAATTACACATGCCGAGAAACTTCTGCATGTCCTTCACTGTATTAGGTTCATTCACCGCTCGTACTTCAGCTACCCTGTCTGGGATTATTCTTTTGCCATCTTTTGATATTAGCTGACCCAAATACAACACTTCTTCCAGGCAGTACTGAAGTTTGTCATTGTCTACTTTGTGTGCCAAGAGTGTTAATAATGTTACAGAGTCCTGCCTGCATTCGTCCTCAATCTTCCCACATATCAAAAGATCATCCACGTACTGCTCGTGCTCTTTGTGTCTGTTTCCAAGATCTTCATGTAAAATTATGTTGAATATACTGGGGCTCTCATAGTACCCCTGGGGTAACCTGCAATGTTCATATCTTTTTTCACCCAGAGTAAATGCTGTCAAGTATTGTGATTCGGGGTCCAGTGGTACTGAGATACCGGATTTGGGACAAGTGGAAATTCCTTTTGTATGATGTCATTTAATGGGCGTAGGTCCTGTATCATTCTCCATTTTCCGCCTTTTGCTTTATTGATAGGGTAAATACATGTGCTGCAGGGTGAATTTGAGGTACTATAATCCCTTGTTGTAATAAAGCAGATAATGTTTCTTTTATCCCTTCTTCTGCTTCCCGTGATGGGGGGTACTGTTTCACCCGGGGCAACAATGCCCCTGGTTTGAGTTTTATTTTCACTGGGGTCACTTCACTCAACAGTCCTATGTCATGTGGGCCAGTAGTCCACACTTCCTTTGGCACAAGTTGCATGTCATCATTGAAAAATGTAGGTGGTGCGCCCACCACCACCATCAGATGTATGGGCACTTGTCTCGTCTGAATCATTATGTCACAGGAAATGGTTATCTCAATTACTATTTCTCCATCACTGTTTGAGTCAGTGAACAGTTCCTCATCAGATAAATCTCTCAGGGGTGTGTTGGCATTGATGCACAACACTGTTTCCCATTCACATCCATGTATGTCTACTCCAATTACTGCTATTCTTTGTGCGGACACCTGCACCCCCTTCAAGTCCAGGGACATCACTGTCCCTGGCATTATCTCGGTACGTGCCACAGGCCGAAACACAAATTCTGTTGGCACTCTCCATTCTCGGCGTTTTAGTTCAGGTACCACCCTTGCTAGTGTCTTTAGCCCTTGAATTAACATGTCTGGGTCGACCGGTATCCCATGCACTTTTGGTGCAGTGGCTCGTGTGTATTACTAGCATGGCCCACATTGGGCAAATCCCAGGGGTAGAATATACTACCCCCTTTCTGTGAAGGAAAGGATCATATTGAGCTTACCAAGGAGATCCCTCCCCAGCAAATTTATTGGTGATTCTTTGTAATACAAGGGGTGCTTTCACTGTTTTCCCTTCCACTGTCACCTCCAATTCTTCTGTAAATGGAACCTCGACCATCGCCCCAGAGAATCCTTGCATCTCGAGTTTGAGATTAGATAGCAGAGACCTGCCTTTTCGTAGGCATGATTTTTCAGCTCCTGAATCTACCATGAAAATAAACTGTTTATTTCCTATCTCTGCCCCCACCAGTGGTTCCTCTGCTACGTTGTGGGTCGTTGATAGTACGGGACACGCAAGTGCTCTCTGTTGGCTGTCCTATTCTGAATATCTTGTGTTTCCATTGTTATCAAAAACATTTCCTGCCACTAACGCCACTCCGCCAAAGGGTGTTGGTGCACCATTTGCCGTTGTGGCGAAGGGGTTACCTCGGACAGTGGCCATATCTTCTCGTGATTGTGGGTGTTGTTGTGTATTATGTGGGGGGGCTCGGCGATCATCTGTGTACCTCTGATCCTGTTGCTCTTCTCTTCTCCCACGCCCATTGGCAGCCCATGTCGGCTTCCTGGGTGGAGGTGAACATACCGCTGTTCATTTTGATAATTGTTCATTGGTCGGCTGCAACACTCCCTTGAGAAATGTCCCCACCTCCCACAATTCCAGCAGTTCCTGGGTCCCGCTCTAGGTCCTTGTCCCCCATACCCTCCGTATCCATATCTGCCTCCTCTAAATCCTCTGTACCCACCTCTTCTTCCACGGGCGCTCCTTGCCTGCCACTGTGGCCCTCCATTTTGCTCTTCACCATTCCACTGCTCCTGTCCATTTCCTGCCCAGTTTGCTGCCATTCCTGCTTGTATTGCTATTGACCCTTCCTCCTCCTCTCGTTTTCCATCTGTGGGGAGGGCGGCTACTGCTGCTGTGACCTTCACTAGTTTTGTCTGAATTGATTTGGCCTCATCCTCCAGTCTTTTATGTACTATCTCTTTTTCTCTCTGTTTGATTCGTTTGCAATGGTGTACTATTATGCTCTGTATTTGTGGCCAACCTTTGGCTTCGATCCCAGCTATTTTATAAAGCGCCTTCTGAACTTCTTTGGGGAGGCCTCGTTTTATTAGGAAATAGAATTGGGAGGGGGATTTTTCCCATGCTGTGCCCGTCTCCGCTCTCCACAACTCCTGCACCCAGAGAATGAAGGCTATTGCATCTTCCTCCTCACCCATAGTGTATTGCATTACAGACTGTAAATCTGGTGTGTCGGGAAACGTTTTTCTCAATGTGTCCAATATTCTTGCTCTTACCGTGTTGAAGGATGCTCCATCATCACGGTGCAATCTAATGTTATTCCGGGAAACCCACTTTCGCCCACTTGGGCCCAGGGGATATAATTAGGTCTTCCTCCACCCACTGTGTATCAGTGGCAACTGTAGCTTACCTTTTGTTGTTTTCCCTGTACTTACCTTTGTTCCCTTTTGACCCAATACTGCCATTCGCCCCATTCAGTTTCTCAATCTCCCATTCCACTCTTCTTCCATTGCCCTTCCCAAGAGTGTCTGTCCTATCCCCACTGATGTCCCACCTGCTACGATTCCTAGTCTCCTCTCCTCTTGTTCTTGCTCTTCTATGTCACACCAGAATTATTCTTCTCTATCTGATGTCATGCCCCCTTTTTCCGCCTCTCCTTCGTTTACTTCCTGACCTACCTCGATTATTCTTTTAGGTGTGTCATTTATCCGGAACAGTATCCCTCCCTCTTCCGTTGACCTGTCAAGTGACTGGGACATTTGCGTCTGTTCTACTCTGGGGGTGCTTGATCCTCCTTGCTCGCATATATCTCTGTCTGGATAATTCACTCCGGGCCATTGTTAACCTCGAGTCTAAGTCTTGTGCAAATTTCTCAATATCTATTCCCGGGGTGCTCACCTGTCCACTCGATCTTGAGCACTCATATAGGGGAGGTGCTGTGGGTTTAGGTGTGGTTGGGGGTGTGGGTTGTGACACATATACTGGGTCACTGTACCCTTCGGCTGGTACTGGTTTTGGCAGGAGGGGATACAATTGTGCAACCTCTATTGGACTCTCCTTCTCTTCCCCTTCCTTTCCGCTAATCTCTGTTGCCAGGGGAGATGAAACTTGTTCTTTTATCGTGTATTTTCACTTGATTGGATGTACCTCCTCTGATAGCCTCCACAGATCTAATATCTCTCGTCTATTGGGTAGTTGTTTACCTTTGTACTTTACAAACAGGCATGTTGCTACCATGTCCAGAACGTTCTTATCAAATGTTTCACCCTTGTGCCATACCTGAGGTAGCCCTTCACCCTTTAATTCCGTGATCCACTGATAAAGGTACTTTACAATTTTCTTGGCATAACCTGGCAAGCTCTTACAAATGTGATCTAGGGGCGTGTTTGCATCCATCCTCCTTTCCACGCTTTTACCTTTACCTGAAGATACTTATATGATAGTACTACACCTTCTAGAACAATCCATTTCTTTTGTGTATCAATTCTGTACCACAGTATTCAAAATGTATCTTCAATTTGTCACACTTAATCTACACAAAATATATAAACCAGTATTACAACACTTATGCTGTTTTATGTGCAACAACCACAATGAGACATTCACATGACATTAACCACAAGACATGTCACATGTAACACTTAACACAGATCTTCCTCCCTGTCCTCTCTGACTCCTGCTATTTATCCCTTTGTACTCTGTTTTCTCCCGTTTCTGTCCCCTTTATATTTCCCCTTCACCCAAGAAAGAAAGAAGAAGTGTTTCTAAATTGTACTACTCCGAGCCTCCTTATATATAAGACTCCTACTTATTACACCTTTTGTATTTCTCTTTTTTACTACCAGTACTAGTCAAGATAGCACTATGCGGCAATGCCTTCCACCCCCTTGCGTAGCTAGGTTCCCGTATTCCTCTTTCGCCTCGTAATCTCCTCAACTCGTCCTAATGGCCATATGCAGAAAGAAACAGAAAGAATATATTAGACCCACAAGATCTCCTTTAACCCTTTTCCCTTTTGCTCTCCTTTGTCTTCCCTTCCCTTCATCTGACTCTTTATACTACCCCTATAGCCCTCCTCTATCTCACTTTAAAGTCACTCACACTTGATACTCACGTGTCTGTCTTGATCTGAGAGCGGTACGATGGGTTTTGCCAAGTGGGACCAGTACACTCTCGCCCTACTGTGTGCGCACGTCTAAGTGTACCGGTTGCCGTAGGTGGGCGGCTCTCTTGAGGGGGCACGCCGTAGGTCTCTGCTGTGGCCGGGAACGTCTCGTGCCAAAAGGAATGAAGGGACAAATCACATCCCGGGGTCACCACTTTAAAGTGAGAGTCCCCCAAAAATGCAAGAAAACACTCCCCAATGAGAGTCAATAATGGACACACTCCGGGAGGGAATGAGACCAAGACCAAGTGCGGGTGAAGGTAAAAAGTAAGTTTATCCAAAAACTAAAATAGGGCAAGCAGAGAACTCTGCAAACTCCGAGAGCGCTCTTCCAGACATCAGGAAACATCCACGTTTTATTACAAAACCACATCACCTATGACGTGGGAACTAGGGATTACATGAATCAATGAGATTGGGCACAGGAGACTGGACAGTATGGATTGTATAATGTTGAATCTCCAGGATTGGAGAGGCTCCACGTGGTGTCACAGTGATGCTTGGAGGTCAGCTGGGCTCATCGGGGTGGAGTGTTAGATGAGGAGATGTTTGAATTGATACATCTTAGCTGTACTGACATTTGCCCTTGTGGCCACACATACTCATTCAGTCTTCACTATAATTCCAAATGCCCTGTAAATCCTACAAGATGTTAATCTAACATCACAAGAGAAATAGCACATAACTCGGGGTGCTCTTATCTCATCATAAAAACACTATGCAATAAAGGGGCTGATTCATGGGTTCAGGTACTCTATCAGGGGGCATATGTCAGGGATGCCTCTATCATTCTGCTTTGTTAGATCTAGTGGGGGACAACTTTATAGTATGTTAGTACAAGAGTAAATATACTGCCACCATGGTCAGTCGGGGTTGGGGTGAGCTTTGATACTATCTGGTCAAAGGGCACATGGCTGGTACAACAAAAGGTGGTGGGATGAGAGACTTGTTGCCTATATTTCTTTTAACCAAGGTCTCGGGTGTGAAACAAGTTTTATGGTGTTGTTGGGATTCTCGGGGCTTAGGGGAGGGCGGAGACCTGGTGCAGGCTTAGTGGAGGGGTGAGAGGTTATAGTTACAGCAGCACATTGTAAATGAGAATAAGGGCCTTTTAGCAGTAAGCCTGATCTGAGGCGGGTGGAAGGTGGAGGCTGCATGCGCGGCGCTGCAGGAGAATACACAGAAAGAGCCCTGTTGTTTCTAGCTCGTCTACTTTACAGGGTTACATACATATCATTTAGAATGCAGGGTACATCGAACAATATGCAAGCTTATGAACATTGTATAGGTTACACGTTTGAGTACCATGTTACAAAGTACATTCTATCAACAACAGTCTTGTAACTTTTCTGTCTTACATTATATACATTGGGAGCAGTATGCAAATTGATCATTTTTGTGAACACACGTGTATTTGAAAAGCCAGGGAAGATTTGAAATGTGCGCCTTGTATTGCATCAAATGAGTAAATCAACATATCATGCAGAAAAAGACAAGATTCATTCAATAATATGGAGTTTTGGCATATGACTAATAGCTTGTGGGCACTGAACATAGGTGAGGATCTTCTTGTTTCGTTTTCTGGATTTTAGCCCCTTAATACACCTTTGCATGAGAGAATTTATAACCTTCACAGAGGGATTAGCAGTATGGGTGAACCTGGGTGGCACACAGGTGTAGAATCCATATCAGTTACTTCAAAAGGAGAACAAGGTTGGGTGGTTATCCACTGTGTATGTCATAAATGTGGGGTCTGCAAGGAGACGGGACATGTTTGTGGAGATGAATTGTTTCCTTTAAACCCAAGCCTTTACCTGGGCATTCACAGGTCAGTGATGGACTGCAGAAGGTGAAAGATACAGTTTTTGTCATGAAGCTTGTTCGCGCCTAGTCTCCCGTGGGAACAGGCCTACTGCAGGGACGCAGAGGGGAGGAGGGTGAGTGAGATGACAGGCTTGCTGTGTGTGATTCTCGAGGGGAGAGCTGCAGCTCTGCAGGCACCCGTTCTCTATTAGGCCTGTGGTACTATGTACAAAATGGAGCCAAGTTGTAGCACAAAATGGAGTCTGGGATCGGCTCTTTTTTCACTGTGAGCATGCATATGGGTCGTCCCGCAGTCATCCTGCATCCCTTGCCACAGGCGCATGGGTGGCTGGTGGACAAATCACAATCCGCACATGGGGTTAGAATGGAGGGGAGGGGGCCTCAAAGGACCTTGCCTCCCATACAACATTGAGTCTCTTCTTACTCAACACAGTACTGAGGTCATGAGGTCTTCTGACCTGCTGATAGATTTATCAAAGCAATAATTGACACCACCTTGCCCAATAATATCTTAGGGCTGTGTGTATCCATCCTGTAATCAACAGGTCTAGGATACATCTCTTTGAGTGGGCAGGAGGGATGTGAGTAGTGCCACAAAAAAGCACAACTGAGAATAATGAAAATCACAATCTTCAATTACATAAGGATCTGGGAATTCATTTCTTTAGAATTCACAGTGAGAAGAATACAAGGAAATATCATATGCAAAACCCTATGTTTGTTCCAAGCCAATAATCAATAGATATTTGTCAATGTTAACGTAATGCAAAGTAGTTGAACCCAATTGATAGTCCCTGTCCAAGGCAACCTTGACTTGACAATGGGAAATGAAAGTTTGCAAAGCGAACAAAGTCACTGTATAACAGATGTAAACCATAGGTGACCCTAAGAAACACCCACTTCTCTGGTCTCTCTAGCTTGGATGATGGGAGAAAGCATTATATCTGACAAGCCATATCCTTTAACAATGGCCACCCTCACCCACCAACCCAAACATGGCTACTAATGGCTTAGCACCTTTTCAACCCACATCAAAGGTGACAAAAATATTAGCAAACTTTATGCAACATTTTCTTTTTAACATCTCAACATTTCCAATATTCAGGGAAGGGTCCAGCTGCGTTCTAGGATCTTGATAGAACACTTGGAACACATTTCTGGCAGTATTACCTGGCCTGGTCTGTACGAAAGTTTCAGGAATCACTCAGAAATATGGAGGCCTGAATACCAATGTGAACAGATTAACAGGTCTCCGAACAGAAGTCACTTTTGCCTCTGAAATAGTAAAAAAAACATTCCTGCGACACATTCTCAGCAACAAGTAGAGACCCAAAAATGGAATGTGAAACTCTATGTATTTTATTTTCTATTTAATGTGATGAGTTTACATATAAACTTTTCACATACAATTTCATCAACATCTTCCCCACTCAAACATTACAAATCACATAAAACATATCATCCAGTATAGCATCTTAAAAACACAGTGGGCCTCATTACGAGTCCGGCAGTAACCGTGCTGGAAATTCTGGCAGGTTACCGCCGGACTCGTATTACCATTCCGCCTCCGTGTTTGCCGGAATCACTGGGGCATTACAACCCTGGTGACCTGGTAATTCCGGAGGTGGAATTCGGTAAATCCCCATTCCCATGGAGTCCCATAGGAATGTGGACTCCATGGGACTCCATGGGATTGTGTAAGTGGAAACACCGGCACCATGCTGTAAAGGTCAGACCTGGCGGGAGTGACACCTCCCGCCTGCAGGACTCTTAATCAGCTGGTCCAGAAAGAACGGTGGTGACGGATATACCACCACCGTTCTTTCCGGACCGGCAGGGTCGTAATGAGGCCCAATATATAAAATAAATGCCCATGACATAAACATACAATGATTCTAATACCATTAAAATAAACATATTTTGTGTAACTAATATTAATTTCTCCAATTACATTTTTTTGACGCTATTATACATACCCTATAAAGTGTCATATGTAAAGAATTGTTTCTAGAATTAAGGCAATAGTACCAAAAATCATTGCTTCTTATTGTGTCATATTCTGAGATGGATTTTGCCAATAGGGACATATATGTTTGGACCCCAAAGTCTGATAGTTAAAGTTCCAATCCCATAGTTAGAGTTTTCTTTCAAACATCAGTTTTAACAGTGTATAGTCCCAAATCTGGCTTCCAGCCAATTACTTCCAATAATTTAAAAACAGCTTCACAATATCCATCATTACCTTTTAATTTCATAACTGTCCCTAACTGGGACAGCAAAGGAAATGTTGGATTAGACATGGCCTAGAGAGACAAGTGACCCTGTTTTGTAAGAACCATTGCTCGCATAGATATTAACCCAAGCTACAATCTCAAAATGTCAATGGGAACGGCTTGAGGTAAACCTAATATTGTTTTCCAAAATGTACCTTGAGGGCCTGAAGCCCCTGTAGATCTTTCAAATACCCTGCTTCAAGCCCCTAAACTATGGCAGGACAAAAGCATTGCTTATATAATCCTATAATGCCATCTAAGGAATAGCCCCCCCTGTCTGCTTAGAAGATTTATCAATCAGCGTTGTGTGTTGCAGGGCCTTCCTACTCCTGGCGCTGATCAACTCATTATAACCTTTTCCAGCATCCGTTTCCACCCTAAGATAAGTGTATTTTCCTGTATATTCAATTTGTCCTTCAGGTGCCAACTTAAGTCGATTGAGAGGCCTAATCGTAAACTGCATCCGTTTAGTTTTGTCCATATTATAGATTAGTGAATTCTCTTTAGCATAGATACACAACCTGCCTACTGACCAAGATAACCACGAAAATGGTTTGGTCAAAAATTACAAGATCATCAGCAATAGGACATTGAGACAACATGAGACACTCTCACACTCGGGAGAAAATTCTGAACCTCCCTCAAGCATATAGGAAGATCCACAAGATACAAGTTGAACAATAGCGGGCCAATACACACAACTCTTTAAACCCCTTATTACTGGGGATAATGGGTGTGGTGGTCCCCCGTTGTCCAACCTCACTTGCTCTTGGGTATTAGTATGCAGGAGTCTCAACATCCACAACAGCCCCTCAGGGTATCCGAAAGTGTTCAACATGTACCACAATTTGTCCCTGTTAAGAGAGTCAAATGCTGGTCAGAAATCAATAAAAACGGCATAAAATGCTGGATATTTCTTATTCATGGCTCTCTCAACTCAACTAGGTAATCCATTAAATGTATATTGTGGGAAGTTGCAGAGGCCACCCGAAAACTAGTCTATCTGTTAAACAATTTGTCATCATCTACCCACTCCTGCACCTCTCTCAATAGGAACGAGGCCTATATTGTCCATGTGACATTGACCATAGAGAGCAAACTATAATGCGAGTGCAAAGTAGATAATCCTTTTTTTGAAATAGGTATCTATATCAATTGATACCAGATCACGGGAACTACTCCTTCTGTGCTGACTTTCTTAAACAAGATTTCCAGTATCGTTGGATTTCATTTGAGCAAAATATTAGCAGGCCCATTAGGGCCAGGGTCGTAGATCCTTTCAGACATCTAATATTTGATTCTATACTGGCTCTGTCTATCACAATCTCTAACCTCCCACCATCTACACTGTCTTTGCCCTTGGCACACTGACCCTCATGATTGAGATGTTTGGTAATGTACTCACACCGCTGCATTCCACCAATCAGGTTTATTGGTCTTTCTATCCTGTAGACTTCACTGCACCCACCATCTCCCATATCCTTCTGTACTTTTCACATTTCATTACCACTATCGCCCTTTGCCATCTTGCATTTCTTCCAGACCATCTCCACCACTTGACCCAGTTACAGTATCTATTCTAGATTAATCTGATCTTACTAGCCACTAACAGAGAATCAAGGACATTATTCTTTAGGTTCCTTAAATCTCTGTGCATTATAGATTTTGCGTCCCTAATCTCTTTCTCTAAAATCCTGCCCTCTTTTTACCCATCAATAATAGCATACGTTCCCTTAGAGAGGGCACTCCCTGCAGATAATTGGTTCAGCAAATCCTCAATTTCATCCCCGAACATCTCATATAATCGTTGGAGATTGCACCCACAAATTTCTCTACAGACAAGTTCACTTTATCAATATTTTTAGGTGACCAATTTTAGGTGACCAATAGATTTGATTGCCTGCAGAGTTTACATCGACATCCCCAATTTTCATGATGTCAGAATCACAGCACATCATAGAAGTGCACAATGTTAAGGCTGCATTATCACTAAAATGGCAGGTTTCCACCATCATACATTCAACTATTGTCATAAAGCCAGAGGTAGCAAAGAAATAATCAATGCTAGCCCTCTTTCTACCACCAGCCCAAGTATAATTCCCGGTCCAATCCCCAGTGCTTCGGCCATTGAGCATAGTAAGCTGCCAGTCCTTCAAATGTCAAGCCACAGTTTTCCCTTCTTATTACCTTTTGTTTGCAGCATATTACTTAATCCATTAACACATTTAGATATGGGGCACACACAGTGAGCATTGAGGTCTCCACCCAATAGGATCATATCCTCATTGTCATCTTCAATCCACTCTCTCAAAAGTGCTGCAATACGTTCCAAAATATCATCAGTTTAGTCACTCTAGGGAGGTTAGTAGATGATTAAAAATAATAATCTACGTGGTTTTCCCTCACGATTAACCATAAACTCAACAGCTGAATATTTTCCATTATTTACAGCAGATTAACAATTTATGCTTTTTAAGTTGTTTGTAACCACACTAAGCTTATTGCCCACCCCAATATCCTCATTGCTTACCATACGGGCTGCCCAGATCAAACTTTTTTGCCAGATATTGGTATATCTGATAAAGTCAATATATATAAATGAGGTTAACCAACACTCCTGTAGTAGGAAAATATCCTTAGACATACAACACACCCGCTGGACTCAAATAGGTGATTAAAACCACATGTACTACTAGTTAAGAAATTACAGAATGATGAGCGAGAAGTTATTTGAGTGGGCATAAGACCTAAGTTCCATTTCAACACTTCAGAAGCATCTTCAGATGAGACATTTCTAGTAACCTTTTACCCACCAATGTTCTTAGTAATGTGTAAGTACTCTGATGACCTGTTGACATCAAGCTTTCATCAGCTGTTGAGGGCACAACTTCATTGTCTAGTTTGCAGCATAATGCTAATAAGTTAGGCTGATGAAATCGTATCATATTAGCAGTGTCAGCAGAATAACAATGAATTTGTGAAACATTGGCGTTTCCAGAGTCCAGAGGTTGAAAAAAATGAAAATCTTTCATGTCCAAAACACGTTATGGCGGGATTAGTTGTAAAACCTTTAGTAAATCAGATCTGTTCAACCTCTTGCTACTGCTTTCAGCCCGTAGATGTGTACGCTTAAATATGTTACTGTTTGCCTTCATTATTGTTCAATTTTTTGCCAAATCTAATGCAGCTTTATCCTCACAGGTGACCTTAGGGCTCTCCACAGCTCCTTTGTGTCTTTCCAAAGCAGAGCAGCTATCCTCTAGCCTAACATGATCATCAACTGATTCAACTTCGCTGTCCTCATCCTCAGGCCAAATGTCTGGGCCATTATTATGACACAGTGAAGTTCAGATCATAAAATCTTACTTATAAAATTACAGAATTGAATTAATCCTACTGTTCATCTACCTTCAACCTCCGCTAACTCTCCCTCCTGGAGTGTCTGACCCTAGCATGTGCTGGTGAATCACTTATCTATGGTGATAAGAAAGAAGAAGAGACTGACCCTCAATTCTTATAGAAGCCAGGTTTTTAGGACAAAATGATATGCCACATTGGCACTTTCTGAAAATTATTAAATAATCTGGTAGACACCAGAGAGTGAGCACAGTGGGAAGTTAGATTGAGTTTATTTTGTCCTACTCATTTGCTCACTGGAACAATTAAATATTAAAACCCAGATTTTTCTCTGGATGTCTGAATGACTAGTCAGAGATCCCTTTTTGTGAGTGGTCGAGTGGTCGACCAGGTGCAGTGAGTTTTCATTTCTTCTTTCCCACTTTCTTCAGGACCCAATACATATAATGATTATTTATGCCTAGAGTCACTTACAGGCTTCCATGGAGCCAACATGCACACCACAACGCTCTGTGGTATTCCTAAAAGTAGAAGAGAACATTTAGTGTAAGTTCCCTTTTCTGAAGCCCTGATGGTGCAAAACCTTGCAGTGTAGAATGTATGTCAACTTAGTCAACACTCACCAATATATGGATATCACCTCCTCTATTTAAAATGGAACATTGTGTGATTTCCCAGGTAGTAATTATGCATGTAAAAAAATACCATAGTCTCAATTTGGTGAAGGCTAATTGTGCCATCTGAATTCAACAAAATAGTAGTACTCCACACAGTTGACAGATGTAGTTTTCACAACACCACCCTCCATTTTATTGGTCAACTTCTCACTGGTCATATCTTGAAAGTGAAAACCAATGCAATTTTCCCCCTTTGGTTCTGCTGACAGTGAGCAGCGGGGGGAGAGGTGCCAATGCTCAATGGTATATCATGCTTATTAGCCATGAACTCCTTATCAGGGTTTACTGTTAAGGAAATTCTTTCTTCAGCACTAGTGTTCTTTCTTCGTAAAATATAGTTGTTAATTTTCTCTTTGGCTTTGCCAGGCATGATAGATCAAAGAGCAGCAGATCCGGTGACACAACCACAATTGGGATATAATGAGGGGTTTTCCTACCTTACAACAGATATTACTCAAACCAATCACAACTTCTTAATGGTTCAGCTGATAAAAGCTTGAACCCAAGATATTTTGGTAGGGTGTAAAGACGCCTTCTTACCGTCATCTCCTACAGACTCCTGCAGACGTCTCACTCCTTCACTTTACTTCACTCCACGACACGCTCTGCACTACCTTGTTGTTTTTAAAAGGTTTTACGTTGCAATCTTTAGATTTCATGCACCTAAGAAATCATTTTGCAAACACCAATGAGTTTATGCTGAAAGAACAAATAAATCCCAAAGAAGTAGTAGTTCACCTCTCAAATCTAACATTGGCCAAAGATCTAGTTTTGTCACTAAATAAGGGTATGACCTTTTGCCCTACTTATACTTTTGACTATTTTAAAATCAATGCTGACCTGTATAAGTTTTGCAGGTGTCTCAAGCTCAAAACATCCTTTGATACAAAAAACACTTGGAAAACTCGAACAGAAAAGGTGAACCCTTCTTCGACAATAGCATCCACTGTAGCGCAAGACATAGTTACACTGATGATTTTAGACATTTCTGACAATTAATTCACCATTCATGATCTAATGAGAGACCAAGGCATAGACCCTTTTCAAACTGAGGACAGTGAATTGAATCTAAAATCAAAATTAATTCCCCAATTACCTCCGGACAATGTGATAGATACCTTCAATAAAGCAGTCAAAGTGGATCTAAAATTCTGAGTATAATCTCACATATGCAGAAAGAAAAGCTGTCCAAGATGCTAAAAATATTAAAAACATTGTCATCAAAATAGCACACAAAGGTGGTAAAATAATCATAATGAATAAAGTAGATTACATCAAGGAAGCCAAGAAAGAACTACATAATGTTAGATACTACCAAATGATACCTTCAAAGAAATTGGACAAATGTGGAAACATCTTAGCAAAAAATGGCAACAATAAGGCCTACTAAGTGAAGAAAAATATCACTACCTAAATGAGGCCTACCCATCATTGGCAACAATCTACTTCCTCCCTGAGATTCATAAGAAATATCTTACATTTCCGCACCTGAGACCGATCATAAATGGAATTGGATCAGATACAGAAAAAAACTCTGAATTCATAGACACATTTCTGAATCCTCTAGACCAAACCCTAGCTTCTTATTTCTAGGACACAAAAAATGTAATACAACAAATTGAAACAATAATGTGGCAGGAACACTACAGATTTGTAAAAAAGGACGTGACGTCATTATACGCTTGTATAGAGCATGAAAAAGGCATAGCTGAAATCAAATACGTTTTAAAATCCAGATTAATGTCCTCACAAAATAATTGTTGAAATGTTGAAATTTGCCTTAATGAATAATATCTTCTGTTTTGATAATCAAATGTATCGGCAAAAACAAGGAACAGGAATGGAAGAAAAATTCCCACCACTATATACAAACCAATTTATGTTTTTTTTTTTTGGAACATGCATGTGCTCCAAATCTTTCACGTAAACTGACAAAATTGGCTTTTGGGGTCCATATATTGACAATCTCCTATTTATTGATTTGTAATGGAGATAAAACCTCTCTTTTGCAATATACTCCACATTTGAACCGGAACAATTTACACAATAAACTGAAAATGGAAGAAAGTGCTGAAAAAATCCATTTTTTAGGGTTCGAAACTTATGATCAAGATAATAAAAATGTATACAACTCTATTGATTAAACCAAAGGCAGGCAATAGTATTCTTCATGCCTTCAGCAACCACCCATCACACACAATACTAAATTTCCCCTGTAGTGAATTTGTTCGCATCAAAAGAAATTGTAGTGAAGAAACACAATTAAAAAAAAACTTCTGGTTCATAGTGATCACACATTTAGAGAAAGAGGATATCAAACTTTCGACACAGGCATAAAACAAATGTATTCCTATAGAATACACATCCATTTTGGTCCTGCTAAAAGAAGGCTGATTTCATAGGAATTCATTATCAAATCTGTCTGCAAAGCATAATTTGCAGAAGGCATTCACATTGCTTTTTTTACAAAACAGAGTATAAAACCAAAAAGAAGGCGAATTTGCCTGTTTTTACCCATGCAAGTTTGGTACCCAAAAGCATGAATTACAAACATTGTTGGTCCCCTGAATGTGAATTGTGCTTTTTGTGAAATAACACAGTTGGTGTCCTCCCAAATGTTTATTATACATTACCATTATTTACCAAGCAAAGTCACACCATTTGTTATCTATTCTCATCAAAATGACAAGGTACTGTTGGACAGTGTGATGTACTCCATTACTCATCTCATATGGAAGATTGTTGTCACACACAAGTAGCCCGATTCATGGAATTATTTGCATGACAAACGCAGATTTGCATGCCCTTCTGCCCGAAAATGCAACTGGAAATTATGCTCAGTGAGCACAGTATGGTAATATTCTGTTAGGACTGGTTCAATTATACCTAGCCGACACAGAAAAGCCAAATTAATTCTTACTAGGGGCCTCATCACAGCCTTGGCACTATCCCAGCGGTAAATGCGCAGGTGTACTGCTAATGCAAATAGCGTTTCCGCAACTCAGTCCGGCACTGTTAGCGCCAGATCCTGAGTTGTGGTAAGTCTGTTACTGCCCATTATTTGTAGAGTCCTAGGACTCTATGCGGCAGCAATGGTGTTATTAACGCCGTCTGCAAATCACAGTATGGAAGTTCCATAGATGGCATACGAGTTCCTACAAGCCCCAGAGACAGATCAAGGGTTTTTATTGGTGTATTAATGGGTACCATGGCGGTCCCCTTCTCTCTCTCATCTCACAAAGGACCTCCTCCCTAACCCAGATATCCCTGACCCCAGTTTACTACATAGAGAATGTTAATCGCTACTGTCTAATCTCTGATTTGCACTGCAAGTGATGGCCGAAAGGCAGGTTGCCTTTCTTAACTATACAATCTAACGGTACATGGAATGCACATGACTCTCGAAAGGGTAACCAGGAGAATGTTGGCAACCTGAAGTGGCTGTTACATTCATTTCTGCAGGCCTTATTGAAATTAATGAAAATAAATTTGAACAATTTGTGACAAACACATACTGAGTAGGTATTTTGTTGAAATAAAGGAAATTCAAAATAAATAGTTGGTCACACACCAATCCTGCAATAGATGTCTCAAGCCACAAGCAGGTTTTTAGTGATGGCTTATTTTCATGCTTTTTCTAAATAGTCTCCCAAAGGAACTTCCTAAAATTGTCACTACGCTATCCAGTAGTTAGAGTTCTACAGGGGTAGGGATTGTGCCTTGCAGACACCTGCTGGATTTGATCTTTTGTCTACCATGGACATATTAACATTTCCCTATCTTTACTTCTCGCTACTCTCTTCCTTAAAATCCACCCACCTTTAGTCACTTCCCCTTACCCTTTATCCGTCCAATGTCTTTTGCTCCTTCCAGAGTTTGCCTCCACCCTTCGATATTTACTCCTCCCTACTAATCACTACTGCTCTCTTCTCTACACTCCTACTCCCTAACCACACAACTACTTCCTCTACCACACTGCTGCAACTCTGCCCAACTCCTCATTTACCCCCCTTTCACTCTTTTGCATACACTTCACAGTCTCTCCTTACATTTGCTCACCTTTCCATCCTCATACTATCACACACACTCACACTGCAGTACCACTTGCACTAACTACCCAATAGCTCACAATCCCCAGAACTATGCTGCTCCTTCCTTCCCCTGCTGGTCTCTTGGTCTGCCACCTTCTCCGACCTCACCTGAACAGCAACTTCCTGCTTCCCTATCTACCTTTTATGCTGCAGGTTCCCATATCCCCAAGTGGGAAAAAGAAGGTAGTGTTTTCTACTCCAGACGGCCTTTTCCAGCTAACCATGCTCCCCTTTAACTTCTGTGGCCATGTAAACTGAAGATACCATCAAAGATTAATGCCACTCTCCATCTCACGACATTGGTTCTTGCTCCCTCTGCATTACTGTCTCAGTGATGTCTGAGTTTTGAGCTTCCCTTTGTTTTCTTACAATGAACATGTGATGTCTGAGGCGAACAGCACAGGTGAAAACAGAGAGTTAATAATGGCGCTAAGTCCCTATGCTAAATTCATGCATAATCAGAAGTTTTCTTACCTAAGGGTTCGGACGTGGATGGATTGCAGTGAGGTGAAGACAGACACAAATGCTAGGCTAAGCCATGTAGATCTGGTCATTGCTGATGGCTTGCACAGTGCTGATTATTTATGCCTATGGAAGGATAGCTCAGTGTGCAACGCTCTTGGAAGCAAAACAACGTGGCACAACACAGGTTCGAATTGCGATCTGCGCTTAGAAACCACTCGATGGTATTAAGCATATTATAAATGAACAATTATAATTATGGCTACCTGGGGCTAAATATAAACTGGTAAGCTAGGAAGGTGACATGAGCTGAGGATCACTTAAGTTATGTGAACGTTGGTGCAGTTTATGGCACCAAGCATTGATCTTCCCACGTCGAGGGAGAATACTAACAGGCCGATTCATGGAATAATTAGCGCGGCGCAAGTGGCCAAAAACGTGCGATTCGCAGTGGAATAGCGAAAATCGCAGTGCAAGTGCGAAAATCGCACGAAAACCAGCGCACATCGATTCATGGAAGGCCGTGCGTGAGAAAACCATCGATGTGCGCTAAAAAAGTGCGCGGCGCACGTTGGCGCACAGGCCATCTAACGGCGTGCGCCAGGTCACAGTGAAAATCGCACAGGCCACAGCGAAAATCGCACATAGCGCGGCGCACACAACAAAAGTAGGCGGAACACGGGGCGTAACACTCGGAATGGGGTCCCACACGCGATTTGGCAGGGTACACGGATTTCAGGGGTGCGCGGGAAGTTCCACACGCGATTTGGCTGGGTACGTGCGCGGGAATTTACACACGCGATTTGGCTGGGTACGTGTATCTCAGGGGTACGCGGGAAATTCTAAACGCGATTTGGCTGTGTGCTCCCAGGTATTCCCTGTACACCCTCCACGGCCCCTGCAGGCAGCCGACACCACAGGGGACTACCCTGCACACCTGCTCATGTCACCCAGCACCCCCACCCCCCAGCATCCAGGGGAAGCCTCCACCAGGCCCCCACCCATGTCTCCCACCACCCCCACCCCCCAGCCACCATGGGCATCCCCCACCAGGCCCCCACTCATGTCTCCCACCACCCCCACCCCCAGCCACCATGGGCATCCCCCACCAGGCCCCCACTCATGTCTCCCACCCACCCCCACCCCCAAGCCACCATGGGCAGCCCCCACCAGGCCCCCACTCATGTCTCCCACCACCCCCACCCCCTCAGCAGTGTGGGGCACCCTCCACGAGGCCACCACCCATGTCTCCCACCACCCCCACCCCCCAGCAGTGCAGGGGCAGCACCACCAGGCCCCCACTCATGTCCAACACATGTCTCCCACCACCCCCACCCCCCAGCATCCAGGGGCACCTTCCACCAGGCCACCACCCATGTCTCCCACCACCCCCACCCCCCAGCAGTGCAGGGGCAGCACCACCAGGCCCCCACTCATGTCCAACTCATGTCTCCCACCACCCCCATCCCCCAGCATCCAGGGGCACCCTCCACCAGGCCCCCACTCATGTCTCCCACCACCCCCACCCCCCAGCCACCATGGGCAGCCCCCACCAGGCCCCCACTCATGTCTCCCACCACCCCCACCCACCCAGCAGTGTGGAGCAGCCCCCACCAGGCCCCCACTCATGTCTCCCACCACCCCCACCCCCCAGCAGTTCAGGGGCAGCACCACCAGGCCCCCACTCATGTCCAACTCATGTCTCCCACCACCCCCCCAGCATCCAGGGGCACCCTCCACCAGGCCCCCACTCATGTCTCCCACCACCCCCACCCCCAGCCACCATGGGCATACCCCACCAGGCCCCCACTCATGTCTCCCACCACCCCCACCCCCCAGCCACCATGGGAATCCCCCACCAGGCCCCCACTCATGTCTCCCACCACCCCCACCCCCCAGCCACCATGGGCAGCCCCCACCAGGCCCCCACTCATGTATCCCATCACCCCCACCCCCCCGCATCCAGGGGCACCCTCCACCAGGCCCCCACTCATGTCTCCCACCACCCCCACCCCCCAGCCACCATGGGCATCCCCCACCAGGCCACCACCCATGTCATCCCACCACCCCCACCCCCCAGCCACCATGGGCAGCCCCCACCAGGCCCCCACTCATGTCTCCCACCACCCCCACCCCCCAGCCACCATGGGCATCCCCCACCAGGCCCCCACTCATGTCTCCCACCACCCCACCCCCCAGCAGTGCAGGGGCAGCACCACCAGGCCCCCACTCATGTCCAACTCATGTCTCCCACCACCCCCACCCCCCCAGCCACCATGGGCATCCCCCACCAGGCCACCACCCATGTCTCCCACCACCCCCACCCCCCCAGCCACCATGGGCATCCCCCACCAGGCCCCCACTCATGTCTCCCACCACCCCCACCCCCCAGCAGTGCAGGCGCAGCACCACCAGGCCCCCACTCATGTCTCCCACCACCCCCACCCCCCAGCAGTGCAGGGGCAGTACTACCAGGCCCCCACTCATGTCTCCCACCGCCCCCACCCCCCCAGCAGTGTGGGGCACCCTCCACCAGGCCACCACCCATGTCTCCCACCACCCCCACCCCCAGCCACCATGGGCACCCTCCACCAGGCCCCCACTCATGTCTCCCACCTCCCCCACCCCCCCAGCCACCATGGGCAGCCCCCACCAGGCACCCACTCATGTCTCCCACCACCCCCACCCCCCAGCCACCATGGGCATCCCCCACCAGGCCCCCACTCATGTCTCCCACCACCCCCACCCCCCAGCAGTGCAGGCGCAGCACCACCAGGCCCCCACTCATGTCTCCCACGACCCCCACCCCCCAGCAGTGCAGGGGCAGTACTACCAGGCCCCCACTCATGTCTCCCACCACCCCCACCCCCCCAGCAGTGTGGGGCACCATCCACCAGGCCACCACCCATGTCTCCCACCACCCCCACCCCCAGCCACCATGGGCACCCTCCACCAGGCCCCCACTCATGTCTCCCACCACCCCCATCCCCCCAGCCACCATGGGCAGCCCCCACCAGGCCACCACCCATGTCTCCCACCACCCCCACCCCCCCCAGCCACCATGGGCATCCCCCACCAGGCCCCCACTCATGTCTCCCACCACCCCCACCCCCCAGCAGTGCAGGCGCAGCACCACCAGGCCCCCACTCATGTCTCCCACCCCCCACACCCCCCAGCAGTGCAGGGACAGTACTACCAGGCCCCCACTCATGTCTCCCACCACCCCCACCCCCCAGCAGTGTGGGGCATCCCCCACCAGGCCACCACCCATGTCTCCCACCACCCCCACCCCCCCAGCCACCATGGGCATCCCCTACCAGGCCCCCACTCATGTCTCCCACCACCCCCACCCCCCAGCAGGCAGGCGCAGCACCACCAGGCCCCCACTCATGTCTCCCACCACCCCCACCCCCCAGCAGTGCAGGGGCAGTACTACCAGGCCCCCACTCATGTCTCCCACAACCCCCACCCCCCCAGCAGTGTGGGGCACCCTCCACCAGGCCACCACCCATGTCTCCCACCACCCCCACCCCCAGCCACCATGGGCAGCCCCCACCAGGCACCCACTCATGTCTCCCACCACCCGCACCCCCCAGCCACCATGGGCATCCCCCACCAGGCCCCCACTCATGTCTCCCACCCACCCCCACCCCCCAGCCACCATGGGCAGCCCCCACCAGGCCCCCACTCATGTCTCCCACCACCCCCACCCCCCCAGCAGTGTGAGGCACCCTCCACCAGGCCACCACCCATGTCTCCCACCACCCCCACCCCCCCAGCCACCATGGGCAGCCCCCACCAGGCCCCCACCCATGACTCCAACCACCCCCACCCCCCAGCAGTGCAGGGGCAGCACCACCAGGCCCCCACTCATGTCCAACTCATGTCTCCCACCACCCCCACGCCCCCAGCCACCATGGGCATCCCGCACCAGGCCCCCACTCATGTCTCCCACCACCCCCACCCCCCAGCCACTATGGGCATCCCCCACCAGGCCCCCACTCATGTCTCCCACCACCCCCACCCCCCAGCCACCATGGGCATCCCCCACCAGGCCCCCACTCATGTCTCCCACCACCCCCACCCCCCAGCAGTGCAGGGGCAGCACCACCAGGCCCCCACTCATGTCTCCCACCACCCCCACCCCCCAGCAGTGCAGGGGCACCCTCCACCAGGCCCCCACTCATGTCCTCCTGCACCCAGGTCCTCACAATCCCCAATCATGTGCGTTATGGTCAGCCTCCACAGCCAAAAGGCCCTACCAAGTAACCCATTCACCCACATGGAAATGGAAATTACATGTTACACCCCCAATGTTCATAAAGCAAATGAACCCATGTCCGTCACACACAATGGTTGCAAATGAATGGGAAAACACCCAACATGACATGCATGAAACCAATGAGATGATACCACACATTGAAGTATGAAAACAAAATTGTATTAAAAAAAATTGAATGCAAATGAAATGAAACAAACTACAATGGCAATGAAAAAAAGATAAGCTGCATGTCCGTCCAAAAGAATCAAAACTACAAATCCAAATCCAAAAAAATGTTGTTCAAAGTCACATTAAAAATAAAATCAATCCGAGAGAGAAAAATAAATGCAAAGACCATTGCTCCATGGAGAATAAATCAAAAATAAAAAAATAAAACAATCCAATGAAGAACTATGTACAAAATATCCAAGGGTCCATGAGCACAACTGAACAAAGGAAACCTACAAAAAACCCTAACTAAAATCCAACTATATACAAAAAGTGGAGCAGTGTCCGTCGACTCCAAATCATAAGAAGAAACAAAGGAAACCTAAAACTAAAGAACTATATACAAAGGCGGCGGGCAAGTCCAGCGGCTCACTCCGTGGTGTTCCGTGCCAGGGCATCATCAAACTCCTCGTCTATGTCCTGGAGGCGGTCCTGTTCCATGGCCCCGAGGGTCCGCAGGGACGACACCATCTGCTCCTCCAACCCACTGCGGATTGCCTCGAGGCACTCGGCCCGCCTCAGGGCCCTCCGCATGGAGTTCTCCGCCCTGACCATCGTGAGCCGCGCCTCTTCCACCCGCCGCTGCTCTGCACCTATCTGCTGGCCCAACCGCAGCCACACGGAAGACACTTCCTGTCCTGGGTCCTCCTGCCCTCCGGCCGATGCCTGCCCCTCCGATGTTGATGGCCCCGAGCCATGATGTCTCCCAGGTTGACTCTGCTGCTGCTTCCGACGCAACTGCCTCTGCCAGCACAACGGCATCCAGGCTGATGGAATCCACCGACACCGTCGTGCACGTGCCCTCCCTGATGATGCCGGCACATCCTCCATCTGCTGTGGTACAGTTGCTGTGGTGTCCACCCTTGCTGGACCTCCGACTCCCGACAGGATGGGATCCCCACCGAGCTGGCTGCATTGGTCAGGGCAGGTCCACAAGGGGCCGTGGTGGCATCTGGGCCAGAAGACGGCAAGGAGAACGACCAGCGTATAGCCTCCACAGAGGAGGAGATGGCTGCCAGATTGGCCGACACATGCAGGAAACCCCCGAACATGGAAGATCCCAATTGGGCCACGTCGGCACGGCGCTCTTCGTGATGATGTGCCTGCTCCTCCTGGGAAGCACGCACGTCATCACGAATTGCACCCGCGCGCATCGCGACCCCAATCAGGACCTTCTCCATACGGACACGGGTCCCCTCGTCCGCAGGTGGAGGGGAGTCAGGTGACATGGACATCCCCTCTACCTGCAGACGGGCCTGGGATGGGGAAGCCCTGCTGGTGCATGGTGGTGCACTCACAGGGTCAGGGACAGTGACATGCACAGGCCCCTCCACGGTGACCTGTGCTGCCTCCTGCCCCTGCCCCTGCCCGAGGATTAAGTTCAAAACCCTCTGCATTGTCCACAAGGCCTTCTGGGGCCTGGGGCCTAAATACCTTCAACTCTCTCTTCCTAAATATCTTCCTTCACGAGCCCTTCGCTCATCCTTCTCCAACTCCCTCATGGTCAGCCGCTTCTCGAAGCAACGAGCTGGGGGTAGATCTCTCTCCGCAGCAGGGGCCTCCCTCTGGAACAGCCTTCCTGCCTCCCTGAAACTTGAGGAGAACCATCTCCGGTTCCGGAAGCACCTCAAAACCTTCCTCTTCGCTTCTGCCTTCTCTCTCCCTCTCCCCTGCTAAACCTGCTTAACTCCCCACTGAATTCTGCACTAAACCTGCATCTGAGCCACTCTCAGCGACCTCGGTCCAGGTCCCAGCCACTCTCCACTTGCACTGCCTCCCTGGCTCCCCCTGCACTGTGGGACTGTCACTGCATCCCTACAGCCCCCTTCCCAGCACTTGCTCTGCACTTACCTCGCACTTGCCACCAGCTGGCCCTTTTATTTATTACTTATTATTTATTTATTTTTTACGCTACTTACCTTGTACCGCACTTCCCCCCCACCTCCTCCCCCTGCACTTTCTCCTTTTCCCCTTACCTCTGCACTTGCGCGATCTGAATGACACCTGGCCTAGTAGGATCGTTTGTCTGTCTTCCCCTTGTTTCCCTCCCTCCCTGCCTCGTCGCGCCTTGAAACACTTGTGTATAGGCGCGTTACAAATATCATATCATATCATATCATATCATAGCAGGGATGCCCCCACCAGGCCCCATGTGTGCCTCAGTGGCGGCCTCCTCCTCCTCTGTGGAAACCACCAACCTGGATGGCTCCTCACCGTCTTCTGCCGTAGCAGGCCCCTGTGGGGGCTCACCCGCCCCTTCCGCTGCAGCCGTGGGGGCATCCCCGCCACCTTGCTCCACAGCACCGTCTCCGCCCTCTTCTTCACTAGCCGCTGCGTAGAGGGAGACATAGAACACAAGCATCAGGGTACTGTTCAATGGTCCCCTAGACAGGAAGCAATAGCAGATGAGTACCACTGTCAAAGTACACTTCCATCATGTCCCTCCACAACACATGGGTCAGTCCAGCCAAAACACACACAGTAACAAGCATGGTGCATGCCATGGACATTTCCATAAATGTCCAATGGACTCTTGAAACATACAATGATATGGAACTCACATGCATCATGGGTCATGCCTATCACATGCACACACTTCACCTCAGTCACATCCATCTGGCCTCATACACCCCAAACACAGCGGATACAAGGGTAACTAGGCTGCATCAGTGAATCTGTGCGTTGTCACACACATGTGTCATGCATCCATGGCATTCACAAGTCACAGACACGCAGGTCAGGCACACAGACATGGCTACCATATATGTACCTGGAATCAGCACCCATCCCTCACCCCCACCCATGTCCAGGAACAGAGACTGGCATGCTCTCATGTGTAAAATCTGCATAGGGCTCCCCATGTGGCATTTAAACACATGCAACAACCATGTGGTTCACACATCACTGGTCGCACATGCATTACCATGATGTCCCTGCACACATACATGCATACATGGCCTATGTCACACATACAGGCAAGTATCAGACAACCAGCACACCGCAACATGCCCTGTCTCACACAGCAATGCTTGGACACTTACCGCTCAACTCCAGACGGGTCTCCCTCTCAAGGATCTGGGCGTGGAGCGTTGGGCGTACCCGTTCCAGGACCCTCATCTGGATGGAACTCATGCGGCCCTGGCCCCCCTCCACGAGGCGCCGGGCCTTCACGAGGGTCCTGGACCTCAAGTCCTCCCAGCGCTTCTTGATCTTCTGGACGTCGCGGGTTGCCACCCCCTCCGCGTTGATGGCAACCACACAGTCGGCCCAGATCCTCTCCCGTCCTTCCTTGCTGGTGTGGGACGATCCAAAGAGGGCATCATACTGCCCCAGGACATGCTCCACCAGGACACCAACTTCGGTGGCAGTGAAGCTGGTGCCCCTCTGCCCCTCTGGCCTGGGGTTGCCACTGGTGCCAGATGTGGAAGTGCCCGACATGGCAACCCCAGAGGCAGGAGTGGGTGGGCAACTGGGTCCTGGGGCTGGGCTGTGGAGCGATGTTATCCCAGTCGGGAGTCTTCTGTTCCAGCAGGGGTGGACACAGCAACTGGACCCCTGCAGATGGCTTATGTGCAGGCACCAAATGGCAGGGCACGGTGGCAGCAGGCAGGCAGGCAGGCAGCAGCAGCAGATGGCACGTGGGAGGCTGCTCGGGGCACTGGGGGGCAGTAATTCGGCCTTCTGGGCAGGAGCATGGTCTTCCGTGTGTTTTCGCGTGGCCAGCTTGATACGGAGTGATTTGGCACGTGAAAATCCTGCACGTCAGTGTGAAATTCGAGGAAAGGCCCTTAGCGCATAAGCGCGTCAGCACGCATACGCGATTCTATTGGACCAAAGGCCCTCAGCGCGTAAGCGCGTCTGTGACGTGACCCGCACGGGTGTTTCCCTCATAGCACGTGATGACAGAGCACACGTGGAAAGACTGCACGTCAGAGTGTCATCGCGTGTAATTGGACAAAAGTGTGCGTACACGCGATTGGCCTATGTACGTGTATTTCAGGGGTGCGCGGGCACTTACACACGTGAGTACATCAGCGCACGTGTATACCGGGGTGCGCGGGAATTTCCACACGCTATTGGCCTGGGTACTGGATTTCAGGGGTGCACGGGAAGTTTCACACGCGAGTACATCAGCGCACGTGCATACCGGGGTGCGTGGGAATTTCCACACGCTATTGGCCTGGGTACTGGATTTCAGGGGTGCGCGGGAAGTTTCACACGCTCGCCTACAACATGCGCAAAGAAACACGTACGCCAGTAGGAAGCAGGCATACGTCGACCCGCGACGCATAAATTTGCGCGCAAACAAAATAACAAGCTCAGACGCCCGGATGAATATACCGTTCCTAGCAGCAGTGGCCGTGGGCTACCAAAGGAGGAGGAGGAGGATAGTCAGGGCCAGAATATTCACACCCAGAACCAGCCTTTTCGGGATGCCTGATGACCAGGTGTATGGGAGGTACAGGTTTCCACCACACATAATACTGGACCTGGTGAGTGAGTGGGAGGATGACCTCACATCACCCACCCTGTGATCCCAAGCACTCAGCCCCCTGGAGAAGGTCCTCAATGTACTGCACTTCTTAGCCATTGGATCATTTCAGCGGACAAGTGCCATAGTGGGTGGGGTGTCACAGGCCACGCAGTCACGCTGCCTACACCAGGTCTTGAACATCATCACTGCACGCCCATCAGTCCGCATGCACATATACCTGCCCAGAACACCTGCAGAAAGGCATGCTGCCGCCCTGGATTTTTACGGTGTGGCACGATTCCCCAAAGTGCTAGGTGCCATCGACTGCACCCATGTGGCTCTACGTCCCCCCAGGGCATCTGAGCACATCTATAGGAACCGCAAGCACTGGCATTCCATCAACGTGCAGGTAGCATGTAATGCCAAGGGAATCATCACCTCAGTATATGCCAACTATCCCGGGTCCACCCACGACAGCTTCTTTTACCGAATGTCCACCCTAAGCCGGGACCTAGAAGCTGGGCGGCATGGCAATACATGGCTGCTTGGTGAGTATGAATGCCACTGCACATGCATGCATGTCAGATACTGAGCAAGGTCACAACCCCACCAATGATACCAATCACCACCTCCACAGGGGACAGTGCCTACCCTCTCAGCCCCCACATGATGACGCCAATTCGGAACCCCACCACGCCACCCGAGGTAAGATATAACACAGCCCACATTGCAACCCGGGGCATAGTGGAGCGCACATTCGGAGTGCTTAAATTACGCTTTCGCTCCCTTGACCGTTCTGGCGGGCAGCTGTTATACGCTCCCCCAGTAGTGTGCAGGATCATAGTGGCAGCATGTGTCCTGCACAACGTTGCAACACGCCGGGGCCTGGCCGTGGACATGGTGGTGGCCCCACTTCCCCAACCACATGCACGGCCGCTGCGCATGGGAGGGGAAAGGGCACGGGGGAGGCAGCTCGTACACAGGTAGTGGCTAATTACTTCACATAGAAATCACACCCCTGTGGAGTGCACACTGCCCTGGCACATACCATCTGACAATCAATGATGACTCAACCTGACACTGATCCTGAATGTCTGGAGAATCAACCGTCAAAACCATATCAGCCTGAGATTGTTCACCTGGAAGTGTTACAATGTGTGCATCCCTACCTACACAGACACCACCAATGCAGTTTCGTGAAAAAACACATTCATGCAGCTAAAATGAATACCCACTTGCAAAATGCAACATGAGGACAGTGCCATGTCACCCAACCCATCCCCAGCACCGCCACACGACACACCGTGCCATGTCATGCTATGTGCAGGTAAACAAAGTAATCCCCACAACATGACACAAGTGTCACAATGTACAGTGTCCCTAATTGAAACTCGCGACACCTGAAATGCTCACAATAATGCAGGACCAACAACACACTTGAGCAGGTATTTAGCAATAACACTTATCAGCCACTGACCCTCAAAACTACCATTAACATGACATTACGAATGTAAGGAATTAGTAGTCTCACCACCTGGAAATGCCTCCACTCCCACCACTTCCAACTGTACAGTGTTGCCGCCATGTAGAGTTGTAGGTGCACTGCTGCCAACATGGACCCCATCTCCAAAGTAGAGGGCCTTGTGTAGACATGAGGAAAGGACCTGCAAATTAGGAGGTAGACACGGATGATGAGTTACACATCAATGCAACATGCAGTGTACAACACAACAGCAATATGCACTAGGAATGTATACACAGTATTGACTAGACTACCCACACATGTAGTGGGAGTCCAATGTCACCATGCACGTCAATGTCACTTGGGCACACCCTTTGCAAGCCCATGGAAACGGGAAGCAGGAGGGGTGTGTGTGACAAAAACCCAAGCATCTGAACCAAATACATGACAAGCCTGCATGTGCCCAGCCACAATGTAGCGTATGCCCACAGGAGCCACAGAAGGCAACACATTGTCCCAAAAAAAATAAAAATAAAGAAAAAAAAAAATCAAAAATGGCCATTAATGGGCCTGGGGGGGTTGGGGAGGCCACCCAGGAGGTCCGAGGACAGGGTGCACACCAAAACCCACCTGTGTGGATCTTGGGAAAATAAACACCTCCATGGGCTCATGGCCCACACGGCTACCCTATTGTGGGAGTATCACTGCTGTCGCTATTATCACCCTGTGCAGCTGCATCCGGAGGTGGTTGCACTATGGGAGGCAGCCCACGCAAGGCCCTAGTCTGTTCCTCCATGGCTGCAAGCATGCGGGTGTGGTAGGTCTCGTTCTGGAGGATGAGTGTGCGGTGGTCCCCATGCAACAACTCACAGGATGCCCGGACCTCCGCCCTAGTTGCCTGCATCTCAGCTGAGAGCGTACGGGTGAGATGCTCCAGCTGCTGTTCTGTCCTTCGGTTTGTTGAAGCCTCAAGCTCAACAAGAGTCGTCCTGAGGTGAAGGAGCTCCTGCCTCAGGGCTTCCCTGTGGCCCAGGGACTCTATGGAGATGGCTTCCTGCAGAGTCGCCAGTGCCGCCCGCCTGTCCCTGTTGGACGCCAACATGTCCTCCCTGTGTGACTGGCAGATGGAGTCGGTTGCCTGCTGTAGTCGCTCCATCAGCCTTTCGGGGGGGACAATGGAAGTGGCCACCCTATCCATGGCCTGAGCCATCATCTCTGATGATGCTGCCTGTTGGGTTGCCATACCGTAAATGGATTGCTCCCATGCAGTATTGCCAGGTGGTATACGGCCACCACGTCGGCGGGCACCACACCTGTCTGGGGCAAGGCGAACTGCGCCTTGCTGTGCCGGCACTGCCTGAGGCTGCAGGACTGCATTCCCCCTCTGATCTGCTGGCCCAGGAACAGGATCAGATGTCGCAGAGTGTGACCCTGCATCCGTAACCAGCAAAGGCGTAACTGCCAACACTGACATCCCCATTGAGGGTTCTGACCCTGGTGTAGGTGGGTGGGACAGAACAGAATCCCTCCCAGGAACACTCACCTGCGACGGCACGTAGGTCTCATCATCCGAATCAACACCTGAGTACAGCTCGGGGGAGGTGCAGCCAGAGACACCCCTTGAGAGCACGACCTGCAGCAGTTGTGGGTTCTCACCCACCACCACACCACGTCCCTCACTGGTGGTCGGTCGGCCCTCGGACCACTCCTGGGTCTGCACCATCTCCACAACCCCAGCAGTATCTGGTGCGTCTTCCCCTGCAAAGGCATAAAAGCAAACACATGGAAACAGGCATTAGCACCATGACACACAATGAGGGCTGAGAAGCAAGAGAAACAGTACTTGATTGACACATGTCCCACATGACTAAAACCCTCCCATGCATGCACCCTCACTGCGTATGAAGGGCAGGCAAAGGGCACACACTGATGACACCAAGATGGAAGATGAACACATTTTCTGCATGCTGCCTGGCAGTGGCATCACACATTGGCCTGTGATTGCCAGGTGAAATACACATGCCATCACACAGATGGCATGTACCATTGCTATTGAGTGAAGATGGAGAGGAGGGCAGCACTTATTCATTCAGTCCAGTTCCCGCATGTAATAGCTTTTCTAATTCAAACAGGTCTGATTTTTCACCTGGAGCTGCCAGTCCAAAATGGTCCGATTGCACAGGGACATGTGTGAACAAATGATATCCAGGTAACAAAGTCACTCCACTTTACCATAGCCATGTCACACATGTGACTAGAGGACTGAGAAATGCCTAGTAAAAGTGGTGGAATGCAAACAATCTGCCTGAATGAACAGAGAAAAATAAGCAACAATGTTGTGGCAAGGTGACACTTCAAGGGCAACTGGCGTGCTGTTGGGCTAGATGTCTACTGTTGGCAGAAGGGATACTGCTATGGCCAAATACTGCTGCGCAGAATGTATTGCATGAAGCACATGGGTGACCCAAATGACTCAGGCGCACACACCCACACCTGGCACACAAACAGAAGCCCTCACACACACACCATGCACATGGATGACACACACATGCATGTGCACTCACCGGACAATGCCTCATAATCAGGCAGATCTCCCACGCCTTGGATCTGTTCCTCCGTGACGTAGGTCCCAGCGACTGACTCATGTGGAGTGAGTTCCATGTCTTCTACTGGAGACCCACCTCCAGTCACTAGAGTTGCGGCATGACTTGAGGCCAGCTTATTCTTTGCCCTGCGCTTTAGGTCATTCCAGCACTTATAGCAATCATTGGCTGTGCGCCTCATGATTCCAAGGGCACCAACGATGTCCGCAACGGTCTGCCAGTGTGCCTGGCGTTGTGCAGGTGTGGTCTTGGATCCTGCAACAATGACCATCTCGTTATCATGTGCGGACACATACTCGACAAGTGCATTCAGTTCGGCATCCGGGAAGCTGGGCTTCCTCGACGGGCCGGACTGTGTAGCCGTGTCTGGGACATCAGCCTGTGCCGGACGAGTACTCTTCCTCTTCCGCTTGGAAGGTGGTGGTGATCCTGAGTTTCCTGCGCCGCTCTGGACACTAGGGGCAGGAGCCCTGGTGGACTCTGTATCAGGAGTGTGGGATTGCACACTCAGCATGGGAGTTGGTGCAGGCATTGGCTCAAGTGTAATGGTGTCAGGGGGAATGTCAGCAGGATGGACTAGGACCGACACTGTCCTGGCTGGGTGTGTGAGAGCTGGGGTGGATGGAGCCGCAGCTGCCCCTGCAGCCTCTCCACCCTGCCTACTTGGGGCAGCAGATGACCTTGCTGCCCCTGATCCACGTGGCCTGATGACATCAACGTGCACCAGCGCACGTGTCATAGGCCTGCTGACCTGGAAGTCAGCCATGGAGTCAGCCAGGTCTGGTGCCACAATGGGCTGGTCCAACAAGGGCTGAGCATGGATGGTGTCAGCCACATCAGCCTCAACCAGGGGGGGGGGATTATGGGTGCCCTTGACTGGTCCTCCACACATGGGGGGACAGGGTCACCCTGCAAGTAACAACCACGTCCCCTACCGGATCCACCACGGCCACCACTTGTGGCTCGTCCACCTTTGCCACCCTTACGGAATCCTCGCCTCCCAACCATGGTACTGATGTTAATGTGCGTATGGGCAATTGGGGGTCAAAGGGGTTGGGTACCAGATGTGACCCCTAGGGAAAGATGACGGTTCACGCAACGCACAGGAAGCCCAAAAAAGGGAGATGACGTGCACGCAACCCCTCCTAGACCACGTGTGCGGAAAAAAAACCTTGCACTACGCTGTGGCACCCAGTAACACAAGAATGAACGTATGCGTGTCACACGCAGCCTAGAATGACCTCTGAAGGGGTAGGCTACACACGGGGCAAGCACAGATGTTAGATACGTGCGTGACTCACCGTCTGCCAGGAAAAAGAGTGTGAAAAAGAAGTGCATTTGGTTGGCAACACCCCCGCCAAAAGAAGATTTGTACGCTGTCTGAGGAGACAGGACAACAGTAGAAGGGAAAACTGTTTGAGGGAACAGGCCCAGGAAAACCAGAAAAAGAGAAAAAAGAGAAAAAGCTATCAGAGGTAACAGGGAGTACGAACTTGAAACGCTGTGAAGTAAATCGCGTGTGAAACGACAAGAAGTACAGAATTTACCCACTCGCTCTCCACGAAAAGCACGTACAAGGAAATGGTGTTCTACACGTACCTTTTATGCAGGCCCATACATCCAGCGTCACTTCCGTGTGTACGCGCTAGGGCCATTTCCACCAATTACAGCTTTGTCACTTCCGCGTGTACCCGCTGTATCCACCAATTACACGCTTTGTCACTTCCGCGGGTACGCGCTATTTCCAACAATTACACGCTTTGTCACTTCCGCGTGTACGCGCTTTTTCCACCATTTACATGCTTTGTCACTTCCGCGTATACGCGCTTTTTCCACCATTTACATGCTTTGTCACTTCCGCGTGTACGCGCTATTTCCACCAATTACACGCTTTGACACTGGGACGTGTCTTTCATTTTTTTAACATGCAACATTTGAAACGTGTGCCATATTCAACGTGCACGTGACTTCATAGAACCGCATACGCTGGTGACCTTTGGGCCAATGAATGTACAGACGTGTGCTGACGCGCTTACGCGCTAAGGACCTTTCCTCGAATTACACGCAGACGTGCAGGATTTTCACGTGCAAAATCACTCCGTATCAAGCTGGCCACGCGTTCACACATAGAAGACCACGCTCCTGCCCAGAAGGCCGAATTACTGCCCCCCATATCCCTGAGAACGCTCCCACCTGCCATCTGCTGCTGCCTGACTGCCTGCTGCCCACATGCCCTGCCATTTGCTGCCTGCACATCAGCCAGGGGTGCTGTTGCTGTGACCACCCCTGCTGGAACCGAAGACTCCCGACTGCTTTTCCATCGCCCCACAGCCCAGCCCCAGGTCCCAGTTGCCCACCCACTCCTGCCTCTGGGGTTGCCATGTCGAGCACTGCAACATCTGGCACCAGTGGCAAACCCCGGCCAAGGAGGCAGAGGGGCACCAGCTTCACTGCCACCGAAGTTGGTGTCCTGGTGGAGCATGTCCTGGGGCAGTATGAAGCCCTCTTCGGAAGGTTGCGCGCCGACAAGGAAGGACGGACTCGGATCTGGATGGACATCGTGACTGCCATCAACGTGGAGGAGGTGGCAGTCCGCGACTACAAACATGTCAGGAAGCGTTGGGAGGACTTCAGGACCAGGACCCTCAACAAGGCCTGGCGCCTCCTGAGGGCAGCGGATGCTAAGGGGCGCCGGGGCCACTTGTTGGAAGATCAGATGAGGGTCCTGGAACGCATATCCCCAGCGCTCCACGTCCAGGTCCTTGAGAGGCAGACCCGTCTGGAGTCGAGCGGTAAGTGAACATGCATACTGATTGTAAGCTGTGCGTGTGGTGTGCCAGGAGTGTGCAGGTTGAACCTGTATTTTTATGTGGGCAAGTAGGGGGGGGTGTACAGGGCCGTGAGGGTGACACATGCGAGGGGTCTCATGTGTGACACATGGATGGTGCTTGTGTGTGTGGGCTTGCATGGCACAGGATGTGGAGGAATGATTGTCAGGTGTGATATGGATGTCGATGGGAACACTGCGACAGTTGGCGGAGGTGTACACATGCATGCAAGTTTGGTGGTGTGTGTGCATGTGTAGTGTACTCCCTATGTTGCATGTGATGTGTGGATGACCTTTGGCTGCTCATGCTGTTGTATGTGAATGGATGGTGCTGGCTGTTGCAATATGCCTGTGGTATGGCTCATGTGTGCAAGTTGAAATGACATGTGTGTTGGGTATTGTGATGCCATGTCTGAGGTTTGCCAATGCCACTCATGTATGACTGTCATGTGTGTATGAGTCCATTGGACAGTGCCCCGATGCCTGTGTTTTCTTTCTCCCTGTCTGCAGCGTCAACTGATGAAGAGGGAGGAGAAGGTGCTGTGGAGCACAGCGGCAGGGGTCGCACCACCAGCCGGAGACGCAAGGCCCGGATCCCCTCCCAGGTTCTGATCTCGTCGGGGAGTGAGGAGTCCGGTGCCGTGTCCCGGCCGCAGCTGCCGAGGGGAGGTCCAAGAGGTGGAGGTTGGAGTTGGACTCCTCGGCAGCAGAAGGGGCAGCTGGGACCCCACAGGGCCCAACGGAGGAAGATGGCATGGAGTCATCCAGGTTGGTGGGGGGTTTGGAGGAGGAGGAGGCCGTGCAAGCGACAGAGGCGGGGTCTGGAGGTGGGGATTCCACTGGTGCTAGTGGTGCAGTGCAGGATCTAGGACAGGAGGCAGCACAGGCCACCGCGGAGGTGCCTGTGTGCAATCCTGTCCCTGCTCCTGTCACTGCATCATCTTGCACCAGAGGGAATACCTACCTCCAGACCCGTTCTCACGGAGGGGATTGGCTTACAACACCTGGCCTTCCTCTCCCTGCGGATGTGGCTATCCTGCACCAGGTTGAGCCTGTCCAGGGTGGGGTGGTGTTGCGTCAACGGGCCATGCGAGTTGACCTGCAGTCTTTTCATGATGAGTCTGCACGTCTTCTTGCATGGCTCGTTGACTGCGTTGACCCACTGGGACAGCTCACCAGGGCTGGATTCCTCCGTATCCTGGATCTTGTTCCGACCCCCTCCTCCACGGAACCCCCTATGCCCCAGTCGTCCTCCATGCCATCTTCCCACCCATGTGTCACCTGGGTGCCCTGTGGAGATGCCTCCGACCGTGCGGCTAGGCTGGTGGACAACAGATCCCTGCCACAGTCGGGAATCGGACGTCCAGCAGGGGTGGCCACATCAACGACTGCACCCCAACTGGAGGAGGATGTGCAGGCACCATCGGACAGGGCACATGGACAGCAGCAGCTGCAGCAGCAGGAGGCTGTAGGTGGGAGCCACGATAGCTCGGGGCCTTCAACATCGGAGGGGCAGGCTTCGGCCGGAGGGCAGGAGGACCCTGGACGGGAAGTGTCTTCCGTGTGGCAGCGGTTGGGCCAGCAGATAGGTGCGGAGCGGCGGCGGGCGGAAGAGGCGCGGCTCACGATGGTCAGGGCGGAGAACTCCATGCAGAGGGCCCTGAGGCGGGCCGAGTGCCTCGAGGCAATCCGCAGGGAGTTGAGGGTGAACATGTCGGCCTCCCTGCGGACCCTCGGGGCCATGGAACAGGACCGCCTCCGGGACATAGACGAGGAGTTCGATGATGCCCTGGCCCGGAACACCACTAAGTGAGCGGCTGGACTGGCCCACCGCCATTGTATATAGTTATTTAGTGATAGGTTTACTTTATAGTTTATTTTTATTTGGAGTCGACGGACACTGCTCCACCTTTTGTATATATTTCCATTTTAGATAGGTTTTTTGGTAGGTTTCATTTCTTCTGTTGGGATGATGGACCCTGAATACTTTGTACATAGTTGGACTTTGGATTTGGATATTTTTTTTACTATGGATATTTTTTTCCATGGAGCAATGGTTTTCATTTTCTTTTTTCCCTTCATTTCCTTTTTATGGACTAGAACTTTGGAAGAAATTTTTTAGGATTATCATTTATTGATTTTAATTTGAAAAGGGACAGGCAGCTTGATTTTGTTTTTTTTTTACTTGTGTATTTTGTTTCATTTTGATTGCCATTACTGTTGTTATTAATACATTATTTGGATTTTTTCATTCTTCAATGTGTGGTTTCATCTCATTGTTTTCATGCATGTCATGATATGGGTTTTCAGGTTCACTTGCAACCATTGTGTGTGTGTGAGACACATGTGTTGATTTACATTGTTTCCATTGGAGTAGTATCATGGGTGCATGTAATACTTGGTTGTGTCTTTGGGCTGTGGTGGCTGGCCATGAGGCCCATGATTGAGGATTGTCAGGGCCTGTGGGCAGGTGGACATGGGTGGGAGCCTGGTGGAGGGTGCCCCTGCACTGCTGGGGGGTGGGGGTGGTGGTAGACATGAGTGGGGGCCTGGTGGAGGCTGCCCCTGCACTGCTGGGGGGTGGGGGTGGTGGGAGACATGAGTGGGGGTCTGGTGGAGGCTGCCCCTGCACTGCTGGGGGGTGGGGGTGGTGGGAGACATGAGTGAGGGCCTGGTGGAGGCTGCCCCTGCACTGCTGGGGGGTGGGGGTGATAGGGGACATGAGTGGGAGCCTGGTGGAGGGTGCCCCTCAGTGCTGGGGGGTGGGGGTGATAGGGGACATGAGTGGGGGCCTGGTGGTTGCTGCCCCTGCACTGCTGGGCGGTGGGGGTGGTGGGAGACATGTGTGGGGGCCTGGTGGAGTGTGCCCCTCAGTGCTGGGGGGGTGGGGGTGGGAGACATGAGTGGTGGCCTGGTGGAGGCTGCCCCTGCACTGCTGGGGGGTGGGGGTGATAGGGGACATGAGTGGGTGCCTGGTGGAGGCTGCCCCTGGTGGCTGGGGGGGTGGGGGTGATAGGGGACATGAGTGGGGGCCTGGTGGAAGGTGCCCCACAGTGCTGGGGGGTGGGGTGGGTGGGAGACATGAGTGGGGGCCTGGTGGAGGGTGCCCCTCAGTGCTGTGGGTGTGGGGGGTGGGAGACATGAGTGGGGGCCTGGTGGAGGGTGCCCCTCAGTGCTGGGGGGGTGGGGGGTGGGAGACATGAGTGGGGGCCTGGTGGAGGCTGCCCCTGCACTGCTGGGTGGTGGGGGTGGTGGTAGACATGGGTGGGAGCCTGGTGGAGGCTGCCCATGGTGGCTGGGGGGTGGGGGTGGTGGGAGACATGAGTAGGGGCCTGGTGGATGCTGCCCCTGCACTGCTGGGGGGTGGGGGTGATAGGGGACATGAGTGGGTGCCTGGTGGAGGCTGCCCCTGGTGGCTGTGGGGTGGGGGTGATAGGGGACATGAGTGGGGGCCTGGTGGAGGGTGCCCCATGACTGCTGGGGGGTGGGGGTGCTGGGGGACATGAGTAGGTTTGCAGGGTAGTCCCCTGTTTTGTGGGCTGCCTGCTGGGGCCGTGGAGGGTGTACAGGGAACACCTGTGAGGACCCACCCAGCCTAATCGCGTGTGTAACTTCCCGCGCACCCCTGTAATACACGTACCCAGCCAAATCGCGTGTGATAATTCCCGCGCACCCCTGTAATACACGTACCCGGCCAAATCGCGTGTGATAATTCCCGCGCACCCCTGTAATACACGTACCCAGCCAAATCGCGTGAAAAACTTCCCGCGTACCCCTGTAATACACGTACCCAGCCAAATCGCATGTGATAATTCCCGCATACCCCTGTAATACACGTACCCTGGCTAATCGCGTGTAAAACTTCACGCGTACCCCTGTAATATATGTACCCTGGCCAATCGCGTGTAAAACTTCCCGCGTATCCCTGTAATACACGTACCCTGGCTAATCACGTGTAAAACTTCCTGCGTACCCCTGATATAAACGTTACCCGCTTTGCGTTCCTTGTTTGCCAGCCCTGTAAACTGGTCCAGGGTTAGCGCATCCCTTTGCGATGATTTAGCGATTTTGATGGCTTTTCCTTGCGCGAGGGCGTTCTTGGGGGCGACCCTGGCGCTGCTGCAGGGTCGCTGCGATACTCTGCGCCACGGCTGGTTTGGGAGCCTAAAATCCATGAATACGCTGTGCGCGGAAATCGGTTTTAGTGCACGCGCCTGGCGCAGACGATCGCACGTGGACACTCTGCGCCAGCCGCTTGCAACACTTTTCTGCGAAATTCTATGAATTACCCAGTAAATATTGAACCTCTGTGCTGCTATTTCTAAATACAGGCTATGGACATAGTGATACATCTATGCTCAGACTTACCATTAGGTCTCCCCATCCTTTTTGCTGTTTCAGGACATCACCATCAAGTCTGTTGTCAAATCGCTAATTGTTGGAAATTCGTTTTTTATCCAATAGAGGCAAAAGGAAACCCAGCAAGCAACAAGGGGCACCATACTATGAGGGTCTCACACACAGCAAGGATGCTTATGACTATAAACAGGTAATTGCAGTGAAATAGCCTTTGTGAGTGGCCAACTCTGGGTGAATTAACAGGTGTGACATTTGGTATTGTAGTTCATTTAGCACAGAGCACTATATTTGCCTACAAATTGTGATCACTTTCACCTCTTTATGCTAGGATTTTTGCTTTTGATGCTACCTTAACAGGTTGATATGTCTGCCATTAGTCTCTACTGCACTCTTCTGCCAAGAACAAATTGCAGCACATTCTGGGGGAGACGCCTAACTTCATAAAACTACATCAAATTAATATTTGGACATTTTAACAGTGCTTATTAAATATCAATCTTCTAGATTATAGACTGCCTGACTACATTTCTATCAATTCCAAAGATGTCTGCTATCTGTAGAATCTCCGAAGTGAACAAGATGCGATAGGATCAATGATTATTTCCTGCAAGGGCTATTGTATTTATTATCAGTAAATGACTAAATACCATTAATGAAATAAAAAAGGCACACATATCAGCTTTACACGATTAATATCCCAGGTCTACCTCATTGCTCCCCCTGAGGCCTCAATAGCTACTTTAATCTCGACTAAAGGTGTGAATCAGATATTACTTTAGCACATATGTCTATTGGAGAAATATTTAGCTGGATCTGATCATCAGTAGAAATAAGAACACCTAGCAATCATCTGGAACACAATTAGGTGGCTACTTCTACAATAGTGAACTGTAGGAATGGCAAGGGCAGAACTGATTAAGAAATACAACTGTGTCCAAAGTGTGAAACATAATTAAGGTATATAACTGTTACTTTGAAAATGTTGATAGACTGGAAGACATTTGGAACTTGTAACTCTAATATTGATTTGAAAATATCCAAGATTATGAAAGAAAGCCTATTATTAGATGAGCCCTTCCCCAATATCTGTACTGATCAAGGCATGAAGCAAGATGTGTGAGAATCTATGCTGATCGGTGAAAGCACACCCATCTATTTTTCTGACAATGGAAACAGAAAAAATACCAAGAAATAATGTTTTAAACTACTAGAAATACTAAGAAAAATAAATAAGAAACACATTACACTTGGATGGCAAGGGAGCAAACAGAGATCAGTCAACAGGGTAAATGCCGGGAAGGGACAGATAACGAAAAACAAAGTCAATTATCTAAGAAAACAGAAACTGGTTTGTTAAATAGGTAAGAGTTCAGTAATAAGGTCCTTTCCAGCAGCAGTGGGATGTGTGAAGAATCCTGTGGATCCCTTACTGAAACCTTGCCCAAAATCTCCTCCCAGGTGGCCAGGGGAGGGCAGATGCTTCCTGATTCCAACCCTGTGGGTGGTGTACTGGTGGGGGATTACCTTGGTAGAGACAATGCCCAGGGTAATGAGGAGATTATGTGGGGTGAGACACAGTATTTTTCCTCTGAAGGGAATATTCTTACCACTCTGCCAGAAGAGGTTATGGTATATTGCCATTTTAATATCTCTCAACCTCTTGTAAAATCTAAGATGGTAAAACCTAAGGTTGTAACATCTAAACCTATTATACTAAAAGAGAGAATTATTTTGGTCCCTAAAAGTAAATGGGCCTCATTACGAGGTTGGGGGGAGCCTTGCCGGTAAAAGTCCAGGTCCCGTGAATGGACAATTACCGGGGTATTTCGGGCCAGCCGGACTGGTAATTGTCCTTTCGCGAGTGCCGGAGCCAGTACATCCCCATTCCAATTTGAGCACCATAGGGCTCAATGGGGATGCCTGTAGCACCGGCACCATTTATAACGGTGCTGGTGCTACAGGCTTGCTGTGCTCGCGGGTGCCTTTCATTCCACCAGGACAAACCTGGCGGAATGAAAGGCACCCGCGGCACAACTCTGAGTTTGCCGTTCCAGACACAAAGGTACCTGTGAGCTTACCGATACCATTGTGACCGGACCGGCAACCTTGTAATGAGGCCCATTGTCTTCCTCAATACCAAGGGTACACTACAAGAAATAGTGAAAGTGTTGCATTCTCTACACCATCTTCCTCTAATAACGTTGAAAACTACAGCTCCTCTGTTAAAATTACTAAGGGAATTCAATCTACCATTAAAAATACACCAGAAGTCGAAAATTTGAACTTAATAAAATAAACTACATGTCCCAGAATCCTTGAGGGACTGAGACGAAGAAGAGCATGTAGATGTAGAAGGCAGGCAATTAGGCAATTTACATTAATGGTTTGCAGCTGAAACCAATTTTCCCACCTATGAGGCATAAAAGGTTGAAGCAGAAGAGGGAAGAAGAAAGATGCTGGACGGCTGGCAGTAGTAGCAAAAAAGAAGGTCACGAGGCTGGCAGTTTATGAGGAAGTGTGATCACCAAAAGGACACAGGGACATGGTGACAGCATATTTCATCAGCAAGTTCTGAGTGGTTCCTGTGTTCACAAACCCTGCCTTGCTTTGGATGGACTGAGAAAGACGTCCTGAGAGAGAAGGTGTTCTCAGGTGTGCCTAGTGGGTGTAATTGCAGAGCCATGACCGTGCTGAAGCAACCCGAGGCCCGTAGCTGGAAGCAAGCCGAGGGACAAAGGAGTAAAGAAGTGTTGTGGCCGGTGCTGAGACATATGTGCTGCAGATGGGTGTGGGTCCCAAATGGGCCCAATGCTGTAGTGAAAGTGGAAGAAGTCAGGAAAGTGAAGCAGCCTGCAACTGCTGAGTTCCTGAAGCCGGTGAGTGAAGTTTGGCATTCCGGTTCAATCCAAAAACCTTGCCGGTAATTGTTACCAGCTCTGAAATGAATTGCGTAAGAGTGAAAGCGAGTCTAAACTGTTTGTCATTATGAAAAGTATTGCCAACAATGGAAATGTATTACTCACACTAAAAAAATCAGAGTGCTTGCGTAAGAAGAAAACCATTTTATTTCACATTGTTGAATTCATGATGTTGCCAGAGTGGTTACGTGCCCCTAATCAAGAAAGGAACACTTACTTAAACATTCCCAAAAACCCTAACGTTGACTTTCCTAATCGTCAGAAGTATTTTCTACATTAAAGGAAGGTCATGGGTGGCCAATTGTGATTCCCAACAGGGTTAAAAAATTATCTCTATTAATAATATGTGGGAATACAAGCACTTACATGTATGTAAGGTTAAAGATCCCCTTTAAAAAGTGGTTGCGTATGCCTAAATCTGTTTTCCTTTGAACACCAAACCTTGGAACATTAAAAACAAATATTCTTTGAGCATATAAGTTGTACTAAAAAGAACAAGCATTACCTAATCTAAGAGGCAAAACCTTTCCTAAGTAACGCAAGCCCTGTTTAAATCTATCCACCGGATTTTCTGAGTTCTTAAAAGTCCATTGTACTCTGATACAAGTGTGACATTGTTACCAGAAGTTGGAAGGGTGGAAATACAGCTACAAGGTAGCTAGTGGAACCAACAAGGTGTGAATAAAGCTGGAGAAGGGAGCTGGGTTCTTAGAAGAATATTGAGCAAAATAATCTGCAATGCTGAGACTGCTGAAGTTGAGAGGTCAGTCTTGCAGCAGAAGCAGGTAATACTTGAAGCAGAAAATAAGGCAGACAGAACAGGCATAGAGGCTGCCCTTGTCTTGGAGTATAGGAAAGGTAGTGTGTCTTGCCTAACTGTAGAGGTCAAAGTGTCTTGTCTTTAAAATGCCTAACCATCCTGAAGCATAAAAAGTTGAAGCAGAAAATAAGGCAGACCGAAGATACAAATAGGCTGACCTTTTACATGGAGTGTAGGAAAGAAGAATGCCCTGCCTACCTGTAGAGGTTGAAGTGTCTTGTCTTTAAAATGCTTAAATATACGGAAGTATAAAGTTGAAGCAGAAGTACCAGAACTGTGGTTGTGTATAATATTGTCAGTGGATGTTATATTGAAGTTGATTGAAGTAGTGGCATACTGTGGAACAAAGGAGTCTGTTCCCACAGTGACAGTAGTAGAAGCAAGATGAAGCATCCTGACAATTGTACCAAATACACAGTGGAGGTCATTAACACTTGTGAAGTGGGAGAAGGTGAAGTTGTTAATCCATTATTTGAACTGTGGCAAAGCAATCTTGGAAAGAGGTTATCCAGCATTAACATTGGTGCTGTTTTACTGGCTGGAATTGGAAGGGGATCTTTTTAACTGAAAGCTGAATAACTGTTACCTGTTGATTTTTATTTGATGAACTTCAGTTTTACTTGGAACTTACAAGAACTGTTTCAAGACTTTCCTTTTCCTTTTGAACATTTAGGGATGTTGACCTTGAACAAACCTGGGGAAGGGATTTACCCAGGACAGGTGAAGGTCATCCAAAATACTGGTAATTTGTTGTTCACTCTTTTATGTTGTTTTTTACTTTGAATGTTTTGTTATTTAGTGTGAGGGCCCGTTTGTGTACTGTAGGAGTTATTCCCTTAGCCTTTGGATTAGGTAAGGAATGCCCTGATAGAGACGTCCCAGTGAATGGCCAAGTGAGAATCATTCAGCGAATCAAGCTACTCACTCTAGTGAATGGCCAAATACTAAGGAGTGTGAGAATCATTCAGGGGCACGGCCTACTCATCCCAGTGAATGTCCCAAAACTAAGAACATTAAAACCCATCACAGGACTCATCCAACTCACCACAGTTATAAGGGAAAGAACTGAGCAAGTGAAAGCCATCAAGAGACACATCTCAGTCATCCCAGTTATACGAGAGAGAACATAACCCTTCATGGCACTCGTCCTGCTTGTCCAAGCAATACAAAAAAGAGCTGAGAGAATGAGATTTATTACGGGACGGATCCATCTTGTCCCAGTGATATGAGAGAGAACCAGCAGAGTGAGAATCATTACATGACTCATCTTACTCGTCTCAGTAATACACAAAGTGGTAAAAAGAATAAGTATAACTTTTAGGTCTGCTATAATAGTGCCAAAGAGAAAATCAATAAACCAGAAAAGGAGAAACTTGATATCAAAAATCTTACTCATGTGGAGCTAAAGAACCATAGACATATGGAGAACAGGAACAGCGTAAAGAAGGATTCTACTTAAACAAAGACATCAGAGAAAGTGAGACTTTCAGAGACACTTCAAAAAAGCACAGTAAGATAAACTGAATGGACAAGATCACCGAGGACGAGAAGTCTACAAAGTCAAGAGAAAGGGGAAAAAGTTACTTGGAAAAATCCCTATCTAAAAATGATATACTAGGCTGGGGAAGCCTATCCAGGAGAAGGGGGTCATTCTCCTAGTCTTTTGTTGTTTTGTCTTAATGGTAGGGTAAATGCAGCTTAGTTTTTGATGGAGGACAGACTGTTTGCTTTGGACATCACAACTGATGAAGAGCACCCTAGTTAGTTTTCTTAGGGAGGGAAATCCATAGATTAGGGATAGTGAGGGCTTTTTATTTATTATTCCAATAAAACCTCTACAGGAATGGCAAAAACGGGTATGTCCACTTCTTCTGACCTATCACAATGTCCACAAAGATTTACAATGCCACAGTAAGAAAAGGCTAGACTGGCTGCACCCAAATTCCAGTCTAGCTAGGTAATTACACTTATAAGGATTGCTTTATCAGTGATGCCCAGTAAAAGAAAAGTCCAGACACATTATGAAATGGCTAGACTGGCTGCATCAAAATGCTTGTTTAGCCATGTAATAACATTTATGATGCTTACTTGATTATAGATGCACAGAAACGTATGCCATTCCACTGTAAGAAATGGCTAGACTGGATGCACGCAAATTGCCATTCTAGACAGGTAAACACACTTATCATGCTTACTGTATTATAGAAGCCCATTAAAAAAGTAATGCCAGAGTAAACAACAACTAGACTGGCTGCACCAAAACGCCAGTCTAGCCACTAATAACACATATCATACCTGCTTTATAATGGATGCCCATTAGGATTTACCATATCAACCCCTGCCCACCCTCCCCACACATCCCCTTGTGGCAAGGTCCTGGACAAGGAAGAGTAGGGCTAGGAGTAATGAAGATTACTGGTAAGTAATCCAGGTATTAAACACAAGCACTCTCACACCAGTAACTCAATCTCTTACACATGCACCCATTGATCATGCATTGACAGATCACACACACTCAGCAACACATACATCTTGCATTCACACACATATCATAATACACATATACACACACACCCCGTTTTATGCATGCAAAAACACACGCACACGCAAACACACACACACACACTCTCTCTCTCTCTCTCTCCCTCTCTCTCTCTCTCTCTCTCTCTCTACATGTTCTTACCTTTTATGAATCTGTTGCTCCGAGGAACTTCCCTGCATGTAGACTTCCAACTCTCTAATCCACAGAGCAGGAATGCTAGTTCCTGTCATGCACAGAGTGGATGGGTCAGAAGACTCCATGTACTGTGGGGTGGGGGGGGGCCTTGGACTTCAAAACGACATATGTAGTCACTCTGACTTCAGAAATAATTATTTCCGTTATGGAACCAAACCATATCCAAAATTCTGTCTTTCTGAAGTCTCCCCCACCCTCTTGGACATGTGGCAATGGGCCCCCTACACTGTGGGGGCTGCAAGGGCACATGATATGCCAATGATCTAGCCAGAACAGACAAACGAGTATCTAAAAATGCAGCAATGGCGGGAAACCTTGTGAAATCCTACAGTAGATAACTAAACCTGTCTCTTCCAAAAAGCCAGCAGAATGGTTTCTTTCCCTTTAATTACCACTACTCAGAGGACCTGGCCAAATCCAGCCCACCTATAACATGAGGGGGTCAGGGCAAAGGTGCCAGGTGATCAACCAATATGTGTGGCCCTTAGGACTGCTACTCCGCCCATACCACCCTGGATTTGTGAGGAACAGTCAAGGGACATGTACTGCACTAAACCAGTAAAAAATCTATTTGGGGTTTACTATGCACAGAATGTCAATTTTAGGCCTCTATCCTGGTAACCTGGAACAAAGTAACCCCTTAAATACAAAATGACAGAGAGCAGGACAACAAAAAAATACATTGCTACAGCAATGGCTACAAAAAAAGTATTCTGGGTTAGCAATAGGGTACAATGGCATGCACCCTTGTGATGCCAAAACTAAAGTACTGCAGCCTCCAGCCCACTCGCTAAAATCATATAGGCTGATAGAATCATCCGAGTGCATAAATGGGGTGCTTAGCAAGCACCCATGGAGGGGCGTGGCCGAGCTCATGGAGTGAGGCAGCAGCAGAGCTGAGCTACCGTCCTGATTCTTGCATTGATCCTTGAAATTGCTTCCAAAGGCAATAATTTCTGGCAAATAATCACTACACCAGTTAGAACAAGCGCTGCTGTGCCTTTCCGGCGAAGACCTGAAGAAAATCAGAGCCTGCATACACCGAAACGAGATTTGCGAACGGACCCCGGGCGTCCCACTGTAATGGCGGCCTAATCGAAGCTGAAGGCTCCAGCGGGGGAGGAGCCTATTCGGACGCTGTAGGCCTGAGGAATACCAGAGACTGCCACGGCCCAGATCTGTGAACCGCCGATGCCGAGAGACTGAGGAGGGCGCAGCAGCCCTCCGAAATAGCCACACTTTGAAGCCGCCACACATTGAGCCTGTCTCGGCCCACCCCACCCGGCCACACAGCAGTTGGAGGTGCAGCAGTGCTGCCGTGCTACGGACCTGCTTGAGTATCCCCCCAGCTGCCGCACCGAGGGAGGAAACCGCCGGCAATGCAGATATATCGCTGGGGTAAGGACCAACACACCGTCCTTCCCCTGCAGCATCCACGCATTCTGTTGGTTCCCCGCGCAAACGAACATCGGGACCATGACAAGGTCTCTGTATCATGAGTGAAATACTTGGAATAGCAGGGTTTCCTGCCGGGCGCACACTCAACAGAACACTAACGCTGGAGCCCAGATTCACTTGCAGGCAAAACCTCTGAAGGCCTGTGGGGGTGCTGTGAAACCACGGATAGAGCTTTTGGAATGCAGCACTGTTCGCGCCCTCAAGAAAAGCTCCCCACTCGAGGGGCCTCATATACTGGGCCGCAAGGGTCCCAAGGACAATATCAGACCGAGGTGTCCCCCTCCTCGCCAAGACACTCTCTGGCAGAGCACTGCCCGCCCTTTCCTCACGGCCGGTGGGCGGTTTGGCGGGAAGTCCCAGTTAAGTGCAGTGCCCCGGGAGAGCTTGGAAGCACTGGTGGACACAAGTCACTAGCGTCCAGGTAATACAAGGCCTGACATCTGGGCGAAGGATTAACGCTAATGCGAGGGCCCATCACGAAACGCTAAGGGCTACTTGCACCACGGCGAGCTAGAAGCCTGCTGGAAAACCCTACGCAACACAGCGCAAGATGTCCACCGCACGACACGAGAATAAGTCGGCTTCAATTATGGCCTTCTTTTCTGGGACAAAGCCCAAACAGCAACTCCAACATGAAATTACCACGCAAACGGAGCCACCCCCAATCGAGGACAACCCTAAAAACACTGAGGTACTGCAGGCTATTGCGGCACTCCAGACATTTATTGAGACCAAAATAGGCAAATTCAAGGCCGACGTGCAGCTCATACGCCAAGATGCCCGTAATCTTACAGATAGGGTGAGCAAAGCGGAGGTGAACTTGCAGGACACCACGGATACCGCCACAGACTTGAAAACCAAGGTAACTGAACTAGAAAGGCAGGTTGCACGACTAGAGGCGAGATCGGAGGAGGCAGAGGGGAGGGCTCGCCGCAACAATATACATATTCTTGGAATTCCAGAGGAAATGGAAGGAACCGCCCCAACAGAATACGTAGAGTCCATGATACTTCAGGAGATTGGGCCCGGCAAGCTCACACAGGGATTCTCAGTCGAGAGAGCTCACCGATCTCTTCAAAAAAGACCCCCACCAGGATGACACCCACACCCGATGACTGCAAAGATTTTGAATTTCTGTGACAGAGACGATACTTAAATTCTCAAGAGAGGGAGGCGAGATCAAACGGAATGGCTCCAAGATCGTCATGTATCCTGATTATACCCCCAATGTGCAGCGAGCCAGGAACTCTTTCATACCAATTAAAGCCTGATTACGCGAACTCAATCTCAAATACATGTTCATGCCTCAAGATACTTTACAAAGGGAAGGCGGTTTTCATGGAAACCCCAGCTGTAGTCAACATGTGGCTGGAGCATAATAACCTAGCCGAAGGCGATGAACGTACTTTAGGGGCCAAAGGTCTAAGCGGGAATCAGAAATCCTACGAATGAAACCTCATCATGTTACGATACCTGAACATTGCATCTACAAGGTGATACTCCGTTGAGAAGGCAAATGTGCTTCTATGGGCGGGAGCTCAGACGATCACACATGGGCACTATCACAACCCACCCCGTTGCAACCAGTGCCGGCCTGTTGCCAGCGCTACATCCGCATCTCACGTCCTGGATAGGCCAACGGGAAGCGGAAGCCCCCAAGCGTTGCCCTCCCAAAGCAGCTGCTGGGGGCAGTTCACAGTTGTTCCATGTTGTTAACACTAACGTTAACAAGTCTCCACTTTCTAAAGCAATTCAGTCACTAAACACATGGGAGGTAATAGACGATCTACCAATACCGATCAGCCGTGAGGGGAGGCGTCCAAAATACAAAGCCAACAGGAGGGTGAACCTGTTCGGCCGGGAATGAACACTCAAACTTTTCTTTGTACTAACATGGCCACACGCATCAAGGTTGTAACCTGGAATGTGTGAGGTCTGGGTACCTACCTTTGTTGCAACAGGATTAAATCCTACCTCCACAGGAAGAAGGTGGGACTGGCCCTCCTACAGGAAACCCACCTAATGAAGGAGTCCATCGCAACGCTTCAGACACACCGGAGAGGGCAGGGGTTTGGATCCACATACTCCAGATATGCCAGAGGGGTGTTCACTTCACATGGATTAGCCCCATATCCCCTTCCAACTCAACAGAGCTGAATCAGATCCAGAAGGAAGGTATGTGATATTGTGGGGCCACATCGAGCAAACTGAAATATGCATTGTTAATTCATACCTCCCCAACAGCAACATACCAGCACATTTAGACCTGATGTATGCCAAGGTCACACAGTATAGGAACAGATTGTTATTTGGGGGGGGAGATTTCAACTGTGTCAGCAACCCAGAACTTGACAGGCCCACCCCTCTCCCCGGGGGCACGTCGGCATCCACTGCAGCACTGAATGCCATGCTGAATCGCCTAGACTTAATGGACATCTGGCGGGAGAAACATCCAAGAGACCGGGGCTACTCCTTTTTCTCATCCCCACATAACCTCCACACCAGGATTGACTACATTTTCACTGGCAAAGAAACCCTACCCCAGATTGACATGACACAGTACTTGGGCCAAACCATCTCCGATCACTCCCCCTTAATAATAGAATGGAGCACCGCAGGGTCCAGATCTCCAATACCCACATGGAGGATGCCCACTGAAGTGCTAAAAGACCCAGCATTCAGAGACGACCTCAGGGAGTCCCTGGAGAACTACATAAAGGAAAACACGGATAGTGTTGACCATCTAAGCACATTATTGGAAGCCCTGAAAGTAGTTACACGAGGGGAAATCATAGCAAAGGCAGGGGGAATCAGGAAGCACCTGAGAACCGAACTGGAGCAACGGGAAACCGATATTGAACAGCTTGAATCCGGCACCCGAGTTTCTCTGCAAGCAGAGGATGAGCTCAAGCAAAGTAGAGCTGAATGCAAAAAGGCTTGGGACAGGCTAGCCAAGTTTGATTATACTACCAGGACCAACAGGGCACACACCCAGGCGGACAAACCCGGCAGACTATTAGTCTGGTTGTGCAGAAAAGAGCACCCCAGATACCCGACCACATCCTTGAAAGGTGAAGACGGCACACTAAACCAGACCCAACAGGGCATCAATGACACTTTTAAGCAATTCTATGCCCAGCTGTACTCCCATGACTCCCAGGTGCCCTCGTGTGAGATATCGGACACCTTGGAGGAAATAGGTTTGCCTAAACTGCCGCTCGCACACAAAGAAGCCCTAGACGCAGACAACACCAAGGACGATATAACTGAGGCGATCAAGTCCCTGGCCACGTGCAAAGCCCTGGGCAGCGATGGGCTGCCCACGGAATTTTACAAGACTTACGAACCTGAGTTAACCCCGCTGCTGCATGAGGTTTTTCAGGAGGCTTATGAACTGGGGATCCTACCTGAGAGTATGCGTGAAACGCTAGTGATTACAATGCTTAAACCCAACAAACCTGCTGAAGATTGTGACTCTTACCGCCCACTTGCAATGCTCAATTACAACGTCAAGATTCTGACAATGATCCTAGCTAAGCGGCTTTCCAGGGTAATAGGAGGGGTGGTGCATCCTGACCAAAATGGCTTTGTACCAGGCCGCAAAACCACTGTCAACCTCCGTAGGCTCCAACATGTTTTGTCTCAAACCAACCTAGACAGGGGTTCCTACGCTCTGCTCTCCTTGGATACCATTAAGGCATTTGACTCCATCTTCTGGGAGTGGCTGCTGGCAGTGCTTCGTGAATTCGGCTTTGGAGAGAAATTCATTAGGTGGGTTAAGGTCCTTTATACTAAACCAAGGGCATGAGTGAAATCCGGATGGCTTATCTCTGCAGCCTGGGACATACAAAGGAGCACTAGGCAGGGTTGCCCACTCTCCCCCATGCTTTACATACTTGGGCTCGAACCTATTGCCATCTAGTTCAGAAAACAATTTTTTGATGCCGGCATACGGCTGGACGGGACAGATCATATAATATCCCTGTATGTGGACGATGTCCCCATCTATATAAGAGATCCGCACCTGAACGTCCCGACCATGCTGGAGGTCCTTGGCAACTTCGCCAAAGTATGGGGCATACAATTTAGCAGAAGTAAATCCTGCCTCTTCCCATTGGGAGGCCTCAAAAGTAAACACATGGATGACCTGCCTTCATTGGAGGTGAATTGGCGACTCACCACATTCCGCTACCTTGGAGTCAACATTTACCACACGTATGAACTCATGCATGAAAATAGCACAACGTCAGTGCTGCTCCCTCTACGCAAGTCGATAGGGTTCTGGTCCCGACTACCCCTGTCCATGATGGGAAGGGCGTCCATCATCAAAATGATTGTTCTCCCCATATTTCTCTACGGATTTCAAAATGTGTTCTACTATATTAATGCTCCCTTTTTCCGACTACTAGAGAAGATACTTAAAGACTTCTTATGGGGGAAAGGCAGACACAAATTGGCCCTATCCACATTAACCCTTCCGCACAGACAGGGTGGCATTCAACTCCCTGACCTGGAGAAGTATTATTTGTTAGCCCAGCTCAGCTTTGTAGCCAAATGGCTGGCTGATGACATCACTCCTGAAACGGCACTACTGCAGCACTCAATCGCCCCAATCCGGCTGAATGAACTCATCTCGGCTCCCCAACACCTCACTGGCAGGACCCCTTTGCCGCCCTAGGAAAACAAATTTGGCTTAGAACAAAATCGCTTCTCCACCTGAAGCACGCATATACCCCGGACATTCCGCTCCTTTCCGACTTGTGCCAGAACAGTGTCGATCTAGCGACCATTAGATATTGGGAACGGCTAGGAGTGTACACCTGGGGGGACTTATATAACGAAGGCTCCTTCCGAGACTTCTCCTCCTTACAATCCGAAGATGATATGCCCAGTGGGCAATTCCTTTGGTACCTAAAGATCCAGAAACTAGCGCGAACCAAATGGGATACTTGGCCTGAAGAGCCCGAGTCCAACACTTTGTGACGCTCCTGTAGAGTCTGGGGGAGGGGTGGAGACAGTGTCTCAAATATGCTGTCACCTCATAGACAGGCCTAATCCCCACAGCCTTGAACTAAAACTCAAATGGGACGGAGGCCTGGGGTGAGAAATGACCGATGGAGAATGGGAGAGAGCACTGGCGTTCCCTAAAGAGGTTTCTAGGAATTCAAGATTCAGATTGATCCAGCTCAACGTACTGCATCGCTCGTACCTAACACTGCACAGAATAGCGAAGATCTACGAGCAACCCCAGCATAATTGTCCATGGTGCAACAGAGACAAAGCAAACCTAATGCACATGTTTTGCGAGTGCGTCAAGGCCCAACAACTCTGGGCCGAAGTTGAGCGAACCTGTAGGAGAGCTGGCATGACCGGTATGAGTGGACCCCTAGAGAGTGCCTCCTAGGGACTTATCCCAGATTAGCTAAAATCAAGCACACAGTAAAGCTCATGGACCTGGCATGCATCCTCACCAAAAGGACCATTGCCATGGCGTGGAGGTGACCAGATGGCCCACGCTTCCATGCATGGCGTAACAAACTGGAACGCTGGGTCGGGCGGAGACTTTGGCCTTGGAGGAAGGCATTGCTAGGTCCCCTGAGGATGCGAGTCAGGCACTTGATGCTTGGAAGGCCCTCACAGGGGCTCTGTTCCACCCCTCCAATGACGACAAATCCCCTTGAATGATTCACCCCTGTGCTTACTGACCGATTCATCACAAGACCCCTGAATGGACCACTGCCTGAATATACCTGGTCCCCCCTCCTTTTGGACTCCTTCCTTTCCCTTCCCGTGTTGACCCTCTCAAAATGAACTATTTATCAACCACTTTTTCTGTTGTTATTGTTAAATGCTTCATGTTGAAGTTGTTTATTGTTCATTAAATGACTGGCTTATATGGACAAATGTATCCTATGCTGCAGTTGGCACCCACTGCCACACTGCTGTTGTGCCTATTATAAATTCCAATAAAGAAAAATAAATTAACAAGCACCCATGAGTCTGGGAGCCATAAGGGCGACCTAGAATCATATACTTATGTTGGTTGTAAAATGATTGCAATGCAATGGGACTTTAGTTGAAGTTCCACTGGCCACCAAAAATAGGTTAGTGTTCCAAAAGATTAAATGGTGAAAAAAGCAAAATGTTTGAGGGGCCCTGAAAGGGGCCCTAGAGTCCTCAAAATGGAAATATTTCTGTCTCAAAAGGCATGATTTAATAAGTATTCTATTAGTGATTGGCTGTATAATTATCCATGTGCTAAAATATATAATAGAATAGGATTATTCTTTAGTGACGTTGAGAAACTATTAGTGCAATGGAATTGTGAATTCCCGCCTCTAAATTAAGAATCCTTGTGGTTCAGCTATGATGTGATTAATGTTAAGTGTGTGGTTTATTTAAGCCTTCAAAGAGATACAAAATAATGATGTTATGTTTGCTCAGGAAGACCACATTTGATTAGCCACAAAATAGCACAGCATCGCCAATTTCCATTAGCGTCACTTTGCTGGCAATACCACACCCCACGAGGTCGTGTTAACACAAAATTTCTGCAATGCGTCAAAAAGCCTGACTCCATTACACCGAGTTATAATTGCACGACACGATTCAATGACGTCTAATTAGCACTACAAGTGGGACCTGGCTGGGATATTCCTGTGGAACCAAGTTAGCCCTGTCTTTCAAATGCATACGCTCCGTTGCTTCCCGGAGCTAGGCTCACGCTGAATGAATACCCTAATAAGAGGAAACGCAATGATGTTCTTTTTACAAGCATTGTTATAGGCATTTTCCAGACCTTCACTACTGGCAAGCTGTTGCAACCATCTGCCCAGGTAGTTTGCTAGCTGTTGGCATGTGGTGATGTGGTGCTCACGTCACATAATACGTATTGGTGTTATATACCAGCTATTGCCCTAAAAAATTCAGGCATTCACAGCATTAACGCATGTTCCCATCTCCATATATTGTCATCAATACATCAGGCATGCACACCATTTTCAGACATTACCATCAAAATCCTGGATAATGACACTGATGTGAATGATTGCCATAAAATGGCAAAGCTGCTATTCCTAAGTACTGCCATCTCTGGGTTCCCCATGAAGAGAAAAAGCTGGCGGTAGGCAGAAGAATACCACCTGGGGCCAGATTGCAGATACTTTGCTCTGGTGCAAAGTTTTCGTAATCTGGCCCCATAATGAGAAGAGCTAGAATATGTTTTAAAGCGCAGCAGCATTCAGAAAATAACCTGCCAAGTTACAGTCTGGTTCTGGCACTAGTCTAAGGACAGAGCCAGGATTTAAACTTTGACACTTCACAGCATGTAATTTGGATACAAGACCACCCCTTCAGCATAAAGCATGTTTTCTTTAATTGGATGTAATCAATATGCCATCATACAGACCCTGATTGCCCTGTTATTGCAACACTCTGTGGGAGAAGGTCAAACACTAGCCCTGTGTTGGGACAGTTTTTCTAAAGTCCAATTAAGGGCTTCATAAAACCATCTCTAAGGCAGTACAAAACTCAACTCTTAGTATAGGGCTGTACCACCTTAGAAGATTTGGTAGCATAGAAAGAGCAGCCAGGCTTTTTTGAGGAGGGAGAGAGGGCTGTAGCTTGGTACAAAGAAATTGTACCATACATATGGTCCAAAGAAACATTGAAACACTATACCCCTCATTACATGTGAGCCGGTCCGGAAATAAGGTTCCAGTAACCACGTTATTGGCACCTTTTCCTGATCGGCTCACTCTGAGTCTGCCCATAGGAGCTGTGAACTACTGGCAGGCCTGACTAACAACGGTGCTGGTGCTTCAGTATTCCCATTCCCGTGGAGTCCTAAAGGATATCAGGCAGCAGAAACTGTAAGCCAAGGTTGTCAGTACCAGCAACCTCGTAATGAGGGCCTAGGCATTGTAAAAATAATGATTTATTATAAATACATGTAGGACAAGATAAATCTTCAGAAAGGTAAGCACTATAACATATCATATAAATAACATTGATTAAAACCAATACAATACTTATGGTTTACAAACCAAAGAATAGCCTTATTTAGATTACAATAAGCAGTCAGCAGTCAGGTGAGCCAAACCTATAACACCTTCAGAATGGCATAAAGCTATTTTTGGGGAGTAAACACAGGTTAGATATACTTTCAGAATTCAAGGGCAGTAGACCCTAGTGGTCACAATATACAGGATTATTCAGTTATAGACAGACTTAATTAGACTGACACTGTTACAAGAGTCTCTTGCAACATCTGTAACGTTCTTCTATTATGAATGAATACAGTTAAACACCAATGTTACTTTTTAGAACACAGTTCAGAGGGAGTAACTTAACTTTTATACTTTCTAGAGGGGCCTCCAGCTACTCATGGACAAGTAAGAACCGCATGAAACTATTTTAGAAGTGCACTACAGCAATTCAGGGAGTAATTTGACATGTACTCTTCTAACCACACATAGGGTGACTTCAGTAAAGCAAGTAAAAACACTCAGCAATACTACATTTTAGAAGAGCATCAGCTATTCAAGAGCAGTACAAACTATTGCTATCTAAACAATTACATTATTTGTATTACATGAATGCAAAGTTTAACCAAGGATACTTTTCAGAAGTGTAGGATACAATTCTAGGGAGAGTAAGAACTCTTACAACTATTTTAGGCATGCTTTAAAGCAGTACAGGGAACGCATACCCTAATTATACACGTTTAGAAACACAGAATGTATTTCAGGGTAAGTAAGTAACCTATTATATTTTTAAGAAGGGCATTAAGAAAGTCATGGGTAAGTATTAACTACAAAATTGTATTTACAATCCACTGAAGCAGACCAGGGAAAGCAAAACGAATGATACACCTTAAGAATAACTCACAGTTATTCAAGGAAGGTAAACACTATTGGTAAGCTTTTACACTCATTCAGTTAAGAATAATAAACATTACCAATACATTTTTAAGAAGAGTTGAACACTATTCAAAGTAAGGAGACAAACGTATATACTTTTTAGAAGGGCAGGATACAACTCAAAGGAAAGTTCTAACTTTTAGACACTTTGTAACATATTCTATTACAGAGAAACAGTTACCATACTAACTTCTTTACAAGTAAGTACTTTCACATGTGTTATAATTTCAAGACAGAAGCCTTATCTTTTAAGGTCCCTCCCTAGAGAATTAAAAAGGAAAGCCCAACGGTGCAACCTAGCCTAAGCCCAAAAGTTAAAGGAAACTATACCTCACCTAGGGACAAGGACATGTAATCACCAAGTCCAAGCACAATGTTCTGGGGTTGACACAGGTCAGGAAGATTTATCATGAATATGAAATTCTTACCTGACACACAGAACATATTGATGCTAACAATTGTTATTCTAAACAGTGCCTGCTATCACCCTCTGGAGGTTACCATCACCGAAGCTAAATGCACTCAATTTACAGGCTCCGAGGGATGAAAGGCTGAGATGGCCAGTGATCTGCATTATGAATGGAGGTGGATCTCCTTCACCATCATGACACTCAAACCAATCTATACACATTGCATCTTCAGTTATTGCTTGCGATCAATATGGCCCCCTAAGAAAGATGCAATTGCTAAACAAGCCATGGTATCAGCAATGGACTGACTGTGGATAGGAATCTTCATCACATTGACAGGGTAATTCATAGAATTTCGCTGAAAAGTGTCGCAAGCGGCTAGCGCAGAGTGTCCGCGTGCGATTGACTGCGCCAGGCACGTGCGCTAAAACCGTTTTCCGCGCACAGCGTATTCATGGATTTCATGCTCCCAAACCAGCCGTGGCGCAGAGTATCGCAGCGACCCTGCAGCAGCGCCAGTAACGCCCCCAAGAACGCCCTCGCGCAAGGAAAAGCCATCAAAATCGCTAAATCATCGCAAAGGGCTGCGCTAACCCTGGACCAGTTTACAGGGCTGCCAAACAAGGAACGCAAAGCGGGTAACGTGCATATCAGGGGTACGCGTGAAGTCATACACGCGATTAGCCAGGGTACGTGTATTACAGGGCTAAGCGGGAAGTTCAACACGCGATTGGCCAGGGTACGTGTATTACAGGGGTACGCGGGAAGTTTAACACGCGATTAGCCAGAGTAAGTGTATTACAGGGGTACGCGGGAAGTTTAACACGCGATTAGCCAGGGTACGTGTATTACAGGGGTACGCGGGAAGTTTAACACGCGATTGGCCAGGGTATGTGTATTACAGGGGTACGCGGGAAGTTATACACGCGATTAGCCAGGGTACGTGTATTACAGGGGTACGCGGGAAGTTTAACACGCGATTAGCCAGGGTACGTGTATTACAGGGGTACGCGGGAAGTTTAACACGCGATTGGCCAGGGTACGTGTATTACAGGGGTATGCGGGAAGTTCAACACGCAATTGGCCAGGGTACGTGTATTACAGGGGTACGCGTGAAGTTATACACGCGATTAGCCAGGGTACGTGTATTACAGGGGTACGCGGGAAGTTCAACACGCGATTGGCCAGGGTACGTGTATTACAGGGGTGCGTGGGAATCATCACACGCGATTAGGCTGGGTGGGTCCTCACAGGTGTTCCCTGTACACCCTCCACGGCCCCTGCAGGCAGCCTACAAAACAGGGGACTACCCTGCACACCTGCTCATGTCCCCCTGCACCCCCACCCCCCAGCAGTGCAGGGGCAGCCTCCACCAGGCCCCCACTCATGTCTCCCACCACCCCCACCCTCCCGCCACCAGGGGCAGCCTCCACCAGGCCCCCACCCATGTCTCCCACCACCCCCACCCCCCCGCCACCAGGGGCACTCTCCACCAAGCCCCCACCCATGTCTCCCACCACCCCCACCAGTGCAGGGGCACCCTCCACCAGGCCCCCACCCATGTCTCCCAACACCCCCACCCACCAGCACTGTGGGGCACGTGGCCAGCAGGCAGTCAGGCAGCAGCAGATGGCAGGTGGGAGCGTGCTCAGGGCTCTGGGGGGCAGTAATTTGGCCTCCTGGCCAGGAGCGTGGTCTCTCGTGTGTGAACGCGTGGACAGCCTGATAGGGAGTGAAATCCCACACGTCAGCAAAGGCCCTTAGCGCGTAAACCCGTCAACAGCATATGCGCGCCTATAGTCACCTGCACGTGCAGGAAATTGTTGCGTGACACGTCCCAGTGTCAAAGCGTGTGATTGGTGAAAATGGATGTACACGTAGAAGTGACAAAGCGTGTGATTGGTGAAAATGGATCTACACGCAGAAGTGACAAAGCGTGTGAATGGTGAAAATGGATCTACACGCAGAAGTGACAAAGCGTGTGATTGGTGAAAATGGATCTACACGCAGGAGTGACAAAGCGTGTGATTGGTGAACGTACACGCCGCGTAAGTGACGCTGTACGTGTGGGCCTGTATATAAGGTACATGTAGAACACCATTTCCTTGTACGTGCTTTTCGTGGAGAGCGAGTGGGTGAATTCTGTACTTCTTGTCGTTTCACACGCGATTTACTTCACGGCGTTTCCAGTTCGTATTCCCTGTTACCTCTGACAGCTTTTTCTCTTTTTTCTCTTTTACTGGTTTACCTGGGCCTGTTCCCTCAAACAGTGTCCCCTTCTACTGTTGTCCTGTCTTCTCGGACAGCGTACACATCTTCTTTTGGCGGGGGTTTAGCCAGCCAAACGCGCTCATTCTTCACGCTCTTTTACCTGGCAGACGGTGAGTCACGCACGTATCCAACTTCTGTGCTTGCCCCGTGTGTAGCCTACTCCTTCAGAGGTCATTCTAGGCTGCGTGTGACACGCATACGTTCATTCTTGTGTTACTGGGTGCCACAGCGTAGTGCAGGTTTTTCTTTCTGCACACGTGGTCTAGGAGGGGTTGCGTGCACGTCATCTCCCTTTTTTGGGCCTCCTGTGCGTTGCGTGACCCGTCATCTTTCCCCAGGGGTTACAATCAGCCGTGCTAGAGCACTAGGGTACAATTACCATCTGGTACCCAACCCCTTTGACCCCCAATTGCCCAGGACAATTGTCTACAGCCACTCCCATACGCACATTAATATCAGTGCCATGGCTGGGAGGCGAGGATTCCGTAAGGGTGGCAAAGGTGGAAGAGCCACAAGTGGTGGCCGTGGTGGATCCGGTAGGGGACGTGGTCGTAACTTGCAGGGTGAGCCTGTCCCCCCATGTGTGGAGGACCAGTCAAGGGCACCCATCATCCCCCCCCCTCCCCCCCTCCCCCCCTCCCGTTGAGGCTGAAGTGGCTGACACCATCCATGCTCAGCCCTTGTTGGACCAGCCCATTGTGGCACCAGACCTGGCTGACTCCATGGCTGACTTCCAGGTCAGCAGGGCTACGACACGTGCGCTGGTGCACGTTGATGCCATCATGCCACGTGGATCTGGGGCAGCAAGGTCATCTGCTGCACCAAGGAGGCAGGGCGGAGTGGCTACAGGGGCAGCTGCGGCTCCATCCACCCCAGCCCTCACACACCCAGCCAGGACAGTGTCGGTCCTAGTCCATGCTGCTGACATTCCCCCTGACACCATCACACTAGAGCCAATGCCTGCACCAACTCCCATGCTGAGTGTGCAATCCCACACTCCTGATACAGAGTCCACCAGGGCTCCTGCCCCTAGTGTCCAGAGCGGCGCAGGACACTCAGGATCACCACCACCTTCCAAGCGGAAGAGGAAGAGTGCTCGTCTGGCACAGGCTGATGCCCCAGACACGGCTACACAGTCCGGCCCGTCCAGGAAGCCCAGCTTCACGGATGACGAACTGAATGCACTTGTCGAGTATGTGTCCGGACATGACAACGAGATGGTCATTGTTGCAGGATCCAAGACCACACCTGCACAACGCCAGGCACACTGGCAGACCGTTGCGGACATCGTAAGTGCCCTTGGAATCGTGAGGCGCACAGCCAATGATTGCTATAAGCGCTGGAATGACCTAAAGCGCAGGGCAAAGAGTAAGCTGGCCTCAAGTCATGCCGCAACTCTAGTGACTGGAGGTGGGTCTCCAGTAGTAGACATGGAACTCACTCCACATGAGTCAGTCGCTGGGACCTACGTCACGGAGGAACAGATCCAAGGCGTGGGAGATCTGGCTGATTACGAGGCATTGTCCGGTGAGTGCACATGCATGTGTGTGTCATCCATGTGCATGGTGTGTGTGTGAGGGCTTCTGTTTGGGTGCCAGGTGAGAGTGTGTGCGCCTCAGTCGTATGGGTCAGCCATGTGCTTCATGCAATACTTCCTGCGCAGCTGCATTTGGCCATAGCAGTATCCCTTCTGCCAACAGTAGACATCTAGCACAACTGCACGCCAGTTGCCCTTGAAGTGTCACCTTGACACAACATATTTGCTTATTTTTCACTGTTCATTCAGTCAGTTTGTTTGCATTCCACCACTTTCACTAGGCATGTCGCTGTCCACTAGTCACATGTCTGACATGCGTATGGTAAAGTGGAGTGACTTTGTTACCTGGATATCATTTGTACACACATGTCCCTGTGCAATTTGACCATTTCAGACTGGCAGCTCCAGGTGAAAAATCTGACCTGTTAGAATCAGAAAAGCCATTACATGCGGGAACTGGACTGAATGAATAGGTGCTGCCCTCCTCTCCATCTTCACTCAATAGCAATGGTACATGCCATCTGTGTGATGGCATGTGTGTTTCACCTGCCAATCACAGGCCAATGTGTGATGCCACTGCCAGGCAGCATGCAGAAAATTTGTTCATCTTCCATCTTGGTGTCATCAGTGTGTGCCATTTGCCTGCACTTCATACGCAGTGAGGGTGCATGCATGGGAGGGTTTTAGTCATGTGGGACATGTGTCAATCAAGTACTGGTTCTCTTGCTTCTCAGCCCTCAATGTGTGCCATGGTGCTAATGCCTGTTTCCATTACTTTGTTTTCATGTCTTTGCAGGGGAAGACGCACCTGATACTGCTGGGGTTGTGGAGATGGTGCAGACCCAGGAGGTGTCCCAGGGCCGACCAACCACCAGTGAGGGACGTGGTGTGGTGGTGGGGGAGAACCCACAAGTGCTGCAGGTCGTGCTCTCAAGGGGTGTCTCTGGCTGCACCTCCCCTGAGCTGTACTCAGGTGTTGATTCGGATGAGACCTACGTGCCGTCGCTGGTGAGTGTTCCAGGGAGGGATTCTGTTCTGTCTCACCCACCTGCACCAGGGTCAGTACCCTCCATGGGGATGTCAGTGTTGGCAGCTACGCCTTCGGTGGTTACGGATGCAGGGTCACACTCCGCGACATCTGATCCTGTTCCTGGGCCAGCAGATCAGAGGGGGAATGCAGTCCTGCAGCCTCAGGCAGTGCCGGCACAGCAAGGCGCAGTTCGCCTTGCCCCAGACAGGTGTGGTGCCCGCCGACGTGGTGGCCGTACGCCACCCGGCAATACCGCATGGGAGCAATCCATTTACGGTATGGCTACCCAACAGGCTGCATCATCCGAGATGATGGCTCAGGCCATGGATAGGGTGGCCACTTCCATTGTCCCCCCAGAAAGGCTGATGGAGCGACTAGAGCAGGCAACCGACTCCATCTGCCAGTCACACAGGGAGGACATGTTGGGGTCCAACAGGGACAGGCGGGCGGCACTGGCGACTCTGCAGGAGGCCATCTCCATTGAGTCCCAGGGCCACAGGGAAGCCCTGAGGCAGGAGCTCCTACACCTCAGGACGACTCTTGTTGAGCTTGAGGCTTCAACACACCAAAGGACAGAACAGCAGCTGGAGCGTCTCACCCGTACGCTCTCAGCTGAGATGCAGGCAACGAGGGCGGAGGTCCGGGCATCCCGTGAGTTGTTGCATGGGGACCTCCGCACACTCATCCTCCAGAACCAGACCTACCACACCCGCATGCTTGCAGCCATGGAGGAGCAGACTAGGGCCTTGCGTGGGCTGCCTCCCATAGTGCAACCACCTCCGGATGCAGCTGCCCAGGGTGATAATAGCGACAGCAGTGATACTCCCACAATAGGGTAGCCGTGTGGGCCATGAGCCCATGGAGGTGTTTTATCTTCCCAGGATCCACGCAGGTGGGTTCTGGTGTGCATCCTGTCCTCTGACCTCCTGGGTGGCCTCCCCAACCCCCCCGGGCCCATCAATGGCCATTTTTGATTGTTTCTTTTTTATATTTTTATTTTGATTTCTTTTATTCCCAATTTTTTTGGGACGATCTGTTGGCTCCGATCTGTTGGCTCCGATCTGTTGGCTCCGATCTGTTGGCTCCGATCTGTTGGCTCCGATCTGTTGGCTCCGATGTGTTGGCTTCGATGTGTTGGCTTCCGTGGTTCCTGTGGGCATACGCTGCATTGTGGCTGGGCACATGCAGGCTTGTAATGTATTTGGTTCAGATGCTTGGGTTTGAGTCACACGCACCCCTCCTGCTTCCCGTTTCCATGGGCTTGCAAAGGGTGTGCCCAAGTGACAGTGAATTACACAGTGACGTTGGACTCCCATGAGCTGTGTGGCCAGTCTGTAGTCAATACTGTGTATACATTCATAGTGCATATTGCTGTTGTGTTGTACACTGCATGTTGCATTGATGTGTAACTCTTCTTCTGTGTCTACCTCCCAATTTGCAGGTCCCTTCCTCAAGTCCACACAAGGACCTCTAGTCTGGCGATGGGGACCATGTTGGCAGCAGTGCACCTACAACTCTTCATGGCGCCAACACTGCACAGTTGGTAGTGGTGGGAGTGCAGGCATTTCCAGGTGGTGAGACTACTAATATGTAACATTTTTGATGTCATGTTAATGGTACTACGTGCTCAAGTATGTTGTTGGTCCGGCATTGCTGTGAGCATTTCAGGTGTTGCAGGATTCTAATAGTGCCACTGTACATAGTGAGAGTGATGTCATGTTGTGGGGATTACTTTGTTTACCTGCAATTAGCATGACATGGCACGGTGTGTCGTGTGGCAGTGCTGGGGTTGGGTTGGCTGACATGGCACTGTCCTCTTGTTGCATTTTGCAAGTGGGTATTCATTTTAGCTGCTTCAATGTGTAACTTCACAAAACTGCATTGGTGGTGTCTGTGTGGGTAGGGATGCACACATTGTGACACTTCCAGGTGAACAATCTCAGGCTGATATGGTATTCACGGTTCATTCTCCAGACATTCAGGATCAGTGTCAGGTTGAGTCATCATTGATTGTCAGATGGAATGTGCCAGGGCAGTGTGCACTCCACAGGGGTGTGATTTCTATGTGAAGTAATTAGCCACTAGCTGTGTACGGGCTGCCTCCCCCCGTGCCCTTTCCCCTCCCATGCGCAGCGGCTGTGCATGTGGTTGGGGATGTGGGGCCACCACCATGTCCACGGCCAGGCCCCGGCGTGTTGCAACGTTGTGCAGGACACATGCTGCCACTATGATCCTGCACACTACTGGGGGAGCGTATAACAGCTGCCCGCCAGAACGGTCAAGGGAGCGAAAGCGTGACTTCAGCACTCCGAATGTGCGCTCCACTATGCCCCTGGTTGTAATGTGGGCTGTGTTAAATCTTACCTGGGGTGGCGTGGTGGGGTTCCGAATTGGCGTCATCATGTGGGGGCTGAGAGGGTAGGCACTGTCCCCTGTGGAGGTGGGGATTGGTATCATTGGTGAGGTTGTGACCTTGCTCAGTATCCAACATGCATGCATGTGCAGTGGCATACATACTCACCAAGCAGCCATGTATCGCCATGCCGCCCAGCTTCTAGGTCCCGGCTTAGGGTGGACATTCGGTAAATGAAGCTGTCGTGGGTGGAGCCGGGATAGTTTGCATATACTGAGGTGATGATTCCCTTGGCATTACATGCTACCTGCACGTTGATGGAATGCCAGTGCTTGCGGTTCCTATAGATGTGCTCAGATGCCCTGGGGGGACGTAGAGCCACATGGGTGCAGTCAATGGCACCTAGCACTTTGGGGAATCGTGCCACTGCGTAAAAATCCAGGGCGGCAGCATGCCTTTCTGCAGGTGTTCTGGGCAGGTATATGTGCCTGCGGACTGATGGGCGTGCAGTCATGATGTTCAAGACCTGGTGTAGGCAGCGTGACTGGGTGGCCTGTGACACCCCACCCACTATGGCACTTGTCCGCTGAAATGATCCAGTGGCTAAGAAGTGCAGTACATTGAGGACCTTCTCCAGGGGGCTGAGTGCTTGGGAGCACAGGGTGGGTGATGTGAGGTCATCCTCCCACTCACTCACCAGGTCCAGTATGATGTGTGGTGGAAACCTGTACCTCCCATACACCTGGTCATCAGGCATCCCGAAAAGGCTGGTTCTGGGTGTGAATATTCTGGCCCTGACTATCCTCCTCCTCCTCCTTTGGTAGCCCACTGCCACTGCTGCTAGGAACGGTATGTTCATCCTGGCGTCTGAGCTTGTTATTGTTAAAGTCCGCAATTTATGCTTAGCGCGTGTTCTAGGCGAGCGTGTGACCCGCGCACCCCTGGAATCCAGTTCCCAGTCCAATAGCGTGTGGAAATTCACACGCACCACGGGATACAGCGTGTGACCCGCGCACCCCTGGAATCCAGTTCCCAGTCCAATAGCGTGTGGAAATTCACACGCACCACGGGATACAGCGTGTGACCCGCGCACCCCTGGAATCCAGTTCCCAGTCCAATAGCGTGCGGAAATTCACACGCACCACGGGATACAGGTTCGCTGACGTACTTGCGTGTGTAAGTGGCCGCGCACCCATTAAATACACGTACATAGGCCAATCGCGTGTACGCGCACTTTTGTCCAATTACACGCGATGACACTCTGACGTGCAGTATCTCCACGTGTGCCCCGTCATCACGTGCTGAGTGGGGAACACCCGTGCGGGTCACGTCACAGACGCGCTTACGCGCTGAGGGACTCTGGTCCAATAGAATCGCGTATGCGTGCTGACGCGCTTACGCGCTAAGGGCCTTTCCTCGGATTTCACGCTGACGTGCAGGATTTTCACGTGCCAAATCACTCCGTATCAAGCTGGCCACGCGAAAACACACGGAAGCCCACGCTCCTGCCCAGAAGGCCGAGTTACTGCCCCCCAGTGCCCCGAGCAGCCTCCCACGTGCCATCTGCTGCTGCCTGCCTGCCTGCCTGCCTGCTGCCACCGTGCCCTGCCATTTGGTGCCTGCACATCAGCCATCTGCAGGGGTCCAGTTGCTGTGTCCACCCCTGCTGGAACTGAAGACTCCCGACTGGTATTACATCGCTCCACAGCCCAGCCCCAGGACCCAGTTGCCCACCCACACCTGCCTCTGGGGTTGCCATGTCGGGCACTTCCACATCTGGCACCAGTGGCAACCCCAGGCCAGAGGGGCAGAGGGGCACCAGCTTCACTGTCACCGAAGTTGGTGTCCTGGTGGAGCATGTCCTGGGGCAGTATGATGCCCTCTTTGGATCGTCCCGCGCCAGCAAGGAAGGACGGCAGAGGATCTGGGCCGACTGTGTGGTTGCCATCAACGCGGAGGGGGTGGCAACCCGCGACGTCCTGAAGATCAAGAAGCGCTGGGAGGACTTGAGGTCCAGGACCCTTGTGAAGGCCCGGCGCCTCGTGGAGGGGGGCCGGGGCCGCATGAGTTCCATCCAGATGAGGGTCCTGGAACGCGTACGCCCAGCGCTCCACGGCCAGATCCTTGAGAGGGAGGCCCGTCTGGAGTTGAGCGGTAAGTGTCCATGCATTACTGTGTGAGACAGGGCATGTTGCGGTGTGCTGGTTCTATGATACTTGCCTGTATGTGTGCCATAGGCCATGTATGCATGTATGTGTGCAGGGACATCATGGTAATGCATGTGCGACCAGTGATGTGTGATGCACATGGTTGTTGCATGTGTTGAAATGCCGCATGGGGAGCCCTATTCAGATTTTGAACATGAGAGCATGCCAGTCTCTGTACCTGGACATGGGTGGGGGTGAGGGATGGGTGCTGATGCCAGGTACATATATGGTAGCCATGTCTGTGTGCCTGACCTGCGTGTCTGTGACTTGTGCATGCCATGGATGCATGACACATGTGTGTGACAATGCACAGATTCAGTAAAGCAGCCAAATTACCCTTGTAACCGCTGTGTTTGGTGTGTTTGGGGCCAGATGGATGTGACTGAGGTGAAGTGTGTGCATGTGATGGGCATGAGGCATGATGCATGTGAGTTACATATCATTGAATGTTTCAAGAGTCCATTGGACATGCATGGAAATGTCCATGGCATGCACCATGCCTGTTACTGTGTGTGTTTTGCCTGGACTGACCCATGTGTTGTGGAGGGACATGATGGAAGTGTACTTTGACAGTGGTGCTCATCTGCTATTGCTTCCTGTCTAGGGGACCATTGTACAGTGCCCTGATGCTTGTGTTCTTTGTCTCCCTCTACGCAGCGGCTAGTGAAGAAGAGGGCGGAGACGGCGCTGTGGAGCAAGGCGGCGGGGATGCCCCCACGGCTGCAGCGGAAGGGGTGGGTGAGCCCCCACAGGGGCCTGCTACGGTGGGAGATGGTGAGGAGCCATCCAGGTTGGTGGTTTGCACAGAGGAGGAGGAGGCCGCCACTGGGGCACACATGGGGCCTGGTGGGGGCATCCCTGCTGGTGCAAGTGGTGCAGTCCAGGGCCAGGGGCAGGAGGCAGCACAGGTCACCGTGGAGGGGCCTGTGCATGTCGCTGTCCCTGACCATGTGAGTGCACCACCATGCACCAGCAGGGATGCCCCGTCCCAGGCCTGTCCGCAGGTAGAGGGGATGTCCATGTCACCTGACTCCCCTCCACCTGCGGACGTGGGAACCCCTGGCCGTGCGGAGAAGGTCCTGATTGGGGTCGCGATGCGCACGGCTGTGATTCGTGATGCCGTGCGTGCTTCCCAGGAGGAGCACGCACGTCATCACGAAGTGCACCGTGCCGACGTGGCCCAATTGGGATCGGCCATGTTCGGGGGTTTCCTGCATGTGTTGGCCAATGTGGCGGCCCTCTCCTCCTCTGTGCAGGCTATCCACCAGTCGTTCTCCTTGCCGTCTTCCAGCCCAGATGCCACCAGGGCCCCCTGTGGACCTGCCCCGACCAATGCAGCCAGCTCGGTGGGGATCCCATCCCTGCCACAGTCGGGAGTCAGAGATCCAGCAGGGGTGGACACCAGACCAACTGGACCCCAGCAGATGGAGGATGTGACGGCATCATCGGGCAGGGCACGTGCACGACGGCGTCGGTGGTTTCCATCAGCCTGGATGCCGTCGTGCTGGCACAGGCAGTTGCGTCGGAGGCAGCAGCAGGCTCAACGTGGGAGGCATCATGGCTCGGGGCCATCAACATCAGGGGTGCAGGCATCGGCCGGAGGGCAGGAGAACCCTGGAATGGGAGTGGCTTCCGTGTGGGAGAGGTTGTGCCAGCGGATAGGTGCGGAGCGGCAGCGGGCAGAGGAGGAACGGCTCACGATGGTCAGGGCGGAGGACTCCATGCGGAGGGCGCTGAGGCGGGCTGAGTGCCTCGAGGGTCTTCGCAGGGAGTTTGAGCTGGACACTGCGTTATCCCTGCGGGACCTCGGGGCCAGGGAACATGCCCGCCTCCAAGCCATTGACCAGGAGTTCGATGATGCCCTGGCCCATGACAACAACCAGTGAGCCGTCCGAATAGCCCGCTGCCTTTGTATATAGTTGTATAGTTAGGGTTAGGTTTCCTTTGTTTTTTTGATTTTTTTTTGGTTGCGATTGGACAATGCACCACTTTTTTGTATATAGTTCACTTTTTAGTTAGTAGTCAGTTAGGTTTAATTTGGTAGGGCTCATGGACCCAGGATGATCTTCTTAATTGGCTTATTTTAATTTTTCAGAATTTTTTCTTGGACATTCATCTTGTTTTGTTTGATTTGCTTTGTGTTTTTTCTTATTTGCTGTTCAATACATATTATTTTTTTAATCTTCAATGTGTCGTATCATCTCATTGCTTTCAGGCATGTCATGTTGGGTGTTTTGTCATTCACTTGCAGCCATTGTGTGTGACAGACATGTGTTAAATTGCATTATTTACATTGGGGGTGTAACATGTAATTGCCTTTGATATGTGGGTGGGTGTGATAGTTGGTTGGGCCTTTTGGCAGGGGAGGATGGGCATTACGGACATGATTGGGGAATGTTGGGACCCAGGTGCAGGGGGGCATGGATTGGACATGGGTGGGGGCCTGCTGGCAGGTCCCACACAGTGCTGGGGGGTGGGGGTGGTGGCAGACATGAGTGGGGGCCTGGTGGAGGGTGACCCTGCACTGCTGGGGGGTGGGGGTGGTGGGTGACATGAGTGGGGGCCTGGTGGAGGGTGACCCTGCACTGCTGGGGTGTGGGGGTGGTGGGTGACATGAGTGGGGGCCTGGTGGAGGGTGACCCTGCACTGCTGGGGTGTGGGGGTGGTGGGTGACATGAGTGGGGGCCTGGTGGAGGGTGACCCTGCACTGCTGGGGTGTGGGGGTGGTGGGTGACATGAGTGGGGGCCTGGTGGAGGGTGACCCTGGTGGCTGGGGGGTGGGGGTGGTGGGAGACATGAGTGGGGGCCTGGTGGAGGGTGACCCTGGTGGCTGGGGGGTGGGGGTGGTGGGAGACATGAGTTGGACATGGGTGGGGGCCTGCTGGCAGGTGCCCCACAGTGCTGGGGGGTGGGGGTGGTGGGGGACATGAGTTGGACATGGGTGGGGGCCTGCTGGCAGGTGCCCCACAGTGCTGGGGGGTGGGGGTGGTGGGGGACATGAGTTGGACATGGGTGGGGGCCTGCTGGCAGGTGCCCCACAGTGCTGGGGGGTGGGGGGGTGGGGGACATGAGTTGGACATGGGTGGGGGCCTGCTGGCAGGTGCCCCACAGTGCTGGGGTGTGGGGGTGGTGGGTGACATGAGTGGGGGCCTGGTGGAGGGTGACCCTGGTGGCTGGGGGGTGGGGGTGGTGGGAGACATGAGTTGGACATGGGTGGGGGCCTGCTGGCAGGTGCCCCACAGTGCTGGGGGGTGGGGGGGTGGGGGACATGAGTTGGACATGGGTGGGGGCCTGCTGGCAGGTGCCCCACAGTGCTGGGGGTTGGGGGTGCAAGGGGACATGAGTTGGTGTTCATTAGTTCAAGGAGACATGTGCCTTTGCTGGGGGGCATGCCCATGGTGGGTGGGCTGCCTGCGGGACATGACCAGGGATGCAGGGTAGTCCCCTGTGGTGTGGGCTGCCTGCAGGGGCCGTGGAGGGTGTACAGGGTACACCTGGGAGGACCCACACTGTCAAATCACATGTGGAACTTCCCGCGCACCCCTGAAATACACGCGCCCAGGCTGTTCGCGTGTGGAACTTCCCGCGCACCCCTGAAATACACGCGCCCAGGCTGTTCGCGTGTGGAACTTCCCGCGCACCCCTGAAATACACGCGCCCAGGCTGTTCGCGTGTGGAACTTCCCGCGCACCCCTGGAATACACGCGCCCAGGCTGTTCGCGTGTGGAACTTCCCGCGCACCCCTGAAATACACGCGCCCAGGCTGTTCGCGTGTGGAACTTCCCGCGCACCCCTGAAATACACGCGCCCAAGCTGTTCGCGTGTGGAACTTCCCGCGCACCCCTGAAATACACGCGCCCAGGCTATTCGCGTGTGGAACTTCCCGCGCACCCCTGAAATACACGCGCCCAGGCTATTCGCGTGTGGAACTTCCCGCGCACCCCTGAAATACACGCGCCCAGGCTATTCGCGTGTGGAACTTCCCGCGCACCCCTGGAATACACGCGCCCAGGCTATTCGCGTGTGGAACTTCCCGCGCACCCCTGAAATACACGAGCCCAGGCTATTCGCGTGTGGAACTTCCCGCGCACCCCTGAAATACACGCGCCCAGGCTATTCGCGTGTGGAACTTCCCGCGCACCCCTGGAATACACGCGCCCAGGCTATTCGCGTGTGGAACTTCCCGCGCACCCCTGAAATACACGCGCCCAGGCTATTCGCGTGTGGAACTTCCCGCGCACCCCTGGAATACACGCGCCCAGGCTATTCGCGTGTGGGACTTCCCGTGCACCCCTGAAATACACGCGCCCAGGCTATTCGCGTGTGGGACTTCCCGCGCACCCCTGGAATACACGCGCCCAGGCTATTCGCGTGTGGAACTTCCCGCGCACCCCTGAAATACACATAGCCCGCTCCCCCAGACCCGATCGCGTGTGAAACTTCACGCGAACCCCTGTGATGCACGTACCCTGCTGAAATCGCGTGTTAGACTTCCCGCGCACCCCGGTATACACGCACACGTATTTTTTGTCAGCGGGTGTCCGTGTTTGTGGGTACCCCTTTGCACGTCTTTTTTCCTGGAGGGCCACAGTATGGGACATTCATCATGGCAGTATATAGGTGCGATTTGTTGGCGCACCTTTTGGCGCACATTTCTTACAGCCGCAGAGACGCTACCGCCTGCTTTCTTGTGGCGGTCGTGTTTGTGCCTGTGCGCTGGTTTGAGCGTGCCCTTTTTTCCCCTATTCTATTCCATGAATACGTGTTGTAGGCGAGCGTGTGGGCGTTCCGCGCACTTGTGCCCTGTACTTCCCCCGTGACGCCCACGTTTTGGCAAGTTGTTCCCCATTCCGAGTGTTACGCCCGTGTTCCGCCTACTTTTGTTGCGTGCGCCGCGCTATGTGCGATTTTCGCTGTGGCCTGTGCGATTTTCGCAGTGACCTGGCGCACGCTGTTAGATGGCCTGTGCGCCAACGTGCGCCGCGCACTTTTTATCGCACATCCGCTGGTTTTCTCGCGCACGGCCTTCCATGAATCGACGTGCGCTGCTTTTCGTGCGATTTTCGCAATTGCACTGCGATTTTCGCTATTCCACTGCGATTCGCACGTTTTTGCCCACTTGCGCCGCGCTAATTATTCCATGAATCGGCCTGTGAGTCTCTTCTTGCTCATCACAGTACTGAATTACATGAGATCTTTGCCCAATCTAAGGGCTGTGTGTATCAATCCCTGGAAACAATATGTCCAGGATACATTTCTCGGAGTGTGCAGAAGGGATGTGAGTAGTGGCACAAAAAAAAGGGTAACTCAGTGTAATGAACATCACAACCTTAACTTATATAGCATTTGAGAAATAATTTCTTCAGAATTCACAGCGAGAAGAATACACGAATATATCATATGCAAATACCTATGTTTGTTCCCAGCCATTATTCAATATATATTACACTGAACCTTGTAACATTAAAAACAAATATTTTTGGAACATTCAAGTTGTTGTACTAAAAAGAACAAACATTACCTAATCTAAGAGGGAAACCCTTTCCTAAGTGACGCAAGCCCTGTTTAAATTTATCCACCAGATTTTTTTTTTCTGAGTTGTTAAAAGTCCATTGTACTCTGATACAAGTGTGACATTGTTACCAGAAGTTGGAAGGGTGGAAATACAGCTACAAGGTAGCTGGTGAAACCAACATGGTGTGAATAAAGTTGGAGAAGGGAGCTGGGTTCTTATAAAAATATTGAGCAAAATAATCTGCAATGCTGTGACTGCTGAAGTTGAGAGGTCAGTCTTGTAGCAGAGTCAGGTAATACTTGAAGCAGAAAATAAGGCAGACAGAAGAGGCATAAAGGCTGCCCTTTTCTTGGAGTATAGGAAAGGTAGCGTGTCTTGCCTAACTGTAGAGGTCAAAGTGTCTTGTCTTTAAAATGCCTAACCATCATTAAGTATAAAGTTGAAGCAGAAAATAAGGCAGACCGAAGATACAAAGAGGCTGACCTTTTCCTGGAGTGTAGGAAAGAAGAATGCCCTGCCTACCTGTAGAGGTCGAAGTGGCTTGTCTTTAAAATGCTTAAATATACGGAAGTATAAAGTTGAAGCAGAAGTACCAGAACTGTGGTTGTGTATAATATTGTCAGTGGATGTAATATTGAAGTTGATTGAAGTAGTGGCATACTGTGGAACAAAGGAGTCTGTTCCCACAGTGACAGTAGTAGAAGCAAGGTGAAGCATCCTGACAATTGTACCAAATACACAGTGGAGGCCATTAACATTTGTGAAGTGGTAGAAGGTGAAGTTGTTAATCTATTATTTGAACTGTGGCAAAACAATCTTGGAAGGAGGTTATCCAGCATTAACATTGGTGCTGTTTTACTGGCTGGAATTGGAAGCAGATCTTTTTAACTGAAAGCTGAAGAACTGTTACCGGTGGATTTTTGTTTGATGAACTTCAGTTTTACTTGGAACTTACAAGAACTGGTTCAAGACTTTCCTATTCCTTTTGAACATTTAGGGATGTTGACCTTAAACCTGGGGAAGGGATTTACCCAGGACAGGTGAAGGTCATCCAGAATACTGGTAATTTGTTGTTCAATCTTTTATGTTGTTTTTGACTTTCAATGTTTTGTTATTTAGTGTGAGGGCCCGTTTGTGTACTGTAGGAGTTATTCCCTTAGCCTTTGGATTAGGTAGGGAATGCCCTGATAGAGTATTCCCAATGAATGGCCAAGTGAGAATCATTCAGCGAAGCAAGCTACTCATTCTAGTGAATGGCCAAATACTAAGGAGTGTGAGAATCATTCAGGGGCTCGGCCTACTCATCCCAGTGAATGTCCCAAAAATAAGAACATTAAAACCAATCACAGGACTCATCCAACTCACCACAGTGATAAGAGAAAGAACTGAGCAAGTGAAAGCCATCAAGAGACACATCTCAGTCATCCCAGTTATACGAGAGAGAGCATAACCCTTCATGGCGCTCGTCCTGCTTGTCCAAGCAATACAAAAAAGAGCCGAGAGAGTGAGATTTATTACGGGACGGATCCATCTTGCCCCAGTGATATGAGAGAGAACCAGCAGAGTGAGAATCATTACATGACTCATCTTACTCGTCTCAGTAATACACAAAGTGGTAAAAAGAATAAGGATAACTTTTAGGTCTGCTATACTAGTGCCAAAGAGAAAATCAATAAACCAGAAAAGGAGAAACTTGATATCAAAAATCTTACTCATGTGGAGCTAAAGAACCATAGACATATGGAGAACAGGAACAGCGTAAAGAAGGATTCTACTTAAACAAAGACATCAGAGAAAGTGAGACTTTCAGAGACACTTCAAAAAAGCACAGTAAGATAAACTGAATGGACAAGATCACTGAGGACGAGAAGTCTACAAAGTCAAGAGAAAGGGGAAAAAGTTACTTGGAAAAATCCCTATCTAAAAATGATATACTAGGCTGGGGAAGCCTATCCAGGAGAAGGGGGTCATTCTCCTAGTCTTTTGTTGTTTTCTCTTAATGGTAGGGTCAATGCAGCTTAGTTTTGGATGGAGGAGAGACTGTTTGCTTTGGACGTCACAACTGATGAAGAGCACCCTAGTTAGTTTTCTTAGGGAGGGAAATCCATAGATTAGGGATAGTGAGGCCTTTTTACTTATTATTCCAATAAAATCTCTACAGGAATGGCAAAAACGGGTATGTCCCCTTCTTCTGACCTACCACAATGTCCAGAAAAATTTACAATGCCACAGTAAGAAAAGGCTAGACTGGCTGCACCCAAATTCCAGTCTAGCTAGGTAATTACACTAATAAGGATTGCTTTATCAGCGATGGCCAGTAAAAGAAAAGTCCAGACACATTATGAAATGGCTAGACTGACTGCATCAAAATGCTTGTTTAGCCATGTAATAACATTTATGATGCTTACTTGATTATAGATGCACAGAAACGTATGCCATTCCACTGTAAGAAATGGCTAGACTGGATGCACGCAAATTGCCATTCTAGACAGGTAAACACACTTATCATGCTTACTATATTATAGAAGCCCATTAAAAAAAGTCATGCCAGAGTAAGCAACGACTAGACTGGCTGCACCAAAATACCAGTCTAGCCACTAATAACACATATCATACCTGCTTTATAATGGATTCCCATTAGGATTTACCATACCAACCCCTGCCACCCTCCCCACACATCCCCTTGTGGCAAGGTCCTGGACAAGGAAGAGTAGGGCTAGGAGTAATGAAGATTACTGGTAAGTAATCCAGGTATTAAACACAAGAACACACACATTCACACACACACATTTAAACAAAATACATGTTCTTATCTTTTATGAATCTGTTGGTCCGAGGAACTCCTCTGCATGTAGACTTCCAACTCTCTGATCCACAGAGCAGGAGTGCTAGTTCCTGTCATGCACAGAGCAGATGGGTCGGAAGACTCCATGTACTGTGGGGTACGGGGGCCCTTGGACTTCAAAACAAAATACGTAGTCACTCGGACTTCAGAAATAATTATTTCTGTTACTGAACCAAACCATAACCAAAATTATGTCTTTCTGAAGTCTCCCCCACCCTCTTGGACATGTGGCAGTGGGCCCCCCACACGGTGGTGGCTGGAAGGGCACATGATATGCCTATGATCTAGCCAGAACAGACAAACGAGTATCTAGAAATGCAGCAATGGCGGGAAACCTTGTGAAATCCTACAGTAAATAACTGAACCTGTCTCTTCCAATAAGCCAGCAGAATGGTTTCTTTCCTTTTAATTACCACTACTCAGAGGATCTGGTCAAATCTAGTCCACCTATAACAAGAGGGGGTTAGGGCAAAGGTGCCAGGTGATCAACCAATATGTCTGGCCCTTAGGACTGCTACTCAGCCCATACCACACTGGATTTGTGAGGAACAGTCAAGGGTCATGTACTGCACTAAACCAGTAAAGAATCTATTTGGGGTTTACTATGCACAGAACGTCAATTTTAGGCCTCTATCCTGGTAGCCTGGAACAAAGTAGCCCCTTAAATACAAAATGACAGAGAGCAGGACAACAACAAAAAATACATTGCTACAGTAATGGCTACAAAAAAAGTATTCTGGATTACCAATAGGGTACAATGGCATGCACCCTTGTGATGCCAAAACTAAAGTACAGCAGCCTCCAGCCCACTCGCTAAAATCATATAGGGGGATAGAATCATCCTAGTGCATAAATGGGGTGCTTAGCAAGCACCCATGAGTCTGGGAGCCATAAAGGCGACCTAGAATCATAGAGTTATGTTGGTTGTAAAATGATTGCAATGGCAATGGGACTTCAGTTGAAGTTCCACTGGCCACCAAAAAAGGGTTTGTGTTCCAAAAGATTAAATGGTGAAAAAAGCAAAATGTTTGAGGGGCCCTGAAAGGGGCCCTAGAGTCCTCAAAATGGAAATAATTCTGTCTCAAAAGGCATGATTTAATAAGTATTCTAATAGCGATTGGCTGTATAATTATCCATGTGCTAAAATATATAATAGAATAAGATTACTCTTTAGTGACGTTGAGAAAGTATTAGTGCAATGTAATTGTGAATTCCACCTCTAAATTAAGAATCCTTGCGGTTCAGCTATGATGTGATTAATGTTGTGTGTGGTTTATTTAAGCCTTCATAGAGATACAAAATAATGATGCTATGTTTGCTCAGAAAGACCACATTTGATTAGCCACAAAATAGCACAGCATCGCCAATTTCCATTAGCGTCACTTAGCTGGCAATACCACACTCCACGAGGTCGTGTTAGCACAAAATGTCTGCAATGCGTCAAAAAGCCTGACTCCATTACGCCCAGTTATAATTGCACGACACGATTCAATGACGTCTAATTAGCACTTCAAGTGAGACCTGGCTGGGATATTCCTGTGGAACCAAGCTAGCCCTGTCTTTCAAATGCATACGCTCCGTTGCTTCCTGGAGCTAGGCTCACGCTGAATGAATACCCTAATAAGAGGAAAAGCAATGATGTTGTTCTTTTTACAAGCATTGTTATAGGCATTTTCCAGACCTTCACTACTGGCAAGCTGTTGCAAACATCTGCCCAGGTACTTTGCTAGCTGTTGGCATGTGGTGATGTGGTGCTCACGTCACATAATACGTATTGGTGTTATATACCAGCTATTGCCATAAAACATTCAGGCATTCACAGCATTGGCGCATGTTCCCATCTCCATGTATTGTCATCAATACATCAGGCACACACACCATTTTCAGACATTAGCATCAAAATCCTGGATAATGACACGGATGTGAATGATTGCCATAAAATGGCAAAGCTGCTATTCCTAAGTACTGCCATCTCTTGGTTCCCCATGAAGAGAAAAAGCTGGCGGTAGGCAGAAGAATACCACCTGGGACCAGAATACAGATACTTTGCTCTGGTGCAAAGTTTCCGTAATCTGACCCCAGAATGAGAAGAGTTCTGGCTCTAGTCTAAGGACAGAGCCAGGATTTAAGTTTGACACTTCACAGTATGTAATTTGGATACAAGACCACCTCTGCAGCATAAAGCATATTTTCTTTAATTGGATGTAATCAATATGCCATCATACAGACCCTGACTGCCCTGTTATTGCAACACTCTGTTGGAGAGGGTCAAACACTAGCCCTGTGTTAGGACAGTTTTTCTAAAATCCAATTAAGGGCTTCATAAAACCATCTCTGAGGCAGTAGAAACCACAACTCTTAGTATAGGGCTGTACCACCCTTAGAAGATTTGGTAGCATAGAAAGAGCAGACAGGCTTTTTTGAGGAGGGAGAGAGGGCTGTAGCTTGGTACAAAGAAATTGTATGGTCCAAAGAAACAATGAAACACTATACCCCTCATTACATGTGAGCCGGTCCGGAAATAAGGTGCCAGTAAACACGTTAATGGCACCTTTTCCTGATCGGCTCACTCTGAGTCTGCCCATATGATCTGTGAACTACTGGCAGGCCTGACTAACAACGGTGCTGGTGCTTCAGTATTCCCATTCCCGTGGAGTCCTACAGGATATCAGGTGGCAGAAACTGTAAGCCAAGGTTGTCAGTACCGGCAACCTCGTAATGAGGGCCTATGCATTGTCAAAATAATGATTTATTATAAATACACGTAGGACAAGATAAATCTTCAGAAAGGTAAGCACTATAACATATCATATAAAAACATTTATTAAAATCAACACAATACTTCAGTAATGAACATCACAACCTTCACTTATATAGCATCTGGGAAATAATTTCTTCAGAATTCACAGCGAGAAGAATACACAAATATATTATATGCAAATACCTTTGTTTGTTCCAAGCCAATATTCAATATATATTAGTGAATATTAATGTAATGCAACATAGTCGAACCCAATTGATATTCCCTGTCCAAGGCAACCTTAACTTGACAATCGGAAATGAAAGTTTACAAAGCCAACAAAGTCACTATATAGCAGACATCAACCATAGGTGACCCTAAGAAACACCCACTGCTATAGTGTATCTAGCTTGAATGTTTGTTTATGTTTATGTTTATGTTTATGTTTAACATTTATATAGCACAACCAGATACCCTAAGGCTTAAGGCCGCTGTAAAACATAAAACAAACAAACAGAACAAAGACAGAAAAAACTGAACTAAATCTGAGATTGGCTCCGGAGCGGGAATCAAACAGGAACAGGATCAGGCGTGAGGCAGAAGTTATTTTATGAGAAAAGCACGGTTTTCAGCCCTTTCTTAAATATTTCCGTGGACAAAGTGTAGATGCTAGCGAATTCCACTTAAGGGGGGCTGCCGTGATGAATGCTGAGTCCCTGGACTTTTTTGTTTTCAAGCGTGGCGTAGCCAAGGTGTTAGATTCATCCGATCGAAGGGATCTACAGTTGTTTTTTACAATGACTAATTCTTTCAGATAGAGTGGCATGACTCCATGTATACATTTGTGTGTGATGAGAAGGAGCCTAAACACAACCCTGGCCTGCACATGTAACCAGTGTAGACTACGCCGTGCTTCAGACACATGGTCTCTTCTAGATATACCTTTCACTACCCTAACTGCGCCATTCTGTATGACCTGTAGCCGATGAACATCCGATAACGGCAACCCCACAAGGAGACTACGACAATAGTCGATCTTAGATCCAATTATGGCCCTTGCCAGAGTTTTGGAGTTTGATTCTGAGATAAAAGGTCTAAGGCAGCGAAACAACTTGAGGAAATATGAGGCCGATGAAACGAGACTATTCACTTGGGCATTCATATTCATATTTTTGTCAAGATAAATGCCAAGGGTTTTTACCTTGCTCATAACCTCAATATGGCAGCTATCTATGAGAAACGATTCATAGCTAGATCCTAACTTCTCTAATTTGGACTCTGAGCCGATAAGTAGAAGCTCTGTTTTGGAGCTATTAATGGCTAAGCCATTCAGCACCATCCACTCCTGAATTTTTTTGTAGATTTCATTAATTCTTTGTTCATCTTCCACATGGGATCCAGATATGGGGATGACACATTGGGTGTCATCTGCATAATTTGCAAATATGATCCCCTCTTTCTCCATCTGGAATCTGGGGATCATAAATATATTATAGAAGCACAGCGACACGCAGTCTCCTTGAGGGACCCCATACGTAAGTACTGTCGGTTTTGCTTCGGCAATGTCGCTGGCCACTCTATTTTGTCTATTCTTCAAAAAGGAGATGACCCAGTTTGTCGCTTCATCAGAGAAGTTGGCATTCCTCTTTAGTTTGGTGGACAGTATGGTATGGTCCACCAGGTCAAAGGCAGCCGACAAATCTAAAATCATGAGGAGTGAGATGTAACTACCATCCATCCTCTGCAGGAGATGAGATTTAAGGGCCAACAAGGCCGTCTCTGTACCATGATTCAAGCAAAACCCTGATTGATATTTGTGATAAATCGGGTTTTGCTCCAAAAAGATGGCGATCTGATTATAGGCAACTCTGTCCACGATCTTCAGCAGAAAAGGAGTGTTAGTAATGGGCATATAATTAGAAGCAGTGAGGGGACACAGATTAGGTTTTCTTAACAATGGAGTGATCCACGCCTTTTTTTTTTAACTTTGTTTTTATTGACATCATACATATAAGGTAGGGTGCCGGGGCAATCCCTGCCAGTAATACATTAAGCAAACATAGATGGCAGTTTACACTTTTTATTTTTTTTAACCCTTACCCGCCAACTCTCTCCCTTCCCCCCAACTTTTTTACCAGGTCTAGAGGTATTGCGGGTTATAGAAGCTGCAGAGAGAACATTCGGATATCAATATGTTATTAGACATACATTTTGACATAATGGGGTCAGATCAGTTCACAGCGAGTAGGGTGCCCAAGCTAGGTCCCTGGGGTTGGTGGAGAGGTGTGTGGAATGGGGACGTTAAGGGACGTACTTTACAGATGCATAGAGATGCAATCGTCATTAAGAAGCACAGCGGTCCATTCCTGAACAAAGTCCGACATGGCGTCGTTTGTTATCGCAGTGAGTTTTTCATAGGTGAAGATCGCCCTAAGTTTACAAAGCCATTCCTCCTTGGATGGGGCCTGGACATTTTTCCATTTTTGAGCTAGCGCTAGCCTCCCCACCCTCAACATGGCCCCAATGACCTTCGGGAATGCAGGCTGTTCTGTCTCTGCCATAGGAGTACCCAGGAGGATTTCCAGTGGATGTAAGTTGGGGGTGTACCCTTCTATGTCCTTGATCCAGCTGAGCAGTTCTGACCAGTACACCTGAATGACCGGGCATCCCCACCACATGTGAAACCAAGTGCCCCGTTGTTGACATGTCCTGGGGCAGAAAGGGGACACCTCTTTAAACATTTTGGACAGGGTGGCTGGAGGGCGATGCCACGAATGGAGTATCTTAAAGCTATGTTCCATGGCAGTGGTGTACAGTGAACCCGTGAATATAGATTTAAAGATTGCCGTCCATGTGTGATCGTCCAACGTCATGCCCAAACTTTCTTCCCATATTCGTTTGAAGGGCTGCCTACCCTCCAGATTAGCCGTTATCAATGTTCCATAGAACTTAGACAGGGAGCCTTTCCGGGAGGCGCTCTTAGCTAGGACAGTTTCGAAAGGAGTGAGGGGGCGCTTGAGGTTATTGGCCCAACAAGGGTGGGTCAGTATCCCTTTCAGGCGCAAATATTCAAAGACTGAGGGCAGGTTGTCGCCCAATGCCTCAGTCAGCTAATCATATTCTATGAAACCCTCCTCCCGGGTGAGTTGAGAAACTCACTCCAGGCCCAAGTCTGACCATGCCTGTGTGTCTCTAAAGCCCCTGGTGTCGAGGTCGATGGGGGGGACCCCACAGCGATGTTAAAGGGGACGGCCAGGACGACAGCAGCTTGTTGTCCTTGTTCGGCTTCCAGACTGCCCAGAGGGCCGCTAAGGTTGGGTGCATTATGAGGTGGCGGGGAGGGCCTTAGGGGGAGTCCATAGCAGTTCCCTGACTTTTTTCGGGTGGGTGTGGACATCCTCAATGAAAGTCCAATATGTCCCCAGGTCGTCCCTCATGTGCTCCAACATCACCCGGAGTTGAGCTGCTTTGTTGTAAAGTCTAAAGTCCGGGAGGCCGAAGCCACCATGAGACTTGGGAAGAGTTAGGGTAGAAAATTTGACTCTTGGTCTTTTGCCGGCCCAGAGGAACTGAAGGACTCGGGACTGTAGTGTCTCAAAGAAGGCCTCCGGGATAACCACAGGGAGGGCCGCGAAGAGGTAGAGTAAGCGGGGCAGGATATTCATTTTAACCGTGGCCATACGCCCAAACTAAGAGAGTGTGAGAGGTGCCCATTGTTTGAGATCACTACTAATCTTGGCTAAGATCCCCGGGAAGTTACATTGATAGAGTTGTGACAGATCCCTGGGAATGGTGGTGCCCAAGTACCCGGTGGAAACCCGCTCTATTCTCACTCCCAGGATTTCGGTGTTATTCCCGATGTCATGGTCCCCAGGACCCATGGGCATGATGCTAGACTTGGATGTGTTCACCTTAAGCCCCGAGAAGGTGCCATAGTATTCTATAAGGCCGAAAAATCGGGGTAGTGAGTCCTGAAGGTTGGTCAAGTAGCCCAGAATATCGTCTGCAAACAGGGAAAGTTTAAAGTCACAGTTGTCACATCTAATCCCTGTGATTTCCTGGTCAGCTCTAATTGCTATAGCTAGTGGCTCCATCGCCAAGGCGTACAAACGGGGTAACAAGGGACAGCCCTGACGAGTGCCTCTAGATAGGGCCAGCGGGTCTGAGGTGCCACCATTAACCAAGACTCTTGCCGAAGGGCCGTTGTAAAGTGCCGAGACCCAACCACAGAAGTTGTCCCCCAGACCCATTTTACGGAGGACTTTACCCATATAGGGCCATTCGACGCGATCAAATGCCTTTTTCTGAATCTAGTGTGAGGAGATAGCCTTCCACCCCCTGCCTTGAAGCCTCATGCATAAGATCCAGGGTCTTCCGTATATTGTCAGATCCCTGGCGACCCGGGATAAAGCCCACTTGATCTCCGTGTACTAGGGAAGGGAGGAGTCTCACCAGTCTGTTTGCTAAACGTTTGGCCAGTATCTTTACATCAGCGTTGAGGAGGGATATAGGGCGGTATGATTGGCACTGAGCGGGGTCCTTCCCTTCGTTGGGGAGCACTACTATCAGGGCGGACATCATCGAGGGTGGAAGGGAGCCCAGTTCCAGTGCCGAGTTGAACATCCTGCCCATGAACGGGGCCAACGTAGACCGGTAGGTCTTGTAGAACTTAACAGTGAACCCATCATCCCCCGGGGCTATTACACTCTTCAAAGAGGATATGGTGTCTATTATTTCTTGTGGGGTTATGGGAAGTTCTAGTGTTTCTGCCTTGTCGGGGGAGAGGCCCGGGATCGGGAGGGAGTCCAGGAAGCCATCTATTTCAGACCCGTTCCCCTGCATACTCCGAGCAATATAACCGTTCATAATATTGTCTGAATTGCTCAGCTATCTTGCTGTCTATCACAGTCGAATTCCCCTCCGTGGTGCAAATGGAGTTCACCCTCCTACTTTTTCTGAGCTCGCGAAGCCTCCAAGCTAGTATCTTATCTGCTTTTTCCCCCTTTTCCATGTATTTCTGTTTCAAGAAAGACAACTTCCTTTCCGTTTGTCCCACCTGGAGGTCCGCCAGCCCAGAACGCAATCTTTGTAGCCCCTCCCATTGTCTGGGGAACATCTGCGTTTTCAGTTTCCACCCCGGTTGGATAGAATCTATCTTTTCCCTCAATAGCTTCTCCTCATCGCCCCTCTCCCTCTTTTTTCTCGAGCCTATCTCGATAAGGACGCCCCTAATGGTTGCCTTGAATGCCTCCCAGACACCCGTGACGCCAACCTCCCCATTGTCATTGGCAGAGAAGTAATCCTTTATGGCTTCTAAAAGGGTTTGCCGTACTTCCTTATCATGCAGGAGGAGGTCGTTACACCTCCACAGGGATCCGGACGCAGGGGCTGGGGGAATGCCCAATTTTATTCTAACCAAATTGTGATCAGACCAGGGGACAATCTCCACCCCGAGTCCCCGAGTCCGTAACCTCACCCCGAAGCAACCAGAATATAATCGATACGGGAGAATGTGGCATGAGGCTTTGAGTAGAAGGTGAAGTCGGGGTCTCGGCCTTGCTTAATGGGGTGCGTATCATTCAGACCCAATTCTCCATTGACTTCTTGGAAAACTTCTGCCAGTTTTTTGTGGAAATGCAAGTTTGGGCATGGATTTACTGACTTCCTATCCCCTTCGCGGCGCAGAACCATGTTAAAGTCCCATCCTACCAATAGGGTGCCCTCGGAGAAAGCCATGATTTTCTCTTTCATCCCTTCCTAAAAGATGTTTCTTTCCACGAGCAGAGCGGGTGTGAGCAGTCGCCGTCAGCCGTGCCCAGTCTGCAGGTTTAATCCCTGCCTGGCCCCTGTTGGCCTCCAGTGAGTGTTTTTCTGGGTGCTTAAAATGTATTAACGGGCCCGCGCTCTGAGCACTGTTCTCCCTCCTCCTCCGTCCCCCCTCCCCCCTCCTCCTGCAGGCACTTCCTGGTCCTCCCTCCCGCCTACCTGCCTGCCCACCCCCCCATCTGATTGGCGCAGTGGGTTGTCCTTCCAGGACTACCCGATGGCTGCTCTCCCCGCTCGCTTCTTTTCAGGAGCAGAGCGGGTGTGAGCAGCCGCCATCAGCCGTGCCCAGTCTGCAGGTTTAATCCCTGCCTGGCCCCTGTGGGCCTCCAGTGAGTGTTTTTCTGGGTGCTTAAAATGTATTAACGGGCCCACGCTCCGAGCGCTGTTCTCCCTCCTCCCCTCTCCCCCTGCAGCCACTTCCTGGTCCTCCCTCCCTCCCACCTACCTATCCGCCAACACACCCCCCCCTGCTCCCCACCTATTGGGTGCCTTCTGGTTTTAATCTGACCGCTTTGGGCAGCCTCCTGCCCGGCAGCCCCTCGGCTAAGGGCCCCTCAGGCAAAGGGCGGCTCCCTCCTGTGCGGCTCCCTCCTCCCATCTGTGAACTCCACCTGCTCCCCCGGACCCCCACCCTTCCCTGTTCACTTCCTTGCAGGGTGTCTACACTGCTGTGTTCTGATTTTGTGGTAAACTAGGGTTTTTCTCCCCCCACAGGATTTTCAAACTTAGGTGGCCTCTCCACTGTGTACCTGATACGCATTACTGTGTTCTGATTTTGTGGTGAACTAGGGGTTTTCTCCCCCTGCAGGATTTTCAAACTTAGGTGGCCTCTCCACTGTGTACCTGATACGCATTACTGTGTTCTGATTTTGTGGTAAACTAGGGCTGCCACTCTCTTCCTGTCTGCTTGCACTTGTGCTGTCTTCCACCCCACTCCCTCCTATTCCATGGTGCTCTCTATCACACCGATCTTTTCTAACTGCTTCTCCATTGCCAATCATGCTCTCCTCACTAAATCTGGTAGGAAAAAGTTTAAAAAGGACATCCTGGTCTCCAACCCAGGCCTCCCTATCGCTGACACCTACACTAGTTCCTCCTCCAAGGAAACTCTCACTGACATCCTCTTTTTCGTGCCTTCACCTGACCTATGGACCCTTCATATGGTCTCTGTGCTCTCTCCTTTCTCCTCTTCTCCCATTAATGGTGGCACCCGTTGGGATGTCCTCTTGGCCTTCTTCCACTCCTCTACGGCCATCATTAATGTCTACGCTAATGGGACCGTCTTGGTCCAAGGCCCTCAGGCCAACCTTCACCTCTTCGATAGACGCTTCCAACGCCTCATCAACTTCCTTTCCTCTCCTGTTGTGCCCCCTCCTCTGTCCTCGACTACCTTGCCTCTACCCTCCCCCCCACCCCCTCTCTTGCTTGTTCTTCACTTCCGCAGGGTGTGCCTCTGATCTGTACCCCTCCCCGGAAGAAGTCCTTCAAAGATGGCAACCTTCTCCACATTGCCACTCTTAACTCTTGCTCTGCTGTCAAACACTCCTCTGATATCTGCTGCCTTCTTGAGGAACTTGACCTTGACGTACTCGGCCTCACTGAGACATTGTTCACGGCCAGCTCTGTCACCACCTTTGACACACTACTACCTGACGGTTACAAGATCCTCAACCACTCAACTCCTCTTTCTTGGTGACTTCAACATCCACCTGGATACCTCCTGTCCCCCCTCTGGACTCTTTCGAGACCTCTGCAACTCACCCTCACTCTCTATTCTTCCGTCTGGGCTGACTCATTCTGCAGGGCACACTCTTGATGCCCTGATCTCCTCTGACCTTCCCCTCTCTGTCCCTCTCTCCACTCCTCTCTCCTGGAGTGATCACTTTCTCCTCTCCTCCCACCTCACTCTCCCTACCCCACAGGCAAAGCCACCCCCATCACTGCCACCTTCCTTCTCGGTCATCCGACCCATGAAGCGCGTGTCAGTTGAGGCTTTCGCTGCCACCTTCTCGCCCCCTCCTCCCCCTTCGGCTGACTCCCACCCTGACACAGCCCTCTCCACTCTGCTATATCTGATACTCTTGATATCCTTGCCCCTGTCATGAGTATCCGCCTGAAGCCCAAAGCCAAATGTAACTCCTGGTATGACTCGGATCTCGTCACCCTCAAACGCAAGTGCAGGGTGGCAGAGAGGAATTGGCGTGCTATATGTTCATCCTCTGACAAACTGGCCTGTCGCCTGCTCCAAAGGCAATACCGGCTCTCCGTTCTCACCAAGAAGAGAGCCCTTATCCAAGTCCGCATCTCTGCGGCATCTAACGATTCGGCCGAACTCTTTAAAATCTGCAAGGAGCTGGCCAACCCTGCTGCAGTCTCTACCTCTCCTGTCCCCTCCCAGGCCCTCTGCACGGCACTGGCCTCTCACTTCATTTCAAAAACTCAGGACATCCTGTCCTCACTCTCCTCCTATCCCCCCCCCCTCTATTCTCTGCCCTTCCTCTGGCCCTTCTGCAGCCACCCCTCCTCTCTCCTTCTCTGCCTTTCCCCTTTTTTCTGCTGACAAGGTTTCAAGACAAGTCTGATCTATGAAAGTCTCGTCAAAACAGGTCCACCCCTGTTCCTCCAAGACTATCAAGGATCACATAGACTCCCTGGCTCCTGCCCTTGCTGACTTCTGCAATCACTCCTTTGCCTCTGGAGTCTTCCCATCCCCTCTCAAGCACTCCCTTGTGCACCCCCTTCTTAAGAAACCCTCTTCTGACCCTTCCTGCCCGGCTAACTATCTCCCAATCTCTATCACCCCCTTCCTGGGCAAGCTCCTGGAGTAACTGGCCATCTCCCAGCTCAATATCCATGCTGAATCTGTTGGTAGTCTTCATGACCATCAGTCTGGCTTCAGAGCTGCCAGAAGCACGGAAACCGCTCTCCTGAACATCCGTGAGGACCTGCTCTCGAACCTTGACTCTAACATTCCATGTGTTCTCATTTTGCTTGATCTCTCTTCTGCCTTTGATACTGTCAACCATACCATCCTGCTCAACCGTCTCCGTGATAACCTGGGTATCACTGGTCAGGCTCTGGCGTGACTGACCTCTTTCCTCTCCAATCGACCCTCCCAGGTCCAACTGGGTCTTTCCTCTCTGACATCTTTTTCTCTACCTGTGGTGTGTCCCAGGGATCTAACCTCTCTCCCTGGCTGTTCAACCAGTATCTGGCACTTTTCGCCCACTGCATCGCTGCTCTCTGCCCCAACTTTCAGTGCTATGCGGATGATACCCAGCTCATTTTCAGGCTACCCTCGACCTCCTCTTCTCCTTCCCTCATCTCTGACTGTCTTTCTGCTATCCAGGAATGGGGTGGCGCCAACGACCTCTGCCTTAATGCCAGTAAGACTGAGATTCTACTCATCGGCACACCCACTCCCTCCTTCCCTGCAGCTCTCTGGCCGGCCTCTCTTGGCCCTCTTCCTGCTCTTACCTGCAAAGCAAAAAACCTTGGGGTCATCTTCGACTCCACACTCTCCTTCTCTCCTCACATATCCAATATCTCTAAGAAGTCACACTACCAGCTACACCTCCTCAGAGGTATCCTTCCTTTTCTCTCCTTCCCCCAGAAGCTCACTGTCTCTAGAGCCCTGGTTCTCTCGAAGCTGGACTTCTGTAACAGCCTCTATCTAAATCTGCCCGCCTCTACTCTCCAGCCTTTGCAGACATCCAGAAAAGGACTGCAAGACTTGTCCTTGGCCTCAAGCCCAGGGACCGTATCTCTCCAGGACTGAAATCACTGCACTGGCTCCCAGTGACTGCGAGGATAAAGTTCAAAACCCTCTGCATTCTCCACAAGGCCGTCTGGGGCCTTGGGCCAAACTACCTTCAACTCTCTCTTCCTAAATATCTTCCTTCTCGAGCTCTTCGCTCATCCGCCTCCAACTCCCTCTGGGTCAGCCGCTTCTCCAAACAACGAGTTGGGGGCAGATCTCTCTCCACTGTAGGGGCCTCCCTCTGGAAGCCTTCCTGCCTCCCTGAAACTTGAGGAGAACCATCTCCGGTTCCGGAAGCACCTCAAAACCTTCCTCTTTGCCTCTGCTTTCTCTCCCCCTCTCCTCTGCTAATACTACTGAAACTGCACTGAATCTGCAACTGGGCCACTCACCGTTCTCGGTCCTTGGCCCAGCCACTCTCCCCTGCACTGCCTCCATGGCAACCCGTGCACTACGGGATTGTGTCTGTATTCCTACAGCCCCCCTTCCCAGCACTTGTCTGCACTTACTTCGCACTTGTTATTTATCCTGTTTGCTGTATGCTATTAACCCTGTACTGTACTTTCCCCTCTCCCTTTCCCCCTTGCACTTATCCCTTTCCCTCTACCCTTTGCACTTGCGCGATCTGAATGACACCTGGCCTAGTAGGATCGTTGTCTGTCTCCCCTTGTTCCCCCCCTGCCTCGTCGCGCCTTGAAACACTTTTGTATAGGCGTGTTACAAATGCCATATCATATCATATCATATAATGTCCTGTGCCTCGTTAGGAGCGTAAATACAAACCAGGGTAAACAGCCAGCCCCTCACCTCCCCCTTGACCATAATATATCGCCCTTCCAGGTCCATCTTCTGAGCTTTGACCACTAAGTGGACCCCGGGAGAAACCAGGAGGGCCACTCCGCGTTTTCTAGCCCGGAAGGACGCCACATACACCTGATCAATATTTTTAGCCCTTAGCTTGGGTTCCTTGCCCCGAACCCAATGAGTTTCTTGTACAAACAGGAAATGAAGGCAGAGCCTTGAAAATTCTCTCACCACCAGCCACCTTTTTGTAGGTGAGTTAAGCCCTCGTACGTTTAACGACCCCACTGTCAAAAATTGGAGCGAGTCATCCATCAAAGCTATGATAAAGGCTCGTGGCTCCCTCCATGGAGCGCAACATGACAATGCTCCCGCAGAACTTCCACACCCTGCTGATGCCCAGAAACGATTCTATAAGTGCAAAGTAGACCTGAAAACCTGGTGTGACCCAACTGGATCCCCAATAAACAAACCCTAACTTTTCCCTCCCTCCTCCCCCCTCCCCCCTGAACGCCTGGTTGATTAGCGGCTTCATCTTGTCGCCAGACCAGGCCACCACTATCTCCCTCCTCCGGGCTCCCAAACTCTTCAAAAACAACAACTCGAGCCCCCCAACCCCCATGTCCTAATTAGTCCATAAACAGTTGCGTCGCCTCCCCACTCATAGTAACGGGTACACGCTTGATCGTCGAGCTCCCATGCGCTCTTCAAGTATTGGGCAGCTCCGGGGATGCCGGCGCCACTCTTCTGAATTTCCTGTGGCCTCGGACCTTACGTCTTTCCTGTGGAGCCCTCGTCCGCCTAGGGCCAGCTGGGGCTCTTTCGCGTTCTCGCTCACCCACTTCCATATTTGGATCATCCAGAAGCTCCCCCGACACCCTGCGAATATCGTCCTCCGTGACCAGGGCGTACTTGTAGCCGTCTAGCTCAAAGGAAAGTGAGAAAGGGTATCTCCACCTATATCGGACCCCTTTGGTCTGAAGCATTTTCGTCAGCGGGGCGCAGAGCCGACGTCTTGCCAGGGTAAAGGCGGACAGATCCTGATCGCATCACCGCATTAACAGCTTTTACAATGTCTGCTTGTGTTTCGCCCTCACGCTCTGGGAAGCCTAAAAAGCGCAGGTTATAGCAACGTTCCCTGTTCTCCAGGTCGTCAAGCTTTAGGGAACATTTCTCTTCCCGCCTCTCGAGCTCCGCCAGGCGCATATCAAATTGCGTCTCAAAGATGTCGTTCGAGGCCGTATTGTTCTCTAGCGCTTGAACCCTGTCATCTATATTGTCCACTTTTTTGTCCAAAGTGTCCAGACGTAGCGTTATATCCACCCTGAAGCCTCGGATCTCCTCGAGGAGGGCGGCCATACCCTTGGTGACTGTGCTAGTGTCTGTTATTTCCTGATGCGTCGAGGTCGCCATCTCAGGGCAAGTCGGAGAGCCAGGGGCCAAGTGTCAGAATTTCTGCAGAGATTCTTTCCAGTTCATAGGCCTCCCCCGACTCCTCACTTCCCCATGGGTTCCACTCCTAGGAGCGCCAAGATCAGTGGACACTGTCGCCAGGCCACTATACGCCTCTGAAGAGGTCCTGCCTGCTTGCAGTCCAGGCCCTGTGCTCACTGTTGGGGTGGGGGGTTGTTTAGGCCTATTCTCCGGTTCTAGGTCAATGGCTGGCTCTGTTTGCCCCCAATATAATGCAGCACTTTTAGGGCGGCCTCTCACCTCGTGGAGGCTCCCGATCCACCGTCAGATCCAGGGAGGGCCCGAAGCGGAGGTGGATGGGTGGGTTGCTGTGGGTGTCCCTTGGGGAGGGTGCTCGCTTTTCCAAGTCGCCGGCGGGGGCTTCTGCTCTCGCCAGACTCCGATGAGGTCGATGGGCAGGCCAGCCCTCCAGGGCCGGATACACTGAGCGCTGAAGTCCGGGGACGCTGCGCCGGCCTCCGCGCCCGGTGCGCAGCTCCGGGGTGCGGCCCCAATGGCAGGAAGTGTCACGCTACCCTGCCTGGACTCTGTGGGGCGCGGAAGACCACTGCAGACAAATTTGGGGGGGCTGCTCTCCCCACACTGTCCGATGAAGCTGGAGGCCTCACCTTATCCGCGGCTCTCCGTTGTTTTCGTGCGGAGCCGCAGCGCTGGGGGAGGCGGGGCACTCTCTCCCTTCTATCTTCGCGGGCTCACTGCGGAGCGAAGGCGCCACGTCGGGAGACCGGCGTTGGGGTACATGGGTGCCCCACGGTGTTAGAAGGCTGCGGTGGGGGTCAGCACTTCACTCCGAGGGGTTCTGGGGGGGCTCAAGTCCCAAAAATGGCACCCTTTGGAGGAGACAAGAGGAGATGCGTCAGTGCATCTCTGCGCCCCCTGGTGGTTCCCCACGCCTTTTTTATGTTGCCTGGAACTTCATTCGCTGAAAGAGAGGCATTAAAAAACTTAGTCAAGGCTGGAATGAGGACAGGGGAGCATTCTTTAATTATAAGAGAGGAGCAAGGATGATGAGAATGATGGGAGAAAGCATTATATCTGACAGGCCATATTCTTTAACAATGCCACCCTCGCCCACCAACTCAAACATGGCTGCTAATGGCTTAGCACCTTTTCAACCCACATCAAAGGTGAAAAAAATATTAGCACACTTTATAAACTCCTCTGTCTGCTCAACGTAATATAAAAAAAATATTTTACCATCTCATAATTTCAAAAATTCAGAGAAGGATCCAGCTGCGTTCCAGGATCTTCATTGAACACTTGGAGCACATTTCTGGCAAAGGCACCTGGTACTGGTCTGTACGAAAGCTTCAGGAATCACTATATGGACGCCTGAATGCCAATGTGCAAAGATCAACAGGTCTCTAAACAGAAGTCACTTTTGCCTCTGAAATAGTAAAAACAGCATTCCTGCAACACATCCTCAGCACCAAGAAGAGATCCCAAAATGGAATGTGAGACTTTATGTATTTTTTTATTTTTTGTATTTAATGTGATGAGTGTGTATACAAATATTTCACATACAATTTCATCAACATCTTCCCCACTCAAACAACATTAAAAATCACATAAAACAGATCATCCAGTATAGCATCTTAAAAAAACAATATATAAAATAAATGCTCACAATATAAACATACAATGATTCTAATTCCATTAAAATAGATAAACATATTTTTTCTAACTAATATTCATGTCTCTAATTAAATTCTTTTGACGCTATTCACCATACCCTATAAAGTGCCCTATTTCTAGAATAAACACAATAGGACAAAAAAACATTGCTTCTTTTTGTGTCATATTCTGCAATGGATTTTTCCAATAGGGACATATCTGTATGGACCCCAAAACCTTGCATTCTGTTTCAAGCATGCTCTCTATTTTACAATTCTGGCAAAATCTATTTTCCACAGTGAGGTTTAATTGAGAGCCCCGAATTGCCAGTACTGGTAGTTGGTCAATTTTTGACAACAGTAGAAACCTCCGTAAAGCAGGAGATTGACATAACAATAGATAGGGCTGGGAAATCTTGTAACTATGAACAATCATTGATATTTCCTTATATTTCTTTAATGATGCCAAGTGCTCATAGCTACAGATCCAATCCCATAGTTCGAGTTTTCTTTCAAACATCTGTTTTAAAAGTGTACAGTTAATGTCCCAATCTGGCATCCAGCCTATTACTTCAAATAATTTAATAACAGCTTCACAATATCCATCATGACCTTTCAATATCATAACCGTTGCTAACTGGCGCAGCAAAGCAAATGTTGGATTAGACACGGCCTTGAGAGACAAGTTATCCAGTTTTTTAAGAACCATTGCTTGCATAGATATTAACCCAAGATCCAATCTCAAATTGTCAAAGGGAACGGCTTGAGGTAAGCCTACTATTGTTTTCCAAAATGTACCTTCAAGGACCTTAAGCCACTGTAGATCTTTCAAAGACCTTGCTTCATGCCCATAAAGTTTGGCAGGACAAAAGCCTGCCACGAGTCAAGGGTGCGCTATTTTTATTGCACTGTTTTTGCTGCCTGTGTTTGCTGTGTGCAACTTTGTGATTCTGTGGTTCATCTGTCATCTACAATTTAATTTGGCCCCTCCTCAGCGTTGGGAATTTGCTGCTTTGCAGTGCCTTGCATGCTCTGCTTAGCATTTAGGAAACACCAAATACCAAGGACCATCTGAGGACCAAGAACAGAACGCTCTACCACGCCCATACAATAGGGCTACATAAACAACAAACACTTGCCCTTGCGGCATTAAGCCCACCGCGAGTCAAGGGCGCGCTATTTTTATTGCATTGTTTTTGCTGTTTTGCTGGGCCCTGGGTCCCTGTTCCTGACCTCACCTACTTAAGGGTAAGATTCCTATGATTACCATTACTGAGTGAAGTTTCTATGCATTGCAGACTTGTTAACTCACTCAAGAACTTAATTTGCATTACACACTCCTTTCCCACTCCTGAAGCAGCACTGAACTGTGGCTACCAGCACCTATTTATTTGTGTGCTTTGAAGTGCTGTGCTGTCATAATTTAACAAGTCCCTGATTGTAAAAGTGACTGGGAATCCGATAATCCTTGACATCGGTGATTCACACATACTGTTTATACTCAATTGTCATTAATTAGGGATACCAGGGACTGCGGGCCGTGAGCCTTTGACCTGAGTACCGTAAAAATTAAATCACATTGCCAAGACTTATGGGCATTCACTCGTAAATGTTTACGTGATTTGCTGTCTTGGACCATTTTTGGGGATATTGGGGACTGCGGGCTGAGAGCCTTTGACCCATATACCCTGATATAATTCTACATTGAAAGAGACTTTGTTTAACTACTCTATTGTGCCCTAACTATACCCTGATATTTGCTTTAGGTCATCCAACTGACATAAGTCATCAACAGCGTGATTAGGAAAATTCCAAGACATCAGCTCCTCTGATTGCCACTTTTACTGCAGTATTCAGTGAACGCTGCGCTCCACTCTAAGCTTGAATTTTTTTTTTCTGATCTTGAGCCAGCACTACACCTCTTGGTACTCAGCCTCCCTTTTGCTGCATGCTCCAAAGACGCAAAGGGATTTATTCTCTATGATTGGATATGCCGTCTCCCTCACATACTCGCTTTTTTTCTGAGAGACAGCATCCCACTGAAGATATAACTAAAGCTCGAGGCCCATCTAATCTATGCAAGACTCCAGTTGCATGGGCTCAAAGAGAAAAAACGGTCACTAACTAAAAGAAAACATGCTGTCACTTCTAACAGCGATATCCGTGACTTTAGCTTTGGAAAATTATCCACTTACAAAGCAACAACTGTAGAAGGCTGTCAGTCTCCATTCACAATATGTACTAAAGCTCCTGTTCTTGAACCGGTTGAGAAGACCAATAACCCTCTAATTGTTACTTTGGGGGTCATTCTGACCCTGGCAGTAGGGGGTTAACGGCACTGGTAAGGATGCCGTTGCCGTTAACCCCCTACCAGCCTATTACGAGGTCCCTTAGCGGGTCCCACCAGGGCCAGCTGGTTTTCCCAGCTGGCCCCAGCGGGACCCGTTAAGGGACCATGGAGCTAATAACGGGCCCGTTATTAGCTCCTTCCCCATTACCATTGAGCCCTACGGGGGCTCAAATGAGAATGGGGAATGGTTTTCGAAATGGGGATTTACCGGGTCCGCATAGGTCGGAATGTAAGTCCCCATTCCGACACCACAGACCCGGACGCGAGTTTGGAGGCAGCCATGGTGCTAATAGCACCATGGCTGCCTCCAAACTCGGAATGACCCACTTTGTCTTTTCCTGTGATGAGCTCTGCATGTAATATTAATTCCTCCATTACTACACCACAAGTTTTGTCTATCGAGCCTCAAAACAGTTCTCTTTCCGATAGCATAGTATTTCAGAATGCTCTTAAAGGAAATATAGTTGTATTGGATAAATCCTGTGTACCAAATAATGTCTTTGAAGAAGCCATCATCGAATTACATTCTGTAAACTCCTGCTTTTCGGCCAGAGATCTCACTCACAATTTATCAAATTCCCCAGACATATTTCCTCACTCAAGTCAAAATGACACTGTTCTAGCTGTTTTGTGTATTTCCCCTACTCCATGAAGACCTCCCCTTCCATCTGACTCCTCTTCCTTTTGCATAACATCACCCAAATCTAAAATGACTGTAATAACATTGGAGGTCATGAACACAGAATTAATGTCTTTGGCCACACTGTTTGAGACTCTTGATCCCAAATTGAACCATCAATCCGAACAGTTTGCACAAATATGTGCCTGTCAAAATTCTGTGATGCATACTGTGGGGGTAACTTCTGTTGCAGTACAGACCATTGAAGTTGGTCCTTCATATGAGAGCACGGAAAGCATGCTTTCTACACTTGTCATGACTCCTATTCAAATCCCACCTTCAGGTGTATTTCCGCCACCAGTTCCCTATCTGTCTGGAATCATTCAAGATGAAAATACAAATGTACCACCTATCACTGATCAAATAACTAAATTTGTGGTACCACAGAGCGCAGTGAATCAGCCTTCAGAACGCTCTGGTAAAAGTGCCTACAGAATATTTTCCAAAAATAAGGCCCCACAAATAATCAGGCCTACTGTCGTCAGTCTGAGGGTAAATGTGAAAAAAAAGAAAAATATTAAATCAAACCTAGATGGGTCGAACTCTGCTACGAAACAATTTATCAAAAATTTAACAAAACCAAAAAAAGGTCTCATTCTGGCATCTCAAGCAGTCTCTAAAAAATAAAAATATTCTATCATAGCTCAAAAGAAAAAGCAGCAAAATTTAGACAACTCCTTAGTAATAAATCTAACTCACTCTCTGCTAGATAAGCTTATTAAAGCTGCAGAGGTACTTCAATGCGAATCGGAGGCTGCGCCCTCACATACCACATTACCATCTAACCCAATGTGCCAAGATCATAATCGCCCCAAAAAAATTGACACAGAAAGACAAGAAATTAGGAAAGCCATTGACGCCTACACGCGTCAATTCAGGTCAGAGCTGACCTTGACTCAATCTCATATGACTGATCAAATTCATACTATGGTGGCTCCCTCTCTTTCTGCCACTGACATTACTAGCCTGCCACACAAAACAGGTTTCAGCTGTCTGGGGGTAAGGTCAACACCAAGTAATAACAATCTAGCCATTCCATCTCAGCCTCCCCCTATAAGAGAACAAGATGATGTTATTCTTGCTTATATTAGGAATACTCTAACTAAGCTCATATCTGATCAAGTTAGTCTAAAAAATTGCATGCTTTCAGTCCTTCAAGGGAACCTTGACAAATTTCACATTTCCGAGGATTTAAAGACCAACTCTAAGGCCTTGACCTCAGGACCCAAATGCACTCCCCCTATAGACTCACTGTCCTCTCAAGATCCAAAATCAAGTCCGAGTACAGGCACGATCTTAGTAAAGGAGCGAAACTAAATGCATTTTATGTTAATCACCTGTCGTGGGTAATTTTCCAACATATGTGATGAACAGAAGAAGCATTTTGACACTATTCTCTGATATTCCTGCTTTAGAGGATATTGTCTTGTGCGATATCGATCAGATTGAATTTCCAGACACAAAAGATCTAAGTGTTGCACGTATATGGACAGAATCTCGTGTCATTCTAAACACAATTTCGCTGTCCAAGAGAAATCTATATGACTTAGGGTTTTTGCTTATCCCTAACTCTGTCTCTATCACCCTAACTCATCCAATGTTACAATATGTTGGAAGTCTCACCTCAGAAAACCCATGTGCAGTGCTCCAAGCTGACATATCACAAAACTGTCATAATATGGTGAAGTGTTGTTGCTCTGGCAAAAAATAACTAGACTCTGCCTCAGCACAACAGAAGATAATGTTTCTCAGCTGGAACACTCCTGGGTATAAACACTTACAGGGTAATTCATAGAATTTCGCAGAAAAGTGTCGCAAGCGGCTGGCGCAGAGTGTCCGCGTGCGATTGACTGCGCCAGGCACGTGCGCTAAAACCGATTTCCGCGCACAGAGTATTCATGGATTTCAGGCTTCCAAACCAGCCGTGGAGCAGAGAATCGCAGTGACCCTGCAGCAGCGCCATTAACGCCCCCAAGAACGCCCTCGCGCAAGGAAAAGCCATCCAAATCGCTAAATCATCGCAAAGGGCTGCGCTAACCCTGGACCAGTTCACCGGGCTGGCAAACAGCAAACGGGAAGCGGGGAACGTGTATTGCAGGGGTGCGCGGGAAGTTCCACACGCGACTGGCCCCGTGCAAGCAGGGTACGTGAATTTCAGGGGTGCGCGGGAAGTTCCACACGCGATTACTGCAGGGTATGTGTATTTCAGGGGTGCGCGGGAAGTTACACACGCGATTGGCCCAGTGCGAGCAGGGTACGTGTATTTCAGGGGTGCGCGGGAAGATCCACACGCGATAGTCCCAGTGCGAGCAGGGTACGTGAATTTCAGGGGTGCGCGGGAAGTTGCACACGCGATTTCAGCAGGGTACGTGTATTTCAGGGGTGCGCGGGAAGTTCCACACGCGATAGTCCCAGTGCGAGCAGGGTACGTGAATTTCAGGGGTGCGCGGGAAGTTGCACACGCGATTTCAGCAGGGTACGTGTATTTCAGGGGTGCGCAGGAAGTTCCACACGCGATTCCAGCAGGGTACGTGAATTTCAGGGGTGCGCGGGAAGTTGCACACGCGATTTCAGCAGGGTACGTGTATTTCAGGGGTGCGCGGGAAGTTCTACACGCGATTCCAGCGGGGTACGTGTATTTCAGGGGTGCGCGGGAAGTTCCACACGCGATTCCAGCAGGGTACGTGTATTTCAGGGGTGCGCGGGAAGTTCCACACGCGATTCCAGCAGGGTACGTGTATTTCAGGGGTGCGCGGGAAGTTCCACACGCGATTCCAGCACGGTACGTGTATTTCAGGGGTGCGCGGGAAGTTCCACACGCGATTCCAGCAGGGTACGTGTATTTCAGGGATGCGCGGGAAGTTCCACACGCGATTCCAGCAGGGTACGTGTATTTCAGGGCTTCTGGGGAGTACTACACGTGAATTGGCCGTGTGGGTCCTCCCAGGTGTAAGCTGCACAACCTCCACGGCCCCTGCAGGCAGCCCACACCACGGGGGACTATCCTGCACCCCTGCTCATGTCCCGCAGGCAGCCCATCCACCATGGGCAGCCCCCACCAGGCCCCCACTCATGTCCCCCTGCACCCCCACCCCCCAGCAGTGCATGGGCACCCTCCACCAGGCCCCCACTCATGTCTCCCACCACCCCACCCCCAAGCAGTGCAGGGGCACCCTCCACCAGGCCCCCACTCATGTCTCCCACCCACCCCCACCCCCCAGCCACCATGGGCAGCCCCCACCAGGCCCCCACTCATGTCCCCCTGCACCCCCACCCCCAGCAGTGCATGGGCACCCTCCACCAGGCCCCCACTCATGTCCCCCTGCACCCCCACCCCCCAGCACTGTGGGGGCACCCTCCACCAAGCCCCCACTCATGTCTCCCACCACCCCACCCCCAAGCAGTGCAGGGGCACCCTCCACCAGGCCCCCACTCTTGTCTCCCACCACCCCCACCACCCAGCAGTGCATGGGCACCCTCCACCAGGCCCCCACTCATGTCTCCCACCACCCCCACCCCCCAGCACTGTGGGGCACCCTCCACCAGGCCCCCACTCATGTCTCCCACCACCCCACCCCCAAGCAGTGCAGGGGCACCCTCCACCAGGCCCCCACTCATGTCTCCCACCACCCCCACCACCCAGCAGTGCATGGGCACCCTCCACCAGGCCCCCACTCATGTCTCCCACCACCCCCACCCCCCGGCACTGTGGGGGAGCTGCCAGCAGGCCCCCACCCATGTCCAACTCATGTTCCCCACCACCCCCACCCCCCAGCACTGTGGGGCACCTGCCAGCAGGCCCCCACCCATGTCCAACTCATGTTCCCCACCACCCCCACCCCCCAGCACTGTGGGGCACCTGCCAGCAGGCCCCCACCCATGTCCAACACATGTTCCCCACCACCCCCACCCCCCAGCACTGTGGGGCACCTGCCAGCAGGCCCCCAACCATGTCCCCCTGCCCCCAGGTCCTGACGATACACAATCATGGCAGTAATGGGCAGCATACCCAGCACAAACACCCAGCCAAGGAATGCATCCACCCACATAGCAAATGCAATTACATGATACAACCCCAATGGCAAGTATGTAAATGAACACATGTCCGTCACACACACATACACAATGGGTGCAAGTGAATGTCAAAACCCATATCATGACATGCATGAAACCAATGAGAAAATACCACAAAAGAAAGTTATAAAAACAAGTATTAATGAAGAAAATGAAGTAAAATAATCAAACATACAACAATGGGGATAACAAAATAAATTGACCTTGTACGATAAGTAATGTAAAAATCAAAAAAACAAAGGAATCCAAAACCTAATGTTGTCCAAAGCAAAATCATGGTGAAAAAAAATAAGGAAAAACCATTGCCTCATGGTGAACACAAATGTAAATCAAAAAAATGTATTTTAAAAAATCCAACTATACACAAGAATATTCCAGGGTCCATGAGCCCAACACTATAAATGAAACCTACTACTACCTAATAAAAAAACTATATACAGAAAAGTGGCCATTGTCCGAGCGGTCCAAAAAAATCTCATAAAATAAAGGAAACCTAACACTAACTAACTAAAGAACTATATACAATGGCAGCGGGCAAGTCCTGCGGCTCACTCTGTGATGTTGCCGGCCAGGGCATCATCGAACTCCATGTCGATGTCCTGGAGGCGGGACTCTGTCCTGGCCCCGAGGTCTCTCAGGGATAACCCCATGTTCACCTCAAACTCCCTGCAAGCTTCCTCGAGGCACTCAGCCCGCCTCAACGCCCGACGCATGGAGAACTCTGCCCTGACCATGGTGAGCCGCTCCTCTTCTGCCCGCTGCCGCTCCGCACCTATCCGCTTGACCAACTGCTCCCACACGGAAGACACTACCATCCCAGGGTTCTCCTGCCCTCCGGCCGATGCCTGCCCCTCTGATCTTGATGGCCCCGAGCCATGATGCCTCCCACATCGAGCCTGCTGCTGCCTCCGACGCCACTGCCTCTGCCAGCACGACGGCATCCAGGATGATGGAAACCACCGACGCCGTCGTGCACGTGCCCTGCCCGATGATGCCGTCACATCCTCCATCTGCTGGGGTCCAGTTGCTGTGTTGTCCACCCCTGCTGGACCTCTGACTCCCGACTGTGGCAGGGATGGGATCCCCACCGAGCTGGCTGCATTGGTCAGGGCAGGTCCACAGGGGGCCCTGGTGGCATCTGGGCCGGAAGACGGCAAGGAGAACGACTGGCGTAAAGTCTCCACAGAGGAGGAGAGGGCCGTCAGATTGGCCGACACATGCAGGAAACCCCCGAACATGGCCGATCCCAATTGGGCCACGTCGGCACGGTGCTCTTCGTGATGACGTGCGTGCTCCTCCTGGGAATCACGCACGGCATCACGAATCACAGCCGTGCGCATCACAACCCCAATCAGGACCTTCTCCACACGGCCAGGGGTCCCCTCGTCCGCAGGTGGAGGGGAGTCAGATGACATGGACATCCCCTCTACCTGCGGACGGGCCTGGGATGGGGCATCCCTGCTGGTGCAAGGTGGTGCACCCACAGGTTCAGGGACAGCGACATGCACAGGCCCCTCCACGGTGACCTGTGCTGCCTCCTGCCCCTGCCCCTGGACTGCACCACTTGCACCAGCAGGGATGCCCCCACCAGGCCCCATGTGCGCCTCAGTGGCGGCCTCCTCCTCCTCTGTGGAAACCACCAACCTGGATGGCTCCTCGCCGTCTACCACCGTAGCAGGCCCCTGTGGGGGCTCACCCACCCCTTCCGCTGCAGCCGTGGGGGCATCCCCGCCGCCTTGCTCCACAGCGCCGTCTCCGCCCTCTCCTTCACTAGCCGCTGCGTAGAGGGAGACATAGAACACAAGCATCAGGGTACTGTACAATGGTCCCCTAGACAGGAAGCAATAGCAGATGAGTGCCACTGTCAAAGTACACTTCCATCATGTCACACCACAACACATGTGTCAGTCCAGGCAAAACACACACAGTGACAGTCATGGTGCGTGCCATGGACATTTCAATGCATGTCCAATGGACTCTCGAATCATACAATGTAATGGGACTCCCATGCATCATGGGTCATGCCTATCACATGCACACACTTCACCTCAGTCACATCCATCTGGCCCCGTACACCCCAATCACAGTGCATACAAGGATGACTAGGCTGCATCAGTGAATCTGTACATTGTCACAGACATGTGTCATGCATCCATGGCACTCACAAGTCACAGACACGCAGGTCAGGCACACAGACATGGATACCACATATGTATCTGGCATCAGCACCCATCCCTCGCCCCCACCCATGTCCAGGAACAGAGACTACCATGCTCTCATGTGTGCAATCTGCACAGGGCTCCCCATGTCGCATTCAAACACATGCAACAACCGTGCGGTTCACACATTACAGGTCGCCCATGCATTCCCATGATGTCCCTGCACACATACATGCGTACATGGCCTATGTCACACATGCAGGCAAGTATCAGACAACCAGCACACTGCAACATGCCCTGTCTCACACAGCAATGCTTGGCCACTTACCGCTCAACTCCAGACGGGTCTCCCTCTCAAGGACCTGGGCGTGGAGCGCTGGGTGTGCGCGTTCCAGGACCCTCAACTGGATGGAACTCATGCGGCCCCGGCCCCCCTCCACGAGGCGCCGGGCCTTCATGAGGGTCCTGGACCTCAAGTCTTCCCAGCGCTTCTTGACCTTCTGGATGGTGCGGGTTGCCACCCCCTCCGCGTTGATGGCAACCACACAGTCGGCCCAGATCCTGTCCCGTCCTTCCTTGTTGGCGCGGGACGATCCGAAGAGGGCATCATACTGCCCCAGGACTTGCTCCACCAGGACACCAACTTCGGTGGCAGTGAAGCTGGTGCACCTCTGCCCCTCTGGCTGGGGGTTGCCACTGGTGCCAGATGTTGATGTGCCCGACATGGCAACCCCAGGGGCAGGAGTGGGTGGGCAACTGGGTCCTGGGGCTGGGCTGTGGAGCGATGTTATCCGAGTCGGGAGTCTTCTGTTCCAGCAGGGGTGGACACAGCAACTGGACACCTGCAGATGGCTGATGTGCAGGCACCAAATGGCAGGGCACGGTGGCAGCAGGCAGGCAGGCAGGCAGGCAGCAGCAGATGGCACGTGGGAGGCTGCTCGGGGCACTGGGGGGCAGTAATTCGGCCTTCTGGGCAGGAGCGTGGTCTTCCGTGTGTTTTCGCGTGGCCAGCTTGATACGGAGTGATTTGGCACGTGAAAATCCTGCACGTCAGCGTGAAAATCGAGGAAAGACCCTTACAGCGTAAGCGCGTCAGCACGCGTACGCGATTTCATTGGACCAAAGGCCCTTACAGCGTAAGCGCGTCTGTGACGTTTTGCGCACGGGCGTTGCCCTGGCAGGGCTTGGTGATCCCGCGTGCCTTTATGTTCTGTACGTGCTTTTCGTGCGGTGCGTGTGTTTTCCATCCGTTGGGGTTCACACGCTATTACTTCACAGCGGGTGTTGGCTACGCGTTCTTCTACACGCAAGGCAGGCGGTGAGTGGTACCCCGCTCCCCCAGGCCCGATCGCGTGAGAAACTTCACGCGAACCCCTGAAATACACATAGCCCGCTCCCCCAGGCCCGATCGCGTGAAAAACTTCACCCGAAACCCTGTAATACACGTAGCACGCTCCCCCAGGCCCGATCGCGTGAGAAACTTCACGCGAACCCCTGTAATACACGTAGCACGCTCCCCCATGCCCGATCGCGTGAGAAACTTCACGCGAACCCCTGAAATACACGTAGCCCGCTCCCCCAGGCCCGATCGCGTGAAAAACTTCACGCGAACCCCTGTAATACACGTAGCACGCTCGCCCAGGCCCGATCGCGTGAGAAACTTCACGCGAACCCCTGAAATACAAGTACCCTGATGAAATCGCGTGTGGAACTTCCCGCGCACCCCTGAAATACACGTACCCTGCTGAAATCGCGTGTGGAAATTCCCGCGCACCCCTGAAATACACGTACCCTGATGAAATTGCGTGTGGAACTTCCCGCGCACCCCTGAAATACACGTACCCTGCTGAAATCGCGTGTGAGACTTCCCACGCACCCCGGTATACACGCACACGTATTTTTTGTCAGCGGGTGTCCGTGTTTGTGGGTACCCCTTTGCACGTCATTTGTCCTGGAGGGCCACAGTATAGGACATTCATCATGGCAGTATATAGGTGCTATTTGTTGGCGCACCTTTTGGCGCACATTTCTTATAGCCGCAGAGACGCTACCGCCTGCTTTCTTGTGGCGGTTGTGTTTGTGCCTGTGCGCTGGTTTGAGCGTGCGCTTTTTTCCCCTATTCTATTCCATGAATACGTGTTGTAGGCGAGCGTGTGGGCGTTCCGCGCACTTGTGCCCTGTACTTCCCCCGTGACGCCCACGTTTTGGCAAGTTGTTCCCCATTCCGAGTGTTACGCCCGTGTTCCGCCTACTTTTGTTGCGCGATTTCCCTGTGGCCTGTGCGATTTTCGCTGTGACCTGGCGCACGCTGTTAGATGGCCTGTGCGCCAACGTGCGCCGCGCACTTTTTTATCGCACATCCGCTGGTTTTCTCACGCACGGACTTCCATGAATCGATGCGCACTGCTTTTCGTGCGATTTTCGCACTTGCACTGCGATTTTCGCTATTCCACTGCGATTCGCACGTTTTGGCCCACTTGCGCCGCGCTAATTATTCCATGAATCGGCCTGTTAGTAAGCAACCCGCAAATTACATTGGGGAATTTTGATTTGATATTTCTACAGGAAACTTGGCTGACTTCAGTCCCCTCTTGGGATGACCATCAACTACATATACAACCAGATAAATGAGGTGTTAAAGGAAGGCCAATGTCTGGTTTATTAACAATGTCACATATCTCCTCAAATATCTTCTCAAAAATAATGTCTTCACCAAACCCTTTTATGCAACTTACCATAGTGTGCATACAAACAATTAAATATGCGCTTGTAAATTTGTATTGGAATCCTATGGGTATAACAAATGCTTCCTTTTTTTGTGACCTTGGTTCTTTGATGGAACAGATTGCCATCCTTTCTAACATCTCACATATCATCATTGCTGGGGACTTGAATATACATCCTTTTGAAAATGAACCATCTAAGTCCTCTGTACGTGTAATGATGATTTCGGAAAGCTTTGTTGACTCATGGAATTTGATCATGCTAAATGGTGCACTGTTAAATGATATTCCACCTCACAAAACATGGAGGAGAGGGCTGCAGAGTGCCACGATAGACTACATCTACGTGGATAGAGCTCTTTTTCAGAAATGTCTCAAACTTTGCAATCATTCCCTCCATAAATAGTGACCATTCGATGCTCACCTTTGAATTTCAGGTCTCTAGACATGTGATGCCTGAATCTCGATCTTTTGTCTTAGGTTCTCATGAGGTCAATAACCAGAAAAATAAATTGAGATGGACTGAAAGCTCTTTGATTACATTTAGTCTTTATATACAGACCGAATTTCAGAACACTTTAAAATTGGATATCAGTAATAACATTGAATACCCTGATAAAATACAATTGTTTGGCCATCTTCAGTTGCAAAGAACGTCAGGAAATGGGAAATTACCCATGCATGCATTCAACCAACTCATTAGAACTAAGAAGATGACCTCCCACAAACAAAAAAGACAGGCCAAATTGTTGCCCTTACAGCTAAGAGAGGCATCTTTGCGCTCAATTAAGACCAATTATAAGAATTCGGTTTGAGGGCACAAAGCCGCATTGTTTCAAAGAGATAGTGAAGCATTGATGCTAAACATCTATGGCAAAAACACCGCCTTTATTTGGAAAGCCATTAATGGTACTATTTCCAATTCCCAACTGTCCTCACAAACAAATGGGGTAAGTGAAAAGAAGTGGGTTGATAACTTTTCCGAACTCTATGCCCCGCCCGAAAGTAAATGCGCAACAGAATCACAAACCATTACACAATCTTTTGGCCTTAAGTTTGACAGAGATGATGTCCTTTTCTTTATAAAGAAAGCGATCGTTTCAAGAGCCCCAGGCCCGGATGGTCTCTCAAACTCCACTCTTAATAAACATCCGGAGCTGTGGGCCTCAATTCTTCACAACATCTTCGAAGCGATTCAACATAAGCAACAAATCCCAGTCTCCTGAAGGCATTCAATCATAGTACCAATTTATAAGAAAGGTGATCGCTCCAATCTGGCCAGTTATAGACCTATAGCCTTGTTGGATGCCCAGGGCAAAATCTATAGCAGAATAATATTACAAGATTTGAATGCATGGCCTTTAACATCTAAAAAAAGAGACCCTTTTCAAACGGGATTTGTTGCGGAACTTGGTACGTCAATTAACATCATGACACTCAATGCAATCAAATCTCTTTATGCCTCGCAGAATCAACAATTATACATGGCGTTCGTAGATTGCTGCGTCGTGTTCAATTCTATTTGTCGACAACTACTCCAACAAAAATTGATGTACTATGGCTGTCCTCATTCTTTGGTCACTCTAATGAACCTGCTCCACACTAACACCACGATGCAGGTCAGGCTGAATATGGAAGGCTTGCTGTCCGTCTCTTCTGAGACCAAACGTGGCCTTAAAGAGGGCTGTATATTAGCCTCCATTCTTTTCAATCTGTTTATTTTAGATCTTGGAATAGATTTGATGAGTGTATTTAATGACACCCCAAACTGGATGGTCAGATCATAGCATGGTTACTCTATACTGATGATCTGGTGCTGCTTTACCAGACTCCTAGTGGGCTGCAACCCCTTTTAACCAAATTAGAGCACTATGCCAAGATCAATAACTTGTCCATAAACTTGGAAAAGGTACAAATCATCGAACTTGGGATATCGCTCTCAAAGTATTCGAACAATTTATCTGGCGCATTCAAAATCAGATTCTTTTGGTGGTGCCTGAATATAAATATTTGGGCTTAATGTTTAGTAACCATTGCAATGACAGACTGTATAAAATCACTTTGGGAGCTAAAATGAATATGCTGATATCCCAAGCTAAAGTATTACTCTCCAAATATGGCAAATATACTTGTGTCCACATCATGACCTTCTTCCAACAAAAAGCAGTCCCCATCTTCACCTATGGGGCCGAAGCCTTGATCCCACAGAAACAACATTTTTGGGACAACATGGAAACAAGGTTTTGAAAGAATGTCCTAAACTTGCCAAAATGCACACCCAATGCCTTGCTACGCTTTGAAATTGGTCTGTTGTCTATTTATGTCCAAGTTATCTGGAAAATGTGTTGTATGTTGAGAAAGTGTCTGCTGGGACTAACAACAGGTAACATTCTAACTGTCCTAGCTCGATATCCTTTAGTATCTACACATATCTTTCCGACAAAATGGAAAAAGTGTATATTGACTGCACTTACTGAAGCAGACATTACACTAGAACAACTGTTGGAAAACCCAATGAAAGTCAAGTTTAAGTTATATCATCATGACTGGCTTATTACTCAAGAAAAGTGCCTCCTACTGGTAGATTTTGATAGGGCTTTATTTGGCCATAGAATGTTCTGTACTATGGCTGACTATCTGGTCACATGCCCATCACACCAGCTCAGATCTATAATCCTAAAACGCCGCCTAAAACTATGGCCTACAAATGACGTTCTGGCCAGAAGAAGCATAATTGGCTCTGACACAGCATATTGCCGGTTTTGTAAAAATAAAAACACCATGGAAACCTTGAAACATCGCATAGCTGAATGTCAGGCTGTTATGAAGCAGCAAAGGTTTTACTTCTTTAAATTTATGTCGGGTATTCACTCATACAAAACAAATGATGACATCTGGCATGAAATGTTCTCTACTAGCAAAATAACAATCAAGATAGCAACAATACAATTTTTAGAGAAGCTTTTGACTCCCGATGCAATCATCTAAATGTTAAATATGGCTCATACTTTTGTGTATTCAAAGAAGTCTGAATGAGCCATACAAATGTAAATGACCAACTCAATTGTAAATTACTTTTATTACCCATAAATCAGTGATATCAAATAATGTTTGTCTAACAACAAGAATCTTGTGACAAATGAGAAACGAAATATTATGTAATTGTTTTATGGTGCTTGAGAAAGCAGTTTTACACATGTTTTGAAAGGTTAACTTGTTTAGTCACAAAATAAAAAAATAAAAAAAATAAAAAGCATTGCTTATATAATCTTACAATACCATCTAAGGGATAGCCCCCCTGTCTGCTCAGAAGATGTATCAATAAGTGCTATGAGTTGCAGGGCCTTCCTACTCCTGGCACTGATTAACTCATTATAATCTTTTCGAGCCTCAATTTCCCCCCTAAAATAAGTGTATTTTTCCGTATATTCAATTTGTCCTTCAGGTGTCAACTTAAGTCAGGGGAGAGGCCTACTCGTAAACTGCATCAGTTTAGTTTTGTCCATATTAATGATTAGTGAATTTTCTTTACCATAGATACACAACCTGCCTGCTGACCTAAATACCCCAGAAAATGGTATGGTCGACATTGAGACAACATGAGACACTCTTATCGTCTGAGGTTTCTTTGGGGATGGTATATGCTTACTTGCGCTTTCAAATACACAGGAGCATTCCCATAAATACATTTGGGGCAAGTCGTTAGTAGTTTAAATTGAATAAGGATAAGGGGTGTGGTGTGATCCCCCTGTTGTCCAACCTCACTTGCTCTTGGGTATTAGCATGCAGGAGTCTCAACATGCACAATAGCCCCTCAGGGCATCCGAAAGTCTTCTTCTTTGTCACTATCAAGAGAGTTAAAAGCTGCTCAGAAATCAATAAAAATGGCATGTAATGCTGGATATTTCTTATTCATGGCTCTCTCAACTCAACTAGGTAATCGATTAAATGTATCTTGTGGGAAGTTGCAGAGGCCACCCGAAAACTAGTCTATCTGTTAAACAATTTGTCATCATCTACCCACTCCTGCACCTCTCTCAATACTAACAAGGCATATATTTTCCATGTGACATTGACCATAGAGAGCAACCTATAATTAGAGGCCAAAGTATTTAATCCTTTTTAAAAAAATAGGTATTTATATCAATTGACACCAGGTCACTGGAACCACTCCATTTGTGCTGACTTTCTTAAACAAGATTTCCAGTATTTTTTCCCAAATCGTTGGATTGCTTTTGAGCACTATATTAGCAAGCCCATTAGGGCCAGGGTCCCTAGATCCTTTCAGACCTCTAATATTTGATTCTATACTGGCCCTGTCTATCACAATGGCTAACCTCCCACCATCTACACTTACTTTGCCCTGGGCACACTGACACTCATGATTGATATTTTTGGTAACATACTCACACCACATCATTCCACCAATCAGGTTTGTTACAGTCTCGGATTCTGTAAACTTCGTTACTTCCAGCATCTCCCATATCCTTGTGGAAATGCCACATTTTATTACCACTTTCACCCTCTGCCATCTTGCATTTCTTCCTGACCATCTCCACCACTTGACCCAGTTACGGTATCTATTCTTGATTAATCTGATCTTACTAGCTACTAAAAGTGAATCAAGGACATTATTCTTTAGGTTTGTTAGATCTGTATGCATTATAGGTTTTGCCTCCCTAATCTCTTTGTCAAAAATCCTGCCCACTTTTTGTCCATCAATAATAGCATACATTCCCTTAGAGAGGGCCCTCCCTGCAGATAATTGGGTCAGCGAATCCTCAATTTCATCCCCAAACATCTCATATAATTGTTAGAGATTGCCCTCATCGAATTTCTCTACAGACAAGTTCACTTTATCAATATTTTAGGTGACAAATTCTAGGTGACCAATAGATGTTATTTGCTGCAGATTTTACATCGACAGCCTCAATTTTCAGAATGTCAAAATCATAGGACATCATAGAAGTGCACAATGTTTAGGCTGCATGATCACTAAAATGGCCAGTTTCCACCGTCATACATTCAACTATTGTCATAAAGCCAGAGCTAGCAAAGATATATAATCAATGGTAGTATTTTTTCTACCCCTAGCCCATGTATAATTCCCTGGACAATCCCCAGTGATTCGGCCATTGAGCATAGTAATCTGCCAGTCCTTCAAATATCAATCCACAGTTTTTCCTTCTTATTTCCTTTTTTTCCAGAATATTACTTAATCCTTGAACAAATTTAAATACAGGGCACACACATTGAGCATTGAAGATCATAGCCCCATTGTAGTCTTCAATCCACTCACTCAAAAGTGCAGCAATACATCCAAAAATATCATCAGTTTAGTCACCTCTGGGAGGATCGTAGATGTTTAAAATTAATAATCTACATGGTTTTCCCTCATGATTACCCATAAAATCAACAACTGAATATTTTCCATTAGTGACGGCAGCTTGACAATTTGGGCTTTCAAGTTGTTCTTAACCGCAATATCCTTATTTCCCACCATAAGGGCTGCCCAGCTCAAACCTTTCTGCCAGAGATTGGTATATCTGATAACCGTCCATATATATATATACATGAGGTTAAACAACACTCCTGTAGTTGGAAAATATCCCTAGACGTACAAATGTCAAATTAACCTGCCAGACTTAAATATGTGACTAAAACCACATGTGTTCCAAGTTAAGAATTTGCAGAATCATGAGCAAAAAGTTATTTGATTGGGCATAAGACCTAAAAGCCATTTGAACACTTCAGAAGCATCCTGAGATGAGACATTTCTAGTAACCGTTAACCCACTAATGTTCTTAGTAATGTGTAAGTACTCTGATGCCATGTTGTCAAGATTTCCATCAGCTGTCGAGGGCACAATTTCAATGTCTAGTTCACATCCTAATTCGAATAATTTAGGCTGATGAAATCGTATCATATTAGCAGTGTCAGCAGAATAACAATGAATTTGCGAGACATTGGCGTTTCCAGAGTCTCAACAAAATCAAAATCCCTGGTGTCCAAAACACGTAATGGGGGGATTAGTTGTAAAATCTTTAATAAATCAGATCTGTTCAACCTCTTTCTACTGCTTTCAGCCCGTAGATGTTTGAGCTTAAATATGTTACTGTTTGCTTTTTTGCAAATATAATGCAGCCTTATCCTCACAGGTGATCTTAGGGGACTCCATAGCTCCTTTGTGTATTTTGAGAGCAGAGCACCTATCGCCTAGCCAAACATGATCATCAACTGATTCAACTTCGCTGTCCTCATCATCCTCAGGCCAAACGTCTGGGGCCTTTTTATCACACAGTGTAGTTCAGATCACAATATCTTATAGAATTACAGACTTGAATAAATCCTACTGTTTATCTACCTTCAACCTCTAGTAACTATCCCTGTTGGAGTGTCTGACCCTAGCATGCGCTGGTGCACCGCTTATCTACGGTGAGGGGATAGAAGAAGAGACTGACCCTTAATTCTTATAGAAGCCAAGTTTGTAGGACAACATTATATGCCATATTGGCAGTTTCTACAAAAATACAAAACATTCTGGTAAACACTGCAGTGTGAGCACAGAAGGAAGTTAGATTGGGTTTAATTTTTCCTACTCATTTGCTCACTGGAACAATTAAAACCCGCATTGTTCTCTGTGTGAACGAATCACTAGTCAGACATCCCTTTTGTGAGTGGTGACGAGGTGCAGTGGGTTTTCATTTCTTCTCTCCCACATTCTTCAGGACCTAATACATAAACTGATTATTTATGCCTAGAGTCACTTACAGGCTTCCATGGAGCCAACAATGCATACCACAACCCTCTGTGGTATTCCTGAAAGATGAAGAGTACATTTAGTGTACATTCTCTATTCTGATGCCTTAATGGTGCAAAAACCTTGCAGTGTAACATTGATGCTTAGGTGGAGATGTACACTGCACGTTCGGCCTGAACAGGCACAGATAGGCCTTAGGAAGCGAGGCTGGCTTCCACCTGATGGTTGCGATAATTGATTAATGTAGTCTAACCAATCAGCTGTTGCGGCTGCATGTAGGCGAAGAGCTAGTCAAAGCAGAGAAAAATCGTGCAGAGAAGAATCGTGGCACCCATTTGCAACAGGCCGGGATGATGCAAATTGAAGGCAAGATTGTATGAGCAACATAATAATGAGGCTTCTGATCCTCGTGTGCTCTTTAAGGAAGATGAAAGCCGATGCTCGGTCACTGCAATAATTTAAAATCAGCAGTGATTGAAAAATGCACATTGAATTGTGCGCTGCATGCTCTCACCAGAATGGTGCTGGTTATCAGGTGGTCTCGTGCTGCGGCTGTAGAGGCATGTGGTAGAGGGTTAACAGATGTAGGGCAGATTGTATTGATATTTTATTTGTATCGCACTCATACACAGGTTTTTCAGTTGCAAAGGTTTATTTTGAAAAGTCTGGCAGCAGCTTCAATTTGTCTCACCCATTCACTTAAGGTAGCAGGCAGTAGCAAGCTCCTTTCCTTTGCATCCTCCACTAAAGACAGAAGGCAGAGAATACAAATAATTAAAAGGAACTGTTTTAGTGGACAATATTCAGACTGCCCTATCAGCATCCAGCAACTGGGACAACATATTCAAAGATGAGTCAGGAGCAGAGAGAGTAGTCAGTATACATTCTGAGGCAACAGGAAATGTAGAAAATACTTTGGCACAAACACAGGAGAAGGTTGCAACACTGATCTTTCAGGTAAAAAAAGGCAAATAAGGTTAAGATACATGAAGTCTCAACTCTCACCAATCCGGTGAGCTGACAATGGAAAGCAATACCTTAAATGATAAGATTTTCAGATCCACCTCCAGCAGAGGTTGGCTGAATAGCATCAAAGACCAAGAGAAGATTCCATCCAGGAATCCAAAGACCAGACGCACACTGTTGATGATTCCAGTTTCCACCCACGATTCCTAAAGACATAAATAGCCACCAACTGTGCTCTTACGGGACCTGCGCAAATCCATGTTAAGTCCATCTTGAAGGAGGTCCAGGACCCTTAAAGGATCACAGGCTAGTGAAGCCAGCCTTCACCCAGACAACATGATGAAAAGGTTGCCTATTGTATCTTTTGCACCTTCAGAGTGGTGTGCCACCAAGACTACTGAGCTAAGGGAGACACGCTTTCAGAAAACCCATTACTGTATAAAATAGATTTTCCATATAAGACACTGACATAGATTTGCGGCTTATTTGCATATTCATGATGCACTGCTGTGTGGCTCTGATATGGTTGTGAACTTTGACTGATGGCTAATAGGTGGTCCTGTGTTGTGTGTGCCTTTTGAGCGGAAGTGGTGTATTATATAGTAAGTAAATATAACTTCCTGTCCATTCCTACATTCCCTCAACGTGTTGCCCTTAAATAGTGTACGAGCCCCTTGTTTCAAGTTCCCCATTTTATTCTGCCATTAAAACTGTGGGTCCAGGAACATTTTGCATTTTGGTACACTGTTCTACCTTCCTTTCTTATGCCACAGGAGGCAAATCCTCTTCAAACAGGAGGAGATATATATACTTTTTTACTGGGACTAGTCCCCAAATCGGTATGTCTTCAAATACTGAGATAAGTGATTACCGCAACAAGTGATCTTATTTCTCCATTCTTATGAAGATCACTGGGATGAGTAATCTTCGTACTCTGTTCCGATTCTCCCATGCGAGAGAGTTCCTTTCCTCTAATGTCACAATGGAGGGCAGCGCTAGGAGCATGTCCTCGGCAACGCCTTCAATGAGCTTGCACGACCACAACAAAAAACACTGGAGCCATAGGAGCTCAGGCTCAGCAAGTCCTTCAGAGAACACGCGCCACCATTCGGGAGAGGCTCTGTGCTGGCAACGGTGCTTGTGGCAGCATGGGGCCAGCCTGAACCTCCCCGAACCACAGTGGCTCACCATGGTCTCTCCCCTTGCACCTCCTTACCTGGGAGCCTGTCCAAGGGTCTCTGGCTCCGGCAAGCCTGAGCTCAGGGGGAAGCAACACAGGTCCCTCAGCGGATCCTCCTAGGGCAGCACACAGCACCAACAATCGGTGCAAGACTCAAATGACAGGGGAGCATCCCAGCCGCTCCCAGCACACAACACACACACAGCAGGTCCCTCATGAGGATTTCTCATCAGGCAGTGCTGCCAGCAGGGGCTTGTTCAGGACCACCTCATCGCCAATATGTTTAGGTGATTGGCTCGCAGTCAGGTAGGTTCTTATACATTTACGAAGAATACAATATAAGCCCCTGCTCCAGGTTGACTACTGCATTTCTATTCACCAACTCTTCTCTCTCAGTGAACACTATGGAACCCTAAGTACATGTCCTTCCATATCTTTCGCATAATGCATGGAGCAGGTAAGCACATAACATATTTGCTTTTATGTTCCTTTTATCGTGCCTCTGTTATTTGACACAGGTTGCTGATTGGGGGCCTTTTTCACGTACACCAACATATTTTATTTTCTTCATTGCTTAGGTTTTAACACTTCTTTTCGTGTAGTTATTTAATGTTCTACGGCATTGAGTCTGCCTGGGCTCATGGGATATCTAGAATCTCGCACTGGCTACATTTCCCAGTCTTTTAGTTCTGACTGTGCACTTATTCTCCTAGCTCATGCAGAGAGTCTTTCATCTCCGAGCACGTACTCGGATTGCTCTATGTAATACCATATGTGCAGGCTTAATAGACATCGCCTATGGGAGCGTAGCGACCGGGCGTGCGCCTAAGTTAAGCCCATCTTCACTTGTCCATGATGAGTTTGCGCTTTGGGAGCCCCACTCTTGTTCTCGAGGCCTGCCATGGAATTCTTTGCGATCGCTTGTTCCAACTGATACCGTATTCCCAATTGACGCACCTCCCCCAAGGCGCCGTACCTCCTCTCTATGTGCCTGTTTACTCAATACCCATTTGTTAATGGCACATAAGTTTGAGATGCATACCTTCTTACTGGATCATGATCCATATCTGGTCTGTGTTACTGAGACCTGGTTTTTTACAAGCTTGCATTTCTGATAGGCTGGTGCTATCTTTCTCAAACAATGTTGATAATGATCAATAGCTGCCCAGATAGATTTCAAATTCTGCCTCCTCGATATTACCTTCTTCATCTGGATTGGGATACGATCCACCCATCTGGAGGTATGGCGCTTATCTTTAAAGATAATGTAATCTGCCCCCCTTTACCACTTACTTCTGAGGCTAAATGGGAAGCATTGTTGGTTCGATTAACCATCTCTCTTTGGACAGTGTTCCATTTGCTCATTGTATATCGTTCACCTTCATTGAGTTCTTCGGTTTTTGGAACAGCTTTTTTTATTTGGTTGCGAACTTAATTATCACCTATAAAAATGTATGTATAGTTGGTGACTTTAATATCTGTGTTGATTTGGCTGAAGGTGCGAGTGCTTCCTCTTTCCTCACTGGCATGCAAATGTTGTCTTTGAAGCAACTTGTTTCTGAACCTACTCACACTAAAGGACATGTTCTTGATTTGATTTTTGCTCCTTGTCGGCTACTGCAAGTATTCCCCACCTCGGTTCGAAATTGGTCCGATCACTTTCTTATATACGTTCAACTTGTTTGATTATCTACCTTAATTTTGCCTTTGCCACCGAAATCATGGCAGAGGAGTTGGAAGTCAGCGGCTTCTTCCACACTGCCGGTGAGATTATTCCTGTCCCAGGCTCCTTACCCTACCTCTTACCTGATTTACCACTACTTGCTTTGAGGCCTGTGACTAGCTCCTTTAAGGCTGGTACATAATTCACCTCGCCCATCGGCCCTCAGGTTTACACCAGATCACTTTTTATCCCATCCTGAAGATATTCAGCTGTTGTTTAGACTCGAACATGAAGTTAAGGCAGCACGTTTGAGGTATTGTCTTCTAGCTGGGAAGTGGAGGAGTCACAACTGGCTGAAACTTAATGGAGATAAAACTGAAATCCTTGTTGTTGGCCCGTGAACTTCTGAGTCCCTATGGACTTTAGATTTCTGGACATCTGACTTTGGCCCTTCGACAGTTCCAGCTAAATCAGTGAAAAATCTTGACATCAACATGTCTCCATTGTTGTCTCCTGATGCTCTGATCAATTCAATCTGTAGTGCAGACTTTTTAAAGCTAAAACAACTGAAAAAAGTAATTTTTATCCCTGCCTCTTTGCATGCCCAGGTCATCGCTGCTTCTACCAACAGGAGCTTGGATTACTGTAATGCCACTTTCCTAACCCATCCTCTCTATTTACCTAAGCAACTGTAAGTGCTGCAAAATAAAGCTGTTTGTTTAGCTGCGGGCTTACCTTACACTAAATCTGTTTCCCTGCCTCGCTGTAGGCTGCATTGGTTGCCTGTCCTCGATATTGATAGGAAGGTTTTGGTGGTTTTGGTGGTCATGCCTTCCCCATGGCTGTCCCAAAATGTTGGAATTCATCGCTGCTTTTTCTTTACATTCTTTAAGATTTCAATCTCTACAAGGCCCACTTGAAAACCTACTTGTTTACTCAAGTCGGTCTGTCCTTTCTGTTGGTATCTATTTTAGTTTGCACTTTATAAATATCAGATAGATAGAAAAATAGATAGATAGAGAGATAGATAGATAGATAGATAGAGAGAGAGATAGATAGATAGAGAGAGAGAGATAGATAGATAGATAGATAGATAGATAGATAGATAGATAGATAGATAGATAATGCCTACGACGTAGAAGATACAATATTTCTGATTACCATGGGATACCACTGATCCTATTAATGGCATCCCTGGTGTGCTTTTTTGTTTGGGCTATTAAGCCAAAACTATTGTATTACAATACAGATAGGGAAGTAGTACATGGTTTCCCCTTTTTTGCACATCAACATTTTGATAGGTGGGAATGCCCTCTGTGTGTCCTTATTCCCCTTTGATATGGGATTGACATGAACTTGATATACATGTTATATAAAATTGATATCAGAATTATCTATTTTATATCATATGCATATTTTACGGGGCTACACTCCCTTACCTACTGAAATTAGACACCCTCACAAGACTGTTCTACATATTCGTACAGCATCCAACATACTTTCAACATCCATGTTAATCCATCCTGCTTAACTGGCATTCCTTCTTTGTCTGTATTTTGTATACAGCACCTACACACTGTAACTGTCATATCAACTAAGAAACTGTAAATAATGTATACTAAGAAACTGTATATAATGTCAAAAGTATGTAATTCGACTCTGTCTAAAGGCCTGTAACTTATGTAAATTGTACTGCACCCAGATACTTGAGGTATTGGAGTGCCATATAAATGAATAAACAATACAATACAATATAAAGTGTTTCCTAGTTTTGTCAAAAGGATATAAAGTGAACATAAATCTTATATAAAATGATATAAAGTGAATATCAAATGTACGTAAAAATGTGTCTGGGAGCTAGGGACTGTGAACTTAGGGTAACACGATGACGCAGGAGTGGTTTTGCTTTTTAAATATATAGCAGATGTTAAGATGATTTTGTAACACTTTTTTTATATAGATTTAATATAAAAGGAGGTTGTGTTTCTTAAGACATGCCGTCATACTTTTAACATGTAAAGGAGAGGATTGAGTTACAGATAGATTTGGCAGGGTTTTGGTATTTTAAGATGAACAAAAGCTGAATAAAAATGTATAAATGTCAATAAAAAAAATATTGTTTATAATAGCTGGTTGTGATTTTTAGGCTGAGCTGGGGCAGACATGCCCGGGCATGTTCATCCTATAGCCGGGCATGAAACCATTGACAATATATTATGGCAAAGCAGGGCTATAGGTATAAATAAAAATATGTACATTGTATAGCGTAAATAAACATATAGAAACTTCTGGGTTATAGCTTTATCGGATGCTAACATTACACTTTATAGAGTGCAAATAGAGGTTGGTACGCTGGCCCTATGTAAATAGGGAAAGTGCGCTTTACAGGGCCGAGACAAATGTTCTTAGCTATTGTCTTTGGCAGCGTAACATGTAGTTTTACAGCGCTAATTCATTGGGATAGAGCTACAGAATGTTGTGTATGTTAGCCAGCAAGACGTGTTTGGCTTTTTTTTAAATGAAGAGTGAAACTTTAAGATTAAAAAAACAAGTGACTTTAGCAAGACCTGTTTGCCATTTTAAAAATAAACAGTGAAGCCCTGGTGCTGGACAATGTATGTTGGCTGCAGAACACAGTTCATATGCAGTTAGAAACAAAATGACAAAGCAATGGTTGGTTTCAAAGAGCCTAGACAACAGTGGAAACTAATAGAGTTGGACAACAATTAGAGCAGTTAAATGAAGACAATGCAAATGGCCATAGGCCTTGAAAATGCATCTCGTCTTCAAAACAGATTTTCATCATGTAAAACACAATGGGGGTCATTACGAGTTTGGAGGTAGCCATGGTGCTATTAGCGCCATGGCTGCCTCCAAACTCGTGTCCGGGTCTGGGTTCTTTGAATGGGGACTTACCGGGTCATTCCAACCTTGGAGGTCCCAAGTCCCAATTCAAAATACCCATCCCCATTCGAGCCCCCATAGGGACCAGGGAGCTAATAACGGGCCCGTTATTCGCTTCCTGGTCCCTTATCGGCTTCCGCTAAGGATGGCTGGTTTTACCAGCTGACCTTAGTGGGACCTGCTAAGGGACCTCGTAATGCAGCGGTAAGGGGTTAACGGCACCGGCATCCTTACCGGCGCTGTTAACCCCTTACCACCGCACTCGTATTGACCCCCAATGTGTCTTTATTTTAAATTAATACTCACACTCATTTATCTTGCAGGGTTACACACAGCCGCATAGACAGTCTTTTATCTATGAAGCACCCATCAGCTGTGAACTGGTAGGAATTTACTGTGACACTTAGCCAGTCTACCTTTTCATAACGTGATGTTAACAGCACCAAATGAAGAAGACCAATACATGTACAGCCAGATAGAAAATGACAGAGTGATGCAGTTAAATGGGGATAATGCAGATGGCCATGGGACGGAACAATGCTTGTGGCCTTTAAATGAAACTCACTGTCATTTTGCTGGCAAGGTTACACACAGTAGCTGAGATGGGCTTTTATCTATGAAGCTGCCATCAGCTGCAAACTGGTTGAAATTTCCTGACACACTTAGCCACTTAGCTGTAGCTCAGACCCCAGGGTGATGTAATGTAGGCACACACGTTATGTTGGAAACTGCTCACTCTGAAAGAAGGACTTCTGGCAAAAACACAGTGGCTTGCCTGATCTGATATGATAATGATATCATATAGCATTTATAACGCGCCTATACAAAAGTGTTTCAAGGCGCGACAAGGCAAGGGAGGGGAACAAAGGGAGGACAGTCAACGAGACTACTAGGCCAGGTGTCATTCAAATTGTGCAAGTGCATGGGATGGTGGAAGGGGGAACGTGTGGTGGGAGGGGTGAGGGACAGTGCAGTACATGGTATAGACTAATAACAATAGGTAAGGTAACGGCCAGCAGATGACAAGTGCAAGGGTAAGTGCAGACATTAGGTGGCAAGTGCTGGTAGTGGGACTGTAGGGATACAGAAACAGTCCCAAGTGCGGGGGTTGCAAGACAGGCAGTGCGTGGCTGGTGGGGGAGGGACCTGGGCCCAAGAACAGAGGGTGGCCTGTGTGCACACAATAAGTTATCTGCGAGTGACAGAGTGTTAAGTAGGAGTGCTACTTGCGAAATAGAATTTGAACACTGCATGTTTCTGCATAGTAAGCATGAATATATTTTTATCTTTCTGGATGATGATTCTACAGAGGGCTGGGTCAATCTTTTAGAAAAATATGTGGCCATTGTGTGGTTTGCAACTTCACAGAAACTAAGAAGGTTTTCGAGCATAACAGTGTCTGTTGGGAATTGACAGAACACACCAATTGTAACAGCCAGTTGGTGATCTACATCATCGAGTGTCCATGCGGCTTGTTATACATCGGCAAAACAGTTAGACCAGTAAAACAACTTATTTCCGAGCACCAATCCTGCATCAAAAACAGAGTTCCAGATAAACTCCTGGCTGAATATTATACTGCCAGAAAACATACCAATTTAGATTTAAAATGGTGTGTCCTCCAGGTGATAAGCCCACAAAAAAAAGATGGAGATGTGAACAGAGTCTTAACCAGACTAGAGCAAAAATGGATACACCGTCTAGACGTGAAAAACAGCCGCAATATCATGGTCGAGTGGAAACATTTATAGGGTGACACTGATAATCTTTGCCTTACCATAAAAGGGGCCCCACATTCCACACAGACCTTGAGTACTGGACATTAAAATTGGGGAGACTATACAGTTTACTCAACTCCCAAAAATATCTGTGACAAAATATTGTTTTCAAAAATGTTTTTAGACATGTTTTCCAAATATCTCTCTGTAAATATTTTTTTCAAAATGTCTTTTTCAAAAATATTTGGTTTAAACTGTTGCTTTGAGATACATGTCGGCCATGATTTGATTCATTTCTGCATATGTCTATGACACTCGGACAGTGCAGAGCCATGGATAAAATACACACCTGATGTAATGATATACCTTTTCCTTCCAACACAATAACAAGTATGTGCGCATCAGGACACCATTTACACTTCAGTAAAACTATTTGCAACTACACCAATTTATAGCTATTTTTTTCGGCTTTAAAATTGTCACACTCCCACTCTAAGAAGTCTATCAGCCTTTATTGTGCTGCACTTTTTTTGTTTTTTAGCCATTCGCAAACAAGGATTACAGATCTTACTTGTTCGTTTCAAAAGGTCCATACTCTGTATGCACCCAGCTATTACAGTGCTGTTGGCTCCTTTAAATTCCCTTCCAACATGGCCACCAAGCTTTTTCGAATGCTGTCTCCTAGGTAATGGATCCATTGTTACTTTTCAGTACGAGGCGCAGGCAGCATTGCTTCACATCTAGCGCACACGGCCCCCTAGAGTCGGGGCTCATGAGCAAACCACAGGATCTCCTGGGCACTAGGTGAGTTTTTTTTATTCTACCCTGATCGTAGCACTAATGCAAGTCCAGGCCATGTGTCACTCGCACTATAAATGCAGACACTGACCGCCCGTGGTTTATAATAATATACCCAAGCTCCACGGCTATCAGCAGCCAACATTGGGAGCGGCATGTAGATGCATTATTCACCCTCATAGCTCCACCAAGGTAGCTTAGCACTAGGTTCGCTTTCAGTGAACCACAGACCACGAACGCATCATTGATAATGGTATCCACCCACTCGGGACCATGGACATTAGCCACTCACTTAAAAGTCTCATCCAAAGCATGAGACACCACTGGATTATAAATACTTACCAGACATGTGAAACAACCAACAAACCATTAGTGTGGTCTGGGCACTATGTGATTCATCATTCTCTGACTTTGTATTAAGAAACACGGCATGTACTACACATACCTTAGCACATGCGTAGACCTTTCACACCCCACGGGTTATGCACATTACCATCCATTAATCAGTCAACTTCACAGTCTTTGATGGCCCCATCATGCTTCTATCACCCCAGTGATAATCTAACACAAAGGGGAGCACATATGTGAGTCGGATACACTACCCATAAGCATGGACAGTATTGTTGTTTCACAGCAATTCCCTCGATGAGAAGACCAAAGTCTCGAAGTCCCATCAGTGCTTCATAATCAGAACCCACCACTGATTTTGAAGTGGATTTCGACTACACTATAATGAATTATGTTATACACATTAAGAATACCACCCCATCTTGGGGTGTTTTTCATCATTGAAAACAAGTAGCATCAAGTGCTTTTTAAATATAATTTTCAATCATTGACCCAAACGTTTGTTTGTCCTGATGAAGGCCATCCAACTTCAAGCACTTTAGAGCATCATTTAATGGCTGAAACACATCCGTTTCACCATCTCTTCCCCCAGTGTTTAATGCCAACAATGCCGCCATCTTTAGTTGTTTAAATCAACATGTTTGTTCTAACCAGATGCCATGATCCCATAGGACTGTATGGGACATCTATGTTTTATGTTTTGTCTCACATAAAATGTTTTGACAACAATGGGCCTCATTCCGAGGTTGGCGGTAAGGGGTTAATGGTGCTGGTAATGGTGCTGGTGCCGTTAACCCCTTACCGCCGCATTACGGGGTCCTTTAGCGGGTCCCGCTAAGGGTGTCTGGTTTTTCCAGGTGCCCTTAGTGAGAGCCGCTAAAGGACCAGCATACTAACAACGGGCCCGTTATTAACGGCCCGTTGTTAGCATGGTCCCCATTCTCATTGAGCCCTATGGGGGCTCGAATGGGAATGGGGATGGGTTCCCTGAATGGGGAAATACCGGGTCCTCCAAGGTTGGAATGGCCTGGTAATTTCCCATTCAGGGAACCCGGACCCGTTATGCGGTAAGGGGGTAGCCATGGTGCTAATAGCGCCATGGCTACCTCCAACCTTGTAATGAGGCCCAATGTCTGTTAAGTTCCCTAACTATTTGTACAGTTGCTTCATTTTCTGTCCTGTTGAATATTGATTTGTTCCTCTCTTTGTATTCAATCATGCCTTTGTCAAACTAAAATTAATTTTGCTTAACCACAGAAGAGTTGCATTAATTCTGTGAGTCATTGAATTTATGGGTTGAGTAATTTTGTTTGGCCGCCCTGATCAATTGTGCTTATACTACTTATAAAATTATGACGTCAGCTACTGTGCATGGATTTATATTGAATCTATATAAAAAGTGTTATACAATCATCTTAACGTCTGCTATATATTTAAAAGGCCAAACCCAGTCCTGCGTCATCAACGCGTCACGCCGCAAAACCCTAAGTTCACAGTCCCTGTTTTCAGAGCTTGCTCTGACCTCAAACAGGCAGCGGCACCGACACACGCTTCCAGCCACATTTTTATATACATTTGATATTCCTTTTATATTATTTTTTATATAAGATTTATATTCACTTTATATCCTTTTGATATGAAACTAGAAAAACCCTTCATATAAAGAAATAAACATTTGATATAAAACAGATATATTTGATATCAATTTTATATCACATATGTATCAAGTTTATATCAATCCCACATCAAAAGGGTGCAGGACTAATGACGCACAGGGGGCATTCATACCTGTTAAAATTCTGATGTGCAAAAAAGGGGGCCCATGTATTACTTAGGGAAAAATGGCATAAAATGAGGGACACAAAGCGTGTAGGTGTTGTTTGGGAACACATGGTCTGACCCATTGACTGCCCGTGGGCATGCTAATCCCTATGGGCTTTCCCACCCAGTTCCTGATCCTCCCCAACCCAAAATACCTTCTCATGGGAACTCTTTTAACTCACTTTAGCCTTACCATCAAATGTTGCACTCAAAGGGCCTCATCACGACTTTGGCGGGAACCCTTAAATCCGGCGGTAGCGCTATTACCACCGGATTTAAGGGTCCGCCAAATGACATAATTGTATTTTTAAATCCGCTACTGGGGCAATAAAAATGTCTTACCAGTTCTACCTTCAGCCACTCGAGTACCGCTGGCGGTATTAGCCCTACCGCCGAACTCCCCGGCGCTAATAGCGCCGGATCACGAGTTTGGCGGTAAAGTAAATCCCCATTCCCCATTGAGCCCATTCGGGAATGCCCCATTCCCCATTGGGCTCAATGGGGAAAATTCGCACTCTTACCGCCGGCGTATTTCCTGACTGCGGTAATAGCGCGAATTTTCGGCGGATTTCCTCCGAGCTCAGAGCTGGGGTGAAATCCGCCAAAGTCCTGATTTGGCGGACCCTTAAATCCGGCGGTAATAGCGCTACCGCCAGATTTAAGGGTTACCGCCAAAGTCGTGATGAGGCCCTATGAATTATCCTATGGAGCTCAAGGTGGGTTCATTAATACAGTCGAGTAAGCAATGGAGTTTCAATGGGCACAATAGCTTTAGCAAGAGTGCAGAATTTCACAGACCATAGCAAAGCATGCTGATCCTACAGGTCATCCATCAAAATCCATCCCTGAGTATGTGAACCCGGATAATATATACAGCCGGTTTCCAGATGCAATAAAACAAATGATTGGGACTCAACACATGCATTCACATCACATAACACTATAAAGTTGACACCAAATCCGTTGTCGCTTAATCAGTTTACATATACACCTGCTTGATGTGTCACTGCCTGCCAAGTGCCAGTGCACACTTTAATGATAACAGTCACATCTCGCAGCATCAAAATTCAGTGTCTCTCGTGAATCCACGCCCTCTGAGCCCATTGTAGTGGCCTGCCACCCATTCTATGAAACATCCCATTTGGGATGCCAGCATAAACATCACCCATTGTGTTGACTTTATACGATAGCAATTTTCATACAATTCATCCTTTTCATCCTGGAACACTGCTGCGTTTACATCTCGTGGCTGTTAAATACATAGGGAGTCATAGAAGAAGAGCAGACTTAAAATGTTCCACACAAGCTCCAAAACGCCCTTTTCTAAACACCTTCAAATTCACAGTGGTACATCAAGACTGTGTAAGATGCTCTTGGATATCCTGTTCATAGCTTGGAGAGGATCCAGGTAATCTCCACTAGACATATTGAAATAAATAGGAATATACGAAATGCGATACAGAAGATAAGGTCCCAAAAAAGAGTGATATAAAAATAGTAAAACTGTATTAAATTAATGACATTAAGGGGTTGTGGGTGAGCACTGGAACAAAACTTATAAAAATAGACAATTACTTTATAATACTTTATTACTTTATAATAAAAGGCATCAGCTGTTTGTTGTAATGCTTTTTAATGTTTAATGTGAGTCTATGGGAAGAAGAAACATTTCAAAAAACTCTTTTAAGTGTGTGTCTATGCCCCTCATTACAAGGTTGCCAATAGGCCACCGGTGCTACCAGCGGCCTACCGGCCACCTTGGCTTACCGTTTCCACCAGCCGATATCCCAATAATACCGGGATATTACAGGCGGCAGAGGAACGGTAAGTTCCCATTACCGTGGAGTCCAGTAGGACAAAGCGGGAAACGGAATACTGAAGCACTGGCACCGTTGCTAACAATTCCGGTGCTTCAGTGATTTTTCTGGCGATAGGGGCCTGAACTAGTTCACAGCCCCTACCGGCAGACTCGGAGTGAGCCGGGCTGGAAAAGGTGTCAGTAATGTTGTTACTGGTTCCTTATTTCTGGCTGGTTCACTCCTAACGAGGCCCTATGCTGCACTCGAGGTCACAGATCGGGCTTCAAAGGGACCGGATTGACCTAATGCAGGAGTTGGGTTCCCTAGCAAAAGTTACCCTAGATCCCAGAAGGAGAGGCACTGGCAGATGCTGAAGCAGGATGTGCAGCCAGAGGATCCAGACCTGGGGAGGAGGATGGTTGATGATCAGGGCACAGGAGATATCCCTGCCTCAGCTTTTGCTGTTTGCTTCTGATAACGTTTTTTTTTTGGTAAATGACACTCCTAAAGCAGTACATAAAAATGACAGGCTAGTGTCCTTGTTTGTTTTGCATATTCATTATTTTATTTTTTAATTTGGTTAGCTGAGAACATCAACTTTCAAATTAACTAATTATTACATTTTAAAATTATTTTCATTATCTAGATGCAAACAATAGATGATATAACAATTCTGGGCAATTCCTTCATGATTACCACAAACGATAAATATACAATGCAACATAATAAAAACATGATACAACTAAAAATACAACAGGTGTACATAGTACACTTTTAAATCCCTATGCGCTTTACAAACCAGGTTTGGCAGCATTTAAATACACCCTAAAAAATCTATTACAAATTGGTTATATGATCGTAGCAGGCTCTCAAGCGACAAATAGAATCTGTTTAAAGTTGTGAACGATGATTTCAGAGGCTGAATGACCCTAAAATACCTTACAAGACAGCTGGAGTAAAGAGAATTGATTCAAGAAAGTGGGCTACTGCTATTTTGACAGCAAGCCTAGAGTTGGAAAAAATAAGTTGCCATATACTATCAGAATCCAAAGCGTGATAGATGCATATCACATTTTTAAAATGTAATTTACGTCTAATTGCAAGTGCCGGAAATTCTACAATGAGATGTTGTAATGTTTCATGTAGCAAAGTGTTGACACAAAAGCGGCAACAATGCTGATCTTTTGGAATCTGACCCCTTCTGGCCAAAACATCATTGGTAGGCCATAGGTTTAATCTGAAATGTAGATATTGGTTGCAAAGATGTGGAGCTGGACACTTTACTGAGTAATCTGCCATTTTACGCAATTTCTTGTGTCCGAATAAGGCTCCATTGAAATCACATTTGGACCGATTGCTTGTCCAATCAAACTCAAATAATTTGATCTTTGCTCGAGTAGGATTCTCCAGTAGGAGGTCCAATGTTATGGAGGCATCTGATAGTGCATCCAGTGCATGTTCATTTTATTTTTTTCTTCAGTACTTTAATACACAGATGAAGTCTAAAGCAAATATGATTATACAGGTCCATGATACCAAACACATAGCTTCCTGTGTAAATGAATATTGAATGTTAGAAATAATGGTTAAAGGTCAAATGTCCTTAATTCTAATGATGCTAGCCAAATGCATATTATATGAAAAGCATATTGGACAGTCCTGTTGCAAAATGGGCATATTCTTTCAAGATAGTTTTGTAAACTCCCTCAATTGTGCTAGCGAGTATATAATAATCCAGTATACATTGTGTATGAAATCATTGTGTTTCATGTATCCAAATTGCAATTTGATTCAGGAAAGCAGCAGCCATCATTTTTAAGCCAAACATTATTCAGAGGATCGACTGATCACATTTCTCGTAGTAACCGACCGCTTGTTTGAATGTTTACACTATGATGTTTTTCAGGATGAGGTCATCTTATTTCCTGAATAACACTTGTTCCAGTGCCAACGTGGTGTTCGCGGCATAACATCTTGAGGCACTTCATCTGGAAAACAAGTTTCCCTAGAGACATCTTAAATTGTGACATGTGTGCTTCCTTCTTAACTAGAGGGGCTATGTGTCAAGGTTCAAACACACAGATCACTGTCAATCTACTGCGGGCCATCTCTCTGCAGCATAACATTCTGCGGTATGGCTTCTTACAGCAGGCCCCAATCACCTGCCTGCCCTGCTAACTCCAATTGTGGAGATCTCATTCATTCTTCTTGCCTTTCCCCAGGCCACCCACCTACATCCACTTCCGTGTGGTGCATCAATTACTGGACCAGCCCATTCCTTCTCTGCCTCTCAGGAGTGTACCTAGCGACCTCTTTCCCCCCTCCCTATAGTCTGTGGGTACCTGGCACTGGCCATTCCCTTCCCTCATCCGCCTCCAACTCCCTCAGGGTCAGTCACTTCTCCAAGCAACGAATTGGTGGTAGATCTCTTTCTTATGCTCTGGCCTCCCTCTGCAACAGCCTCCCTGAAACTTGAGAAGAACCATCACTGGTTCCGGAAGCACCTCAAAACCCTCCTCTTTGCTTCCACTTTCTCTCCTCCTCTCCCCTGCTGAATTCCTAGCTGAACTGTAATGATTACCTTACCACCTTCTAATCTCGGGCCCAGGTCCCCTACCCCGCCAGTTACACACCTGCACTGCCTCCCTGGCAACCCCCGCAATTGGGGACTGTTTTTCTGTATCCCTCCAGTCCCCCACCAGCATCTGACACCTGATGTCTGCACTTACCCTTGCACTTGCCACCAGCTGGCCCTGCTTCTCATATTGTTTTTATTTATTCTATTATCCCATGTATTGCACTGTCCCCACCCCCTCCCACTCCGCACTTTTCCTCTTCCCCCTTCCCTTGCACTTGCGCGATCTGAATGACACTTGGCCTAGTAGGATCGCTGTCTCTGTCTTCCGTCTCTTCCCCATCCCTTGCCTCGTAGTGCCTTGAAACACTTGTAAATAGGCACGTTATAAATGCCATAACATATTATATCATATACTTCTTTTGTAGTGACTCAGCTGAGGAAATCTTGACCAATTAAAGGTTATCTGCGGTTAACGAGCAATCCCCAGGCACACATGGAAGCTGATCAACAAACGGCCTGAGCTGTGCCCTTCATCACATCAGATCATGGGTTGGAAACTACACTCTGCTGCTGAGAGGTTTTGGACTCCAAGTACTGTTGCAAGATCTTCAAGCATGGCAACTTAATAAAACAATCACGAACTCAATGTTTTAGGTCAATTTACAGTAAAAAAGAAACAAATAATGTGACATGGCCAGGGGAAAAAGAATACTTTCATTAGTGACTGGAATTGTTTGGTTATACCGCCAAGCTTGTTAAAAGTACCTGCAAATAATTCGTTCAAAATATCTCAAAGCATCTTTCCATATCAGTATTTCTCTGGGCAGAAGAAAAAGCAGTTCTGTAGGGAAATGCAGAGAGATCCAGAACAGCTCAGCAATGACTCATTCCAGCTATGCGCCCACTCCTCTTTCTCGGCCTCCTACTGGAAGACAGGTCATGAAGTAGCCCCCCTCTTCCTGTCATGTGCATATAGTAACCCTGTGTCCTGACCATGCCCCCTGCACAATCAAAACACATTTGCTGATGCTAATAATTTATTTAATCCGCCACCATTCTACTGTGTGAAAAAGAAATGCTGAAAGTCTGGTCCTTCCTTATCACACCACTGTGCTTGCAACCATGGGCGTAATTTGAGGGGGGTAACAAGGGTGTTTGTCCCCCCAACTTTTGTGGCACATCAATTTGTCCCACTCGTTTGGCAGGGGCCATTTTCATTGAGATGTCATGCCCCCCCCCAACATTTTCAGCAAAGTTCCTCCACTGCTTGCAACTCCTTTCTCATTTCCACCAACAGGACCCGCATGTGGCTTCTCCCACCCCTTGGCTATTGCACGCAAATCCTCTTTTACAAGGAAGCAGAGCTCTTCTTCCAAGTTCTCTATTTCTAACAAACTCTTGGCACATGGTTATTCTGCATGCTCAGCCTTTCTTTATGCTCTCATACAGGCTTTAATCGATGGAGTCCCTTTACCGACCATAAACCTTAAACTCATGATCCCGGAGTCTTGGCGAAGGGTGTGGTCAGGCTTCCATGTATTTCACTGGTCCTGTGTCTCTGCCCCCTTACAATACCACACCGGAAACCCACCCTTCCCCTTCCAAATGATCTTGATACCTGAATAGCCTCATGTACTACCTTCTCTGCATTATTTCCTCTCAATCCCAACTAGGTTAGCAGGAGGCAGCAGACCCCTTTAGAAATGAAGCACTTAACCCTTAATGCCAATTGTAAGTCTTCCTAAAAAAAGTAACCTATCAGAAAAGAATTACTGTATTCATCGCGTTGTCTTTTGCTATTGCTTTTCACATCAACTTGACTCTTGGACCAGTTGAAGTTAATCAACCACAGCCCAAATAAACTGCATGCAATTCTTGATCATTACCAAGTACAGTTTTAATGCACACTTAGTGATTTTTTAAATCTTTTGCTAGAAGCACATGTGTTTGCTGTTGCATGTCAGCAATATGTCTCATGTCTTAAACTTACTCCCTGCTTGAAGTATTGCCAAGATACGTTATTCAGAACTCCTAGCTCCAAAGTAGGAACTTTACAAGGAGTCTCTCCTCCTCAACAACTAGCCATCATGTCCCCCTCACGCCACCTCACTCGCTAGATTCCTCCCGCCAATCTCCGCCCCCCCACCCAGTACAGCTTGTACCCCTCCTCTGGCCCCCTCTGTATCCTACCACCTGCTGTAAATCTGTTCTGTTGTTACCACTGAAAAGCGCTCCGTTATGCATCTGCAATGTTATACAGCTCTGTAAAGCGCTTTGTTATGTGTCTGTATTGGTGTATTTATTTATTTGCTTGTTCATTTTTTTCACATTTATAGCAGCGCACAAAACCATCAGGCATCTAGGAGCCAGTTACAGAAAGTGCAAAGTGACATTCTAAAGTGCAGGACCACGCATAAGGGTTGCAACATGGGGTGGATCTTGCAGTTATAATCTGGCAGTGTTGCTCCTCAAGGTATGGGGAAAATTAGGCTAGATGCACATTCTGGCAAAGCTGTGCCTCATGTTACGGGGGCTACATCTGGTATGCATATTTACAACGGACAAAATTAGGCTAGATGCACATTCTGGCAAAGCTGTGTCTCATGTTACGATGGTCTACATCATGTATGCAGATACACGGTAGGGCATGACACAGGTTATAATATATGAACACCATTAAGCTACAGAACAAATCAGGTATGTTGCAGGCATGTTAGGATTCATAAACAGAAAAGGCTACTGGTCAGTCACGTATGTTAAAGCCAGGGTGACATTGTGTATACAGCTCCGAACAAAGGGTCAATACCGTGTGGTCCGGTTCATATACATATACAGCAAAAGGTTGCAGGTTGTAAGTTAATCAAGGTATGTTATAAGAAGTTAAGGGGCGTGCTTAACTGCAGGTCCGACCCAATATGGGCAAAGTGAGAGGTATATGTATTGCAAGGCTGTAGGTCAAGTTCAGGTAAGTCAAAACAGGTGTAACAGGCCGGGGAATGCAGTGACAGTGATGAAACCTATGTAACGGCAGTCAGTAAAAGGGAAACCTCTGTAAAGCGCTCCGTTGCTTCTCGAAGCTGGGTCCGCACTCAATAAATATAATAATAATGATAATAATAATTATAATCAAGCTCTTGTGTCTAATTAGTTATTTATGTCTATCCTTATGATGGTGGATGAAAAGTACTCAAGAAACGCACTCCACCTTCAATGAACCGAGTTGGTCGGTCGGTCCCTCAGTGAAGCAGCAGGTAGTCCCTGTAAAGGACACAGTAGACATTTTCTAGAAAATGTTGTACCAATTAAAAAATATTGTTTCAATCATGGCAATTCATTAAAATTAGATATTTCTGAAATAAATAACGTCTCATACTCCTGTGGTCCGGGCTCTGAGACTACTACGGTAGTGATTTGGCGCAGTATAAACATTTTGTAATTTAATATAACATTGAAAGCTCTGTAATAAAATCTAAAAATACAGGATATCATGTTTCCTTAGTAATTGATAGTGGCACAAAGTATCCCCGGAGTTGTCCAGTAAGTGAATTGGTCTGTACAGATATGCAACAGCAATTCACATGCCCTTACATTTCAGAATGTATTCCAGGTCACCAGCCCCGGTGATATTAAACCCATTATTCTTTGTATGTCATGAAGCAACACCACAATACTGTCCCCTTCACACGTCAACACACCATCCTGCATTGACAGGCACTAATATAAAGAATACATTGCCATCATTGTGATATTGCTCTGCTTTCTTATACATTTGCTCCAAAATATCAGCTGGTGCATTAACTTCCTGTACCAATCAACTGAATCAATAGATCGGCTATAATTGAGTGAAATAATGATAATGATAATGATGTGTTATTTATATAGCACCTTTATCCAAAGCACTTTATAGAGCACATATTTACATACAATATCACCCAACCAAAATTGGTACTCATTTATCGACCTCGGAAGGATGAAAGGCTGAGATGGCCTTGCCAGGATTCGAACCTGCGACATGCAGATCACACTCAGATTGCAGCAGCAAGCGCTGAACCCGCTGAACTCTCTAGAGTACCCTTTAGAAGAATAAAGGAACAAGCCATTATTTCACGTTTTACCTCCAATACAAACAAGCAATGTTGAGATAAAAATGTAAAGAACAAGTCCCAGCTCAAGTTCTTACTTCAAACATGTTCCTTTCTTGGGACATACTTCATTTGATGGTGTGTTATTCTATGTGTTTATTGGATTTAAAAAGCGCAAACCTAGCTGGGACCAGTAGTGTGCTGTACCAGGGTGACACACCCAGGGGGGTTAATAGTAGGGAGTGGAGGAAGCACAGCAGCTTCATGGGTAGAGGATGCAAGGAGGGCGGGGAACTTCAGAGGGGAAGGAATAGAGTAGAATGGAGCCACTGGCAAGAGGTCCTTACTGGAGTGTAGGGTAGAGGGAACCAGTATTATCTACATGTGTAACTTGCTCCAGAGACAAGGTGGACTGCTGGATAAAAAGGCATGTTTCCTATTGTTATCACTTTGTGTCCAGCCTGGCCATGGGGCTTCCAGTAGTGTTCTCAGCCAAGCAGAGTGGGGTTTTGGTCGTGTCTGCTTCGTGTGAAAGTCTGCTATTATTTCCAATGTCACTTCAGGATATTTCAAGTATTGTTGCTAATGAGTACAAGGTATGTCACCTCTACTTCTCCTAGAAACACGTCATTATCATATAATATCTGACTGAATTCCACAGGATTACATTGCCTGTAAAATAACCCATTGGATGCATTTAACTGATTCCTCAGTCCCAGCAATGAGAAACAAATCATTCTTAAACCGTGTCTATCGCTGCATGCTTTGTACTTTAATATCCTAATCAACGAAGCAAGCAGGCAAAGCCCACTGTCCTCGTATTCCACTCTGCATTATGAGCCTTCTCGTGGAGAGATCAATCTACCCTAAATGCATGATCCACCAGTATCTGTTACTGGACTGCATCATCTTGTGTTTTCATTGCAGCTGTTTATAAGAAAAACCTCTTTGAGCAACCTCCTGGTTTTGATACAACACTGTTGCTCTGCAAACTGTTTATTTCAGTTACAAATGCAATTTCCTTCTGAGGTCCCCATTTAAAGAATGTAATTTTCCACTTAAACCTAATTAATGATACCACTCATACTTTCGCAAGATACGTCTACTGTAAAATGACTCTAATCACCATCTGAGGGTGCTGCATTAAAAATGAAGTTCACATCTCCCTGCAAAATCAAGTGGCCTGCAGGAGCTTCCTGGACCTCCTGGAAGCCATCTTGGGAACTCATTTGGGCCCCATAGGGTCATGTGCACACACCACGGCAGAAAGTAAAAAGGCTTTTTTAAAAGCATTTCTTGCTCAGCATCCTGCCATTCCAGCAACATAACCACCCCTCGAGGGCCCTTCAGAAAAAACATACATTCCATGTCTCCCTGCAAGACTAAGTAGCCAAAAGTAGCTTCCTGTACCTGCTTAAATCCATCTTGGCCACTTTGACTGGCTCCCAGAGGGTCTCGTGAACACATCATGACAGTAACTCAAAATCTGATGTTTTTATGGAATGTCTGTTTGCCATTTCCTGCCATTCCAGACGAACCTGACGAACACCCAAGGATCCTGACAAAGTGTCCCTTCACACAAGACCAAGGGACATACAACAGCTTCCTGGATCTGCCTGAAGCCCTCTTGGTCACTCTGGCTGACTGGACATGACATATTTGGTATGAAGTGGGGAAGGGCACCCGATGGAGGCAGAGTAGAGTCATAATGAGCAAAGCTTGCAGAACGTCTCCCTCTTCCCACCTGTGGCACCTCAGGCTGGGGATTTCCTCACACAGCCATATAAACCAAGATCTTCAAGAGCTGACATGTTCTTTGCTTCCTCCACCTCTGTATATGGAACAATACACACCCCAACAACTGCAATTAGCATCTGGACGTCCCCTTTTCAAACTTTGTCAGCCATGGTTGATACTCTGGTCTCTTAACCTACCCCCACATCAAACTCATCTACCTCTCCCCTGTCCTTCAAAAAGCACCCTGTCTTCCCTCAACTTCCTTCAGCTCCCCCACTGAACTCACCCTAGGACACTGGATGGCCCAGTCTCTCTGCCACAAAAGATCCTTTCTTATTGATCACAGAGGCTCCCCATCTTATTATGATGGTTGTCACTGAATCATGGATCCCCTCACATGACCCCATCCTTATGCAGCCTTGCACATTGAATCTGCTACCTTTTCACACTTCCCTACTCTATCTAATAAAGGTGGGGGTGTTGGCCTCATGATTAGCAGTCTGAACCCTCTGCCCCCACTATAGATTTATCCATTCTGATTTTGAAAACATCACTGACCATCTCCTCACACCAACCCAAATCTCTATCGTCCATATGTGCCGGACACTGGCACTCTTAACTTCTTCTTTAATGATCTTGACCACTTAATTAAATCTTTTCCCAATGATGTTCAAGTCGCATTCATGTTGGACATCAACCCCCCCTGGCTCCACAACATGACCCACAAACCCGAGCTGGTCTCTCTGACCATTCTCTGGTTTACTCTCCATAACCTGCCGACCTGCTATCATCTCAACTCATGCAATCTCATCTGTTTAGCTTCCTCACTCAATTCTTCTACCCCTCTGTTGACGCATCACCCTTTGACCACTTTCGACTACACTGTACTGTCTCTGTCTCTCCTGCACTCTTCTTCCCTCCTCCTTCTATTGCCAGTCAGTCATATACTTGCATTCGTCTTAAGAACCATCAAGCACATACACAGATATAATATACGTAATCACAAATTACAAAGACAAGGATTTAAAATTCAGAATTAAAAAAAAGATATCTACAAAGGCAGAATAAACTAGGCAGACATGAGGAGAGAAAGTGCGTAGCCTCAAGAAATAGACCTAATCTAATTGAATTGCATAATTACATCAGGGGACAGCCAATAGGTCAAGCACTCTGCTTCCATTTTCCACTAATTTCAAAAATGCCATTCTATGTAGCCAAGTCCAGTGAATATAACGAGCAGTCGTAAACACCAGGTGGGGCTCCATTCATTTCTTACAAAGATTCAATGGGCCTCATTACAAGTGAGGCGGAACGGGTTAATGGGACCCGCTAAAGGAAGCGGACCCATTAAACCCGTTCCGCCTCATTACAAGCTCTCCTCGCGGGACCCGGTAAGTAACGCCTGGTCAAACCAGCGAGGGGAAGAGGGAGCAAACAACGGGCTGCTCGTAATCGGCCCGCTGTTTGCTCCCTCACCCCTTCCCATTCAGCCCTATGGGGGCTGAAATGGGAATGGGGAAGGTCCGAGCCCGGGTTCCTGGAGGGCGGAATTACCGGGCCCTCCGTACTCGCAATGTGCCGGTAATTCCCCATTCTGGGAACCCGGACCCGGACCCAATTTTGGCAGCAGCCATGCCGCCAATTGGAGTATGGCTACTGCCAAAATTGTAATGAGGCCCAATGTCACTATCGTGGATCGAGTCCTGGAGCCTCTGAATATCGCTCTTAAGGTATCTTAATTGATATAGCGCCTCACCAGTTAGCAAGAAATGTGTTACATTTTCATTAACAACCCCACACAGAGGGCAAACCTCTGACCCGTTGGGGCTCCAAGCTCTAATAAAAGAGGCCATTGGCAATATGCCCAACTTAAACCGCACGTACAACAACCTCCCAGAGTGTCTCTTCTTGATTCCTACAAGGAATCACTCCTTATTCCCACTTCTGCCCTGGGCCCAGGCATGTCCAACCATAGGGCTAACCTCTTCTCCACTTTCTGCTATCATCCTCACAAGCTCTCCATGATACTCCAGTCACAACATGACCCCTCGTCCCCACTCTTTCTCTACCTTACTCTTATCTGACAGCTTTGCAAAGTTACATCTCCCAAATCTCTCCCTCCTTCACACACTTTCTAAACCACTCACACACTCCCCCTCTCCTCATTATTGGACTTACCTCCAAACACCACAGTGAGCTGTACTTCTGCTGACCCCTTGACTCCACAAACAGTCAGCGAGCTGTCACCCCTGACCTGCTCATGCCTAATGGCGAACTTGTTGGTGGGCAGAGGGGGCAGTTTCCCACTTTGTACTCCACCTCTGTGTCCAATTGCTCATCCTGCTACCTACTGGGCCGAGACATTTCTTTTGGGTTTGCAGTGCAGATTAACGTTTTAGCACTAGAGCTCTGCTGCTGCCCGGCATTTAAAAACATTCTCAAACTTTCAACAATTTAATATACACAATTATATAATAATTAAAATGGGAACATTGCAAAAACAATTTGGTGTTTTCCCGGGTAAAAATCAACAAGGTCAATATGCACTGCTATGCCCTAGCATAGATTCACACTTCTTAATTAATACATTTAGTACTTCAAACGTAACAACAGCATTGATGCTTTAAAGTACATTCAATTTAAATTTATATTTCTATTACTTCCAGAAATGTGATCATTGCTAAAACAGGCAAGATATTTTTTTTATTTTTATTTTTTATTAATTTGTTTAGTTGATAAAACAATTTTTCAAATTATTTTATACAAAGATAAAACATAAATCCCTCATACATTTACAAATTATTTACACATTATTTAACCGACATATAACTATAAAATTCATTGTCCAGCAAAACATTAAAAAAATGTTTTTGTTTATGAATTCCAACATACCTAAAGCAATCAATAGCATCATATGTTTAGAGCTCGAGCTTACTGCACATGGACCATGAGTATCTCATATAACATATATAAGTGTCCATTCACTATGTATTCTCTTGGCACTTAGAGTAAGGTAACACCATATCCAAATATGGCACAATCGCCATTTGTAATGTTACTCTCAGATTTGAGAACAATAGATGCCATATTAGATCCTGTGTCAAATGATCCTGAACGATTAACTTCCTCCCAAAACATTTTTCCCTCACATCGTTCAAAGCCGTACACTCAATTATAAGATGTTGTAATGTTTCTTTCTGATTGACATTCAGACAATATCTGCAATAGTTCTGATTCCGACAAATTTGTTTCCTTCTATACAATATATCCCTGGTGTTCGACTGATTTAATCTAAATCTCAGATATTTGCAGCGGTACTCGTGCGATGGGCATTTCAACAAATACTAGGATATTACTCCATATTTTTTGGTGCCAAACAGGAATATATTAAAATCCTTAAATCTAGAGCACATCACCACATTTCCTGCCCAATCATGTTGAAAATATGTTATTTTCGCTCGATCTGGATTAGATAAAAGCAGATCAATTGTCACAGAAGCATCAGCTGCCTCATTCAAGGTGTGATTTCGCCACTTGCTCGGAAAGCTATTCTTAGATACAAGCAAGTTCTGCGCTATGATGTTCAAAAACATTGGCTTTCCTAGCCCCTCCAAAATCTTTCACAGGAAAGCACATTGCTTCCATGTAACTTGCGAATATAAGGACAATAAACCTAATTCATATCGCAATATTGCCATCAGAGTTCCCCAAGGTAGCTGTAAAACTGATTTCCCATACTTGGATTCCATACTATCCCAGAACCTACGATCTAGGGGAAGCATGGCTTCGAATCCATACAAGAGAATTGGTGTTACTTTCATCTTGTAAAATGACACAATATGTTTCAAGGAGAACTTTCCATATTTCCTCACAAGTATCTTGGATTGTGAGATCAAAGATTGCAATTTAGATCTAGTTTCACAAGTCAACTCCCTTACTAATTATTTATGCCGAATTGTCACTCCCAAGTACTTGTATTGATGAACTACGGAGAGTTCGTATTGTTGTAATAGCCATTTGGGATGACATTTTCTAGAAGTATTGTTGTTACACACCACAATTTGCATTTTAGATGTGTTGATGACTAGGTTATTGACCAACGCATAGTATCCTAATTGATTTAACATGTTCTGGAAACCCATAGGGGTTTGAGACAACAAAACCAAATCATCCGCGTATTGCAGATATGGAATTTTTTGAAAGCCTATATGCGGAGGGTCACCAATGCAATTCTAAATTGCGCGTCCTAAGTCTAATATAAAAAAATTAAATAAAAAGGATGCTAGGGCACAACCCTGCTTCAATCCTCTTTGGGTTCTGGTTAACAGAGACAATTTGCCATCCAGATTGACTCTAACACACATAGATGTTTTTGTGTGTAATAGCATTACCAGGGTTATTAATGAAGAAGGACAATGATGTCGTTCGAGCTTTGCCAGCAACAGTGACCTGTCTATTGAGTCAAAAGCGGCTTTAAAATCGATAAAGCCCAAATATAATGGTAGACCACCAGCAACTTGCTGTGATTGTATCACAGAAAGGGCAAAAATGTTCGGAATTCTGCCCAATCCTTTCACAAACCCCGATTTAAGGGGGTCTTTCAGTTGATTTCCTTCCGCCCAAGCATTGAGTTCACTAAGCATGATTCCACAAAATATTTTGCTCGGTGCATCCAATAAAGATATTGGACGATAACTCGCAGGCAATTGTCGATCAGCCTTTTTGTATATTGGGACTGTTATCACTTGGGTCCATGATTTTTGCAATTTTTGTAAGCAGTTTATGGCAGAAAATATGTTAAAGAAAAGAGAACCCCAAATCTCAGGATTTTCTTTCATCACGAAATTTGAAATGCCATCCGGACCTACTGCATGCGAATTACTAGATGTTTTAATTAATTGCGTGATTTCACTTTGATCAAAATTCAAAAAGAATTCGGAACTCAAATGCTGCAAATCAGGAGGATTATGACCTAAGGGACGTGAATACAAATGTTCAAAATATAAAACCCACTGGTGTGTATCAACTGTGGATGTTTGCAAATCCATTTGATGGACATTATTAGCTTGGTTTAACAAGGACCACATTTTAGAGATGTTTTTCTCGGCCAACATCTTTAACATATTGGCTCCATCTCTCTGATAAAGCATAGCCCTGTGACCCTTCAACCAATTTTTATGAGCCATTCAAACTTTATGGGTCAGAATCATTCTGAGGGGAAGGGGAAGAGGAAGCCTTGAGAGCCTTCTTAGCTCAGCACGATATAATGCTTTTTTAGTCTATACTGATCTGTCAAAAACATGCAGATGTCTCCAAAGCTTATAACAGGAGATTTGTGTTGACTGAACGCTTGGATCATATTGCTATAAATCAGACCCACATTCGCGGCTTGACAGTCATCTTTCTTATTTGAGGTAGAGTAATTGATTGAAATGAATCAAGGCATCCTCTGTCCATCAGAGACGGTTCCCCCCTGCATTTATGACAAGGCAACCACTCTTCGTTGCACTAGGTGAACAGCTGTTTTCACTTTGTGTTTGCCATTCAGCACATAACATATTGTGATCACTCACAGCAGTGGGTGAAATGTAAAAGGTTTGCATCACTAACCATAATGCAGTGTTTACATACACATAATCATTATCTTTCCTCTGCGCCAGGTTGAAGCAGGCGGAGTGTCAGAATTAGAAGCACCATTCAAGACATGCAGATTTCTATGGGTCACCAAAGACTTCCACCGTGCCAGCCTCTCATTGTATCGCTTGCCACCTTTCATGAAACAATTTAAATGAAGGTTGCCATCCAAAATAAAATATGAGATACTCTGATCTTCAGAAACCATGTCTAACAGATTATTCAAGTCCTTAACGAAACACTCATTCGTGATGCCTACCGGATTCCAATAGATGTTAAGGATTGCATAAATGACACCCCGAAGTACAACTCTGACCAACAACATGAACCCATTTGGAGCTGCCCAGAGCCTAGAGGAGGTTCCCGGCCTCTCTTTTATAGCAATTATTAGGCCTGAAGATGGTCTACCCAAGGCAGATTTCAGGGCGGGATTCAAATGGACTTCATGGCCTACATTTTAAAGTCAAGGAGCATAGAGTGGGGTGATGAGTGGCCTTCGCACTCACATTTTTCGCCGGTATGATTGTAGAATCAACTGACAAATCAACAGGACCCTTTTTTGTCCTTGTCACAAGATTCCCCAGAGCATCCTTGATTAAGGACAAGATTGCATCAGAGAGGGCTGATGAGGACCCCAACTGGACAGGAGAGAGAGATTTATCCGAGCCAGAAGGCATGACCTCCCCTGCAACCCCCCTTATGACTACCTGTATGATTTAACGCAGTTCCAGAGGCTACTATGTTTGCAGATAGGGGTGCAAACTGGCTAAGGCCCACACGTTGTCACTTCGGACCACCCAGATTACTATCTGATGAGATGCCACCAAAATTTTGAGCCGAAGTCGATACAGCAGGTAGTGTACGCATTTCTAGGTAAGGTGGTACATGACCTTAATTGCTTGTGATGCCATAACATTATTCTTAAGCGGGACTGAAATTGCTTTAAGGAACTGTTTAGAAGCCGCCTTTCCCGTGTGTTTAGGCGCGGCTGATTTTTTGGAAGTTTTAATTTCACATCACTCCCTGTAATTTAACCAATTTGTTGCTTTACTGAAGGCAAAAGGCCATCCAGCACTTTATGAGGGTTCCTATCAGCTGAAGTAAAGATTGTGTATATTCTTTTGGTTGCAATAGGCATAATGTCCGGCTGTGATTCCTGCAGACTCAGACGCCACCCCATATCTTCGGGAGGAGGCCCAACTGACCCGTCATAAATGATAGAATTGATGCAAGGCAGGGCACTTCCTAACACATGATTTTCAATTACTTCCGACGAGAGGCAAGCAGGCTTAAGCAAGTCAACGACAGGGTCTGTTTGGCAGGATACAGAGGTTACAGAGGCTTTCATATGCAAGGCTTGCAAGGTGAACATTTTCTTTAATTTGTCCCCCTGAGAAAGCATTCTCATATCCAATAGTTGATATAATTTACTCAATGAATGGATGGCCAAGTTCATGGCTTGTAAAGAAATGTCCCCCTGTGAATCTAGGAATCTGGTGAGTGAGGAAGTATTAGTACCATGTGTGTGCGTGCGCAGGCTACAAGCCCGAGAGTGAACATACAAAGCCACAGACTCGGTGAAACTGCATGAAGCATCAGAAAACATTAATGGAGAATGAGACAAATTATCAGACAAACACTTATCAGAGAATGGCGAGCCATCGATTTCTAAATCAATGATAGCGAGGTCAACAACAAATTTCGCTGCACAAGGGGCAGGCAGAGGCATGTTCAGAGCAGGAGTTAGCGAATCGAGTAAAGCTGTGTCAGACATTGACAATTCGTTTTGCTGAGGATCAACCACCAGCGTTGGGGCCATTGGAAAAGGCAAAGATGGAACAAGTAGCGAGGATAAGGGGAGGTTGGGTAAAGGATTAAAGAACAATTTCTCCCCGCTCCCAGGCACCCACCCACATGCATCCGATCCAGATCCGACACCATCTTTGCTCTGTGCGCAGACAGAGAGCCCCTGCAGAACAGGCTAATATCTGCATTCACAAGTGTGTTCATGTTATTTTTCCCCTCTTACCGGAGTCGAGCACTCATGACTCGGGGTCCGGGCTGGGAGAGGAGAGTTCACAGTCAAAGGTAACAGTGCAATCGTCGGCGGCATGCCTGTTTTAAGAGTTTTAACAATAATTTTCAGGCAGACAATAGGCCGCTTCACTGCCTGGGGATCACCAGGGAGACCTCTCCACCCCTCACCGCTTCGGCGAAGAGGCAAAGAGGTGCTTCCTGGTGCTTCCCTCGGTGCGCGCGTGCTGGTGCATGCGGACAGCTGTTTTGGAAGCCTTGACCTCCAATGGGCGTGGCTTAAGTGCATACAATGAATTAACGCTGTTTAAAAGCGTTTAACAGTTTAAACGAACTCTAGAAGGGGCAGAGTAAAGACAATATAACGAGCAAAGGAGTATCACTATGGTAATGGTTTCTATCAGTTCCACAGTCAGTTCCAAATACCGTGAGAGGTCCATATGATGTAACAACGAGTCCAGCAACAAAAGAGTAGAGTGGAGTGCAAAGAGGTGCTTCCCTCAGTGCGCACGCCCTGGTGCGTGAGGACGGCTGTTTTTGAAGTCTTGCCCTCCAATAGGCATGGCTTAAGTGCATACAATGAATTAACACTGTTTAAAAGCGTTTAACAGTTGAAACAAACTCGTGAGAGGTCTGTAGAATGTAACAACGAGTCCAGCAACAAAAGAGTAGAGTGTAGTGCAAAGACGTGCTTCCTGGTGCTTCCCTCAGTGCGCGCAAGTTATTTTCACCACAAAAACTAATTACCCAGGTCTTTCCATCGCATAAATATTTAAAATTCTCAAAATGCTTTTTCAAATATAATTGCCTACCTCAGACAGGTTTGGACAAATGATAATCAGGTGCCTGAATGTTTCTGTGTCTTTTTTTTACAGAAGCCGCACAGCTTTGATTCAGTTGTTAGTTGTCCTCTAGTCCCGCTTATCTCCCTTGTTAACCGCAGGTTCAGGTGAAGTTTTAAAAACCCCCTTTCAATTCTTGAACATGTGAAATGGCTTAAATAATTTGGTAAGGAGTTCAGATGTCTGTATTCATAGACATAGTTCTTCATAAATCTTGTATGTTTGACCTTCCTCAATTGACATGCACCAGCTCCAAAGTTTCTTCCTGGCGCTATCCGGTTTCCTAATTAGCATTTCCAATTATATGCTTGCAGTATTCTACCAGGAGATGCATTGCGCCTTCCAATCAGATATCAACCCTTCACGATGATCCTTTATTAAGCATCTCAAACAGGGCAAAATTGAGTCAAATTTCACCATAACAATTCTCCTAAGAAGACTCAGGTACTTCCATATCACTGCTACCGACAAAGAAAGCAGATGCAACTAATGGCTGGTATTCCCCCTGACAGGCCTAAAACATTCTTCCAAAACGGACCCTCCAGTTTGTTCCAATCCAAATTCATCAAAAATAACTTCATTTCCACTCCATAAGCCACGGTTGGGACCAGGGCTGGATTGCCCCATCGGGACACCGGGACATCCCTTGGTAGGCCTCTGGTCGTAGGGCCTCTTTGGAGCGGAAGGATACACATGAAGCACAGCCACCAGTGGCTCAAGTGGTAAGTGCTTGGTCTTGGACTGCTGGAGACCTGAGTGCTAATCCAATGTCCGGAATCTCCTGGGCATGTATTTTTTTATATATATATATATTTTTTATTTTTATTTGAAAATTAGTATGCATTGCCCTGCGCGATCAGCCAACAGAAAATGCCCATTCAATACCTGCATTCCTACTAAAAGTTGTGCCTTTGTTTTCTGCACTATGGCCTTGGTAACGCCCATAGAAAAGCTTGTCTCTCTGGCCCCAATTGACTGGAAAAAAACGAGGGGAAAAGGTGTAATCTACGGGTCATGGTTGATACAATAATTGCCTGGGACTCAAATAGGACACCTTCTCGAGGTGCTCTGAGGTGACCACCGGCACCTGCATAGCAAGCAAACCTCTTTTAGCATCTCACCAGCAACTGAATGTGTCGCCTGCAGGCTACACATAAGAATCAGCAGTAGGTGCATTAACCCATTGGGCTGTCGAACTTCCTTCCTCTGAGAGCAGGAAACTGAATTTCCATGTTGCGTTCCTTTGTCACATTAGATCTATCTTTCAACCCAATTCAGAGGATGTTTTGCTTCACGGAGAGATGATAATCATGGTGAGGTGTCAGCCACTAATAGCTAAGCAGGTCAGTTAAATCTTTGACTTTGTCATTTGGGCGTACTGATATGCGCAGGGAAGTCTTCTGTCCTCTGCTACTGTATGCTTTCTTATTGCTGCTTGTTCATGATTCCTAAATGTAAACACTCTGCTCTCAAAAGTGAAAGATTTGAAAGACTCTTGATGTAACAAACCTTTCCCACTCTTTGCCCTGGGGGTGAGACGACTGCTTTCTGCCTTTAACATCCTCAATTTTGGAGTGGCTGGCTCCACCACTGAGAATCAGGGCCTAATCCTGGAGGGAAACGGGCAGAGGTCTGTGCCCTGCGTCCTCCACGCTTCCCTAACGCTCCCAAATGCAACCACAGCCCTATGTCCGGTGCACCCTCTTTGATGCAGCCACCCAGGTAGCTTAGGGTTAGGATATGTGCTCCTAAACATATGCCTGGCCAACCAGGCCCCGGAGACTGTCACAGCATGCTCTGTAATCCCCTAGTGATGGTGGCCTTGGTGACGATGATCTTGCTGGAATACTGATGCCTTTTCTCCTCCCAGAAGCCCCAGAAGCCTAGTGAAATGAAGGGGTGTGCACCTCTCACTGGCCTCTGTTTACCCTCTGGCTAACTGAAATTAGTTCTGGGCTCTCCAGGCAATGTATCCATTCGGGAGAGAGCTAGGAATAGGAAGGTTTTTTCTGCAGGCAAGTGGGGAAGAGTCAGAGAGCTGCATGCCTGAGGCATCTTTCCTCCTCCCTCGTTCATTGTGTTCCCTAACTTCTAACTCTCTGCCAGGCCAGGCCCTGTTTCTTTTACTGCCACCCCCCCTGGCCCCTCGTCTTTCACCTACTTCCCGTTATATTATGCCTTCTCCTTTTTTGCTCTCTTCTATGGCCCTTTGAAAAGGAATGCAGGCCTAGCTAAGCCTCATGAAGGAAATCTTCCAACAAAAGATGCATTCCTTGCTTATGGGAGGGGCTGTGAGACGAGTAAGAAGGGCTGAAGGGGTGATTGCGTTGTTGAGTTGGGAAGCACCAGAGGCGTAGCCAGGATTGTCTAGCAAATGGGGCCTGATGCTAATGTAGTTGGGCCCACTGCACTGACAAAAATATCTGTAAATACCCACACAGCGCTGCTGAGTGGGAATTTACAGATTTTGGGTGGGCCTTGCCCCTCAGGTCCTACCCTGTCTACGCCTCTGCACATAAGCTGTCCCCTAAAGCTACCTCGCAGTGGGCGACCAATTAACTCCTGGACTCTAGATGGGGTGACCCTAGACTGTAGGGTGTCTATCCCAGTGTGTCTAGGTCACAGGGCATGCGGTCAATGTACACTGGCCACACTACTGAAAGGCATGGCACTGTGGAACTTCATATTCGAATCGTGTTCGGGTGAGATGGGAAGGTCAAAGAAGCACATTGAATAGCAGCACTATACAGTGACCAATGGCGGAGCTCGCGCTTCACAAATGACGTGCATAGTACTAACCACTCAGCTTTAATTTAGGGCCAGAGTCTGCAACATTTGGTTCTCCATATGTTTTGGACTACAACCATCAGCCACCGCTCATTTACCACAGCATCTGCTCTCGATGAACACCCATTTCCTACTGTTCATTGTGTTTTCAAGCACTGTCTATCGGACAACTCACTGTCACGAAAACATGCTACTCATAATAGAAAACGCTAACCAGGTGAGAGCTAAATCTGTCCCTTCTTTGGTTATTAATACAACAGAATCTTTAACACGTGCAATGGTTTATCTGTGGCAAGATTAAAAAATACAAACTTTCAGAACGTTGACAAACTGGGCAACAAATGCTGTGAATTGAGGTTATGTTTGTACAATAGAGCACAGCCTACTGTATAAGTATGTGTTTTTTTCCCATCCCTTAACCGGGAACCAATGTTTTGTTGCAAGAGGAAAGTGGTGTGTGATGGACATTGATGTTACAAGGAGGGATGGGCGGTTGTGTTGTGTGGTTGCAAAGGGGTGGGAGGAGAGTATGAGTCTCTTGCTTTGGGGCTAGAATGGTCATTCCAGTTCATAGTCACTGAGCAATGCTTTGCGGACTTGCAGATAGCTGAAAAGCTAGAAAAAGAATTCCTTGCTTCTGGATGCTGGTTTATTGGGAAGATACAGTGGCTTCTGAATACGCCTCAAGAAAGTGGCAAGCCAATCCTTTGCCCAGAAATAGCTGAATGCAACATCACAACAGTGCTTCAAGTGTAAGCTGAAAAGCATGCTGTTGTTTTTGCACTGGAAGTATGTCTTTGTCTTGTGAGGCAGCATTATCAATACATAGATGTATCGACCCCAGACAGGCAACTAGCTACTCATTATTGTGTGTTTGGAGGTGGCGCTCTAGTGGTCTCTGAATCAGCTGCTGCGGTTGGAAGTTGTGCTTGATTGGCCGTGCTGCGGTTGGAGGTTGTGCTTGATTGCCATGCTACTGTTGGAGGTTGTGCTTGATTGGCCGTGCTGGATGCATGGTTCGGTGGGGTTATGGGGAATATGCTGCAACGGGAAGTACTAGGGGGATGGATGACATGAGTTGGTGGAAGATAGTGGTACAGTGTGGGGGTTTGAAATCTTTGAGTTTTCTTATAAGACACACGTGTGGGTGGACTGGCCTATAGGGAATTCTTGAGATTTCCCGTAGGCCTCTGCACCCTGGCCCTCCTTTATCTGGTATTTCTAAATTTCCCCATAGGAAAAGGCTTGGGCTTGCTGAAAACGTGTAATATGGGGCCACTTCGAACATTATTTCCAGGGCCTCTTTTGGTTCCCAGTCTAGCCCTGGTTGGGACCAACTTCTGTTTATAAAAAGTCAACAGCAGGACGTAAAAGAACCTTCCAAACCTTTTGTGTAATATAAGTCCCTGGGAAGCACTTGTGATGATTTTCAATCTTAGATCTCTCATTTAGGTAGTTTCTACCCAGATGTCATTCACTAAGATACTCATGAACCCTTACCAAGGGCGAATTATCAACGTTCAGTCTTTTTTTTCTTTTAGGGTTTTGCAGTGTTAGGGAGATTTCTCACATAAGTGCTAAATTCGCTCTACCTTAGAGCCCGCCAGCTCTTTTGCTATATTTTGGGGTTTTGAAAGTTCCATTTTTCAATGTGTTTTACTTTTGTGTTCTTTGGTTATGGAGTTTTAAAACAACTCCAGTGGCATCATCTTTTTCTGTGTGTCACACAGCACCTTCAGTGCAGTGGCACAGGGGTGTCTTTCAGACTCCCCAAGGTTTAAATACCTTCTCTAGGACTGACTACCGTCTGCCAGAGCATGTAAAGTTAAAATGGCTTTACTAGTATTTTTAAATTTACTGACCCAGCACACACTATCTTCCTATAGAGTGCTGAAGGGGTTGCTTAACTTCCCCTGAGTCAAAACCTCATTTAACAGTCAAATGTTACATTTTCCTACTTTAAATGGCTGGTTGCAGTGGTTTAGATCAACTACCATGATTTTTCCCGACCGCTAACAACGAGTCAGCCATGTTTTTCAATATGGCGGCCCAGACCTGTCTCTAAAACAGACTCTGCTCATCCTTTTTCGCCATTTCTTTTAGGAAAAGTCCTTCTTGTGTTTGTCTCTGCATGCGAAACCAGGTTTGGTCCCTTTGTTCGTTGGCCTTTGGCGGGCTTCAGTGCTGAAGTCCTCCTCTGGCGCCTGAGTGTCTGGGGTGGACAGGATGTGAGGGAGGTGCCCGAAACTCCCTGTGCTTAGTCTCCTAGCATGATTTGCCGGCTGGCTGTCCGGCAAGGTCAGCCACCCTGCTGTGTGAGTGACAGCCAGACTGGAATGAATGGGTGAAAACTGTTTAAAATCAGGTCTCTGGGACTTGGAAATCAAGTCTGGCTGCTTAGACATCGCTTCTACTTTACTGTGTAGTACAGGCTTGTACCAAAGATGAAATTGTGCTTACACTTGTTGTCTTAATTTCCTGTAGTTTTCCCAAAGGGTACTGCAGGTGATTCTGCCTCACACTGGTGTACAGCGGAGAGGATAAAGTATACTTGTTACATTTGGAGTGCTGCTTTTACCTTTGTTCAAGTAATTCTCACAAGGCTAAGAAACACTAGTAAAGCAATTGTTTTATCATGACTAATATGGAAAGCTACAGACAGGAGACCCTAATGACTTTAACTGTTGATCAATTGAGAGATATGTATAAAGCTAGGAATCTCACTGTCAAAGGCAAAAAGGTTGAATTGATAGAAACATTGTTAGAATACCAAAGTCTGAGGAGTGGGTCTGAAACCCCCACCCCTGCAGCAAATGTGGAAAATGTTGATGAGGATGATAATATGTCAGTGCCTAGCTCTAATATTGTGGATGAGTTAACTGAGTTAACTGAGGGAGAAGAGTCTCAGAATGTAGTCCCTGTTTTACCTCTACCTGCTCATAGGCCTCAACCTTTGACCAGAGGGACACCACCTGGTCCAAACCTATGTCCTTAATTTGTCTCTTTAGAGAAATTGAGACTGGAGTTAGAATTTAAAAGAATCCAAGCTCAAACTGAAAGCAAACATAAAGAGCTTCGACTCAGAGAAATGGAATTGAATCATGCACTTCAAATGAAAAGGTTGTCTCTTGAAACTGGTTCTCTCCCAGAGTCCTCTAGGTCTTCCAGTCCTAAGAGGTCTTGCATGCCCAAAGATGCAGTAAGTATGTTTGAGGTTAAGCTTGATATTTTGGATTGTTTGGCTGCTTTTGAATATAACCATGGGATTCAAGACATTACAGGGAATCAGTTGATTCCTTGGCTGTTTTCTAGGCTACCCCTTTTTGCAACTGATTTGGTAATGTAGTTGGGGGATATAGACAGAAATGAGTATGAAACTGTGAAGCTAGCTTTGATAAGATTTGGGAAGACCCCTTCTCAGAGAACCCTCAAAAAGCAATGCCCCTTGGGCTACCTGGGTGTGTGAATATAAAAACTTAGATGGTTGTGTTAAGGGTTACAGAGTTAACACTTATGAAGGTATGAGGAATCTGTTTATGTTGGAAACTATTTTTGATGCCTGCTCTCCTGAGCTGAGACAGCACTTGGCTGATTCTAAGGAATTATATCAAAAAACATTAGCTAGATCAGCTGACTCATGGGTAGCCAACAGGGCCACTCATTAGGATTCTGAGGCAACTCCCAAAAAGAATGGGGGGAAGCAGCACAAAGGTGAGAACACCGATAAATCTAAATCCATCCAAACAGAAGAGGCCCCCAAACATAGCCAGGGTAAGCCACATGGGAAACCAAATAGGGCTAGTGAATCCTCTGGTGCCCAACCAGAGGGAGGTCAGCCGAAACCCCCATTCCAGAGAGCATTTGGTAAATGCTATGTCTGTGGGTCAACTGACTATGTGAAAGGAGATCCCAGGTGCAAGGGTAAACCTGCAGGGATCAACACTGCCTCCTTAGCCTTCTCCCCAGAGGAAGAAGTAGAAATGGCTAGTGCCTGTTAAGTGACTTCAATTCAGCAATCCCACTAAATCAGTGCCTCGTCTGGGATGCCCAAGGGAAGCCCTTAATTATATATTTCTATGACAAGTTATACTCTGGATGATAAACCCTTATATAACGCCCCTCTCTTAGAATCCCCCTGACCTCACTGAGCCAAGAAGTAGGTTTGCTTTGCAATTTAAAAGATTTATTGGAAAAATTAAACAATATATATATATCACACTTTTATAATAAATTAATATTTGATATCACACTTAGACATATGACAGTGATCAACAATGAATGATTTTATACTAGCACACTGGTTTAATTACTTAGAGGATAAGGTAGCTGAGAATGCTTTATATGGTACAAGGAAATGCAAGGTGGAAAAGAAGCAACACAGGAATAAACTTGATATGATTTCAGCAAAAGATAATAGAATCACTTTTCCCCTTTTGGCAATTCACCCCCCCTTTATGCAATATAAAAAGATGGAAAGGAGAGCACACAGTTCTCAGGAATACAATCAAATGTAGTTCAGTTCCCCGCTAGCAAGCTTAGATCACAGGGATGATTTTAAAACACAGGCAAAATACTTTAAATGTGGTTTGCAAAGAAGTGAAAAATATGCTAAAATGCTTTTAATTCCCTCTAGAAGTTCAGGGTGAGTGAGAGATAATTTAAATCAGTTCAGGCCAGCCCTATCAATGATTCAGGGATGGTTATCAGGTTGAAAACGGAATTCCGTAATGGAAGCAAAAGACAAATATTTTTACACGTGGCTGAAATGAAGCAAAATGTCAAATCGTGGCAATTTAGTCGCGTGGGTCGAGCGCAATTACGGATGTCACATAGGCAGAGTCACTGTACAACATTTCTTCCTGGTCTGCATGATTCGCAATGGCGAGTATCAGCGCCAATAGTTCTGCAGCTTGCGCAGAATAGTGAGATGGTATTCGTGCACTGACGAGTACCTGGAACTCTCCATTCACTAGGTGTTTTATCACGGCCACGCCTGTATATCTTTGTCCATCTTCTTGGTCGATTCTTGATGAGCCGTCAATAAACACGATCTCACCACCTGCCTGGGCATTTTCCTTTACCCTGGGGATTTCATCATAGAATTCCTCATAATTCGCGCAGTCATATACGGGTTCTCCCTCTGTGACCGGCTCAGCTATGAACGTGGCTGGATTCACAGTTTTACATCACACTATCTTGATCGATGGGTTAGAGATAATCACTTCATATGCGGATGATCTCTGAGATGTCAGCGTGCACTTTGGCTTCTCTAGTATGCCGAAAAATGAGTGCTCGACGTACAATGTCATGGAGCACCCCATCACAATGGATGATGCCTTATCAATGGTGAATGCAGCAGCAGCTAGATTTTGTTTGCATGGGAAGTGGGCCTTCATGACCGGGTCCAGACTCCCGCTGTAATATGCTAGGGGCTTGTACCCCAGTGAGGTTCACTGAGCGAGTACTGCCGTCATAAAATTGCCATTGGTATGTGAGAACAGGTAGAATTCCTCTGCATAATTAGGCATCCCGAGAACTGGGGCCTTACAAATCGCCCCCTTGAGTTCTGCAAACCCCTTTTCCATTGCCTCAGTCCATTCGATTTTTTCCCTTGTCGCCCTTGTCTTCCTTAGGGCCTGAAGCAAGGTCTTGGTATACAAGCTGTAGTCGAAGACCCATGCTCTGACATAATTGCACAGGCCTAAGAAGCTTTGCATTTGTTTTATCGTGAGCGGTTTAGCCGTGTTCATGATAGCTTCAGACCTTTCTGGGGTTACCTTTTTCCCTTCATGTGAGATTAGCTGGCCTATGTACAGCACCTCTCGCTGACAGTATTGTAGCTTTTCCTTATCAACTTTATATCCTTTCTCAGCCAGGATAGTCAGTAGCTGGACAGAGTCGCGCCTGCATTGTTCCTCAGTGATGCTGCAGATTAGAATGTCATCCACATACTGCAAAACAACACTGTCTACTGCAATATTGCTTAGGTCCATCTGCAGGACTCTGTTGAAAATGGATGGAGACTCAAAGTACCCCTGTGGCAACCTTGTGCTTTTCAGGCGCATTTGCCTGAAAGTAAATGACGTCAGGTCTTGTGAGTCACGGTGCAACGGAATTGAGAAAAACGCATTTTTCAAGTCAATCACTGTGAAATATATTGCCTCAGTGGGTATGTTGCATAGAATTGTGGATGGATTAGGGACTAGAGGGAACTCGGCTTCAACTATATTGTTTAATGATCTTAAATCTTGGATTAAATTCCAAGACCCTCCCTTTGATTTCTTAACAGGGTAAATCACTGTATTGCAAGGTGATTCTGACTTCACTAGGATGCCCTGCTCCATCATGGCGGAAATTGTCTTCGCGATCCCTTCATCTGCCTCTCTGGACATGGGATACTGTCGTGCTCTTGGTAAAATTGCTCCTGGTTTTAGTTTAGTTTTCACTTCACTTGCCCCCTTCAGGAGGCCTACGTCATAGGGCCCAGTAGTACATACAGCGACAGGCGCTTGGGCCATGTCGTCATCAAAGTATTCTGGACGTATCAGCGCCAACATCATTCTCTGTGGCACCTCCTGTTTAATCATTTTGACCCAATATGAGACTCACTTCCACCCTTTTCTCTTCTAGGTCAGGGTGTTCTTCGAACAGATCGTCATCGGTGACGTCAGTCACTCGATACCCTACTTCGATGGCGATAATCGCACACCATTGTCTGCCTTCGTTGTCATATCCTTCGACCAATACCACTTTCCCTCGCACTGCGGCAGATTGTATCATTAAGGGAAATACTTGTCCATCTTCTTCATGCATAGGTATTCTTGGTCTAAAGAGGAACTCATCAGGTGTCCTCATAGTTCTATCAGCGAGGCCTGGGAATCCCGCCATGAGCACCCGCACGCCATATGCGAAGACTTCCGGCTCTAATGGTATAGCTCTCATGGCTATATGTCCTGTGTATGCTCTGATCATTTCGCACACGTTTGAATAATGCATTCCCGGAGTGGAGCATACTATACCATTCTCGGTAAACAATATTGTCATATTCAACTTAGTCACTAAGTCCCGACCCAGGATGTTTACTGGGGTGTGACGTGAATACAATAAGGGTACATTCATCTCGCGTTCTCCCACAGAGACTGGGAGTGCGTCTGTAAAGGGAACTCTACTGTGAGCTCCTGTGAAACTCTGAGTATCTATGGCCTCGGCAGACAAGGTAAATACCTTCTCGTATGCACGGGCGCGTCACACCCGTGTCAACTAGGAAGGAATATTCTTTACCCCCTATGATGACATTCACCCTAGGTTCCCTATTAGGGTCTGGTGTCACTGATAGGATAGAACACATCAGAGTCCCCTGTTTCCAGGGTTGACTCCCCCTCCTGAGCTTGTGCCCTGCTGGGATTGTCCCTGCGTTACGTTCCCCATGTGCGAGGGTTGAACCACTTGTTGCGCTCCTTGCTGCAAGCCTGATGGCTGCTGCTGCACTGTGTGATTTTGGGCACTGCCCTGGTGTGGGATGGCAAGCTGATTCACCATGCCTATTCCCATTCCTTGGCCGCTTTGCCACATGCCTTGGCTTCCGCACATGCACGCCACATGTCCTGTCATTCCACACAGCCAACACACTGGCGGTGGTCGGGGCATCTGTCCATCTGGCGTAACTGGACTGTCCATCTGCTTGTTCTGAAAGCCACCTTGATTATTCTGAAAGCCTCCTTGGTTACCTCGAAACCCACCCCAATTACTCTGCCATCCTCTTCCTCCAAAACCCCTTCCCCTCGGGTAAAATCCCGCGCTACCCTGATTATTCAGTGATGCGTTAGTCGCTTACTATGCATGTGGTTCAGCTGGGCTTGTCAGCATGGCTCCCTCGAGAGCATACTTTGAGAGTTTCTTTTGCACCAGCTTCGCTTCCTCACCCTTCCGAGATGCCTCCTTTTTCCTATTCTTTTCTTGCAACAATCTACAGTAATGTGCAATTGTCAACTGTATTTCAGCTCATGGTTTGGCTTCTATTCCTACCAATTTCTTGAGCTGTTTTTGCACTGGCTCGGGAAACCCTTGGCATATTATATGGTAGAATAAAGGGATAGATTTCGTCCATGACTCATGTGTTTCGAGCACCCACGCATCCTGTAAATTCTGGATATAAATCGACGGATCCTCTGCCTCTTTCATTTTCCGCGTCATTATAGCGCCCATATCGGAAGTGTCTGGATATAGCATTCGCAGCGCTTTCCATACTGCTGCTCTACAATTATTAAATGGTGCTCCGTCATGGGAGGGGTTCATTATGGTTACCCTAGGGTAGCCTGCACATTTCCATACATCATCTGCTCTTTCACCAAGTATGGAAATTAGGAGGCCCTTAATGTCCCCTATAGCTAAGGTAACACCCTCGTCATTTTCTCTAACTCATGTATCCACTTCCCGGCTCCCGATGTCAGCATTGGAAGCTTATTATTTAGGTTCTCTCAGTCCATGTGTGGCCATGGAATATATTGTGGTCTTGCTCCCCCCTTTTCTAGTAGCGGGAATTGGAATGCGCAGTCTTCCGTTTCCTTCCCCATAGCTCTCCTGTCTACCACTGGGATGGCATTCCCGCCTTGCTGTCTCCCTGGCAATGCCCTTAATCTATCTGGATAGGCAGGTGCTGACGCCTCCCTCTGACCATGGGGTGTTCCTTCATGTCAGCCGGACTGCACGGCAGACTTTGGTGTCCTACTTGCGGACTCACTAGCGTCTGACCATCGTATCCCTCAGTCCCCTGGGAGCCGTTTTTCGCACTGTCTCCCTTCCTCGTGTGCCTCATCCTCCGTTTCCTCACCGGAGTCAGATTCTGAATACTCCCAGTTTACACAACTCCTTGCATCATCTTCGTCCTGCCCAATCTCCAGCCTGTCTAGGGACAGTCCGTTGTTCCCACTACTTCGGGTGATATCCTCAGTGTCTCTCCAGGCGCTCATCTTCCCTTCCCCCATGGGATCTCTGTTCTAGCCCCATCTCATCGTATATCTTATCAATCGTTTCCCCGATGCTTCTGGTGTCAAAGTCATCCTCAATATTTGTCCCACTCGTACCTGGTAATGAGTCGTGTGCAGGAAAGAATTCTTCTATGTCTTCCCATTCTACAACAGGATTGGGTTTTTTAACTTGCCGCTCCAAATATTCAAGATCTCGTGCCCTCTGTCGGCGCTTGCGTTCTGCTTCCTCATCTATTTCCTTGTGCTTCCTCACATCTTCTCTAGCCTTGTCTACTTCCCTCATCCTTTCGTTTCTACGTTCCTTTGCCCTTCTAATTTCCTCATCTTCTCTTTTCTTCACTCTCCTCTCACGTACCCTTTGCTCTTCTTCCAATCTTTGCTTATTCTGTTTGTACTGGTCGTAGGCTGCCTTCTGTTTTATGATCGAGTTGTTTCTCTTGCTCTTTGCGATATAGTTGTTCTCGCTTCAGCCTATTCTTCCTTCTTGTCCTTTAATCCCTCATTTCCTTTTCCTCCTCTCTCTCTCCTTGGCATCTCATCAGACCTCTCTTTTGGCCTTTCATCATCACTTCCTTTTCCATCTAGTTTCAGCAATATCTGCCCTCCCACCCATTCGTCTTTTGTGAATATTATCTCATCAGTTCTACCTTCTTTTCCCTTTCGTTTCTTTCCGTCTCTCTCCTTAATGAGAGATGCACAACTCTGTGCCTTATTCTTTCCTACGTCATTGCGTCTCTCCTTGTCCCTCAGGACTGCAGAGGCAAGATTAATTTCCTTATCCTTTTCTTTATTGTCGTTGCTACTATACGTAGGAGACTCATAATCGGGGTTACTATACCCTGTGGCTGCCTTTAGTTCTCTTAGCGGGTAGAGGCCCTCTGTCTTACTTCCCTCGATGGCTGGCTCAGGCGGGGCCTGTGGCGCGGTAGGCGTCTCACCCTCCTCCGTGCATACGTTTAATATCCAATCTGCAGGAGGCTCTTCCTCCTTCGTCTGCTCAAATATCTTCCAAAGTTCTAGAACAGCAAGACGTTTCTCTAGCTTTTTGCCTGTATATGTGGCATGTAGATAAGTCATCATGTGTTGTAAGACGGCTTTTGATAGGGATCTATTCTGTGGCCAAGGCATAAAGATTTTGTGGGCAGTACCCTTAACCCACTCTGTGCTATACTATTTTAATTTAGGTGCATGCTTAGGTAGTTGCTTGCATAGATGCGCAAGTGGGGTGACCTCCTCCATTTTCAATTCCGTTACCAAAAATATTCATACAGTTTGTTATCCTTCTACTAGTATGAGCGAGCACCAGATACGCAAGCTCCAATCCAATCTTTTCCCGCCAAAATGTATACCATCAATTAACTCAAGAATGAAGTAATTCTGAAAATTCTTTGCAACAAAATCTTTTTTGAAATACAATTTTAACTTGGAGCGCAAAAGTGGAGTCTCTGTGTTTCTTTTTCTACATGTTATTTCTGACATTGGTCAGTCGCAATGTCTCAAGCTCCACATGCAGCAAACAAATAGTGCATTATAAAATATAGTCAAAGGGCCTCATTACAAGTACTCCGGTCCGGAATTAACACTGCAGGTAAAACCATACCAGCACCATTTCCATGTCCGCCCAATCATGACCCGCGGCCCCGGTAATAGCACCACCCTCAACCGCCAATGCGGAAATAGGGGTCCCGTTAAGTCCGCCTGCACGGAAACACCTCCGATACCGTCAACACGAAACACCGTGAGCATCACAACTAGCGCGGACACGGAAATACCGTGAAAAAAATGGTGAAAATACCGTGATCACGGTGGCGGAACCACCGCCACCACGAACATGGCGTTATACACTTCCTGCTGAACTGAATCAGGGCACAGGTGCACCAAATCAGCCCAGCTGGACCTAGCAGGCCACTGGGATCCCACAAAAGGGCCACACCCAGCCCAACACAACATAGAACCATGCAGGCAGCAGAAACAGTAGCACTGGGACTGGGCCTACTCAACCAACAGGCAGCACTGCACATGGTGGCAGTAATGGCGCAGAGGAGGAGGCGTAGGCGGAGGAGGCGCAGGTGGCAACCAGCCAACCCTGCAGCTATGGCAAACCCCATTGCCCAGCCAGCCCGACCCCGCCGCCAGCCACCAATACCACGCATCAGCGCCTCACCCTGGAACCTCACCCCAGGACAGATCCACACACTATACCGGTTGGACCGTGCAACAATCCTGCACATCACCGCCATGATTGAGGACAACATCAGCAGCCAAATTGACACCCCCACCGCCATCCCCCCCCTCCTGAAGGTTGTCTCAGTACTGCATTTCCTTGGCACTGGCACATATCAACACACGGTTGGTGAGCTGCACGGCATATCACAACCCTGTTTCTCAAAAATCCTGGTACAGGTACTGGATGCCCTGTTGCGCCATGTGTCGGAACACATAGCCCTACCCCGCACCCGCCCCGAGGTCATTGCCACCAAGTTGGCCTTCCATGCCATAGCAGGCATACCAAATTGCATAGGCGCAGTTGACTGCACCCACGTTGAGCTGACAGTACCACATGCAATTGAGGCGGTGTTCCGCAATAGGAAACAGTATCACTCTTTGAATGTCCAGATGGTTTGTGATGCCATGCAACTGATTACACACTGCTGCGCACGTTTCCCCGGTTCATCACATGACTCAATGGTACTGCGGAATTCCATGTTGCCACGGTACATGGAACGCTATGCCAGACAAAGCACATGGCTATTGGGTGGGTGAGTACAGCTGACGATGCTACAACCCTGTCGAAGTGGTGTGTGTGTGTCCAGGCCAATGAGCATTGTGAGTGTGCCGCTGTGACCGCACATGCATCACCCCCCTTCCATCTACCAAATACACAGCGGATGCCAAACATCATGAAGGAAGACATGACAGGGCACCACAATGTGCCCGTGTACACGCTGGCACAGCCAATCCCGCCACTGTCCCATGAACCTTGTGCCACTGCAGACACCCACCCTCAATTGGAACACTGCCTCAAAAGGCACGAGAGGCGCGTAAATGAAGTGTATTTACTACTTCCGTACAGTGGAGTCACTCTGCCATGTGTGGACAGCACTGCACCGTGACATGCACACAAACAAATGTTACCTGCAGGGCACAGTAAACATGCAAGTTAATGTGTAGGCCCATATCCAGTTAGCGACATACATCGTGATGCCCAAAACATACCTCCATACACTGCATGGTACATATGCATGAATGAATGATGACACAAGAATGCACAGCAGCAGATGAGGACATGATGCCACAAACACTGACATGTTCCCCCATCTACATCCCATGTAGGTGATGCGGGATATGCACTCACGCCATGGATGATGACACCTGTACGGAGACCAAGGAACAGGCATGAAGAGGCATACAATACGGCACATATCCGCACACGTGGAATGATTGAGAGGACATTTGGACTGCTGAAGGCCCGTTTCCGCTGTCTGAGCAGATCTGGCGGATCACTGCTGTACAGCCCAGTGAAGACGGGTAAAATCACGCTCGTCTGTGCCATGCTGCACAATATATGCCTGCGCAGGAACATCCCAATGCCACCAGACGCAGATGAGGAAGATGGGGATGGGGATGGGGATGGGGATGGGGATGGAGATGGGGATGGGGATGGAGATGGGGATGGAGATGGGGATGGGATGGCACTGCCTCCCCCTCGGGGTCCACATGATGGCCAGAGAGCACGGGATGCCCTGATTCGCATTTACTTTTGAGTCACAGCACAATCACAGAAATGCACGAACACGGTGACGACAATGAATTAATAGTTGCACTGCAAAATAAATGATCAATGTCCACACATGTATGTCTTGATTGGAAATGGTGATGTATTGATGTAATAACAACAGGGAAGGAGGTGCATTGGTTAGGGAAGCTGTACACCCGGGACCACCCACCACCCAAACGTGCCCACCCCCACCCTGGACCCATTGTTCAAACCCCCAAAACTACCTACCCCACCACCCAAACGTGCCCACCCCTCTCACACCCTTGTAGTCTACATGTGTCCGGCACTGCCCCACACACATGCCATCACTTCCGTGTGCGCTTCTGTGCCTGTGCAACCTTGCCCGAGGGACACGTTAGCCTACTCGAGCGCCTCCTTGGACTGGCAGTAGTGGAGCTGGATGGGGTGGTTGTGTTTGATTGCGCAGAATCTGGGATTGAGGGCATCCGTGCCAGATTTGCCTGTTGGCCAACCAACATGGCCTCCACAAGCCTGGAGGTGTGGTCGTTGCCCTCCCGCACATGGCGTGCAAGGGTTACTATGGTGCTCGCAAAGCGTCCGATGGACCTCCACAGGCGACGCACTGAGGCGCTGTAGCTCTCCCTCTGCAGCCTGGATTCCTCTAGCTGCCTCTCCACCAGCTGGGTGAGGGTAGCCTGCTGGTCCTCCATCCGCTGCATGCGGGCATTCAGTTCGGCCATGGATGGGGTGGGCGACCTCATGGGACTCCCCAGTGATGTGGGGCTGAACCCCAGCTCATGGAAGGAGCCCAGGTCTTCAAATGTGGGCATCTCCCCCTGTGGCCCCATTTCCGAGTGCTCTTGCGGGGCACTGTTATCACTGCAGGCCGCCCCCTCTGCAGTGCTGCTGCCTTCGGTGTTGTGTTGGGTGGCCATGATAGGTCCCCGTGGCACCTGTCTAGACTCAGGCAGTGTGGAGACGGTGGGGACGTCGGTGGTGGTGGTGGGCGGCACATCTGTAGTGGCTGCTAATGTGGCCAGAGGTGCAGAACTGCCGGCAGCATCCTCCTGTGTGGTGGCGGTGGCTTGTGTACTTGCCGGTGCAGATTGGCTGGCCTGTTGTGCAGTATCACTGACACTTGAAACGGCTGTGGGGACACAAAGGTCATGCAATTAGTGTTGTTGTGGTGGCAGATGGGTGCATCACATGCGTCATTAAGATTGTACATTCAATAGTGTTAGTCACATGCATCTGATTGCTGGTGTATGCATTCTGTGATATTGGTTGCCATGCGGATCATGATGGGTCCTTTGGCCCACACATGCACTGCCTGGGGGGGGGGGGTTGTCAATGGGTCCTTTGGCCCACACATGCACTGCCTGGGGGGGGGTTGTCAATGGGTCCTTTGGCCCACACATGCACTGCCTGGGGGGGGGGTTGTTAATGGGTCCTTTGGCCCAGTACTCACAACTGCATATTTACATGTGGCATTCATGTTTGGGCACTTACTGGCATCTGCAGGTTGGCTCACTCCTGCCTCAGCCTCCCCGATCCCATGGATTCCCGCTAGGTGGAGGACGCTGCTGCAACGCTCCTCCCATGCTTGCAGCCTCAGTGGGGAAGGGGGTCCTCCGCCTGTCCCACAGCTGCGTTGGCGGTGCGTGGAAATGAGGTTGCGTACCCTCAGCCTCAGGTCGTCCCACCGCTTGTGGCAGTCCTTCACGCTCCTCACTGCCACGCCCACAGCGGTGCACTTGCGTGCAGCTTCGGCCCACACCTCCTTCCTCCGCTGATGTGTGGCACGCCGTTGGTCGGCGCTGAACAGCATCTCCGCATTGTCCACAATGTGCTCCACCAGGACGGTTAGCTCCGCCTCGCTGAAGCGCTGTTTGCGCTGCCTCTGAGCAGGAATCCTGGCAGACATGCTGGTGGTCCCTTTTGGCTTCTCAGAGTTAGGATTGTGCTGGCTCTGGATGGCAATGGATTGTGCTTTTATATGATGGCCGCCTCTCTGTTTCCTGTTTTGGCGATCATGGTATTTCCGGTTCCGTGTCCGTGGCGGCGGAGGCGGAAACGGGTTTTGCGCCACTTGTGGCTGCATTATTTCCATTTCCGTAGGGTTTTCCGTGACGGCGGTAACAACGTTTCCGAGTCCGTGTGGTGCGCGCGACCGACAGCGTGTAATCGGACTGTTTTTCCGCAACCTTGCAGACACGGAAACGTTTTTACCGCCGTCGCGGATTTTGCACGCTCCCGGACTGGCAGGTTGTAATGAGGCCCATTATCTTAAAAAACCAAGGTAGCTCGCTGCAGTTGCAACAGACTGAACCTTCCTGATAATCATTTCGAATTACTTTAGCAACAGAAGCTGAGCACCAGGAAAGATCCAATCAAGCCTTTTTGACACAAAATGGAACAACGTTTTAGACAAAGGGAACAAGAGGTAGAACAACTATTTTCAGGTGTATCTCCAACAAACAAAGAAAGTGACACATCACAAATTAAATCTCTTAAACAGGCATTTGAGAAACTAGAATCATTGTCTAAGAAGGAACATTCCCATTGGTGGGAAATAACGACCATGGAAAAATATTTAAAAGTGGGACGAATACCGAGAGGACTACGAATCTGCATCTTCCCAGCATTTGAAGAGGAAGATGTAGAGGATCTTAAAGATTGGGAAGAACTGTTAAAAACAACATCAAAAGAAATGATTCACAGGATCATTATGTGCACTAAAAAAATCCACACAAATTTGTTAGAAGAGATAGAAGCAATTAGAAAGATAATAGAGGATCTTAACCTTCCTGAAGCCACCTTCAAAAACTATCAAATCATGGACGAGTATCTGAGTAATTATGAAAAAGAAATTAAAGCAAAAATACAACAGGCATTCCTACGTGATGAACTGCAAAAACCTCAGAATCATCAGAGCCGGACAGTGAAAGTGACACATCAACAGAATTTAGCGAAGAGGAATGCACAACAGAAGATAATACAACATACTCTTTTTTAGAGGAATATCAGAAACACAGGCAAGCAAGGGCCTATCCCCTCTATCAAAGTACACATCAACTCAGAAATCAACAAATACAATATGGAAACACAAATGGTGGCCAACAAAGAGGGGCAGGAGGGGCAAGACCAGAACAAACAAAAGACAATTCAAAAGGAATGTGGACAAGATCCAAAAATACAAATCAGAAGAAAACTTAGTTCTCAATCTTTCAGACATGGAAATCTCACAGGAACTGAACTCTGCACTCAATAAAGGGTTGTCTTTCAGTCCAACCAACAGACTAGACTTTTTCCAAACAAATGGGGATCTCTATAAATTTAGTAGACTACTCAAATTAAAATAATACTTTGCAACCTGTCAGAAAGACAAAAAAGAAAGAATACTGAAACCCCCAATATCAGAACTCACGATACAAGATACAGAAAACACAGTAGGTCTACTAAATATTAGAGAAACTGAAGAAAGTCATACTATGGAAACACTACTTACAGACCTTGACATAGACACAGGGCAAACAGTATCATCAAAACTGAAATCTAAATCCTCGTTCACTCCGCATACCATTATGGAGAATACAGTGGACACATTTATATTAGCAGTAGAAAAAGAGCTAAGAAAAGTCTATATACAGAACCAACAAGACAGAAGGAAGCACTATAACCTCACTAAGAAAGAAAAAATGGCAATTTCGGATCTGAGCAAAAATGACAAGATTACAATAAAAGAGGCCGATAAAGGAGGCAAAATAGTCCTTTTAAATACCCAGGACTACATCAAAATGGCAGCCAAACATCTAAATGACTCAACCTGTTATACAAAACTCAAAGACAACCCCTTAGCAACAATCATGGCAGAATGGAATCAGATGAGTACTGATTGGTATGAGAATGGCCTCCTATCAGAAGAAGAACTAGAATTTTTGAAGTCTAAACACCCGGTACTTGCCACCATTTACATTTTACCTAAAATACATAAAAGTTACACCACAATACCTTCCAGTAGACCGATAATTAATGATATTGATGCAGTTACAGAACCCATTTCAGCATACATTGACTGTTTTTTTACAACCTTTGGCAGCAAATCTAGCATCATATGTACAGGACAAAAAACACATCATACAACAGTTGGAACACATTAATTGGGAAGAAATTACAGACTGGTCACCTTTGATGTTACGGCCCTGTACACTAGCATATTACATTTGAAAGGCATGGAAACAACAGAATACTCTCTAAAAGGAAGATCTGTCTCATATCTGGAACAGAATAACATGATACTGGAAATGTTGAACTTTGTCCTAAATAACAATATATTTATATTCAACAACACCATCTATAAGCAATGTCAAGGCACCGCCATGGGAGCCAAATTCACACTTTCTTATGCGAACCTGTACATGGGCAGTTTTGAACTTAAGCATGCTTGGCTACACAAAGCATTTACTGAAGAAAATAACATTGTATTTTGGGGCAGGTGTACATAGACGACATTTTAGTAATATGAAATGGAAACCAAACAACCCTGCTAGAATATCACAGATACCTCAACAACAACAACTATAATTTAAAACTCACAATGTAAGACAGCAACAACAGGATCCATTTCCTTGACTTGGAACTGTATATCGAAAATAATAAAATCCAAACAACACTTTATACAAAACCAACTGCAGGAAACAGCATTCTTCATGCCCACAGTAACCATCTACCTCATACAATCAAGAAAATACCCTATGGAGAATTCATCAGATTCAAGCGCAACTGTACTCAAGATTAAGAAATGAATAAACACATGGAAATAGCAACTCGCAAATTTCTAAAAAGAGGATACAATAAGAACCAACTGAAACAAGCACTAGCAAAAGCCAAACAACGCAATCGAAAAGACCTTCTGCTGAACAAAACAAAAAATGGGCAAGCAGATAAACAGGAAAACAAAATGAGATTTGTAACTACTTATAGTACGGACATTAAGATCCTAAGGAAGATCCTACAGGAACACTGGAACATACTCACATTGGACAATGACCTTAAGAATCATGTTGAAGATCACCCCCTCATCACCTATCGAAAAGCCAAAAATTTAAAACAAATTCTATGTCTATCACATTTCAAACAAGGTGTATTACCAAAAGTCCAAACCCAACTATGGTCACAAGACAAACCAAAAGGATTTTTTAAGTGTGGACAATGCAACTACTGCAAAGTTGCAGAAAATAACAAAAAAGAAATCATTTTACCCAATAGCAAAATATATATGATCATGGACTTTATGAACTGCAATACCAACTATACAGTACATGCTGTCATATGCATTTGCAGCAAGATTTATATAGGCAGCACTGTAAGGCCTTTGAAAATTTGAATCTCAGAACATTTGTGCAGAGACATAAGGTACCCGCTTGGCAAACACTTTATATCTGAACATCCAGAAAATAACATAGACGAGATCAGATTCTTTGGCATTGAACAGGTCATAATTAGCCAAAGAGGAGGTAATAGGGAGAAAAAACTCTGCCAGCATGAAGCCAAATGGATATGTATCTTTGACTGTTGTAATCACGGACTAAATTTTGACACAGAAATGGGCCATTTCATTTAGACCCAAATAAGTAACATAGAGTATCAAAGGAACCTATGCAAAAGAATACCCATCTGTTCAGAGAAGTACAAAAAGAATGACCTAATGTTTTGATCTTTATATTCTGTATCAACCTGTGTAATTGCCTACCTTTTTGTATGACTCATCATCATCAATCTGAAAATTCACAACATTTACATGAAAACAAGCCTGTTCACATATTAGGGTGAAACTCAGGCCCCACCCACATAAAGTAATGCTACACAATACACTTACAGAGAATTCTCCAATATAATGAGGAAAAGCACCATTCCGGATCCAAAATGGTGACCGGGACTAGCGCGTTGCATCTGGAGCGTGGTGACGTCATCACGTTGCGCCGCGACGCTCCAGATGCAACATTTAGAGCGGCCATTTTGAGAGATGCATCGGACAATCGAATCTGATGCATCTCTTCAAAAACAAACCGCATCTGAGAACCTTAGAAGCATCCTGATACTCATGTGAGACCAATATCAATACAGCATATATTTCAGCTAAGACATCAATACCATGACAGTTTAGATTAAACTTCTGTCACTACTGATAGCCATACTAAGTTATGGAGACATCAGACTGATAACGTTTTTTGTCACTCCCCAGAGACCCTGGGGTGAACCGTCAATCTGGATATATTAGACCTTGCAGACATCAAAGGAATAAGCTAAAGATGCACACACATAACTAAGCATAACATAAGTAAGTATTCATGCTAATCTATTTAATTTTTGGCATTTGGCATCAGTTACAATGGGGAAACAAATATTAAGGCAACTTCTCCTGTTCCCTTTCTCCTCAGCTTTGCTGTACAATTGGCAACAAAGAATAGCAACTGTGTATATAAAAACAAATCCCTCCTGAAGAACCATGCCAAACTCGGTATGGGGAAACACGTGTAGAGGGTGCTAGCTCAGAGGGTGCTAGCTCATACAACTAGCAACACGAAGTGAATGGAAACAAAGGCTATCCTTTTCTAATCTGAGAGCAAAGAAATGTGAAAGAAAATGAATGTTTAATTTTCTAACATTGGAAAAAAGTAGCAAAAATAATGAAGTAATTCAGAAAATTCTTTGCAACAAAATCTTTTTTGAAATACAATTTTAATTTGGAGCGCAAAAGTGGAGTCTCTGTGTTTCTTTTTCTACATCAATTAACTCAAAACCATCAATTCATTGGAGATTCCCTCTTCTTCACAGAATCGCATACAACACAATTTCATCTCAAACAATCAATGATACAGTTCTCTTACATTCAACACACAACAGAACACATAGGACAGACACTTGACAGACTAGACGGACACCAGATGTTCATATATATATACCTGCCTTCTAATCATTACCCAGTCATGGAGTTAAAAACAAACTCCTTTAATGCGTCTTTAAACGTCATCGTAGTCTAATTGTCCCTTATTATATGGGATAGGAGTTCACGTTTCTTCTGACCGCTGTATTAAAGCGCAGGAACGAGGCAAATCCTTACATTGTTCTCTCGGGTACCCCCCTGATAACCTTACGTTTTTCTCTCAGGTGCCCCCCCAGTAACCTTACGTTGTTCTCTCGGGTGCCCCCCGGTATTCTTACATTTTTCTCTCGGGTGCCACCCCGGTAACCTTACGTTTTTCTCTCGGGTGCCCCCCCGGTATCCTTGCGTTTTTCTCTCAGATGCCCCCCGGTATCCTTACGTTTTTCTCTCGGGTGCCCCCCCAGTAACCTTACATTTTTCTCTCGTGTGCCCCCCTGGTTTCCTTACATTTTTCTCTCGGGTGCCCCGCCGGTAACCTTACATTTTTTCTCGGTTGACCCCGGTATCCTAACGTTTTTCTCTCGGGTGCCCCCTGGTAACCTTACGTTTTTCTCTCGGGTGCCCCCCGGTATCCTTACGTTTTTCTCTCGGGTGCCCCCCGGTAACCTTACATTTTTCTCTAGGGTGCCCCCCCCGGTATCCTTACATTTTATTCTCGGGTGCCCCCCCGGTATCCTTACGTTTTTCTCTCGGGTGCCCCCCCGGTATCCTTACGTTTTCTCTTGGGTGCCCCCCCGGTAACCTTACATTTTTCTCTCGGGTGCCACCCGGTCTCCTTACGTTTTTCTCTCGGGTCCCCCCTCGGTAACATTACGTTTTTATCTGGGGTGCACCCCCGGTAAACTTACGTTTTTCTCTCGGGTGCCCCCCAGTAACCTTACGTTTTTCTCTCGGGTGCCCCCCCGGTATCTTTGAGTTTTTCTCTCGGGTGTCCCCCGGTATCCTTATGTTTTTCTCTCGGGTGACCCCCCGGTAACCTTATGTTTTTCTCTCAGGTGCCCCGCCGGTAACCTTACGTTTTTTTCTCGGGTGCCCCCCAGTATCCTTATGTTTTTCTCTCGTGTGCCCCCCGGTATCCTTACGTTTTTCTCTCGGGTGCCCCCCGGTAACCTTATGTTTTTCTCTCGGGTGCCCGCCCCGGTATCCTTACGTTTTTCTCTCAGGTGCCCCCTGGTAACCTTACGTTTTTCTCTCGGGTGCCCCCCGGTAACCTTACATTTTTCTTTCGGGTGCCCCCGGTATCCTTACGTTTTTCTCTCGGGTGCCCCCCGGTCACCTTACGTTTTTTCTCGGGTGCCCCCCCGGTATCCTTACATTTTTCTCTCGGGTGCCCCCCCAGTAACCTTATGTTTTTCTCTCGGGTGCCCCCCCAGTATCCTTATGTTTTTCTCTTGGGTGCCCCCCGGTATCCTTACGTTTTTCTCTCAGGTGCCCCACCGGTAACCTTACGTTTTTCTCTCGGGTGCTGGTATCCTTACGTTTTTCTCTCGGGTGCCCCCCGGTAACCTTACATTTTTCTCTAGGGTGCACCCCCGGTATCCTTACATTTTATTCTCGGGTGCCCCTCCGGTCTCCTTACGTTTTTCTCTCGAGTGCCCCGCGGTAACCTTATGTTTTTCTCTCGGGTGCCCCCTCGGTATCCTTATGTTTTCTCTTGGGTGCCCCCCCGGTAACCTTATGTTTTTCTCTCGGGTGCCCCGGGTCTCCCTATGTTTTTCTCTCGGGTGCCCCCCCGGTAACCTTACGTTTTTCTCTCTGGTGCCCCCCCAGTAACCTTACGTTTTTCTCTCGGGTTCCCCCCCCGGTATCTTTGCGTTTTTCTCTCGGGTGTCCCCCGGTATCCTTACGTTTTTCTCTCAGGTGCCCCCCCGGTATCCTTACATTTTTCTCTCGGGTGCCCCCCCGGTAACCTTACGTTTTTCTCTCGGGTGCCCCGCCGGTAACCTTACATTTTTTTCTCGGGTGCCCCCCAGTATCCTTACGTTTTTCTCTCGGGTGTCCCCCCGGTATCCTTACGTTTTTCTCTTGGGTGCCCCCCCGGTAACCTTATGTTTTTTTCTCGGGTGCCCCCCCGATATCCTTACATTTTTCTCTCGGGTGCCCCCCAGTAACCTTATGTTTTTCTTTCGGGTGCCCCCCCAGTATCCTTATGTTTTTCTCTCGGGTGCTCCCCCGGTATCCTTACGTTTTTCTCTCGGGTGCCCCCCCGGTAATCTTACATTTTTCTCTCGCGTGCCGGTATCCTTACGTTTTTCTCTCGGGTGCCCCCCGGTAATCTTACGTTTTTCTCTTGGGTGCCCCCCCGGTAACCTTACGTTTTTGTCTCGGGTGCCCCCCCAGTATCCTTACGTTTTTTTCTCAGGTGCCCCCCCAGTAACCTTATGTTTTTCTCTCGGGTGCACCCGCGATATCCTTACGTTTTTCTCTTTTATACTCGAGTTATTAACCCCATATATATACACAGTCTTCTCTACTTCTGACTATTTTATTTTTTCTCCGCCACCCCCCGTTACCTTTCCCTTGCTTGTTCTAATGCCTACAAGACATTTGCCAAAGTAACGAGTTTGTTGTTTCACTCACCGATCACATCTTTTTCCTCTCTGGACCTTCGGGATCACCGCCCCTTCCTCTTCAGCCTCTTGTGGTCTTTTCGTCCGATTGGCTGCCCGTGGGAATGAGAAGGGTTATGCTTGGAAAGGCGGGTTCCTTCAGACCCACTGCAGATTTTTATGGCCTTACACTATCATTGTCCACAGGAAGCTTCTCAGCCTACTCAGCCGGAATGGCGAAAGGACTTGTGACATTGCCGAAGGCCTAGAGTTACTTTGTGCCGTCGGTCTATAGGTGTCTTATAACTATATTAATCAATAATTCATAATCGATGGCCGAAACCATCCTCACGCTACCAAGTGTACAGGAAGGCGAGATGTCCACCAACGGGCCCATAGGTCAGTGCTCACCCTCTAGTACTTGTAAGACAAGATAGCTGCACCACGTGAGGGATGGGGGTGCAAGATTCACTTACTCCAACACGACTCAATAATGAGAACTCAGTAGTTTGGCAAAGGGAAGTCTGTTTAATGACAAGTACATCAAACAGGGAAGCAGTTGGGAATCAGCATCGTTGTGATCACCTGTCTCACTCCGACTTCCTCGAACTTCAGTTGAACAGCAACTTTTATACACAAAACTCGTCATCATTGACGTCTAATTCTACAAAACTCATCATGCAATATAATTGGTTAGGAAAGGTAACTTAAGTATAGGTGCTATATCTGTATATGATAATACAGCATGCGGATTGGATAACTCTTATCGGGTGGGTGTCTACGCCCCTACCTCTACACCACACGTGATGGACGTCACTACAAGTGCGATGTCTCATTGGTTCTACGATCTATAGGACCCTAGATAACTTGGTCCTTTGTGATTGGGCAGGTTACACCCCTAGACATAAATCTCCACTTTTAATTAGCAGTATGCAGAATGGACACCCAGGAGTCTGGTGTCCCAAGTTTCACCCTGCCTCCCTTCCATCAATCAGTATCTTGTGCTATGTGTCAATTATTTGGCTGGGTATGGCCTCGAAACTGTAGCCTCTTATCAGGAATAGTTATGGCATCCTCGGGTTCTGGATGACATAAGGTGGTGGTTCCTCTTTGCCCTAGCTGGTCATGTGCTAGTTTCACCATGAATCTGCTTCAGTTTCCAGCTTTTCATGTATTTGTTCTTCTTTAGCCTCGCCACCTGCCTGGGCCTCCCTTATCTTGACCTTCACGGAGCAGGCTGGTATGCTCTGAAGTTTGAGTCTTGTTAGCTGACGCTCTCCTCCCTTTCTCTGGTCGACCTCCATTTCCCGGCATGAACAGCCCCTTGTTGAGTTTCGATTCCGCTCCTTCTCATGACTCTAGCTTGGTTGTGAAACTTGGCCTGTTAGGCCGTTGGCAGCCTGGGCACATTTCTGCTTTACAAAATGGAGTTGCACTTGTATAATGTGCCTTGTTGAGGTAGATATATGGTTGGCGCTTGCCGCTCTATTCTTCTACTAAGCATTGCAAGCAGTATTGGTTTCTTAGCTTCTTGTGTTCCAAGCCTATTTACACACGTTTAACTGGTTGGTTACTTCCATCTTGTCTTGTATCAACGCTTCCTTACTTTTTAACATCGTCTCTTCCCTGTGTCCATTACATCTATTTTCATAGCTACTCGCACTGGCGTGCTATCTTCAATAGCCTTTTTTTTTCATTCACGAGTCTGTCCAGGCCCTTGTCATTTCCACTGGCCTTCCATTAAGGCTCTTTGGGTCTCTTCACCCGGCGGCTGGTACGGCTGTCTGATAGGGTACCGTGCTGCCCAGAGTTGTCTGGTTATGGGCGCTTCAACTGGTATGGATCTTCTGATGTACACTGGGCAGAGTCCCAGTGCAGCTCTTTGATGGTTCATCTGCTTCTCATAGGTCACATACCTTGGCGAGTCCACTCCTGGTACCTCGAAATGAGGGGCAGGGGTGCAGGCCATGTCTAGGACCTCCTCTACAGCTGTATGTTTATTTACAGGTTCTGCGTCACGGCACGTACTTTTGCTTGTTGCAGGCTGCCTTGGAAAGCGAAGAGGGGCCATGTATGAAACAACCACCGTCCATTTCTATGGTGGCGATCTTGAAAAAGGATTTTGTTTTGTAATCACTGTATGTTTATTTATGGTTCTGTGTCACGGCACATACTTTTGCTTTTTGCAGGCTGCCATGGAAAGCGAAGAGGGGCCATGTATGGAACAACCACCTTCCCTTTCTATGGTGGCCATCTTGAAAAAGGATTTTGTTTTGTAATCCGGCCTGCCACAGGCTGGCTGGATTATAAGCAGAAATCCTATTTTTCCGTAGCACACGTTATTGCTTTACAAATCTATACTATTACTGGCAAATCAAATTGCGTCTATGTCCTTTGCTGAGAAATATAAAGTACATGGAGTGTATGATATATATATATTTTTTTAATATACTTACACTGTGAAAGGTGGTTCTTAACGGAACATTGACTTTGCTAACGGATGGCTTTATTTTTGGTAGGACAGGTAATAAGGCAATTTGCGAATGGAAATAACGAAAGAGGAACCAAATGGAAATATAGCGGGGGGTAGGTGGATGGCGCAAAAATTGTGCATTTGTTATTTGTAAGGTAGGGGCAGTGTTTGTCATGTTCCTTCATTACAGCAGTGCTGCTGTTTCTTGAGGAGGAGGAGGGATGGCCTTAGCTCATGTCATTTTCAGATAACTAGATATTTTCCTAAAAGTCTGTAATGTGTACTACATTTTTAATGGCTGACTAACAATATGTGTTGGCGCTGTGCAAGGGAAATGTTGCAGGTGGACGTTCCTACATCAATATAAAATCTGTTTTCACACTGTCACAAGGCATACATCTTACTGTTAAGTGTTTACGGATTCTCAGACACGTCACTGTACTGTACACCAGCATATTGTCATGTGGTATTCTCCGCAAGGTGTGTAGATAAGTCAGAAGTTACTTTAGATTATGGTTACGTGCCACTACTATAAACCAATGCTCTTTAGCAAAACAACTTTGGTAAAGGGACGGTATGGTTAAGTTGCTCTACTGAAAACCTGTGCAATTCAGTAAAAAAAACTTTGTTAAAGGGTCGTTATGGTTAAGTTGCCCTACTAAAAACCCATGAAATTCACTAAAAAAACTTTGTTAAGGGGATGTTATGGTTAAGTTGCACTACTAAAATCCTATGCAATTCACTAAAAAGAAACTTTGCTAACGGAACCTTATGGTTCAAAGTAAAACCGAAAAACCCCTGAAATTCGCCAGTTATGGTAAGCTAAGCAACCATAACTGCCCGAACCACTATGCACTGCTAACACTAACACCCAGGACATCAAAGATGACATCACAAATGTACTGCAGTTGATAACAAATTCAGTGAAATTGTCCTGGTGACTGATTCTGATTATGCACAAAATAGCTTTGTAGAGTACTTGCCTGGCTAGAAAGCAAGAATTATGCTCACATATAAAAAAAAGCCCCTTAAACATGGGGAAATGATTCAAGCTATAAACAAATTAGTGTCAGAGAATGATTGAACAATATACTGGAGAAAAATTTGTGGACATTTGAAAACACCAGGAGAGGATAAGGAGGGAAATGATAGATTAGCTCAATTGGCCAATATGTGGGAGAATTGTTGCCCATTGAACACCTAATTGGTGAAATAAAAGTAGATGCAGTTACACGCTCTAATTCTCCAAAAGACAATGAACAACCTCTAGTGCAATGGAGTTATGATACACCAGATCAGGATCTGATTAAGGCACAAAAAGAAGATCCAGTATTGGGGGTGTATTATAATCATTTGATGGACCCTGAACAAAATCCTTTAACTGAAAAGGATTGTACAGGAAAAGAAGAGTTGAGAGTGTTATTAAAGAACAAAAAATGAATTAAACTACAGGATGGTCTGATGATCAGGGAATCCATAACAGGGCAGATACAGGAGGTGGTACCTCTTTCATTGAGAGGGCTAATGTTACGCCATGCACATGATGCGATAACTGCAGGACACAGAGGTTCACAAAAGACTTTAGAAATATTGAAAGATTATGCTTACTGGCCACACATGTCCCAAGATGTGGAATTATATACTAGGGGTTGTCTGGTATGTGCACAATTTAAACCTGCTTGACCAATGCATAGAGCTCCATTAATGAAAAGAGGCTTAACACTTCCATGGTCGGATTTACAAATTGACTATGTAGGGCCTGTAAAGAGATCAGGTAGGGAAAATCAGTATTTATTGACCGTGGCATGTTTAATGTCGAAAGGGGTAGAATGTATTCCTGCACCAGATTGTAGTGCACAAACAGCAGCTACATTGCTGGTAAATCACATATTTTCAAGATTTGGGTTACCACAAAGAATAGAGTCAGACAGAGGAAGTCATTTCATGAGCACCTTAATGAGCAAGGTGTGGCAGATATTGAGGGTAAAAATGAAATTGCATATCGGCACGCCTCTTCGGGGAATGTTGAACGTTGTAATAGATCTGTCGTGGAGATACTAAAGAAGTTTGTAGCAGAGGCAGGTTCCAGTTGGGATCTATGCTTACCTTAAGGGGTCGATTCATGGAATTAATGTGCGCCGAAAATTCCCGCGCAGAGGTGCCAAAACCTGTGAATCGCAGTGCAAGTGCGAAAATCGCAGTGCAAGTGCGAAAATCGCAGGGAAACCAGCGCACATCGATTCATGGAAGTCCGTGCGCGAAAAAAACATTGGATGTGCACTGAAAATGTGCACCGCGCACGCCGGCGCACAGGTCATCCAACAGCGTGCGCCACGGACACTGCGAAATCGCAAATAGTGCGGCGCACATCACAAAAGTAAGCGGAACACGGGGCGTAACACTCGGAATGGGGAACAACGCGTGAAAATATGGGCGTCACGGGGGAAGTACAGGGGGCAAGTGCGTGGAATGCCCACACGCTCGCCTACAACCCGTATTCATGGAATCGAATAGGGCAAACCAGCGCACGGTCAAAGACGCGCACAGGACCAAACAAGTACGCCACAAGAAAGCAGGCGGTAGCGTCCCTGCGCCTGAAAAAAATGTGCGCCAAAATGTGCGATAACAAAAAGCACCCATATACAGCCATGATGAATGGTCCATACAGTGGCCCTCTAGGACAAATGAGGTGCAAAGGGGTACCGACAAACACGGACACCCGCTGTGTGAAAAATAGCGTGTGTGCGTGTACCTGGGTGCACGGGAAGTCCCACACGCGATTGGCCTGGGTACGTGTACTTCGGGGTGCGCGGGAAGTTCTACACGCGATTGGCCTGGGTACGTGTACTTTGGGATGCGCGGGAAGTTCCACACGCCATTGGCCTGGGTACATGTACTTCGGGGTGCGCGGGAAGTCCCACATGCGATTAGCCTGGGTACGTGTGTTTCGGGGTGCGCGGGAAGTTCCACACGCGATTAGCCTGGGTACGTGTACTTCGGGGTGCGCGGGAAGTTCCACACGCGATTGGCCTGGGTACGTGTACTTCGGGGTGCGCGGGAAGTCCCACACGCGATTAGCCTGGGTACGTGTACTACGGGGTGCGTGGGAAGTTCCACACGCGATTGGCCTGGGTACGTGTACTTCGGGGTGCGCGGGAAGTTCCACACGCGATTGGCCTGGGTATGTGTACTTCGGGGTGCGCGGGAAGTCCCACACGCGATTAGCCTGGGTACATGTGTTTCGGGGTGCGCGGGAAGTTCCGAACGCGATTGGCCTGGGTACGTGTACTTCGGGGTGCGCGGGAAGTTCCACACGCGATTGGCCTGGGTACGTGTACTTCGGGATGCGCGGGAAGTTCCACACGCGATTGGCCTGGGTACGTGTATTCCGAGGTGCACGGGAAGATTCACACGCGATTTCAGCAGGGTACGTGTATTTAGATGGTGCCGGGGAATGCTACACGTGACTTGGCCGTGTGGGTCCTCCCAGGTGTTCCCTCTACACCCTCCACGGCCCCTGCAGGCAGCCCACACCACAGGGGACTACCCTGCACCCCTGCTCATGTCCCACAGGCAACTCATCCACCATGGCCATGCCCCCCAGCCAACCCACATGTCACCTTGCACTACTGATCACCAACACATGTCTCCCTGCACCCCCACGCCCAGCCACCAGGGGCACCCTCCACCAGGCCCCCACCCATGTCTACCACCACCCCCACCCCCCAGCAGTGCAGGGGCAGCCTCCACCAGGCCCCCACTCATGTCCCCCTGCACCCCCACCCCCCAGCAGTGCAGGGGCAGCCTCCACCAGGCCCCCACCCATGTCCCCTATCACCCCCACCCCCCAGCAGTGCAGGGGCAGCCTCCACCAGGCCCCCACCCATGTCCAACTCATGTCTCCCACCACCCCCACCCCCCAGCCACCAGGGGCAGCCTCCACCAGGCCCCCACTTATGTCCCCTATCACCCCCACCCCCCAGCCACCAGGGGCAGCCTCCACCAGGCCCCCACCCATGTTCCCTATCACCCCCACCGCCCAGCAGTGCAGGGGCAGCCTCCACCAGGCCCCCACCCATGTCCAACTCATGTCTCCCACCACCACCACCCCCCAGCCACCAGGGACAGCCTCCACCAGGCCCCCACTCATGTCCCCTATCACCCCCACCCCCCAGCCACCAGGGGCAGCCTCCACCAGGCCCCCACCCATGTCCCCTATCACCCCCACCCCCCAGCAGTGCAGGGGCAGCCTCCAACAGGCCCCCACCCATGTCCAAATCATGTCTCCCACCACCACCACCCCCCAGCCACTAGGGGCAGCCTCCACCAGTCCCCCACTCATGTCCCCTATCACCCCCACCCCCCAGCCACCAGGGGCAGCCTCCACCAGGCCCCCACTCATGTCCCCTATAACCCTCACCCCCCAGCAGTGCACGGGCAGCCTCCACCAGGCCCCCACTCATGTCTACCACCACCCCCACCCCCCAGCAGTGCAGGGGCAGCCTCCACCAGGCCCCCACTCATGTCCCCTATCACCCCCACCCCCCAGCAGTGCAGGGGCAGCCTCCACCAGGCCCCCACCCATGTCCAACTCATGTCTCCCTGCACCCCCACCCCCCAGCCACCAGGGGCACCTTCCACCAGGCCCCCACCCATGTCTACCACCACCCCCCAGCAGTGCAGGGGCAGCCTCCACCAGGCCCCCACTCATGTCCCCCTGCACCCCCACCCCCGAGCAGTGCAGGGGCAGCCTCCACCAGGCCCCCACTCATGTCTACCACCACCCCCACCCCCCAGCAGTGCAGGGGCAGCCTCCACCAGGCCCCCACTCATGTCCAACTCATGTCTCCCACCACCCCCACCCCCCAGCCACCAGGGGCACCCTCCACCAGGCCCCCACCCATGTCTACCACCACCCCCACCCCCCAGCAGTGCAGGGGCAGCCTCCACCACGCCCCCACTCATGTCCCCCTGCGCCCCCACCCCCCAGCCACCAGGGGCAGCCTCCACCAGGCCCCCACTCATGTCCAACTCATGTCTCCCACCACCCCCACCCCCCAGCCACCAGGGGCACCCTCCACCAGGCCCCCACCCATGTCTACCACCACCCCCACCCCCCAGCAGTGCAGGGGCAGCCTCCACCAGGCCCCCACTCATGTCCCCTATCACCCCCACCCCCCAGCCACCAGGGGCAGCCTCCACCAGGCCCCCACTCATATCCCCTATCACCCCCACCCCCCAGCCACCAGGGGCAGCCTCCACCAGCCCCCCACTCATGTCCCCTATCACCCCCACCCCCCAGCAGTGCAGGGGCAGCCTCCACCAGGCCCCCACCCATGTCCAACTCATGTCTCCCACCACCGCCACCCCCCAGCCACCAGGGGCAGCCTCCACCAGGCCCCCACCCATGTCTACCACCACCCCCATCCCCAGCCACCAGGGGCAGCCTCCACCAGGCCACCAACCATGTCCCCTATCACCCCCACCCCCCAGCAGTACAGGGGCAGCCTCCACCAGGCCCCCACCCATGTCCAACTCATGTCTCCCTGCACCCCCACCCCACAGCCACCAGGGGCACCCTCCACCAGGCCCCCACCCATGTCTACCACCACCCCCACCCCCCAGCAGTGCAGGGGCAGCCTCCACCAGGCCCCCACTCATGTCCCCCTGCACCCCCACCCCCCAGAAGTGCAGGGGCAGCCTGCACCAGGCCCCCACTCATGTCTACCACCATCCCCACCCCCCAGCAGTGCAGGGGCAGCCTCCACCAGGCCCCCACTCATGTCGAACTCATGTCTCCCACCACCCACACCCCCCAGCCACCAGGGGCACCCTCCACCAGGCCCCCACCCATGTCTACCACCACCCCCACCCCCCAGCAGTGCAGGGGCAGCCTCCACCAGGACCCCACTCATGTCCCCCTGCACCCCCACCCCCCAGCAGTGCAGGGACAGCCTCCACCAGGCCCCCGCTCATGTCTACCACCACCCCCACCCCCCAGCCACTAGGGGCACACTCCACCAGGCCCCCACTCATGTCTACCACCACCCCCACCCCCCAGCAGTGCAGGGGCAGCCTCCACCAGGCCCCCACTCATGTCCCCCTGCACCCCCACCCCCCAGCAGTGCAGGGGCAGCCTCCACCAGGCCCCCACTCATGTCTACCACCACCCCCACCCCCCAGCAGTGCAGGGGCAGCCTCCACCAGGCCCCCACTCATGTCCCCCTGCACCCCCACACCCCAGCCACCAGGGGCAGCCTCCACCAGGCCCCCACTCATGTCCAACTCATGTCTCCCACCACCCCCACCCCCCAGCCACCAGGGGCACCCTCCACCAGGCCCCCACCCATGTCTACCACCACCCCCACCCCCCAGCAGTGCAGGGGCAGCCTCCACCAGGCCCCCACTCATGTCCCCTATCACCCCCACCCCCCAGCCACCAGGGGCAGCCTCCACCAGGCCCCCACTCATATCCCCTATCACCCCCACCCCCCAGCCACCAGGGGCAGCCTCCACCAGCCCCCCACTCATGTCCCCTATCACCCCCACCCCCAGCAGTGCAGGGGCAGCCTCCACCAGGCCCCCACCCATGTCCAACTCATGTCTCCCACCACCGCCACCCCCCAGCCACCAGGGGCAGCCTCCACCAGGCCCCCACCCATGTCTACCACCACCCCCACCCCCAGCCACCAGGGGCAGCCTCCACCAGGCCACCAACCATGTCCCCTATCACCCCCACCCCCCAGCAGTACAGGGGCAGCCTCCACCAGGCCCCCACCCATGTCCAACTCATGTCTCCCTGCACCCCCACCCCCCAGCCACCAGGGGCACCCTCCACCAGGCCCCCACCCATGTCTACCACCACCCCCACCCCCCAGCAGTGCAGGGGCAGCCTCCACCAGGCCCCCACTCATGTCCCCCTGCACCCCCACCCCCCAGAAGTGCAGGGGCAGCCTGCACCAGGCCCCCACTCATGTCTACCACCATCCCCACCCCCCAGCAGTGCAGGGGCAGCCTCCACCAGGCCCCCACTCAGGTCAAACTCATGTCTCCCACCACCCACACCCCCCAGCCACCAGGGGCACCCTCCACCAGGCCCCCACCCATGTCTACCACCACCCCCACCCCCCAGCAGTGCAGGGGCAGCCTCCACCAGGACCCCACTCATGTCCCCCTGCACCCCCACCCCCCAGCAGTGCAGGGACAGCCTCCACCAGGCCCCCACTCATGTCTACCACCACCCCCAACCCCCAGCCACCAGGGGCACCCTCCACCAGGCCCCCACTCATGTCTACCACCACCCCCACCCCCCAGCAGTGCAGGGGCAGCCTCCACCAGGCCCCCACTCATGTCCCCCTGCACCCCCACCCCCCAGCAGTGCAGGGGCAGCCTCCACCAGGCCCCCACTCATGTCTACCACCACCCCCACCCCCCAGCAGTGCAGGGGCAGCCTCCACCAGGCCCCCACTCATGTCCCCCTGCACCCCCACACCCCAGCCACCAGGGGCAGCCTCCACCAGGCCTCCACCCATGTCTCCCACCACCCCCACCCCCCAGCCACCAGGGGCACCCTCCACCAGGCCCCCACCCATGTCTACCACCACCCCCACCCCCCAGCACTGCAGGGGCAGCCTCCAACAGGCCCCCACTCATGTCCCCCTGCACTCCCACCCCCCAGCAGTGCAGGGGCAGCCTCCACCAGGCCCCCACTCATGTCTACCACCACCCCCACCCCCCCAGCAGTGCAGGGGCAGCCTCCACCAGGCCCTCACTCATGTCCCCCTGCACCCCCACCCCCCAGCCACCAGGGGCAGCCTCCACCAGGCCCCCATCCATGTCCAACTCATGTCTCCCACCACCCCCACCCCCCAGCAGTGCAGGGGCAGCCTCCACCAGGCCCCCACTCATGTCTCCCACCACCCCCAGCAGTGCAGGGGCAGCCTCCACCAGGCCCCCACCCATGTCCAACTCATGTCTCCCACCACCCCCAACCCCCAGCCACCAGGGGCATCCTCCACCAGGCCCCCACTCATGTCTCCCATCACCCCCACCCCCCAGCCACCAGGGGCAGCCTCCACCAGGCCCCCACCCATGTCTACCACCACCCCCACCCCCCAGCAGTGCAGGGGCAGCCTCCACCAGGCCCCCACCCATGTTTCCCAGCCAACTGTCACCACAATGTAGATCCCTGGCCCTTATGGTCAGCCTCCAAATGGTCAGCCTCCAAATGGCAAACACCCACCCGAGTATTGCATCCACCCACTTAGAAATGGCAAAAACATGATAGAAGCCCAATTGCAAGTTTGGAAATGAACACATGTCCCTCACATACACCCAATGGGTGTCAGTGAATGTCAAAACCCATATCATGATATGCATGAAACCAATGAGATGATACTACACATTGAACTTTGAAGAAAAAATATGTATTAAAAAGAACATAAATTGAATCAACAAAAAAAAACAGCAGGCCCGTGAAATAATGCTAAACCACAAATCATAATGCAAAGGAAAGGTGTCCAAAGTCACAGTCCACAAAAGTAAATCCAATGGAAAATTAAAATCGAAAACCATTGCTCCATGGCGAAATCATAATAAAAATCGAAAATCGAAAATCCAAAAGTCAACTATATACAGGTAAACAATCCAGGGTCCATGATCCCAACCGAATAAATGAAACCTATCTAATAACACTACCTTATAAAAATAACTATATACAAAAATGTGGCCCATTGTCCAAAAGGTCAAAAAAAAAGCTAAACCAAAGGAAACCTAACACTAACTATATAACTATTTACAAAGGCAGCGGGCTAGTCCGACGGCTCACTTCGGGATGTTCCAGGCCAGGGCATCATCGAACTCCTGCTCAATGTCCCGGAGGCGCTCCTCCTCCATGGCCCAGAGGGTCTGCAGGGCCGTCCACACGTTCCCCCCAAACTCCCTGCGGATTGCCTCGAGGCACTCGACACTCCTCAGGGCCCTCTGCATGGAGTTCTCTGCCCTGACCATCATGAGCCATGCCTCTTCCGCCCGCTGCCGCTCGGCATCTATGGCGTGGCCCAACCGCTGCCACACGGAAGACACTTCCCGTCCTGGGTCCTCCTGCCCTCTGGCCGATGCCTGCCCCTCCGATGTGGAAGGCCCCGAGCCATCATGGGTCCCACCACGTTGCTGCTGCTGCTGCGCCTCTGCCCGTGCACTGCCTCCTGCTGCCTGCACATCCTCCGCTGGCTGGGGTGCAGTTGTTGATGTGGCCACCCCTGCTGGATGTCCGACTCCCGACTGTGGCAGGGATGCCTCCTCCACCAGCCTGGCCGCACCGTCAGAGGCAGCTGACAGGGCACCCAGGTGACTGATGGGTGGGAAGACGGCACGGAGGACGACTGGCGCATAGGGGGTTCAGTTGAGGAGGGGGTCGTATCAAGCCCCATCAAACGGAGGAATCCAGCCTGGGTGACCTGTCCCAGTAGGCCGACACGGTCAACGAGCCATTCGAGATGACGTGCAGTCTCCTCATGAAAAGACTGCAGGTCACCTCGCATGGCCCGTTGACGCAACGCCACACCAGTCAGGACAGGCTCAACCCGGACCCGGATAGCCACGTCCGCAGGCAGAGGAATGCCAGTTGTCGTGAGCTCATCCCCTGCCTGAAAACGGGTCTGGACGTAGGCATCCCTGCTGGTGCAAGTTGATGCAGTGACAGGATCAGGGACAGGATTGCACACAGGCACCTCCGCAGCGACCTGTGCTGCCTCCTGTCCCTGGTCCTGCACTGCACCACTAGCACCAGTGGAATCCCCACCTCCAGACCCCGTCTCTGTTGCTTGCACGGCCTCCTCCTCCACCAAACCCCCCACCAACCTGGATGACTCCGTGCCATCTTCCCCTGTTGGGCCCTGTGGGGTCCCAGCTGCCCCTTCTGCTGCCGAGGAGTCCAACTCCGACCTCCGCCTCTTGGACCTCCCCCCAGCAGCTGCGGCCTGGGACGCGGCACCGGACTCCTCACTCCCCGACGAGATCACAACCTGGGAGGGGAGCCGGGCCTTGCGTCTGAAGCTGGCGGTGCGATCCCCGCCGCTGTGCACCACAGCACCTTCTCCGCCCTCTTCATCAGTTGACGCTGCAGACAGGGAGAAATAAAACACAGGCATCAGGGCACTGTACAATGGACACATACACACATTACAGTTGCACATGAGTGGCATTGGCAAACCTCAGACATGGCATCACAATGGGCAACACACATGTCATTTCAACTTGCACACATGAGCCATACCACAGCCACATTGCAACTGCCAGCACCATCCATACACATACAACAGCATGAGCAGGCAAAGGTGAGCCAGACATCACATGCAACACAGAGAGTGCACTACACATGCACGCACACCACCACACTTGCATGCATGTGTACACCTCAGCCAACTGTCGCAGTATTCCGATGGGCATCCATGTCACATCTGCCAATCAGGCTTCCACATCCCGCTGTCACATGCATCCATGTTACATCACTGTTACACCCTTGTCAAATAAACACACATGCACATGTACACAGTGCTGATACATGCAGCTGAAAACAACATACATGCGTTACATCACGAACATGCCCACTTACATACACATTCATCCAAACATGTGTGCCCACGCAAATGCATTTGGCATGCAAGCCGACACACACAAGCACAATCCATGTCTCACACATGACAGCCCTCGCATGTGTTAGCCTCACGGTCCTGTACACCCCCACCCATACTCGGCCCCATACAAACAGATGTGCAACCGGCACAATACTGGCACATCACCACACGCACAGCTTACAATCATGATGTATGTACACTTACCGCTCGACTCCAGACGGGTCTGCCTCTCAAGGACCTGGACGTGGAGCGCTGGGGATATGCGTTCCAGGACCCTCATCTGATCTTCCGACAAGTGGCCCCGGCGCCCCTTAGCATCCGCTGCCTTCAAGAGGCACCGGGCCTTGCTCAGGGTCCTGGACCTGAAGTCCTCCCAGCGCTTCTTGACATGTTGGAAGTCGCGGACTGCCACCCCCTCCGCGTTGATGGCAGTCACGATGTCGGTCCAGATCCGAGTCCGTCCTTCCTTGTCGGCGCGCACCCTTCCGTAGAGGGCATCATACTGCCCCAGGACTTGCTCCACCAGGACACCAACTTCCCTGGCACTGAAGCTGGTGCCCCTCTGCCTCTCTGGCGGGGGTTGTCAGTGGTGCCAGATGTTGCAGTGCCCAGCATGACAACCCCAGAGGCAGGAGTGGGTGGGCAACTGGGTCCTGGGGCTGGGCTGTGGAGCGATGGAATCGCAGTCGGGAGTCTTCGGTTCCAGCAGGGGTGGCCACAGCAACAGCACCCCTGGCTGATGTGCAGGCAGCAAATGGCAGGGCACGGTGGCAGCAGGCAGGCAGGCAGCAGCAGATGGATCGTGGGAGGCTGCTCGGGGCTCTGGGGGCAGTAATTCGGCCTTTTTGGCAGGAGCGTGGTCTTCCATGTGCTTACGCGTGGCCAGCTTGATACGGAGTGATTTGGCACGTGAAAATCCTGCACGTCTGCGTGTAAATCGAGGAAAGGCCCTTAGCGCGTATGCACGTCAGCACGCATATGCGATTTCATTGGACCAAAGTCCCTTAGTGCGTGAGCGCATCTATGACGTGATGCGCGCGGGTGTTTCCCTCATAACACGTGATGACAGAGCACACGTGGTAAAACTGCACGTCCGAGTGTCATCGTGTGTAATCGGAGGGAAGTGAGCGTACACGCGATTGGCCTGGGTACGTGTACTTCGGGGTGCGCGGGAAGTTCCACACGTGATTAGCCTGGGTACGTGTGTTTCGGGGTGCGCGGGAAGTTCCACACGCGATTAGCCTGGGTACGTGTGTTTCGGGGTGCGCGGGAAGTTCCACACGCGATTAGCCTGGGTACGTGTGTTTCGGGATGCGCGGGAAGTTCCACACGCGATTAGCCTGGGTACGTGTGTTTCGGGGTGCGCGGGAAGTTTCACACGCGATTGTTGGAAATCCACGTGTGCTCTGTCATCACGTGTTATGAGGGAAACACCCGCGCGCATCACGTCACAGACGCGCTCACGCGCTAAGGGCCTTTGGTCCAATGAAATCGCATATGCGTGCTGACGTGCATACGAGCTAAGGACCTTTCCTCGATTTACACGCAGACGTGCAGGATTTTCACGTGCCAAATCACTCCGTATAAAGCTGGCCACTCATAAGCACACGGAAGACCACGCTCCTGCCCAAAAGGCCGAATTACTGCCCCCCAGAGCCCTGAGCAGCCTCCCACGAGCCATCTGCTGCTGCCTGCCTGCCTGCCTGCTGCCACCGTGCCCTGCCATTTGGTGCCTGCACATCAGCCATCTGCAGGGGTCCATTTGCTGTGTCCACCCCTGCTGGAACAGAAGACTCCCGACTGGGATACCATCGCTCCACAGCCCAGCCCCAGGACCCAGTTGCCCACCCACTCCTGCCTCTGGGGTTGCCATGTCGGGCACTGCAACATCTGGCACCACTGGCAACCCCCGGCCAGAGAGGCAGAGGGGCACCAACTTCACTGCCACTGAAGTTTGTGTCCTGGTGGAGCATGTCCTGGGGCAGTATGATGCCCTCTTCGGAAGTAAGCGCACCAACAAGGAAGGACGGACTCGGATCTGGACGGATATCGTGACTTCCATCAACACGGAGGGGGTGGCAGTCCGCGACTACCAACATGTCAAGAAGCGCTGGGATGACTGCAGGTCCAGGACCCTCTTGAAGGCCCGGCGCCTCGTGGAGGGGGGCGGGGCCGCATGAGTACCATCCAGATGAGGGTCCTGGAACACATAGGCCCAGCGCTCCACGCCCAGATCCTTGAGAGGCAGACCCGTCTGGAGTTGAGCGGTAAGTGGCCAAGCATTGCTGTGTGAGACAGGGCATGTCGCAGTGTGCTGGTTGTCTGATACTTGCCTGTATGTGTGACATAGGCCATGTATGCATGTGTGTGTGCAGGGACGTCATGCATGTGAGACCAGTAATGTGTGAACCACACGGTTGGTGCATGTGTTCAAATGCAACATGGGTTGTCCTATGCGGAATGGCCACATGAAAGCATGCCAGTCTCTGTTCCTGGACATGGGTGGGGGTGAGGGATGGGTGCTGATGCCATGTACATGTATGCTGTCCATGTCTGTGTGTCTGACCTGCGTGTCTGTGACTTGTGAATGGCAGGGATGCATGACACATGTCTGTCGCAATGTTCAGGTTCACTGATGCAGCCTAGTCATCCTTGTATCCACTGTGTCTGTGGTGTACGAGGCCAGATGGATGAAACTAGGGTGAAGTGTGTGCATGTGATAGGCATGGCCCATGATGCATGTGAGTTCCAAAACAACAGTGTATGTTTCAAGAATCACTTGGACATGTATGCTAATGTCCATAGCATGCACCATGCCTGTTACCGCATGTGTTTTACCTGCACTGAGCCATGTGTTGTGGAGGGACATGATGGAAGTGATCTTTGACAGTGCCACTCATCTGCTATTGCTTCCTGTCTAGGGGACCATTGTACAGTACCCTGATGCTTGTGTTCTATGTCTCCCTTTACACAGCGCCACGTGAAGAAGAGGGCGGAGACGGCTCTGTGGAGCAAAGCGGCGGGGATGCCCCCACGGCTGCAGCGGAAGGGGCGGGTGAGCCCCCACAGGGGCTTGCAAAGGTGGAAGACGGGGTGGAGCCATCCAGGTTGGTGGTTTCCACAGAGGAGGAGGAGGCCGCTACTGAGGCGCACATGGGGCCTGGTGGGGGCATCCCTGCTGGTGCAAGTGGTGCAGTCCAGGACCAGGGGCAGGAGGCAGCACAGGTCGCCGTGGAGGGGCCTGTGCATGCCACTGTCCCTGACACTGTGACTGCACCACCATGCACCAGCAGGGAGGCCCCATCCCAGGCCCGTCCGCAGGTAGAGGGGATGTCCATGTCATCTGACTCCCCTCCACCTGCGGACGAGGGGACCCCTGGCCGTATGGAGAATGTCCTGATTGGTGTCGCGTTGCGCACAGGTGCAATTCGTGATGAGGTGCGTGCTTCCCGGAAGGAGCATGCACGTCATCACGGAGAGCACCATGCCGACGTGGCCCAGTTGGGATTGGCCATGGTCGGGGGTTTCCTACATGTGTCGGCCAATCTGGTGACCCTCTCCTCCTCTGTGGAGACTATGCACCAGTCGTTCTCCATGCCGTCTTCCGGCGCAGATGCCACCAGGGCCCCCTGTGGACCTGCCCCGACCAATGCAGCCGGCTCGGTGGGGATCCCATCCCTGCCACAGTCGGGAGTCGGAGGTCCAGCAGGAGTGGACACACCAGCAACTGGACCCGAGCAGATGGAGGATGTGACAGCATCATCAGGCAGGGCACGTGCACGACGCGTTGGTGGATTCCATCAGCCTGGATGCCGTCGTGCTGGCACAGGCAGTTGCGTCGGAAGTAGTGGCAGGCTCGACGTGGGAGGCATCATGGCTCGGGGCCATCAACATCAGGGGTGCAGGCATCGGCCGGAGGGCAGGAGAACCCTGGAATGGGAGTGGCTTCTGTGTTGGAGAGGTTGGGCCAGCAGATAGGTGCGGAGCGCCAGCGGGCAGAGGAGGAACGGCTCACAATGGTCAGGGCGGAGAACTCCATGCGGAGGGCGCTGAGGCGGGCTGAGTGCCTCGAGGGTCTTCGCAGGGAGTTGGAGCTGGACACTGCTTTATCCCTGCAAGACCTCGGGGCTAGGGTACATGCCCGCCTCCAAGCCATTGAACAGGAGTTCGATGATGCCCTGGCCCATGACAACATCCAGTGAGCTGTTGGACTAGCCCGCTGCCCATGTAAATAGTTATGTAGTTAGTGTTAGGTTTCCTTTGTTTTTGCATTTTCTTTGGACCTTTTGGACAATGGGCCACATTTTTGTATATAGTTATTTTTTATTAGGTAGTGTTGTTAGATTGGTTTCATTTCTTTTGTTGGGATCATGGACCCTGGCTTGTTCGCCTGTACATAGTTCACTGTTGGATTTTCTTTTCTTTTTACAATTTACCCATGGAGCAATGGCTTTCAATTATAATTTCCCATTGGATTTTCTTTTGTGGACTGTGACTTTGGACACCATTCCTTTGGATTCTGATTTTTGGTTTTGCATTTTTTCACGGACATGCTTCTTTTTTACTTTTTTTACATTCCCATTTCTGTTAGTTTATTTTTGATTCAATTCATGTTTCCTTTAATACATATTTTTTGATCAAACTTCAATGTGTAGCATCGCATCATCTCATTGGTTTCATGCATATCATGATATGGGTTTTGAGATTCACTGACACCCATTGGGTGTATGTGAGGGACATGTGTTCTTTCCAAACTTGCAATTGCTGTTCTATCATGTTATTGCCATTTCTGAGTGGGTGTTTTGCATTTGGAGGCTGACCATAGGGACCAGGGATTTAGATTGTGATGACATGTTGGCTGGGGAACATGAGTTGGACATGAGTGGGGGCCTGCTGGCAGGTGCCCCACAGTGCTGGGGGGTGGGGGTGCAGGGGAACATGAGTTGGACATGAGTGGGGGCCTGGTGGAGGCTGCCCCTGCACTGCTGGGGGTGGGGGTAATAGGGGACATGAGTGGGGGCCTGGTGGAGGCTGCCCCTGCACTGCTGGGGGGTGGGGGTGGTGGGAGACATGAGTGGGGGCCTGGTCGAGGCTGCCCCTGCACTGCTGGGGGGTGGGGGTGGTGGGAGACATGAGTGGGGGCCTGGTGGAGGCTGCCCCTGCACTGCTGGGGAGTGGGGGTAATAGGGGACATGAGTGGGGGCCTGGTGGAGGCTGCCCCTGCACTGCTGGGGGGTGGGGGTGGTGGGAGACATGAGTGGGGGCCTGGTGGAGGCTGCCCCTGGTGGCTGGGGGGTGGGGGTGATGGGAGACATGAGTGGGGGCCTGGCGGAGGCTGCCCCTGCACTGCTGTGGGTTGGGGGTAATAGGGGAAATGAGTGGGGGCCTGGTGGAGGCTGCCCCTGCACTGCTGGGGGGTGGGGGTGGTGGGAGACATGAGTGGGGGCCTGGTGGAGGCTGCCCCTGGTGGCTGGGGGGTGGGGGTGGTGGGAGACATGAGTGGGGACCTGGTGGAGGCTGCCCCTGGTTGCTGGGGGGTGGGGGTGATGGGAGACATGGGTGGGGCCTGCTGGAGGCTGCCCCTGCACTGCTGGGGGGTGGGGATGGTGGGAGACATGAGTGGGGGCCTGGTGGAGGCTGCCCCTGCACTGCTGGGGGGTGGGGGTAATAGGGGACATGAGTGGGGGCCTGGTGGAGGCTGCCCCTGCACTGCTGGGGGTGGGGGTGGTGGGAGACATGAGTGGGGGCCTGGTGGAGGCTGCACCAGGTGGCTGGGGGGTGGGGGTGGTGGGAGACATGAGTCGGACATGAGTGGGGGCCTGGTGGAGGCTGCCCCTGCACTGCTGGGGGGTGGGGGTAATAGGGGATATGAGTGGGGGCCTGGTGGAGGCTGCCCCTGCACTGCCGGGTGGGTGGGGGTGGTGGGAGACATGAGTGGGGGCCTGGTGGAGGCTGCCCCTGCACTGCTGGGGGGTGGGGGTAATAGGGGACATGAGTGGGGGCCTGGTGGAGGCTGCCCCTGGTGGCTGGGGGGTGGGGGTGATGGGAGACATGAGTGGGGGCCTGGTGGAGGCTGCCCCTGGTGGCTGGGGGGTGGGGGTGGTGGGAGACATGAGTGGGGGCCTGGTGGAGGTTGCCCCTGGTGGCTGGGGGATGGGGGTGGTGGGAGACATGAGTGGGGGCCTGGTGGAGGCTGCCCCTGCACTGCTGGGGGGTGGGGGTGGTGGGAGACATGAGTGGGGGCCTGGTGGAGGCTACCCCTGGTGGCTGGGGGGTGGGGGTGGTGGGAGACATGAGTGGGGCCCTGGTGGAGGCTGCCCTTGGTGGCTGGGGGGTGGGGGTGATGGGAGACATGGGTGGGGGCCTGGTGGAGGCTGCCCCTGCACTGCTGGGGGGTGGGGGTGGTGGGAGACATGAGTGGGGGCCTGGTGGAGGCTGCCCCTGCACTGCTGGGGGGTGGTGGTAATAGAGGACATGAGTGGAGGCCTGGTGGAGGCTGCCCCTGCACTGCTGGGAGGTGGGGATGGTGGGAGACATGAGTGGGGGCCTGGTGGAGGCTGCCCTTGGTGGCTGGGGGGTGGGGGTGATGGGAAACATGAGTGGGGGCCTGGTGGAGGCTGCCCCTGCAGTGCTGGGGGGTGGGGTGGTGGTAGACATGGTTGGGGGCCTGGTGGAGGCTGCCCCTGCACTGCTGGGGGGTGGGGGTGGTGGGAGACACGAGTGGGGGCCTGGTGGAGGCTGCCCCTGCCCTGCTGGGGGGTGGGGGTAATAGGGGACATGAGTGGGGGCCTGGTGGAGGCTGCCCCTGCACTGCTGGAGGGTGGAGGGGGTGGGAGACATGAGGGGGGGCCTGGTGGAGGCAGCCCCTGGTGGCTGGGAGGGTGGGGGTGATGGGAGACATGAGTGGGGGCCTGGTGGAGGCTGCCCCTGCACTGCTGGGGGGTGGGGGTGGTGGTAGACATGGGTGGGGGCCTGGTGGAGGCTGACCCTGCACTGCTGGGGGATGGGGTGGAGGGAGACATGAGTGGGGGCCTGGTGGAGGCTGCCCCTGGTGGCTGGGGGGTGGGGGTGCTGGGAGACAGAAGTGGGAGCCTGGTGGAAGGTGCCCCTGACTGCTGGGGGTTAGGGGGTGCAGGGAGATAGGAGTGGGGGCCTGGTGGAGGGTGCCCCTGCCTGCTGGGGTGTGGGGGTGCTGAGAGACATGCATTGTTGGTCAGTAGTGCAAGGTGACATGTGGGTTGGCTGGGGGGCATGCCCATGGTGGATGGGCTGCCTGCGGGACATGAGCAGGGGTGCAGGGTAGTCCCCCGTGGTGTGGGCTGCCTGCAGGGACCATGGAGGTTGTAGAGCGAACACCTGGGAGGACCCACACGGCCAATTCACGTGCAGTACTCCCCAGAACCTGCTGAAATCGCATGTGGAACTTCCCGCGCACCCCTGAAATACACGTACCCTGCTGAAATCGCGCGTGGAACTTCCCGCGCACCCCTGAAATACACGTACCCTGCTGAAATCGCGTGTGGAACTTCCCGCGCACCCCTGGAATACACGTACGCTGCTCGCACGGGGCCAATCGCGTGTGGAACTTCCCGCGCACGCCTGAAATACACGTACCCTGCTCGCACGGGGCCAATCGCGTGTGGAACTTCCCGCGCACCCCTTTAATACACATACCCTGCTGAAATCGCGTGTGGAACTTGTTAGGGGGAAACCTGTGCAGTTCCCTCTGCTACCACTGCAAAAGGTTTAGGACTACAGGTGTTTGGCAGTAAACCCACTTGGTAGCAGTCTGTACCACACAGATTCACTTGGTAGCTGTGGCTGAGCAGTCAGACTTCCCTCAAGAAGAGTCAAGCAGTATGTGGAGTATACAATATAGGGCAATTCTTCACCTTAAAACAAGCAAACACGCAACAAGGCTCAGTGTAAAGATATTAAGGTATTTATTTATAACGGAACATCTATGGAAAACACTATGGCACTATCACGGCAAACACTTCAATCACAATTACTCTACGAAGAAGAAACGATCAATCCCCCTAACAATACTTCGACAAGTCTAGGTTCTACCAGTATCACTTATTTACAGACAGAAGTGTATGCCTCAACCTAGATGACACTCTAATATTAGTTAGGACGGGAGAGAAAAAGAAGCAGGTTACGAAATCAACACAGTTCAATACTTCACGGGAAAAATGCAATGCAAGAAGGCAAGAACCACAATAGATCATAAAGTTCAGAGGCCAAGCCCACTCGTAGAGAGGCAAGGCGATATGTCCCAAAAAGTCTCTTAGTGGAAATGCGTTTGAGTCTTTGTAGCAAATTGTTATCGGCAGATTGAACCAGTTCAGAACAATACGTGAGAAAGCTTAGAGGCGACCCAACGGAAAGGAGAGGATTAAGACACCTCCCTCGAACCGATCGAAAGGGAAGCCAGGCGGACATGGTACCTTGTTTGTGGAGAGACAGCTCCGGCGGGGGCAGTTGTTCCTGGTGGTGGATGCACGTCGGGTCTTTGCCAAGAGTAGAGATTATCTCGTCGTCGAAGAAAAGTGAAGTCCGGTGCACCACCAGGGAAGAGACCAGCCGCGGAGTGCTCCGTCACAAGGCACCATCTTTTGGTCGCGGTACAGGGGTAGTGGCTATCCGGTTGCCGAGGTGCTCTGCACGGGCAATTCGACCACTGAGTCCTGAAGCGAAGAAAAAGCAAAGGGGACTGGTTGTTCCCACCAGTCAGGGGAAGAGACTCTCCGGCAGGGAGATCTCCTCTGTCGTCGGGAAGTAGTGAGTCGGTTCCGCAGGGCTCCACCAGGGGTGTCGTCGTGCAGGTCGGCTCAGCGTTACCCTCGTCGAATTCTTAGGTCCTGTGTCGACTTCTGAAGATCCAGTCCCAAAAGCCTTGCTTTTATGCAGAAAACACCCATTCATTCAGCCTAGCTGTCAATCAACACACGCTAAGTGGTGAGCGGGGAGGCTCACCACTTGGGCCAATCACACCAGAGTGTGACCAGAGTTGGTAAGGCAACTCGGTCCAGGGTGCCTAAACCCTCTCCCACACCCTGTGGTAACCCAGACAGAATGGCACCACTTTGGAGGGCCTCTGTATAGAGGCCCGCCAAAAGTAGAACAAAGGGCTCAATCTTTGGTTTAGGAGTCACAGAGACGAACACAGATGCCATTTTAAAAACTGAGTTCTGGCAGAAAATACCATCCGATAAACTTATTTAAGATAAGTAGACCGGTGGTACGTTAGAGATTAACGAGAAACAGTATCAATCTCCAACAATGGGAAGAATCCCATAGGGTTATATTCGGGGTCGAACATAACAAGTAGTTTCCACTGCCACCAGCCAAAACTCAACGAGGGGGGACGGGACAGTGCCCCCTCGAATAACAGATTCAGGAGTAATCGAATTACCCCTACTAGTACGTCCAAAATAGGATGGTTTGTACTAGTTCTGTTAGTAAATTTAGGTCTAGTAAAGCCAATGGTGACTTTACATGCCCGGGGAGACAGTAGTCAGTCCCCGGGTATGGAGTCTATGACGGAGGTCCGCTAGGACGCCCCAGTGTTACGGCACGTAGGGTGCGGTGTAACACACATAGAAAAACATATGAGACCCTATGGAGTAAAAGACCCCATAGCCCATAGAACACATTGACATTCAAAGGAATTACACACATACATGTCCAAGAGTGGGAGAAAAAGAGTCTCACTCTTGGCAGGATGGAAAAAACAAACTCCAGAAATCCAGCAAAGCTGCTGGGGGACTCACTAGGTTAGGAAATTCAGCCTAAACAGAGAATTCTCCCTAACACTCGCCCCCCCCAGACTAAGGGACAGGAGGATTTAATCCACTCCTGAATGAATCTCATACCTCTAGTCGATGACATACATCCTAGAGAGACCATCAGCATTTTGGTGGTGACATCCTGATCTGTGCTCAATGGTGAAATCAAACCCTTGCAGGCAGATCGACCATCTCAATAGTTTTGGGTTTTCCCCTTTCATTTGCATTAACCATCTCAAGGGTTGGTGGTCAGTCTGAATGACGAAAGTAGAACCATACAAGTACGGCCTAAACGTCTTCAGAGCCCACACGATAGCAAAGCACTCTCTTTCGATTGTTGCCCACCTTGTTTCAGGATCCTTCAGCTTGCGGCTGATGAAGCAAACGGGGTGCTCCCTACCTTTCCCATCCAGTTGACTGAGTACGGCACCTATTCCTACATTTGAAGCATCTGTCTGCACAATGAAGTGTTGGCGGTAATCAGGAGCTCTGAGTACTGGGGTTTGGCAAAGAGCCTTTTTCAGGTTTTCAAAAGCCTGATTGCACTCCTCGTTCCATTTAACCTTTTTAGGAAATGTGGGCGAAGAGATGACATTCAGTGGAGACGCTATGGTCCCATAGTTCTCTATGAAATTCCTGTAATACCCAGTGAGGCCTAGGAAGGCTCTCACTTGGGTTTGAGTAGTAGGTGTTGTCCAATTTTGCACAGCTTCAATCTTACTGAGCAAAGGCCTTATTTCTCCACCTCCTACCTCATGTCCAAGGTAGACTACGTTACTCTGTCCAATTTGGCATTTACTCGCCTTTATGGTCAGATTGGCTCGTCCAAGAGCCTGCAAAACATCTCTCAGGTGGGTTACATGTTCTTCCCAGGAATTGCTGAACACTGCGATGTCATCCAAGTATGCCATGCAGAAGTCCTACATCCCATTCAGAACCTGGTTTACCATCCGTTGAAACGTAGCAGGTGCATTCTTCAATCCGAAAGGCATTACTTTAAACTGGTATAAGCCAACGGGGGTAGAAAATGCAGTTTTCTCCTTGGCATGGTCTGTCAGGGCTATTTGCCAATAGCCTGACGTCAAGTCAAATGTGCTGAGGAACTTGGCGGCGCCAAGTTTATCCACCAACTCATCTGTTCTTGGCAAAGGGTGGGCATCAGTCATGGTGACTGCATTAAGAGCTCTATAATCCATGCAGAATCTAAGCTCTTTAGATCCGGCCTTTGGTACTAACACAACTGGGCTAGACCATGGACTAGTAGAGGGCTCTATTACCCCGAGATCAAGCATCTTGCTGACCTCACCTTTGATGTGGGTTTGTACGTTTTCTGACATTCTGTATCCTCTGCTTTTGACTGGCAGACAGTCACCAGTGAGTATGTCGTGCTGACCCCAAGGGGTCAAGCCTGGCGAAAGCGAGAACAGAGAGGCAAACTGATTCAACATGGATTTGCACTCTTCTTGTTGCTCGGGTGTCAGATTGGAGGAGAGATTTACTCCTTCAATTTTTTCGTCTAAAGGTAAGCCTCTGAGGAGATCCGGAAGATCTTCACTCTCTTCTTCTTCCTCGGATGATGCTAGAAGCAACGCTCCTACATCGGGTCTTGAGACATACGCTTTGAGTCGGTTGGTGTGAAAGACTGTTGGAGCCTCCTTGGGATTGCCCAAGTCCACCAGATAGTTGACCTCTCTGCGTTTACTCTGAAGGGACCCATCCACTTATCTTGCAAGGCCCTCTGCCTTGTTGGGATCATAACGAGAACGAGCTGGTCTTGAGCGAACTCAACCATGTTAGCCTTTTGATCGTGCCAGTGCTTGACCAATGCTTGTCCAGCTTTCAAGTTATCGCTTGCTTCCGTCATCATGTGCGACATTCTCCTCCAGAGACCTATCACGTAGTCAGTCACTCTGACTGGCTTGGGGGAAGGAGCACTCTCCAACCCCTCCTTAATCAGGGCCAATGGACCTCTGACGGGATGACCATAGAGTAGTTCGAAGGGAGAGTAACCTACTCCCTCCTGAGGGACTTCTCTATAAGCAAAGAGAAGACATGGCAGTAGAAGGCCCCACTTACGCTTAAGGGGTTCTTCTAAAGCACCTATCATGCTCTTCATGGTTCGGTTGAACCGTTCTACCAACCCATTGGTTTGTGGGTGGTAAGCTGTTGAGAATTTATAAGTAACTCCACAGGTTTTCCACATGGCTTTCATGTAGTGGGACATAAAGTTTGACCCCCGTCAGAGATTACTTCCTTAGGAAACCCGACCCTAGTAAAAACACCAAGGAGGGCCTTAGCCACAGCCGGAGCTGTAACAGTCCTCATAGGAATTGCCTCAGGATACCTAGTAGCATGGTCTACTACAACAAGTATAAACCTGTTGCCTGAGGAGGTTGGAGGATCAAGGGGACCAACAATGTCCATCCCTACTCTCTCAAACGGGACTCCCGCAACTGGGAGAGGCACTAAAGGTGCCACATTCTTGGAGCCAACCTTACCAGAGGTCTGGCAGGTGTGGCAGCTCCTGCAGTGTTTTTCCACTTCAGCCCCCATCTTCGGCCAATAGAAGTAGAGAGAGAGCCTTTCCTTAGTCTTCTTGAAACTCAAATGACCAGCCAAAGGAATCTCGTGGGCTAACTGCAAGAACTGTGGTCTGTTCTCTTGGGGTACTACAAGTCGTTTGTAGTCTCCAGGTGCAGACTCGGTCGGTTCACTGTAGAAGAGGCCATCTTCCCAGTGCAACCTGTATTTCCCAGGCTCTTTCCCTTCAGCCTGAGCTTCTGCCTGGTGGCGAAGACCTTCCAGAGTTGGACATTCTCTCTGTCCCTTACTGAAGTCTGCCCTGCTGGGTCCACCTTCTGCCGGTAAAGACTGCAGCTCAGGATGGTCAACAGGATCCAGATCTCCAATGAGTTCCTGGCCTTCCATTAGCTCTTCCTCAGAGTCTAATTCTACCACACTGGGTTGTACCTCCCTCTCAGCCTCAGCTGGAGGTGGAGTTACGGGTGTAACTTTGGACAACCGCGGGGAAGTCCGTGTTGGCTGCACTGAAATGCTGGCTGCTGGTTTCGGGATAGAAGTTTTAGGTTTCCCTTTCGCTTCTGATTTCTTGGAGACAGCTGCCAACAATTCCAGTGGAGCAGGAGTGATCTCTTTCTTCATCATCTCCTGGAGAGTACCGCGCATGGTCCTCTCTCTTGCGGGTCTGGTTAGCTCCTGTAACCGTTTACTAGGAGGTCTGGGAGTATGCGATACAACTCCGAGAGTTTTCAAATCGTTACCCAACAGTACGCGTCCTGGTACCTCACTCTGTATGCTGGCAGGTATCTTCACAGTCATGTCGTTACACTGGATGAGAACTGGTAATTGGGGAAGCATCTGCACAGGGCCTCCAGCTAACTTGGTGAGGCGTTTGGGTGCCTTAGCAACATCCTCAGCCTGAAAAAACGATTTATCCACCACAGTTATGCTGGCCCCAGTGTCCCTAATGGCAGGAGTCTCATGATCATTCACCTGGACACTGTCCTTATAATACTCTTTAGTATTATCGGGGATAGAATTATAGACATCTAAATTCTGTTGTTCCCACAACCCCAGAGATACTAAAGAAGCGCTGGCTGAGACTCCAATGGGTTCATCAGCTAGCAGTAGAAAGTTTCCACTTGCCATTTGGACTTCCTCCTCTGGAGCGAAGGCTAAGGAGACATGCTGGACCCCTGAAGGTTTACCCTTACATCTGGGATCTCCTTTCACGTGGTCAGTCGAGCCACAAACAAAGCATTTACCGAATGCTTTTTGGAATGGTGGCTTGTTCTGACCTCCTTCCGGTTTGGCACCAGAAGACACACTATGCTGCTGTGGTTTTCCCGGTGGCTTACCCTTCTGGTTTTGTTTGGGGCCCTCTTTGGAATTTGAGTTATTCGAATTCTCTTTTGAGTCTTTTTTAGGCTGTTTTCCCTCATCCTTTTTCTGAGTTGCCCCAGAATCCTTATGAGTAGCCCTGTTGGCAACCCACAAGTCAGCAGCCTTAGCTAGCTTCCGGGAATCCAATTCCTTCGAATCAGCCAAGTGCTGTCTGAGCTCAGGAGAACAGGCATCATAAATAGACTCCAACATAAAAAGATTCCTCATACCCTCATAAGTGTTAACTTTGTAACCCTTAATCCATCCCTCTAAGTTTTTCAACCTTTCACTCACCCAGGTAGCCCAAGGGGTACCATCATGCTTTTTGAGGGTTCTAAACCTCTTAAGATACTGGGAAGGGGTCTTCCAGAATCTAGCTATCAAAGCTAGTTTCACACTTTCGTAATCCGTCTTATCCACTCCCCCAACTCCATTACCACATCAGTCGCAACAGGAGGGAGCCTAGAGAACAACCAGGGAAGTAAATCATTCCCGGTGATGTCCTGGAGCCCATGATTGTATTCAAACAGTTTTAACCAATCCAACACATCCAATCTCGGTTCATACATACCCACTAATTCCTTCGGCATCCGGGGTATTTTGGGACTGGAGCTCCTAGTGGAACCAGAGGAGAGAGAAGCATTTTCTATAGACAATTTTTTCATCTCTAACTCGTGATTAAGTTCTATTTCCCTGAGTCTTAACTCAGCTTGCTTCTGCTCAGCCTGGGCATTCATCCGTCTGAACTCGAGCTCTTGGTTTCGTTCAGATTGAGCCAAGAACCGTTTGTATTCTAATTCGAGCTTCATTTTTTCAAGTTCAAAATAAGCAGGGTTACATGTGGGACCTGGTATGGGCCCCGTAGGCACAGCTGGTAAGGCAGGTAGAGGCGCAGGGGAGACAGTTTCGTTAGCCTCTCCGTCCTCGTCAGCCTCTTCATCGCTATCATCAGAATTACGATTTAGATCAACACCATCACTGTTATCTACAGTTGCTGGAGAACTTGGTTCCTCTGAACCAGTACCCAGACTTTGGTTCGCCAGCAATCTCTCTATTAGTTCTAACTTCTTGCCTCTTACAGAAAGATTCTCTTGTCTACAGAGGGCTCGCAAACTCTCAGTATTTTCACCTGACAAGGATTCTTGACTGTAAGTTTCCATCGTAGACGTGTTTTTGAAAGTTGCTTTTTAGTGCTAAGCTTCGTGGTTAGTTATCCTAAAGTGTCAAAAAGCACTCTAAACTGTATACTCGATACAAATCCCACTGCTGCCACCAGTGTTAGGCGGAAACCTGTGCAGTTCCCTCTGGGACCACTGCAAAAGGTTTAGGACTACAGGTGTTTGGCAGTAAACCCACTTGGTAGCAGTCTGTACCACACAGATTCACTTGGTAGCTGTGGCTGAGCAGTCAGACTTCCCTCAAGAAGAGTCAAGCAGTATGTGGAGTATACAATATAGGGCAATTCTTCACCGTAAGACAAGCAAACACGCAACGAGGCTCAGTGTAAAGATATTAAGGTACTTATTTATAACGGAACATCTATGGAAAACACTATGGCACTATCACGGCAAACACTTCAATCACAATTACTCTACGAAGAAGAAATGATCAATCCCCCTAACAATACTTCGACAAGTCTAGGTTCTACCAGCATCACTTATTTACAGACAGAGGTGTATGCCTCAACCTAGATGGCACTCTAATATTAGTTAGGACGGGAGAGAAAAAGAAGCAGGTTACGAAATCAACACAGTTCAATACTTCACGGGAAAAATGCAAGGCAAGAACCACAATAGATCATAAAGTTCAGAGGCCAGGCCCACTCGGAGAGAGGCAAGGCGATATGTCCCAAAAAGTCTCTTAGTGGAAATGCGTTCGAGTCTTTGTAGCAAATTGTTATCGGTAGATTGAACCAGTTCAGAACAATACGTGAGAAAGCTTGGAGGCGACCCAACGGAAAGGAGAGGATTAAGACACCTCCCTCGAACCGATCGAAAGGGAAGCCAGGCGGACACAGTACCTTGTTTGTGGAGAGACAGCTCCGGCGGGGGCAGTTGTTCCTGGTGGTGGATGCACGTCGGGTCTTTGCCAAGAGTAGAGATGATCTCGTCGTCGAAGAAAAGTGAAGTCCGGTGCACCACCAGGGAAGAGACCAGCCGCGGAGTGCTCCGTCACAAGGCACCACCTTTTGGTCGCGGTACAGGGGTAGTGGCTATCCGGTTGCCGCGGGGCTTTGCACGGGCAATTCGACCACTGCGTCCTGAGGCGAAGAAAAAGCAAAGGGGACTGGTTGTTCCCACCAGTCAGGGGAAGAGACTCTCCGGCAGGGAGATCTCCTCTGTCGTCGGGAAGTTGTGAGTCGGTTCCGTAGGGCTCCACCAGGGGTGTCGTCGTGCAGGTCAGCTCAGCGTTACCCTCGTCGGATTCTTAGGTCCTGTGGCGACTTCTGAAGATCCAGTCCCAAAAGCCCTGCTTTTATGCAGAAAACCCCCATTCATTCAGCCTAGCTGTTAATCAACACACGCTAAGTGGTGAGCGGGGAGACTCACCACTTGGGCCAATCACACCAGAGTGCGACCAGAGTTGGCAAGGCAACTCGGTCCAGGGTGCCTAAACCCCCTCCCACACCCCTGTGGTAACCCAGACAGAATGGCACCACTTTGGAGGGTCTCTGTACAGAGGCCCACCAAAAGTGGAACAAAGGGCTCAACCTTTGGTTTAGGAGTCACAGAGACGAACACAGACGCCATTTTAAAAACCGAGTTCTGGCAGAAAATACCATCCGATAAACTTATTTAAGATAAGTAGACCGGTGGTATGTTAGAGATTAACGAGAAACAGTATCAATCTCCAACAATGGGAAGAATCCCATAGGGTTATATTCGGGGTCGAACATAACAAGTAGTTTCCTCTGCCACCAGCCAAAACTCGACGAGGGGGGACGGGACAGTGCCCTCTCGAATAACAGGTTCAGGAGTAATCGAATTACCCCTACTAGTACGTCCACAATAGGATGGTTTGTACTAGTTCTGTTAGTAAATTTAGGTCTAGTAAAGCCAATGGTGACTTTACATGCCCGGGGAGACAGTAGTCAGTCCCCGGGTATGGAGTCTATGACGGTAGTCCGCTAGGACGCCCCAGTGTTACGGCACGTAGGGTGCGGTGTAACACACATAGAAAAACATATGAGACCCTATGGAGTAAAAGACCCCATAGCCCATAGAACACATTGACATTCAAAGGAATTACACACATACATGTCCAAGAGTGGGAGAAAAAGAGTCTCACTCTTGGCAGGATGGAAAAAACAAACTCCAGAAATCCAGCAAAGCTGCTGGGGGACTCACTAGGTTAGGAAATTCAGCCTAAACAGAGAATTCTCCCTAACAGAACTTCCCGCGCACCCCTGAAATACACGTACCCTGCTGAAATCGCATGTGGAACTTCCTGCGCACCCCTGGAATACACGTACCCTGCTCGCACGGGGCCAATCGCGTGTGGAACTTCCCGGGCACCCCTGAAATACACGTACCCTGCTCGCACGGGGCCAATCGCGTGTGGAACTTCCCGCGCACCCCTGAAATACACGTACCCTGATGGAATCGCGTGTGGAACTTCCCGCGCACCCCTGAAATACACATACCCTGCTGAAATTGCGTGTGGAACTTCCCGCGCACCCCTGAAATACACGTACCCTGCTGAAATTGCGTGTGGAACTTCCCACGCACCCCTGAAATACACGTACCCTGCTCGGACGGGGCCAATCGCGTGTGGAACTTCCCGCGAACCCCTGAAATACACGTACCCTGCTGAAATCGCGTGTGGAACTTCCCGCACACCCCTGGAATACACATACCCTGCTCGCACGGGGCCAATCGCGTGTGGAACTTCCCGCGCACCCCTGAAATACACGTACCCTGCTCGCACGGGGCCAATCGCGTGTGGAACTTCCCGCGCACCCCTGAAATACACGTACAGTGCTGAAATCGCGTGTGGAGCTTCCCGCGCACCCCTGTAATACACGTACCCTGCTGGAATTGCGTGTGATACTTCCCGCGCACCCCTGAAATACACGTACCCTGCTGATTTTGCGTGTGATACTTCCCGCGCACCCCTGATGCACACGTACACAGGACAATCGCGTGTGGAACTTCCCGCGAACCACTGAAATACACGTTCCCCGCTTGGCGTTTGCTGTTTGCCAGCCCTGTGAACTGGTCCAGGGTTAGCGCAGCCCTTTGCGATTATTTGTGGATTTTGAAGGCTTTTACTTGCGCAAGGGCGTTCTTGGGGGCGTAACTGGCGCTGCTGCAGGGTCGCTGCGCCACGCTGCACCACGGCTGGTTTTGGATGCGAAAATCCATGAATACGCTGTGCGCGGAAATCGATTTTAGCGCACGCGGCTGGCGCAGACATTCGCACGGGCACGCTGTGCGCCAGTCGCGTGCGCCACTTTTGTGCGAATTTCTATGAATTACCATGTAAGTGTTAATGGCCATTAGGTCGACTCCTGCTAAAGCAACACGTGTCAGTCCTCATGAGGTGTTGACAGGAAGAAAAATGGTACTGCCACAACATTTATTGTACAGGACGCATGAGCAAACACTTGTGAGTGCATTTACAGTTCACGAGTATGTGGATGAATTGAGGATACATTTATAATATGCATTTGCGTTAGTCAAGCGAAATTTGGAAAGGGCTGCTGAGAGCGCAAAATCCTATTATGATAAAAAGACATCTGTGAAAGAATATAAAATAGGTGATCAGGTATACAAGTTCCATTTTGGTAAAAACAAACATAAAAATTCAAAATTGCTTGCAGCATGGCAAGGACCATTTAAAATTGTAGATAAAATATCCCCCATATTGTACAAAATATTAAAGACAGAGGGTGAAATAGTGACAGAGCAATTTGTCCATTTTAACCAAAATAAGCCCTGTCATCCAAAGCATGAAATCCAGAAACTTAAACAGGTGGAGACGGGTTGAGTGTGCTGATTGTGTGGAAAAGGAAGCTGAATGTAAATGACAAAACATAGTGAGCTGGTATATTGACAGATGCATTAAAGAACCGTTGAATATTTCATAATGCATTTGGTTGACATAATATCAAGGTGGTGTGTTTTACTACATATCAAACCAAAAATATAGTCGTAAACTAGTAAATGAAGAAGCAAATGAGATTGTCACATTTAGCCTTAAAAAAAAAGATGAATCTATTATAGTACAGTGTTGTAAAGTTAGTTTGCATGCAGATTGTTGTGATGTATAATAATGTGAGATGTAAATATTGTTTGTTTCTCTAATCTGTGTTTATTTGCAGATCCAAAAGTGATAAGTCATGATGGCTTAAAGGACATTTTTTATTTTTGGCTGAGTGGTGAAAGGGATAGAAAATTGTTCACATTATGTACTTAACCTGTTCATTTTCTATTTGATTTAGAGTCTACTAACCTATTGTCCTGGTAGGGACCGGAGACTGATGGAGACCGCTGTACCACCGGAGACTGCGGGACCAAGGATCCCGGATGGGGGCAAAGGAAAAAGTCTGCAGGAAGGAAGACAATGATAATCACGCCAGCAACATGGATGATGATTACGCTGATCATGGTGGGACAGAAGATTAATCTATCAAAACGTATATGGCCCCATAAACGCTGACAATTTTATTGAGAGATTTATTAATAAAACTGTGATTAAGGCTGACCAGACCAAGGATTGTCTAGAATTGAGAAGAGAGGACGCTAAGCAGGCAATAAGAGACATTGGGCCTCATTACACGGTAGGCGGTGAGCCATGGCGCTATTAGCGCCATGGCTCATGCCGGTAAAATACCGGCACCGCCTTGGCGGAAAGGGGATTTACCGCCCCATTCCAAGGTTGGAGGGGCGGTAAATCCCCCTTCCACCATTGCCCTTCCCCATTCCCATTTCTGCCCCATAGGGCTCTATGGGAATGGGGAAGGCACTAATTACGGCACCGCAATTTTGCGGTGCCGTAATTAGCTCCGAGGTCCGTTAGCGGGTTGGATTTTAATGCCTGCAAAAAGCAGGCGTTAAATCCCCCAACCCGCAAAGGGACCTCGTAGTAAGGCGGTAAGGATTTACCGGTACCGGTATTTTACCGGTACCGGTAAATCCCTACCGCCATCCGTGTAATGAGGCCCATTGTCATGAAATTGGAGAAAACTTTTGTGAATTCAGCTGATATAAAGAAAAGGAGGGGAAGAGTGGGGCAGTATTGCTTGTGGTCTCTCTGGTGATGGCTATTATAAGGGCTGTAATAGGCACTGCAATGTCTAGAGCTAATGCAATCTCAGTAGGGACGCTGAGTGCCAAAGCACAGCAGTTGACTCACGATCTGGACATGATCCAAAAGGCTTTGGATGTAATCAGAGGTGGATTGGATGAGCAAGTAAAATTTCAACTGTCAATGAGACTGCTGTTTTGTTAAATGAGCAGGCTGAAATTCTGCAGCACAGTACAAATGTCATGATTAAGCATGACCAGGTGTTAAGTGACATTATGAATATAGTTAATCCTCTTGATAGGTTGTTGATAAAATATATGGGAGAGGTTTAAACTCTTTAACTCTTTAAACTGGAATTTCACAATTGATTCGAGGACATGAACAGTTATACTTTGTTTCGCATGAAATTGTTCATCAGATAATGGCGAGAATTACCCAAAAGGAAATTGAAGCAATGCAAGTTAAAATTGCATTTGAAATGGGCAGTGCAATGCCCCTATATGTGAACTTAGAAAGAATGGAGATTGGATTCTTGTTATATGTTCCATATATAGCTCCTGAACTTATCTACCAAACTAAATTGGTGTATAATGTAGGATTTTGGCAAAATGGGAAATACATAAAAATCAAAACTCCAGAGGTGGTGGCATTTCAGTCCTGGGAACCTGAGGTTTACTTGATCTCACATTTGGACACATGTATAAGGTTTAAAGAACAAAATTAGATGTGTCCAGGTAAACCATTTGTTCCCGATGCTGCCGATGCAATTTGTGTATTGAAACCTGACCCAGGTGTATCGGGAGGATGTGAAGTGGTAATTAGCAATTTGGGTAGTGAGGAATTATCACAATCTAAGCTGGTTAAAAATAGGTGGTTGGTCAGCACCTCCTTGAAGAATTATACAATTACCTATTTGAATCATGGGACATTTGTTGTCAAACAACTAAAATACAATGGGCCTCATTACGACCCTGGCGGAGTGGGTTTACGCCAGCGTTATTCGCGGCGGACCCGTCCGCCCTACTACGAGTTTCCGTAGCGCCATGGAGCGTTTTCCGCCTGGTTTTTCCGGGCGGAGAAATCCATGGCGCTACGGGACCTTGTCGTTAATTACGCCACCGTATTTTACGGTGGCGTAATTAACGCCTTCCCCACTCCCATTATACCCTATGGGGCAAAAATGGGAATGGGGAAGGGTAAAATGGGGGATGGGGATTTACCGCCCCGGCAAGGTCGGAATGGGGCGGAAAATCCGCCAACCCCCATGGCGCTATCGGCAGCTTTCCGCCGTGCTCCATGGTGCATTTTGCACCGCGATTTCCGCCAGGGTCGTAATGAGGGCCAATGTGTTTTATATGTATGTTCCGAAGGATACGATTGTCTCTATTAGGGGTTTGACTCTGTTCCATGTGGCTAATGACATGTGGGAAAGCCAAGTGGAGAACATTGAGTTTTTTCAAAGGGACTTGTTTCCGATTGACCCGGATGTGGAATTTGTGTTGAGCCATAAGGAAAAACATACCATGAAGATGAATTTCTAAAAAAATAACATCAGTGTGAGTAGCTTGGGTGTGATAGAGGTAGATACCTTTAGTTGGGGGACCTGGGTGGAGCGCAGTATGGTGTGTTTGGCAGTTTTGATAATTGTGGTGGGCGGATGGCTGATTGTGTTGTCCATAAAGGTGAGGGTGTTGATTATGCTACTGGCAACAATGGAAAAAGAGAGATGTCTCGGGACACATGTTTAATGCAGGTTTCCTCCATTTATGGGTTTGGTAGCCAGAATTGTCAGAAAAAGGAGGGTAGTATGTAGGGCTATTCGTACAAAAAGAGCAAAAGTGGGGGTTTCATTGGGTAGTAGGTAAATGCAGCCATTTCAAAGTAGGTGCGAGGCACAGCAGAGCTTTTTGACAATAAGTCAGCAAGCAATAATTTGGAAAAGCATTTAGCCAAACCAGCAAAATGGGTTTAGTTCAGAAGCATTTAGCACAGTGTGCTGTCATTTTAAAATGCAGAAAATTTGCATATTTCACCATTTGGATGTTTTCATCTGTGTGGGACTGCATTAAAAAAAAAATATTAACTAATCCTATACTAATTTGTCCCACTAACTCATTAACTTTTCATCTAACATATAATGCAGTTCTAAAAAGAGTGAGATTCATTCCATGTTAGTTTTTTCTATAGGGAAATATGCACCAGCAGGAACCAGATGAAACAATTTTACACTGAAGCATTCATTGTTCTAAACAGGCGAGGAGATAGTGCAGGACGTCCTTATAATTTGATTGGTAAATGAAGGGGTGGAAAAGCTGATGTCAGGAGAGGGCCGACCTAAGAATGACAGACAGAGAGAGTTTTTTTAATGAGCTGAGCTGAGCTGAAAAAAAATAGGCAGAGCTGTTTGGGATCTGAATGCAAACAGCCAAGGATTCAGGTGCTGCTAATGTCTATTTGAATGGGGGCTCTGTGAATGCAGCCTTGAACACAGCTGGCAGCCCATAGAAAGTACGGCTTGCTAGCATTGAAACCGGAGGAGTTCCGAATTCTGCCTGTGAGCTGTGAGGTCGCGCTTATAAGTCCTGACGACAAGAGCTTTAAACTTCGCCTGCCTGGTTGAGTGAAGTTAATTGAGGAGTATGTGGGTGGCTGACATGTAATTAGATTAGCGTAGGGTGCTGAAGTTATAACAAAATAAATTATGCATTTTTTATATAAAATGTGTCAGATTTCTCTCTGCATAGTTGCTATTGCAAAGTGCTTGTTTCTGTTGTTTTTTTCTTCTCTGTTATCTTTTGTAGGCTCAAGGCTGTGACAAACATGGTATGAGCAAATGATTGTAACATCACATAATGTAACCTTGTTATCATGATTGTGTAATACATTCTGTACTGAAAGTATATTGGGTTTTTCTGTTGTGCTTTATTTCATGTGTCTATTGGTCCTTCTTATATATTTCTCTGCATGGTAGGAAGGTGTGTGGATCTGTTTTGAATGTGCTTTTCTCTGTATGATGTGAAGAGAAAGCAGTGCCTCTAAGCTCATAGGTTACTGAATGTACATAAGTCAGTAACACTGGTTACATACAATAAGTGGAATTCTGAATAAACTCACTGAGTTCCGTAAAGATGCTAAGTCCACAGAGTACCTGTAGACAGTCAAAGGTGGGTCACAATTACAATGAGGGAAAGTTTGTTTCATGATGGGGTGATAGTATAAAAAAGACATGCTCACCACTGGTGTCCAGTCAGTATGTCGAACGCATTTTTTCGAATGCAAAAATGTCAAAAACAGAAGTAAAATAAAGTGTAAAAAAAACAGGGTTTGGGGGGAAACCCCCCCATTAAAAAACAAAAAAACAATTGAATCATTCGAAAAAAAAAATCGACGTAATGTTTTTGACATTTTTGCATTAGAAATAATTGAATTCGAAATATTAACTATAAACCCTCACCCCTATACCACACAAATAAGGCAATTCTAAAATACCACCAAAAATAAGATACCACTAAAATTACCGCTAATATAACAATATATTATCATCAAAATAGGGTAATACTGAACTATCTCTAATGGTAAGAACAGTTTACCGCCAATATACCATCAAATTGTTACAGTAAGAAAATACTGCCAAATCCAGATATTGCCCCAAAAGACCCCAACAATGTGTACAACTCCATTCCAAAGAACTCTAGAGGGTATTATATGGATAGTGTTCTTGTCAATGGCCAAGATATTCCTGCCAGGAGAGACACTGGGGCCAGCAGAACAGTACAGTAGTTGATGAAAGCTTTTTCAAGCCTGAGGATGTTTCTAAGGCACCCAAAGATCTCACTAAATTCTTTGGAGTCCCTGTCCAGTTGGTTCCAATTCTACCATCTCTCATTCAGTGTTATAATATGACAGTGAGGATTCCTGTCAGTGCCCAGAATGAGGTGCCTGGGAGAGTCCTGTTGGGGAATGATTTAAAAACTCGTACCCCTAGGCCTCCCAGTGAGAGAAAACAGAACCAAACCAAATTAGCTAGAGAGGCAACCTTAAGAGACCACTCTGAGCCTGTAGGAACCTCTACAGAGAACCCCATCACAAGCCCTGGTGTTAGTAAGTTGACCTCTAACCCAGGCAAATCTGAGGCTAGTGTAGTAGGGAAATGGGAGCCCGAACCAATCTCCATCATTGCCCATCATTGCCCATCCAATGGTAAAGACTTTGACCCCCCTGCTTCTGAGGAAGAGGTGGATAGACAAATTGGACCTTTATCTAGGCCTGTGAGAAGTGGTCATTTTCAAAGCAGGTCTACCTTAAGACTGTTGGATCTTCTACTGAAGACTCCAGTATAAATCCTAGTGTTAGGAGGGAGTGTTAGGAGGGAAACTTCTAAGCCAGGTAAAACCAGATCTCAGAGGAAGGGGAAGCATGTACCTTGCTTGGCCACAGCCGCTCCAACCCAGATATCTGAGACTCAACCTGCTCTTGAGAGATACGTGGTGAGGAACCATGGAGGCCCCTCTAGACCTAAGGAATTCATTTCTAAAGACCCCTTGAAAACGCCTATTGTAGATTCAGAGGTTGTCATAACTTCTGAGGGACTGTTAGATCAAATGACTGTTTAATGACAGTTACATTAAAAAAGAGAGATGTACCACAACAGGTGTGTAGGTCATATCATTTTTCAAATGAAAACCACTGATAAAAAGTTTCATAACATGGGTTACAAAAGGTTGCTGGTGTACTCAGCAGGCTGTTTAACCGACTTGCAACAGGAGATCCATCCTGGTGGGGATTAGATCATCCTGTCCCTTAGTCTGGGGGGGACGAGTGTTATGGAGATTTCTCACACAATTGCAAAATGTCCTCTACCTTAGAGCCCGCCAGCTCTTTTGCTATATTTTGGGGCTTTGAACTTTTCATTTTTCAATTCAATGTGTTTTATATTTGGTTATGGAGTTTTAAAACAACTCCAGTGCATCTTCTTTTTCTGTGTGTCACACAGCACCTTCAGTGCAGTGGCACAGAGGTGTCTTTCAGACTCCCCTAGGTTTAAATACCTTCTCTGTGACTGAGCATGTAAAGTTAAATTGGCTTTACTCGTCTTTTTAAATTTACTGACCCAGCACACACTATCTTCCTGTAGAGCGCTGGAGGGGTTGCTTAGCTTCCCCTGAGTCAAAACACTCATGTAACAGTAAAATGTTACCTTTTCCTGCTTTAAATGGTTTAGATCAACTACCGTGATTTTTCCCGACCGCTAACTACAGTAGCTAAAAATTGGGTCAGCCATGTTTATCAATATGGCGCCCCAGACCTGTCTGTAAAAACAGACTCTGGTCATCTTTTTTCGCCATTCCTTTTAGGAAAAGTCTTTCTTGTGTTTGTCTCTGCGCGCCAAACCAGATTTGGTTCCTTTTTTCATTGGCCTTTGGCGGGCTTCAGTGCTGAAGCCCTTCTCTGGCGCATGAGTGTCTGGGGTGGACAGGTTGTGAGGGAGGTCCCCGAAACTCCCTGTGCTTAGTCTCCCAGGAGACCTGAATGCACTCTGGCATGATTGGCTGGCTGGCTGTCCAGCATGGACAGCCACCCTGCTGTGTGAGTGACAGCCAGGCTGGAATGAATGGGGGAAAACTGTTTAAAGGCAGGTCTCTGGGACTTGGAAAGCAGAGTCGACAACTGGAATGAAAGAACCGAAGACGAGCTGAAGGAAGAGGACTGCTGCTACTCCTGGACAGCTAGTGAAGCCCTGCTGCAGGTCGGAATTGCCCTTCAAGGTTAACTTCTTTCCTTGATTTGGGGGAAACAACCAACTCATAAGCCACCTGGACACCGTCCCCATCTGGTCGAATTTCCATCAGAGTGCTGTTGAAAACTGGATAGCCAGAGGGAAGGAAACCAGCTTGTGGACTTTAAGGCACGCACACCTTAAACCGACGTCTTGCTACAGCTTTTGGCCTCATCCCTGGGCAGTGCAGGAACTTCCCAATGTCCTCCTTCTTGTCCCCACGACTGAAGCTCAGGACCAGCAAGATCTGTTAGAACTGCCAGGAACAACTGCCACAGCTACAGCTTTCTTCATTAACAAGGTACTGTTCAAACGCAGTCCAGAACTCTTTTCGGCCATTGAAAAAGTGCATGAAACTTTCCTCAACTTCGAAGGCTTGTCCTTCCCTAAACATTTGTCAAACATTTCGCCTAGCCAAATTCTTCTAACCTCTGTGGCAAAGACTTAACCGTTATCTACCAGAACTGTGCTATCCTATACAAAGACTCTGAACCATTGACTTTGGCTCAGACCTATGAGAAGAATTGCTGGTTGTATTTAACTGAAACCCTTTGCCCTGCCTATTAATGTATTTGGGCTGTCTATTCTTATAACCTTGTCTTTTTATCCCTTGAATAGGTATCTGAAGTGACATTTGCTTCCACTTCACAAGAGCTAAACTTGTTCATTTAATTACCGGTTGGATTTGTGTGGTGTATTAGTGTGTGATATTGAGCTGCTTATGCTATTGTAATGTTTTTTAACTCACTGTGTAAATAAATGTTATTCTTTTACCAAGAAACCTTGAGTAAGTGTTTACTTGAATCACTGTATTAGTTAGTCCTTTGTGTAACTTGTTCTACTGCTCACTTGAACTCTTGAGATAAGTCTTGCGGCTCAGCCATTGCTACCACTTTATTGTGTAGTACAGGCTTGTACCAAAGGTGAAATTGTGCTTATACTTGTAGTCTTCATTTTCTTGGCAGTATATTTCTCACATATGTAGCTGCCTTTGCAGGCCCACGGGCGTCTGGTCTACTAGGACCAGGTCTTTTGCGTATAGATGCCATTGGACCCATTGTCCCCCTAACTTCAGAGGAAAAGTCCTTGCCTTTCTCAAGTAGACCCTGATATTCTCTATGTAGCGGTTAAACAAAGCAGGGGCTAATATACACTCCTGCTTATATACCATTGCTGTCGAATCGACTTGGACAATTGCTCTGGGTGATTTAGTCTGACTTGCATAGAAGTCTTAGAATATAAATCCTTTATTATCGTTAGTAAATGGGTTGGACATTCCCTTTTTTCCATTTTTGCCCACAGTTTAAGCCGGTCAACTGAGTGAAAAGCTTGTTTAAAATCGATAAATGCCCAAAAATCTGGCTGGCCTGTAAGTTTTACTTGCTACTTAAGTAATGCCAGCATGGCCAAATGTATCCAGGTACCCAGGCCCATGACAAATACAGATGAGTAGAACTCAAATCTGTCCATTTCTTTTACCCATGATAACAAATGCCACAAGATCAACTGGGCAAAGATTTTACCTTAAACACAGAGGAGCGTTATAGGTCGATCATTTTCAGGATCGCCTCGGGCACCCTTCTTAAAGATCAGGATTCTAATCATCTTTCTCTAGGAGTTCGGTTCCCACCCTTCCTTTAAAATCAGCTTGAACATTGAAACCAAAACATTGGGCCAGGCCTCCGGATGGGCTTTCAACATCATGTTAGAAAAACAATCTAGTCTGGGTGCTCTAGAGTTACTAGAAAGTGCTATAATCATTCTGATGTCGTCCCTATCAAATGGTAGAACCCAGGGGACATTCCCATCCTTTTTCTACTGTGGTAGATGCAAAAGGGGCCCATACGTCCTCTGATATCACGTTAGCATGGAACTCCAACTACTTAATACTGTTGTTAAATTTTAACAATTACCCTATTGCTGCACTATTTTTTGATGCAATGGCACTCAACATTTGCTTTGCGTCCTTTGGCAACATAAGTTGTTTATGACCTTGAAGCCAGTTTTTCCATTTTTGTTTAATAGCTTTAATTTCCTTTCACCCCTCTTCAGTAACCCGAACTGTAATCCTCCCAATTTTCATCTAGTTTCCCATTTTTTAATACCACCTGTAGGTCAAAAAATGAGTATGTGGAAATTTTCGCCCAATTACACGTGTTCCTTTGATTACAAACAGGTCCATTATAATTAGATAGTCCCAAATGTGATTGCCCTGTAATTCAAGCTGAGTATTCAGGACCGCCAATGATTTACTGGAACAGATAAAATGGTTTATCCCTGTCCCCACCTTCAAATTTCACTTGTATGAGTCTCTTACATTCAGACTACCCAAGAAAACCCAGGTTGTGGTGAACAGGTCGTGGCCACTATTTATATGTGGGATCACCACCAAGTCAAGGAAACAGTCCCATAAATTCCTGGGCACGAAGATATAATCAAGTGTTGCAGTATATTGATCTCTAGACCAGCTGTTACGAGGGGGAATATTCCCCTTCTCTGTGCCATCAAGCATAGGAAGGTCTCTAGATTTCATTAAAGACATACAGGCATTTGTTCTTGATTGATTTGGCACAGGTGAATTAATCACACCTGAGATGTTTAAATCATTAGGGGGACAACCACAATGTCAGCCCCAGACCCAGGGCATTTTTCGTGCTATCAGGGGACCAGATGTCGGTCTTCCGTTTAGACCTTTACTAGCTACTTGATTCGTGAGAGAGTAGCCATCCATGACTATCTCCTCTCGGAGCCATGTGTCTTGTAAACAAAAAACATCCAGCATTACAGACTGGATCCACATGCTGCAGCTAAGGTTGCTAGCAGCCAAAGTCAGAATGGGCCACAAGGCAGCACAGCCGGCATGGTTCTACTTCTGCCTTGAGACCATCCTACCCATATAAAGTGGATTTGTCAGAGGAAACACTGAAGACACCTAAAAACCGGAAGGGTAAGTGCAGTAAAGAATATGCACCACTGCTCATTATAGGTAAGTCAAGTGAAGTTATTTGTATATAAAAGGACCCCAATAGTATGCGAATAAAGCTTCCAGTGTTAACAGTCCTCTTAACTGTCACCGCTTCACTGCACTTGCTTGATAACATTCCATCATGGAATGATGAAAGTGTCATCACACGCAAATTAAGATGCAACAGTACGTTTATTTTATTTTAAGAAAGTAAAGGTGTATGTATATGTGTCTATGTGTGTAGTTTTGAAATAATGTAGGGGCCGATTCATGGAACAAACGTGCGCCGAAAATCCTTGCGCAAGCAGGCGCAAGCACAAAAAAACAGGCGCACGCGTGCGATTCATGGAAGTCCCTGTGCGTGTTTTCCTCTGGATGTGCGCCAAACCCGTGCATGGCGCACACGTCACTGCAACATCCCGAAAGGCGTGCGCGACGCGCACAGTGAAAGCGCACAACCTCGGCGCATACACCAGAAAGTGGGCGGAACACGGGGCGTAGCGCGCGGAATGGAGAACAACGCGCGAAAATAAGGGCGTAACTGGGGATGTACTGCAGGGAAGCAGACGGAACGCCCACACGCACTCGAACCACACGTATTCATGGAATTGAATAGGGCAAAGCCACGCACAGCCAAAGACACGCACAAGCCAAAACACGTCCGCCACACGAAGGCAGGCGGTAGCGTCCCTGCGCATTACAAAAGTGGCAACATACAGCAATTGGGCCTGTGCGAGCGGGGCACGTGTATTTCAGGGGTGCGCGGGAAGTTACACACGCGATTGAGCGGGGTACGTGTATTTCGGGGGTGCGTGGGAAGTTACACACGCGATTGAGCGGGGTACGTGTATTTCGGGGTTGCGCGGGAAGTTACACACGCGATTGAGCGGGGTACATGTATTTCGGGGGTGCGTGGGAAGTTACACACACGATTGAGTGGGGTACGTGTATTTCGGGGGTGCGCGGGAAGTTACACACGCGATTGAGCGGGGTACGTGTATTTCGGGGGTATGCGGGAAGTTACACACGCGATTGAGCGGGGTACGTGTATTTCGGGGTTGCGCAGGAAGTTACACACGCGATTGAGCGGGGTACGTGCATATCAGGGGTGCGCGGAAAGTATCACACGCAATTCCATCAGGGTACGTGTATTACAGGGGTGCGCGGGAAGTTCCACACGCGAATGTCCAGGCTACGTGTATTTCGGGGTGCGCGGGAAGTTACACACGCGATTGAGCGGGGTACGTGTATTTCGGGGTTGCGTGGGAAGTTTCACACGCGATTCCATCAGGGTATGTGTATTACAGGAGTGCGCATGGAGCACCACACGTGAATTGCACGTGTGGGTCCTCTCAGGTGTTCCCTCTACACCCTCCACGACCCCTGCAGGTGGCTCACACCACAGGGGCCTACCCTGCACATGTCCTGCAGGCACCCCATCCACCATGGTATGCCCCCCAGCCAACCCACATGTCAACTTGCACTACTGCCCACCAACGCATGTCCCCCTGCACCCCCTCCACCAGGCCCCCACCCATGTCCAACTCATGTCTCCAACCACCCCCACCCCCCAGCACTGTGGGGCACCTGCCAGCAGGCCCCCACCCATGTCTCCCACCACCCCCACCCCCCAGCAGTGCAGGGGCACCCTCCACCAGGCCCACACCCTCCCACCACCCCCACCCCCCAGGACTGTGGGGCACCTGTCAGCAGGCCCCCACCCATGTCCAACTCATGTTCCCCACCACCCCCACCCCCCAGCACTGTGGGGCACCTGCCAGCAGGCCCCCACCCATGTCTCCCACCACCCCCACCCCCCGGCACTGTGGGGCACTTGCCAGCAGGCCTCCACCCATGTCCAACTCATGTTGCCCACCACCCCCACCCCCCAGCACTGTGGGGCACCTGCCAGCAGGCCCCCACCCATGTCCAAATCATGTTCCCCACCACCCCCACCCCCCAGCACTGTGGGGCACCTGCCAGCAGGCCCCCACTCATGTCCAACTCATGTTCCCCACCACCCCCACGCCCCAGCACTGTGGGGCACCTGCCAGCAGGCCCCACCCATGTCCAACTCATGTTCCCCACCACCCCTACCCCCACCCCCCAGCACTGTGGGGCACCTGCCAGCAGGCCCCCACCCATGTCCAACTCATGTTCCCCACCACCCCCACCCCCCAGAACTGTGGGGCACCTGCCAGCAGGCCCCCACCCATGTCCAACTCATGTTCCCCACCACCCCCACCCCCAGCACTGTGGGGCACCTGCCAGCAGGCCCCCACCCATGTCTCCCACCACCCCCACCCCCCAGCAGTGCAGGGGCACCCTCCACCAGGCCCCCACCCATGTCCAACTCATGTCTCCCACCACCCCCACCCCCCAGCAGTGCAGGGGCACCCTCCACCAGGTCCCCACCCATGTCCAACTCATGTTCCCCACCACCCCCACCCCCCAGCACTGTGGGGCACCTGCCAGCAGGCCCCCACCCATGTCTCCCACCACCCCCACCCCCCAGCAGTGCAGGGGCACCCTCCACCATGCCCCCACCCATGTCTCCCACCACCCCACCCACCAGCACTGTGGGGCACCTGCCAGCAGGCCCCCACCCGTGTCCAACTCATGTTCCCCACCACCCCACCCCCCAGCACTGTGGGGCACCTGCCAGCAGGCCCCAACTCATGTTCCCCAGCCAAGATGTCATCACAATCTAGATCCCTGATCCCTATGGTCAGCCTCCAAATGCAAAACAGCCACCTGAGTATTGCATCCACCCACTCTGAAATGGCAATTACATGACAGAACACCAATTGCAAGTTTCGAAACAAACACATGTCCCTCACAAACACCCAATGGGTGTCAGTGAATCTCAAAACCCATATCATGATATGCATGAAACCAATGAGATGATACTACACATTGAAGTTCGATAAAAAAATATGTATTAAAGGAAACATAAATAGATTCAAAAATAAAGAAACAGAAATGGGAATGTACAGAAATGAAAAGAAGCATGTCCGTGAAAAAAAGCAAAACCAAAAATCATAATCCAAAGTAATGGTGTCCAAAAAAGCCATTGCTCCATGGGTAAATTGTGAAAGTGAAATAAAATCCAACAGTGAACTATGTACAGACGAACAAGCCAGGGTCCATTGTCCCAACCAAAGAAATGAAACCTATCTAACAACACTAACTAATAAAATAAACTATATACAAAAATGTGGCCAATGTCCAAAAGGTCCAAAAAAATCAAAAAACAAAGGAAACCTAACACTAACTACATAACTATTTACATGGGCAGCAGGCTAGTCCAACGGCTCACTGGATGTTGTCATGGGCCAGGGCATCATCGAACTCCTGTTCAATGGCTTGGAGGCGGGCATGTTCCCTGGCCCCGAGGTCTAAAGCAGTGTCCAGCTCCAACTCCCTGCGAAGACCCTCGAGGCACTCAGCCCGCCTCAGCGCCCTCCGCATGGAGTTCTCCGCCCTGACCATTGTGAGCTGTTCCTCCTCTGCCCGCTGCCGCTCCGCACCTATCCGCTTGCCCAAACGCTCCCACATTGAAGCCACTCCCATTCCAGGGTTCTCCTGCCCTCCGGCCGATGCCTGCACCCCTGATGTTGATGGCCCCGAGCCATGATGCCTCCTACGTCGAGCCTGCCGCTGCCTCCGATGCAACTGCCTGTGCCAGCACGACGGCATCCAGGCTGATGCAATCCACCGACGCCGTCGTGCACGTGCCCTGCCCGATGATGCTGTCACATCCTCCATCTGCTGGGGTCCAGTTGCTGGTGTGTCCACCCCTGCTGGACCTCCGACTCCCGACTGTGGCAGGGATGGGATCCCCACCGAGCCGGCGGCATTGGTCGGGGCAGGTCCACAGGGGGCCCTGGTGGCATCTGGGCCGGAAGACGGCATGGAGAACGACTGGTGCATAGTCTCCACAGAGGAGGAGCGGGTCGCCAGATTGGCCGAAACATGTAGGAAACCCCCGACCATGGCCGTTCCCAACTGGGCCACGTCGGCATGGTGCTCTCCGTGATGATGTGCATGCTCCTCCCGGGAAGCACGCACCTCATCACGAATTGCACCTGTGCGCAACGCGACACCAATCAGGACCTTTTCCATACGGTCAGGGGTCCCCTCGTCCGCAGGTGGAGGGGAGTCAGATGACATGGACATCCCCCCTACCTGCGGACGGGCCTGGGATGGGGCATCAGTGAAATGCACTGGCCCCTCCACGGCGACCTGTGCTGCCTCCTGCCCCTGCCCCTGGACTGCAACACTTGCACCAGCAGGGATGCCCCCACCAGGCCCCATGTGCGCCTCAGTAGCGGCCTCCTCCTCCTCTGTGGAAACCACCAACCTGGATGGCTCCACCCCGTCTTCCGCCGTTGCAAGCCCCTGTGGGGGCTCACCCACCCCTTCCGCTGCAGCCGTGGGGGCATCCCCGCCGCTTTGCTCCACAGAGCCGTCTCCGCCCTCTTCTTCACATGGCGCTGTGTAGAGGGAGACATAGAACACAAGCATCAGGGTACTGTACAATGGTCCCCTAGACAGGAAGCAATAGCAGATATGTGGCACTGTCAAAGATCACTTCCATCATGTCCCTTCACAACACATGGCTCAGTGCAGGTAAAACACATGCGGTAACAGGCATCTCACATGCATGACGTCCCTGCACACACACATGCATACATGGCCTATGTCACACATACAGGCAAGTATCAGACAACCAGCACACTGCGACATGCCCTGTCTCACCCCTGCTGTCATCACATGTAATGAGGGAAACACCCGCGCGCGCCACCTCACAGACGTGCTCACGCGCTAAGGGCCTTTGGTCCAATGAAATCACATATGCGTGCTGACGTGCATACGCGCTAAGGGCCTTTCCTCGAATTACACGCAGACATGCAGGATTTTCACGTGCCAATTCACTCCGTATCAAGCTGGCCACGCATAAGCACACGGAAGACCACGCTCCTGCCCAGAAGGCCGAATTACTGCCCCCCAGAACCCCAAGCACGCTCCCACCTGCCATCTGCTGCTGCCTGACTGCCTGCTGCCCACGTGCCCTGCCATTTGCTGCCTGCACATCAGCCAGGGGTGCTGTTGCTGTGACCACCCGTGCTGGAACCGAAGACTCCCGACTGGGATTCCATCGCTCCACAGCCCAGCCCCAGGACCCAGTTGCCCACCCACTCCTGCCTCTGGGGTTGTCATGTCGGGGCAAACACCATCTGAGACCACTGACAACCCCAGGCCAGAGAGGCAGAGGGGCACCAGCTTCAGTGCCACCGAAGTTGGTGTCCTGGTGGAGCAAGTCCTGGGGCAGTATGATGCCCTCTTCGGAAGTTCCCGCGCCGACAAGGAAGGACGGACTCGGATCTGGACTGACATCGTGACTGCCATCAACGCGGAGGGGGTGGCAGTCCGCGACTACCAACATGTCAAGAAGAGCTGGGAGGACTTCAGGTCCAGGACCCTGAACAAGGCCCGGCGCCTCTTGAAGGCAGCGGATGCCAAGGGGCGCCGGGGCCACTAGTCGGAAGATCAGATGAGGGTCCTGGAAAGCATATCCCCAGCGCTCCACGTCCAGGTCCTAGAGAGGCAGACCCGTCTGATTGTGAGCTGTGCGTGTGGTGATGTTTCAGTAGTGTGCAGGGTGCATATCTGTTTGTATGGGGTCGAGTATGGGTGGGGGTGTACAGAGCCGTGGGGCTAACACATGCAAGGGCTGGAATGTGTGAGACATGGATGGTGCTTGTGTGTGTAGGCTTGCATGCCAAATGCAGTTGTGTGGGCACACATGTTTGGATGAATGTGTATGTAAGTAGACATGGCCGTGATGTCACGCATGTATGTTGTTTTCAGCTGCATGTATCAGCACTGTGTACAAGTGCATTTGTGTGTATTTGACAAGGGTGCAACAGTGATGCAACATGGATGCATGTGACAGCCGGATGTGGAAGCCTGATTGGCAGATGTGACATGGATGCCCGGCTGAACACTGCGACACTTGCCAGAGGTGTACACATGCATGCAAGTGTGGTGGTGTGTGTACATGTGTGGTGCACTTCCTGTGTTGCATGTGATGTCTGGCTCAGCTTTGCCTGCTCATGCTGTTGTATGGGTATGGATGGTGCTGGCAGTTGCGATATGGCTGTGGTATGGCTCATGTGTGCGAGTTGAAATGACATGTGTGTTGGGGATTGTGATGGCATGTCTGAGGTTTGCCAATGCCACTCATGTACAACTGTCATGTGTGTATGTGTCCATTGTACAGTGCCCTGATGCCTGTGTTTTATTTCTCCCTGTCTGCAGCGTCAACTGATGAAGAGGGCGGAGAATGTGCTGTGAAGCACAGTGGCGGGGATCCCACCGCCAGCCGGAGACGCAAGGCCCGGCTCCCCTCCCATGTTGTCATCTCGTCGGGGAGTGAGGAGTCCGGTGCCGCGTACCAGGCCGCAGCTGCTGGGGGGAGGTCCAAGAGGCGGAGGTTGGAGTTGGACTCCTCGGCAGCAGAAGGAGCAGCTGGGACCCCACAGGGCCCAACGGGGGAAGATGGCACGGAGTCAGCCAGGTTGGTGGGGGGTTTGGTTGAGGAGGAGGCCGTGCAAGCAACAGAGACGGGGTCTGGAGGTGGGGATCCCACTGGTGCTAGTGGTGCAGTGCAGGACCAGGGACAGGAGGCGGCACAGGCCGCCGCGGAGGTGCCTGTGTGCAATCCTGTCCCTGATCCTGTCCCTGCATCATCTTGCACCAGCAGGGATGCCTACGTCCAGACCCGTTTTCAGGCAGGGGATGAGCAAACGACAACTGGCCTTCCTCTGCCTGCGGACGTGGCTATCCGGGTCCGGGTTGAGCCTGTCCTGACTGGTGTGGCGTTGCGTCAACGGGCCATGCGAGGTGACCTGCAGTCTTTTCATGAGGAGACTGCACGTCATCTCGAATGGCTCGTTGACCACGTCAGCCTGCTGGGACAGGTCACCCAGTCCGGATTCCTCCGTTTGCTGGGGCTTGCTACGACCCCCTCCTCAACTGAACCCCCTACGCGCCAGTCGTCCTCCGTGCCATCTTCCCACCCATCAGTCACCTGGGTGCCCTGTGGAGCTGCCTCTGACGGTGCGGCCAGGCTGGTGGAGGAGGCATCCCTGCCACAGTCGGGAGTCGGCCGTCCATCAGGGGTGGCCACATCAACGACTGCACCCCAGCCGGCGGAGGATGTGCAGGCAGCAGAAGGCAGTGCACGGGCAGAGGCACAGCAGCAGCAGCAACGTAGTGGGAGCCATGAAGGCTCGGGGCCTTCAACATCGGAGGGGCAGGCATCGGCCGGAGGGCAGGAGGACCCAGGACAGAGAGTGTCTTCCGTGTGGCAGCGGTTGGGCCACGCCATAGATGCGGAGCGGCAGCGGGCGGAAGAGGCACAGCTCACAATGGTCAGGGCGGAGAACTCCATGCGGAGGGCCCTGAGGCGGGCCGAGTGCCTCGAGGCATCCGCAGGGTTTTGGAGGTGGACACGTCGACGGCCCTGCGGACCCTCGGGGCCATGGAGGAGGACCGCCTCCGGGACATTGAGCAGGAGTTCGATGATGCCCTGGCCCGGGACATCCAATAGTGAGCCTTCAAACTAGCCCGCTGCCCTTGTACATAGTTATGTAGGTAGTGTTAGGTTTCATTTTTTTTTGGATTTATTTTGGACCTTTTGGACATTGGCCACATTTTTGGATATAGTTTATTTTATTAGTTAGTGTAGTTAGATAGGCTTCCTTTCTTTTGTTGGGATAATGGACCCTGGCTTGTTCGTATGTACATAGTTCACCGTTGGATTCTATTTTTCTTTCACATTTTAACCATGGAGCAATGGCTTTCTTTTTTTATTTCCCATTGGATTTTGTTTTGTGGACAGTGACTTTGGACACCATTACTTTGGATTTGGATTTTTGGTTTTGCTTTTTTTCACGGACATGCTTCTTTTCATTTTTGTACATTCCCATTTATGTTTCTTTATTTTTGATTCTATATATGTTTCCTTTAATACATATTTTTTTTTATCAAACTTCAATGTGTAGTATCAATCCATTGGTTTCATGCATATCATGATATGGGTTTTGAGATTCACTGACACCCATTGGGTGTATGTGAGGGAAATGTGTTTGTTTCGGAACTTGCAATTGGTGTTCTGTCATGTAATTGCCAATTATGAGTGGGTGGATGCAATACTCGGGTGGGTGTTTTGCATTTGGAGGCTGACCATAGGGACCAGGGATCTAAATTGTGATGACATGTTGGCTGGGGAACATGAGTTGGACATGGGTGGGGGCCTGGTGGAGGGTGCCCCTGCACTGCTGTGGGGTGGAGGGGTGGGGAACATGAGTTGGACATGGGTGGGGGCCTGCTGGCAGGTGCCCCACAGTGCTGGGGGGTGGGGGTGGTGGGGAACATGAGTTGGACATGGGTGGGAGCCTGGTGGAGGGTGCCCCTGCACTGCTGGGGGGTGGGGGGTGGGAGACATGGGTGGGGGCCTGGTGGAGGGTGCCCCTGCACTGCTGGGGGGTGGGGGTGGTGGGAGACATGGGTGGGGGCCTGCTGGTAGGTGCCCCACAGTGCTGGGGGGTGGGGGTGGTGGGGAACATGAGTTGGACATGGGTGGGGGCCTGGTGGTGGGTGCCCCTGCACTACTGGGGGTTGGGGGGGTGGGAGACATGGGTGGGGGCCTGCTGGCAGGTGCCCCACAGTGCTGGGGGGTCGGGGGGTGGGAGACATGGGTGGGGGCCTGCTGGCAGGTGTCCCTGCACTGCTGGGGGGTGGGGGGGTGGGAGACATGGGTGGGGGCCTGCTGGCAGGTGCCCCACAGTGCATGGGGAACATGAGTTGGACATGGGTGGGGGCCTGGTGGTGGGTGCCCCTGCACTGCTGGGGGGTGGGGGTGGTGGAAGACATGGGTGGGGGCCTGCTGGCCGGTGCTCCACATTGCTGGGTGGTGGGGGTGGTGGGGAACATGAGTTGGACATGGGTGTGGGCATGGTGGTGGGTGCCCTTGCACTGCTGTGGGGTTGGGGGGTGGGAGGCATGGGTGGGGGCCTGGTGGAGGGTGCCCCTGCACTGCTGGGGGGTGGGGGTGGTGGGAGACATGCGTGGGGGCCTGCTGGCAGGTGCCCCACAGTGCTGGGGGGTGGGGGTGGTGGGAGACATGGGTGGGGGCCTGCTGGCAGGTGCCCCTGCACTGCTGGGGGGTGGGGGGTGGGAGACATGGGTGGGGGCCTGCTGGCAGGTGCCCCACAGTGCTGGGGGGTGTGGGGGGTGGGGAACATGAGTTGAATATGGGTGGGGGCCTGCTGGCAGGTGCCCCACAGTGCTGGGGGGTGGGGGGGTGGGAGACATGGGTGGGGGCCTGGTGGAGGGTGCCCCTGGTGGCTGGGGGTGCAGGGGGACATGCGTTGGTGGGCAGTAGTGCAAGTTGACATGTGGGTTGGCTGGGGCATGGCCATGGTGGATGGGGTGCCTGCAGGACATGTGCAGGGTAGGCCCCTGTGTTGTGAGCCACCTGCAGGGGCCATGGAGGGTGTAGAGGGAACACCTGGGAGGACCCACACGTGCAATTCACGTGTGGTGCTCCCCGCGCACCCCTGTAATACACGTACCCTGATGGAATCGCGTGTGGAACTTCCCGCGCACCCCTGGAATACACGTACCCTGCTGATGTTGCGTGTGATACTTCCCCCGCACCCCGAAGTACACGTACCCTGATGAGATCGTGTGTGGAACTTCCCGCGCACCCCTGAAATACGTGTACCCTCCTTGCACGGGGCCAATCGCGTGTGGAACTTCCCGCGCACCCCTGATATACACGTACCCTGCTGATGTCACGTGTGAAACTTCCCCCGCACCCCAAAATACACATACCCTGCTGAAATCGCGTGTGGAACTTCCCGCGCACCCCTGAAATACACGTACCCTGCTGGAATCGCGTGTGGGTCTTCCCGCGCACCCCTGAAATACACGCACCCTGCTCGCACGGGGCCAATCGCGTGTGGAACTTCCCGCGCACCCCTGAAATACACGTACCCTGCTGATGTCGCGTGTGAAACTTCCCCCGCACCCTGAAATACACGTACCCTGCTGAAATCACGTGTGGAACTTCTCTCGCACCCCTGAAATACGCGTACCCTGCTGAAATTGCGTGTGGAACTTCCCGCGCACCCCTGAAATACAAGTACCCTGCTGGAATCGCGTGTGGAACTTCCCGCGCACCCCTGAAATACGCGTACCCTGCTCGCACGGGGCCAATCGCGTGTGGAACTTCCCGCGCACCCCTGAAATACACATACCCTGCTGATGTCGCATGTGAAACTTCCCCTGCACCCCGAAATACACGTACCCTGCTGAAATCGCGTGTGGCACTTCCCGCGCACCCCTGGAATACGCGTACCCTGCTGAAATCGCGTGTGGAACTTCCCGCGCACCTCTGAAATACGCGTACCCTGCTCGCACGGGGCCAATCGCGTGTGGAACTTCCCGCGCACCCCTGATATACACGTACCCTGCTGATGTCGCGTGTGAAACTTCCCCCGCACCCTGAAATACACGTACCCTGCTGATGTCGCGTGTGAAACTTCCCCCACACCCTGAAATACACGTACCCTGCTGAAATCGCGTGTGGAACTTCCCACGCACCCCTGAAATACGCATACCCTACTGAAATCGCGTGTGGAACTTCCCGCGCATCCCTGAAATACACGTACCCTGCTGGAATCGCGTGTGGAACTTCCCGCGCACCCCTGAAATATGCGTACCCTGCTCGCATGGGGCCAATCGTGTGTGGAACTTCCCGTGCACCACTGAAATACGCGTACCCTGCTCGCACGGGGCCAATCGCGTGAGGTACTTCCCGCGCACTCCAGTGATACACGTAGCCCGCTTGCCGTGCTGGTACAGGGTTAGCACAGCCCTTTGCGCTGGATTGGGGATTTTGATGGCTTTTCCCTGCGCGAGAGGCGTTCTTGGGGGCATAACTGGCGCTGCTGCAGGGTCGCTGCGCCACTGTGCGCCACGGCTGGTTTTGGTGGCTGGAATCCATGAATACGCTGTGCGCGGAAATGGATTTTAGTGCACGCGGCTGGCGCAGGGATTCGCACGCGCACACTGTGCGCTGAATTCTATGAATTACCCCCGTAATGTCTTGGGGGTGAAAGTTTGACTGAGTGCTTGCATGTTTGAGTCTCTGTGTGTGTGCATGCATGTATGCATGTTTATGTGTCTGTGTGGGTTGATACGCCTTCATTTTGCTTCTTGAGCCCCTTATTCTCTTGGTGTGATGCGGGGCCCAGTGTCCTTTATTGGGAAGCTGCAGCCCTGCCTTCCTGGTGATCATTAGCAACACATGAAAATAATTAACGGTTCATCATGCATGCCACTGCCAGTAAGCTCACTAGTTTGCAGTACCATTAGACTAATTTGGCTTGTTGATGTAATTTCTGGGTCACACCTTCTGTCTATTGAACCAATTCTTTGATTGAATATTTTAACTGAAAACACCCACCAGATCTATGGTATTGCCACTAAATCTAGTCAACTAGTGCAAGTGAATTTTGGATACAATTTTTATTACGAGGAGAGGGAGAATGTCCTACTTCAATCTGAAATGCTCTGCTAGCTAGAGGAAGTTGGGTTATCTGTATGGGCAAAAGCAGTCTAGTATATTTCATTTAATTTCATTTCTTCATTTGTATAGCACCTTTCACCGTGGGCAGGGCCCCAGCGCGCTTTAGGTTGAAAGCCCTCAGAGGGACCCGAGCCTGAAGTAGGGGAAAAGTTAGGAGGTACTTGTATGCATGTGTGCATAATGTCCATTAAAGGTTATGAGGGTTTGGCTGAGTCCCTGCTAGCCACCCATATCTAATTGGCATGTGTGTGGTTGGAGAGATGTACACTAGGTAAAAAAGTGTGTGTAAGAGGATAGTCATTTATATGTGTGGCCACAGTTTGGATCTTTGTTGTGAAAGGTAGCTACATTGTTATGGCAGAAGTTTTCTGCAAAGTGTCATTCAAGATGTATGTGAAAGCAGATGCGTGCAGTAGTGTGGCCGCACCTTCAAATCATTCGAAACTCGAGTGCGAGAGGAAAATGCATTGGTTATAATCAAATTAAAACCTAGAATTGGTACATTCAGCAAATTCTAATAAATCTGGGTTGATAAAATATGGTGGATATATTCTGCATGCTTCCCACTATCATTAAGTGGCTACATACAAGACCCTTCTTAAAAGTAAAGGTAGCATTGTGCCAACACCTGAATTCCCTGTAGTGGAACACATTCTGTAATCACAGAGAAACCATAGCATGGTCACCCTCATAGACTCACCTAAGTGCAGCACCCTGATCAACTGCCCAACCTTCCAATTGCTATGCAATGACTATCTCAAGTGCTCCCTGGTGCAAAGGCTACAATCTGTGCAATACAAAGGCTGCCCTGACATAATCCTCTGACAGCAACACCCAGGTCGCCCTCCTGAATTATTCCAAGTGCATCACAATGGCTAACCTCACAAGTCTTCTAAGTGTAACGTGTTAGCTGCCCTAATTGATATTCACTGAGAAAAACATTGACTACACGTATAAATCATTTAAGTGCAGAAACAATGGCCACCTTTCTAATGATATGGTTCAACACATTGGTCATCCTCACAAATACCTCCAGTGTGATACATTGCCAACACCTGCAATCCATCTAAGTGCAATACATTGCTTACCCCCAAAGTCCAACTAAGTGCAATTAGTTGTCTCCCCCAAAATCCATCAAAGTGCAATACATGTCCCACCCCAAAATACATCTAAATGCAATACATAGCCCACCCACAAAATCCATGTAAGTTCAATCCATAGTCCACCCACAGAATCCGTCCATGTGAAATACATTGTCCACCCCCCAGAATCCATCTAAGTGCAATACATTGCCCACCTCAAAATCCATTTAAGTGCAATACGTGGCCCACCCCAAAAATCTATCTAAGTGCAGTACATTGCCTACCCCAGAATCCATCTAAGTGCAACACATTTCCTGCCCCCTCAACAAATGTACGTGCGACCCATTGCCCACCCCCAAAATCCATCTAAGTGCAATACATGGCCCACCCCAGAATCCAGCTAAGTGCAACACATTTCCTGCCCCCATTAAATGTAAGTGAGACCCTCTGCTTGCCCCCAAAATGCCTCAAATGCAACACGTCTGCCCTCCAAAATACATCTTTCAGGCTATCTAAGGAGTGCAGCAGGTAATCTACACAATGTTCTGATTATAAGTTGGTAATGAAGAAGTGGCAGGGTTTCTAATTGAGAACAGTATTGGCTGTGCTCACCACCCATACCACCTAATCTTAGATGTTATGTGCTACGTCAGTCATACATTGGTGAAGAGGGGCAAACAGGGATGAGAGCTGCCCAGAAAGGAGCTGCCCTTTGACTTGGGCCCTTAGCCATCTGCCGGAGTAAGGCTGTCCTGGGAGGGCCTTTGAAATGCAGTTGTTCTGATCACGCGAGGGGACACGGACCAATGAGAACAAAATGGGAAGTCGGGGGAGTGGGGTGGGAGGGACAGGGACAACTGACTGCATAAGCCAATTACCAAACAGTGGGTGGGGGGAGCAAGAAAGCCAGAAACAAACAAAGGACTGCAACACAAAGCCCAGAAATCCTACTTGCAGATGAGCTTGAGAAACAGATTGCAAAGATCGTAAAAATACAGAAACCCCCACTAGAAACAACCAACCAGGCCAAAAAATGATTTTAAAATCACAAATCATCCCTCCTAAAGGCACGTTACAAGACAACAAATGGATTGGATATCTAAGCAATTGACACTGAAATCCACCAAAAAGCACCAGCCAGCCCCTAACACTCCTTATCCAGTGCTTCTTTTGCAATATGGCTACAGATTACAATCAGGAAAGGCAGAAGGAAAGCACTCAGAGGAGGCTGCCAGGACAAAGGCATCGGGACAACTGATTGCCTTAGTCAATTGCCAAGGGGTGTGTGTGGGTAGGAAGAACGCCAAAAACAAACAAAGGACTACAACCAAAGCCAGAGAATTCTACTTGCAGAGCCCAGAGCACAAATTGAAAAGGTTTACAAAAAGTGGGACAAGCCAATACAGATATTTAATGGGTGAAGAGGAGTCATTCTAGACAAATTCACACCAAATTAGGCAACATCGAATGATTGTATTGGTAAGATAGGAACAAACCAAACACACATAAATGTTATATGAACATTATTTTGAACATGTTAGCAATCTATTTTGAAACAGCACAGGACAACACATATGCAACAAGATATACAACCTTAGATCACATAAAGAAGTATAAGTCACTGGACACAATTATTATGAATCTGTATATTAGAAAGTCAGTATGAACCATCAAATGGCACACACATTCATCCACCAACCTATCAGCCTCAGACATTCATCCTCATACATACCTCAAAATATCATTCATCAATAAACACAATACGGTGCATGACGTTGTGCAAAAAGAGTTGCACATATACATAACATTGCTGGTGCACCCTTTGTTTTGTTATGCACCAATATTTATTACACCACCTTCCGTTCAATGAATGGTCAACAACATTGAAATCGCACATTGGGGGGGGGGGTGGGACTGGCTTTGCTAAATGCCCCGGTAGGTTCATGGACCCAGATCTGGGCGGATCCTGACCCTGTCACTCACTAATAGGACGGATGGGTGCAGTCACTGACTGGCATCTCCTCCTGTGTCAGTACAGTACAAACTGGCTATGATATAAAAAAAACAGCACCTAACTATTGATTAAGGCAGCATACGAGTAGTTGGAGTCAGCAACGGCTCTGACATGTCTGGGGACTGGTAGGCCCATACTCAGAGGTCAGAGGAAGGTATAGGCAGAACTTGAGGGAGGAGTGAGGGAGGAGTGAGTTTTAGGTCATATGCTCATAGTCAACCTATAACATTACAGATAGCATCATATCAGTATTGCTGGTGCAACAATTCTGACAATTTCTGAATGCAGTTAAATCAGTGCATCAATGCATCCTATTGCTACTAATACAGTAATACTGCCTGCGGCAAATGAATTAAGGCTCAGCCAAACCCTCATAACCTTTAATGGACATTATGCACGCATGCATACACCTGATAATCAATGTTACAACATGAAATCACTTATGAAAATGGTGGAATAAGGTTTCCAGAATGAGAACAGCTGAGATAGTCTTATAAATGTTACAACTATAACCAGCTACATAGTGATGGAGGAGTGTTTTGTGTTGCTCGAGCAATCCCTGCCTCTGAAATGTAAATACGTTCTGTCTAGGGGTCCTTTCTAATGCTGATGTGGATTGTTTACCCCAGCAGTATTTCTTCAGCTGTTTCAAATTGAGGGAAATGTGTGTTCTGCAGGCTGTATCTTTCACTACTGGTTGCAATGAATGCTGCATTTACTGTCAGCAGTGGTTAGTTACTTGGTCAGCATTCAGCAGAGTGGTTATCATAGTTCAGTTGTAATTTACGACTGGCCATGTTTGTTCCTCAGTGTGGCTTTCTTCATTTCCTCGTGATGAGGAACCCTTTGTGTAATAATATGCTCCAGCCTTGTGTGCACTAGGGGCAGGGACATGCCCCCTGTTCCTGGCAGACAATAGTACAAGCTCCTATAATAAGAAGCTACTCCACCATGTCCAGAACACATGAGGTAATATGGCCTCAGTGCTTCAGAAAAAATGTTGTGCATAGGTGTGTGCATGCTCAAATCTGAGTACTGTGAATCAGCATCATCATCATATATCTATCAATTTATGGCCAGATTATGTAATAGTGATCTTCAGTTCTCTGAGTGCTACTCTTTCTCGCTCCATTCCTCACTAAATGAGGCAACCATGTTTTCAAGTAAAAACGAAATAAAATGTTTTACCTTTGATGAGTGATGGCTCCACCCCTCACACCAGTGAGACGATAGGAGTGAGCTCCACCATTCTACCCACCTAATAAATACCAAGCAGGAGGTGACGCCCAACTCTGCTGAACCCTACAGGCCCTTTTACTCAAGGTAACACATCATACTATGGATGGGACAGAGAATAACTTCTCAAACTAAGCAATAAGACCTACTCAGGAAGTTGGCAAATAACTCTGTTTTATTAACAATTGTCTAAGACAAGCAGTACAACGGACATCAACGGACGTCGCACAGCATAATCTCAAAGCATCTTATAAAAACCACACTTATATACTAAAAATTCATCATACATGACGTCATACTGCGAGGCAAACTAAGAAAACCTATGGGAGATTGTGGTTGGCTCAAGGGGAAGGTTTAAGTATACTTTCCATATGGGATAGGATTGTGATTGGGTATCTATAGTCAGGTGGACACTCACGCCCGCCCCTAGTGCAAGTCACAGTGAGAGTCATCTTCGACACTAATTAGAAACAATACTACATTGGCTCTCAAACTATAAGGCTCTTCATTATATGACCTTCTATAATTGGTTGGCACGCTTGTACCCTTCTAGAACATTCGATGCTCTAGCAGCACGTAAGCTGCTACCCCAGGTGCTTATGGGTGAAATTGACCGTATCTCCCCACCCAATTAGCCTAACATCTCTCATCACTCATGCCATCTGCCATTCACATTGTCTTTGAACTGAGCCTTGTAGTAGGTTCTCGCCTCTGGGAATGTAAGGGAGTGTGAGTACTCACTATCTTCAATCTGGTCCACCATGCACATCGTCTATTTTCATCCTCTGCTCACGTGATCAGGGACAGTGAATTTGCTTGTATTATGGCATTAAATTGTCTTTAATGAAGAAAATTGGCACACATGGTGTTCTCTCTTTGCAACTTATCAAGGGATTCCTCTGCTTCTCACGTATGCTGTTCTTCACAGTTGATAACCCATTTTTGGCTGCTTCCAGTCTTTGACATTAGCCTCTTTGTTCTTGCTTCGTATTTGACACACATAGCATCTAATCCATCTTCCTTCATGGAGACTTGCTTACTAAAATGTTACCATCGAATGTCCAGAACTTTATATACATATATGTTGGCTGCACTGCCTGCAGTCTTTATAGTTTGCATAGCCAGCCTTACGAATACTTAGTCTACTTACGTTACAGCATCTGTACAATTATAAAATGTTTTCTGCAGTGTTCTTCACATATGCAATCTTCATTCCGCACATGACGCCTTCTTGATTCTTTACTTCGCCATCAAATTCTACATTACCTATGCATTCTCTTCTCTGGTCATCCTTCCCAATGCGTCACTCTCATCTTTCGTGATGTCACCAGCTTCTTCTTTTCACGTTTTCGCACTTCTTCAGGTGCTTCTCTCAGGAGACCATCAGTCTTTTGGGAATACTTCACATAAGGTCTTCTCAACAGATATCTTGCCTCAAAGATTCTTTGTGGTATAGGTATCATTACTGGGATTGCTGTAAGAGAATTGACAAATGCACCAGAATGTTGCTGCACACCTAGTGAACTTATTCAATGGACACCAGAACGCTAGTGATGCGCCTTAAGGATGGTGGACCCAAAAGCAGGAAGACTGTTGTCAAGGCACAGGCAGTAATGAGTTAGGAACATGACTGGGTTAGCCCATGTGCCGGTTCGGTAGATTTCATGAATGAAATCCCCTGGAAGGATACCCAAGAATGTTCGGCCTCCCCTGGTGGATCTTCTCTGGAAGTTATGCAGAACCTCTGAACCTGCCAAGTCATGAGCTATAGTGATAGTCAGCTTTACCCTGTGGCTGATGGTGGCTGTTGAGAGCTGATTCCCCATGTGCCCCGGACCAAAGGTAGACAGAAATTAATCTGAGGTCCTGATGGATGGTGTGTGCTCCAGATGGGCACTAACCAATCTACCAACATTAAGTGAGCTAACAGGACTGTCATTGGTCATGTTTCCTTTAACAATGAGCAAGACCAGATTCTCATTCAGAGGAAATGAGAATAGAACTTTAGGCTGCAAGCAAAGGGATGGGCACAAGGCCAAGCTGTCTGGAGGGATGCCAAGTTAGGGTGCAGAACAAAAAAGGAATTGAAATGAAAATAAGGAATGCCACCTTAATGCTAATGAACTTGATTGGAATATCCATGATGAACTCAAAGGGGTGGTAGCTAAGAGAGTCAGGCACAATATGGAGATCCCAGTTTGGGCAGGGGGACCTGATGGGAGGTCTAGTGAGCATAAAACCAAAACCTCAGAGATTTTAGCTACCCCAATAACACCTCCTCTCCTTGCACAAATGGTGGTGATCTGTTAATGTAGAGAATACATTGAGAATCCCAGGTTAAGTGCCTCTCTGAGGAATTCTAGGATGTGAAAGGGGGTCAGAGAGTATAGCTAGCTTTTAGCAGTAGGAAACAGATGCAAAGAGCCACCGGTATTTGTCATATGCTCTGAGGGTAGATGGCTTGTGTGAGATCAGAATTAAAATAGCCTATTCTGGAGACATCCTAAACTGGATTAGACCTTCAGGAGCCAAGCCCTCGGGTGCAGGTTTCTCATGTAGAGAAAGGTGGAAGAGGAGGCCAGCAGTGATCCTTGCCCATGGTTAAATAGTTTGGCAGATGAAGTAATTGTTTCAAGTCAAATAGATCCAGTTGTGGAATATAAATCTCTTGAAAATTAATAAGTTCTCCCTGGTGAGTGAAAACTCCACTGAGGAGGCGATATCAATGTGGATTGCATTAGCCTGATTGTTCTCTCTACCTGGTAGGCACGTTTCTTCCAGGGAGAAGAGATGTTCTGCCCATGTCATGATCAAGGATGCCACCTGTGCCAGATTTATAGATGTGGTCCCACCTGGTGGAAGAGATTGGATATTTTCACGAAACTGTCTGCTCTCACCATGACAGCTTACCTCAAACGTAGAGCAGAAAAATGGAAGAAGGCCTTTTGGACCACTGAGAGCTCTCTCCAATTGGATGATACCTCCATCTGAAGGGTGAGGGCTTTCTGCTGACTCCACCCTGTCTGGCCCCATGGTGGGCTGTATGCCTCACAGTCCGGGCATCATGATCTGGGCTGCCCCATATATCTTCACCCATGCTAAGGCAGTCATCTTCATGTTTTTCCTTCATGAGTTCCCCATATTTTGGCTAAACATCCTTTGCCCCAGAAAAGGAAGGAGAAAGCGAGTGGCCATGTCGGAGGTGTCTCCCATCCACCCACACAGCCAGTAATGCCTCCTCTCAGCTACCACTGCCACCACATCCAAGACTAGTGGCCTAAGGACATTGCATGTAATGTTGCATGCAAACATAAGCTCTTCTTAGACAATCTCAATGGCTGTGTGTTATCAAAACTCACCCCAAAGGGCATAAACCTCTGCCCTTAATTTGAAGGAGGAAGCCCCATGGGCCGTCCTCAGAGTGCCCTCCACTGTTCAGTCGACCTGATCAGGTGGAGAGGCTTCTTCTGAGGAGACAAAGGTCTTTGTGGTGAAACATGGCAAGAAGGAATCCACTTTAAGGCAATCTGGAAATTTCTTTGAGAGCATATATTTTCGACCAGTGACTGGAAAAGGCCCTTTCTCCCGTTGACCCATTCCTTCTTCACTATATTGTAGACACTTTGAAGAATCAGTCAGCCATAGATAAATGGAGATAGGCACATAATGGTTCTAAGCATCCAAAGGTGCCAGGGTGCAGGATACTGGGCCTAACGTACGTACTCGACAGTCTATACCCATTACTTACCGCTCATGGGAGTCACAGAGAAAGCAATATGCTGTGACCACAATGATGGTAACTAATGCCTCTTCTGAGATTGGAGCATGTTTATGCCCTAATGCTAAAGGTGGTGGTGTCCTGATCTTTAAGAAAGGTGATCGGCTGAAACCAGAAAACTATTGCCTGATCGCCCAGCTCAATGTGCTAGGAAAGATCTTTGCCTCGGTCCTGTTAACATGTCTAAATGAGTGGGCGACCAAGACTGGGTCCCTGGACTGTTGACAGACAGGATTTATAAAAGGCATTGGGTGTAGTCTCAACTTGCTGCTGTTGATCCTGATGAAGATGCAAGCCCTCCAAGGAGACTGTAAAATCTATCTTGCATGCATCTATCTCAAAAGCCCATTCAACAGTATAGATAGGAAACGCTTATGGAAAAGAATGCGCGAGGCTGAATTTCCTCCAGATTTACTAAGTGCCATCAAAAATCTGTATTCAAGCACCTCATTGAAAGTCAGGTCAAACCATGAAGGCAAATTGACCAAAGCTATCCCGACTCAAAATAGGTTAAAACAAGACTGCCCTATAGCAGCATTCCTATTCAATTTCTACTTTTACGACATGAGACATATTATCGATCCTGCCCCCTCATGTTCACCAAATGTAAATGGCCAAATGATAGGGTGGTTACTCTATGCCGATGACCTGATGGTGCTGGACAGAACCCCTAGAGGGCTACATAAGAAATTAAATGCACTACAACTTTATGTAGCCCAAAGATTAGTAAAATATGAATTCAAATAAATCGGGAATTCTGCTTCTTGAAAGGAAATCCACCAGAAAGACCGTGTTGCTGGGATGGTATACAGGAGATCACCACCTGCAAGCAACTCCAGCGATTGAATATCTGGGAGCAATGATTGGTGCGCACACCAACAAAGTCCATTGAAAGACCATCTATGGTCTAAATTAAAACATATGCAGCCCAAGCTAAGATAATTGGCCGAAAATATGGGAAGTGCTCACAGACACCAATTATTCAATTTTATAATCAAAAGGTAGTCCCAGTAATTACCTACGCAGCTGAGGCTTGTCTTGGACTTCCATGGAAGACATGGCACAGGTTGGAAGGTAAATTCTGGTGCACTATACTCCACCTGGTGAACGCAGTCACGATTGCCATCATTCGACTTGAGATTGGTCTCCTGTCTCTTTACGTAAGAGTAAAATGGAAATCACTCTTACTGTTTGGTAAAATATACTTGAGGAATTGGCCAATTCCATTTAATGTGTTGCAACCGAAAAAACTCCTCCCCAGATTGGACATTGGCCCTGTGGGCTAAATTCTGTCACTCTCTTCTCTCAGAAGAAGAGTGTCAGTCAATATCCAATGCCAGAACCCTGCTTATGTCAAAAGGATCTTACGGGAAGACGACTGGAGAATTACAGAATCATCTAGAACGAATTCCAGGACTCATGCACTGTCCAAAAGCTGGAAGACCAGCTTCAGTGTGACCCCACCTTATTTACTTTATCTATCTATATCCCCTAATGTCACACATCTGGATCTATTCTTAAGATTTCATCTTAATATTCTACATAATAGAACTACGCTATTGAGATATGGAATAACCACAAATACAATATGCAGACTCTGCAATGGAGAAGTGGAACCCTTAACACATCTAATTCTATTTTGTCCAGAACTACGAACCCCGAGAACTGTTTAGCTGTACACCCACTTATTTCCAAAATTTGGATGCAGGTGCATGGTGGGACTTGGGTGACAATGAGAAGTGGCGATATGCACTAGTACAATACTTGGAAACGGTCTTCAAAAAATGATCTAAAACTTAAAATACGAGGAGATTTGGGAAAAATTAGAGAATTTGTGATATGTAAAAAGTTTGTAATTAACTGTAAGCTTAATCATTTTTTTTTTTTTAAAGGTGGTGGTGGTCCCTGCCGAACTCAGGAGGATCAGTAGGATACTGAAAAAGAAAAGAAAATACGAATTAGAGGACATATAAGACACAGAAACAAAACAGTTGGGTAGAAATGTTAGGCTCAGTCTTATCCACTTGGTGGATCGATGTGAGGAGCCATCACACATCATAAGTAAAAATACATATTTGTTTGTTCCAAGCCTCTGTCGAAGCTGGGGGCACATCATTCAGTGAGCAGTAGGTTGAGCAAAAGGGAAAAGGCAGTCATATCACAGTGTCCCAATTAAGGGGGCTTGCTACACGAGCATGCCAAAAAAAACGTGGCCCTGGGATTGTGGAGATGTGCATCCTTGGCATGCAATTGGTTAAAAACAGGACTGCGACTTTACTGTCCTTTATCACTATAAGCCACGGAGGTATTTTTGATGAACCTATCAAGATTCATGCAGGGAAACAGTTTCACAATTACCTTTTTCAGAGGTGCATACAATTCTGGCAGGTGGGTAGAGCAGAATGTATGGAGACCTTAATGTTGCTCACTTAACCACTGCACAGTCCAAAGTTCTGTGATATGAAATGCATTCTGGAAACATTTTAGGGAAGCACAGAGCAATCAAATACAAATCTGCAGCAGAGTAAAAGGACAGATGCTGGAGGACAAGCACATTGAAACTCAATCACTATTTAATGTTCTCCTTTTTAAGCACTCACGAGTTAGCAGTACTATTCATATGCTGCCACACAAATGATCTCAGGACGCTCTTTGGATTCTTTTTTTCTCCGAGTTAAGTATACATTGAAAACTCGTAAACATCGAGTAATAAACATACTTGGGAAATTAGAAGGTATGGAACATATGTGAACAAAAAATGTGTATAGTTCTTCATTTGCAGTCACATTAAATACTCCAATAAATACTCCAATATGTACATTAACAGTTTGTAGAGTCAGTAGCCAGAGCAAAACAGGTACTCATTGGGAAACCAATACCAAGCAAATGCTGCATACAAAGGCGAGCTACCGGCTTTTGCGCATGTTGATACGGAGCAGGGAACCAGAAACGAAACAGATAAGTATCACGTGGTGCAGGAATACTCACCACAAAATGTAAAGACTTTGCTGGCCGTGCCGTAAGACAGCAGGAGAAACAACAATGTGGCCTTCTTGACAATAGATGCCTAGTGAGATACTACGATAAAATCGATAGCTCCTTGCATTGAGCTACCCCATTGGCTGGATGGATAGCTAAATGCAAGGGATTCGCCTCAGTAACAGGACCATTCCCTGTGGCAAGGGATTAAAAGGCTGCTCAGGACGGACTCAGTCAATCCAAGCTCGATACATTCATCACGAGTTGGACACTACCACTGGGGCTATTAGCCCTACCGCCAAACCCTCCAGCGCTATTAGTGCCGGATCACGGGTTTGGCGGAACGGTAAGTCCCCATTCCCCATTGCGCCCATTCGGGAATTTCCCATTCCCCCAATGGGATGAATTGGGGAATATTCGGAGCTATAACGCTGGTGGTATTACCGCCGGCGCTGAAAATCGCAGTGGATTTGCCCCCAGCTCAGAGCTGGGGGTAAATCCACCAAGCCCATGATTTGGCGACCTTTAAATACGGCAGTAATATAATTACCGCTGCATTAAAGGGTTACCACCAAACTCATGATGAGGCCCATTGAGTAATTAAGTACCATGCGTAATAACACTGATAACACTTATGATTCTTATTTCATTTTATTTCTTTGTTTTCATTTTGTTTTATTTGTTTTGGTTATTAAATAACCTTTACAAAACAGAATACAAAAATGAAGATACAGATTAAACAATTTCAAATAGATTAATAAACAAGGAGAAAAAAGAGAATGATAATGAATCTTACACTAAATTAACTTCAGTCAAAACTTAGAACATAAATACGAGAGAGTCAGTGGAATATATACAAGCCAAAGATAAGCATAGATCGATTTACTAAAATAGTTTACAGACCTCAGAGAGATAACGTAAAACTGCTTTATCAAGACCGATCTACTATGAAGCATATCCCACCACAGAACATCCACATAGGGCTTCATTATAACCTTGCCGGTCCGGAACCAATGGTGCTGGTAAGCTTACCTCCAGTGTTGTTTCCGGACCGGCAAAGTTCAAGTCTGCCTGCCGGAGCCGCTGTGCCTGACAGGTCTAACCCTTTCCGGGTACAGCGGCCATGGTAGGAAGACTGTCATGGAAGCACTGGCACCATTAGCAACGGTGCTGGTGCTTCCGTGGTCCCCCTTCCCATATGTCCCGTAGGACTCTATGGGAATTGGGACTTACAATTTGCCGGCGCCTGACTTCCCGGACCGCTAGGGTTTTAATGCCCCAGTGTTGCTGGAAAGTCAGGCACCAGTGAATTATTCTGAGTCTGGTGGTAACCTGCTGGTAGCACCGGCAGGGTTGCCGCTGGACTCGGAATGAGGCCCATAGACTCTGTCTAAGTTTGCTACAACATTTTTAAACGGTCAATCTGCTCCTTATTGAGTGTGGAGCACTCTGTTAGCAGGTGCTAGAGCGTTTCCTTACAATTGGTACACTTACAAAATCTGCAAAAGGACATTTCAATATTCAACTCACCCCTTATTACCAATATCTCTCTAGTCCTCAAAACATTGAATCTAAACCTCATGACATTTTGTTGTCGATTCTTATCTGGGAATCTCATTAGGTAGGGTTCAAGGCAGCCCATTTTCTTTTGATGACAAACCAGTTGATAATACAATTTCGAGACCAGTACTACGTCCATTGTTCTGGCCCAGTCATTATATTGCAATAATCTTTTTACCCTTCGTGGGTGCGATATAAGGGTTTCCATTGACAAGCCCAGTTTTGCAAGGGACTGAACGCTTTCTTCCTTTAACACTGATATAACCCATCTCTGGGACACCTTGCCCCAACCCCTTGCCTAATAATGCATATGAGGTCTTACTCAGAGTAGTGTATAATTTCCGGCATAGAGATAGCCTTCCCCATTCTACCAAACGTTTCATGGATTGCAGTCACAGCTCATATCTAATTGCTGCAAAGGGGACAGGTTTTGGTAGGCAAAACAGAATAGAACGCCAAATCAGAGCCACCAATTTATTCAGCTCAGCCCTTGCCGGGACTAATTCTAGACCATAGCCAAGCTGAGGAATGATTTTAGCCGAATAAAAGCACATCAGTGGCACCAATGAGTATTTACCGTATTCATTGTAATTTGTTTTCATTAGCGCAATTTGTTTGATTGATTTCTCATGTAGATAGCTACGATAGTAGCATTTCTTGGGTTTATCAAAAATAGGAAATCCTAAATATATCATAGAAGTCCTAATCGCACATTTTTCTTGATTTAGAAACCAGGTAAACCCCATTGGTTGGGAACGTTTACTTAGCCGCATCACTACGGTTTTCTTCAAATTCAATTTCAAGCTATTGGAGAGAAAATAATCATTAAAAACAGTTATTAGATGTTGTAAGCCCCTAGGGGTATTGTCCAAAGATTTGTCTGCATAAGCAGACCAACAGACTTTAATCCCCTCAATCTTGGGCGACACAAAATAAGCTTCATCCAGTATTTTAACCTGTGTCCGCCATATAGAGATTAAACATGGCTGGTGCAAAAATACATAGTTGACGAAGACCGTTGAATGTATTTATGGAATGAGATAGAAAACACTCTCTATTTAGCCGAACTTGAATTTGGGAGTCCTCATGAATGTGGATCAATAAAGATAGTAAACCTCCCGACATTCCCAATAGATGTAATTTGCTCCAAAGAGTTGCTATATCAACTAGATCGAAAGCAAGAGAGAGATCCATGGTGGCCAAATATATTAGTAGGCCAGTCTCCATCCATGCAATCTCTTGTAGTGCGCTTACGAGGAGCCCACCCGAGTCCATTCCCACTAATGTCCTCAAACGAAATTGTTGTTTCCTAAGGATATCATTGCTGTTACTCCAATCCTCTGAATACTTTAGGACAATACCAGAAAATATTTTAGTGTCAGCGTCCAATAATCCGATGGGACGATAAATCTGGGGACTGCACCTGTTACCTTTTTAATAAATTGGGACCACAAAGGAGACATGCCAAGAAGGTGGTATACATATAGTTTGAATAATAACTGCGAATAGTAAATAAAGGGCCTTAGCCCATAGAACAGGGTTACATTTGAAGGTTGCGTTCGTTAACTGGTTTGATCCGGCTGCTCTAGAAGGACTGGCCTTATTGATAAGGTTCTTAATGTCTTCAATAGTGAACTTAACCTGCCAGGCACAGTCTTTTATGCCTTCCAGATCTAATTGTGTCTGAGTCTTACTTACATTCATAGATCCAAAAAGACCGGCCCACACCTCCTCAGAGATAGAGTTGGTTTAAACCGGAACTTGCAACAACTCTATGGCATTGACCAGAACCCAGTGACCAGAACCCAGAATTGCCTGGAGCTGACATATTTTAGAGCATCAACCATTTGTTCACTGTCGTGCTGGTACATGATAGCCCGATGCCCCTTTCACCATTTCTTTACTTTTGTTTTTCCATCCTAAAAAAATGTCGCTTAACTTTAAGTGAGTTACAGGTTTTCATTATCTGGCGAATTGCCTTCTGGCATGTTTTTTTCCTCCCTTGAACATCTTTATCAAAACCACATTTGTGCCTTTGACTGGTCAGTTTAGGGGGAAATCTTCCCACAGAGTTTCCAGTTAGTGAGTCAATATTTGATCCAAAACTGTCATGTGAACATATAGAGAGCCTACTTTCGAGGTTTAGGGAACACACATCCGCCATAAATAAGGAGTTTAATTTCATAACATTCCCCTCATTACAGGCAATTCTCGATTTTTTATTATTCACAGTAAGAGGTACCTTATAGTAGTTTCTGCGGGTCCCCTCCACGGACAGCAAAAAAGTAGGTGCTAGCATCATGTGGTCACTCAGCTTGGTATTTTTTATATGAAAATCTTGTACGCTTTGGGCATAAATATATAATCTATTGTTGATGCTTGCATACCATCTGTCCATGCAGAGGGGTCTGCTGTCTTCCCTGAGGGGCATTTGCAGAAAATAGGCCCCAATTCAAAAACAGTTCATGCCAAAGGTGCCCTTGCAGTTTTTTCCTTGTGCACCCAGGAGGTCCACCCAAGACTGTATTTTGATTATTGACATGTAAACGAGTCAACAGGCCTAGGCCCCTTTGTCATGAGGAATACTTCAGTACCTCTATCTCATTTTCTGCATTCAGGTCCCCTTTTATGATAATCTGAGTCCCTGGTGTATTGACAATCCACTCTTCAATCAGAGCATTTATCTTTCTAAGAGTCACATATAGGTTCAATTGAGGGCTCCAATAGATATTCAAAAGCAGGACAAATTGTGCTGGAGATCTCAATTTTAACTCCAGCATAACTGCAGGGACACCTCTAGACACGTGTACACCATCTTTAACTGCAATGTCCACCCCATTTCATATTGCAAGTAGCAGACCCCCGAATACCTCCCTCTCAAGTCCTTAGTGGCGAGTTCAGATCGAACATCAAAGCCGTCCAATGACTGCGGCCATGTCATCCATGTTTGCTGAATACAAATGATCGAATATTGAGTTAGCATGTGACACAATTCTACAGAGGTACGAAAATGAAAGCAGCCTTTAAAATTCCAAGATATTAAGGCAACCTGGTTAAAGATGTGCTTTTAAAAATTGTAATTGGGAGATAGAGCCTCTAAGAGTGAGAGCTAACCACCTCCAATCATGATCTTGTTCTGCTCCCTTTTGCTGTCTCCTGCCCCTCTAGATCGTCTCCCCAACTGATCTGCTGTTCCTAGTCCCACAAATTGTCTACCGGGAGGCAGGGCAGAAAATCCTGAGCCAAAATTTAGGAGGTCATATACCAATTTATTAAATTGGTTCACCTCCGCTAGTAAGGCTTCATAAACTACTCGGGAATGGAGAACCAGTCGAATGTGATCATATCGTTTGGGGTGAATAAAGTCAACCAGTTTTATATCTCTGGTGGTGATGAGTCTGAGACTAGGAATCTCATTTATAAGTGCTAAAAGTCTTCACCTATTCAGAGTCTGGGCCACCGTATCCAAACAAGTAGTGCAATATTACACTAGGATCATCAAGGAAGTGCTGTTGCCTCCATTGAACTGTGCTCAGTGCACTATTGAACACTGACTCAGGCTCCCTCGCATCCCTCCCTGCCTCCCCCCCCCCCCCCCGGCCCAACACCAAGTCAGTTGACTTCTCCCCTGTACACAATCCGTTATAGATGCTTTTCTGATTCTGAGAGTCTGAGCCCTTAGGCTCCACTTGGTCGGTCCCCTTTGGGGACATCATTCTCATGGCTCCCCAACCCCGGATTTCTAAGAGGATTCGGAGTCATTTTAGATTCACCAGGTATACTCAGAGGAGCCCACTCAGCCCCTTTGAGAGTGAGAGAGACCAATGTGGAGACCACTTTAGGAGAGGGTGGTGCAGCTAATGCCACTGTTCTAACACATTCTTCACTGAGTTCTTCACCATTTTTTCCATCTGTAGTTTAGTACACTTGTGATACTCCTCCAGGCTATTAGCTTCAAAATGTCATCCCGGATCCAATTCACCAATAGTACTATGTGAGTGTCCGGTAACAGGGCTTTACGGTCAATAATCACGATTCTTCCCGGGCCAATTTCCTCAACCTCACTGCATCGCAGATGCTTAGCACCTTGATGATTAATGGTGGTAGGAAGGAATGCTATTCCAATTTGACTTACAACCTCCAACTCCTCATTAGCTTTACTTTGTCTTTTGTGATAGCGAAAAGTTTGTAAAATCCCTTTCCCACATTATAGTTTGGGGAAACACTCCGAAAAGTCAATTTGTTTTGTTTTCCTTTCTTCCCCTTATTCTTCATTGCGTCCATAAGGGAAGCCGTAGCCTCAGCCTCAGTAGTCGAGCCAATAATGAACTGTCCAATCTGTGTTTGTTCCCCCCTCTTCCTTCCTGATTTATGTTTTCACCTGTAGGAATTTCAATACATTCATCGGCCTCACTAGCCAATGAGAGATCATTTGAAATGGCAAGGGAGTCGACCACCTCTTAACTTACCATATTTCGCTATGTTTTTCTGGCTGGTTTAATCAAGATTTTCCCATGCACCACTTATTGCATTCTTGCTAATTCTCTGTTTTTGTTCTTTTTCCGTCCCTTTTTATTCTGATTAGCTGATCCCAGAGGAGCGGACATGGTTTCTGAGGGCCTGTTGCCATCCTGTTGGAGGGCTCCACTTTCGGGCTGCATAATAGCGATAGGCTTATTTTTATTTTGTAGGCTATTTTCCTTAGCCCCACTCAGGGGTTCCAATGGTTTGCTAGAATTTCGACTACTGGGTGATCTGGTTTACACAGTTCAGCACCATTCAACCATGATGCAACAGGGGAGACGCAAAGCTCATCCCCCATAGTACCACTGAAATTAATCAGTTGAATTACGATTGCCCTTAAGCATTTCATTTGTTCCCTTAGTTCAGAGAGAACAGCCTCATTTAACCATCCCAAGACAGCTGTATCCAATCCCTCAGCCGCTGGTGGAGTCAGCTTCTGCGCAGAGGGGAGTGAAGCATCCAACTCCTCGCCCCGTCCCACTGGATATTGGGACAGGGCCAGGAACGAGATGCCACTAGCAGAGAAAATGGGAGGAGTGTCCATAAAGGACATATCGACCCCCTCCATGTGCAACGGAGCCTGCAATAAGATTTTGAGGGAAGGCCTTGAAGCAGTCCACACTCTTGGGGGGGGAAACCAGAGTCCGCCAGGAGCAGCAAACGCATACTTCCTTGTTCCTTGAGGAAGACCTCCTTAAAATGTACAGGTGACAGGAGACAGGGGGGAGGGGAAGCACCAAGGATCTGGCCAAGGTGTTTTTCTTTGGCGTAAAGACAAGAGGTGCCAACAGTAGGTCATGAAACATCCCCGCCCCCTTGACTTCTCCTTCCTCGTGCTGGGATTTGTTTCATTTTCAAATACAAGAAGCAGCACACGAATTGCAAGGGTACCTTTAAATATGCAATGTCAGAAGTTTGTATTCACAGAAACATATATTTGAATCCCGCCCCTAATTCCCCTCGACCCAGCGAACAGCAAACAGGACACTCGGGGCACTGCGGGATGCACGCGCGTGGATAACACTGATTACAACACTTATGATTCTAATTTATAACCATCACAGAAAACAAATGCCCACATGAGATCAACCTCAATCTAAAATAACAATTACTTGCTCAAAGAGGGATTGCCTGGGATGATATACAGGACATAACAAAACTCTCCAAGCCATCAATGTCACCAAAATATCCTTCTTTGAAAACATTCCACATAAAACTCCAAACTAATCCTCAGAAACCCATGCATGTCATTCTACGCTACAAAGTGTGAGTCATATTACACCACCGGACCGCAGCAGGCATCAATTAAACACTTACAATTTAGTTCTACATTATCTGGACAAAAATCTTAGTCACACCTCTAAACAAACATTTGTCTTGACCTTCCAAAGGAGCCTACATGTCAAGGCTCTGGACTGCAAAGAACTGATCAACAAGTCATCCCCTTCACAACCGATTCCAACAACCACATCAACCACAGAACCCACAAAACGTTAAACGTATCGCTTTTTCTAAATTTGTCAACAAAATATTAGCATCAACGATGCCCAGATCCCTAAGCTGCAGGGTCAAATTGAAGAATCAGTCTAGAATGATCAAAATGCCTGTTTTTCCCTTTTCTATAAGACTACATTATTGGAATCATTGCCACCAAAGGCCTGTTGGCAAACTCATGCTTCCCAATACATTCTTGTATGTTTGGGGTTGTATGTACATCCCTCCTCATCTTGTTTGAACTGTACAAATGTCTGTCGCGAGTGCTTTCAATCGGCAGAATATTTTAAGCAGGCAAAATCTAATTCAGGGCACCTTTCCACCCATCCCAAACAAGCCCTGCACTATTTTCCTTTATTTTATTTTTGTGAATCCAGGACCCCAAATTTAACAGTATTCCTTACAGCCTCCCTCCCCTTTTGGGACAAGAAACACAAAGGGTTGCACAGAAGGCTTATTTATTGATACAATCTAATTACTTTAATCGGAAAATTATAAATACACTAGTTACCTCAGTTTGCAATGCTACAGTTCTGGATATAGACACTTTTGTAACACACACATCACCATATGTATCAATACATTTAATTCTCCCTGAACGTGCATGAACCATGGATTGAACAATGCATGATAGTCCAAGATGAATCTTTCCTTTGTTAAAAAGAAAATTAATTCAAAACATCCCTGCCTACCTAATTCTCTCAACTTCCCCTTTATTGAAAATAGTGACCTCCTTACTCAATAGACACAGCAGAGGTCTAAACACATTCTAGAAAACTCAATTGCACCAAACTACTGTATCTTCCTGCATGTAAATTGCATGTAGAAAGGAAAATATATGTTCAGATTGTAAGTTGGCTAACTTCCCTTCAGTTGTGTTTCTATTTCATTAATGTGAAAAACTGTACATTTCTCATTTTCAATGGACAGTTTAAGGCGGAAAAAGGGATAGCAGTGAATAACACTTTCCCTTTGCTCTCGAGCAATTCAGCACTAATGACAGGATTCTGCTTAATGATGTACCCAGGAATGACTTCATTTATATTCTTTTTCTCAGTATGCACGCAGTGAGATGTCCATTTCACTCCCTTAATACTTCTGTGCTAGATATCGTCTCACAGAAAAGGAGATAGGCAATCCCGCTGTATTAACATCATCGGGACTAGTCTATCAAACATAAAATTCTGGAAGCACATACACCTTTGAAATGTTCCCTAACTTCTCCAGATGTACCATCAATGTATATATTCCCACCCTTCAGTGTTTACAAATAACAGGGGCCGGGGACTAATCTAATTCCCTTTATTGTATTGCCCCCTCAGGATTACTTCGCATTTAGATCATACTCACATGTGAATTCCTTTGGCTGTCTCACCGGTAGATGTGCAGCCTCTTAAGGACTGATTTACTTATCCCCCTCTAGGAACAGGTGGGCATCAGTTAGCAAGATGGGATCAGCTTTACTCCTCATCCAGTCTGCTCTCTCTTTCACTTAAGAAGTCCTGGGACATTAGCTCCTGGTAGGCCTCACTTACAGTGCTCTGCTTATAATCCAAAATGGGTCCAGAAGGATAGCAATCTATTCCATCTCCTTCCTGTTGTTATCAATTCTCCTTTCTCTCCTTCTTCCTCCACATCAGTTATTGAGTGAGCAAGTGAATTTGTACCCAGAATCTATTGTCTTTACCTTCTGTAGAACGAAAATCACTCCCTTTGAGGGGTGTATTATTTCTCTAATCTAATTTGTCAATGTATGTGATTGGACACTGTTCAAAAAGTGGCATCTCATTAGACCTACCCCACCGTGGCCATTCTGAATATTAATGAAGGGGCAGTCTGATGGGATTAACTTCTAAACCCAGTTTCTCTCCCTTTTGATGTGATGGCATCTTTGAGATTTCTTGCAATAAGCATTGTTCCTTCTGAAATCGTTTATTCCACACATGTGACCATTTTACTAATATGTTCATTAGATGTTTCTCTCTGTCACAAATTAAATGATGCAATTTTCATCTTGATAAAATTTACGGTTCAAATTAATTTTCCATCTCAAGGTAATGGGCTCGCCAATACGACCACTAAGTTATATGAATCACTAGTGTGCACCGTGTCTGCTCAACAAAATACAAATTCACCTAATTTACATGATGAAAATGACTTCAGAACAATTTTGTTTTTGGACCATCTAATAGATATTTTCAAGCTGTACATTTAAAAAAAAGAAAATGGCTCTCTGACATTTTGTTTCAAAGTTATCACCAGAAATATGAATCCAGTGTATTTTACCTAATACATTTTTTTCTTCATACAATATTACATGGCAATCTTTGTTTTTTTTCTTCATCTGTTGTCCATGTTGTTAACTCTGTTAACTCAGAGCTGGAGTAGTTACGCTTCTGAGTTGTGCTTTCACTCTGCAATGCTACAAGTGGTTACCATAGAGAGTTACAATCTGGAAGTTGCACCAAGCGCACCATCGGTAGCGGTTCTAATGGAGGAGCCTATACCAGTCAAGACGTAGCATCCAATAACACCCCTAGGCAAGAAAAAACAGAGAAAAATCTCAGGATTATTCTTGAATTTGAAACATGATCACAAATCAAAACAATGTGACAATTCAATGTTGAAAGAACACAAATAAGCAAATAAGCAATACCATGGAATAGGTTGGAAGCCTCTAAAAGGGATGATGTCCCTAATATCTCTTAATTTTCCACTGGGGGGATCACCAAATGCTGACAAATTAGCAGGATGGGGATATGGAACATCTAAGTGCAACCCCTTTCATTATCCAAAACTAATAATAATGGCTCAAATTATCTTGAAGCATCAGAGTACTCATATGAACCTATGTCAATGCAGCAGTTCTCACCACCACTTCCGCATCACCAAGAGAATATGGAACTAGGGGGACACTCGTCATTGGTTGTCAACTCACTAGTACATTTATACTAACACATTAATAATGAGTTTAAGGACCAAGAATCTGTTTTACAAGAAATCAAGGGCAAGGTGAACTCCCTAGAGGGATTCATCTATTCAAAACAACAAAATGGCCATAAAGACAAAAGCCTAATGCTACAATCGCTAGACAAACAACTGACATGTAATAGATTCCAACAAAGGGATAATCTTAAACAAATAAAAAGGACTGCAGGGAGGAGGATTAGCAGCTGTTGAAAATTGGAGAAGGAGAGGTCAATCACAAAGGATAGAGGTTCTATTAAATATTATATGATGTTGCCAGATAATAAGAATGATGAACAAGATATCCTGAATTTAAGTTAATTATCTGCATACTCAGAGGAATTGGAGAGTCATTATTTTGTTACCATTCTGGGGGTCGCAGTTGTTGAATCTTCTTGAAAAGAATCAATTCCTGAATATTGGGCAATGAGTGTCTCTCCAGAACCACACATTTATTAAGTTCTCTCAAATCAATGCACACCCTTACTTTCCCAGAACTCTTCCTTACCACTACAAGCGGGGGAAACCCACTCTGAAACATCAATCCTCTATACTATTCCTTGTTCTTCCAGTTTACTGAGTTCCAATTTGACTTTGACCCTCATTGATATCGGAACGCTTCTTAATTTTTGTGCCACAGGTTTGCACCCTTGCTTCAGTACAATGCGGTGTGTGAAACCCTTCACACACCCAATTTCATCTTTGAAAATGTCCTTTCTCACTTTTCCTTTGTCAAGATCGGATGGCTCAATCAAGAACACTGATTCGGCTGCATTTGGATCCAAATGCACTTTGAGTAGTCTCTGATGTGACCAACTCAGTAATGGTAATGCTCCCTTCTTTGAGACATATATACACGTCCTTCTGCCCATCTATTTTTAAAGCCTAATGCAGCTTAAAACCAACCAATAATATCAATTTTTGCAACACCATAAGCTCTTGGTTTAATTTCAACTTCATATAACCACTTTGGTTCAATTTTCTTCCACACTACTTCAGGAATGAGTGTATATTAGGCTCCCGAGTCTACCATCATCATAACTGGCTCGCCATTTACCATTATGATGGTCTTTGGACTGTCCAATTCTTCATCCTCACCAACAACCGCTGAGACGCTTTCCTCTCTTTCATCACTATCCTCATTCCCAATCCAATTCATACTATTTCCTTTATTCCTTCAGCATCTAGCTAGATGACTTCTCCCATTACACTTTCTGCAGATTATCTGTAAAGCAGGACATTCTGGACTGTTAGCCCAATGGGATGGACTGTCACACCTGTAGGATGTTCCGTCACATCTGTAGCATGTTCTACCAATAGCGTGTCCCCTTCCTCGTCGACTGATTTGGCCTCATCAAAATTCAATACTATAACATTGACTATAATCTCGACCTCACATTGCTTCTCTTGATCCTCTGTTTTCTCCACTGCATCTAGTGAACATGGGTTCCCTCTTATCACTACTGCTTCTGATTTTGGAGTTAGTGTTGCTCACATTGGCTATTTGATTTCCAGTCGTGGGCTGCAGAGTATTAATTGCCGACACACACTTAACTGTAACTTCTTTCACTCTATCTTCTAACGTTTTTACACACTCTCAGTGTGTTCCACTTCCTTGACAATCGTAGAACCACCTCCAAAGAAGGATCATCCTCAGCCCACAGCCTCTCACAAACCTTGCTACTATTACATTCTTACCTGAATTAGTCCCTCAGTATTTCTTTAAGTTATTGATTGAACTTGCATGCCCTGGCTAATTTCCTAAGGGATGCAATAAACTGTTCAACACTTTCCTCTTCCTCTTGTGTTTTTTTTCCAAACGTGTAATGTTCTAGAATAGTACTCAGTTTCTTCTCATAATGTTTCTTCATGTTTACTATCGCCTTCTCATATCCGTTTATATCCCCACAATCAGCAGCCATGAGATCAGGTAGGTCTTTAAATTTCTCCTGGCCCGTCGGGCCCAAAAAATGTAAAAATAATGATTTCTTTCTTTCAACGCTGTGATTTGTACCACACAGCACACTTGCATAATGCTCAAATGTCTTTAACTATCTTTTCCAAGGCAACGTGGGTTCACCCACTTCAGGTAAGAACATTGCAGGTGGTGGAACACTATGGGCCTCATTACGAGTCCGGCGGTAACCGAGGCGGTAAAACCACCTGGTTACCGCCGGACTCGTATTACCATTCCGCCTCCCTGATTCCCGGAATTACCGAGGCATTACAACCCCGGTTTTCCGGGAATCACGGAGGCGGAATGGTGTAAATCCCCATTCCCATTGAGTCCTATGGGACTCAATGGGAATGGGGATCATGGAAACACCGGCAGCATCTCGTAATGCTGCCGGTGTTTCCTCGTCCGCCTGCAGGCGGGTGGTGTTAAACCCGCCAGGTCAAACCTGGCGGGAACATCACCTCCCGCCTGCAGGAGTCGGGATCAGTCGGTCCGGAAACAACGGTGGCGACGGGTTTACCGCCACCGTTATTTCCGGACCGCCTGATTTGTAATGAGGCCCTATGTATAGACATGTCTCCAGCTCTGCTTAAATCAACCATTGTGGTATATTTGCTTGGTCGTGTATAGCGTGCTTTCACTCTCCCCACCTCTCTTTTTATTATCCTTGAGACTTCTTAATATCCTGTGCCCAGTATTATTCTCCCCTTGTTTATAGCCAGTAAAGTGAAGTAAAGTAGAGTCCAGTACTTTCAGAACTGGCTGATTACAAAAGATGTTCTTCAAGGTGTTAAAGCTATCTTGGTCATGAGTGTACCATACCAATTTTTGAGGTTGTTTGTTTTTAAGTCTGACAGCTATGGTGGAATAATTTTGCCTGCATTTGCAATAATATCATGTACGTCGTAAAAACACATGAAGCTCTCTTTTGGTTCTGGTTGTAGCAGTGATCTGTACCACTTTAATCTTTCCTTTTTTCGGCTGAAGCAAACCGTTACCCACAAAAAATCCCCGGCTAGGTGGCACTTCTGAGGGTTGGCAGTCTATCCTGCCTTTCTTAAAGCTCTGATGAATTCATATAGATAGAAAAGGTAATCTGCCCAACTGTCACTATAGATTGCTATTTCATCAAGGTAGGCTCCACAGAAATGTGAAAAGGGTCACAAAACATTATCCATTAGGCATTGAAAAGTGGCCAGTTCCCCATGTCACTCTAAGGGTAACACTTTAAATTGAAATAACCCCTGCAGGTGGAGAAAACAGTCTTTTCACTATCCAAGGGATTAAGCGGGACTTGCCAGTAGCCTTTATTAAGATCAATCGATGAGATACATTTGGCATTACCCAATTTGTCAATCAAATCATCTATCCGGGGCAATGAATAGTTAACAAATCCAGAAGTCAGTGGGGATTTCTGAAGGTTCTAAAATGGCAGCCTGGATCATGTTCTCCTTCGTCTGCTCTGTTAGCTTCTTCCTGGCCTCATGTATTCTGTAGGGCATGAGATTGTGACCCTTCCCCTGTTTGTATATTGTGGAAGAAGTTTTTGATCCTCCCTGGCTGATTTACAATACCATCTGGGAATTGAGTCATCAAATCCCTGATGTCTTCTGTTTGGGATAGAGTCAGTTCAAGTGTATTCAGAGTGTTTCCTTGTCCTACATCCGTGAGTAGAGTGGCTATACTGACAGTGGAATTTTCACTGGGATCTACACTCCACTCTTTCAGGAGATTAATTGCGTTTTCTGCTTCATATCAGCCTGAGAGACCACGTAGTCAAAATCACCTTTTCACTCCAAGATCTTATATGGGCCAAACCCTTTAGATAACCTTTTGTTGTTTGTGGTTGTAAACAACACTAAAACCAGTTGGCCTACTGAAAAAGAGCAGGAGACAGCCTGTTTATCATAATTGGTCTTCTGATTTTCCTGGGCTTGCCCCAAATGTTTTCACACAATCTCTCAGACTGTAGTCATATGTAGTTTAAGATTTTGGGCTGTCTGGGAAATGGGCAAAATTGCCTCTTCTCTTTCCTTCTACGTTTCACTAAGCATTATTATTATTATTATGGTATTTATTGAGAACGTACCTAGCTTTGAGAAGCAATGGAGCACTTTATAGAGGTATACACAATACAGATAAATAACTGAGTGCTTTACAGAGGTATGCAACAGTTCAGATGCATAGCGGAGAGCCTTTCAGAGTTAACAACAGAATAGATATGCAGCAGGGGTTTGGATGCACAGGGGCACAGAGGAGGAATACAGCTGTACCGGGTAGGTGGGAGGAGAGGGACGGGCAGCATTTAGCAAGTCAGGTGGCACGAGGGGCAATGTGATGTCCTAGGTGTTGAGGAGGAGAGATTCCTTGAAGAGGTGGATCTTGAGTTCTTTTCTGAATTGTAGGAGCGTGGAGGCCAGTGTGATGCTGACAGGAAGAAGGTTCCATAGTCTTGGAACGTAGGCAGAGAAGGCTTGTTTTCTGGTCCTTTCCTTTTTGCCACAATGGATTTCAAGTCTGCATGCGTCGTGGTTTCTGGTGGGGCGCTGTCCTCTGGAGGTGCTGAGTTTCTCCATGAGGTAGCTGGGGGAATTGAGGGTGACTGCCTTATACATGATGCAGCAAGACTTGTAGGTGTTTCGTGCATGCATTGGGAGGCAGTGAAGGTCGATGAGGGCTGGTGTGATGTGGTCATATCTGCGTAGACCCTTGATGAGGCGTGCAGCCACATGTCGGACACTTCTCAGGGGCACAAGGGAGGATGACACAAAGCCTTTGAGGAAATCATTGGCCCCATCCAGGTGGGATAGGACCCGTGCTTGAACTGTGGATCTGGAGCTTTCTGGAGGGAGGAAGGACTTGACTTTCCACAGGAGGGAGATCTAATTCCAAGCTGTCTGAGTTTTCTTAGCTATGTGCGTCTTGAAGGAGAGGTGTTTGTCGATGCGGAACCAGAGGTACTTAGCACAGCAGATGAGGTCAGGTGTGAGGCCCCCTCACCCCTGAGTTCATGGTTGATAGCCAGGTCTGTATGTCTGGGTGTTCGGTATTGTTGGTGAGGAGTAGTAATTTTGGTCTTGGAGGGGTTGAGGTTCAAGTATGCACTGCACACCCAAGACTGGAACAGCGAGAAGCAGGTTTTGATCCTATGGATGTTCTTGATGGAGTTGATCTTGATGTATAGCTGTGTTTTATCGGCATATTGGTGGATGTGGGTGTTGTGTGTGGCTAGGAGGGCTCGCAGCAGCTCCATGTATAGATTAAAGATCACTGGGGAGAGGATGGAAACCTGCGGGACTCCACAGGTCATGGGAAGCATTGGCAATTTAGAGGAGTACATCTGAACAAACTGTTGGCGGTTGGCGAGGTAGGACTTGAACCAGCGTGGGACAAGGTTGCTGATCCCAATTCAGTGATCTAGGGCCTCATTACGACCCTGGCGGAAAACCATGGTGCTATTAGCACCATGGTCCATGCCGGTAAGTTACCAACTCCGCCATGGAGAAAGGGGGAATTACCACCCCATTACAAGGTTGGCGGGGCGGTAATTCCCCCTTACTCCATGGCCCTTCCTCATTCCCATTTTTGCCCCATAGGGCTCAATGGGAATGGGGAAGGCGCTAAGTACGGTGCCGCAAATTGCGGCACCGTAATTAGCACCAAGGTCCCTTTGCGGGTCCCTACTTTAACGGCTGGTCTACACCAGCCGTTAAGGTCGGGTCCTGCAAAGGGACCTCGTAATTAGGCGCTAATAGGTTAACGGCGCCGCAGCCTTTTACGGCGCCATTAACCCATTAGCGCCTGGGTCGTAATGAGGCCAATAGTGTGTCTGTAAGCTCCTGGTGGTCTACTGTGTCGAAGGTGGCAGAGAGGTTTAGTAGAACCAGGAGGCAGGGGTGGCTGTGTTCAAGGATGTTAAGGGCGTCATCGACCACCAGTATGGTTGCTTTCTCCTTGCTGCACCTGGGCCTGGACCAGGATTGATAGGATTGGAGGAGATTGTTGGTGTCGATGTGTTGCTGCAGTTGTGCGGCTACCACTTTCTCGATGATCTTATCTAGGAAGGGGAGATGGGTGATGGGGTGAAGGTTACCTAGGCTGTCCGTATCCAGAGTGGGTTTCTTTAGTAGAGGTAGGATTTGGCCCGTTTTTCGATAGATGGGAAGGTGCCTTGAGTTAGTCAGCTGGTGATGATCTCCAGGTAGGGAAGAAGAGCTTCTGAGGGGGGGCGTCTTGAGGATGGATGCTGGGAGGATGTCATCTGGATCAATGTGGCTTTGAGGGTGGCCAGGGTTTTTTTACCAGGTCCTCTGTCGAGAGTGTCTTGAATGTTGTCCAAGGTGTGGAGATTTCACAACGAGGGACGTGAGGTGGGTCTGTGAATGCACAGCTGGTGTCTATGTGCTGGCAAATCTTGCTGATTTTGTCGATGAAGAAGGTGTTGATGGTTGTGGATTTTTCGATGGAGTGTGGTATGGCAGAGGCAAGAAGCAGAGTTGATGCAGTGCTTGACCGCTTTGACAACGACTCTGATTTTGTTGTTGGCTTCTGCTATGGTTTTCTGATAGTAGTAGGCCTTGGCTGTGTTGATGAGTTGTCAGCGGGTTGGTCTGGGCTCCTTAAGGTGTGCCAGGTCGGATGAGGTCATAGAGTGGAGCCAATTTTTCTCTTGTTTTCTGGTGACTCTTTTGCTGAGGTTGAGTTCTTGCGTGTATGAGGGTGCTGATGGTTCCGGTTTGCAGGTGCATTGTTTCAGAAGTGCGTGTCGGTCAACGGAGGCTGAAAATGCTTCCAGTAGTGAGTCGCAGTTCAGTTGGGTGTGTTCAATCTATGTAAGTTGGAGGTTGGCAAACTATTCCATGAGGGCTTCTAGCAGGAAGTCCTTGAAGGACCTGAAGGTTTGTCTAATGGGTTTCTGCTGGAAGACTTTAACTGGGCTGGTGTGCAGGATGTTGAAATGAACAGCTGGGTGGTACTACCAGTCAAGGGGCACTCCGGCTGTAGTGGAGGGAAGACTGTGCAGTGATGATTAGGTCGAGGAAATTACATTTCTTGTGTGTTGGGTCTTTTCTGTGCTGTCTGAGGCTGAGGGTGTTGAGAAGGTTGAAGGAAAGCTTCCTTCAGTGGTTTGGTGGCCTTGTTGCCTGAGAGGTTGAAGTCACCTAGGAAGATGTTGTTGGCGTGCGTGAGGGGCATGGTGGTGACTAGGTCAGTGAAGTCTCTGATAAAGGCAGTGTTGGGTTTGGGTGGTCTGTAGATGAGATGGAAGGTGACTGTGTCCATTGGCAGAGCGGGAAGTGGCAGGAGAGGACTTCAAAGAAGCCAATGTTGTCAATGTCAAGTCTGGTGCAGGGCCACAAGGTCTTTTAGATGACTGCAAGGCCTCTGCTTGTCTTGTTCTATCAGTCTCTATGATGGATGCTGTAGCCATCGGGGACAAGAACGTCTAGGATATGGGTGGAGGTGGGTGTCAGCCAGGTCTTGTTGATGAAGATGGAATCAAGGTTGTGTGTAGTGATGAGATCGGGGATGTCTGCTGCATGGGTGATAGCTGAATGGACGTTGCTGAGCATCAAATTATGTGTTATGGACACTGAGGGATGCTGATAGGCATGGAGCTGATGTGGGTGATGTTGCTGCATTGCGGAGTCCTTGCCTTAGAGGAGGGATGATGTCATTGATGTTGGCATTGCCAGATGATGGTGAAGTTGGCCTGTGGGTACAGAGGGAGAAAACAGATGTCAGCGCGTGTGACCTTGTCTGAGCACGGGTTCAGGCATACCAGTCCAAACAGGAATTGCCCTTTTTTTCATTTGCCGTTCACTTCAGCTGCCTGGGCGAGAGATGCGCTTGATCTAAGAGTTAAGAGCAGAAAGGAAGAGGCAGGGCTAGGAAGGTTAGTGGGGCTTAGGCGGGGTGACCTTGATCCACTTGCACCTGCTCCCAACTGCAAAGGAAAAGAGATTGGAGGGCTGCTTAAATAGATCAAAAGGGCAGCAAAAGAGGAAGTCACCAACAGTTTAAATTCCAGGTGACCTAGCACCACTTGTACCTGCTGAACAACTGCAAAGGAAAAGAGCCTGGAGGGCTGCTTAAATAGGGAAAAAGGGCAGTAAAACAGGAAAGCACCAACAGTTTAACGTGTTTGAGAGGTGGGCAGGGCTTGGGCCAGGTGGCCTAGAGACAGGCACCTGCTCAGAAAATGCAAGGAAAAGAGGCTGATGGCTGCTTAAGTAGGGAAAAAGGGTGGAAAAACAGCTTTAAACCAACAGTTTAAAGTGATTGACAGGTGGGCCGGTCTTATGCCAGGCAACCTAGATCTACTTGTACCTGTTTACCAACTGCAAACGAAAAGAGGCTGGAGGGATGCTTAAGTAGGGAAAAAGGGTGGCAAAACAGGAAGACATGTTACAAAAATCCCTGTGCTCTCCCCCATAATGCAGCTAACAGGGTGAATATTCCAAAGAGGCCTATGAAGTCTTTCTTACAGCAAAAAGAGCCCACAGGATCATGGTGTCCCAGTTTTTACCGTCTGCTTCTACAAGCTTCTTTAAAATCCTTTTGAGTGACTGATTAAAGGACTCAACCAGACTGTCGGTCTGGGAGTGATAGACCGAGGTCCTCAGGGACTTTATCTGAAGGATTTCCTTCACTTCAGACATAAGGCGGACATAAAGATGGTACCCCGTTCTATCAATATTTCTTTGGGGAAGCCGACTGTGATGAATCTAAGGTGATCATCCCAAAGACTGTATCCTGGAAACCCTCTCACGTGGCCAGGGAAAGACAGACAGTTCCTGATCTTGACACTGGGGTTGATGTTCTGCGGGAGGATTACATGGGACGGTACTCAGGTCAGGATAATAGGGAAAACCCTCTACCCAGCTTCCCTAAGGATCCCATGATCATAATGGCCTACTGTAAAACTCGATCATTTGATTTTAGGAAGAACAAGAACATTGTGGACAAGTTCCATAATACTCTAAATGCTGGGATGGGGAGAAGGAGCTCGGAGGCGCAGAACTATGGTGTGCAGTCTAGTTGTTCTGATGACCCACACTTGAGCAGCAATTTTGAATACTCCTGCTAAGAATTTTGAATACCAAACTACTGAACAGAAACTGATTAGGCCTGATTCATATGTTAAAAGAGATGGAATTGAGAAGCATTGTATCCACTATTGTCAAAGTGGACGCAACTATTATATGAAGAGAGAACAAGTGGAGGACATTGTAACCACTAGTGTCCAAGCCAAAGGTGGTTACTAATTAACTCAGGCAGAAAAGAATATTGTAACCACCTTTGCCGAAGCCAAAAGGGAAGAATATTCACAAAAGATAATTGTGGCTAGGAAAGAGCAATTTCCAAAGACAACTATAACCAGTATTGTCAAAGCCAAAGAAAGGCAATTAGGGCAAATCAAGGATGGCAGCAAGGAACCCCTCCTTGCAGCCAATGTCAAAGAGGAAAAGAATATCATCTGCATTACCTGGAAAAAATGAAACACAGTGAGAAACATTGGCAATGTATTGTGACACATAAATGAATCAGCAAATACCAAAATGTAGGGGAGTAACAGTATGTAGTGCGCTCAACTTCCTAAAATCATGTCAAAATGCAGCAGAAAATACCCACAAGGTTGCCCTTGGTACCTCAAAAAGAAATAGACAATAGAGATTGGGGTGTGTATTTATACTGCACAAACAGACTTCAAGTTGCAGTAATCAATACTCTAAAACAGGTTTTAAGTCCTGAAACACTATCAAGAAATATAGATGTAGCCATCCGATGTGTGAATGGTGATTTATTCTATGCACAGCCAACACATGTTTCGACCTATCGGTCGTTCTCAAGGCAAATCATTCTGGGGATGAATGCCTAGCTGTTCATTTGCAAGACTTCTCAGGTGGATTCAGTTGATTGAGTTGTAGTGTAATGGTGCCTTTTTCATTTACCAATATTCTAGACCATCATGGTTCAGGGATTAAATGCCTTAGAGTGCTTTAGAATGTGGCACATTGGCCTGTCTATGTCAGAGGGTCCATTGTATTATTAAGGTCCCAATACCTTATGTTCTGTGTCTCAGGGATGTATCCCAAGAAGAATCCTGGAGGAAAAAATGAGGATTGTTCTTGGTCTAGAATATTGGTAAATGAAAAAGGCACCATTATACTACAACTCAATCAATTGAATCCATGTGTCGGCTGTGCATAGAATGAATCACCATTCACACATCGGAAGGCTACATTTATATTTCTTGATAGTGTTTTGGGACTTAAAACCTGTTTTAAAGTATTGATTAATGCAACTTGAAGTCTGTTTGTGCAGTATAAATACACACCCCAATCTCTACTGTCCATAAATGAAACAGTTGTTGGGTTGTCAATTTTCCATGTTGAAGTGTGTTTACGCTTGAAGCAGCCTCACCAACAAGTACTTGTAGTAGTGAAACGACATTTATTCTGGCAGGTGAGGACACCAGCAAAGGGACTGTTAGTGCTTAGTCTTGGCAGGTAAGTGGACCAGGAAGAAGACAATTGAAGTAGTGTCAAATGGTATAAGGTTGTGGTGGCAGGAAAGTGGCAAGGCCACCGAGGTGTTGTAATGAACTGTGGAAAAATCATCCTCACAAACTTTCTTGTTCAAGAAGAAGATATGTGGAAATAAGCATATTTTGCAAAGAAGTGAAATTACATTTGAAAACTGAATGGAAGTGCACAGACAAAGTCTTCTTACGAGTTTGGCGGTAACCCACCAGGGCTACCAGCGGGTTGACGCCAAACGCGTAACACAGTTCTGCCGCCTGATATCCCGGTGCCACCGGGATGTCAGGCGGCAGAAAGTGTAAGTCCCCATTCCCGTGGAGTCCTTTAGGGACTCCATGGGAATAGGGACACGAAGCATCAGCACTGTTACTAACGGTACCAGTGCTTTTGTGAAAACCATGCCTGCAGAGGCCGGTGCCCCTGGCAGGTCCGACCTGCCAGGAGCAACGGCCCCTACAGGAATCTGTTGGATTCTGGCAGTCTGGAAAGGCTACAAGTATGCTGCTGCCGGGACCCTTATTTCTGGACCGCCAAGTTTATAATAAAGCCCAAAGTCTTTTGCTTTGTCCAGCAGGAACAATGGTATCTTGACAAGCATTTTGAAGAGTGATATAATGTGTTAAATAATAAAAAGTTGAAGTGTTCAGTGAAAGACCTATGGAGTAAAAAGAACTTTATATTTGGAAAGGAACTGTTTTTATTTGAACTTTGGTTTGGAAAATCCTGAATTAATTTTGGGGAAGGGGATCCGACCCTGATTACTACGATGTATGTTTATAGAATTTATGTTTGAAAGTTATTGTTGAGTTATTGAAGTTAAACAGACATATGAAACCTGTATGATTTGTTGTATGTATAAGTGTGGGGGCAGATACCTTTTTAGAGTATTTTCCTTTAGTCTTAGTTGGATGGGCAGGAAAATACTCTTTAGGTTAGGGAAAGTGGGGCATATTGGCGGGCGTAATTGATCCTGACTATAGGGGAGATATACAAGTATTTATACAAAATATTGGAAGGAAAGCACATCAAGTCAAAGCAGGAGAAAGAATAGCTCAAGGAATATTGGAGAAAGCTCTGTTTCCAACCCCCCCCCGAGAGGTTAAGAACAATGAACAAACATAGAGGAACTCCGGGTCTACTTGTTCACCTCACATTTCTGACTCCTCCCACTACTAGCGAGAGGAAGGGGATAAGGTGTTTCAGGATTTTCTTACTGGTGTTATTTCTCAGCGGAAAGGCCTCAGGATATCTAGTGTCATAATCGAAAATTACTGATTTAAATCGGGTCCCCAACTTAGTTGGTTCCTCGGGTCCTACTATATCCCTTGCAATTTGCGAGACAGGAATGTCGATAATAGGGAGGGGTTGAAACGAGGCCGGTGGAGCTGTGGTAACTGCCATTTTTTGACAAAGATGGCATGTCAATAGAAAATTCTTAACATTGCCATATACCCCTGGACAATAAATTGTAGGAAAGAGTGTAAACATGATATATGCTATTTAGATAAGAGACATACATAATAAAGTTTGCAATTTAAAGAAAAGGTTGGTTAGAGTAAATTGGAGTGCCTATATATAAAATATCATTTTAACTCACAGAGGGTGATTTGAGATGTCTTGTGATTTATTTTTGTAGATAATTTTGCACTAGAGAGGCACACTTTCCAGTGCTTCGCTATGATACCATCTCTACCCTGAAGATAATCCATACAGAGGAAGAGACTGAGTGTTTTTTTATGTCGTGAAGAAGACAGATGAAATTGGATGAAATTAGTGTTGTGTCTGTCAAAACTATATTTGAAGGATGGTTTTTGGTATTTACATATTGTAGGGAATATTTTAGAAAATATGTTGTTTTTGGTCCCTCAACCACCTCAAAGTTGTCACTCTTGGTCCACTATGAATGGTTTGAGATCAGTACTACAGTTAGTAGTGCATGGTCACTATTGGCTATTGATAAGAGTTTTCTGAAAGACCTGAGAGGTTCTAATAAGTGGTCTGTATAATATTTGACCGGTATACTATTTCGATTAACGTTTGCACTTCATGATGTATACTGCACATGGTGTTAGGCTTGTATTTAAAACAACTGACATCTGTTTGCATGAATTCAGACATGTATGTAAGCCATACATTTTGATGTACTTTATTGCTGTCCTCTTACACAATAAGCCAGATTAATGTTTTTATCTTGTTGAAAATTATATATTGTTGTCTATGGGCCTCATTACGAGTCCGGCGGTAACATGCCGGTTTTTCTGGCTCGGTTACCGCCAGACTCGTATTACCATTCCGCCTCCGTGATTCCCGGAATTACCGGGGTATTACAACCCTGGTGACCCGGGAATTCCGGAGGCAGAATTTGGTAAATCCCCATTCCCATTGAGTCCCATAGGAATGGGGACCATGAAAACACCAGCACCATCTTGTGATGGTTCCGGTGTTTCCACGTCTGCCTGCAGGCGGGCGGTGTTAAACCCGCCAGGTCAGACCTGGCGGGAATGACACCTCCTCCAGCAGGACTCAAGATCACCCAGTATGGAAACAACATTGACGGCGGGTTTAACGCCACCATTATTTCCATACCGAGTGACTCGTAATGAGGCCCTATGTCTTTTTTGCTATTGATACATGATATTGTCACTGTTTATATTAATACAATTTATTGGATTTTGGAGTCTAATGACTCAGGATATTTAGTAGCCTCTATGCCTATGGATTTTTCCATGTATAATACAGTATAAATAGATGGAAATTAAAAAGGCTATGTTCATGCAGTTACCTCATGAGATACCATCACTCTGTACTCTTTGTTAAAGATAACCCCATGTGTCTGAGAGTACACCCATCCATTAGTTTTTAAATACCCGAATTCCTGATGCCCTGCTGTCAAGTGAAAATGAGCCAGCTCCATGACCACTCGCCTATGACTTCGGGGGATTACAAGCTGTGGTCTAGGTGTTCCTTCTGTAGGGAGACCACCTCTGTACAATAGTCTTTTTTAAAGAAAAAAAAAGGACCAACCTGGCTTCTACGTTCCTCGTTTGACATGAATTTGGAAAAGGCTTGGTTAAAATGGGGTAATTTCTTTGGACAAAAACGAAGTTAGGTAGGACACCAATTTCCTCTGCATTCTGCAAAGGTTTGTCCTTCTTAGGCCTGTCTGCCTCATCAAACTCTCGAGAGTCGCTATCAGTATCCTTCTGGACTGGTACCTCTTCTTAGATAGTGAACATGCCTTTTTCTAAGATTCCCTGGGCAATCTTCTCCGTTTCGTTCATTGTATAGGAGTTGTTCCCATGATTCTGTAAAAGGGCTTCCACATCAACTCTATGGTTGGGGTCAATGTTTCCTGGCATCACGTTCAATCCCTGTCCCCAGGCTAAACCTGATTTCAAAGCTAATCGTATGTATGTTCCTTACAGTGGAGACAAGACTAGTCCTGCAGGGATTAGACATTGTTCGCCTGCCAGTATTATTATTTCCGAAGTACTTAGTAAGTCAAAGCCAATAGATTTTGTTGTGGCCACGGTGGGTGCATGGGATTTGGGGTTTAGCTTTTTAAACTGTAGGGCCCCCAACTTTCATGAGTTGATATTGATATTGATATTTTATTTCTATCGCTCTCATACACAAGTATGTCAGAGCATGACAAGGCAAGGAAGGGGAACAGGGGAGAAAAAAAACAACAATCTGACTAGGCCGAGTGACATTGAGAAAGCGCAAGTGCATGGTAGAGGGGGAGGGGAAAAGTGCATGGAAGGGGAGAGAAGTGGAAAGTGCGGTCAAAGGAGAAACAGATACCTAAGAATAATAAATACATAAATAATAAAGGCAACAAACAGTGGTAGTGCAGTCAGCAAGTGGCAACTGCTGGGTTTAAGGCAGCAGACAGGGTAGGTCTGATATGTGCAGGAAGAAAAAGGGGGGGCACTGTATGGGTAAAGATACAGACCCCAGCGCAAGGGGGGGGCAGGGGCAGTGCGGGAGGGTGGCAGGGTGAGCAAGTACCTGGGCCTGGAGGACATAGGGTGGCCAGGTGCACAGTGCCAAGAGAGAACAGATCAGCAGGTGAGAGGGGGAGCGAAGGCAGAAGCAAAGAGGAAGGTCTTGAGGTGCTTCCGGAACCGGAGATTGTTCTTCTCAAGTTTTAGAGTGGCAGGGCAGCTGTTCCAGAGGGAGGCCCCAGCCAAAGACAGAGATCTACCCCCAGCTCGTTTCTTTGAAAAACAACTGACCCTGAGAGAGTTAGAGGTAGAGAAGCAAAAAGCTCGAGAGGGGAGGTATTTGTGGAGGGATAGCAGAAGGTATTTCGGACCCAGGCCCCAAAAAGCCTTGTGGACAATACAGAGGGTTTTGAATTTAATCCTTGCATCCACTGGGAGCCAATGGAGAGATGTCAGAGCTGGAGAGATACAAACCTAGGGATTGAGGCCAAGGAAAAGTTGTGCAGTCCTGTTCTGGATTAATTGCAGAGGGCAGAAAGTAGAAGCAGGTAGATTTATAAAGAGGCTGTTATAATAGTCCAACCTAGAGAGAACCAGAGCTTGCGAGACCATGAGTTTCTGGGGGAAGGAGAGGAAAGGCAGAGTACCTCGGAGGAGGTGCAGTAGGAAGTTTTACTTTTTAGAGACATCAGAGATGTGGGCGAAGAAGGAAAGTGTGGAGTCAAAGATGACCCTGAGGTTCGTAGCCTCACGGTCGGGGTAGGAGGAGGGCCAAGGGCAGCCAGCCAGAGAGTGAGGGGAAATGATGGTGAAGGTGTGCCGATGAGGAAGATCTCCATCTTGCTGGCATTCAGACAAAGATCATTGGCGGCACACCAATCTTGAATGGCAAATAGGCAATCAGAGATGAGAGAGGGAGAGGAGGTGGCCGAGGGCAGCCTGAAAATGAGTTGAGTGTCATCAGCGTAGCACTGGAAATTTGAGCAGAAAATGGCAATACAGTGGGTGAGAGTTGTCAGGTATTGGTTGAAAAGTCAGGGCAAGAGGTTAGACCCCTGGGGAACACCACAGGTGGAGAGGAAGATAGATGATAGGAAGGACCCATGTTAGACCTGGAAGGGTCGATCAGAGAGGAAAGAGGTCAGCCAGGCCAGAGCCTGATCAGTGATACCCAGGTTATCACGGAGACGGTTGAGCAGAATGGTATGGTTGACCATGTCGAAGGCAGAAGAGAGATCGAGTAGGATGAGGACAGAGGGAATGTTAGAGTCAAGGTTGGAGAGCAGATCTTCACGGATGTTCAGGAGAGCAGTTTCCGTGCTTCTGGCATCTCTGAAGCCAGACTGGTGGTCATGGAGACAGCTAACAGAATTGGAATGAAGGTTAAGCTGAGAGATGGCCAGCTTTTCCAGGAGTTTGCCCAGAAAGGGAGTAATGGAAATTGGGCGATAGTTAGCTGGAAAAGAAGGATCAGGTGTGGGTTTCTTGAGAAGCGGATGCACCAGGGAATGCTTCCGAGGGCAGAGGGAGTATCCAGAAGCAAAGGAGTGGTTGCAAAATTGAGCAACGGCTTGAGCAAGGGTGTCAATGTGATACTTGATGGTTTTAGAGGAACAGGGATGAACCTGTTTTGACAAGGCTTTCATAGATCGGACTTGTCTAGTGACCTCATCAGGGGAGAAATGAGGAAAGGACGAGAAGGAGGGTGGGGGTGGCTGAAGGAGGGTCAGCAAACACAGACGGAGAGGGGAGAGAAAGGGGAGAGTTGGAGAGGATGGACAGTATGTCCTGGGTTTTTTAGATAAAGTGAGAGGCAAGGGCATTGCAAAGAGCCTGGGAGGCAACAGGAGGGGTAGAGACTGCAGCAGGGTTGGCCAGCTCCTTGCAGATTTTAAAGAGTTTGGCCGAGTTGTTAGATGCCGCAGCAACACAAGCTTGAATGTGGACTCTCTTCTTGTTGAGGACAGAGAGTCGGTGTTGCCTTTGGAGCAGCCGACAAGCCAGTTTGTCAGAGGATGAACAAGAAGCCCTCCATTTCCTCTCCAGTTGGTCTGTATCCTACCCTGACACCATTTATGGTGTGTTAGAAGAAGGAGACAGACATAGAACTTCCATATTGTATTGATTTTTATTTAAAGAATATGAACAAATGCCTGACTTTCCCTAAACTATGGGTTTCCTTACCTAAAAAAATGAAATAGGGTGCTTGTCAGTCGTTGGTGAGTACAAAAGAAAAGTCTGTCTACTGTCGAAATGCTAAATTGAATTGACCCTCCTGCTAACAAAACAACTAAGGCACAGGAGATTGACTCTGTTAACCCATGGGCTGCCTTAGTTATTTTTTTTTGTATAGCACTAAAACCTGAGGGTGTCAAAGCGCTGAGACATATAACGAGTGGACAACAGACAAAACAACATGAAAAAAAACAGATGAATCAAATCGGAAGTACTTAGAAAAAAGGAAGGTGAAATTAAGGAGAATGGGGTCAGACCTTACGCATATTGCTAATTTGTTCCAGAGTGTCAGAGTAAGAATTTGAAGGGATCTGCCACCGGCTTGCGTTTCTTTGTTGCGTTTGCAGGTCAATAACTTCTGAGACCAGGAACGCAAGACACAAGTGGACTTCTCCCACTGAAGGCACTCTTTGAGACAATCAGATTCTTGGCCCTATATAGAGTTGTGAGTTATAGATAAGGTTTTTAACTTAATCCTCTGCAATATTGGTAGCTAATGATGTTTTTTTTTTAGAATAGGCAAGATGTGGTAACGTCTGTCAGCATTGGACACTATTCTGGCAGCTTCATTTTGCACCACTTGGAGTCAGGTAATTCAATACGCAGGGGCCCCCAAAAGTAGGATGTTGCTGTAGTCTAATTTGCTTGCAATAGATGCAATAGTTGCAATAGTTGCTCTAGCGATAATGGCTGTATTGCTACCCGTGATAAAGTGCTTAATCTGATGGAGCAACCTGATGAAATAGTGAAAGGCACAGACCGTAGCAGAAATGTAAACATTCATGCTCATATCTGGATTAATATAGATGCCAGAGATTTAGGCTTTTTCAATATAGGCATGGAATAGCAACCTAGAAATATAGAGTTATAGTCAGATCCCACTTTTTCTGACACAGACGAATTAGCCAGGAGCAATAGTCTGATCTTTAATGCATAACCTGTTTTTCTTCATCCAGCATATGACCATATTAAAAGTATAATTGATCAAATTGGTGTAAACAGTCTTATTGCCAGATAACGTGAACAGTAGTTGTGTGTCATCAACATAGTTCTGAAGCATGATTTCCTATCCAGATGTCAGTCATGAAGCAGCTTAATGTATACATTGAATAGCAGAGGGATACGCAAGCACCCAGCGGGACTCCTTCTAAGATAGAGGGAGCTTTAGATGATGATTGGCCCAATTAAATCTTGGCAGATCTACCTTGCAAGAAGGAGTTGGTCCAGTTGAAAGATAGTTGACTCCGTTTCAGATCCTTAGCCAGGCGTGACATGAGAATATTGCTGTCTAAGACATCCAAAGCTGCTGAAAGATCTACACACATCAATAGCCCTGCTTTGCCTTCATCAAGATTATCCAGTATATTTGATTGGATATCTAGCATGCGTCTGTGTTATGCCTGGGGCGAAAGCCTGATTCATATCTTCCATGTAAATTGTGCACAGCAACAAAATGTTGAAGTTGGAAATATGCAATTGTGTCCAGGATTTTCAGAAGGGACCTCACATTAGTAATCAGACAATAATTCACAATGACATCTGGGTCAAGCTAGGCCTTTTCAAAGATTGTTGTAATGCATGTATTCTTCTTTGATTCTGGGATGATACCAGTCGATATGGTCTCATTTATAATTGCTGTAATTGCATTAGTCAAACACAGGGATCATTCTTTGATTACTTTGCTATGGCAAACATCGCTTGCACAGTTTGTGGCTTTTAGCGCTTTAATTATTTTTGCCACTTCAATAGGTGATACAGGTTGAAACGAAAATTTCGGAATTAGGGCCTGCTCTGTTTCCAATGATTTTCAGGCAGTTTCGAGTCATTTGAACTTTGGCTGATCCACAGTTTAGATTCTATGGCTTCCCTGATCTATTGAATTTTAAGTACAAAATAGTATATACGTTTATCTCACCACTCAGGAGATGTAGGAGGGCTGGAAGTGACAGCATGACCCTTCTCCATATTGTGTAACAGATTGAATAGCTCTTTGGAGGAGTTGGGAGCCCAAGAGATGTTATTATTAAAGGACTCCTCATGGAAGCTAGCAACGGAAACGCATTCTTGCTTCTGTTCAGCAAGACCAGACTTATTCCATCCTCTCTCCGCTTGGCTTTTAGCCCTTCTAAGGTTTTTTTGCAAGATGGGGTCTCAGCGGTTACGTTTTTCTGTAGCCTGATCATCTTAACAACCTGGAATGACAACCCCGCTGCCAGTTTATCTAAGACAAAGTTGTAGTATTGTCCATCCACACCACCATGACTCTCTCCATCAGCGAAGGCCAAAAAACTTGGAGAGCCTGAAAGACGTCCACCATCTCCCTCCTGTTTAATGAACGAGGGGCCTCCCAGGGCCTCCACACTCTATGGCAGGATCGATCCCCCATAACCACCCACCAACCCCTCTGGCTGGGGTCATTGGTAAGGGTGATGGGACAGGGTTGAGAGAAAGGAAAACCCTTCAGCAGAACTCCCTTCTTGAACCACCACTGAATGGCCCGCCTCAGAGAGGGCAGCACAGGAAGGAGGCAGTCAAAGTCAAGATCAGACTCCTGCCAGTACAGGTGCCGATGATCCAGGGGAGGACGCCGGTGAAAACACACCCAAGGCATCAGTAAGACTCAGGATGTCATGTTCCCCGAGGACACCAGCCAGTTGTCCAGATAGAGGAAAACCCAGATCCATTGTGGATGGAGAATGTCCAACACAGGCCCTAAAATCATCGTAAAAGGTCTGGGTGCCGCCTTCAAACCGAAAGTGAGAGCACAGAACTGATAATGAAACCCCTACAGCGAGATTCGGAGGAAGCTCTGATAGTTTGGTTGGCAACATGAAAATAAGCATCCTGGAGATCGAGAGATGACAGAAAATCCCCCCTTCTGGTCCAGGGGAACTTCCCCTTCTGACCCAAGGGAATCACATGTTGCAAACATTCCATTTTGAAGTGACAGGTGACAATGTGCCGATTCAACCTCTTCAGATATATGATGAAATGAAACTTCCATCCCAGTTTGGGGACCAAGAAGATGATGGAATAGTGGCCCAGATCACTATTTCTGGAGTCACAGGTTTTGAGATCATGGGGCAGAACACGAGCCTTCATGTGGGTTTTCATATTCACAACAATAGCATGTCATGCTGGATTTTATGGCGCCAATCACAATTTTTGGACAGATTGCGGTCTTCGGTTGAGGATAAGATCTTCAGTTTCCCCATATACTGGATTTGTAGTGATATGGCCGAGTCTGATCTGGCCAGGGCTAGGATTTCGTCCAGAGAGTTTCTGTAGTAGCTTTTTCCAAAAATCTGGTGACTCACACCCCAATATGATTTGGGATCTGAGTGCCTCATCGTTGGAGTAGCGGTGAAAAGCATAATGTTTCATTCAAATCCGTAGCAGCATGACAATATTGTCAAGTGTCTCTCCTGGCTCCTGGGTTGTGGTATGGAAGATATGCTGTTCATAATCAAAGATTGTGCGCGGGGCAAAATATGTGGCTAGCGCCTCTTGTTTTTCTTGAATGTCGGTTTTTCCTCATCCACTAGTTCGTAGAGAATGTCCCGAACTGCTGCGCCCGCCGCCAGTGTCAGCATGTTCTTCCTTTCCTCTTCAACATACCCCATGGCTCCTACATATACTTTGAGATCTTATGCCTATTGAGCCCACCATGGGCCTAGATTGCTTGTGTCAGTGAGATCGAAGGCCACTGGCACTTGCCACGGGATGATGTCACCTTGAGCCACATGAAATTTCTCTGAATGGTGCGCCGGCACAGTAGCTGGTATGTCATACAATGACATGGTTGCATGCCTGGTTGCATGCCTGGTTGCATGCCTTTGTGGTCATGTGGCGCCTCAACCCACTGGAGGAGACGTCCTCTCCCTTGATGTGAGTGTATCCCTGGGCAGGACCCAGTTCAACTGAACCACAGGATGCAATTTGGGGCCTGGCAGGTGGGTTGGAGCTTTATGTTGGAAACCGCAATCCCAAGGGTTTCTATCCTTCCCTCTAGATGCAGACGCCCTGACGCAGGTTTATAACTCTCAGGGCAGCTCTGAAGGGCGGGGCTGAAGACTCACATCCATGGCTGGGTTTTTGCGGCAACGATGAAACATTCACGGTGAGGAGCCGTGAGGGAGCAAAATCTGCCATCCCTCACTGCCCAGGTGATGACTGCTGGCAGGGTGGGGCTGGTGTATGGGGCTCTGGTGGGATGCTGCTTGTGAAGCTGCCTTCCATCAGCTGTGCCGGCCATCCAGATACTGTTGTGCCACGCCACACTTAGTCAGCGGTGTGTGCCTGTGCATGCACATGAACGAGGACCTCGTCGTCAATGTGCTGCAGAGCTTACCACTTTATCTAACCCGCCACCCGGGGTGCGGGACGGGCCTACAATAATGGAGACAGAGGCAGTGCGTCTTCACTCAACTCATTAACTTTCCCTTTTCATTCCCCGTCACTTCCTTTGTCCTGCCTCACGCCCCAACCGGTCTCTCCCACATAACGAGGCCAACAGGTCTCATAGTATCCTGACAAGAGGGAAGCCGGATTGTAGGTCTCTTTTAAACTAAGGGGGGGACACTTGGTACCCCTGCAGGCGGCTCCAGTGTTGCAAAGCCCATGCAGTGTGCTATTTGGATGATCACAGAAGCCACCACCTCCTTGCCCAGATACGTCCCCGGGAAATCCCCTTCACTGGAAAATCAGGTAAAAAAGGGGAGGAGGAAGGACTGGATGACGGGGAGCAACCTCGAACCCTCATCCCACAGCATTTCACCTTTCAAGCCTGCAGAGCTTTTTGAAACACTTCTAAATGCTGTTCCTCAGACAATGCAGATCTGCGCTTGGGAGGCCTCTTCAGGGAAGACTTAGACAAAGAAGATGAAGAGGAAGGCACCAAATGCTTCCTCTTGGCCGTGTGCTTGCCCATGCTGACAAGAGAAAAAATGTGAAACCCTCCAGACGACCCTGAAGGACAGTGGCAGCATGAACACCAACAACCTTTCCCAGCAGCAGAGGATCAAATAAATATATTCCCAGAGCATGTGAGCCAAGCGGGATCCCATGGAGACAGCCTCGGTTTCGCCCGTGTCCATGAGACCCCAGACCGAACTGCTGGAACGAAGAAGGAGATCAGACCCGCCTCCACTCCTTACCTTAGCCTCAGAACAATGTGGGCATAATCAATGCCTGGCACCCAGAAGCTGATCCGCAGAGGGAAGCCAGAGGGCAGGGCAGATGAGAGACACCAAGGTTGGAGCTCCGCAGGGCCTCACTGTTCGCAGGAAAAACAGCAACACACTCCCGGGACGTGGAACTGCGCAGGTGACCCAGGGTGCCCACCAGGGGATGGTTCTGACAAGCTTAGCAGCAGGAGCCATCACTAGCACCTTAACAGAGGGCCCTCAAGCACAGCAAGAGAAGGTAAGGAAAACCAATGCCGGTGAATTCCTGAGGCAGGAAAAGAAAGACCTGTGGCTGGTCGGGTGGGCGATGCTGATATTCCTCAGCAAGGGTGCATGTCTAACTTTCAGAGTGTAAAAATAGAAAAGGGATTCCTGGAGGAGGTGGGATAACTCATGCGTAAGTACTGGAATGAGGAAGAGGGACATGCAGGTAATGTTGCATGCTCCCAGAGGCCATTTTTCAATGCGCCACTCATAATCAGGGTGTGACTCCTCACCCTGTAAGGAAAGCCACAGTTTCGCTGCACTGTGAGTCAGAATATGATATGCATTACCACCTCAAACCTTTTTTCATTGCCGAGCTCAATGAAGCACACTGCCCAAATTCACCTCCTCAACATTCATCGGGTAGTGCAACCCAGCAACCCAGCAGCACAGCCCATTTCCCCTGTGACTACTACTCGATGGAGAGCAAGTGTGAAATGAAGGGGGTAAGGCGGATCGGGGTTTAAGGGAAGCTTTATTCATGGACAAACACCAGCCCCAGCAGGTCCCTTCCCCCAGCGAATAACTGACCAGAGCATGTAACCTTTGACGTAGGTAAACAGTCCAAGGTTCCATTACAACAGGTAATCCCCCCATACAGAAACCACAATAATGAATTAGGAAAAAAAACATAGTTAAACAGTAAACCCCTGACCGAACACACGCACACATTCACACACTACGCACCCACACCACATACGTCTCTACACACACCCAACCTGATTTAGTCAGTGTTCAGAACCTTCCATCACGTAATCCTTGAACCTAACAGGAGGTACCTTGCTTCTTGCGGCACAACTCCCAATCGCCCCTGCCGCTCTTCCACCATCATCTCCAACAGACGTAGCAGGAACCTCCTCCACCATCTCTGACGTGACCTGAACATCATTCACACCCATCTGTGGCGCAACCTGAACAAATGGCGTGACCTGGACATCACCTTACCTTTCTGCATTTGCTGCCGGGCATTCTCTCGCTCCTGTGGCATGTACCTCCCAGCCACACCTCCTACATGACTCTCTTGCAACAAACGTTCCTTTGTTGTCCCTGGAGTACATGTTTTCTCCTCTGCCACTTTCTCCCTTGTTGGCTCTTCCCTTGTAGTGTTCAAATACTTTCTTGCTCATTATAGCATGTACTGTCTAATTCCTCTCCCTGACTTCCTGCATGCTTATTCGCAATTCTTTGATAGCCCTTGCTATTTCCATTACCTTCTCAAGTGGGGGATTTTTCTCGATCCACAGCCTTTCTCTCACCGTAGTGTTGCTGGTCTTCATCATGACCTGGTCACGTATATACTGGTGCAGAACACCCGTGAATTTGCAGGTGGGACCGAGTGTCCGCAATGCAGTGACATAGAGGTCTATTCCTTCCACCACTCCTTATGCTCTGGAAAAGAAACTACACCTCTCCAATACTACGTTTGTTTGCTTGCCGAAAAACATTCCTCCAGTTTTTTGAGTGCCGTCTCATACAGGCTTACAGTGTCCTCACTTCCTTCACCATCTACGGCGCCAGGCAATCGTATGACCTCACCTGGGAGGTGTCTGAATACACGTAAACCCTCCGTTCCCAAAAAGTTCAGAAGTGCCGCTTCCTTATCTTCATCATCATATCTGGCACCCCCTAGTGCCCTTAAGTATACCTTGAAAGTGTCTATCCAGAGATCCCAAGGGATTGGGTAGGAAGGCCAGGGTTGGGCGGGCGTTGCTTTGCTGCATCTTTACTGTGCTCTGCTGTGCAACTTGACTCCTTGGGCCAGTTAGTGTTTGAGATTACTTCTTTTGTTAGGATCCCTATCGCAAAGTTGCCCTGTGCAGTTTATGCTGTGGTGCACCCTTCCTTGTTGCTAGATGGCCCAGTACACTGTGCTCTGTTGCGCACAATCAGCTTGTTATCAAACGTCCTGTGTATGCTGATGGCACTGTGCATTTAATTTCCTTGAGCACTCACTGTGCTCTGTGGTGTACACATGTGTTCCATTGTGTACAATTTCCTTGTTAGTTTGTGCCTGTCCTGTGCGCACTCGGTTTCTTAGTCCCTCCCTTGTGCTCAGCACAGTGAGTGCGTCGGGGAAATTCACTTTTCCTTTTGTTTTTCTTTCATGGCATCCAAACGCTGTGCGTTGCTTGGCAACGATGGTGCGTGCCTCGGCTCGAGCGCGAGCGGCGTTGCTTGCGGCAGGGACTTCCGCTTTTGGGTTGTGCGCCCTTCGTTACTTTCACTGGGCAGACCTTGCGGGATTCCAGCAGCTCTGCCCCCGGGACTCATGAACCCGGCTCTGGGCTTTGTCTCTTCACCAATACCTTTGCTGTTGGGACGCTTGCGCTGGAAGAGAGGCAACTGCCTACCTTTTTCTTCCTGACCACTGTCCATAGAGATCAGGCCTTTTTCCCACACTCCTCACGGCGCCGGGGCTGGCCACACCAATGACGGTCTCCGCAGGGCTCACGGAGATGCTGCACGCCTGGCGGCCAGACAATTGAGTTCAGACACTGCTGGGTATGCCGCACTGCCGTGGCTGCTCCTGGGGACCGGGACTGCACGCGTGGTCCCTCGCCAGTGAAATTAGGGAGGTAAGGCGGATATGGGTTTAATGGAAGCTTTATTCATGGACAAACCCCAGCCCCAGCAGGTCTTCCCCAGAGAATAACTGACCAGAACATGGAACCTTGGACGTAGGTAAACAGTCCAAGGTCCATTACAACAAAATTCCCTAACGCTCCTTCCCCAACAAGAATTATGATTACCAGCACCCTGATTATGCATGTTTTTTTTTAATCAAGTTCTTGTCTGAGGCCCTGCAATGGCGTTGATTGTCCAAACCGTGATACTTGTTGGGGGGGGGCTGCTCCGGACCACCGGGCAGCCCCCATACTCATGTCGGGGGCACCCGACGGGACACACTGGTGCGGCGATCACACAGCGGACTCATGGGTGGGGGTCACCCCACCCGCTCCGGGTCACTGGAACGCCACACGTGGCTGGGGCACCCGGAGCACAGCGGCCCCGGCCCTGGGGGCACCCAGGCCAGGGTCGCCACCCTAGCCATGCTCACATGGCAGGGGAGACACACAGGGACGGCGTTGCCCAGCAGGAGCACCGTCCGGCTGGTGTTGCCCAGGCAGGGGCGCCGTCCTCGAGCTGGGCCCCGTGCTTGGGCCCAGCAAACACGGTGCAGCACCAGCATGGTGCTGGCAAAGAACGACACCGGAGCCTCAAGATGGAGTGACTGACGAGCTGGAAGTGGCTTGCGTCTATTATTATGTTGGTCACCCATTACAACATCCTGGGAGCTACCATGCTCCCAGGAGGGGTCACCATGCAACACCACTCCATTTTTTAATAACAACAAAACAAACTTACATCACTACACACTACTGCTCCTAGAACTACTCTACTAACACACCCTTTATTAACCTGGGTGAGTCGTCCTACTGTAACAAAAATAACTCTAGGAGCTACTGGCACCGTATTAGGTTTCCCCCGACAGGGTCATTTTGAGCACAGAATCTTCACGGGGGCGTCGGTGATAGTGTCCGCCATTTTACGATGCAGCAGGCCAGGTTGAGTCCTCACTGGTGTTCGCTGCGAACAGCCCCGCCAGAGTCACATGAAGAGAGACCGTCAAAGCCGCACCTGGGAAGTCCCAGGGGCCACATCGGCCAAGTCCGTAGTCTTGAGCGCCTGTGATGATCCACTGGCACCTTGGGAGCAGGCCCGTCGTTCCTCTTCTTCTCCCCCGTAGGCAGGTTCAGAGTGCAAAAAGGGGGGGGGGTACCAGCATAAATGCACCAGGGAATTCCCACACACTCCTTTCCCTTTCACTCGGGGCAGCTGGCAGGGCGATACTGGTGACAGGATGATGGGTTGCTCCCCTGAGAGATGCCAACGCCCGACTCTGGGTGGTGATACCTTCTTTGGGCCTGCCCGGCCCTGGCAGCCCGGGGCAATCTGCACCCCTCCTCAGCGTGGCTCCATTGGCTGGTCTTGAGTTGAGGGCGCACGAGCACTCCCTTGGGGAGCCGCTACCCTGTGGCTGGGCGATAACTGCAGCCTCTTCCGGGTGGGATGTGCGGCCCTGTCCGCCTGTTGGGCATGGGGACCTTCCATGCTCGTCCCTCTTGGTGGGCTTAGCGGGGTTGCCCTTCTCACCTTGCGCCCCCCTTTGTTGATCGCTGGGGCACAGGCCGGTGCTCCGTGGCCACCCTGAGTGCAGGCCTTCACATCTGCCCCCCCTGCCATGGGGGAGGCAGGGTACACTTGCGTTCCAGGGTTCTTCGCCCACCTCTCCTTGTTTTGGGGCTGGGACCCTCTTGGCCGCCTTGATGGATGCTGGTGGGCTAGATGACTGCTGTGTGGCAGGGTAATCGAGCTGCTGCCTCCCACTGTCATGCAGCGTGTTATGTTTTTTTTTTCTTTTACACTGCCGCGGGCCCGGGTTGTTTGGGGCACGGCCCTTTTGGTTGTCCTGCCGGGCGTCAACAGCTTCCTTATTGCGGGCCCGATGGGGGGGGCAGCAACGTTGCAGTGGGCGGGGGAGGGACAGCTCCCCTCTTCTTTTTTCTTTTTTTTTTTTTGTCGCGGCAGGCCCATGTTCTTGAGGGGCGCTGCCATGGCCTTTTCTTCCATCTCGCTTTTTTTTTGCAGCAGCCCCACCCGTGGGTGGGGGAGGGGCAGGCAGCACACTACCTCGTTGCGGCTGCAGCCGTTTAGGCCGCGTTGTCGTGGGGGCGTGAACTCCATCTCCCCCCCACCCGTTGCTGCGGCCGAGGCCGCCTCCTTGTGTTGCGGCTGAGGCCGCAGAGCAGTCTCCCTCAGATGGGAGAGGGGGGGACAGCCGCTCACGCGGCCGACGCCGCAGATCATCCTCCACACGGGGGCCGCAGCTCCTCCTTCGTGGGGCAGCCGCGGACTTGTTGCCTCGCCTGTGGGGCAGGGCAGGCTGCTCGTGCGGGCCCGGTTGCATTTGGGCCTGCCTCACTCTTTACCTTCGGGGCGCGCGGGGCCCCTCACATTGTGGCACAGCCGCCGCGGGGGACAGGGCACGCAGCTCACCATCCTCTTCTCATTTGCAGGCCCAGTTTGAGTCGGGCCTGCCACACCTCTACTTCTTCTGGGCATGCAGGCCCATTGCTCGTCGCCATTGGTGCGGTGATCACGATGCGGACTCATGGGTGGGGGTCACCCCACCCACTCCGAGTCACCGGAGCGCCACACGTGGCCGTGGGCACCTGGCGCACAGCGGCCCCAGCTCTGGGGGCACCCAGGCTGGGGTTGCCACCCTAGCCATGCTCACATGGCAGGGGAGACACACAGGGACGGCATTGCCCGGCAGGGGCACCGTCCTCGAACTGGGCCCCGTCCTTGGGCCCAGCTAACACTGTGCGGCACCAGCATGGTGCTGGCAAAGAACGACACCGGAGCCTCAAGATGGAGTGACTGACGAGCCGGAAGCGGCTCGCTTCTTTTATTATGTTGGTCACGTGGCTACTTCCACGTGACCCATTACAACATCTTGGGAGCTACCATGCTCCCAGGAGGGGTCACCATGCAACAATACTCATTTGTACACCTCACAGTGGATATTGAACATAAAACGCCAAGGGACGGTTTGGAATGTTTTACTAATGTCTTGCCACTTTAGTTTGTTTTCAAACTAATATGTTTTTTATTTGGAATTCTAAACTCCTATCGATGATGACAACGGTCAGGTGGGCAGTGCAGCAACTATGCGTACAATAGGCTATCACGCAGTGCAGCCACCTGAGGTATCACAGGAAGGTCACGCGACTGACATGCCATATCATTATACGAGCGAGCTTAAAATGGCGACTCACTTGTGATATGTTCAGCCGAACCGCTACCGGCGGCCTATCACAGCGAAGACCCCGTGAAACTAGCCCTACTGTGACAAGTCCACACAGACCATGAAGAATCCTAACAACCCGAGAAGATGAAGTAATGAGGCTTAAGCCTCAGTATCCAAAAATCACAGCTGATGGAAAAAGTCTATCAGCAAGAAGAAGACAGACAGAGGTATGTTCAGCACAGCAGCGGCGGGACCAGTAGCTTGATTATAATAAACACTGCCGCCAGTGGATTCATTAAACCATGGCTAGCTGTTTTCAAACATTTGCTCCCACCGTGCCCCAGAGGACCGTCAGGCACATCAATTCGAGAAAGTGTCATTGAGCGCCAGCTGTTGTGCAGGATTCCATACTCCCAGGACTTGTAACTAACAACGCCGTTTAAACAGTGTTCATTATCAATAAAAAACAATTTTGAGAGGGATGTCCCTTCTTACTCCTCTAGAGGGCGCCATTGCACTGAAGCTTTCAGCATTCTACAGTAAATTAAGAAAGGGAAAACGATTCTGACAATGCACCTGGTTTTCTTAGAACCGATCTTGAAACAGATGTTGAGGCTTTTTATGGCATTGAAACCTGGCAGGGCATCCATATGGAATAATGCAGGAACTTCTATCTCAATTTCCTCCATTTTAAATCAGTAAAATATAATAGTATGTCTCGAAAGTTGTGACTATTGAACGCTGTGTCGGCGCTAAGCAGCGCCCTGCACCTCACTACTCGGAAGGGGGCCCCGTATCTCCACAGGAAAGTTAAAGAGCTTTTCTTAAGTGGATGTTCAGCATTTCAGTTTCAGTGCTGGGGCTGCATTTTCTTTGTTTTTCAGTGCAGACAAGAAACGTTTCACAGGACAATGGTCACACCACGCACCTCTGGATTCCTTTCTCTAAGAATTTCACCAGAATCAAGAGAGAAGGAAGCAGGGGGTGTGGGCACATGGATGGATGCAACTAAGAATTCACACCGTTTAGCTTCTACGTTTACAGGCAAGAGGCAGGGGCGGCGTCAGGGCCTTTAAACGTTTTCAAATGGTAGGGGCCTCAAACATCAGGGGGCCCCAGCAGCGGCCCCCACATTGCCAGTCAGCATTCTAATTACACAGCAATATATTCCTTTATGGGGCTTAGAGTGTACGCTTTGCAGCGCTCGCATTACAAGCTGCGTTTGCTGGAGCCCGTCCGGCAGTCACTTCCATTGGGCAAAATAGACGTTTTATCACATCATTGTCTTTCAACACAAGTCAGACATTTATGTATTTATTTTAAATATTTATATATTTATTTTTTCATTTATAAAGCACACTAAACCCAGGGGCATCAAGGTGCTGTTACAACCAGTTACACATATGAAAAGCTTTCAGTGGAGGCAGACCAAAACGGCTATCAGAGCACCCCAACATGGAAGTTATGTGAATAGCCACGTTTTTAGTGATCTTCTTATCACCCAGTAGGATTGTTCCGCTGACGGGAGGGAGTTCCACTGTTTAGCTGCGTTAGATAAAAATTGATGCAGTCTTATGTGAGCGTACACAACCCTTGTCCTCTTGGTATTAGGTAACCCACCTATTGGTATAGGTCAGTACTTCACAAGTTGGTAGTGTGACTGAGCAGCCAGGCCAATTTCAAGAGGGGGAAAATGTGAGCTGTAGAGCTGTACAAATGAAATCCGTAAATACAAGTAGCAAAGTAACACTTATGTTTATTGATTATGTTTATTGAGTTTATATAGCGCTTTACGCCAAGAATAACAACAGGTACAGTAATGAATGAAGCATAATAAACAAACATGAAACAAACCAGTGATGCAGTATTTAGAACTATTTACACAGAGGAGGGGGGAGAGGGAGGGGAAGGGGGGAGGACCCTGGGTGACCTCCAACGCACTAAAGTGGTAACAGTATCCAAATTGGGGTCATCTGAGGGTGGGAGGAGAGGGTGGGCAAGGGAAGGGGGGCAGGCGTGTGAGGGGGAGAGAGGTAGGGAAGGAGAGTTAGGGGGGAGTGGAGAAGAAGCGCTTTGAGGGAGGAGTGGAAAGACTGGTAGGTAGGGGTGGAGCGGATAGAGAGAGGTAGGGAGTTCCAGTGGAGGGGGGCCAGGAGTTGGAAGGAGCGGAATCGCGAGGAGGCACAAGGGGCTGGGGGTACAGCGAGAAGGTGGAGATCAGCTGAGTGGAGAGAGCAGGAGGGAGAGTAAAATGAGAGGAGGGAGGCAAGGTAGGGGGGCGAGGTCATGGAGAGATTTGTAGACAAGGCAGAGGAATTGGAATATCAATTGTGAGAGGAAGGGGAGCCAGCCGAGTTGAGAGAGTGAGGTAGAGATAGAGTCTCGAGGGCCAAGAAGACATAGAGTGCAGATAGAGGAGTGGTAGATGGATTTTAGGGGAGTCAGGTGAGAGACAGGGAGTCCAAAGAGAAGAGATGAGCAGTAGAAGAGTCGGGAGAAAATAATGGAGGAGATTAGGAGTTTAGAAGCGTGAAAGGTGAGGGAGGAGCGGATCTTACGGATGTTGAAGAGGTGGTGCCGACAAGCACAAGAGGTTAGGGAGATGTGGTTAGAGAAGGAGGGAGAGGAGTCAATATGGAGGCCAAGGTTACAAGCGTGGATTGAGATGGGGAGATTGGAAGGGGGGAAGTGGGTGAAGGGGGGATGGGGAGGGAAGAGAGTGTTTGGAGGGAAGAAAAGCACTTCAGTCTTGTCAGTGTTGAGGGAAAGAAAATGGGATGACATCCAATTTTTTATGGCCGTAAGGCAGGAAGAGAGGGTGTGGTGGAGGTCAGAGGTGAAGGAAGAGAAGGAGAGAAAGAGTTGGGTATCGTCCGCATAGAAGTGGTGGGAGATGCCGAAAGAAGAGATGACAGGGGCGAGAAGGGAGGTATAGAGAGAGAAAAGGAAAGGTCCAAGAACGGATCCCTCGGGAAAGCCATAGTTCAGGGGGAAGTTGGAGGAGGTGCGGCCTCCCCAGCAGACAGTGAAGGATCAGTTAGAGAGGTAAGAGGAGAGCCGGGAGAGGACAGAGCCTTTGAAGCCAAAGGAGGACAGAGTGCTAAGAAGTAAGGGGTGATCTACGGTGTCAAAGGCTGCAGAGAGGTCAAGGAGGATGAGAATTAAGGATTGCTTAGTGTAGCGAGCGGTGAGTAGAGAATTAAGTACATAGGTGAGAGCAGTCTCAGTGGAGTGTTTAGGGCGGAAACCAGATTGAGTGGTGGGGAGGAGGGAGTGAGAGGAGACAAAAGCTGAGACTTGAGAGTAGGCTAGGCGCTCAAGGAGCTTAGAGATGAAGGGGAGAAGGGAGATTGGTCTGAAGTTGGAGACGAGAGAGGGCTAGCAGATGGTTTCTTCAGGATAGGGCTGATGGTAGCCTGTTTGAAGGCAGATGGGAAGGTAGCAGAGGAGAGACAGATGTTAAAGAAGGTAGTTAGGTAGGGGATGAGGAGAGGGTAGACTTTGGGGATGAGAGAGGTGGGGATAGGATCAGAGGGGGCAGCAGTAGGGTGGGTTTTGGACAGGAGACGGGAGACACAGTCAGGGGAAACAGGAGAGAAGGTGGACATGTTAGCAGGGGTCGAAGAGGAGGAGGGGGAAGGAGGGAAGAAGGACGGAGAGGAGAGGATGTTTTGCCGGAGAGAGAGAATTCTGGAGGAGAAGAAGTTGGCGAAGTCAGAGGGAGAGAGGGGAGAATTCGTGGAAGGTCTGTTGTAGGAGGGGAAAGAAGGTGAGAGAGGGTCCGGAAGATACGGCGGGGGTGAGAAGCATGTGAGTGGAGGAGGTTGCATAAGTAGGGGCACTTAGCAGATGTGAGGCAAGAATCATAGAGAGAGTGATAAGAGAAGTAAGAGGATTGGTTTGTCGAGGAAGGGGTTTTGAGCCAGCGTTGTTCGAGGCGATGGAGGAAGCGACGCATGGATAGAAGGTGAGAGGAGAGGCAGGGCTGGGAGGGTTTGTGAGATGGTGAGAAGAAAGTAAGAGGGTAGAGTTGAATCTTAGGGTAGGATAGAGTTAGAGTTAACTTAGAGTTGTTAACTTAGAGTTGAACACCCTGAGGTGACTTCAATCACAAGGACAATAATGGCGTTTATATATCACACTAGTAATACTAGATTCTGAGGTTGCAGAAAGGAAAGGTTAGGGAAGGAAAAAGGTTAGACAGTTTCTCAGTATATCTGAGGGCAACTAAATCATCCAATGAAATATAGCTAAGCCTTTCCCAGCAGTAACAGTATACAACAACTACCACATATGAGGGACAAACAGTATCAAAGTCAATGGACTAGAAGAGTCTTCCGGGAGCCAGGACAGCCAAAGTCAATTGGGACACAGTCTATGGATCTGAGGCACTTCTTAGATCAAAGTCTTGCACAAAGTTAGAGAGTTTGTAGAAGAATCACTTGTAGGGTCACAAGCTGTTAAACCTGTGAGAAGAGAGTGGAAATCAACTCGAAAAGGTAAGCCAATGTAAATCCCAACTGACAAAAGCACAGCTAACAGGCAATAAGGTAAGTACCCCAAGTCTACATTGTACCTCTGGTTTGAAGAAGAGTGGTCCAGCTGGATTCTGTCTTGCTACAGCGGTGCAGACCCTTGTTCCTGGGCCTCAGTCATGGGGACAAGAGGGAGGACATCTGGAGGCTCCTTCAGCGGTACGTGCGAGGTCGTTGGCAGCTACGGGATCTTTTCGGTCCAAACAGCACTTTGCGGTTTCAACTCTTAGCAAACAGCACTGTTGCCTATCTTGGCTACCGATTGGACTCTCTTTGCTCCCTCGGTCCTGCACTCTGGTGAGGGGACTCTGGATCTGGAGGTCCTGCTTCTGGATGGTCCTTATGAGTCTCCTGGAGCTTCTAGCCAGATTCGTTCCATGGCAGACTTTGCACTCGACTATGGACTATCGACCCCTGGCATTGGGCTTCCAAAGTGATGGAGAGGCACAGCAAGTTGGGGATGGTGGTCCAGTGGAGTTTGTCTCAGGGTTTGTTGGTCCCACTAACCTAAAGGGAGATGTTCCATCCATACGGAGCTTCTCTGTTTCGGTGAAAAAGGAGTTCAGCACAGCAGCAGGGCGTCACTAGGCCATTCAAAGGTCCAGGAGGTTGCAGCAAGCTAAGGGTACGGTTTATTCATCGGGTGTTTCTCCCAGTGGTCGACTCTGCCTGTAGTACCAAAGCCTTCGCCTTTTAAGCAGGTTTCTCACATTCATGCACAGCCTAGGCGTTCAAACACACAGCACATAGTCAATCATGACTCGTTGCATTCGGGCATTCTCTAGAGACAAAGGACGAGGGAGTTTCAGGACCCTCCCTCACATCCTGTCCTTACAGGCACACTGGAGCCAGGGGTGGGCCTCAGGGTTGAAGCCGCCGAAGGCAAGACAAAGGACTCTAATCTGTCTCAACGCACAAAGTAAAACCCAAGACAGACCCTACAAACAGAAAATGGCGAAAGAAGAAGACAGGGGCCATTTTGACAAAATGGTCACCCATGGGTGCTGTACTGCAGCTGAGCATTCAGCCTGCGGTAGGAAAGCACAATGGCAGGAAACATTAAACCATTGCCACCAGCCTTTTAAAGTAGTGAGGGTAACATAAAAATGTTACATGAGTATGTAGGATAAGGGGGTACCAGGTAACCCCCATCACTCCACATAAAATAGTGTGTGCTGGACCTACTAAGAGAAAAGGTAAGTAAAGTCAATGTCACTTTACTATTCTTGGGAACTGTAGTTCACACAAGAAAAGGTATTTAAACCTTATGAGACATCTAAAACGATTTCTTTGTAACACTACACTGAAGGTGCTGTGTGTCACCATACAAAAGCAGATGCCTATGGTTTTTGTCAGACTCCAAAAACAGTAAAATCACCAAATCCAAATAAGGTAAAAACACATGAGAGAGTGAGCAAAAAGGTCTCACTCACTCCAGGGTTAAAATGAAAAAGTCCTAAGTCCAGCAAAAGATCTGGGGGTCTCTAAGGTGGGAGGAATTTAGCACTAAAATGAAAATTCTTCCTAACAAGCTGCAAAGGTTGGGAAGCTGGCACCACTTGCTCTGGTGCATTTGAATTTGGGTTGCTGTAGTTTGTTACAGTGGGCTGTTCTACGGGGTCTACTCGATTGATCGTTGGTGATTTTCTGTGCCAGGTATATTGGGGCCGAGTTGGACAGGCATCTGTGGGTGATGGAGAGTGTTTGAAAGATAATGCGTTCTTTGATAGGTAGCCAGTGGATATTCTTCCTGGCTTCGGAGATATATTCACATCTAGGGATATTCAGGGTGGCTCTAACTGCATTGTTTTGGATCTCCTGTAATTTTGCAATGCTCTGGCCCAAGGTGCCAGCAAATAGGACGTTCAATAGTCCAACCTGGATCCTTTGATTGCACAAGCAATTGTGAGACAGCTGTCTTGGGAGACGAAGGGTCTGACGGCATTTATCAATTTTGTGGTGTGTGCCAAAGAAGAGGCACTTGTCTTGTGAGGGATAGTGTTGAATCAAGTTGCACACTCAGGATTTTCACTGAAGAAGAGACTGGGATCTGTATGCCATCAATGCAAAAGGAAGTGTATTGGGCGTCGAGATTCTTGATGGTGGCTGATGGACCAACCAGAAGGAACTCTATCTTACCGTCTTTAAGGCATAGGTGATGGGTGGCCATCCAGGCCAAGATTGAGGCATACACCCTGTTTAGTGCGCGGGTGTCTTCAATGTAGTTGCCAGTTGGGGTAGGAGGTTTTGTATGTTGTCAGTGTAATTTTTGTAGGGTATGTCAGTGGAGTCCAGTAGATCGAAGAGGGCTCTGGTGAATATGTTGTAAAGTGTTTGAGTCACTCAGGAACTTTGGGGTTCTCCACAGGGTATGGGAGCCAGTGGGGCACTGTGATCTCAGCAAAGACCTTCATGGATCTTCTCTCAAGGAAGGAAACCCCAGGCGGTGGCTTCTGGTGAGAAACAAGCTGCAGTGGTCAGGTTTTGGCAGAGGATCTGGTGATCAACGAGGTCAAACGCAGATCAGAGGTCCAGGAGAAGGATGAGGGCTGCGTTGCCCTGATCACTAATCTCATTCAGTTGGTTTTTGATGTTGAGCAGGACAGTTTCCCTGCCATGGCCCGGTCAGAAGCCAAATTGACACATCGCTAGTATATGATGAGTTTCTAGGAATTGTTGGATCTTTATATATGCGGCTCTATCCAGAATTTCTAAGAGAAATGGGACTGTGGTGATGGGCCAGTAATTGGCGGGGACAGCCGGGTCAAGTGAGGGTTTTTTTGAACAAGGGGAGTACCCAAGCCTCTTTGAGTTTAGTTGGCACTAGGCCAGCAGAGAAAGAAGCATTCATGAATTTGGTGATGAATGGGATCAGTTAGTCTGCACAGTCCTTAATGATGGTTGGAGGGCAGATGTTGCCATTGTACCTAGAGTGTTTCAGGCTAGTGAAATTGCTTACAAAGAAGGATTTTATAGCCTGATTCATAGTTATTCAGTGGGTATTCAGTTTTTCAGCACCCTCGTGGCCCAACGTCTCATGATAATTGGCGGCTGTTACCCTTATCTTTATCTCCATTATAATGTATGCCCCCAGTGGGTGCTTCAAACTGCTTTCTGCTCTAAGCAAAGGGGGTGGGGAGAGCAACCATCATGTTGAAATGGGCCCCCAAAAATATCTACCTTTTTTGGCTAGTGACAGATATCTCCAAAACGTGCTGAACAATTGCAGTCTCGTTTGCTCTTCTGTGAGCTCTTCAGTTAGTAGGAGTGAATGTGGCGAGCTTTGAAGCTCGTGGTATTGCTGATATACTACAACCACAATGATATACACTCACTGTGTACTTGTATCTTAATGAAGTGCGTACTGCTAACACACAGTCTAACTAATAATTACAACTGTCACTCTCTGCCCTCACCAACAGCTTGTGTCCGACCCACCAGCCGAGAGATCCTGTACATCCAAGCAGAAACAAGCATTTTACCTTCTTCCTGTCCTAAATAGGTTCACTCTCTCTGGGTCAGGGGTCTGCAACTTTTGGTACGCCATATGTTTTTGATGACAACTCCCATCAAGTGTGGCCAGCATAGTCAATGGTAAAGGATCATGGGAGTCGTAGTCTAAAACATCTGGAAAGCCACAGGTTGTAGAGCAGACACTAGGCTATCTACTCTATCTAGTAACTGGTTCCACTCGCCTCCCCTACCCCCTTTTTCCCTTTTCACCTGAAACGACCAAGATCTGGTTACCCCAAGCATGGGCACAGTATGTTCTCTGGGCAAGCTTTGGCCCATGAGATTCTTCTGGTGGTAAATAGCACAATATAAATTACAATTGGCTTTATTGTGTTCATGGTTTTGAAAAAGCACAACCTTAAACAAAAACATACATTTATCAATCATTCATACAACCACAATCCCTGGAATAAAACAGCATATGAAATGCAAAACATGCCAAAATGCATTAAAACGAAGATAAACCACATCAATACATTCTAAATCAATTCATGAAACCCCATTTCTAGCATTAACAGTCCACCACATGTAATCTAGCTAGAAACCGCAATGCTGCAAACGTCAGAGAATTGGGGTTTCCACTAATCAGTTTTTACCATAAATTGTCAAGGCAGATAAAAGTGAAGTCATGGGCAATTTGCCCAAAGTGCGCAGTGTGCACATTTACCAAGACGAAACAATTCAGAATGGAATTAGATAAAATGTCTTTATTTTTGCGGCAATATCTGCATTTGTCACCTCCCTGTTTTTTTACCCTTCCGTGTACAGGTGATTTCTTTACTCAAAAGGAGATTAGATCGAATTCTCATACATGCTGACCTTGGCTGGGCACTGGGGAACTGGATTAAACACAGAGGCCACGCTCTGAGTTTCTGATGCTCGGGCTTTAGTTGGTGGAGCCTGTGGCTTTTGGTCCTAGTATTTGCATTACATCAGTCCCATTGCCAGAGTGTTTCTTTCCACATGCCAGAGTTTTGAGTCAGAAGATCTAATGATCCTCAAATAAGATCCAAGGATCCCCCACATTTATAAACATATTGAAGCAGACCCACATTATCCGGCTTCCTATAGCGATGGTGAAACAATGTATTTAGAGGGAGGGGGTCAATGAATTATCTGCACAATAACAACCTCTTCCACAGAACCCACACACGACTTTTGCCTGGTAGAATTTGCTAACTGTTAATAAGGAGAATGGACCATATTTATTGTTGACTCTGGTCACCTGAGTGGATAACAAGATGGCCTTTTTTAAAAACTATGTTCAGCACCCATTCTCCCTTAGGGCTTGCTGAAATTTAGAACTCCAGGCAGCTCAATCCAGTGACAACATCAAGCTTCCAGGCACAGCAAAGAGATGTTTTACTAGAAAAGAAAGGCAACATGTTAGACTTTGCAGTGTTCATTATTAAATCATTCACCTGGGCATCGGCGTGGAAGGCCTTCATTCATCTCTGAAGGCCCACTTGGGTAATCATAGCATCAGCATAGGAAAGCCAGCATAATGTAATGCCATCTATAGTGGCTGCTTTTTCCATGGTTTCACCCATATCGGAGGCATATATATTAGATAGTCAGGGGGCAAGAATTCACCCCTGCCTTAATGCTCTACGGGCATATCATGTCTTCTAAAAGCTGGCCCTGGAGATAAAGCCTGCCCTTTAGCATACTGTCACCATGGAGATGCAGGGGTATGTTTAAAAGCCCCAAGGCCAACCCCCAGCTTTTTAGTTTCTACCACAATAGTTGACTATTTACCATTGTATTGTATAAGCAATTATAGAGCGCAACAGGACCTGGTTGCATCAAGGCGCTAGCATGTCAAATGCTAGATATAGTCAATGCAGTACATGCACACTGACAGAGCATTTTTCTGCCAGGGTGCATTTTGCTCACTGTCTAACACACACCCATTTAAAGAAGTGGCAACCCCAGGGCAGAATCCTGTTTCACATATTTTAAATGACAATTACACATTATATATGGTCAGTAAAAGGACGACAGCATCCTATAATATGCATTACAAAAATGCATTCCACATTTGAATGTACACTGCATACAGCCATTCCCACCCCTGAGCTACTTCTTCAAAGATTCAGTGCACAGTGAATATAAACTGGCCCCAGTGCATTGCCAGTAGCTTCTCCAGGCTTGGTATTTAGCATAGCAGTCTCTGCATTCTGCTATGTGTAATGTGTAATGGCAATGTTTATCCTCGGAAAACTCTGAACTGCAAGGGGCAGAACGCAAAGAAAATGGGACTGCATGAAGTACTCTGGCCTGACATGCCACCTTGAAATACCTGCAAGAAGCTGCCAGGGCTTCTCCAATGCTCAACACGGTTCAGACACACGAGGCCAACTACGCCGCTCGACCCGGGACCAACACAGGCCCAGAAAACTCCAGAAACGGGCTTGCCCTCCTCCCCCCCACTACCCAGATACCCACCTTGCCGGAAGCCTGTAGACCATTCCTCACGACAATCAAGGAGACAGTTAATGTTCATTTGTTGTTAGAAATGTTACTGTTTAATGTGATACAGCATAATTTAGGAAAAATCTGTTATTCTGGCAATTGAAGAAACACCCACCATTGGTGTCGCTCTTTAATCATATCTAAATGCCAATAAACACATTTTAAAATAAATAAACACGGTTCAGACATGTGCTTGCGTAGAACTGTAGACGTGTCGCATCTGGCAGTTAATGTTCATTTGTTGTTAGAAATGTTACTGTTTAATGTGATACAGCATAATTTAGGAAAAATCTGTTATTCTGGCAATTGAAGAAACACCCACCATTGGTGTCGCTCTTTAATCATATCTAAATGCCAATAAACACATTTTAAAATAAATAAACACGGTTCAGACATGTGCTTGCGTAGAACTGTAGACGTGTCGCATCTGGCTGGCATCTCATAAACTACGACAGCCAACAGGGAGCTGTCTATGATGTTATTCGTAAGCCTGAGGTGAAATGCCCCCCCACCCCCGCGCTGTTGATAGTTGTCCATTTACATTTTTGTGAATGCCCCTGGCTTCCGTTTCCACCCCCTGAACAGTCGCTATAGTTCGGTATTGGAGGGGGTGGTTAGGGGGGTGTGGGGGAAGCATGAGCATCATGGATTGAAACCTTCTCATGTCCTCCTCAGCCCTCCCTGAATGAAAAGGAGGACCTGGCCTCAGGCTACCCTGTGTCACCTGCCTCGTGTTTACACCCCTATCCAAACATCAAAAAATACCCGGTATCCTGCCAACCTCCACCCACTCTCCTCCAAATAAAAGCGATACCGGGCATTGATCCATGCTCTGCTTTCTCTCCCTTGCGTTTACCACAAACCAATACAATACCCAGGTGTCCAGCCACCCTCCCCATCACTATCAGTTTCTCCAACCTCTACCTGCCAGAGCGACTCCCCAACACCATGGGAGCTGCAGGCCTGTCATTGTACAGCTCCCCTGCTCCTGCATGGCCAAGCACCAGTGCTGAATCTGCATGAGGCCTGTGACAGTGTAGGATGCATAACAGTGTTTGTATTATGGAACCGTGGCTGCTGCACTGCAAATCATAAGAGCAGGTGCATGACAGCAGGGGAGCCGCAGATACTGCTCGGAAAATACCTTATAGCTGGTGCATGATAGCAGGGGAGTCGCAGCTGCTGCTCTGCAAATACTAAGAGCTGGTGCATGATAGCAGGGGAACCACGGATACTGCTGCTCTGCAAATACTAAGATCTAGTGCATGACAGCAGGGGAGCCCCGGATGCTTCACTGAAAATATCCTATAGCTGGTGCATGACAGCAGGGGATCTGCAGCTGCTGCTCTACAAATCCTAAGAGCTGGTGCATGATAGTAGGGGAGCCACGGCTGCTGCTGCTCTGCAAATACTAAGAGCTGGTGCATGACAGCAGGGGAGCCCCGGATGCTTCACTGAAAATATCTTATAGCTGGTGCATGACAGCAGGGGATCTGCAGCTGCTGCTCTACAAATCCTAAGAGCTGGTGCATGATAGTAGGGGAGCCACGGCTGCTGCTGCTCTGCAAATACTAAGATGTAGTGCATGACAGCAGGGGAGCCCCGGATGCTTCACTGAAAATATCTTATAGCTGGTGCATGACAGCAGGGGATCTGCAGCTGCTGCTCTACAAATCCTAAGAGCTGGTGCATGATAGTAGGGGAGCCACGGCTGCTGCTGCTCTGCAAATACTAAGAGCTGGTGCATGGCAGCAGGGGAGCCGCGGATGCTGCTCTGAAAATACCTTATAGCTGGTGCATGATAGCAGGGGATCTGCAGCTGCTGCTCTGCAAATACTAAGAGCTGGTGCATGACAGCAGGGGAGCCCCGGATGCTTCACTGAAAATATCTTATAGCTGATGCATGACAGCAGGGGATCTGCAGCTGCTGCTCTGCAAATCCTAAGAGCTGGTGCATGATAGTAGGGGAGCCACGGCTGCTGCTGCTCTGCAAATACTAAGAGCTGGTGCATGACAGCAGGGGAGCTCCGGATGCTGCTCTGAAAATTCCTTATAGCTGGTGCATGACAGCAGGGAATCTGCAGCTGCTGCTCTGCAAATCCCCTAGAGCTGGTGCATGACAGCAGGGGAGCCACGGCTGCTGCTGCTTTGCAAATCCTAAGAGCTGGTGCATGACAGCAGGGGAGCCGTGGATGCTGCTGCTCGGCAAATCCTAAGAGCTGGTGCATGACAGCAGGGGAGCCGCGGATGCTGCTCTGTAAATGCCAAGAGCTGGTGCATGACAGCAGGGGAGCCGCGGATGCTGCTGCTCTGCAAATCCTAAGAGCTGGTGCATGACAGCAGGGGAGCTGCGGATGCTGCTCTGCAAATGCCAAGAGCTGGTGCATGACAGCAGGGGAGCCACGGATGCTGCTCTCTAAACCATATGAGAGAGTGCATGACAGCAGGGGATCCGCGGATGCTGCTCTCTAAACCATATGAGAGAGTGCATGACGGCAGGGGAGCTGCTGCTCTGTAAAATGTTCAGGTTTATGCCTCCTCCACTATACGGGTGGGGCAGGGGGTGGGGCAGTACTGTGAAAATGAGAGCTGCCTGGTCACTGTGTGTTCTTTGCTTCCGTCCGTTTTATTTGGCTTGTGGGGGTGGGCATAACAAACTATTGTATTCCCCTGTTGTGACATCATGGACATTCTCTGCACATAGACCATAGTACAACACTATTTGAGAATGGCGTTCTATGGACGCCTCAACCATGCTCTAGTGTAATTTAGTCAGTAGGCTGTCAGAAACCAATACCTCAGGTGAGAAGAGTTGTTTAATATAATCCCCTGGGTCAAACAGGGTCTCAGTGTCAGTACTACTCAGATCATGAGGGTCCCAGAATTAGAATTCTTTAGAGTGGGAGGGTGTAAGGGCCTCCACACAGCTAGGAGGGGCATTTTGACAGGGCCCATTTGACTAGGTGGATCCATGTTTCCCAGCCCTTGACTAGGAAAGTATGAACGCCCTCAGGCTAGAAGGATATCAGTGACTGCACTCCTAATATACAGGGGACGTCTGGGCTAGTACTCCACATATCGATGGTCTCGGAATAAAAGCCTATCAGAATAGGAGGGTATCAGTGCCACTTAGGATAGAAATGCCTTCGAGTTTGATATCGCAGTTAGCCTAAAACAGAAATGTGTTGTCACCGCCTCTCAGATTGCGCAGGTCCAAAAGTCAGATCCTCCTTAGGCTAAGAGGTTGCCATCACCAGAGTCTCTCATGGTGAGAGGAGTCAGAGTCAAAGATTCTAAGGCTAGGAGGGTATCACAGTCAAAGCCCCTCAGAATTGGAGAGTGGGATGATCCTGCCTCAAGTGAAGATGGTATCAGTGTCAGAACCACCCAGACTAACATGGCTTCAGAGTCAGCAATGTACAGACTAGTTGGGTACCCAGTTCCTAACACTTCAGACTGGTAGTGTATCAGGGTCCAAGCCCTCCAGATTTGGAGGGTCTCAGAGTCCTGAATCGTCATACTAGCAGCATCCTGGGGGCACGGCCCTTCAGATCAGAAAGAACGTTTGGTTCCTAAATCTTCACACCAGTTGCGCCTCAGGGTCAGAGCCCCTCAGGGTGGGGTTGTACCAGAATCCTAACCATTCAAACATGTAGTGTCTTGGGAGAAGGACACTTCAGACTAGGAGGTCCTTGGGTCCTAGACCTTCAGGCTAGTAGCACCTCAGGGTCAGATTTCTTCAGACTTGGAGTGCCCCTGAGTCCTAACCATTCAAACTAGTAGCACCTCCGGGTCAGAGCCCTTCACAGTGTGTGTGCCCCTGAACCCAAACCCTCCAGACTAGTAGCCCCTCAGTGTCAGAGCCCTTCAGACTTGGAGTGCCCCTGAGTCCTAACCATTCAAACTAGTAGCACCTCAGGCTCAGAGCCCTTCACAGTGAGTGCGCCCCTGAGGCCAAACCCTCCAGACCAGTAGCGCCTCAGGGTCAGAGCCCTTCAGACTGGGAGTGCCGCTGAGCCCTAACCCTTCAGACTAGTAGCCTCTCAGAGTAAAACCCCTTCAGACTAGGAAGACCTTAGAGTTAGAGAGTTTTTAACTAGGACGTTCTCAGAATCAGCACCCTCTACAACTAGGAGGTGTCAGAGTCAGTAGGGTCTCAGGGTCTCCCAGACTAGGGAATGCCCGAGTCCCTCAGACTAGAAGTGTGTCCAATACGCCCCAAACGTGTGCTCATAACAAAACAAAAGAAAAATCTCGAAAGGCCGCGGGGGCAGATGTCAAGACAGCACATCTAGGAGCACGTTCTCATACTCGCCTTCATCTGGGAGACTGCTGCTCATGCAAGTCTGACAATATATGCAGCCAGGTGTGGGAAAGACAACAGATACGGCTTCCCAATCATAATAAAACCATAATTTATTGGTTATGGAGTCCGATATGTGCATCTCTGCATAGATATGTCCGGAAGCACATATATTGGTTTCACATTGCCGCTGTGCAGTGGAAAGCATTTAACGACTCCACCTAAATGCATGTTTGCAGTGTCCCAGGGGTTGGTTAGAGATTATGTTCATGGGCCCCAGGGAAGAGTACACTGAGGCATAATGTGAGAAGTAACTCTAGACAATTGCCATTTCATTAAAATGCACAATGGGCGCATTAAATAAATAAATACATTCATTGAAATGAAGTAAAGTGGTACCGTCCTGGTAGAGCAAAGTAGAGTGGTTTTCTTTTGTAATAACTGAATGCACTCTCTGTGGAAGGAGCCTAGGTATGGAATTAGTGTACATTCAAGTCGTAAACACTTTGGAGCTCATGTTTGTCCATGCATAAACATTTTCCTTCACATTCGTTTGTATGGTGGAGGTGAGGTACAGTACTTAGTTTACATTTCTGACCACCCCCACCCCTTCCCTTTTGACGTATAAATACTCCAGCATTTATGCCAGCATGACATTTTCATGCCGGAGTAAATTATGTGGATTTCTTTGGGATCCAGCAGCTTTTTTCTTCAGCAAAAAGCAGGCAGATTCCATAGGAATCCATTGCAAACGCTGCCTGATATGCGTAATGACAGGTGGCATGTACCCAATTTTACAATGCTGAGCAAAAACGGGAAACATACAGGTGAGTTTGTTTGCAGTTTACACCTCCTTTTTGTACTCTGCACTGTAAATGATAACATTTGAGTGGTGAGGTGCATGTTTTCACATAAGTGCGGTGTATGCTGCTGGTGGGATGGCTGAGTAATTTCCTGCAATTCTGTTACCTGGACTCCAGATATCGGATACCAAAATCCTTAGCAGTACCTGCGGGGTCTGATTGGCCCTTTGAGCCACCCAGGAGCTATTTTAAACAACAAGGACGCTAAAGCGTTGTGTGTGTTGCTGGTGGAACGCCTAATTTCCTGAAATTTTGTTACCTGGACTTCAGTTACCAAAATCCCTGGCGGTGCCGGCGGGTCTGATTGGCCCTTTGAGGAGCTACTTTAAACAAGGACGCTGAAGCATTGTATCTGTTGCTGGTTGAATGACTGACTCATTTCCTGCAGTTCTGTTACCTGAGCACTAGTTACCAATATCCTTGGTGGGGCCTGGGAGGACTGATTGTCCCTTTGAGCTGCTCAGGAGCTACTTTAAACAACAAGGACGCTGAAGCGTTGCACCAGCGGTACAACAACTACGCACTCAAAGTGCAATGCTGTCACACTGTCATCCAGCCGTGTGGCAGTGCTAGGCTATTCGGCATGCGACTCATCTACTGATATGGAACCTGCAATGAGTGATGGACTTGAGCAAATGGTAAGTACAGGTATTATGAAGGCATCATGAAGTAGACACAGAAAACTGAACTGAAGTTTGGGCTAAAAACCTTTATTAAACAGAAAAGAAAGGGGTGTAAAAAGACCCAATGTGCTCTATGCTAAGGTGGGCTTTCCCTACCTAAATGAAACTAAGGATAGTCTATGTAAGAAAGTCCAAAGTAAATGTCTGTGTCCAAAAGCAATGCTTGCCATCACATCTATTTGTATAAAATGTATAGGGATTTCAATGTCAAAACGATAAGTGTCCAAATAACTGGTCAGAGCTTCTTCAAGGTCTTGGTTTGCAAAGGGTTTCCATTCCACAAGATTTGAGATAATTCACAATGCAAAGGGGTTCCCTTCCCCAAGGTTCAAAATAGTTCACAATGACAAGTGGGTTCCCTTCCCCAAGCTTTTAAGTCTTTCAACTTCTTCAAAGCACGATTCTTTGTAATACCTCCCAGCTCTTCTGGTTTGGTGACCTTTACAAATTTCAGGTAGGTGTCCTTGGTCTAGGCACAGTTGTTGGACCACACAGGCCACCCATTACAGGTCACGCAACTGCTCCACCTGAATTCCCATTCTTCATTGCAGACACGTGGTGCTTGGTTTTTCTCATTTCACATCTTTCTGATGCTTTACCATTGCTGGTTTTGCCACTATTCATTTGTTGCACTTTAGCTTGCTCTTATCACTCTTGCCAATGCGCGTTCTCTCAAGTTACACAGCTCCTTTATAGCAATAAATTCCATAAAACTACTTTCAGTCAGATCAATATTCAACAGTTCTTGCTTTCATTCAGACTGGTATTCAAAAAGTGCTTTATTTCTTTCAGACCAGTATTCAAAAGTTCTCACATTTCTTACATGCTCGTCTCTCATCCCGGTGTCCCTCTGCCTAGGTTGACTGACCGGTCTGTGCTTACGACAATACAGCGAGGCTACCGGCTGCCACAAGCTTTCTCTCTTGTGCAGCGCCTCACTCGGTCTCCACAGTGGCTCTCTGTGGCTTCGCTCTCACCCCTGATGTGTCTCTCGCAGCTCGGGCCTGTATCCAAAGCTTTGTCTGATCACACTGGCTCCTTTTCCATTTTCTGCCACAGGCCTCCAGCTTCCTTCAGTCTTCCTTGCCACTGCAAACACTTTGCCTCGAACCGGGGTTCCCGAACACTCTGTCTGCCACGCCGTCTTCCAGGAGCGGTCTGCGCACTTCCAGCAGTCCGTAGATCTGCTTCCACGTCCGACTCCATTTTCCTTGTTCTTGCTACTTTTAAACCTCCCACCAGGTTGATTGGTCCTAACAGGACTAGACCGCTCACTGCCAGATTCATAGTTTTGCATTGCTTTTGCTTGCCTCCTCCTCTTCCCAGTACCTAACTGGTGTGTGTACATGTGTGAGTCAATAAAAACAGGATGTATTATTTTGGTTTGTCTCTTCCACATCCCAGTACTTGACTGGTGTCTTTTGGGGTTTGATTTACAGAAAAGACAGCGAATGGATTGCCAATAGCCTATAAAGGCCTGAGGGATAACAGACTCATAATGAAAGGGAAAGGTGGGATGCCGCATCTCACCCAAGGGTGTCTTGCCTACTCACCCCAAGTCTCCTCCACCGAGGTAGTCCTCCCTCACATTTCCACCCACAGGGTCAGGATCCGATAGTGACAGCCTTTCCCTGGCCACCTGTGGTGAGAATATCTCGGGTGAAAGAAGTGAGGACACCCTCAGATTCCTCACATAATGGAGATGACTCTGGACCCTCGAATGACTGTGCCTTGTTTTAAGCATAATTATGGGCGCCGTTAACCCAAAACATGCTTGCACAAAATTATACAAGTGCATGTCACTGTGTGTAACGTAGCCCCACCTAAAATCACCAGTTACTTCCCCCCAATTTTATCATCACCCATCAATTCACAGATAGCAACCTATGTGCGCTGTCTCAGCTCAAAAATGGTTGAGCAGGTCACAGAATTGTTATCACCAGTTCCTAATGATGAACTGACAGACTCTCAAGTTTTTGCTGCTGCGTCTGCTATTGTTATTGAAGATCAGCCTGCTCATACCTGTACTTCTTCGCCACGCCATAAAGATTGCCTCGTGGAAGTCCAAAACCAGCATTACCACCCAGTTTGACTTCCTCCCCTACTTTATTTGCAGCAAATCTTGTGGTTGATACTGAAGAAGTGAAGATGATGGGTGGCTTTAATGCTATTGGTAGCGACCACACTGAGTCAACAGCAACAGACTCCTCTTGTACCCAATATCTAGAACTTGTGGCATATTTAAAGGAAATTATGGCAAAATGTGATACTGTTATGATCACTCTGTAATTTTGACCCAAATCACTGCTACTGGTTCTGTCTCACGCCCACTAACTAAGGTAGCATGCCATCAGGATCTAATTATAGAGCCTATTTTTGCACCATCTGTGCTTGTGGATCAGAACAATGATAATGCTGCTATTCTAGTGGATTTTAATCTTGAGATGAATATTATCATATCCCCAAGTATTAATTCAAGCATAGCTTGCCATAGAGCAAAACTGACCACCGATTCATTGACAATCATAGTTGATAATGACAGTAGTAAGGATGAGGAGGTCTCTAACACTTTAAATGTATCAGGTGCCTTTATTATAAAGGACAAAAGGCGGGATTTACATTTTGGCTGCAACACAACGTGGTCTACTAACTGATCTTCGCCCAGTAAGAGTAAAATGAGAAGAAAGCTTTGCCGCCTTGTGGCCTTTGCTTCACAGCAAGGGCAGGCTGGCAATAAAGGAATTGGTACATGCTTAGTGATAACGGTGGGACAAAGCAATGATAAAATGTTGAGAGTCTCCAACTATAAGACATAGATGTATACGCACATTAATGGGTGTGTTATATACCCATGGCATTGATACCATCACTATTTCTACGATATTTAATAAGGTTCAACTGGCTAATATTGATGATGACACTGATATCATCGAAGATGTTCACTTCTTGTTTGATTCTGATCCCTCTGCTCTAAGGTTTACTAATAAGGTCAACAAAAATAATTAGCTACTAACCTTACCTGCTGCAAGTCTGACTACTCGGCCTCCGGACTGAGCACGTTTATCAAATAATCTGACTTGTACTAACCAAGACCATATAGGAGATGCCGATGATACGTACACATGCACAAATTTGCCATGCAATTACTCTAGTAATCCTATAAGATCACAAATTGTGTAGCCCAATGGCAACAAGCAAGGTCAAGTCAGACAGATTTCTAGGAATGCAAATGTGAAAAGTGGTTTGGAACACTGCCAAGAGTGCGTTAGGGCTCTTAACTGCTTAAGTGCCATGGGCGAGGTATCTCGTCCTTGGGATTACCTCCTTGTTGCCAAGGATGAGATACCTCGACATTGGCACTTAAGGGGTTAATGAAACAGAAAATGTTAGAAGGCATTGAATGGTGAAATACCAAAATCACAGAAAAAGGCCTTGGCACTGGGGGGAAAACCCATGGCAGTTAAAAGTATGAAGTCTCTTCCATCACCTCAGAGTTTGCCTGCTAGAAAGATAAACCTTTTGAGAATTATGCCAAACACATACCAGCACTTTGTGTTATCACATCAAAGGACATTAAGTTAGTCAAAATCCCAGACCACAGATATTATCCTACTATTATAGTCCATTTATATTCGAATGCAACAATAGACTTTGTTCCACAGAGTGTAGTTGATTTCTACAGAATGGGCTACGAAAGTACGATTGTAAATATTGCTACTCCCCGTCTGGATTTGTGCAGCACACTTAAGCATGGAATTTTGGGGAGTACTTGCAATAACCAAGAGATTCATTTGAGAGGTTTTTTTTGGGGTCTCAACTTCTTTGGCTTTGCCACCCATTTTCCTTTCTGGTATATTTGTGTCACGTGTGTCTGAAAGAGTTCGGAGGAACCACTTCCCCACCTCCGTGGTCAATGAATAGGTTTGTTGCTTTCACACAAGAACTACGCCACAAGTGTTGGTTTGGATTCAACTTTTGATTTATATTTCAAAGAAAAGTCTATCATTGTTCTGATCCACTTGTGGCACAGTTCTTGTGTGAAAGCAACAAACCTTCCAACAATCAATCTTCATCTACATATTCACAGAATACACTTAGAATAGAAGCCAACCAGGATGGCACACGTACTGTCCAAGAGCTTAATTTGCCAAATCAACAGAATCCAACTAAGGATGCGGATTGGTCATGGTTGGCAGGCTTCCTTCTAAATCAGAAGCGTCCCTGACCTGGTTTAACTGTCTTATCATGGAATACATGGGGCAAGTCACATGTATTTAGGCAATAAACCCAGAGACTGCAGGCCATTACTGCATAAGGTAATGCCCCCAGGGCCCATAGTTATAGGCCCGAGGGCATTACTGTATGCGTTAATGGCCCGCTGTTGAGGGGCTTAATGCCATTAGTACCCTGAGCGATTAGACCGGGGTACTAATGGTGTTTATTTTCCAGCTGCGAGACACGTTGAGTGTCGTAGCCAAAAAATAAAATAAAATACCGCCATGGACAGGAATACGTAGTCCATTTTCTCTTTCTGTGGCGGCCATAGTAAACAAAGAAAATGGCCACCATGTATAGGGAGAAGGGACTACATGTAGTCCCTTCTCCCTTTCCATGGCAGCTGCGGGAAGAACTCTGGTCTCTGCGGGGAGCACCAAGCCTTCTAGGGCAGGTAAGGCCCGGTCAAGGGTCAATGAGCTTGTACTAATGTTTATAGCCTGATAATTGGATCATAAACACGTATATCCACATTAAATTTTATTTGATCGGCACAATGGAGGTTTTAGGAGCACGACAGCAACAAGAAACATGTAGTCTTGTTGGAATTGTTGGGAAGGGGTTGTAGAATCTGCCAGACGTTTATTGCTACCCTTCAATGCCCTGTAATGTGTGGATTATTTCTTATCTATTGATAGGTGATTATTTGATTTTATATACAACTGAAGAAATATTACATTGATTGCGTATTCATAATTATGTGTTTAAACTATTGATGATTTTTATGATGGTTGGATTTTTGTAAGTACAAGACGTGTGTCAGAGCTATACTTTACTGCTAAATAAATACAAAAGAAGGCAGTTTCCTCAGCACAATTTGTGGGGACTTAGAAAATGAGCCCTATTGTGGCAGAGCTTCATTGTACAAAAGTATAGGAAAAAGACACAGAAGACAAGTGACTCTAAAACAATTTCAAATAGCCTTGAGACACTCAACTTGGTTGACTGGGATTTGTTGGTTTTGCTAGATGCCTCTCCAGCCTTCATAGCCCTGCACTGTAACATGCCCAGGGAGCACAATCCAGGTACTGCCATGATATGAACTGGTACTCACTTTGTATTGGAGCTATTGCTCTCATAAGCCATATATTGCCATAAAAAGCCCAGCTACTCACACCATCTGTATATTTTGTTATATGAATTCAAGTCTCACACCAATGCCAGGTATTGAAATAAAAAATAGATACTCACACTATCGCCAATGCCCAGGTAATCAGATCATTGCCAGGGATATTTTAAGTTTGTTTCAATTGAGCACAGCGATGACCCATTCCGTCATACCCAGTTAGCACAGCAGTTGTAGATTTAATTATGCCCAGCAAGCAGAGCAAGGTCTTTTAGAAAAGAGTGACAGATTCCACTGAGCCGTTAGTCCTGTTTCACCGAAATGACAGACTATATTATGCCGAATTAGCATTACACGTTTATATCCAGTTAGCCTAGTAAAGTCAGATTCTAGTATGCCCCTTCAGTATAGTAAATATATACTCCTTAGAACCAGTGTGAACAGTAGGATCAGGTTCCCTCATGCCCTGTAAATACAGCAGTGCCAAATTCTGTCATTGCATCCTAGCATAGCAGTGACAGATTATATTATGTGCGTCAATTTTCCATAACCAAAGTCAATTTTTCATATCTCTCTCAAGGCATATCTCTCTCTGGGTATTTACAAATAAAGTCTTTCTTTTCCATTCCAAGTTGCCAATCTGATACCTTTTCCAAGCCACCTATCATGATCAAGTAGAAAGAGAAGAGGTGGATGACTGATTCATGCCCGCAATAATGTGTGGCGTGCATTCAAAGACCCAAAACTGAAGTCCCTTTCACATGAAAAGAAGGTTTTTTCAGCACTGACACAAAAACGGCTTTGCTTGTGGCTGTAAGTGAAAATTGAAAGTCTGTCAGGAATCCTAGGGTTTTCGGGTCCCTTTGGCAGCGTTGGCGGCGGGGAGATCAAAGTGGCATTTTCTCTTGCCTTCCCTGCAAGATGGCGCCCCTTATTGCCACCATCATGCTAGTTTCTGAATGCCTTCCGTGTTTGGCTCTTCCCCCTGCAGGCAGAGGATTTCGTTATCAGACATGGAAACCCTGGGAGCCTCGCGTCACTTCTACTACCCGACGCTTCGTGAGTACGATCCTAGGCTTTCCTTACTATCCAGTTTCATTGTTGTAATTTCTCCTCTAACGCTATCTGTTTCTCACACACAGAACTCTTGTTTCTATCCCTTTGTCCTTTCTACGTGAGGCAAGGCCCTGGCTGCTGTCTTCTGGGAACACTATCCCATAACCCAGCAATGGTATGGCTATCTGTGAGCAAAGACGTCTTTCTCCTTTCCAAATATCACTGAGACATTTTCAAAATTTCCTTTCATTTCAGATTCGAGCCGTAGCTGTAATCAGCTCACTTTTAAAATACGGAAACCTGTCTCGGCAGTTCTCATTGTGAGACTTCCCGCAGAAAGCGGTATGAATCTTCTCTTATTAATCAAAGACCACCAACATTCCAAAACCTCTTTGCCGATTCTGCACTCAAACTGAAGTAAATCCGTTTGCATTCTCCTACTATAGGTCTAAAACTTACACTGTTACCCTATTCTGAAGAACTTGGTCCCTGACTTGTGCCTTCATAGACGAAGGTAAGAAGTGTCTCGTGTAGGAACAGCATTCCGACTCGAAACTTACTCTTGACAATCAACTCATTCTTGTTATACATAAAGGCACATATTCTTTTATTAAAAAGGACTTCACTGCATCAACACCTTCAAGACCTCCAAGGGTATTTCCTTCATTACCTTTCCTTGCAATCTTTCTCTTTCTTCAAAGCCCCACATATTAAAGGTGTTTCTCCCCTCTCCAAGGGTATCAGTCAGGAACTCGAACAATCTGATGGAATCTTGAACAGCAAGCAGTCGAAGAATCTTAGAACAGCCTGCCGCAAATCTCTCCGGTGAACACGAAGGAGCAGGGTTGTATTCCCCAGAGGGTTTCCCTGTGGAGGCTGGGAATTCCTCCACTGTTCATCAGTGGGGAAGACCCAGTTTACAGAGGGGGGCTCTTACCACAAATCAAGTTGAAAAAGAGTGATCCCGTTTTAGTCACATCTTTGCATGTCCTCAGTTATATTTGAATGACAAGATTGTCATATGCGTATCCATTATTAACAAAGTCCCTTTAACGTGAAAAGCATGATTTTTCAACACTGACACAAAAACGGCTTTGCAGCTTAAATGTGAAAATGTACCACTGCTAACAGAAAAATGTTAGGACAAAGACTTGGTGCATGTTCACAAAAAGTAATGTATATTATGTTTTGCATGCAAAATACCAACAGACACTTAAAAGGAAACGCCACTTTGTTCATTGAAAAAGTGCCTCTAAGCCAGAGGCAAACCCTTGTGCTGGCTATGGGACACTTCACAAAGAAATCCCACACTACCAGTCTGGATTTTACATCTCCCAGCTAATTCCAAACTGCAATTAAGTATCCTGCTAAAGGTGTGGAAACCCCAGTGTTCCCCAGACTTGCTGGCTCCGAAGGCAGATACTGCTGGGCAATTTCCCTGCACTGGAGCATGTCCAAAATGTGTGAAAATGGGGGATACAAGGAAGGAGGCTGAAACTCCAACTTCAAAGAGAATAATAGAAACTCTGGTTACAGGCAAGCCCAGTGTAACGCTCACCTGGTTCCCACGGAGGCGCAGGTCTAGTCTGGATTGCTGTGGCCTCTTCAAGCGTGATGCGCAGAGCCCGGAACACCGATTGAACTGGTTCCCCAAATTTAGCTTGACTGGCCCGTAGGAATATCCTTCTGCAGATGAGAAAGGGAATTAACCGTCTGCAGAATAGTGTGCTTGATTCCCCCCTTGTTCCCCTTCGTTCTCCTCTAACTTCCTCCTCCAAACCCCCGGTTTAAGCTCACCTTATGGTTTGGAAGGATGAACTCTCCATCCTGCGTCTGGTGCAGGGGCGCTTGTTAGTCCACTTACTTCACTGGTTTTCAGAATGGCGTTGGCAAAATCCTCTTGACTTTTCTGAGCGAAACGCCGTAAGTATGAAGATTCAAAAGTTCAAGAGTGAGCCCCCTTTTATGTTGTCTTCCTAACTTGTGATCTGTCCTTTATTTCAGATGCAGAATGAAGACGATGCGTTGAAGGGGTTAATTGCCGATGGTAAACTCAGGTGAGTTAGTGAGGGCGATTCCTGTAAATGTCTTTATCATTTCCCAATAATGTCTTTTGTCCTTTCCCCATAGGGGCCGGGGTGCGGTACCTGCCAACGGAGCGGCGCTGACCCGAAATATGGGATGACACCAAGAAAAGCTGGTAAGTATTATGGCTGTAAATTAGGCTTTCCTCCGGTGTTCCCTTTGCTCACCTTTTGTCTCTTCTTCTCTCCCCTAGGCGCAGAGATGTGGCGACAGGTGCTGACAGCCGCGATGGAGCCGGGAGATGTCTCGAGGACAGGTGAGTGAAGAGCGCGCTGCAGCAAGCAACGCAATGCTTTTAAATGGAAGTCCTTCTTCAGGGATGCTGGAGTGAAGATTCCGGATGCAGGTAAGAAGTTTGAAATAGTTTGTGGTTTTCACCTTTCTCTTCTCTTCTTTCCTAACAGGAGTTCCAGGTTCGAGGCGGGCGTGGCTGGAGTCCAGGAGCAGGAGCAGACACGGTGAGCGTTCAGCTGCTGGAATGCAGAACAACGGGAAGCATGAGCTGCTGTCTGGGCGTGGCTTAAATAGCCTCCAAAGAAGTCCCAGGTATGTATCCTTCCCCAACTAGGTATGTATCCGTCCCTGGCCACGCCTGAGTGAAAAAATAGTCCCTATGAAAAATTGGTCCCTTTCAGGTCTCAGGGATGCCTGAAGCGTGCAGCATGGTCTGCATCAGGTAAGTGCACCAAACACCTCCCTTTATGAGCCTGGCGCCTATGGCGCCAGGACTGATGTCCAATATGAGCCTGGCGCCAAAGGCGCCAGGACTGAGTCCAAAGAGCGCCTATAAGGGGCGGCTGGGCTTTTACCCGAGGGCATGATGCCTGCTTCCGTGGGTGCTGGGCCTGGCCTGGTGCTCCGGGGGCAGGCATCATGACACCCAGTGAGACCATATAGCCTCGAGGCAGAAGAATTGCCATTTATCCCACATGAAGATTTACTATTAATGTAAAAGGACTATTATCATTTAAGCCTTTTTCCCAGCAACCATAAGGCAGATTTTCTTCATTTATGTACACATTTTTAGGTATTTTCCAGGTGATTTTTAAGATATGAATTTCATGCATCTACAAGTTAGGGAGCTGAAAGTGCCATCTAATATGTGTTTCTGGCAGATCTGAAAATGTTCCAAATTTGAGAGCTGGTGAACAGATGGAGGATACAATTTGGAATATGGGTAACACATGACATATTCATAACTGTTATGATTTTTATGGAAATGGCAGAATAAATTGCCACATGGCCGTGCAACATGTTGGGGATCTGGTTATCGTTTTATGTAATTCCCTGTGATAAGCAGAATCAGAAAATATGTGTATTGTGGCAGTTATTAGTAGAATTATGAGGTTTTGCCACATAACTCACTTTTGCCAATAATTTGACACGAGAACAAATGGGGATTGTAAATCAAGCTGCCCGATTCCATACTTTTAAACAAACCGTAGAGAGGGGCTGGAGTGGGGTGGAGAGGGAAGGGTAATTGTCCAATCTGAGTTTTGAGAGCTCTGGCAGGGTACTTCCCCAAGATTGTAAAATTGGTGGGGGTCATCACTGCTATAAAAGGGGGACTACACTAGGAGGAAGAGACAGAGCTGCTGAAATTTACCATCAAAACAGTACTGCTGCAATGTACAATCTGACAGATGCAAGGAAACACTGAGGAGATTGCTGAGAGTGCATCTGGGTGGAGCTGTCTTTTGCTAGGAAGGCCTAAACACTGATTGGGTCCTATAGTGGAGAGCAGGAGGCCATCCTTGAGGGTGGAGTGACCAGACCCCTGCCCTATCTTTCCAGAGGGTCCTAAATGCAGCTAGCTTTCCTGAACTTTAAACAGAGGCTTTCCATGTGTGTAGAAATGAGCCCTGGGAAACCCAAATAATAGGGGAATATGCTGGCCTTAAATCCTTTCCCTTTATAGTGGGTAGAGTATGGGGGGAGGAACTGTGTAGATCCTTAGCCTATTTAACTAAAAAGATGAACCTAATTAATACCCTTTGCCAGAACACTATGGGCTGATTTTGTTAAAATTAGAAATTAACAAAGCTCACTTCCCAGTGTGTGCTGAAAACTATAGCCTATAATTTAATTGGGTAATTCCTTTTGTCCTGTTGACCCCGACTCCTTTAAGGAAGTGCAGTGTTTTGTTCTTAAATCAGTCCAATCTTCTTGTCAATTTTCTCCCTAACACAGGCCTTTTTATGGGGGGTGCTGAAAATCCTAAATTCTCAAATCATCCCAATGTTTACCATGCAGCTTCCCCAACACGGGTCCGTCAGTGGAGAGGGTCTGAAATCCAAAATTCCCCAACTCATTCCAATGTTTTTGTCTGACTTCCCCAACACAGACCAAAGTAGAGGGGTCTGAAAAACAAACCGCTAAATCACCCTATGTTAATTTTAAACCAAAAGTGTAGCCGACATCATAATTGCCATATGTATTTGTACCAATCTTGAAATCCTACTGCTAGCGTTTTCAGGCAAACAGGAAAATCAATATTGCACAGCACCACATTTATAATTGTTCAGGTTATTGATCAGTTTAATTATTTTTGAAGTGAAATTTGTAGAAAGTAAAATATTGTGATTTGTGTTCTTTTCAACTCACTGTCGGGAGTTATTCATGTTGAGAGAAGTTTATTTTGTTGTGCAACGGATAAAGTGGTGTTTGACATTTTCGTGCACATTTCTATTACTTTTAATTTAAATAAATACAAATATATTTCCTGTACATCGCCCTGTTTCTTGGCTCATTGGTTGCTCGGGGGGGGGGCGGGAATCCAAGCCCAAGGATCCAAGGAGTATGATATGTGTCTGAGGTAGGGCTGAATAAAATCATCCGTTAAACAGTTTGTTGTGTCACGCTTTGCATAGGGAGGGAAGCAACTCCCAGAGTTGAGGGTGGCATCTAAATGAACTGTTACATATGTTAACACAAGTCAACACCTGATACCAAAATCCAGTCACTCTATCACAAGGACAGGGGAGGGGGTGACAGCACCAGCACAGATATTCTACTGTTTATCCAATGCAGAGTCAGATTTGGTGGCAGAGTGATCCTCAAAGCGATCCAGTCAATACCATTGTACTTCGATTAATGATTTTACATTTATTTATTTATTTATGTATTTATTTATTTATTACATTTTATGTAGCACCCAGACCCAGAGGTATCACGTTGTTGTTGGTTGGACATAACTGTGTGAAATTAGCTTGGAAGGAGAAGGTTGACCGCCCAATGGTCTGCTACTGGTGAGAGCAACTTAATGGGTGTGAATAGACACAGAGCATCACTCTGGCACGGTAGTGCACATAAAATCAATCTAATGGCAGCAGGGCAAAAATAGAGATTTGGAATCTGCAAGGCTCAACATCCCTAGGTGAGTGCCAAGGCACAGCACACTCATGCAGACACAGAAGCCTCAGGGAATCGTACACAAATGTCGAACTGGGAATTGCGACGGCCGGAAATGCCGACTTTTTTGAACCCCCCCTTACACCACTTATATATGTGGGGGGTTTAGAGTATTATATTACTATGGAGGGTCTCTGGGGGGGTCTCCCCCCGCATATATATGTGGTGTAAAGGGCTAAAAAAAAGTATTTTTCGGCTGTTGCAATATTCACATAGATCCAGCCTCAGGAATGGCACAGCTCTCTGATGCAGGGCCCAGCCTTCTCATGCAAGCCACAGTGTGCAACAGTGTGCAAGGAAAAGCACACTGGTGCAAGCCATATCACGCACTTAAAGTACAGCACCTTCATTGAAAGCATAGCACCCTCGTGCAAGGATCAGGTCTGGCATTCAAAACCACAACAGCCTCGTGAAAGGAACAGCATCCTTCTCCAACCCACAGAGACTCTCCTGTAGCAAATGGGACTATAATGCAGTCACACCCCACTCATGCCAGGCACGGTATCCTCAAGCAATGCATAACAAACTCATGCAAGATTCGGCAGTGAAACAAAGCATTGAACAAAGACCAGCACCCATGCACGGGTGGGCATTCCAGTTGTAACATGAGTAATTTCCTGAGGGACCATTCATGCTTCTGAAAATCCATGTGGGCTGGGGAGATGCCAGCTACATATTTGGTCTATAACATTACACATGCAAAAGGAAGATCTGTGGTAGAGTGACAGGGCCTTTCCTGAACCCATACCTGAAAAGAATTGTGCTATACCAACATTTGAAGTTGAGGTGTTCATAGCATCCTGGCTCATTCGGCATTTGCTTCTCACAAGTGTGTATGCGTAAACGTGATTCCTTCCTACTGCCTTAGTAGGGTTTATTGTAAGCAGTGCTCTGCCGTGGTTCTCTGGTCCCTTCATCGTGATGCCCTTGTTGCTGCCATGCCACTACCAGGTGGTCACTATCTCTTTCTGAGGTCACAGACTCTCCACTTTTATGCATAATGCAGCAGAGTCTCTGGGCCTCATTACTACCCAGGCGCTAATGGGTTAACGGCGCCGTAAAAGGCTTCAGCGCCGTTAACCTACTAGCGTCTAATTACGAGGTCCCTTTGCGGGACCCGTCCTTAATGGCTGCATTTACCAGCCGTTAAAGTAGGGACCCGCAAAGGGACCTTGGTGCTAAGTATGGTGCCACAATTTGCGGCACCGTACTTAGTGCCTTCCCCATTCCCATTGAGCCCTATGGGGCAAAAATGGGAATGGGGAAGGGCCATGGCGGCATGGGGAATTACCACCCCGCCAACCTCGAATGGGGTGGTAATTCCCCATTCCGCCATGGCGGACACCGGCATGGACCATGGTGCTAATAGCACCATGGTCCTCCGCCTGGGTCGTAATGAGCCCCTATATCACCTGGGTAGTTTAAGCGCATAGCACTTCCAGGAATTCAAATACAAAAAAAAAGACATTTACTTCCCCCTCCTAGATTTCTCTGGCATTAGGCAAGGACGTGCTCAGTCTGAAATCTGCCGCTGTGTAAATACGAAAAGAAGACAAAAAGAGCGAGTCTCTGACCCCGGGAAGGCATCTGATATTGGCCAGAGCTGGGTAAAGCAGCTTGGCAGTGTAATTCTGGTACTTGCAGTCTCTCTGAAGAGGCTCAAAAAAAGCAACTCGTGTTCATCTGAAAACAAAGACCCAGGTGTAAATAACATGACTTTTTATAAAAACATAGGGCCTCATTACGAGTCCGGTGGTAACCGTGCCAGAAAAAGTCACCATCCCCATGGAGTCCCGTAGTCCCGTAGGACTCCATGGGGATGGGGAGAATGAAAACACTGGTTCCGTCTATGACAGGTGTTTCCATGTCCGCCTGCAGGCGGGTGGTGTAAATGCCGCCAAGTCAGACCTGGCCGGAGTGACACCTCCCGCCTGCATGACTCTTAATCAGCCGGTCTGGAAACAATGGTGGCAGCAGATTTACCACCACCGTTTTTTCCGGAACGGCAGGATCGTAATGAGGCCCATTGTTTTGTTCCAGTCATTATTATTCATATGGCTTGCCCTCACGATTTACTAAGGTTTTTTTCAACCTATAATTTTCAGCTAAATATACGCATTTAGAGGGTTATATTCGTCAAACAAAAACGCATACTTGACTTGACATACTTTTGAGGGAATTGTTTTTCCGCTTCAGAGTTGTCGAACATGAGGACAGGGACAGTAGGAGTCTTGCTGGAAAGGAGCAGGCAGGCCCAGCGCATGTTGCTCTGGTTTCTATTGCATTTTGTTGTCGGCTGTCGATCGCAGCACTTTCCATGGGAGTGAACTGCCTCTTGTCCGTGGCAGTGTAATATGTCGTGCAGCCATCGATCTGTTCCTTCGAGCACTGCTGTGACAACCTCTACTTAATTATGCACAAATAATACAGACATGGAACAGCTGCTTCCTCCAAAGGGTGCTTGCATTGTGTGCAGTCGCACCAACACTTGAAAGTGTAGTAGCTGCAGCAATGTGTGGGAGGGGCACATTAACAACGGACAAACCGTATAAATGTGCCTTTCACACACCCCTTTCACATAAAACGTGATTTGACACTTTCATGCTGTGTACAACCAATAGATTCCACGACACCTTTTAGGGTTAAACCGCCTGTATGGATCCCTTATAGGCTTTAGGAGAAATGCCTTCTGATGGGGTTTAGGATCTTCCATGACAAAGCCACCATGTGGAAATTCCCTTTTTAACATAAATTCTTCACAGTTGTTATTTTATGTCTACACCCCACCATAAGGCAGCTGTGAAAAAATGTCTAGGGATGATATCCACCAAGTTCTAAAAGACAAACATTGAATTTGGGAGTGCATTTTTCTTAATCTTGTGAATTAGTCCCCACAAGCCAAGATCTGCAGTTGCCAGCTCTACAAAATCATATTTAATGTTAGACTATTTTCAATACCCAGGTACTTATTGTCAAGCATGATTTTTATCCCAGGGCATCTCACTTGCTATTCTATTCAAGTGAGACACATTCATACAAGATAGGCTTTAAGAAATCCTAGGCGACAGGAAATGTCTCAGGTTTTATTATCTGTAGTTTATAACCTGAGGCATCTCCATAGGTCGGAAGTAAAGTGAACACATGACCAATCAAGGCTTTGATGTTGACAAGTTGCAAAAATATGGCATCAGTATATAAAAGTAGTTTATAATCTATAACTGCATGATTGATCCTAGCTATATTTATCCTTAGCCGGAATAGTGCCGGCTAACAGTTCAAGGGTGAGATTTAATAGATGGAGCAAAAATGGACACCCCGGTCTAGTTCCCCTTCCAAGATTCAACATTTCTGAAACCAAGTCACAATATGCCATTGTTGCTTTTGCGCCTCTTAATATTATAGAAAGCATATCTATGGACGCAAAGAAACCAAGGGGTCGATTCATGGAACAAACGTGCGCCGAAAATCCCTGCGCAAGCAGGCGCAAGGTGGTGCAAGCGTGAGAAATGAAGCGCACCGCATGAGTGCGATACAAGGAAGGCGCTGCGCTAGTTTCCTGCTGGTCGTGCGCCAAATCCATGCATGTCGCACACGGGCATACACGTCATCAAACGGTGTGCGCTACGTGCACAGCAAAAACACACATAGCGCGGCGCACACAACAAAAGTGGGCGGAACAGTGGGCGTAACACGCGGAATGGGGAACAACGCTTGAAAAAGAAGGCGTAACTGGGGAAGTACTGCAGGGAACTACACGGAACGCCCACACACACACGAACAACCCATATTCATGGATTCGAATACGGGAAACCCACGCACGGCAAAAGACGCGCACAGGCGTCAACGTGTCCGCCACACGAAGGCAGGCGGAAGCGTCCCCGTGCACAGTATAAAAGTGCGCGCAAACAACAAACACGTATATACAGCTATGATGAATGCCCCATTTGTCGCAGCACTGATCGTGGGACACCGCAGGAGGAGAATAGCCAGGGCATGCATTTTCTCACCACGAACAAGCCTTTTTGGGATGCCTAACGACCAGGTCTACGGCAGGTATAGGTTTCCACCCCAGATCATCCTAGACCTGGTCAGGGAGTGGGAAGATGACCTTACATCCCCCACCCTTTGCTCCCAAGCATTGAGCCCCTTGGAGAAGGTGCTCAATGTCCTGCATTTTTTGGCCACTGGGTCATTTCAGCGGACCACTGCCATAGTGGGGGGGTCTCACAGGTCACGCGGTCACGCTGCCTACACCAGGTCTTGGCAATCATGACAGCGTGTCCCTCAGTCCGCAGGCACATATACATGCCCAGAACCCGCAGAAAGGCAGGCCGTTGTCCTGGATTTTTACAGGGTGGCACACTTCCCCAAAGTGCTCAGTGCCATAGATTGCACCCAGGTGGCCCTACGTCCACCTAGGGCCACTGAGCACATCTACCGAAACCGCAAGCACTGGCATTCCATCAACGTAGAGGTGGTATGCGATGCAAAGGGAATCATCACCTCTGTCTATGCAAACTACCCTGGCTCCACCCATTTCATATACAGAATGTGCGCCCTGAGCCGGGCCCTGGAAGCTGGGCAGCATGGTGACACAATGCTCCTAAGTGAGTACAAATGCCTGTGCACATGCATGCAAGTCACACACAGACAAATACCCAAACCCTAATAATCTCAACTATTATCACCTCCCCAGGGTACAGTGCCTACCCTCTGAGCAACCACATGATGACGCCAATCCGGAACCCCACCACACCACCACAGGTAAGATACAACGCGGCCCATATTGCAACCAGGGCCATAGTGGAGCGCACATTCGGAGTGCTCAAGTCATGCTGCCGCTCCCTTGACTGCTCTGGTGGGCAGTTACTCTATGCACCCCCAGTAGTGTGCAGGATCATTGTGGCTGCATGTGTCCTGCACAATGTTGCAACACAGCAGAGCGTACCGGTGGACATGGTGGTGCCCCCACATCCCCAACCACAGGCACAGGTGCGGCACATGGGAGGGGATAGGGCACGTGGCGAGGAAGCCCGGACCCAGCTTGTGGCCACATTTTTCACCTAAACTCTCACCCCTGCGGAGTGCACACAGGCCTGGCACATACCAGGTGACAATCGATGATGACAAAGAGACAGTCAACTGTCACAACCTTACCACCCTGAGATTGTTGCCATGGAAGTGCCACATTGTGTGCATCCCTAGCTACTTAAACACAAGCTATCCTGTGTGACCAAAAGGCACACATATGATATATGATATGATATGATATGGCATTTGTAACGCGCCTATACACAAGTGTTTCAAGGCACGATGAGGCAGGGAGGGGGGAACAAGGAAAGACAGACAACAATCCTACTATGCCAGGTGTCATTTAGATCGCGCAAGTGAAGGGGTAGGTGGAAGGGAAAAGTGCAAGAGGAAGGGGAGGGGGGAGTGAGTGCAGTACAGGGTAAGTAGAATAAAAAATAAATAAATAGGCCAGCCGGTGGCAAGTGCAAAGGTAAGTGCAGACAAGTGCTGGGAAGGGGGGGTTGCAGGGATACAGAGACAGTCCCGCAGTGCAGGGGTTGCCAGGGAGGCAGTGCAAGTGGAGAGTGGCTGGGCCAGGGACCGAGGTCGCTGAGAGTGGCCCAGTTGCAGATTCAGTGCAGTTTCAGTGAAGAAATTAGCAAGGGAGAGGGAGAGAGAAAGCAGAAGCAAAGAGGAAGGTGTTGAGGTGCTTCCTGAACCAGAGATGGTTCTCCACAAGTTTCAGGGAGGCAGGAAGGCTGTTCCATAGGGAGGACCCTGCCGCAGAGAGAGATCTACCCCCAGCTCGTTGCTTCGAGAAGCGGCTGACCCTGACATGCAAGGTGTGAATCACACACACCTGCAAAACAGGCCATGACCATCACTGTTATGTCACTCAAACCCTCCCAAACCACAACATGACATGGCAAGCAATAGCCATACACTAACACAGTACCAATAAGGTACACATTGCCATATGAAAAATGTAAATTGGCATCAGACAATGATGCCTGACATGGAATCAGATGAAATGATTGACCAACAACCTCCCACCCAAAATAAGTCATATTCAAATGCATCACAAAAGTAGTAGCCGCAACATAACAATGAATGCCTGTCTACATGCACATTGTGCATTGCAAAATCAACACTGCAGCTTCTGTGTGCTGTGTCCAACTCCTGCAACACACTGCTCAGCACACAGCACAGTGAACAGCCATTGTGTGTGATGCACACCCTGAGCATCACATCTAAGCAACAAACCACATCAAAAAGCAAATTAGGCATGTACAGGATCCATAATTGGTCACAGAACAAGTGCTGCAGGGACACAGTGGGCAGCAGAAGGCAAACAGAGTGTACATGTGGATATCGAATGGTGGTTGTACATGTAGGGCATCATAGTTCGAGTGTGCGGGTCAGCAAGGACATGCACGCAACATATGCATGTGCAATCAAGTGACCATCAGTGTCCTCTACACATCACATGTGAACATTCACCATGTGTACACCCCAGCATGTCAAACCACAACTATCCCCTCACACCTGAAAGGTAAACACAACACATGAACATGCATTGATCAGCAGAACACATCATGTACATAGGATACCACAATTACAATGTCAGGGTTCCCATCACACTGCAGAGCAAGGCAACTATCAACAACAAAACACCCCCCCTCCCTCACAAATGACCATGACCCACTGAACAACTGCACCTGGGTCATGGAGCCTTCAACCCTCAATTTACCCTGGCCACAGGATCACCCTTCCCCTTCGTCACCCTCTCCCACCTTGTATGTTAAAAGTTGCCTGCACCCTCAGAGTCCACCTTCATTTGCAAAGACACAAAATCCAAGGCAGAAAAACGAACCAGAACAGCCTCCATTAGATGACTTGAAGTAGCAGTACCTCACAAAGTCCAAGTACTACCACAATGATGTAACAACCAAGGTAGCACAGTAAAACAATGTCACAACAGGATGTGAACCATGTGTGGTACATAACATAGAATGATGCACTATGAACGTATGTGTACTATCACAGCTCCCGTGTACAGGCTCAGGAGTGGCACAAACCAACCACCCCCACCGTGGCCTGGGTGCCTGCAAGGTCAAACTCACACATGCCTCTGAGACCCTGGTGGGGAAGGAGGGTCAGGGATATGCAGTCGGGACAGCCATTGGCATACTGGATAACTGGAATGAGGGGCAGGAGAGGGGAGTAGGAATGACATGTGAAAGTAGGGAATGCACTAAAATGCAGTACTTGCATTAACACATACACAATCATAACAAACTTGTACATCATTGTCAGGGCCTTCCGGAGTCCAGGCGCAGGAGTGGCACGAACCAACCACCCCCTCTAGGGTTTTGGCGCCTGCAAGCTTGGGGCTTACACAGGCATCCGCAACCCCAGCGGGGAAAGAGGGTTAGGGAACGTTGGTTGGATAGGTATGGGAAGCAGGAACACCGGGTAGAGGGTACAGGGTTTAGAATTAGATAGGACTCGGGGTGATTAGGGAAAAAAAAACATACCAAATTGAATTACACATTCATCCATGCATCAGTGCACCCCCCAGCAAGCCTATGTAGAGCAGTTTGAAAGAAAAACAACAAGACACTCTGGTTTTGAGTGCCGGCCTCCTGCCTGCTCACTCTCAGGTCTGGTTACAGGAGCACTTCAATGCTGCAAAGAGAGCCACAGTTAATAATCTGTGCGTGCCCATAACACACAAACACACCACCAAATATGCCCCATAGCAACAAACTACTCTACAAACAGACAATCTGGTGTGGATGCTTCGTACCCATACGTAACATTCCCACTGTGATGGTTCATACACAGTCAATGCAGTAAGTCAGGCGCCGGTGGGTGCATGGCAAATGGAACACCAATGTGTCACGATTCACACAACATGCAATGTTCCCTGGCTAAGCAGACAGACGCATATAGCGAGGTATGACTTCAGAAAAAGTCGTGTCCCACCATGACCGGAAAAAAATAGGCAGTGCATGTTTCAAAATGTACATGGAAATGAAATGCACTGCACCTGAGTCTGTCCCTTGCTGTATGTCCCTGTGAGCTGCTCCTTTCCATGTCTAGTAAGGCTACATGGGTGATACAAGTGCCTCAATGGCCCATGGTGGACCGGAGGGTATGTGCCACTGCCCCTGCAGGTGCCCCAGACAACCTTACAATCAACTAGCCATCAGTCCACCAACACATCTGAGCTGTATTGTGCGCTTCAACACCAATATTCGTCCAAGCTCACCATCAGTGCTGCTACTAAGCCTGCATGTGCAACTGGCCTGGTGGAAGCTTTGCTGTGTTGTGGCCCCCCTGTGCTGCTCACCTTGCCTGGAGTCCCTTGAAACACGTCAGCAGTTCTAGGATGTATGTCTGCAATCCCTGTGCCTCTGCTTGCACACACATGTGCATGTGGGCACCAACAAACGTGTCCAGAATCCAGATGTCCAATGGGCCATGTCTGCTGGCAAAGGTGGACTGGAGGCTCATCCCCCTGCAGAAAGGGCATGAAACACATGATTAATGCTTTATAGTCATCTGTGTGTGTCTCTTCAGGCATCTCATTACTGGACCATGTTAGAGACGTACATGAGAAATCACACCATCAGTCCGTCTTTCACATCCAAAGTGTGGAACACACTATCTACGGCATGAATTGCAACAAGCATGTGTACAGTAAAGATAAGAAACATACTACACAATGCATAGCAATGAATGTACAAATTAATCATGAAACACCCCATCTAGCAAAAGCAGAACAGTGGTCAATAACACCGCAATCATCCCCACTAGGGGTGTTAACACAAGTTACACAGCACCAGACATGCCACAGATATGACAGTCCAAAGCCCTTGTGTAATAGGCTGTTACACCGAACCATCCTTGCGAGCCCATGGATAAGGGAAGCAGCAGTGTCATATGTGAGTCAAGGACCCCAAGCAGCAAACACATACACAAGACATACACAAGGCCTGAAGGGCCCAGCTGGAACAGACAGTGGATGCTTTCAAAAGCCACAAAGCACCGCACTGTCACATGAAAGCACAATAGACAAGCAATTTTAAACTATAACTAGAAACTTAACTAACTAAACTAAAAGAAAAAAAAATGGCCACATACGACCCGGGGTGATGGAGGCAACCAAGAGGGGGGAGGTACAGGGTGCTGCTCAACACCCACATGCGATGATGCTGAGCCAAAAAAAAACCCTCCATGGGCTCAACGCCTGCACAACCCGACCTATGTGGGAGATAGATGGTTGTCCGAGTCTGGCTCATCCTGGAAAGGAGGACGTGGTACAGTAGCCTGGCCACGCCTAGCCGCAGCTTGTCCCTCGACGGCAGCAAGTCTGCCGGACGGGTGAGCCTGGTTCTGGGTGGCGATGTGATGTAGGTCTGCATGCAGAACCTCATGTGATACACGTGCTTCCTCTTGCAAGGTAGCACGTGTAACACAGAGTTCCTCCTGCAAGGCCTGGCTGGACAACCGCTGCACCTCCCGGCAAGCCTGTAGCTCAGCCGAGATGGTACGCTCAATCTGTGCAAACCTCTCCTCTGCCCGCTGCCTCTGGGACATCAGAAGGACACCCAGAGTGGATTTGAGGGAAGCATACTCCTCCCTCAGGGCATCCATGTCCGCCTCTGTGTGAGCAGCAATTGCTTGACAAAGAGACGACATTTTAGCCTGGCGTGCCCTGTCTGAGGCCGCCATGCCCACCCTGAACGAGCGGGCCGTGGACCGTGCCGCCTGCTGCTGGAGAAGCACCTGCCTAGCAGGGGGGAGCACAGATCGGGCCACACGCTCCATGCTCTCAGCGATGTTCTCCATTGCTGCCCCCCTGCCGTTCTGAATTGGCAGTCATGTCTTGCTCCCACTCAGTATACTGCGGTTGTGCGCGGTGACTGCGTTGCTGGGCTTGACCACTGCGGGACCCAAGGACCGGGTGTCCTCGCTGTTTTGGCACCGCCCGCGGCTGCACGACTACATGCCCCCGTCGACGTGATGTCCCAGGCACATCAGTGACTGGTGTGGAGGGTGACTCTGCATCCCGATCCACCACGGGCGGAGGTACCAAGACTGTCTGACCCCTCAGTGCAGGTGTCGCGACAGAGGAGTGTCCACATCAGAATCACTCACCCCTGACACATGGACTTGATGCTCATCCAACTCGACATGGACGTCAGAGTCGTCATCAGGGCTGGACTCATAGGTAGTCAGAGACAAGATGGACTGTAGCACTTGGGGGTTTTCGTGGCCGACCCCCACTTGTGCCGGGTTGATGTAGTGGTAACAACCCTGTGTCTGGCATGACAACACCATCCTCCGGCTCCATTGCATCATCATCTGAAAAATATAGGGAAAAAAGGTCATTACACATGTCAGAAGCACACAACACACACACACACTAACAACAAACACATCAGGCAGACATCTGACACACAAAATAGAACCTGGCATGCATGCTGCGTCAACTTTGAATTGCTTCTGTGATCAGACCTGTTGAAAGGTGGCAGTTTGCATAGAAGTGGGTCTATGCAGTGCAGCAAATGTGTATGTCACTCACTACCTACATGTACAACAGGGGTGCACAACTGATTTTGACAGAGGGCTGAAAGTACCTTACATGAGGGCTATAGTGGGCCGAAAAGTAAATGTGGGCGGGGCAGTAGGCGGGGCGTGGCAGGAGGCTTTTTAAACCCCCAAGTTGTACTAAACACATGGAAAAAGAATGTTTTTGAGGGGTAACGATTTTTATTTGCATTTCAAACTTACATTTTGTACTACACATTTTCCATTGTTATAATTTATTTCTGTTTAGTTATTGTATCTCGCCTGTTTAATTAACTTATATATATATTTTATTGACCCTAGATTGGACATGCCGTTATTTTGGACTGCTACAGTTTGCTATTTGGGTTGCCCAAGAGGAGTATGGCCTTCGTTGAGTCAGGTTTCCTCAAAAAGCCAAAGATGACCATCTCCTAACTGTGCCTGTTTTAGCTTTATTATTGGGTTCACTCTTGGAGTGCAACACTATGCCCCATGGCCTCCTCACCCCCAACCAAACACTATGCCCCAGGGCCCCCTTACCCCCAACCAAACACTATGCCCAATGTCCATCACCCCCAACCAAACACTATGCCCCATGGCCCCCTTACACCCAACCAAACACCATGCCCCATGTCCCTCACCCCCAACCAAACACTATGCCCCATGGCCCCCTTACACCCAAACCAAACACAATGCCCTATGGCCCCTTTACCCCCAACCAAACATTATGCCCCATGTCCCCCTCACCCCCAACCAAACACTATGCCCCATGTCACTCACCCCCAACCAAACACTATGCCCCATGTCCCCCCACCCCCAACCAAACACTATGCCCCATGTCACTCACCCCCAACCAAACACTATGCCCCATGTCCCCCTCACCCCCAACCAAACACTATGCCCCATGTCCCTCACCTCCAACCAAACATGCCCCATGGCCTCCTCACCCCCAACCAAACCCCGCACCCCATGGCCCCCTCACCCCCACCCCCCAACTCAGCACACACACTCAAGCATGCACCCATACAGACCCGAACCCCCCAACTCAGCACACACACTCGAGCAGGCACCCATACAGACCCGAACCCCCCACCCCACAACTCAGCACACACACAAACATGCACCCATACAGACCCGAACCCCCCACCCCCCCAAATCAGCACACTCTCAAACACGCACCCATACAGACCCGAACCCCCACCCCCCAACTCAGCACACACACAAACATGCACCCATAAAGACCCGAACCCCCCAGCCCCCCAACTCCAAACCCCCCACCCCCAACTCAGCACACACACTCAATAATTGCACCCATACAGACCCGAACCCCCCACCCCCCAACTCAGCACACACACATGCACCCATACAGACCCGAACCGCCCACCCCATCTCAGCACACACACAAACATGCACCCATACAGACCCGAACCCCCCACCCCCCAAATCAGCACACTCTCAAACAAGCACCCATACAGACCCGAACCCCCACCCCCAACTCAGCACACACACAAACATGCACTCATAAAGACCCGAACCCCCCACCCCCCAACTCCAAACCCCCCACCCCCCAACTCAGCACACACACTCTCAAGCATGCACCCATACAGACCCGAGCCCCCCACCCCCCAACTCAGCGCACACACACAAACATGCACCCATACAGTTCCGAACCCCCACCCCCCAACTCAGCACACAAAAAACATTCAAATCAAAACATTCATACACATCCGAAAACCCTCCCTACCCCTGCATCTCAACATACACACAAAATACATTCAAATACAAACATTCATACACATCCGACACCCCCCCCCACCCCTGCATCTCAACATACACACAATACATTCAAATACAAACATTCATACACATCCGACACACCCCCCCACCCCCGCATCTCAACATACACACAAAATACATTCAAATACAAATATTCATACACATCCGACACCCCCCCGCATCTCAACAAACACACAAAATACATTCAAATACAAACATTCATACACATCAGACACACACCCCCACCCCCGCATCTCAACATACACACAAAATACACTCAAATACAAACATTCATACACATCCGACACACCCCCCACCCCCGCATCTCAACATACACACAAAATACATTCAAATACAAACATTCATACACATCCGACACACTCCCCCACCCCCGCATCTCAACATACACACAAAATACATTCAAATACAAAACATTCATACACATCCGACACACCCCCCCACCCCCGCATCTCAACATACACACAAAATACATTCAAATACAAACATTCATACACATACGACACACCCCCCCACCCCCGCATCTCAACATACACACAAAATACATTCAAATACAAACATTCATACACATCCGACACACCCCCCCACCCCCGCATCTCAACATACACACAAAATACATTCAAATACAAATATTCATACACATCAGACACACCCCCCCACCCCCGCATCTCAACATACACACAAAATACATTCAAATACAAACATTCATACACATCCGACACACCCCCCACCCCCGCATCTCAACATACACACAAAATACATTCAAATACAAACATTCATACACATCCGACACCCCCCCCCACCCCCGCATCTCAACATACACACAAAATACATTCAAATACAAACATTCATACACATCAGACACACCCCCCCACCCCCGCATCTCAACATACACACAAAATACATTCAAATACAAACATTCATACACATCCGACACACCCCCCACCCCCGCATCTCAACATACACACAAAATACATTCAAATACAAACATTCATACACATCCGACACATCCCCCCACCCCCGCATCTCAACATACACACAAAATACATTCAAATACAAACATTCATACACATCCGACACACCCCCCCCACCCCTGCATCTCAACATACACACACAAACATAAAGCAAAACAAACCCGACACACAAACACAAACAGACCACTTACCGGAGACGTGCTGGAAGGCAGGTAAGCTGGAACGCTGGAATCGTACTACGGCTGGCGTGGTCCAAGGCTGAAATGCCTTCCGGCATCAAGCCTTATGGACCACGCCAGCCGCAGTGCTGGCCCTAAATTGGTGCAGCACACACGCATTACGTGGCTCGTAGGAGCGACGTGGTGCGTGTGTGTGCTAAGCCAATGAGGGCCAGTGTTTTGTCCGGCCCGGAAGACAACAAAGACTTTCCTAATGGAGGGCGGCCGCGGGCCGCCCTCCATTAGGAAAGTCTTTGTGCCTCGCGGGCCGGACAAAAGAGCATGGCGGGCCACAACTGGCCCGCGGGCCGATTGTTGTGCACCCATGATGTACAAGGACTACATGGTGTGTGTCAGGAAATGTGAAGGCAGTGCAAGGTCAAATTCAGGCATCACGTGCAATGTGCATTCAATTGGTAGCATATCTACAAGCAAAGCACCCCTCCACCCAAGTGCAAAATCACGGATGCCTAGCATGTTATCAAAAGGCTGACCATAGACCTGTGTATTGACAGGCAGTGTTGACTGGCATCAACAGCTTAATGTGATTCAAGTGACAACACTGCAAATGATGATGGGACAGTAAGCAGGAAATATGATGAAAATTCTGGAGGCCACCCATGTGTGAAGAAGTCACTACAACAGTCGGACAGAGTCATGGCCATTAAACAGGCTCAGGCCTGTGACCCACACAGATAGTCAGACCCTAAACATGTGTGCAACGCAGTACTGAGCCACAGTTGACATGGGAAGGCTGATGAGATGCCATGCAATGTATGTCACCCAGGACTTGTATTACAGTGATCATCCAGTCAAGGACACATAGGGGCATGCGTGCAAAGCACATGGAGCACGAATGGGCACTCATGTCCCTGCGGGGCATCTGACCTATGCACAGTACAAGTGAGATACCCTGCATCAAGTACTAAGGCTGTACCACACAGCATATGTCTGGCAGATTGTCCACTGGAAGTTAGCATGTACACAGGACGCATGAACAGGAAAGTACCCAATGGCAAGATTGAAGCAGACCAGTGCAAAGGTGGAACTGGGATGCAGAGTGGCGGAGGAGGGGCAAGGGAGCATGCCTACATGGAGTTCCCGCATGCAGGCAGAGGACACATGCACGTCAGTCATGCTATGACATTGTGCCTGGGCTGAGAGGAAGGTCACCCCACGCCACATGCAGAAGGGCCAGTGAGCTGGAACATGAACCGGAGGGGAATACTGGTAACCAGCATGTGAGTAGGGTGCAATAGTGGTGATGCGGACAGTCCCCGTCTGCTCCACATGTCCACCATCCAGCAGAGCAGACATGCATCATGGAAGCATTGCATTACTTGCACATCAGAACCATGTACACGTCACATGTAGTGACAATCATGCACAACACATCCCACAAGTAAAACACACACGTCCTCAACAAACACGCATCAACACTCACTGGACTGGGCATCAAAGTCCAGCATCTCTCCCACTCCTTCGACCGATTCAGGTGGTATGAACTCCACAACGAGTGACTCATGCGGAGTGAGCTCTTCCTCCTCTGGTGCAGGCCCACCGCCAGTCACCAGAGTCAAGTTGTAATTTGAGGCACGCTTAGCCTTAGCGCTGCATTTGAGGTCATTCCAACGCTTTTTGCACTCTTGCGCCGTGCGCACCTCATGGCCGAATGAACTGATATGTTCCGCAACTTGTTTCCAGTGGGTGTCACGGTGGGCAGCTGTAGTCTGACTATTGGCACCCACTAGCATGTCACGGCTGTGGCCCCGCACGTAGTCCATGAGGAAGTCCAGTTCCTGCTTGCAGAAAGGCTTCTTCCTCGACGTGCAGGAGGTCTTGGCTGCGTGTGGGGTCCCAGCCTGTGCTGCAGGTGCAACCTTCCTCCTCTTGGACTGTGGCGCAGACCCTGGCTGGCTAATGCCGCCCTGACCAGTATGGCCAGTTGGTTCGGTGGATTGAGCCAAGGGAGTGGCAGGTGGAGGGACGACCAAAGGCCTGACTTGTGTCAGTGGCAGCTGGGTGCCCTCTAATGGACTCTGCGCAGCAACATCCGCGGTGGCAGGGTCATTGACTGCAATGGTCCTGGTTGGCAGACTCACAACCGGGGTGTTGTTGGGTGCATCTGCCCCTGCACTTGCCAACACCCGGCTGTTCGGGGGAGCAGATGACATAACTGCCCCAGGGACACGTGTCTTGCTAAGAGCAGCCCTGCATGCCCCTACGGTTTCCCTCCTGGCCTGTTGGAAATCTTCCAAGGGCTCCTCAAGTGCCAACACAGCCTGCGCTGGCAGACCCTGAGCCTGGGTGGTGGTGTCCACAGCTGCACCTGCAGCTACCACTACCCTTGGGCCCGTGGCAGTCGATGGAACGGACTGTCGGGTCACACGGGCGCCAGTGCCAGATGCAGAAGCTGCATCTCCCGGAACCACAGGGGGTGGTGGCATGACTGCACCGACACATGGCACAACATTGTGCTCAAGTGGCGCACCCCTGACTCTTTCCCCTCTGTGGCCGCCCTGGACACCCTGGAGTCCCCCTACTCCCTGGTCACCACGGCCACGTCCCCGACCATGCCTGCCACGAGGAGTACGCCCAGCTGAGGCGCTCCTCACCTTTGTGGCCTCCCAACCATGGCACAGATGTAGTAGTGCCGGCACAGATGGAGTAGTGCCAATGGGAGGTGTACAGCACAATTGACCTGGGCAATTGGGGTGAAGGGGGTGGGAAGCAAGATGTTAACAGCTCCCCTGCACCTGCAAGGCTGTATGTGACCCCAAAACTGCAGTAAAACCATGCACGCAACCCTGCAGCCTACGTGCGTGGAATCAACCTCCCGCAGTATGTGGTGGCACCCAGTAACACGAATAACGTGTACGCGTGGGACACGCACACTACTATGACCTCGAAAATGGGTGCGATACACAGGGGCACCAGCAGTGGGAAAAATAGCGTGTGCGACTCACCATCTGACTAGCGCGATGCAGAAAAACACACATAGCCAATACCCCCGCCAAAGGAGGAGATACGTCCTTGATAGCTGTGAAGTTGTGATGGTGCGCGAAACAACAGGAAGCAGCAACACACGTCGGTCTCCACGAAAGGCATGTACAGTGAACTGCTGCCCCGCTCACCTTTAACCGTGCTGAGGGAAATGCCAGTGCGCGTCACGTCACTTACGCGCATGAGCCCTTTCCTCGGATTACACGCATTCACACGTGGACGTGCAGTTTTATCACGCGTGCTGAACCACTATGCTAACGTCACGAGGGAAACGCCCGCTCATGCCCGCGCGCGTCACGTCACAGAGATGCTTACGTTTGAAGGGCCTTTGGTCCAATGAAAGCACGTACGAGTGCTGACGTGCTTATGCGCTAGGGGCCTTTCCTCGAATCACACGCTGACGTGCACATTTTTCACATGCCAAATCACTCCGTATCAAGCTGGCCACGCGAAAACACACAGAAGACCACGTTCCTGCCCAAAAGGCCGAATCACTGCCCCCCAGAGCCCCGAGTACGCTCCCACCTGCCATCTGCTACTGCCTGCTGCCCACATGCCCTGCTATTTGCTGCCTGCACATCAGCCAGATGTGCAGTTGCTGTGACCAGCCCTGCTGGAACTGAAGACTCCCGACTGGGATACCATCGCTCCACAGCCCAGCCCCAGGAACCAGTTGCCCACCCACACCTGCCTCTGGGGTTGCCATGTCGGGCACTACACCATCTGGCACCACTGGCAACCCCCCGCCAGAGAGGCAGAGGGCCACCAGCTTCACTGCCACTGAAGTTGGTGTCCTGGTGGAGCAAGTCCTGGGGCAGTATGATGCCCTCTTCGGAACAAGATGCGCCAACAAGGAAGGACGGACGGACTCGGACCTGGACGGACACCGTGACTGCCACCAACGTGGAGGGGGCGGCAGTCCGCGACTTCCAACATGTCAACAAGCGCTGGGAGGACTTCAGGTCCAGGACCCTCAACAAGGCCCGGCGCCTTTGAAGGCAGCGGATGCTAAGGGGCGCCGAGGCCACCTGTCGGAACATCAGATGAGGGTCCTGAAACGCATGTGCCCAGCGCTCCATGTCCAGGTCCTTGAGAGGCAGACCCGTCTGGAGTTGAGCGGTAAGTGTACATGCATACTGATTGGAAGCTGTGCGTCTGGTGGTGTGCCAGTAGTGTGCAGGTTGTACATGTGTTTTTCTAGGGCCATGTATGGATGTGTATGTACAGCGCTGTGAGGCTGACACATGCAAGTCCTTTCATGTGTGAGACACATGGATGGTGTATGTGTGGGTAAGCATGCAAGCCAAATGCAGATGTGTGAACACACATGTTTGGATTACTGTGTATGTCAGTTGGCATGGTTGTGGTGTCACACATGGATGTTGGTTCCAGCTGCATGTATCTGCACCGTGTACATGTGCATGTGTGTGTATTTGACAAGGGTGCAACAGTGATGCAACATGGATGCATGTGACTCTGATATGTGGAAGACTGATTGGCAGATGTGACATGGATGCCGATCTCAACACTGCGACAGTTGGCGGAGGTGTACACATGCATGTAAGTGTGGTGGCGTGTGTGCATGTGTAGTGCACTCCCTGTGTTTCATGTGATGATTGGCTCACCTTTGGCTGCTCATGCTGTTGTATGTGTATGGATGGTGCTGGCTGTTGCGATATGGCTGTGGAATAGCTCATGTGTGTGAGTCGAAATGACATGTGTGTTGGGGATTGTGATGCCATGTCTGAAGTTTGACAATGCCACTCATGTACAACTGTCATGTGTGTATGAGTCCATTGTACAGTGCCCTGATGCCTGTGTTTTATTTCTCCCTGTCTGCAGCGTCAACTGATGAAGAGGGCGGAGAAGGTGCTGTGGAGCACAGCGGCAGGGATCGCACCACCAGCCGGAGATGCAAGGCCCAGCTCCCCTCCCAGGTTGTCATCTCGTCGGGGAGTGAGGAGTCTGGTGCCGCGTCCCAGGCCGCAGCTGCCGAGGGGAGGTCCAAGAGGCGGAGGTCGGAGTTGGACTCCTCAGCAGCAGAAGGGGCAGCTGAGACCCCACAGGGCCCAACGGAGGAAGATGGCATGGAATCATCCAGGTTGTTGGGGGATTTGGTGGAGGAGGAGGCCATGCAAGGGACAGAAACGGGGTCTGGAGGTGGGGATTCCACAGGTGCGAGTGGTGCAGTGCAGGACCAGGGACAGGAGGCAGCACAGGCCGCCGCGGAGGTGTCTGTGTGCAATCCTGTCCCTGATCCTGTCACTGCATCATCTTGCACCAGCAGGGATGCCTTCGTCCAGACCCGTTCTCAGGGAGGGGATTGGCTTCCACCAACTGGCTTTCCTCTCCCTGCGGATGTGGCTATCCGGCACCAGGTTGAGAATGTCCTGGGTGGGGTGGCGTTGCGTCAACGTGCCATGCGAGGTGACCTGCAGTCTTTTCATGAGGAGACTGCACGTCTTCTCGCATGGCTCGTTGACCGCGGTGACCCACTGGGACAGCTCACCAGGGCTGGATTCCTCCGTTTCCTGGACCTTGTTCCGACCCCCTCCTCAACTGAACCCCCTATGCCCCAGTCATCCTCCATGCCATCTTCCCATCCATGTATCACCTGGGTGCCCTGTGGAGCTGCCTCTGACCCTGCGGCCAGGCTGGTGGACAACAGATCCCTGCCACAGTCGGAAGTCAGACGTCCAGCAGGGGTGGCCACCTCAACCACTGCACCCCAGTTGGAGGAGGATGTGCAGGCAGCAGGAGCCAGGGCACAGGCAGCGGCATAGCAGCAGCAGCAACAAGGTGGGAGCCATGATGGCTAGGGGCCTTCATCATCGGACGGGCAGGCATCGGCCGGAGGGCAGGAGGACCCTGGATGGGAAGAGTCTTCCATGTGGCAGCGGTTGGGCCATGCGATAGATGCGGAGCGGCAGCGGGCGGAAGAGGCACGGCTCACGATGGTCAGGGCGGAGAACTCCATGCGTAGGGCCCTGAGGTGGGCCGAGTGCCTCAAGGCCATTCGCAGGGACCTGGAGTTCCAGATGTCATCGTCCCTGCGAACCCTCGGGGCCATGGAAGAGGACCGCCTCCGGGACATCGAGCAGGAGTTCGATGATGCCCTGGCCCGGGACATCAACATGTGAGCCATTGGACTTGCCCGCTGCCCTTGTAAATAGTTGGATAGTGTTAGGTTTCCTTTGCTTTTTTCTTTATTTTGGACCTTTTGGACAATGGACCACGCAAACCCCAGGAATACACGAACTGTGACTTTGGACACCTTTCCTTTGGATTATGATTTGTTGTTTTTCATTATTTTACAGACATGCAGCTTTTCTTTTTTAAATTCCATTGTCGTTTGTTTGATTTTAATTCCATTCATGTTGCTTTTAATACATTTTTTTCTTCAAACTTCGATGTGTGGTATTATCTCATTGGTTTCATGCATGTCATGATATGGGTTTTGAGATTCACTTGCACCCATTGGGCCTCATTACGACCCTGGCGGTAAGGGGTTAGCGCCAGCGTTAGCTGCGCCGACCCCTTACCGCCAATTACGAGTTCCCTTTCCGCCATGGCGGTTTTTACACCTGCTTTTTGCGGGTGTAAAAAACCATGGCGGTAAGGGAACTTGGTGTTAATTACGCCACCGTAATTTACGGTGGCGTAATTAACGCCTTCCCCACTCCCATTATGCCCTATGGGGCAAAAATGGGAATGGGGAAGGGTAAATGGGGATTGGGGATTTACCGCCCCGCCAAGGTCGGAATGGGGCGGTAAATCCCCTTACCGCCATGGCGTTAACGTAGTTAGCACCATGGCGGTAAAGTCACGGCCCTGGCGGTAACTTACCGCCAGGGTCGTAATGAGGCCCATTGTGTGTGTGTGAGGGACATGTCTTCATTTACATACTTGCCATTGGGGTTGTGTCATGTAATTGGCATTTCTATGTGGGTGGATGCAATACTTGGGTGGGTCTTTGGCATGTGGAGGCTGGCCATAAGGGCCAGGGATCGAGATTGTGATGACGTATTGGCTGGGGACATGTGTCAGGGCCTGCTGGTAGGTGCCCCGCACTGCTGGGGGGTGGGGGTGCAGGGGACATGTGTCGGGGCCTGTTGGCAGGTGCCCCGCACTGCTGGGGGGTGGGGTGCTGGGGGACATGAGTGGGGGCCTGCAGGCAGGTGCCCTGCACAGCTGGGGCTGGGAGTGCAAGGGGGTAATGTTTTGGTGATCACCAGTGCAAGGTGACATGTGGCTTGGCTGGGGGGGCATGCCCATGTTGGATGGGCTGCCTGCTGGACATGCCCAGGGGTGCAGGGTAGTCCCCTGTGGTGTGGTCTGCCTGCAGGGGCCGTGGAGGGTGTAGAGGGAACACCTGGGAGGACCCACACTGCCAATTCATGTGTAGGAATCCCCTGCACCCCCGAAATACACGTACCCCACTCGCACAGGGCCTATCGTGTGTGGAACTTCCCCACACCCCAGAAATACACATACCCTGCTGAAATCGTGTGTTAAACTTCCCCGCACCCCAGGAATACACGTACCCTGCTGAAATCGCGTGTTAAACTTGCCCGCACCCCAGAAATACACGTACCCTGCTGCAATCGCGTGTGGAACTTCCTGCGCACCCCAGAAATACACGTACCCTGCTGAAATCGCGTGTTAGACTTCCCCGCACCCCAGGAATACACGTAGCCTGCTGAAATTGCGTGTGGAACTTCCCGCACACCCCAGAAATACATGTACCCTGCTGAAATCGCATGTTAAACTTCCACGCACCCCAGAAATACATGTACCCTGCTGAAATCGTGTGTTAGACTTCCCCGCGCCCCAGGAATACACGTACCCTGCTGAAATTGCATGTTAAACTTCCCCGCACCCCAGTAATACACGTACCCTGCTGAAATCGCGTGTTAAACTTCCCCACACCCCAGGAATACACGTACCCTGCTGAAATCGCATGTTAAACTTGCCCGCACCCCAGAAATACATGTACCCTGCTGCAATCGCATGTGGAACTTCCCGCACACCCCAGAAATACACGTACCCTGCTGAAATTGCGTATTAAACTTCCCCGCACCCCAGAAATACACGTACCATGCCAAAATCGCGTGTTAGACTTCCCTGTTGGGTGTCCTGACCCACGTTTAAGCTATCATGCCACAACATTTGGTGCTGTGGGCTTAGAAAGTTCAAGATGGCGGAAAACCCACATGTGCGCCGAAATCCAGGAAAGCTGCGCAGTTTGTGCGTCCACCAAAATGGTTGCCTCACTTGCCACCCACCAGTGCGAGAATGAAAGGCCGGGTTGCCATGAAGGAAATGGGTTGCCAAAGGAAAAACAGTAGCGCCGGTTAGCTTCAAAGCGCTTTAAAACCACCATTGGACTACCCGCACAGTAGTCTGAAACCATTGGGAATGGCAATGCTGATTGCCAAATGCAACTTAGAATTGTGGGGTATTCATTTGTTAAATCCCAAAAATGGGTGCAGTACCAGTACTCACCACTATCCAAAAACCGGCGTTTTAAAACCACCCTGTGTTTCCCTGAAGGCAGGCTCAAAATGCCTATTTTCAAACATTACAATATGTGCAAAATATTCACTGAACACCAGCAGACATTTGGCAGAATGGAGTTTTGTGTGCCTACAAAATCTGGGAAATGAAGAGCCCAGAACAATGCTTATAACAAAACTGGCTGAGCTATGGAGTCAGCAGTTTAAGTTGCACTGGATTTAAAGACACTAAAATCGAAAATGTTTAGATTAAATGAGTGACCTATGTTTGGTGTCACATGCCTTTGTAACTGTTGAAATGTCATAGTTTTGCACTTAGAATCAGCATTCTAGCTGCATGTGTAAAATTGCAAGTTAATTTAAAAAGCAACAAAAAACATGACAGTTAGCTGAAAGTCTGGTTTAAGGAACTTGATTTTGCTTGACAACTACCCCCATCAGGAGTGAAACGTGAGTCACAGCTGTGTTCCCAGGACTATCTGCCTTTTTGCTGGCCACACTAAGAATATACCATCTATCTGATAATTGAATTACCTGTGCTCTGCAGGAGAGTGAACAATGCAACTCCCTTCACCCAGGCAGAGGGTTTATTGAGAGGATCATAAATGGCTTCCTCTTGAACAATGAGCCTTTCAGGACCCAAGCAAATCTTATATTGCAGGGGTCATAAAAGTGGCTTACTCTTGGCAGAAACTGGGAGGGGGAGAAACTGGAGACAGAAGCTGGCTTGGCAGAACTGGATAAACCAGTATTTCTACCTTGTGCTGAGAGGAAACCACACCCCTTTGGAGCCAGAACATAACTTTAAAAAGATGGATCATTCATAGAGCGGACATGTGAAAATTTTATAAATGATACCATAATTCTTGTGATTTTTCTGCCCACAGTTTAAGAGGTTTTTAGAACCGGTGGTATGTTCAGGGGGGTGTCAGCGGAAAAGTGGATATTACTCTAAATGTATGCATGTTAAAAATCTGAAACTTCATCAGTTAATGTCCATAATCCCTGCGCACATGTATGTAAAGTTGGGTCAATGTCAGAAATTGAAAAATCAGTTAAAAAGTCAATTATGTGCCATTTCTGAATGCAAGCTCTTAGAAACAACAGATTTGGACAGAGACATGGCTAAATTCAGCCACACCATGTATATGTAATTTCGAGCAACTGTGTAACTGTGAAATATGTCTTTTGTTATCAAATATAGAATGTGTGCAATCTGACAGAGGAGTGTCCTATCTGCAAGCCATAAAATGACATCACTCTGACACAACTTAGCTTCGCCAATCAAGTGAGGAATGGAAATTTGACCAATGACAAGTGAGAGGGGCAAGTTTAGTTATGACCAACATACCCACCCACTCTCAAAACACATAAAAGCAGACAGACAGGACAGATAGGGCCCTTCAATTCCATTTGCTGCAACGCACTCTGCCGGACCATACAACATCTAGAGATCCAGACTTCAAATTCATCAACCTCCAGAAAGCCAAACTAGAGACCAGACCAGAGAGAGAAAGCAGTGCTGTACCCAGAGAGAAAGCAGTGCTGTGCCCAGAGAGAGACCAGAGCCCAGTCTAAAACCCTGACCAGATCCGTGACGAGGCCCATTTCACTCAAGAATATAGTGTGAGTACATAGCAAAACTGTGCAGAACCAATCTCTTAGTTAAAATAATATAATTCAATCCTATTTTAATCTAAGTAGAACTGCCTCCTAACTGTGACCTGCCATTTGCAAAGCTGTCACTTGTCATTTTCTAGTTGCAAGCTGCACGTGTCTTTTTGAACTTTAAAATTTCAAATCTGAAAAACGACTGTTATTTAATCACTCATATCTCCGCAACCGTTTGTGCTAGAGACTTGCAGTAACTTTCATTTGAAAGCTTAGAATCTGAGCTTTGAATCGCACCAAGGACCACATTCCTACCCCTTATAGTTTTACCGCAATCGCGGAAAACGCACGCGCGAATTTTGCCGCGATTTGCAAATTTCTTCACGTGTAAAAAGACAGCAGTTTTGCTTTTCCTTGCCAAAAACTTCGTTTACCTGCTAGTTACTACTAAAGCATTGTTAAGGTGATCCTGAATTCATAGAGAGTAGATACCACTCACCCTGAACCTCTGAAAGGGAATTAAAAGCATTTCCAACATATTTCTCATCCATTGCTAGCACATATCAAAGCATTTGGGCCTGTGTTTTCAAAACTCCTATCTGTTTTCTGTAGTGTAAGCTTGCTGGGGTGAACTGAATTACAGTTGATTGCATTTCTGAGAACTGTGTGCTTCCTTCCATTTCCTTGCCTTGCATAAAAGGGGGGGTGGATTGCCAGAGAAAAGTGATTACATTGTTTTGTTGAAATCATATTGAGTATTTCTATACTGCATTTTATTCATTCAACCTTGCATCCATTTGAACTCTATAAAGCATTTTGTACCACCTTCTTCTTTTGTTCCTATTCACCTGTGTGCTACCTTATCCATTTCATGTCAACTCCTTATTGATTATAGAGAAGCGTGTTAGTGCCAGATTCTCCGTTGTTAATCTTTATCATATCAGATTAAGTGTGCTATTTAATTATTAATTTATTATAAGGTGTGATATATACATCTCTTGTTTAAATTATCAAATAAACCTTTTAACTTGCAAAACAGAACTACTTCTTGGCTCAGTGGGGTCAGGGGGATTCCAAGAGAGGGGTGTTATATGGTAGTCATCCAGAACGCATGAACTGGACATAAAGATATATCAATAAGGGTTTTCATTCAGTATTATAGACTAGGCGTTGACTTAGCTGTAGTGCGGGATTGAATCCTCTTACATCCCCGCACCCCACGAATACACGTACCCTGCTGAAATCGCGTGTTAAACTTGCCCGCACCCCAGAAATACATGTACCCCGCTGCAATCGCGTGTGGAACTTCCCGCGCACCCCAGAAATACACCTACCCTGCTGAAATTGTGTGTTAAACTTCCCCGCACCCCAGAAATACAAGTACCCTGCTGAAATCGCGTGTTAGACTTCCCTGCACCCCAGGAATACACGTACCCTGCTGAAATCTCGTGTTAAACTTCCCGCGCACCCCGGGAATACACGTACCCTGCTGAAATTGCGTGTTAAACTTCCCCGCACCCCAGAAATACATGTAACCTGCTGAAATTGCGTGTTAGACTTCCCCGCACCCTATGAATGCACGTACCCTGCTGAAATCACGGGTGAAACTTCCCGCGAACCCCAGGACTACACGTTCCCCGCTTGCCGTGTGCTGTTTGGCGGCCCTATATACTGGTCCAGGGTCAGCGCAGCCTTTTGCGCTGGATTGGGGATTTTGATGGCTTTTCCTTGCGTGAGGGGCGTTCTTGGGGGCGTTACTGGCGCTGCTGCAGGGTCGCTGCGCCACTCTGCTTTTGGTGGCTAAGATCCATGAATACGCTGTGCGCCGAAATGGATTTTGACGCATACGGCTGGCGCAGACTATCGCACGCTCACACTGTGCGCCAGCCGCGTGCGCCACTTGTGCGCTTAATTCTATGAATTACCCCCCAAATGTTAATAAGCATTTATTGTGAAATAGCCCATTTACTTTATCAAGCACATTCTCACCATCCATCCATCCATCCATCCATCCATCCATCCATCACATTATAGCCTAATATCTCCAAGTCACAGAGAGATAATACGGGTCAAGATAGTGAGACCCCTGTTGAGTTAAGATAAGGGTCTGCAATTTCAATATTCTTTGGTTTCTGGATTGCCTGGGTTCAAAATAAGTGCTATATCCCTAGAGCAGGGAACCACAATCTGCCACTCTCCAGATGTTTCAGAGTACAATTCCCATGATCTCATACTATTAAGTATGTTGGCTACGCTTGATGGGAGTTGTAGTCCAAAACACCTGGACAGCCAAAGGTTGCAGCCTAGACACTAGAGCTTGCTTCAATTTGTTTGGTATCTACCTGATTAAATACCAACCCCAGAGCACTAGATGTGTTCTCCTTAAATTTGCACTAAACAGTCAAGTTACAGGGCCTTGTTTTGTTTTTATACCCTCAATAGCAGGTCTAACCTCTGCACTATGAACAGTAGCCACATGGCACAGGCAGACTCACTTAACTCAAGCAGTTGAAGGATACTCAAAACATGATCAATTTCTTCCCCAGTGACTCATAAACATTCCTAAAGATGCCACTCATCTCAGCATTCTTTGTATGCCCCTGTCTAGAGCAATCTGTCATTGATGTAAATATCCTTGAGGCCCAGTAGTGGTGACCTACTCGACACTGATCATAGATGCCATTCCTATGAATTAATTGTTTCAGGGCCAAACAATGTTCATAGTACGTGTACTTCCATGTTCAGAAAAAGCTATTCTGATATATTTTTCAAAATTGGTAACCTAAAGCAGATTTCGCTTTTGCAGCATTCTTCCTTTTCACTACCCTTGTGCCATCAATCAATAGAACTTAAATCATTTGGCATAACATCTTTGAACTTGCTCTCAACCAATGGGATAATTGTTTTAATGTTCAAGGTTTTCAAACACCAGAAGATTGGTTGAGCTTTAAAATCAAGGAATATATTAACCAGGTGGGCTGGAGCATGATCTGAGATGATTATTTCTTGAATGAGTGACTTGATCACTTTGGCAGTATTGTTTTTTGTGTGCGTAATACACCAACCCTCTATCACATCTACACCACTCTTTAAGACATACGACTGTTTCTTACACATTTTGGTGGTCGTTTTGATCAAAATGCTTAGTGCATGCAAGGGACCACCAATATTAGCACTTACGTACTGTGTGGTCGTGGCAGGCAATGTACAACATTTGCAAGATGGAATGTAAGACTGAGGAGTAGACCAGGCAAAATCACCTTTACTCTGCTCTAATGATAGGAGGGGGCTGGAGTGGGAAACACTAGACCCGCAAGTCAAGATCCTGCAAATCTTATTTGCGATCTTGCCGCTTCCTGAGATAGTCTTTCATCAAGAAAACCAATGCAATTAGGTCCTTTGCGCAGCTAATAAGAATGTATCAAAAAAAACCCTAGGCACCACTTTACACTACTTCGATCCGCCCCAAAAGCGATGGGAAGAGCGTACCTGTAATAGGGTTTGGTAAGATCAGGAATGCAGATAAAAAACAGGAACTGCTGACTGTACGAAAGACACTTGGCACCTGTGACCAGAGACCCATTCCTAACATTAGGAGTTAATAGAAGGAATTGGTTAAAAATGTGAAGAAAGAAAAAGCGAAGACTTTAACCAAATGGGAGTGCTTAATTCAAGTGACATGAAGCAAAGGACAAAAATATTTCTGGCAGACCGCCTATGTGGGCGATCGCGAGGAGGGCAACCCCTTTGAATGTGCAGACTGCCTATGTGGGCAATCGAAACGACAGCAACCCCTTTGTATTTGCAATTACTGAGAAGGCATGTACACACATTTCTCCAATCCGTACAGGGAGGGCAGAGTATTCCCTGGAAAACCAAAGAAAGAGAGCCAGTATTTCCTGATAACCTTTGTTGAAACGTGTGCTGATTAGTTGGAGTTTCCCTTCAAAGAAGTGGGTGACGCGATAAACTCTCAACGTGGGGGAAAGGCACCTGGACCGTATTAACTCCTGGTGGAAATATATAAATTAGAACACGAGGTCTGGACTGCCTACCGCCAGAGTGTATTTAATGTATTCTCCAGAATCAACAGAGTTCCCCCCAGGTACCGCCAGAGTGTATTTAATGTATTCTCAAGAATCAACAGAGTTCCCCCCAGGTGGACGCAAGCTGAGATTGTTCCTATATATAAGAAGGGGGGTAGAAATTACCCTGGCAACTATCACCCCATTTGCTGGCTTGACACCTCTGGTAACATTTTCAGCAAACCTGTCCTCGCCAGACTGGAGGAATGGGTAGAAGAGTCAAACTGTATTTGTGACTTGCAAGCGGTTTTAGGAAAGGTGTTAGTACCACGGATCAGGCTTTTAGGCTTGGTGTTTTTATTGAGAAATGTATCGTTCTGTCCCTAGGCATGCTGTATCTACATTGTATAGACCTGAAGACGGCCTTTCAGGGTAATCCCCGTTCAGAACTATGGAAAGGACTCCAAAAAAGGAACATCCCTCATCTGTTACTCAGAGCTATCCTTCCGATGTACACTAACAACACTGCCAAGGTCGGTTATGGGAGTAGCGGAGAGGGCACCAGACAGTTCCCTGAGGAGAAACGTGGGAGGTAGGGTTGTGTCCTTGCCCCCACACTCTTCTCCATCTGCTTTAACAACATTGTTAGTTATCTCCACACTGACCTCGTCAATTCCCCGAAATTAGGTGGGAAAAACAGTATTCTTATGCTCACTGATGATGTGGTTTTGATCTGAACGCCAGTGTCCTCGAAACACTTGCAGTCCAGTTTATTACATTCGGACACATAAAGGGACTCATTGTTAACCCATCTAAAACTAAACTGCTGATGTGCAGAAGAAGGATGAGGAAATATTCCCCCCTGCCCATTCGCATGGGTGGCCACGAGTTAGAGGAAGTCAACACCCTTGACTACTTGGGATTCAGATTCGGTAACCATGGCAAATGGGGTCAACAAATTGACAGCGTTCATTTGATTCTCTCCCGAACATGCACCGCCATCTTACATTTTGCCAAGAAGTTTGGGAATAACATAGTGCCACCGGCAATGGAAATATATCCCTCGCAGGCGGGAGAGGCAGCAATTTATGGAGCTGAATTGTGGGGCTGCCAGAGAATCTCCAGCTCAAATGTCACAGAAAACACCTTCCACAAAAAGCTGCTAATTCTACTTAAGAGTGCACCTAATTTGCGTGTGCAGTGTGAACTTGGTTTGACCCCCATCAGCGATTTAATAGTTCTGAAACCATTGTTGTGCTGGCGGTAACTGTGGTCAAAGCAAGAACTGGGTAACTACCGAGGGAGCGAGTAGTCTCCCTTGGTTGATGCATAGTAGGCCAATGCTTTACTCTCTGGACCTAGAACGCTTTCGTCTTGACCTCAGGTTCATTTTGGGAGATGGTGGCATGATTTTTAAAATGGCATACAGCGATTGGGCTCACAGTAACAAGATTACGGATTGGTTATGCTGAAACACTGGTTGACACTTCCTAATGAACACAGGATGGGAGTGCGAGAACTACGTGAGGGAGATAAACTCGCCATTGATTTGCGCACGATCCAGGAAACTCCGGCTCAGCATCTCCCCACTGGCAGCCTTGACGAACCTGCGGTTCAGAACCAAGAAAGTCTGTTTCCGCTTTTGTGAAGCTACAGATGCATCTGTTCAACATTGTATGCAGTATATGCCCAGGGTATTCTAGAATCAGCGCTGGCAACTTCAAACAGTGCCTGAAAAACGATATCAGTGCGCTAGATAGTGCCAATACCCTTTGTAAAACCATATGTGGTGTTTGCAGTCTCAAACTATCTGCAAAGGGTCTGGAGAAGAAGAAAAGCTAGATGGATTAATTGAGCTTTTAAAGTTTATTTTCCCTTTCTTGAATTATTGTGTTTATATTATGTTTTTTAATACTCGTTCATCAATCAATATGTACTAGGCTTTTAATGATGTATGTATGTGCTTAATGTCTTTTGCTTTTATGGAGACGAAATAAAGTATATTTGATTGATTGACCTTTACTCTAGTTTTATGTTCTAATTTTCAAAAGTGTACATGCCGCCTGCAAATGACGCTTGGTGCGAGGTGTTTACTACTGGATTGCTGTGGAATCCGCCTGCTCATTAGCAGGTGCTAATTTGAGGCAGATTGCATAGGAATCCATTTTTTACACCTGCGTGAAAATGAAGTGCTCAAACAATGCGGAGGAGGCAAGCATGCAAGAAGGAGGAGGCATGCATGCAAGATGGAGGAGGCAAGCATGCAAGACGGAGGAGGCAAGCATGGTGGAGAGGTTAATTCTGCTCGTGTCTCTCATCTATCTTGTCTGAGCACAACTATGGGCTACAGCTGAAAATGAAGGCATGAAAACAAAATACCTGGCCTTTAAACCTCCATTCCTTGCACTGCCGATGGAAAATAAGCCCCTTTGTCTTTGATGACAGAACTGGATGAGCCATCCAATACTGGCTCCAATTTTATATTGCTGTTTCCTGCCTTGATGAATTCGTCAACTAATATCTTTGAAATTGTATGATATGGCATTTGTAATGCCCCTGTATACAAGTGTTTCTAGGCGCCAGACCTGACACGTGTTCAGTGAGTGCACATTTCTCAAGTAATTATGATGTAGTGCCTATAGACACACTTCAAAGTAGGAAACCTTCCATCAGAAACAATATGTGAGTGTCTACTGTGCTTTACAATTCGATTTCGAAATGACCACATAATATATGTTTTAAGTCAGAACAGGTTACTTGGCTGTGTCTTCATTCTCGGTAGAGGGGTACCCACATTTTTGCAAATTTCAAAACTTGGAGTTGACCCTTTAGTTACTAAGGATAATCCAGATGTGTCCACCCTGATTACTGTGCTTACAGAGGCTCAGCTTCACCTCACTGCTGATGCCCAATAAAGCAGAAACCCATGCCCCTGGTTGCTGATCAGAGGAGACTTGCCTAGAATGTTAGTGCTGAACTGCCCCTGAGGGTGTGAGCAGACTGATATGCACATGGGTATGTCGCCTTTGTGGAAAGTACAGTGAGCAGAAAGGTGCTTGTAGACACTACTGGGTCAGAACCATCCCCTAGAACTGCTTATTTGGCTTTGGTCCTTCTCAGTAGTGAAACTCCCACATTTTTGCAAATAATGAGCAGTGTTCAGGTATTTTGGTGTATGTCTACACAGTTCAGCCCGGATGAGTTCCAACCTCTCCCTTCAGTGGCTGCACCCTCCTAATCAGTGACATGACAACAAGAGGAAGAGGAGGACGATGAGGAAGGCAAGAAGCTAACCTTTCTATGTGCACTTATGAGTCCCTCAGAACCTTTTTCCAAAATCTTGATAATTTGGCAATTTACATATCTGACGTCCCTGAAGAGGAGCCAATTCTATTGAACCTACATGACCTTTGCCTGGCCTCAACATGCCTTCTCTTTTCATCTGTTTAGCGCTCCACAGCTTTCAAATGACAGATGTCCACTGTTCCTGCCCCATAGTGCATAAGGTCACTCTAAGTCCAGCTGTGAGGAAGTCAGTTGCAGCAACCTGCTGACAAGCAGTAAACGATTGCCCAACTGCAGCCCCTGAATTCTGAGCTGGGACAATATCACTTGCAGCCCTGGTTTGGTGCAGTCTTCCGGTCTCCCTGCTGTGGTGTAGTATTGCGGTCTCCCTGCTGTAGTGTTGTCTTGCAGTCTCTCTGCTCAGCCCTACAGGTATCTTATAATGCATACCACCAGGACGTCTCTGAGCCCCTCCTGGACAACAGACACCACCAGTGAAGGACAGACAAAAACGGGATTTGATCATGGACGAGCACCCTTCTAAAGTCTGTGAGGGGCAGTCTTTTTGGCTGTCCAGGATTCAAACACCTTTCACTTAGCAATGGCGGGGACAAGGACGAGGGATGATGACATAGTTTTCTTACTAACTATCAATTGATGTCTGCTACTTGAGATCTGATCTCCAGATGCTAAAGTCCTTGGCTACTAAAAAGCAATGCAACTCGTGTGCTTTAGGGGGACTCGCGAGAGGTCCACCTGATAGCCATCAGTTACTGATGATCAGTAGACATTTGCGAATCCTATTTCTGAGCCACTGCTAATCTTTGCATCTCCCACAGCAGTGTTGTGCAGGGATCATTTATCCAGGCTACCAATGGAAGAGCTGTCAGCAGAATTCGATAGCACGTGTCCTGCAAGAATACATTTGTTTGAAGACTAAGGTCACCCACGGGGTTTGACAGGACATCTAAAGAGAACATTTGCTTGTGTGTGACTGAGTGAAGCCTTTAGATACCAGCAAGCGATTTCCTGTCCTTATTAAATATGCATGCCAGGTCCTTCACAGAGCTCACTGAACAGTGTGGTCTCGTGTATCTTAAGTAAGCCATCGCTTTCCAGATGCACCGATGTGTGATGTTCTTTAGGATGAAGAGGGAGGGGGGGGGGGGGTGAGGCACGCAGGTTCGGGAGTCCTGCGTGGCCGTGTCAATTCGTTGCGTGCATAGCAGTTTGTGAACAACAAATAAGGAATTCACGGATAAGGGATCTTTGGAAAGTCACTAACTATATATGTTGTGTTTTGGACAGTGGTGTGCCTAGAATTCACGTGCACAGGGAGGCCTGCGTATAGGTGACTGGCACCATTCAATTACGGGTGTTCGTGTCCAGTCTTGTGATGACATGTCCATTTCTGTGAGTCCTTCCTCATAAAACAGGACTCCATGATTTCTTGGGCTGAACTCGACCAAATGTGTGCTTCTATGTGATTGTTTCCCCCCTTCTATAATTTCGACTTTTGAAATTTCACTGATGTTTTCTATGGTCATAACGTCAATCATGTTAAATATCAATTCAGAAATAGTTTATTTTTCTCCCATAACCTGTTGAGTTTTTGTGTCTTTCCTTCGTACGTTTTATGCTCTTTTATAGATCTGTAAAATAGGAGGACAGCCTCTTAATCACGGATTTTTCTCATGTGTATTCTCTTCTCTGCTTTGGCTTTAATGCCTTTATTTTATTTGCCTAATTTCCTGCTTTTCAAATGGTGTTTTTGGTCTTTTTTGTAACCTTTGACACAATGTGTTTTAATTTTGTTTAATTGTATACCATTGTTACTGTCATGCCTTTTGACTAAACATAAATGTAATTATGATAGATGGCTGTAAAATGCACGCCCTTGCTGAGTACAATTCAATGGATGAAATGATTGTTCGTCTAAATTATTTAGTAGAAATGTTTACTGGTAGTTTGTTTTTCAAGTTCGGGAAAACATTAGAAAAAGTACATCCCTTATTTTTTTATTTTTTATTCTTGTCTTAATTGGTTGATACCATTTTTGCAATATTTTGATTATTTATTATGTTTCTTCATTGTGGGAGGACAAAGTTTCGTGTTTCACATTGACTCCAGTTCGCTATGTCGTAATCCCCTTCCAGTTTATTTTTTCTGTCCCTTGGCTGTGGTGTCCGTGTCCCTGGTCTCTAGTCCAAGACTTTGGGAAAAGCTCACAACTGCAATTACTGAAGTACATCCCTTATATCATAGACATACAATACTGCACAGATAAATGACACTGCTCTAATACACGTTAATACACACTAGTCTTAGGCTACACATGATTTGGTGCTTATAAAAACAATCCTCCTCCTTTTGAACCAACTGTGTCATACTCTCCAGGACAATTGGACACACCGATTCACTAAGAATGCACACGCCTTTTATTATTGTCCCTAATTTATTATTGTCCCTAAGGCAAGCTAAGAGCCATTTCTTTCTTAGTACTGTATGGGGACAATACAATATGGGAATGAATAACTGTTTGCCACTGTTTCTTCACACTTGTCACTGACGCCAGGATACATTACATTTTAATATCCATTTTCCTGCTAGAAAGAAATAGATGCTCAACATAGTGAATACCTATAGTCCTCCTTGAAGCCCCGTTTACAGGGTTTCTACTAAAGAAAGAGCCAATACATTTTATAAATTGGCTATAGAACCCATCAGATCTTTTCTCAGATTGATTTAGCGCCAGTGCCCGCATTCCTTAATGGTAATCTTCATTACTTTTAGTCCTACTCTTTCTTGTCCCAGTGGTTACTTGAGATTATGACGGAGTCCTGCCATCATGAAAGCCTACCCAATCTACATCATGAGCTGTCCGCCTTCCTGACAGCCTACCCAATCAAAACTTCAGGTTTTTTTTGGGCCCCACCCCATGCTCCCACCTTTCCCTTAAGAGGGGTAGACATCATCCAACTCTCTGGAACACCAAGATTCAGATAAGTCTATGGAAGGGGAGTGGAAGTGTTGTTACCCAAGTACTAGGACAAGGAAGTAGGACTAGAAGTAATGAAGATTACCCATAAGTAGTCTGGAAATTACCTCCACATCCCTCCTCCTCATCCAAGTACATCATCTTGAAGAATGCCGACTACTGGAAATCGAGGCGCAAAAAGAACCCACAGAACTCCTACACAGATACAATAACGTTTTTAATTCTGCTGTCCACTCACCATAAAGCAGCTCTCAAAACAGAACAAGCAAATGAGTGATCATCTCTACCAGGCAGAATCAATCAATTTTGCCTCGGAAAGGTGGAATGTTAGGCCCCAATTGCTGCCCGAGAAATGCCCAACAGTGATGCTTCCCGAACTCTGCCCACAGGTCGGGACCGACCCAGTACTCCGAGAGTACACTGGGAAGCATTTGAATAATAAGCTATGGAAATAGTCTTCTTTACAACCACAGCTCACGGCCCTTTGACTCTTCCTGGGCAGCCCAGTTCCCTGGAGGATCACCCACGAGTACCATCTCAGGCCAGAGTTCTTTGGCACTGCTGCTCCTCGGGTGCCATTTTTTCTTTACGCGGTGTCCACCGCCATGCCCAGTGCTATTTCCTGTCCTGCAGCCCTACCGCCTCTGTGTTGCATCGTAGTGAGGCACGGAGCGGGTCGCATACTAGCATACCGGGCAACGTTCTGGATGGCGTGCCGGAGCCCACAGCTTCACCCAGGCTGCAATGACAGAGTGGGCCAGGACATCGCTTCACCTGGGCTGTTTCAGTGTCCCAGGGATTCCCTTCCACTGGACTACTCTCGCTGCCAAGGGCTTACCTTCACGACCCGCTCCACCTCCTCCATCTTCACCTCCTGGGCCACCCTGGTATACGTGGCCCAGGATGGCTTACAGGACCTACCCCAGCTAGCCATGGTTCGGGCCATCAGGGGGCATGTTTGGGTCACCCAGTTGGGATCGCCCCACACACACAAGGTCCATACTGGGTGGCCCTTTGTTCTTCTCCTTGGCAGCACCAAACCTGCGGCCTGGGGCCTTTAATTAGAGGCCCGTCCAGTATGGTTGCTGGGTGGGATCACAGACCTCATGGCCCTGTGGGTACCTGAGCTGCTCTGGCCATGCAACCCAGGCTCATAGTAAGGTTCAGGCCCTGGGGGCATTAGAGGCACCAACTGGCCCCCAGAGAGCCAACAGTTCCTTCCTTCTCCTTCACCCTTTCACGGTTCCTCTCCTAACCGTCTTATTGTCTATGACTCTTCTTTTTAGGGCAGGGGAGTTCTGTTCATTTTTTCTTTTTTTCCCTTCTTTAACATTCCATCCAGTCCCATGGTGGGCTGGATGGATCAGTCAAGGTAGTTTTTTTGTAACACATAAACACACACTCCACAAACACAAAGCATTTTCTTTACACAACATGGTGTCTGTGTCTTTATTTCTAGGTTTCCCTCAGGGGACAAGTATACAGTGTGTCTGGCCAAGTCCTATTTGGGCCATGGGTTACACTCTGGCCATGGAAAAGTCAGGACATTCACCCTCTAAAAACCCTGTTCCAAATCTTGAGCAATAGATTGGAGGAGAGAACATCTGGCGAGTGAAATCATTTCAGTGAATATCCCATAGCTGTGAATAGCCCGTAGCTGACAAAGAAACTGCAAGGTCTTCTCTGACAGTCTCCATTATGAAGAGGATGGAAAACAAAATCGACTCATAGAGTTCACCAGACAGCTCTCCACCCTCCAAACATGTACCACCTTGAAAGTAAAGAGATTGCATACCACTCATGTATCTAGAGATCTAGCAACCCTGTTCACATAGCTGGCCTCGGTTCCTCCCTGTTGGTTGATGTAGGCCAGAGCCGAGATCTTGTCCACCCAGATGAAAACTCTTTGCAAATGGTTCTGAGCCACTGGCAACTGCAGACATGTCCAACTGGAGCGATGCATAGGAATGTGCAAACTGGCAAGCCTGTAAGCAGCCTTTTACCCTTCACATTTGCACTCCACTGTGCCAAGTAAGTAAAACCTTCTGCGACATGCAAGCATGTCAGTGGGGGGGGGGTACATTTTAATTGTGAGCACTGCTTACCATGTGCGCATGGTAAGCAGTATTCACAAATACCATGCTTGACATGTGAGCAAGTCGGGGGGAAGGTTGAATTGCAATTGTACATGCACCCTGCCCATGCTCACATGGCAGGGAGCACGTGCAATGAATCACTGTGGGGTCCGCCTGCAGACCACAGAGGGATCTCCAGCATTTGCGTCGGCAGGAAAATCCATGCCCGTGCAGATGCGTCAGCACTTGTATGCGGAGAGGAAGAGAGGTGGCGGATACGTAAGTTGCGTTAAACCCCTCTTCTCTGCCATACACATGATTGAAAATGAGCCATTCACTTTACGGCTCTCATGAACATGAGCTCTAAAGAAGTGAAAGGACACGTCTGAAAACTCTTCTGGGCTGAATTTCTAGAATTTAAATAATTGATTAATATATTTAAAAAGGTAAGTGAAACGCCCCAGTTTCACTACCGTGTTCACCTCAGACAGTTCAGCCTCGTTCTCTAATGCTTGTATGCGTCAGTGGAATTATGCCAGTTATTCGTGGATCCATGTAAGCCAAGATGAAAGCCACCAAAGGCGACAAACATTTTACTGTTGAAATATTTAGTGGATACCAGTTGTTTTATGACTACGTGAGGATATTCAAAATTCGACTCTGGACTCAATACTAATACTTTTGCTAGTCCAAAAGGACCACATGTGACTTCCTTCGTTAGGGTCATTCCTTGTTTGCAGATCAAAGTAGACCAGGGGACAGATTACATAAACTTTGCACTGGGGCAAGTGCAAATTTGCACTGGATTAGCACTAGGGCAAAGTTTGCCCTATTTTTAAAAACACTAGGCAATATTAAAAACTATTGCACCATGACAACTGCACCTTGGCATTGTATAAGCACCTGGGCAAACATTCCCTCACTGCAAGAAAGATACATTGTGGATGCGTTTTTTCACCAGGGCAAAGTTTGCCCTAGTGCTAACACCATTGCTTATTAGCACTAGGGCAAACTTTGCCCTGTTGCTATAATGCAGTAAACATGTATCTTTCTTGCACTGGGGCAATTTTTGCCCCGGTGCCTCTACCATGCCAAATTGCGCTTGTCATGGTGCAATAGTTTTCCATTATGTCCCAGTGTTTTACAAAGTACGGCAAACTTTGCCCTAGTGGTAATACCATGCAATTTTGCACTTGCATCGGTGCAAAGTTTCTGTAATTTGGCCCCAGAAGTATTTCAGCAAACGACGAGCAAACTACACTTGCGGTGGCGCTGCATCTTCTAAGCTCTGCCCTGACCAAAACCTTAGGTCAGTCCATGTTCTATCAATTTGGAGTTTACATTTTGGGTTACACTAGAGATTGTCTATTTTCCTCTATTTCATAAATGCCTGGAACAGGAATCCTATCGTGTTATGTCTGTAGACGCTAGGATTTAGAGTCAGGAACATACAGCTATAATGACGCGATGTTAGTGCGTTTATGCCAGTTTAAAAACATCTTTGGGTAACACCTACAAATACTAGTTTTGTTTACTTGACAGAGAATTATACTTGGATAAATCCAAGTGTTAAAAGTGCCTGTACGGAATATCAGATTTAAAGTTGTAAATGATTGCAGAGTTACAACACTCTCCTGGAGTGGTGGCAATAATGGACTCACGCTGTTAGAAAATTATGACATATAAGCACAATGCACAAACAAACACAGATACAGTAAACACAATTCCATGACTATGCACAAGAACGGTGACAGGGGACGTGGTTCAGTAGTTCAAGTTTGCCTCCTGTGTATACTGTGTCGAAGACTGAGGTCCTCGTTATGGGTTGGCCAGTCTGGCATTAAAGTGCTGGCATTTCCATGTACCAGCACCTTACCGTACTGGCAAACCACAAGTTTGCCGGTAGGAGCTCGGATCTACCGGCAGGTCTGACCTGCCAGTAGTCCGGGCCCCAACCGTCAAATAATTGCTGGAATTACCGGTACCAGTACTTCCAGTGCCGGTAATTCCCAGCATCCCCATCCCACTCCATAGAATGAGGAATTACCGCCTTCTTTGCCACCTTTAACATTCCGGTGATCCAGGGATATCAGGCGGCGGAAATGGTGGAACCGGATGTTTGTATCCCACAGGTAGTAATGGCAGTATACCGGCAAACTCATAATGAGGGCCATCACCTGCCCAGAGAGAGGACGGATGCAGCTAGCCCACATGCGTCCCTGTCATTCTTGGTAGCTGCACTTCTCTAGGCTAGTGTGGTTTGTCTCTGTGTCTCTGCACTGCACAGAGTACGTCTTGCTTCTTCACCCCCTCCCCCTCTCTCCGCATCCAGTAAACTGCATGGAGGCCATGCTACCTGATGTTCTGAATCAGTGCTGCCTGAAGATGTGTCATGGCTCGTGGTGGGCTAATTTCAAGTTGGGGGTCCCTCTTGCTTAGGTGGAGAACAGTCTGAGGAGGCACCAGTGGCATGCATACATTTCAATGGAAACAAGAAAATACCGCCTGGGGGTTAATAGCCACCGATTATCACAAGACAGCCAGCCAGCAAGGAGCTTAAGCTCTAAACATCCACTGAAAAGCTATTGTTAATCCTTCTTTGTCAGCAAGCGGCTAATGAAGAGAAACCTGCCAAGCTAGGTGACACCCGAAGGGCTTCAGCAAACCCAGCTTGTAATGTGCAGGATGCAAAGTGCAAATTTAAAGTCCTGAAAGAAAGGTGCATATTGCAGTGTCATTAGCCTGCTAACTGCTACACAGGGGCAGTTGCTGGGTCCTGCCCCCCTGAGGCTGGGGTGCCCTTTTAAATGAAAAATGTTAAAGACCATGCCACCTTCCCCGTCTGAACAGGTGTGGCTGGTGAAGAATTATATCAATGGAGAGGCATAAGTATTTCTTCTAAATTTGTGCAGTCAATTGAGTGAAGAAATGTAGCCTGAACCATCTTGGGAGGTACGGATGTGGGGGCTGGTACATTCTCCCCCACTGGGGAATAGCCAATTTTTGGTGAAAATGTTTTTGTAAGACAATTAAAACAATTCAATAGATGTCAAGTTACCAGCAGTTTGCAGGAGCATTTCACAATACATTTTGATAATCCTTTTGCCACTGTAACAGACTTTCATGCTGCTGGTGCCCACAGTATATGTCACCATTGCCACTGTAAAGACATTTGTGATGTTGCTGATCACAGCACTTTAATGTTCTTAAGAAGTGGAACCCGGCCTGATTCTGGGGATTCCTACAGCTATGACTGGCTTAGGGGAGAGTATGATAACATGACGGATACCATATTTGTGCAGAGTAGAGTTTATTAAACAAATACTTGCTAATGATCGGCTATCCCATTTATACCCAGAGTCATGACTGGCCTAAAGAATGGGTTAGAGCTAGAGACTCTCAACACCTCCTTTTACCATCCCCATATTGAAGGCCTAGTGGGGTGCTTCAACTAGACATGAAAGACATTTCTTTGGAAATTGGTGTCATAGGATGTGAGGAACTGGGACGAGTTTCTTCCATCGGCTCTGTTTGCGGCAAAAAACACCCCTCAAGCATCCACTGGCTCCCCTTCTTTTGAACAGGTCTATGGGAGATAGACACGCAATTTCCCAAATATTCTAACAGAGTGCTGGTAAGGAGGCAACAGCTCAGAAGCAGAAAGTGATTATTTTGTATTTAATTGTTGTACTATTTGCCTCGTTGCTGCTCTGTTATTGAGCTTACACCCGTTTAGATCCTGTCCTTACACATAGTGTAACTTGTTGGAAGGGGACTTGAGGTTTGGGGGAAACCTACGTCTCCCCACCAGGATAGTTTAAAATGTTTCATTGCATACAATCTCACATATTCATGTACTCTTAGACCCTCATAATCAGTACATTCTAAGTGCTATGATTGGAACAACATTACTGTGTGTTCTGCACAGTTGATGTTTCTGTTTGCATAGTCATTGGGTCATTGGGAAAAAAATCCATACATGATTAAAAACAAATACTATATTTATGTGAGTTTATGTTTGACAGTATGTTTGTTTGAAGTGTGGTGTACTTAAGGGAATGTTTAAAGTGCACAGATAAGTGTATTTGTTGTTACAAGCAGTGTTGGAGTAAGAAGAATTGCGATGGTGTATTTGAATTGAAGAGAAATGATGGGTATTTCTAAAGGTGTTAGATACCTGTTGGTGTATTCTAACTATTTTGCTTTTTAACAGTACACTTGAACTATTTTTTAAAAGGTATTTTTAAAGTACTTAGATAGCTGTTTGTGTGTTGAAACTGTTTTGCATTTTAAAAGCAGCATTGCAGTAATGTAGATGTAGTTAGATACCAGTTGGCGTATTCTAACTGTTGATAGTTTCATAGTTCTGAAGGGTATTTTTGAAGGAGTTGGATACTTGTTGGTGTATTCTAACTCTTTTTCTTTTAAAAAGTAGCATTGTAGTATTATGGCAGTAGTTAAATACCATTTAGCGTATTCTAACTGTTGCTAGTTTTACAGGTCAGTGACTAAATGTAGGTTGAATGAACATTAAGTAAGGGTATTTTTGAAGTAGTAAGATACCTGTTGGCGTATTATAACTATTTTGCTTTTCAAAAGTACCATGCTATATTTTTGAAGTACTTATATACCTGTTGGCATATGGAAACTGTTTTGCATTTTAAAAGCAGCATTGCAGTACTGTAGGTGTAGTTAGATACCAGTTGGGGTATTCTAATTGTTGATAGTTTTATAAGTTCTGAAGGGTATTTTTGAAGTAGTTAGAAACCTGTTGGCATATTCTAACTATTTTTCTTTTCAAAAGTAGCATTGTAGTATTGTGGATGTAGTTAGATACCATTTGGTGTATTCTAATATTCAGTAGGCATTTGTAGATTTGCTGGTAATCTCTGTTTTAGGCTAAAAGAAGCGTTGTTGCATTCAAACCAACCACTTCCTTTTTTAATATATGCAGTATAGTGACCTGTAGTGGTTGTGGCACCAGTGTGGTAGATTATGCCTACTGTTGTAAAGGTTTTCTTGCCAAGCGATACTTGCCCATGTGTGAAGATAGTAAGCTTTCAGTTGTTTTTGGTACCATCTGGGTTGTACCTTAGAAGCATAAACATCAGATATTGACTATGTGAGTTTATGTGCCTGCTGGAACGATTGTCTGAATTGCAAAAAGTGCATTATAAGGCATGATTTGCATTTTCCAACAGCTGATGAAATGGAATAGATTCACAATTTGGTATAGATACTTACACAAATAGTTTATTAGGGATGTGCTCTTGTCTAACATGGTTTCAGAAAGTGTATGTATGTTTCCACGTCTATAGAATCTGGAAGATTGCATTTATAGGTATGCTTTTGGTTTCCAGTACTTGCAGTAGGTACATTAGACATTCTTGAGTATCTTACTTTGTGTTTATGGTGAATGTTATTGTTCCTGTACAATAGTTCAATTTGTGCCTTATTCCTGAGACAACATAAGTGTTACCAGGATTCCTTGTTGCATTTCTTTGAAGGACAAGCATTTGCAAACACAACTGGTCTGAGATGTTCAAGTCAATGTTTTGAACAATTGGTGGCAATTGGAAGAGATGATTGATTGCTACATTTGCATAGCAATTCATACCATTTGTGTTGTAAAATTTAAATGCACCAGATAGTTCTATCTCTGTGACATTTGCTGGACCTCCACTTGTTTTTTTTTAGAAGAAATATTTTCTTTCCATCTTCTGATGCATGTGCAGTTCTGTTTGCACTAGACAATTTTGTGGTTGAACTGCTCGATGGAGTAGCAGCTGTTTTTTGTTTCTTTGGTGGTATTGTTGGGAGATCATTTAAAAGCTCTGTTTGCATTCATTTTGTTTTTTAAACTTTAGCTTTTTGAGGAACAAGGTACATATCTAGATGAGGTGTGAAGAGTGTACGTAGTCTGTTTTACTCTAGGATGCTAGGAATGTCAGCCTTGGCTTTGTTTGCATTAAAATTGACTTGGAATAGTCCTTCGAGTGTATGTAGAGGAGAAAGTGCTACATAACTGATATATTCTTTAAAGACAGTGCTGCCAATGTCAATCAATGCCTGATGGGTTAGACTTTGTGAATTGTGACAGCATATGCAAGAGACAGAGATAATTGTTCACTGTGTACATACATGTAATTGAAAAGAAGGAATTGTGCTGTTAATTGCCCTATTAATTTAATTTCTGCAAGTTTGTCAAAGTGGATGTTGACAAACTGAATGTTGTTGTCATGTGGATATGTCTGGAAGCCCTCATCTGTACCAATTGATCAATTGACTAAACCTTATTCTATGTCAAGGTTAGGTTTAAGAATTACCCTGCAGTTTAGACAAAACATTAACATTTTCTCCAATACAGCTGTGTTGTAGATAGATTTTTCTAAGCTATTTAGATGTGCTGTTGCTTGTTGACACATATGTAGTGTTATGCCATACACTTCCAGTTTGTCTGTGGAGTTAAAATGCAATATGGGGTGCATTCCTTCTTTTAACATTGTCTCGTTGAACTGCCTACATCTTGCTAGGGTTGGCATTAAGGACATGCATTTTATATTTGTTGAGTTAATTGTTGCATGATAGCAGGAGCAGATGTGTTATGCCCATATAGCTCATGAATTAGTTTACTATTTAACATGGATTCTGCGTCTTAAGTAAGCAGACCAGTTCTAATGCTTTTTAAAATATTAGCATAGGTGAGGTCTGCAGACTGATGCAGGTTTTGAGTAAGTTCTCTGTACTGAAAACGTTGCCAGAGATGTACATTTCCTATGCTGCAGAGTGTGTTGTGGCATTGTTTTTGTCCTAATGTTTTGAAAATAGGTTCACCTTTTACTGGTGTTAACTGTAGAAGGTATCCGAAAACTATAACGTGTTTTCCTCCAAACAGTTCTTTGTAGTCTGTTTTTAGGACTTCTTGCATTCTGAGATGAATTAAAGACAACCATGCTTACTTCATCTATTAGGAACATTTTTGCTTCAGAATTCTGCCTACTTCAGTAGCAGCTTCCACTGATAATGTGTAGTATTCTAATTTGTTTTGGTGTTCTACTGGAAGGAGCATTATTAGGTGTAAAGTTACACCTCCTATGTTGTAGGAAGCTAGTGAACCCGCAGAGCCTTTAAGAGGAGGTAACAGTATCAGCGATGGATGGAGATGCAGATCTTACTCATACATCAATAATCAGACTGACTCAGGAAATTGGAAAAAACACAACTGTTTTAATTGCAATTGTCTAAAACAGGGAGTACAATGGGTATCAATAGACGCCGCACAGTCATAAGTCTCTCAGCGAGTTTCATGAAAAAACACAGTTATATAGTAAAAACTCATCATGAGCGATGTCATACTACGTGGCAAAATAAGGCAACCTACTAGGGGATGAGATAGGCTTAAATGTAACATCTACGTATACTTTCTATGGTGGACTGTGGACTGTGATTGCGACTTTAAGGTCCGGTGGACAGCTATGCCCACCCCTAGTACAAGTCATCTTCCATGTCATACTAATACACAATGTTTCATTGGCTTCTCAAACTATAGGGCTTTTTGCTATGTGACCCTCTACAATTGGTTGACATTCTTGTACCCTTCTGGAATATTCCACTCGCTAGCAACACGCAAGCCGGTACCCCATGTGCTGGGGGGTTGGCTTTGTCATGCCTCCCCATCCAATTAGCCCAACATCCATCATCACTCCTGCTGTCTGCCATTCAATTAGTTCTTTGAACTCGGCCTTGCAAAGAACGACTGTGCATGAGAATAAAAGGGAGTGTGAGCATGGCCTTATATTCTGCTCTCGGTGTAGCTTGCCCAAAGTCTATTTTCATCTGACCATGTAACAGAAGACCATGTTATGAGCTCCTTCATTGTATTTAATACTATTAAATGAATAAAACCTGACACTTCTAGTGTTTTTCCATTAAACCTCAACAGGAGATCGGCTTCTCACGTTCATTGTATCACCTCAAACAGATAACCAGTTTCTTGACTGCCTCAACCCTTGACACTGGGCCTGACAAGCCTTGTCAAATCTTCCTTCGCCATCAGTGGTTTTATTCAACTGCGCCACACATTCAGCACTTCTATTCCAAATTTGCTAAAATGAGTTGTGGAACATCCAGATTCTATACACACATATATATATTGGCGGCATCACCTGCAGTATATTCACTACGCGTAGCCAGCCTCATGATTACCTAGTCTGCTTGCGTTACTGCATCTGTTGAATTATAAAATGGGATTGCATTTTCTTCAGTGCTTCTTCTATGTGCATTCTTCGTTTTGCTCATGAAATGTTGCTTAATTCCTTACTTCGCCATCAGATTCTGTAAGGTCTTTTCACCTTCTTAATTGGCATCTCTTCTGGATGCGTCATTTTTGCTTCAAATGATGTCACCAGTCTTCTCTTTTACTCATCTTCACACTTCTTTCAGAATTTCCTTCAGAAGCCTGTCATTTCTTCTCGGAAACATCATGTAGGGTTTTCTCAATAGATACCTTGTTTCAAGGACTCGTTTCGGTATAGGTACCATCCCTGATGTTGCGCATGTCGCAATTTCCAGTTGCCAACATATAGGCTAAAAGGAGGCGGGACTTCCGGTAGAGACACTTGACTCCTCCTCTACACTCCTCCCTATGGTTGATTTATCGACCACTCTCGCATCAGTCTTCACATCTAGACAACCTCATCTGAAAAAAAAATTCTTCAGAGTTCATATCTTCATTAGTCCTTTCAGAGATCCTGATTTTACATGTTCATCAATGCTCCAGATCATGAGACTACATTGTCCATTTGGGCTGCAGTAGATCCATCTTCCCACATACTTCTTGTGGTTTCTCAGATACAGGAACTTCGTTCTCTCAGATGCATGGATACTGGCCTTTATATAGGGCCTCATTACGACCCAGGCGGACTTCGCGGTGCTAAATGCACCGCGAAGCATGGCGGAAAGCCGCCGATAGCGCCATGGGGGTTGGCGGATTTACCGCCCCATTCCGACCTCGGCGGAGCGGTAAATCCCCAATCCCCATTCTGCCCTTCCCCATTCCCATTTTCGCCCCATAGGGTATAATGGGAGTGGGGAAGGAGTTAATTACGCCACCGTAAAATACGGTGGCGTAATTAACAACGAGGTCCCGTAGCGCCATGGTTTTCTCCGGCTGGTAAAACCAGGCGGAGAAAACCTCCATGGCGCTACGGGAACTCGTAGTATGGCGGAGAGGTACGCCATGCACTACGCTGGCGTAACACCCTCTCCGCCAGGGTCCTAATGAGGCCCATAGTCTCTAATTTCTTCATCTGTCAGCTCTTTGGGTCCAAAACCTGACTCAACATCAATCATGATCTACATACCTGTTTCTTTCTTTGCTGTCTTCTTGCACTGTGTGATTATTATTCTGATCACACAGAATCCAAACATGATCATCACCAACAAGGCTCCAAGGAACTTGAAGATGTTCGCCATCCATTGTGGAACCATGAGAAGATTGATGCAAACAAGCTGTCATCTGCAATATCTTTTACTTAATCTTCCATGTTGATGTGCAATTTTGTCAGCATCGTTATTGTAACGCTCACCTGATTCTCGCAGAGGCGCCGGTCTTGACTGGGCGACTACCGTATCTCCAAAGGTGATGTGTAGCACCCGGTTGGCTCTTGGGCTGGACCTCTGTGCACTGTATGCCTGACGTGTAGAGTAAGATGTCTGCAGATAGAAAATATGGGGTTAATGAACTGGGGTTATTGGGGTGTCCCTATCTCTTTCCTCTTCTCCTCTCCTGTAGACCCCCAAAGGTTAACGCTCTCACCTTAGGTAAGTGAATGCCGAGCTCTCCATCTGCCTCGGGGCAGGGTGCTGTAACCAGTTTCTTCACTGGATAGGTAGCGCAGGCCTCTTGACTTCAGAGGACTGCTGTCCGTCGTTTACTGCACGAACGGTAAGTTTTGAGTCATTCAAATGTCTTTAAAGTCTTTAGTAATGATGTCTCTTGTTTTGCAGGGTTCCGACGATGGCGGATGACGGGCTGAAGTGAGTTGATGATGGAGCCCGTGTGATGAATAGAAGCGCCTGGAAGCACGTAAGTAAGCGCTTGTTGCCTGCTTCACGATGCGCTCTAACTGTCTTTTTATTTTGCAGGTACGAGTTCGGAGTGGCTGCAGGGTGCCGGAATACCCACTGGATTAGATGTGGAAAGGAGTAATGGCACGTGAGTATTAAAGTTCCCCAATGTCTTTAAACGCACCTTGTTTTGTCTTTCAGATGCGGAATGCAGCGCCGAAGGCCTCCGGAGCGTGCGAAGAGTTGGTAAGCTTTTGTCTTTCAGATGCCGGAATGCAGTGTGAAGACCTCCGGAGCGCACGAAGAGTAGGTAAGCCTTTGCCTTTCAGATGCCGGAATGCTAACCTGTTCTTTCTTGTCTTTATAGGTGTTGCTGAAGACTGGATTCAGGATGGTAAGCCTTTTTCCTTAGGCCCAGGACCGGATGCAGAAGACACGATGAGCGTTCTGCTGCAGAGGTTGCAGAATAACGCAAAGCAAGATTCATCCATTGGGTGTGGTTTAAATAGCCTCCTGTAGTGCTTAGGTGTCTCCTTCCACAGCCACGCCTAGTAAGAAAAGAGTTCCTGCTTTCCAGAAGAGTTCCAGTGTTCTGAATCTAGGGAGTGGCTCCTGCCCCACCCAACAGGAAAAGTAGTTCCAAACAGAAGAGGATCAGAGGCTCAACTGGCAGGCAAGTAAGCAGCATGGTCTGCTGCAGGTAAGTCCACCCAAGCATTATGAGCCCAGCGCTTCCAGCGCTGGGACTGGGCATATTTATGAGCCTGGTGCCACTGGCGCCAGGACTGGGTCCAAAAGGTCCCAATTGGGACTGGTTGGCACTCGGAACCTGGGTTATGGATCTGCTTCCAAGGGAGTTGGGAAAACCCTGACCTTTTGGAAGCAGAGATCATGACAGTACCCCCCCTCAAGGCCCCTCCCAAACCGGGCTTCTGCGGGGGTTTTGGCTTGTCAGGAAATGTTCGGTGAAATCTTTTGATTAGGCGAGGAGCGTGGACATATTCAGCAGGTTCCCAGGATCTCTCTTGGGGGCCGTAGCCTTTCCAGTCAATTAGGTAGAATAGTTTAGATTTGGAGATCTTGGAGTCCAGAATGCTTTTAACTTCAAACTCGAGTTCTCCATCAACTAGGATAGGTTTTGGAGATTTGGTTAGTCGGGATTGAGGTTGCACGGGTTTTAATAGAGAGACGTGGAAGACCGGATGTATCTTCATGTGCGGGGGCAAGTCCAACTTGACCGCTACTGGGTTTACTATGGTAGTGATGGAATAGGGACCAAGGTATCTTGGGTTGAATGTGCGTGGCCCTTTTAGAGATAGATATTTGGTGGATAACCAGGCTTGATCCCCTACTTGATAGTGAGGGGCTTCCTTCCGATGTTGATCTGCTCCTTTCTTGTATTGTTCTTTAGCCCTTTCAAGGTGAGAAACAGCTTCCTTAAAGGCTTGGGTGATTGTAGAATGCAGGTAGTCTACTGCTGGTGTTTCAAGATCTTGGAGGGGATCCAACTCCGAGGTTCGAGGGTGACTGCCGTACAAAAGAAAAAACGGGGTTTTCCCAGTTCCCGAATGGACAGAGTTATTGTAGGCATATTCGGCTATCCAAAGGATATCTTTCCAAGTTTTTTCAGTTTGTTGCGGCATGCAGCGTAAATACTGTTCCAGAGTTTGATTGGTCCTCTCGGTTTGTCCGTCGGTCTGAGGGTGGTGACTGGTCGATAGTCTCACATCAATTTGAGCCGACCGACAGCAACTTTGCCAAAAATGAGAAATAAATTGACTACCTCGATCCGAAATTAGAACCGAAGGAAAACCGTGCAGTCGGACGATGTTTTCGAGAAATTCTCAGGCCAGAGTTGCTGCTGTTGGCAAGCCTTTGAGCGGAATGAAATGCGCCATCTTGGAGAATAAGTCCACGATTACTAGAATCGTATTGTATCCGGAGCATGGAGGTAGATCGGTGATGAAGTCCATAGAAAGCGTATGCCAAGGGCGAGGTGGGATGTCAATAGGGCGTAAGAGGCCTGCTGGTCTTTCCTTTTGACTCTTGTTTTGGGCGCATACTCCACAGGACATTATAAAGTCTCTGATATCTTTCTTCCAAGACGGCCACCAGAAGTAGCGCTTGATCTTTTCTGAGGTCTTGGCCATACCGGGATGACCTTCCATTAAAGAGTCGTGATAACAAGAGATTACTTTTTTCTGTAAATCTGTGCTGGGTAGGTATAATCGTTCTTGGAATTACAATAAGTTGTCCTTTACTGCAAAGTCCTTTCCCTGCAGATGCCAATTCTGTATGTCTGCTGGAGTTACAAGTTGCCTGGCTTTATCCTTAACTTCCTCTATGGATTCGGTGGCGATTACACCCAGAATTCTTTGTTCGGGAATGATTGGTACAGGTTTGGGGTTGATCAAGTGTTCTTCCACTCCCATCCGAGAAAGGGCATCAGCTTTACCGTTCTTTGTACCAGGTCGATAGGTAATTATGAAGTCAAACTCGGCAAAGAATAATGCCCAACGGAGTTGTCTAGAGGATTGGGCTTTTGCAGTTTTCAAATATTGCAGGCTTCGGTGATCCGTAATCACAGTAACGGTGTGTCGGGCCCCCAGCAGGTAATGCCGCCAAGCCTTAAAGGCAGACTTGATAGCCAGAAGTTCCTTGTCAGTAATCGTGTAATTGATTTCAGGAGGCGAGAATTTGCGGGACCAAAATGCCACGGGATGCAACTGATTGGTTACCGGGTCCTTTTGTGATAGAACTGCCCCCATGGCAAGGCTTGAAGCATCAGTTTCCACGATGTAGGGGAGTTCGGGGCGAGGGTGTTTTAAGATTGGTGCAGAGATAAATTTAGTCTTCAAATCCTGGAAAGCTTGTTCCGCCTCGGTAGACCATTCAAAACGTTTGTTTTTCTTTAACAAGGCAGTGATGGGCTGGACTATTCGAGAGAATTCGGGGATAAACCTGCGGTAAAAGTTAGCAAAGCCTAACATGCTTTGCACACCTTTTACGGAGGATGGTGATGGCCATTTCAGAACTGCATCGACCTTCTTCGAATCCATACGCACTCCGCCAGGTGATAATATGAATCCCAAGAATTCAACTTCAGTCACGTTGAAAACACATTTTTCCAACTTAGCGAAAAGTTTGTGTTGACGCAATCTTTCGAGGACCATTTTCACGTGTTTCCGATGTTCAGATTCCGATGAAGAATAAACGAGGATGTCGTCAATGTAAACAACAACACATACATCTATGAGCTCTCTGAGGACATCGTTCATAAAATATTGAAAGGCGGCCGGGGCATTGCAAAGTCCGAAGGGCATGACCTGATATTCAAATAGCCCATACTTGGTGCGGAAGGCCGTCTTCCATTCATCGCCCTCTTTTACTCGTACCAAGTGGTAAGCTCCTCTAAGATCCAGCTTTGTATATATGCATGCTTTTCTGACTTGGTCCAGGAGTTCAGGGATCAAAGGTAACGGATATCTATTCTTAACGGTGATCTGGTTCAGGGAGCGATAATCGATACAAGTTCTAAGGTCTCCTTCCTTTTTTGGAACGAAGAACAAAGCTGAAGAAGCAGGGGACTTGGAAGGACGAATAAACCCATTTGCCAGGTATTGATCCAGGTATTGTCGAAGGTGAAGGTTCTCAGGCTCGGTGAGGGCATAAATTCTACTACAAGGAGGAGTAGATCCAGGTATCAGGTCTATCTGGCAGTCATAAGACCTATGAGGAGGTAGAGAGTTAGCCTGATCCTTCCGGAAAACATCTTGGTATTCTAGGTATTCGGGAGGTAACTGGGGAGTCTCTGAAGAAATTGCGGCCAATGCAACACCAGGTGGAGGGTGACAAGTAGAGACACATTCTGGAAACTGGACCGTTCTTGCTCGCCAATCGATCAGAGGATTGTGTTTCTCTAACCAAGGTATTCCTAGAATAATCTGAAACTGAGGGGCCTTGATCACATCGAACACGATCTTCTCATGGTGTCCATCTTGACTTACTAGCGTCACCTCTTGAGTGGTATGCGTTACTGGCCCGGAGGCTATCTCCGTACCATCCACCGTAGTAATGACGTCCTTTACAGCCTTGGGACAAAGAGTTAGATTCATCCTCAAAACCATTTCATGATCCACATAATTGCCGATGGCACCGCTGTCGACGTAAGCTTCAATTGCATGTAATCGATCCGGATTATCAGGGCTAATGAGGACCATAGGTATCACGAAATGCGAGGTCACGGAACTGGTTTTCACGCTCGGCAAGAGGACCTCTATTCTTGTCGGGCGAGGTTGTTTCCCTGCTCAGAGTTTGTAACTTTGGTAACTGCAGCTCCTACTGCCTTCTTGGCAGGTTTCACCAGACAGTCTCGAAGAAAGTGCCCTGAGTTTCCGCAATATAGGCATAATTGCAACTGTTTCCTCCTTTCCCGCTCCCTTTGTGTTAGAGGACCTTTCAGACCCCCTATTTGCATGGGTTCCCCGGAGTCTACTCCTTTGGAAGGAGTTGGCGGTTTGGAAAATACTCGAGCATCAAACTTGGAACGATCGGCCTTCCTGTTCTGCAGCCTGTGATCTATTTGAACGACCAAGTCTATATAATCCGAACAGTCTTGTGGGGGATTCACTACTTGGGCTAAAACGTCTTTGAGCTCTCCACGTAGACCTCTATAAAACAGCGTAATCCTTTTGTCCTCAGGCCATTGAGTTTCCACTATTAGTCTATTGAAAGATGCAATATAAGCCAAAAGGTCTTGATTACCCTGTCGCAACGAAAGAAGTTCATTGTCCAAGGCCTGCCCCTGTGAATGTCTTGCGAACAGTTTTTCCATACTAAGCTGAAAGGCTTGAAAATCATGGAGAACCGGATCATCTTGATTAACTAGAGGGATCGACCAGTCTGCCGCATTGCCACTAAGGTACGAAAGTACAAAAGCTACTTTTGCTTGATCAGTTGGAAAGGCTGCTGGCCGGCATAAGAAGTGCAACCGGCACTGATTGATAAATACTGCAAACCTCTTTGGGTCACCAGAAAATCGTTCGGGCGGAGCCAGAGGTACATTCCCAGGTAGGTTGATCTGCACTGGATTCATAGAGGATGTTGAAGGAAGATTTGCCCCTGATGCGGGTAACGGGGTCTGTCCAGCTTGTGACTGTAGCACTTGTCTAGCAAGATTGTCTGTTCTCTCCTTGGAAATAATTAGTTCCCTTCTTAGAGCATTCGTTTCCTGACGAGCTGCATGCACTTCTGCCCTTAGTTCCCCAAATAACCGGGCTAGGGGCTCAGTATCCGAGGTTTCCATAGCGCCTGGGCGAGAGTTTTGCGGTAGGCTTTGCGTTCTGTAACGCTCACCTGATTCTCGCAGAGGCGCCGGTCTTGACTGGGCGACTACCGTATCTCCAAAGGTGATGTGTAGCACCCGGTTGGCTCTTGGGCTGGACCTCTGTGCACTGTATGCCTGACGTGTAGAGTAAGATGTCTGCAGATAGAAAATATGGGGTTAATGAACTGGGGTTATTGGGGTGTCCCTATCTCTTTCCTCTTCTCCTCTCCTGTAGACCCCCAAAGGTTAACGCTCTCACCTTAGGTAAGTGAATGCCGAGCTCTCCATCTGCCTCGGGGCAGGGTGCTGTAACCAGTTTCTTCACTAGATAGGTAGCGCAGGCCTCTTGACTTCAGAGGACTGCTGTCCGTCGTTTACTGCACGAACGGTAAGTTTTGAGTCATTCAAATGTCTTTAAAGTCTTTAGTAATGATGTCTCTTGTTTTGCAGGGTTCCGACGATGGCGGATGACGGGCTGAAGTGAGTTGATGATGGAGCCCGTGTGATGAATAGAAGCGCCTGGAAGCACGTAAGTAAGCGCTTGTTGCCTGCTTCACGATGCGCTCTAACTGTCTTTTTATTTTGCAGGTACGAGTTCGGAGTGGCTGCAGGGTGCCGGAATACCCACTGGAATAGATGTGGAAAGGAGTAATGGCACGTGAGTATTAAAGTTCCCCAATGTCTTTAAACGCACCTTGTTTTGTCTTTCAGATGCGGAATGCAGCGCCGAAGGCCTCCGGAGCGTGCGAAGAGTTGGTAAGCTTTTGTCTTTCAGATGCCGGAATGCAGTGTGAAGACCTCCGGAGCGCACGAAGAGTAGGTAAGCCTTTGCCTTTCAGATGCCGGAATGCTAACCTGTTCTTTCTTGTCTTTATAGGTGTTGCTGAAGACTGGATTCAGGATGGTAAGCCTTTGCCTTTCAGATGCCGGAATGCTAACCTGTTCTTTCTTGTCTTTATAGGTGTTGCTGAAGACTGGATTCAGGATGGTAAGCCTTTTTCCTTAGGCCCAGGACCGGATGCAGAAGACACGATGAGCGTTCTGCTGCAGAGGTTGCAGAATAACGCAAAGCAAGATTCATCCATTGGGTGTGGTTTAAATAGCCTCCTGTAGTGCTTAGGTGTCTCCTTCCACAGCCACGCCTAGTAAGAAAAGAGTTCCTGCTTTCCAGAAGAGTTCCAGTGTTCTGAATCTAGGGAGTGGCTCCTGCCCCACCCAACAGGAAAAGTAGTTCCAAACAGAAGAGGATCAGATGCTCAACTGGCAGGCAAGTAAGCAGCATGGTCTGCTGCAGGTAAGTCCACCCAAGCATTATGAGCCCAGCGCTTCCAGCGCTGGGACTGGGCATATTTATGAGCCTGGTGCCACTGGCGCCAGGACTGGGTCCAAAAGGTCCCAATTGGGACTGGTTGGCACTCGGAACCTGGGTTATGGATCTGCTTCCAAGGGAGTTGGGAAAACCCTGACCTTTTGGAAGCAGAGATCATGACAGTACCCCCCCTCAAGGCCCCTCCCAAACCGGGCTTCTGCGGGGGTTTTGGCTTGTCAGGAAATGTTCGGTGAAATCTTTTGATTAGGCGAGGAGCGTGGACATATTCAGCAGGTTCCCAGGATCTCTCTTGGGGGCCGTAGCCTTTCCAGTCAATTAGGTAGAATAGTTTAGATTTGGAGATCTTGGAGTCCAGAATGCTTTTAACTTCAAACTCGAGTTCTCCATCAACTAGGATAGGTTTTGGAGATTTGGTTAGTCGGGATTGAGGTTGCACGGGTTTTAATAGAGAGACGTGGAAGACCGGATGTATCTTCATGTGCGGGGGCAAGTCCAACTTGACCGCTACTGGGTTTACTATGGTAGTGATGGAATAGGGACCAAGGTATCTTGGGTTGAATGTGCGTGGCCCTTTTAGAGATAGATATTTGGTGGATAACCAGGCTTGATCCCCTACTTGATAGTGAGGGGCTTCCTTCCGATGTTGATCTGCTCCTTTCTTGTATTGTTCTTTAGCCCTTTCAAGGTGAGAAACAGCTTCCTTAAAGGCTTGGGTGATTGTAGAATGCAGGTAGTCTACTGCTGGTGTTTCAAGATCTTGGAGGGGATCCAACTCCGAGGTTCGAGGGTGACTGCCGTACAAAAGAAAAAACAGGGTTTTCCCAGTTCCCGAATGGACAGAGTTATTGTAGGCATATTCGGCTATCCAAAGGATATCTTTCCAAGTTTTTTCAGTTTGTTGCAGCATGCAGCGTAAATACTGTTCCAGAGTTTGATTGGTCCTCTCGGTTTGTCCGTCGGTCTGAGGGTGGTGACTGGTCGATAGTCTCACATCAATTTGAGCCGACCGACAGCAACTTCGCCAAAAATGAGAAATAAATTGACTACCTCGATCTGAAATTAGAACCGAAGGAAAACCGTGCAGTCGGACGATGTTTTCGAGAAATTCTCAGGCCAGAGTTGCTGCTGTTGGCAAGCCTTTGAGCGGAATGAAATGCGCCATCTTGGAGAATAAGTCCACGATTACTAGAATCGTATTGTATCCGGAGCATGGAGGTAGATCGGTGATGAAGTCCATAGAAAGCGTATGCCAAGGGCGAGGTGGGATGTCAATAGGGCGTAAGAGGCCTGCTGGTCTTTCCTTTTGACTCTTGTTTTGGGCGCATACTCCACAGGACATTATAAAGTCTCTGATATCTTTCTTCCAAGACGGCCACCAGAAGTAGCGCTTGATCTTTTCTGAGGTCTTGGCCATACCGGGATGACCTTCCATTAAAGAGTCGTGATAACAAGAGATTACTTTTTTCTGTAAATCTGTGCTGGGTAGGTATAATCGTTCTTGGAAATACAATAAGTTGTCCTTTACTGCAAAGTCCTTTCCCTGCAGATGCCAATTCTGTATGTCTGCTGGAGTTACAAGTTGCCTGGCTTTATCCTTAACTTCCTCTATGGATTCGGTGGCGATTACACCCAGAATTCTTTGTTCGGGAATGATTGGTACAGGTTTGGGGTTGATCAAGTGTTCTTCCACTCCCATCCGAGAAAGGGCATCAGCTTTACCGTTCTTTGTACCAGGTCGATAGGTAATTATGAAGTCAAACTCGGCAAAGAATAATGCCCAACGGAGTTGTCTAGAGGATTGGGCTTTTGCAGTTTTCAAATATTGCAGGTTTCGGTGATCCGTAATCACAGTAACGGTGTGTCGGGCCCCCAGCAGGTAATGCCGCCAAGCCTTAAAGGCAGACTTGATAGCCAGAAGTTCCTTGTCAGTAATCGTGTAATTGATTTCAGGAGGCGAGAATTTGCGGGACCAAAATGCCACGGGATGCAACTGATTGGTTACCGGGTCCTTTTGTGATAGAACTGCCCCCATGGCAAGGCTTGAAGCATCAGTTTCCACGATGTAGGGGAGTTCGGGGCGAGGGTGTTTTAAGATTGGTGCAGAGATAAATTTAGTCTTCAAATCCTGGAAAGCTTGTTCCGCCTCGGTAGACCATTCAAAACGTTTGTTTTTCTTTAACAAGGCAGTGATGGGCTGGACTATTCGAGAGAATTTGGGGATAAACCTGCGGTAAAAGTTAGCAAAGCCTAACATGCTTTGCACACCTTTTACGGAGGATGGTGATGGCCATTTCAGAACTGCATCGACCTTCTTCGAATCCATACGCACTCCGCCAGGTGATAATATGAATCCCAAGAATTCAACTTCACATTTTTCCAACTTAGCGAAAAGTTTGTGTTGACGCAATCTTTCGAGGACCATTTTCACGTGTTTCCGATGTTCAGATTCCGATGAAGAATAAACGAGGATGTCGTCAATGTAAACAACAACACATACATCTATGAGCTCTCTGAGGACATCGTTCATAAAATATTGAAAGGCGGCCGGGGCATTGCAAAGTCCGAAGGGCATGACCTGATATTCAAATAGCCCATACTTGGTGCGGAAGGCCGTCTTCCATTCATCGCCCTCTTTTACTCGTACCAAGTGGTAAGCTCCTCTAAGATCCAGCTTTGTATATATGCATGCTTTTCTGACTTGGTCCAGGAGTTCAGGGATCAAAGGTAACGGATATCTATTCTTAACGGTGATCTGGTTCAGGGAGCGATAATCGATACAAGTTCTAAGGTCTCCTTCCTTTTTTGGAACGAAGAACAAAGCTGAAGAAGCAGGGGACTTGGAAGGACGAATAAACCCATTTGCCAGGTATTGATCCAGGTATTGTCGAAGGTGAAGGTTCTCAGGCTCGGTGAGGGCATAAATTCTACTACAAGGAGGAGTAGATCCAGGTATCAGGTCTATCTGGCAGTCATAAGACCTATGAGGAGGTAGAGAGTTAGCCTGATCCTTCCGGAAAACATCTTGGTATTCTAGGTATTCGGGAGGTAACTGGGGTGTCTCTGAAGAAATTGCGGCCAGTGCAACACCAGGTGGAGGGTGACAAGTAGAGACACATTCTGGAAACTGGACCGTTCTTGCTCGCCAATCGATCAGAGGATTGTGTTTCTCTAACCAAGGTATTCCTAGAATAATCTGAAACTGAGGGGCCTTGATCACATCGAACACGATCTTCTCATGGTGTCCATCTTGACTTACTAGCGTAACCTCTTGAGTGGTATGCGTTACTGGCCCGGAGGCTATCTCCGTACCATCCACCGTAGTAATGACGTCCTTTACAGCCTTGGGACAAAGAGTTAGATTCATCCTCAAAACCATTTCATGATCCACATAATTGCCGATGGCACCGCTGTCGACGTAAGCTTCAATTGCATGTAATCGATCCGGATTATCAGGGCTAATGAGGACCATAGGTATCACGAAATGCGAGGTCACGGAACTGGTTTTCACGCTCGGCAAGAGGACCTCTATTCTTGTCGGGCGAGGTCGTTTCCCTGCTCAGAGTTTGTAACTTTGGTAACTGCAGCTCCTACTGCCTTCTTGGCAGGTTTCACCAGACAGTCTCGAAGAAAGTGCCCTGAGTTTCCGCAATATAGGCATAATTGCAACTGTTTCCTCCTTTCCCGCTCCCTTTGTGTTAGAGGACCTTTCAGACCCCCTATTTGCATGGGTTCCCCGGAGTCTACTCCTTTGGAAGGAGTTGGCGGTTTGGAAAATACTCGAGCATCAAACTTGGAACGATCGGCCTTCCTGTTCTGCAGCCTGTGATCTATTTGAACGACCAAGTCTATATAATCCGAACAGTCTTGTGGGGGATTCACTACTTGGGCTAAAACGTCTTTGAGCTCTCCACGTAGACCTCTATAAAACAGCGTAATCCTTTTGTCCTCAGGCCATTGAGTTTCCACTATTAGTCTATTGAAAGATGCAATATAAGCCAAAAGGTCTTGATTACCCTGTCGCAACGAAAGAAGTTCATTGTCCAAGGCCTGCCCCTGTGAATGTCTTGCGAACAGTTTTTCCATACTAAGCTGAAAGGCTTGAAAATCATGGAGAACCGGATCATCTTGATTAACTAGAGGGATCGACCAGTCTGCCGCATTGCCACTAAGGTACGAAAGTACAAAAGCTACTTTTGCTTGATCAGTTGGAAAGGCTGCTGGCCGGCATAAGAAGTGCAACCGGCACTGATTGATAAATACTGCAAACCTCTTTGGGTCACCAGAAAATCGTTCGGGCGGAGCCAGAGGTACATTCCCAGGTAGGTTGATCTGCACTGGATTCATAGAGGATGTTGAAGGAAGATTTGCCCCTGATGCGGGTAACGGGGTCTGTCCGGCTTGTGACTGTAGCACTTGTCTAGCAAGATTGTCTGTTCTCTCCTTGGAAATAATTAGTTCCCTTCTTAGAGCATTCGTTTCCTGACGAGCTGCATGCACTTCTGCCCTTAGTTCCCCAAATAACCGGGCTAGGGGCTCAGTATCCGAGGTTTCCATAGCGCCTGGGCGAGAGTTTTGCAGTAGGCTTTGCGTTCTGTAACGCTCACCTGATTCTCGCAGAGGCGCCGGTCTTGACTGGGCGACTACCGTATCTCCAAAGGTGATGTGTAGCACCCGGTTGGCTCTTGGGCTGGACCTCTGTGCACTGTATGCCTGACGTGTAGAGTAAGATGTCTGCAGATAGAAAATATGGGGTTAATGAACTGGGGTTATTGGGGTGTCCCTATCTCTTTCCTCTTCTCCTCTCCTGTAGACCCCCAAAGGTTAACGCTCTCACCTTAGGTAAGGGAATGCCGAGCTCTCCATCTGCCTCGGGGCAGGGTGCTGTAACCAGTTTCTTCACTGGATAGGTAGCGCAGGCCTCTTGACTTCAGAGGACTGCTGTCCGTCGTTTACTGCACGAACGGTAAGTTTTGAGTCATTCAAATGTCTTTAAAGTCTTTAGTAATGATGTCTCTTGTTTTGCAGGGTTCCGACGATGGCGGATGACGGGCTGAAGTGAGTTGATGATGGAGCCCGTGTGATGAATAGAAGCGCCTGGAAGCACGTAAGTAAGCGCTTGTTGCCTGCTTCACGATGCGCTCTAACTGTCTTTTTATTTTGCAGGTACGAGTTCGGAGTGGCTGCAGGGTGCCGGAATACCCACTGGATTAGATGTGGAAAGGAGTAATGGCACGTGAGTATTAAAGTTCCCCAATGTCTTTAAACGCACCTTGTTTTGTCTTTCAGATGCGGAATGCAGCGCCGAAGGCCTCCGGAGCGTGCAAAGAGTTGGTAAGCTTTTGTCTTTCAGATGCCGGAATGCAGTGTGAAGACCTCCGGAGCGCACGAAGAGTAGGTAAGCCTTTGCCTTTCAGATGCCGGAATGCTAACCTGTTCTTTCTTGTCTTTATAGGTGTTGCTGAAGACTGGATTCAGGATGGTAAGCCTTTGCCTTTCAGATGCCGGAATGCTAACCTGTTCTTTCTTGTCTTTATAGGTGTTGCTGAAGACTGGATTCAGGATGGTAAGCCTTTTTCCTTAGGCCCAGGACCGGATGCAGAAGACACGATGAGCGTTCTGCTGCAGAGGTTGCAGAATAACGCAAAGCAAGATTCATCCATTGGGTGTGGTTTAAATAGCCTCCTGTAGTGCTTAGGTGTCTCCTTCCACAGCCACGCCTAGTAAGAAAAGAGTTCCTGCTTTCCAGAAGAGTTCCAGTGTTCTGAATCTAGGGAGTGGCTCCTGCCCCACCCAACAGGAAAAGTAGTTCCAAACAGAAGAGGATCAGAGGCTCAACTGGCAGGCAAGTAAGCAGCATGGTCTGCTGCAGGTAAGTCCACCCAAGCATTATGAGCCCAGCGCTTCCAGCGCTGGGACTGGGCATATTTATGAGCCTGGTGCCACTGGCGCCAGGACTGGGTCCAAAAGGTCCCAATTGGGACTGGTTGGCACTCGGAACCTGGGTTATGGATCTGCTTCCAAGGGAGTTGGGAAAACCCTGACCTTTTGGAAGCAGAGATCATGACAGTACCCCCCCTCAAGGCCCCTCCCAAACCGGGCTTCTGCGGGGGTTTTGGCTTGTCAGGAAATGTTCGGTGAAATCTTTTGATTAGGCGAGGAGCGTGGACATATTCAGCAGGTTCCCAGGATCTCTCTTGGGGGCCGTAGCCTTTCCAGTCAATTAGGTAGAATAGTTTAGATTTGGAGATCTTGGAGTCCAGAATGCTTTTAACTTCAAACTCGAGTTCTCCATCAACTAGGATAGGTTTTGGAGATTTGGTTAGTCGGGATTGAGGTTGCACGGGTTTTAATAGAGAGACGTGGAAGACCGGATGTATCTTCATGTGCGGGGGCAAGTCCAACTTGACCGCTACTGGGTTTACTATGGTAGTGATGGAATAGGGACCAAGGTATCTTGGGTTGAATGTGCGTGGCCCTTTTAGAGATAGATATTTGGTGGATAACCAGGCTTGATCCCCTACTTGATAGTGAGGGGCTTCCTTCCGATGTTGATCTGCTCCTTTCTTGTATTGTTCTTTAGCCCTTTCAAGGTGAGAAACAGCTTCCTTAAAGGCTTGGGTGATTGTAGAATGCAGGTAGTCTACTGCTGGTGTTTCAAGATCTTGGAGGGGATCCAACTCCGAGGTTCGAGGGTGACTGCCGTACAAAAGAAAAAACGGGGTTTTCCCAGTTCCCGAATGGACAGAGTTATTGTAGGCATATTCGGCTATCCAAAGGATATCTTTCCAAGTTTTTTCAGTTTGTTGCGGCATGCAGCGTAAATACTGTTCCAGAGTTTGATTGGTCCTCTCGGTTTGTCCGTCGGTCTGAGGGTGGTGACTGGTCGATAGTCTCACATCAATTTGAGCCGACCGACAGCAACTTTGCCAAAAATGAGAAATAAATTGACTACCTCGATCCGAAATTAGAACCGAAGGAAAACCGTGCAGTCGGACGATGTTTTCGAGAAATTCTCAGGCCAGAGTTGCTGCTGTTGGCAAGCCTTTGAGCGGAATGAAATGCGCCATCTTGGAGAATAAGTCCACGATTACTAGAATCGTATTGTATCCGGAGCATGGAGGTAGATCGGTGATGAAGTCCATAGAAAGCGTATGCCAAGGGCGAGGTGGGATGTCAATAGGGCGTAAGAGGCCTGCTGGTCTTTCCTTTTGACTCTTGTTTTGGGCGCATACTCCACAGGACATTATAAAGTCTCTGATATCTTTCTTCCAAGACGGCCACCAGAAGTAGCGCTTGATCTTTTCTGAGGTCTTGGCCATACCGGGATGACCTTCCATTAAAGAGTCGTGATAACAAGAGATTACTTTTTTCTGTAAATCTGTGCTGGGTAGGTATAATCGTTCTTGGAATTACAATAAGTTGTCCTTTACTGCAAAGTCCTTTCCCTGCAGATGCCAATTCTGTATGTCTGCTGGAGTTACAAGTTGCCTGGCTTTATCCTTAACTTCCTCTATGGATTCGGTGGCGATTACACCCAGAATTCTTTGTTCGGGAATGATTGGTACAGGTTTGGGGTTGATCAAGTGTTCTTCCACTCCCATCCGAGAAAGGGCATCAGCTTTACCGTTCTTTGTACCAGGTCGATAGGTAATTATGAAGTCAAACTCGGCAAAGAATAATGCCCAACGGAGTTGTCTAGAGGATTGGGCTTTTGCAGTTTTCAAATATTGCAGGCTTCGGTGATCCGTAATCACAGTAACGGTGTGTCGGGCCCCCAGCAGGTAATGCCGCCAAGCCTTAAAGGCAGACTTGATAGCCAGAAGTTCCTTGTCAGTAATCGTGTAATTGATTTCAGGAGGCGAGAATTTGCGGGACCAAAATGCCACGGGATGCAACTGATTGGTTACCGGGTCCTTTTGTGATAGAACTGCCCCCATGGCAAGGCTTGAAGCATCAGTTTCCACGATGTAGGGGAGTTCGGGGCGAGGGTGTTTTAAGATTGGTGCAGAGATAAATTTAGTCTTCAAATCCTGGAAAGCTTGTTCCGCCTCGGTAGACCATTCAAAACGTTTGTTTTTCTTTAACAAGGCAGTGATGGGCTGGACTATTCGAGAGAATTCGGGGATAAACCTGCGGTAAAAGTTAGCAAAGCCTAACATGCTTTGCACACCTTTTACGGAGGATGGTGATGGCCATTTCAGAACTGCATCGACCTTCTTCGAATCCATACGCACTCCGCCAGGTGATAATATGAATCCCAAGAATTCAACTTCAGTCACGTTGAAAACACATTTTTCCAACTTAGCGAAAAGTTTGTGTTGACGCAATCTTTCGAGGACCATTTTCACGTGTTTCCGATGTTCAGATTCCGATGAAGAATAAACGAGGATGTCGTCAATGTAAACAACAACACATACATCTATGAGCTCTCTGAGGACATCGTTCATAAAATATTGAAAGGCGGCCGGGGCATTGCAAAGTCCGAAGGGCATGACCTGATATTCAAATAGCCCATACTTGGTGCGGAAGGCCGTCTTCCATTCATCGCCCTCTTTTACTCGTACCAAGTGGTAAGCTCCTCTAAGATCCAGCTTTGTATATATGCATGCTTTTCTGACTTGGTCCAGGAGTTCAGGGATCAAAGGTAACGGATATCTATTCTTAACGGTGATCTGGTTCAGGGAGCGATAATCGATACAAGTTCTAAGGTCTCCTTCCTTTTTTGGAACGAAGAACAAAGCTGAAGAAGCAGGGGACTTGGAAGGACGAATAAACCCATTTGCCAGGTATTGATCCAGGTATTGTCGAAGGTGAAGGTTCTCAGGCTCGGTGAGGGCATAAATTCTACTACAAGGAGGAGTAGATCCAGGTATCAGGACTATCTGGCAGTCATAAGACCTATGAGGAGGTAGAGAGTTAGCCTGATCCTTCCGGAAAACATCTTGGTATTCTAGGTATTCGGGAGGTAACTGGGGAGTCTCTGAAGAAATTGCGGCCAGTGCAACACCAGGTGGAGGGTGACAAGTAGAGACACATTCTGGAAACTGGACCGTTCTTGCTAGCCAATCGATCAGAGGATTGTGTTTCTCTAACCAAGGTATTCCTAGAATAATCTGAAACTGAGGGGCCTTGATCACATCGAACACGATCTTCTCATGGTGTCCATCTTGACTTACTAGCGTCACCTCTTGAGTGGTATGCGTTACTGGCCCGGAGGCTATCTCCGTACCATCCACCGTAGTAATGACGTCCTTTACAGCCTTGGGACAAAGAGTTAGATTCATCCTCAAAACCATTTCATGATCCACATAATTGCCGATGGCACCGCTGTCGACGTAAGCTTCAATTGCATGTAATCGATCCGGATTATCAGGGCTAATGAGGACCATAGGTATCACGAAATGCGAGGTCACGGAACTGGTTTTCACGCTCGGCAAGAGGACCTCTATTCTTGTCGGGCGAGGTCGTTTCCCTGCTCAGAGTTTGTAACTTTGGTAACTGCAGCTCCTACTGCCTTCTTGGCAGGTTTCACCAGACAGTCTCGAAGAAAGTGCCCTGAGTTTCCGCAATATAGGCATAATTGCAACTGTTTCCTCCTTTCCCGCTCCCTTTGTGTTAGAGGACCTTTCAGACCCTCTATTTGCATGGGTTCCCCGGAGTCTACTCCTTTGGAAGGAGTTGGCGGTTTGGAAAATACTCGAGCATCAAACTTGGAACGATCGGCCTTCCTGTTCTGCAGCCTGTTATCTATTTGAACGACCAAGTCTATATAATCCGAACAGTCTTGTGGGGGATTCACTACTTGGGCTAAAACGTCTTTGAGCTCTCCACGTAGACCTCTATAAAACAGCGTAATCCTTTTGTCCTCAGGCCATTGAGTTTCCACTATTAGTCTATTGAAAGATGCAATATAAGCCAAAAGGTCTTGATTACCCTGTCGCAACGAAAGAAGTTCATTGTCCAAGGCCTGCCCCTGTGAATGTCTTGCGAACAGTTTTTCCATACTAAGCTGAAAGGCTTGAAAATCATGGAGAACCGGATCATCTTGATTAACTAGAGGGATCGACCAGTCTGCCGCATTGCCACTAAGGTACGAAAGTACAAAAGCTACTTTTGCTTGATCAGTTGGAAAGGCTGCTGGCCGGCATAAGAAGTGCAACCGGCACTGATTGATAAATACTGCAAACCTCTTTGGGTCACCAGAAAATCGTTCGGGCGGAGCCAGAGGTACATTCCCAGGTAGGTTGATCTGCACTGGATTCATAGAGGATGTTGAAGGAAGATTTGCCCCTGATGCGGGTAACGGGGTCTGTCCGGCTTGTGACTGTAGCACTTGTCTAGCAAGATTGTCTGTTCTCTCCTTGGAAATAATTAGTTCCCTTCTTAGAGCATTCGTTTCCTGACGAGCTGCATGCACTTCTGCCCTTAGTTCCCCAAATAACCGGGCTAGGGGCTCAGTATCCGAGGTTTCCATAGCGCCTGGGCGAGAGTTTTGCGGTAGGCTTTGCGTTCTGTAACGCTCACCTGATTCTCGCAGAGGCGCCGGTCTTGACTGGGCGACTACCGTATCTCCAAAGGTGATGTGTAGCACCCGGTTGGCTCTTGGGCTGGACCTCTGTGCACTGTATGCCTGACGTGTAGAGTAAGATGTCTGCAGATAGAAAATATGGGGTTAATGAACTGGGGTTATTGGGGTGTCCCTATCTCTTTCCTCTTCTCCTCTCCTGTAGACCCCCAAAGGTTAACGCTCTCACCTTAGGTAAGTGAATGCCGAGCTCTCCATCTGCCTCGGGGCAGGGTGCTGTAACCAGTTTCTTCACTGGATAGGTAGCGCAGGCCTCTTGACTTCAGAGGACTGCTGTCCGTCGTTTACTGCACGAACAGTAAGTTTTGAGTCATTCAAATGTCTTTAAAGTCTTTAGTAATGATGTCTCTTGTTTTGCAGGGTTCCAACGATGGCGGATGACGGGCTGAAGTGAGTTGATGATGGAGCCCGTGTGATGAATAGAAGCGCCTGGAAGCACGTAAGTAAGCGCTTGTTGCCTGCTTCACGATGCGCTCTAACTGTCTTTTTATTTTGCAGGTACGAGTTCGGAGTGGCTGCAGGGTGCCGGAATACCCACTGGATTAAATGTGGAAAGGAGTAATGGCACGTGAGTATTAAAGTTCCCCAATGTCTTTAAACGCACCTTGTTTTGTCTTTCAGATGCGGAATGCAGCGCCGAAGGCCTCCGGAGCGTGCGAAGAGTTGGTAAGCTTTTGTCTTTCAGATGCCGGAATGCAGTGTGAAGACCTCCGGAGCGCACGAAGAGTAGGTAAGCCTTTGCCTTTCAGATGCCGGAATGCTAACCTGTTCTTTCTTGTCTTTATAGGTGTTGCTGAAGACTGGATTCAGGATGGTAAGCCTTTGCCTTTCAGATGCCGGAATGCTAACCTGTTCTTTCTTGTCTTTATAGGTGTTGCTGAAGACTGGATTCAGGATGGTAAGCCTTTATCCTTAGGCCCAGGACCGGATGCAGAAGACACGATGAGCGTTCTGCTGCAGAGGTTGCAGAATAACGCAAAGCAAGATTCATCCATTGGGTGTGGTTTAAATAGCCTCCTGTAGTGCTTAGGTATCTCCTTCCACAGCCATGCCTAGTAAGAAAAGAGTTCCTGCTTTCCAGAGGAGTTCCAGTGTTCTGAATCTAGGGAGTGGCTCCTGCCCCACCCAACAGGAAAAGTAGTTCCAAACAGAAGAGGATCAGAGGCTCAACTGGCAGGCAAGTAAGCAGCATGGTCTGCTGCAGGTAAGTCCACCCAAGCATTATGAGCCCAGCGCTTCCAGCGCTGGGACTGGGCATATTTATGAGCCTGGTGCCACTGGCGCCAGGACTGGGTCCAAAAGGTCCCAATTGGGACTGGTTGGCACTCGGAACCTGGGTAATGGATCTGCTTCCAAGGGAGTTGGGAAAACCCTGACCTTTTGGAAGCAGAGATCATGACAGTTATGGCCTCTGTCAAGGTCCCATTCTCTTCATTGTGAGAAAGTTTGAATGTGCAACATGATTCTCAGATTTATTGGCACAGACACCTCCATCCATAGCTGTAATCATTTCCAGGACATATCTATTCTGACGAGGCATCAGTTTTATGGCTCTCAGATCTTCCTTGATAGCAATGAATCCATTTATGGTAGTGTTGATCATCTGCAGGAGCTCCCATCTGGTTATCTGTAACCATCCGGCATTCGCCATCATCTGTATCCCTGTCATGAAGATTGTCGTGAATATTGCGGAAGTCTGACTGAACAACCTGTGTTCGTACAGAATGTCATTAAAAGCTTTTATCAATTTAGTTGATAAGTAGTTGAACCCTCTTTGTTCGATTGAGGAATCCAACTGATCTCCTCTTTTTCAGGTGACCATCTGCTTTTGGAAACTCTCCAATGGTCAGGTCACTCTTCGGAATCACCAATGCTGGAGCATGAACAATCACTATAGAACACAGCCCTCCCCAATCCTTGGGTAGCTTCATATATGCTCTGGATCCACAGGCCCAGTAGTGGTCCATTATTACTACTGTTTCATCCTTCATTCCAAGATTCAACCACACTGCTGATTCTTTTTGACTTTTTCTGTGCCATTGTTTCTGAAGCATAGCACAGCACTAGCCAGAGGCACTATATGCAATAGGCCTCCTTTGTCTTCAACCCATGTCAGCAGCTTTGCAAGCTTCAGCCAGAGAGGTTTGCATCCCTTTTCCACTCAATCTATAACTGGTGTGTGAGGTCCTGTTACTGCCACAGCTCTGCATACAACTATGTCTTCTTCCCATTCCATCTGGAGAAAGTACTGTTCCCCATATTTCTTTATCATTCTTTCCTTGGCAATTAAGCTTTTTATTTATTTCCCATCTGATTCCTGCTCTCTTCATTCCAGGCTGTTCGTATCCCATGATATGAATTCTGGTGTGTGCTCTTGCTCTTGTCTTCAAATCTTGAACATAGTCATCTTCATCTCACCCTTACAAAGGATGCTGTTCGACCCTGGAACTGACTCCATGTATGGCAGAGTGCAAGGTGAGTCAAGCAATGAGCTGTCTGGATATCTATTTCTATAGCTATGAATATCCTGGACTTCCCCATAGCATAAGGTAGGAGAGCACAAACAATAGCAACTCTACTGAGAGGTCCTTTTTCCCACCTCTTACATGTGCTGATATCACGTTATTCCCCAAATGTGCTGTATTGTCTAGATATTTATTTAACTCATAATCATCTTACCTTGTGCTTCTCTTGGGTCTCTTTCTTGCCAAATGAGCTTGTGCATAATGGTCATGGAGTATATCAAAAACCGACCATCCTACAGGGGGAATCATAGGAACACTTGTCAGAGAAAAGGGTGACTTAACATGTGTCACTGGTGTAGGGATAATCACATATGACCTTGCTCTCTTTGCAACAGATAATTCTGCATAGGCCACTGGATTTGGAAGAATCAAGGGGACTCCTACCTTTTTTAAACCAATGAAATAGACAGTGTGGATTAGCAAAATCAGAAAAACAATGATAAATGCTGAGCACGCATATATTGTGCGCCAATACATGAGACCCCACCATTGGCGTTTCTTCACACGTCGTCGAGTTTGCACACTTTATAGAACTGCATTATTCTCAACAGTCCACATCGTGCCTGTGTGCTGCTTTTAAGGAAGGAAACCATCTTTTTTATCAGCCAGCCTCATAAAATGCTCAGGTAGCTGCAGAATCTGCTCAATTATCTCCATAAGTAACCTTCTAATTACAGGGTGATTCTGAGGATCTTGCAGAAACACACAAATGTTAGAATTACGCCAAAAAAGATAACGATGGACTCGAAGTATGTATATAAAGATTGTGATGACTAGTCTATGGGTCATCGACATTAGATAGAACAATGAGTTTAACCAAAGAGAAACTCAGTGAGCAATAAATCAGGGAACTGCTCCCTGTTCCAGGCGTCATACTCAAAGTTGAGATCTAGCATTTCATGCACATCGACACTTTCTAAAGTCCAATTTAAAGATTCCTGTAGCTTGAAAACGTTTACTTTTGCACTCCTGCTAAAATATCTATAAAGAGTGTTCGAGGTGAGCCACAGTCCAATGCACACTTGCAATTATTTAATCAGCAATCTTAGCATCCTTTTGCCTCGTCATCGATCGAGTCTGCACGTGTTAAACTACTTCTTCTTGTCTTGCTTCCAAATCAATTGGTGGGGGTGCATCGGTATCACCAGCATACGGCTTTACATCACCCAGGTATATCCAGGCACGCCTCTCTTGGACTATTAGTGCTCAGGGAGAGATATTCTCAACTACAAAGGGAACACTAAAACGGGGCTTTTGCCGCTTCCTTGTGAAGTTGCGCACTAGGACTGGGTCTCCAAAGAATAATTTGGGTGTAGATAGTAGTCCTTTACATCCGGTTGCTGAATGGTCTTCATCTGTGTCCTGAGACCGACACCCCTTGGCCTTGAGTTGATCTGAAATGAGAGAGATACTAGCGGTCATACATGTCAAATATGTACGTAACTCATTTCCTAACAATTCTGCATTCATCTGGACATCACTTCTGCTCCTTGATGGAGGAGACAAGGGCATTCTCATTCACCTTCCTCTTACTAATTCATGGGGTGTGAGGTGGTGGTCCAACCCAGGCTGATTCCTTAATGCATATATTGCAAGGGACAGGCAATACAGCCATACCATCTTCAGTGACAATTTGAGTTTAGCGATTCTTTCTTTGAGAAGACTGTTGAGTCCCTCACATATCCCATTCGCTTGCGGGTGATAAGCAGAAGAAAACTTGTGTTTTATGCTAAGCAATACGCTGATCTGCTCAAATACTTCATTAACAAAATGGGTCCCATTTTCAGATCTCAGCACTTCACATACTCCCCATCTAGGAAAGACTTCTCAAACTTTGCAGCACAAGTGGCATCAGGGTGTGTACATGGACCAGCTTTGATCCATCTCAAAAAGGGGCACACCACCACTGTTATATACCTATATTAACGACATACACAGTCAATGTGTAAATAGTGAAAAGGACCATTTGGTTGAGGAATCACTCCTCTGATTGTTCGCAATCTGTGCCCAGTCGTAAAATTTTGGCATATGATGCAATTTACTACATAAAAGGCAATGTGTTCTAACAAGTTTGGTATGAACCAGTGCACCACAATAGCTGCCGCAAGGCTTCCCCTAGTTACATGCGCAGGGTTGTGCAGCTGATCAAGCGCTATTCTTAATAAGGCTAAATGCATCACCGGCTTTCCAGTGCTGTCCTGCTGCCACAATGCTTCAAAGGGGGATAAATAACACCCCCTCCGTTTCCACAATTCTTGATCCTCCTGTGGAGCACTGCTTTGAACATCCATCAACTGTGTTCTTGACAAATGAATAAACCCTTAATTTATAATCATTACTGTGACTACTTTCTCGTTTACATTTGGAGTATCAAAACTTGTAATATCTGGTGAATATGCAACCCTTTTGGCCTCTAGGTCTGCGGCTTTGTTCCCGCGTGAGATAAAGTCAGTTCTCTTAGTATGTGCTGTGCATCTAACTAGTGCGATGGCTACTGGGAGTTGTATTGCCTTAATAAGCCTGTCCAATAATGCAGCATGTTGCATTGGAGTGCCTGCGTCCGCCCGGAGGAAGCCCCTCGTTTTCCAATGTGCTAGCCCTGCATGCACAGTTGATGTCACATAGACGGAGTCACTGTACACCGTCACTTCCTGCCCTGAATGTTTCTCGAGCGCAACAATAAGTGTCACCAATTCTGCTGCTTGTGCCGAAAAGAGAGATGGTAGTCTTGAACTTGCTACCACTTCAAATTCCCCATGATTTCTGTGCCTTACCACAGCTGAACCTGAATGCATTTACCCATCAATAAAGAGAACCTCCCCCTCTGCTAGAGCATTCTCCTTTACTCTTGGGATATCATCGCAGAAGCCCTCGTAGTTTGAGCAATCATGCACATGCTCACCCTCTGCCACTGGCTCGGCTACAAACATGGCAGGGTTCACTATATTACACCTGACTACTTGGACTGCTGGATTCGATATGACTGCCTTATATACAGAAGCCCTCTGAGACGTCAACGTTCCCTTAGATTTCTCAAAAATGTCAAACAATGCAAGCTCAACAAACAACGTCATAGAATGCCCTATCACAATATTGGTAGACTTCTCAATGGCGAATGCAGCTGTTGCCAGCGATTGTTCTCAAGTAAATTGTCCTCTCACAACCGGATCTAAAATCCCACTATAATATGCCAGAGGTTTGTACCCTAGTGTAGTCCTCTGTGTAAGCACCGCTGTCATAACTATCCCATTTGTGAGTGAAAATAAAAATAACTCCTCAGAATAGTTGGGAATTCCTAAAACTGGAGCTGTAAAGATTGCTTTCTTCAATTCTTCAAACTCTCCCTCCATTTCCTTAGTCCATTCTATTTTTTCCTTCTTCACTTTGGCTTTCTTTAGAGCCTGCAAAAGGGGTCTTGTGTATCAACTATAACAAATACCCATGCTCTAACATAGTTGCACAATCCCAAAAACTGCTGCATTTGCTGTATTGTGTGCAGTTTAGCTGTTTTCATAATTGCTTCAGCTCTTTCAGGTGTAACTTACTTCCCCTCATGTGAGATTAACTGACCTATGTAAAAAACCTCTTCTTGACAATATTGCAACTTCTCCTTGTCTTATTTATATCGATAGTCTGCTAGAATGATCATTAGCTGAATAAAGTCTTGCCTGCAATCATCATCTTTCATGCTACAAACTAAAATGTCATCTAAGCAGCACAACACTTTTCAAATTAATGTTTCTTAGGTCCATCTGCAGGACCCTATTAAAGATCGATGGAGAATCACAGTACCCTTGGGGCAAACGAGTGCTCATTAGCTTGGTCTGATGAAACGTAAATGGCATAAGTCCTTATGCAACGGGATTGAGAAAAACACATTTTTCAAGTCAATCAATATGAAATATCATTCCTCTGCTGGAATACTACATAGTATCATTGGCGAATTCGGAACTAAAGGAAACTCTGCTTCGACAATCTGGTTAATTGGAACCATGTGCTGAATTAATCTCCACAACCCCCCTTTGATTTTTTCACAGGGTACACTGCGGTATTACACGATGACTCTGATGTCACTAAAATGCCCTGCTCTATCATGGCTGATATAGTCTTAAAAATAATCTCATCCACCTCTCTAGACATGGGGGACTGTCTTGTTCAAGGTAAACTTGCTCCTGGCTTAAGCTTAATCTTAACCTCCCCTACCCTTTTCAATAAGCCTACATCATAGGGGCCTGTGGTCCATAAAGAGATTGGCACTTTTCCCAAATCCTCGTCAAAATATGCAGGGCGCTGCCGTACTATCATCATTCACTGTGGGACCTTTCTTTTCTCTATTCTGATCCAATATGTAATACTCATTTTGAATATTACTTCATCATCTGATGGATCATGTCTAAACAAGCCTTCATCTGTGATGTCAGTCAATCTATACCCTTCCCCAATGCCAATCAGTGTTCTCCATGGCCTGCCCTGATCATTGGTTACTTTGGACATGGCCAATTCCCCTTTCACTATAGCTTCAGTTAACCCCAGGGGAATAATCTCTCCCCCCTCTTCGTCGATAGGTACCTGTGGCCTGAATAGGAACTCATCAGGTATTCTCATAGTCTTTTTCACTAGACCGGGAATCCATGTCAACAAAACGCACACCCCATAAAGAAAATCTTCTGGCTCAAATGGCTTTCCTTGCAGAGCCATTTGTCATGTTAAACGCTCATGTACATTTGCCCACGTCTAGATAATGTATCCCTGGAGTGGAAAACACTATGCCATCATCAGTAAAATAAATCTTCATATATAACTTCATCATTAAATCTTGGCCAAGAATATTAACTGGTGTCTTCCTTGAATACAGTAATGAAACAGACATTTTACACTCTCCTATAGAGACTGGAAATTCATCAGTAAAAGGAACTCTGCTTGTAGCTTCAGAGAAGCCTTGCGCATTCATGGCATTTCCCAATAACGGATATTTTTCCTCTCGTATACATTAGCGAGTTGTACCCTTGTCAAGATTTGCCTCCGATGGTAACAACAACCCTTGGTTCCTCTTGGGGGTCTGGTGTTACTGATAGTGCTGAACACATCAAGTCATCCTGTGAGCTATCCTATTGTGGATACATACTTATCCACGTACCCATAAAAGGACTTCCTCTCACTATGGTGACACCCCCTACTCTAGGGGTCAATAACTGTCCTGTATTTGCATTCTGCTGTATCTGCATGGGTGCATGCTGTGACTGTCCTTGCGGCAGATTCAATGGTGCTTGCTGTGGTTGAAATGCCTGTTGCATTTGCAATGCCTGTGCTTGATACACTGTCTGATCTTGGATAAACCTGTCCCTATTTTGTGAGCTATATGCTGGAGGATAAGCTGTCCCCCCACTTGAGAATTGCCCATTCTGTACATACCCTTGGCTCCCACGTGTTCAAGCAATGTACCCTGTCATTCCACATGTCCCACACACAGGAGGAGCTCTCCTGACTAGCCCCCCTTGGTTGAATCCACCTTGCACATTTTAGTGATCATTCTGCATGTTCTGAAACCCTCCTTGGTTATTTTGAAAACCAACCTGATTATTCTGAAAACCACCTCTCCCTCTGTAACCCATTCCTGCAATGTGCCCACTGCTTGCTGCATTCCCTGCCCTTCTCCACTTGTCAGCACTGCCCCTTCTGTGGCATACTTCGGAACTATCTTGGCATCCTCAAGTTTTCTTGCATCTTCCTTCTTCTTATTTTTCTCTTGTAACAGCCAGCAGTGATACATGATAGTCAACTGTATCTCTGCCCATGGCCTCGCTTCCGTTCCCACTGGTATCTTAAGCTGTCTCTGTACCTGTTCTGGCAATCCATGACACAAAATATGGTAAAATACTGCCACTGATTCCCTCCACGGCTCTCTCATTTCCGAAGTCCAGCGTTCCTGAATACTTTGAATATAAGAAAGCAGATCTTTGTCATCTTTCATCTTATGTGCCATAATTGCACCCATATCTGACGTATCAGGATACTGCACTCTGAGTGCCCTCCAGACATCTGCTCTACAATTATTAAATGGCACTCCGTCATGAGCTGTGTTTTGTGCCGTGACACTTGAGTGACCTTCTCTCGTCTAAATGTCATCAGCCCTTTCCCCAAGGATGGCTGCTTGGAGTCCCTTAATGTCCAGTATTGCCAGAGTATTTCCTCCTGTCATCGTTTATAGCTCATAAATCAATTTTCCCGCACCCACCGTTAAACTAAGGAGTTTACATCTTAAATTATCCATATCCATCTGTGGCCAGGGAATATACTGTGGTATGGCCCCTCCTTTCTCCAATAAAGCGAACTGGGTGAACCCAAATCTGCAATTGACTCCCATTATGTGCCTATCCATAGTAGTGACAATGGTTCCTGATTGCCTTCGACCTGGCAATGACCTCAGCCTGTTTACATACGGTGATGTCTCTCCATTCGCACTATGTAATCATCCTTTAGGTCGCTCTGGGTATGCCATTGGATCTGGCACCCTAGCCTTAGGCTGTTCTAGTCAGACCATCTCATTTCCTTGTCTGTCTGCAGACATCCCTCGGGACCGCATGCACTTTCTCCCTCCTCCCCACGTAAGGTGTCTCTCTCTCTTTGTCTGACATATCTAGTCCCCAAATAGTATGACTCTCATCTCTTTCATCCCTATTTAAAGTCAGCCTGTCTAAGTCAAGGCTCTATGCTCAAGACTAAACATATTTCCTTCTTCGCCTTGTGATTGAGCGACTATAGATCAATCTCCTTTTCCTCTGTTTCCCGATTCACCTCTTGTCCTCATCTCTTGATAGGCTTTATCGATCCTATCTCCAATGCTTCCTATCCCAATATTCTCATCTAATGTAACTTTAGATGGTGCTGGCACTGCTTCCTGCGATGGGAGGAACTCCTCTAGGGTTATCCTAGATGGTCCTCCCGTTACTACCTACGATGGGAGGAACTTCTCTATATGACTCCATGTTATTACTGGACCTGGCTCCCTTAACTCTTTCTGAATGCGAACAATATTGCGTTCCCTTTGTCTTCTTTTCCGCTCCATTTGTTCGTCTTATTCCCTTCGCTTTCTCACTTCCCGTCTAACCCTTTTCTCTTCTTGTCTTTTCTCTTCCCTTCTCTCATTTGCTCTATGCTCGTCTTCTTCCCTTCATCTTTGTATTATTTTACCCTGTAATTTCTGTGCTTCCTACTCTTCTTCTCTCTTCCTTTCCTGCTTATCTCATTCTTCGATTGCTCTCTGCCCTGTTTTCCTTCTTTTGCTGCTCCTCTTGATACATCTGTTTTATCCTCTGTCTATTCTTTCTCTTATATTCATCCTCCTTCAGTCATTTCTCTCGTTCCCTGTCTTTTCTATCATGTTTGTCGTGATCTTCCTTTGCCTAACTTCCTTGATACTTTTCCCATCAAGCTTGAGCAATATCTGTCCACCCATCCATTCATTCTGTGCGAGCGTTACCTCGGCAGCGTTATCCTTTTTTCCTTTCCATCTATTAATCTCTCCTTCTATATCTAGTGTCACATATAGTCATTTGCTTTTCTCCACCCTGTTCTGTAAGACCTTAAAGATCTTCTCTTTTCTTTTACTTTCCTCTGGACTGTCGTCACTGCTTAAGCAGGCAGTTCATGTATCGGATTATACATCCTGTCGCCGCTTTTAGTTCTCTTAACGGATACAATCCTTCATCTTTTGTACTATCGCCATTTACTTCAGTTGAGGTAAGGGGAGCAGAAGGCTCAGGACCTTCCTCCGTTCACTGATTAAGCATCCAATCTTCAGGAGGTGGGTCTTCCCGTTCATCCTGGCACATCTTCCAGAGCTCTAAACTAGCTAGTCTTCTTTCGAATTTCTTCCCTGTGTACGCAGCATGCAAGTATGTGGTCATGTGTTGCAAAACCGCTTTTGACAGCGATCCTCCTTGTGGCCATGCCATGAACATTTTGTCTGCTCTACCCTTTACCCATTCCACACTATACTGTTTGAGCTTGGGTGTGTGTTTTGGCAGTGTCTTGCACAGGTGCATCAGTGGAGGAACATTCCCCATTGTGGCAAATCTCAACTGACTGTCGATACTTACCCTTGATTTTCACAGAATATGTTTCAGATAAATAACAAATATGAGAGCACACCACCCTCACCGCTCAAAGCCTCTAATTCTCAATTATTTCAATCTACCTGTTCAGTCGGCACTGACAATGACTAAAAGATAGATAACAATGTTTTATCTCTTCTTTAATCACACAATTCTACTTTTGTTGCTTTCCAATACTTCTTTCAATTTCAAAATACACAAGCAGACAGACTAGTCGACATTAACATATATCTCATCACGATTCTCCTTTCTTCTCAGTACCTAAAATACCCCAATTGGAGTTTGAGTCATCCCTCTCATAAACCTGTTTATGTGCCACCGAAGTACCCACTTGGGTTTTGAAAGGACTCCTTCTAAAGCTCCTTGAGCTAGGCCACTGGGCTCTTTGATGCTCCTCGTCATATATCTCTGATGCTCCTCGTCATATATGAATCAACCCCCATTACTTTTTTTTTTACCAGAATCCCCATTCCCTTATTTTGCCAGTCCCCTCAATCTACTAATCATTCGCTTTTCAACTCAAGATCCTCTGGATTGTTCCCTCCTCCAATCTGCCACCATCGCCTTCGATCCGCTCAGCGCCTGTGGAAACCAGGAGGGATTTTATGAAAGAGGGACCGTCCAACCTATATCTATTTTCTTGCAAGAGTTCTATATTGGCTGCTCTCCACAGGAAACTTCGCTATTCTCCGGGTAAATGGCGGAAGATGTCTGATTGTCTGAAAACACTAAAAGCCTACTAATAAACGGACCTGAACCATTCTCTTTCTGCTACCAAGTGAACCAGTAGGCCCTTTAAGACAATGTAACACTATCTGAGATGGATGGGGATGCAGATCTTACTCATACATCAATAATCAGACTGACTCAGGAAGTTGGCAAAAACACAACTGTTTTAATTGCAATTGTCTAAAAAAGAGAGTACAATGGCAATCAACGGACAGTCATAAGTCTCTCAATGATTTACATGAAAAAACACACATTTATAGTAAAAACTTGTCATGAATGACTTCATACTATGTGGCAAAATAAGAAAACCTACTAGGGGATGTGATGGGTTTAAAGGGAACATCTACGTATACTTTCTATGGGGGACTGGACTGTGATTGGGTCTCTAAGGGCAGGTGGATAGCCATGCCTGCCCCTACTGCAAGTCATCTTCCGTGTCATACTAATACACAAAGTTTCGTTGGCTTCTAAAGCTATAGGGCTCTTTGCCACGTGGCCCTCTACAATTGGTTGGTACGCTTGTACCCTTCTGGAATATGACCCTTGCTAGCAGCATGCAAGCTGGTACCCCAGGTGCTGGAGGCTTGGCTTGGTCATGCCTCCCCAAGCAATTAGCCCAACATCCATCATCACCCCTACTGTCTGCCATCCAATTAGTTCATTGAACTCAGCCTTGCAAAGCACCACTGTGCCTGAGAATAAAAGGGAGTGTGAGCATGGCCTTATCTTCTGGTCTCAGTGGTTCTTGCCCAACGTCTATTTTCATCTGACCATGTGACAGAAGACAACATGTTCAGCTCCTTCATTGTATTTAATACTATTAAATGAATAACACCTGGCACTTGTAGTTTTTTCTCATTACACCTCAACAGGAGTTTGGCTCGCTTTTCACATTCATTGTATCACCTCAAACAGATAACCTGTTTCTTGGCTGCCTCAACCCTTGACACTGGGCCGGACAAGCCTTCTCGAATCTTCCTTTGCCGTCAGCTGTTTTATTCAACTGCACCACACTTTCAGCACTTCCATTCACGGGGTCCAAGTTAGCTAAAATGCGTTGTCGAAAATACAGATTCTATACACGCATATATATATTGGCGGCATCGCCTGCCGTCTATTCACTATGTATAACCAGCCTCATGATTACTTAGTCTGCTTACGTTTATGCATCTGTACAATTATAAAAGAGCATTGCAGTTTTTTCAATGCTTCTCCTATGTGCACTCTTCATTTTGCTCATGAAATGTTGTTCAATTCTTAACTTCAGCAAAGAGACCAAGACTATTAAGTCTTCGGTGTGGGCCGCACACCCTTAATACCCACTTCGGGTTCAACAATTTTGTTTAACTTTGTTAATAAATGTTCATTCCAATGTGGTTATGTTAAGATCATTTATTTTTCACATATTCCTTGGATTTCACTTATCCAAATCTTTAGCATTGCAGATTCACCAATTAGGCTAGTGCAGTGTCTGGGGCAAACAAAAAATCAACCATATGTGGCTAATGCATTTCGGATTGAAATCCTTCTTCAGAGCCGGGTTATCAATGTTAACTAAATCATAAACACAAAGGATGCATTGTTTTTTGAAATGTACAAATCAATTAAAGACGTAAATGAAACGTGTTTGATCCATTTTAAATGTACAGGGCGCCCACAGTTACAAACATACAATCAACAGATAAGAGAAAAGATAAGAGAAAACATAAACACAAATACATTTTATTATAGCAGCTCTTAATTGTCATTAGTTGTGACACCTATAAATCATCTTTATTTATTCAGCCCAGTAGCTCTTAATTACCATTAGTTGTGACCAAAGTTCCCTCTAATTATTTTTCTCTATGTGCGGAACTGGTAGGCTGTTGTGCGCACAGTATTTTCCATGTGCGCAACTGACTAAAGATGTAAGTCACTTTGTGAGCATGTGTATTTAGTGAACTACCGTCACAGAAGAGAGTTTGAAAAGGGATTTCCTCTTCCCAAGCACTGAAATCCTTGACAAATCTTACAGCACTTTTTCCAAACACGTAAGCCAAAATAAAATATGATATATGTGGTTATACAGAAAACTCATCAACCAGTGCAAGATTTCAACATCTTCCACAGTACCTCGTAAACGTTTTAAGCCACTGGAGAATCACTCATGTGTAATACAAAACGCAAATATCTCTTGTCATAACTGATGTGGCTGTCAAGAAATTCAGACAGAAACATTTGCTGATGGATTAATGGCAATTAAAAGAAATGTGTCAAACATGCTGATAGAAGTTCAAGCGCCACTTTAATGAAGTAATTCAAGGGCCAGGAGAACATGCTTCTAATAATGTGTATAAGGATGATAATTACATCAGAATAACTTAACCTCACAATATGATGTTCAAAAATTCCTGTGCCTCTGCTTACTATCCACATTATGTTCTCCTGTGGGTAGTTATAACACCAGCCTACAGCTAAGAGACATATGCACCATCAATTTTTACTCCCTAAAAAATGAAAATGTGCCTAACAAAAACAAGAAACAATGAACAACATATTGTTGTTTCAACCCTCAAAGCTCCACTGATATTTTGTTTCACATTAGTGACCAGTAAAGCACTCGTTTAGGAAGGAACTCTAATATTAATGCCCGATCTCAAGAGGAATTTTAAGAGGAAGAACATCTTTTAATGAACAGAAAGTATCCCTATTGGCAAAGCTAATTACCTTTTTACTCCCTGAAAAATCATTTGATTCCAAGCAGGGAGCAAAATCTGATAAGATCCCTGACATAGGAAGTGAAATAACAGGGCACATAATAAAGTCTATAGTTTTGCCCAAACTTCCGCACCACAGCCTAGACAAAATTAAACAAGAGCCTTACTGAGATTTATTATGGATCCCTGCTGAAGAAAATAACATATATATGCCTTTTAAGGTAATAGCATCAATTCATCAGAGATACAACTGATTGAGTGCCTTCTTCAGTAACTATGGATGCCTCTTCTGTAATTCTTTGTTATCAGTTAAATAAGATTGGGGGGGTGCTAGAGGCAATACACACAGACCACATGGTTACATTGAAAAGCCCTCAGCAGCTGAGCATAGAAAGAAAAAGAAGGTTCTGCTGTGTAGATGGGTGCTAGACATTCCTATCCTTTAGCAAACAAGCAACACATTTCTTTCAGTGTACTGCCGAAACGTATGACTTCGTTTTTGTAATTTGCTGCTTTGTTCATCACCCACAAGAAGTGATGACCTGTGCTCTTCCACCTGTACCCTTACCCGGCCCCTGTGCTATCCTCCAATACTAGTTCATGGAGGACTGTAAAAAATGAGGGATTGTAGCAGTTAACACTTGCTGGGATATTTGCAGACCCACAATACTTTGTAAGCAAGGCATATTTAATGCCTCAACATATTATGTGCATTTTAAGAATGTCATGACTCTGCATGTACATAATTATATTGCAGTGCATACAAGATTGTTTGCAGCATACCCCACCCTTATATCATTGTGTAGGATTATGCAGTGCTCAGTGAAACTGTTTTTGTATAGCAGTGATTTACCATATAATGTAAGACGGTCTATGACGAAAGAAACTCTGAGCACTTGAAAACGATGCAGATTGTGTGAAAAGCATTCTCCTGTCTGAATATCCAGTGCTGTGATACTATGGACGAGTAATCCCATGCATAGTCCATACCCATTATCCATTGAAGGGAAAGTAAATGATATTGCAATGTTGCTCTCCACTTATAGGGTAATGTTAGTGATGCTAAAGTAGCAGACCCTGAGTATCACATTTGTCTTCTCAAAATCCTTAGAAGGCAAATTAATATTTGAGTTTTATAATGCGTTAACTTGCAAAGGGGCCGCTTCAAATCACTTGTGTGTCATATGTACAAAGAAGGGGAAGTATGGGATAACGTTACACATCCAAGTAGCCTGCTTGCTTACAGTCATTATCTGATATTTGAGTTAGTTGTTCGATTGTATAGTGTGGGTGAGGTTTTTGGTAAGGCACAATGAGTAACAAATTCTGGCGTGTGTCTGTTATTCATATTACAACAAACATAAAACAAGTGGATGTAGGGACACATCTGCTAACCTTTCTCAGAGCCAAGAGAGGAAGAGTCGTGGTTGTCTGGTCGTATCTTAATGTGTTCTGGGGCAGAAGTTAGAGTCAAAAGTGTGGCAGAGTCAAGTTTAGGAGTCATGGGTGGCAAGGGAACATTATTTGGATGATGTGTGCAGACATATCTTGATTAGATTCTTCTGTTCTTGGAGCCAGTTTTTCATATTCGTTTTTAACCTCTTTTGTGTGTATTTTGCTGTCAGGGATTTTAGGTGTTTACAGTCACCCTTGCATAGTAGTGTAATGCAAATTAGCAGAATATCAAGACTAGTTGCTTATTTTAAGAAAAAGAACATTTCAGGTAATTACTGTGGCTTGTGCCTTATTAAATCTTTTTGAATATGTGAGAATGGTCTGTGTGCGCTGCGAAAAATCTTTTGAGCGGCACCCAGAAGGAAGCTGGGCAAGCGCAGATGCGCACAGCTTAGAGGGAACATTGGTTGTGACACCTCTAAATCATCTTTGTTTCTTCTGCCCAGTGCAAGTGTTGTCGTACAATGTGCTCGTGATTATAACCGTATTGATGCTGTGTTTAACCATGTGTATTAAGCTGTATTGGTATTAGCTTGCTCACATAAATGCATGCGATGGGCCCAGTGCTATTATTCTTATTCTCTTTTCTCATATAGTATCATATAACTATTTGTGAATTATTTTTGTGCTCATGGCAATGCACACCTTGTGTGGGCCACTGACCTGTTTGCCGTTATATCTCTCTGTATAACGAGATACACTATCTCGTAATGTTCGCTTCACAGGCATACGTGCGTTCCTTCTCGCGCCGGCTGCAAATGCTTGTGACTATAAATGTACAGCGATCGCCTTAATAACACTATGCTTATCCTGTTGAAACTGAGAGGACCCGTTAACACGGTCTCAACTTCCTTTTTTAGAGCGAACATTACGAGGTCGGCATAACCGGGTATTGCCCTTTTCTTGGACCCAGTAAAAAATCATTACCGGCGGCAGCCGTGCCCTTAATAAGGACACGGCTACCGCCAGGGTCGTAATGAGGCCCCATGTGTTCAGATTTGGCATTAAAGGCTGTAGCTGTTAAATGGTCTACAGCTTCGTAGCACCCACATTCTTTATGGAAGAGCATTTTTATACCGACGCTTCACAATTTTGTGACAGTATTTTATCCGATGATATGTCATCCTAAAGGTCTTTTAGCTCTGTTTCTCATTTTTGGTGAGATAGGCTGTGACATATCTTGCAACAGCAGTGGAATTGTCAGCAATGTATTGTAAGTCTATATTTGCATTCCACAAGAGGGCAATGATAGCATTGTAATCATTGATATACTTGCATGTTTCGTCCCTTTTAATGTTGTATGTGTTTTTAGGCGATTTGCCTTTTACACTGTATCTAACAGAGGACATGAAGCTATTTACTTGTCCTTTTGCACAAAAACTGGCTTAGGGAAGCCCAATCGACATATAGTATAGTATTTGCCTTTGTTTTTATATCTCCATCAGCAGTATTTGCCCCCCCTTATGTTTTTGGAAGCGTAGGATTTGTGTACGTAGGTCACTATGTGTGGTTTCTGAAGGGATGTTGCAGGTTATGCATTTTTCTATAAACTGTAAAACGGTGTCATCAATGTCATGGCTAAATTCCAGAGAATCTTTTATCCACAAATGCATGTGGACGTGTGGTGCTCCTCTATATTGGTATTCCTTTCTCTAAAAGTAATGTTCTACTTCTCCGAGCAGAGGGGTACTTTTATTGCAGATGAAGTGCAGCATGGCAATAAAGCAAGCTAAAAGTACTTTGACACATTGACAGGGTCAATAGAACCAAGTTTTCCTTGTGTTTTTATATCTATTCCTTCTTTATTTTGGTTACTATGAATAAGAAGTAACGCAATTCATCTCATGCATATTCTGCACAACTTATGGTAACAAACCATGTGGGTGGGCGTACGTTCCTTATCATACAACGTACATTAGCATGGCGTCGGAACCAGTATTCTTTTGTACCACGCATGTTTGCCATGAGAATTGTGATACTTGACTGCAAAACTTCATCGTCGTCTTTTATCTTTAGAAGCAGTTGGGTAGCAGACATGTTTACACAATTGGTGTGCAACTCCATAACATAGAGTTGCTAGTTCATTTTCAAACAGGAGGTGGAAAATGTATTCTACTTTTTGTCTTAATGTGGGGTCTTCAGAATACATTAGTAAAGAGCGATATTCTGATGCACTAATTTGTGTGGGTCTTTCATCATATGTTCATCCTTTTCCTATAGGAAAGAGTAGAGGAAAACAATGTGCTTTAACACTTTTCTCCCATATGCTCATTGAAGATCTTATGGCTTGACGGATTTGATATGTTTCTAATTCTTCGTCTATGGAGTTTTTGGAGTGCATATAAGGTTTCTTGTGCCATAATGGTGTCTCCTACCATTTCACACCCTCGGTCATTACTGTGTATGGCAATTGTTTTTCTGTTGTTCTTGTTTGTAAGCCTCTTCATTGAAATATGGTTCTGTACAATTGTGTGTTAAATTGCATTCCAGCCCTTTCCTGCAACGGCATAGAAGTACACCAAAATTCGAAACACTTGGTTTGCCACATACATGATACTTGGCACGCACCACTTTGCTCACTTTACGGAGCAGGCATAAGCAATGCTGAGGAGGGGCAAAACATGCACACAACTGTGCCTGATTCGATCTTGGATTTAACCAAGTCGGAATTGGAGAGTAAACTGAAAAAAACAACAAGCATTTGTTTTGGTGGCCTGTCTAAGTGCGCCTCCGAGACAGTATATGGGTGCATGACATTTGTACCCCACCAGGGCTCTGAGCAGGGTTAAGGCACCTGGAGTACAATGGAGCACAATCTCCATGATGCAGGTCCCCGATGTAATGGCAAGGGAGGAACTAAGCCAGAACAAATTTACTGACCGAGTGAGTCAACCCCATGGAAATCCTCCTTTTAAACCTTCAACCCCCTGTAATCTCTTATGCTGGAGTGTAACTGGCTTTAAGAGTAAAAAAGATGATGTAGACTGGCAAGAACCTTTGGAAAGCTTTGAAATCAACTGCTTTCAAGAGACTTGGCTCTTGCAATCAGAAGAGATTCATGGTTGCAAGGCTTTTAGTTCCCTGGCAAAGAGACCATCTAGGGGTAGGCCAAGGGGGGGAGCTGTTCACATGTTTTAAAAACTTACTAAGTGGATCTAAATCCCCTATTCATTCTGCATCTCCTCATATTTTAACTGTTAAGTGGGAGGTTGATGATCAAAACTCCCTTCTATTGTAAACATTTATGTGAGAACTTTGGAGGATGCCACAGCTGTGGTACTAACTCACCTTGAGGATTTCTAAAAAAATGAGGTACTTGTGCACCACCCAATGCCTGCACATTGTGTTAGCAGGTGATTTTAATATGCAGCTAGACACAGTTGAAGGGTATGGGTATCTATATAATAAGTATGACGAGTTCTTCAGGATACCTCAGCCGTATAGTCGACCATGTGTCCCCAAGACTGCCTATGCTGGCAAGCTAATTCAGGAGCTGTTGATAATGGGATATCAGGCCTGTAATGGTAGGTTCCCCCGCGAAATCCGACCAAAACCGACTTATGCATCAGGTAATTACAAAACCTATATCGACTACATTCTGCTGCATGTTGAAAGCTGGGGGTTGGTAGCTGATTTTCAAGTTATCCCACACATTGAAAGTGATCACGACCCCCTTGTTTTATATTTAAATCCACCAAAGATCTCGTCACCCACCTTGAAGGGGGAAAGCAGGCAGAGGATCCTGTGGTTGGTTTTGCTTGAAAGCAATTGCATCAGCAAGTATATAGATTGTTAGTCCTGCTCCTTGAGTCTTTGCTATCTGGGACATAATTATCCCCTAGCGTTTTATGGCAGCAGCTGGTATGTGCGCTACACCAGTTGGTGACCAAATCAGGAGCTACAAGGGTGTCAAGCACTTCATCAACAAATGGGCGATCAGGAGTGCTGCCAAAAGAAATCCAAGCTGCTCTCAACTGTGAAACTCACAGAAAGCAGGAATGTCTCCCAAATAAACCTGATTAGGCGAGAGTACAAAACCTTGTTGGAGTGCAAGAGGGAAATGTTCTGTAAGAAAAAATGGGAAGAACTCCAGCCATCGACTTGATCCAAAAACGTATCAGCCTTAGTGTCGGCGCACACCTAGAGGGCATCCTGTGCCGCTGCTCCAAGTATCCCTCAGGAAAGCTGTTTCTCGTACTTCCAGTCCATCGGGGCTTTGATGCACAATTATTGCCCAACCCTGAATAAATGGGATGGGAGGCTCTGTTGTCTCACTATGTGTTGGATATTTCCCTAGAGGAAGTGGAGGAAGCAATTGGCACACGGAAGAGATCGAAAGCTCCTGGACCAGACAAAATTCTTGGGGAACTCTTCATTACTGAAATAAGAATATAAGGTCCTGTTCTACAACATCTGTTCTTAAACATTACAAGCCCCATCTTATACCTGACTCTTGGCGAGGTGCAACTATAGTGTCCGTTTTTTTAAAAAAGGGGACAAGGGTGACCCCAAAACTATAGGCCTATATCTTTAATTGAGGTAGCCTCCAAAACTTACGGAAACATTTTATTGAGAACATTGGAGTCTTGAATCCTTGAAATAAATGCTCTTTCAGATCTGCAGGCAGGTTTTAGACCGGGCATTGGCCCGGTGGACCAAGTATTTAGGCTCTCTCTACTTAGGGATAAATATGTGAGACTTAGGAACCAAAATATGTACCTGGTGTTCATTGATCTACGTGCAGCCTTTGACTCAATCCTGAGATCTAAGTTATAGCTTCATCTATTTCAACTGGGGGTCCCTGTTAATCTGCTGGCAGCCATACAAGGCCTGCATGTAGGAACGTATGCCCGTGTACGCATTCCAGCAGGCAGAGGCCTATCCAAGTCTTTCCCTGTTTCTAGGGGCATCAAGCAGGAGTGCATTGTCGCCCCAACGCTCTTCAGCTTATACATAAATCAAATTGCTGAAGAGATTTTCCAATGCAATATGGATGCCCCTATGCTAGGAGGGAGGAAGACTGACATCCTGCTATATGCAGACGATACAGTCCTCATTAGCAAGACCAGAGGAGGCATTTAGAAGGCACTAAATGTGTTTGGATTGATATCAGCGAGGTGGGGCCATGTAACTAATTTGAACAAAACCAAGGCTATGCTTTGGTCCAAAAGACACAGGAATCCCCATCCCCCAATTCGTTTGGGGCCGGTTGAGATTGAGAGAGTCACATTCTATGACTACCTGGGGGTCCTTCTTGTTGAAAAGGGATCCTGGCCAAGACAGATAGATAAATCCCAACTTAATTATTCAAGGGAAGGGGCAGCGTTGCAAGGTTTCCTGAACCAATATGGGGGCAATGCAGTGCCCCGGCCCTGGAAGTCCTAAGGACATGTGCAAACTCATCTGCTATGTTTGGCGTGGAAATTTGGAGTCACTCTGATCCTGGTAGGATTTAGCAGAGGGAAATGGCAATGCTGAAAAATCTCCTTGCCCCCCCCAAGGAGTGCCCCATCTATCATCTATTTCTTTAAGATTAGAACTGGGAGTCGTTGGTCTTGCTTTTGATGCTAAACTCTGACCCCTAATATACTGCCACAAACTCTGCACCTCATCTGCCCTTCATACTTACAAGGAAGCCCTCTTTGATGTACTTGCGCAAGACGGCGCTAGAGCCCTTCTATGGGTTAGTTACGTCTCCATTCTCACTAGGAAACTTGGCCTTCCACCTATGATCACACCTGAACCCCAGGACCCCTCGGGAGCCAAACGACTGTATCAAGTAGAGATATAGGGACTGGTACTATAAGGTTAAATTCCCATTGATCAGCACAGCTGGTGCAAAAGCGGAATACATCAAGTGGAAGCACTCGTTTGACTGAGAAAAATAGGTTGCACGCACCCTGTTCTTAAAAGCAAGGCTGGGTATACTCCCATTGGCAGCGGTTGTAAACAGTTGGGGCAAAGGTGATCTACCCCTGTGTAAAATCTGCGGGCAGCACTGCATGAAAACGATGGTTTACACATTTTTCGGAATTTGTAAACCATAGCAAAACCATAGATTTACAACTGTTTCACATGATGTTGCAAACTCTTTGTAAACTTGATGTTTACACACATTTTCGATGAGTGAACATTGTGTTTACTAAATATTTACATGGATGCAAACAATAAGCATAAAACGCCAAAGACCAAGTCGGATGCAAGGTCACACAGCCGCTCTCTTAGAAGACCCAATCAGGGTATGTAAGTTATGTAAACTCTACAAAGCTTGATAGACTCCAAAATAAAATTGTTTACATATTCAAAAAATAATGATAATAATGAAAGTTCAGTGGTATTTCATAAAGATTTTTATCAATCACTGGTTTTGTGAAAAAATACGTCCCTTGGTATGAGGCGTCACTAATATCTTCTTAGTGAGGAAGAAAAAAGCCAATAGTATTTTATGTCAGAACAAAACAATCTTTTGCCAATGCATTTCGGATTTACAAATCCTTCATCAGGGCAAGTCTGTAGTTAATATGTATATTTACATAACATCCAAAAGAAAGTGTATCACAATGCACATTCACAAAAAAATATATAAATAACATACCAATCGTTGTAGTGGTAGAAAGATCGGTTGATACATAAAAGAAAAAATAGAAAAAGAGAAAGAAAGAGCAATAAGAAGTCTGTAAGTAAGGAGGTTAGCGATGACAAGATATACAGAACGCGTTTACTTGAGAAAATGGCAGAATGCTTGCATTGACAGTGGCTTGGAGAACCAGAACCATGTGGTGAGCAGAAAGCTGCCCGGACAAAATTGGCGCCAAGGCGCAGATAAGCTGAAATGTAAGAGAGACGTTGTAAGGAACCCGGGTGGGATCCGTGTAAGCAGTACGTGTCATAACATCAGGGGAGCTTACCATGAGACCAGCGAGGAGTCGGACTGTTCCTCTCGCTTGCCGGCGTGTAACTGCGTTGTTCGCATCGGAGCATTGCCCAGACAACGCTCCTTAAATAAACCACGTGATCGCGGCCTAGCGAGGCGCGCGCTCTGGGACAAATGACAGCAAATAGGTTTCTAAGTAATTATTTAGAGCTATAAACTAATTATACGCCTTAATTGGAATATGTCAAGAATTGTGGAAACAAAAAAATGTAAAAACCAGGAAACTGAAAGCATAGAGATAAAAGAAATACTCCAATACAAGACAAAGTAACAGGGGTAGAACTAGTGAAAGAGGATAAGAGAGTCATAAAAGAGACATAGCAAATACAAAAGAGCCCTAAAGAATGCTGGGCTAATAAAAGAAAGTTGCAAAGTAAAACATCTATATCAACATTATTATATATACATATATATATGACCACACTGGATCATGTCATCAAACGGCGGCATCTGAGGCTATTTTATGTAGTCATAGGAAAAATCATAGGAGAAATCAGATGCATGAGTAATGCTGCAAATACCAACCCACTGTAATGGTGTCGTCGCCAGACGGTACCTTGGGTCCCAGACCGAAGTCCAGGAAACACAGCGTGGTGGTCTAAGTCCATAAGATATATCACAGTAAATAGTTGCTAGAAATTATACCTTGAAGGAAAAGAGATTACACAATTAAAGAAAACAGTGATAATTAATCTCCTCGTTAATCCCATTGGGATCCAGACTCCCAAGTTTGTCAATCCAGAATGACTCTCTGCGATTCAACCGTTGGTTAAGGTCTTCGTGTGGGTTGTTTCTTGTGCGTATCTCTAAAACCACAAATCTAATCTGAGTCAAATTATGTCCATTCTCCAACCAGTGCCGTGCTACGGCAGAGTTGGTGTTAGCATTACGAATACATGAACGATGCTCATTCCACCTTGTTTTGGCCATTCTTGTGGATTGGCCAACATAACATTTTCCACACGGGCATTTGATGCCATAAATTATGTTGGTGCTGTCACAGGTTCCATAATTTTTGAGCAAAATATTTTTCCCTGTTCTGGGGTGGTTAATGGAATCTCCCTTGATAACTAAGTTGCAGTTAGTACAGTTCAGACAGGGGTATGTACCCGTCCGTTGGGTTATCGGTTCCTTAAGTGGTGGTCTTGTGTGTACAAGTTCATCTCTCAGATTCCTGCTATGTTGGTAAGCAAACACCCGTAATTCAGTGAATACATTTTGTACTCTGATGTCATTTGTAAAGATCCCCCAGTGCTTACTGATGGTCTTCTTAATTCTGTTGCTCTGGATAGAGAATTTTGACACAAAGACAGGTGTTTTAAGTTCTCTCTTTTTTATAGGATTTTGGGTAGATAACAAGGTCTCTCGTGTCAGACTGTTGACCCTGACTGATGCTGTGTCCAATTCTGCTTGTTTATAGCCCCGGGCTAAAAACTTCTCTTTCATAATCTTTTGTTGGGCTAAACAATCATTGGGGTCGCTGACAATCTTCTTAACCCTTAGGAGTTGACTATATGGGAGATTTTGGAGTAAACTGGGCTGGTGAAAACTCAGACGATGTAGAAGGTTGTTGCGATCAGTAGGTTTACGGAAGATTGAAGTGCTGTAACACGTGGTCTCTTTTTTGATGGAAACGTCCAAGAAGGTGATAGTGTCATAAGAAATTTCTCTCGTGAATTGGATCCGTTTATCTATGTTTGTTAGATATTCAAAGAAAGTATCGAAGGATATCCTTGTGCCTCTCCACACCCCAAAAATATCGTCAATGTACCGGGTCCAAAGGTGAATGTCATTCTTCCAACGTTGGTTATTAAGCACATTATCGGTCTCAAACTTATACATAAAGCTGTTGGCATATGAGGGTGCCATTGTCGCTCCCATAGATGTCCCCGAGGTTTGGAGGTAAAACTGATTGCGATATTGGAAGTAAGAATTTTCTGAAATTAATTATAGGAGAGCCAGTATGAACTCTTTCTGTGCTCGAATTTCTGATGCTTGTAGCAATAGCCATTCTACTGATTCTATACCGATGCCGATTTTGTCCGGGCAGCTTTCTGCCCACCACATGGTTCTGGTTCTCCAAGCCACTGTCCATGCAAGCATTCTGCCATTTTCTCAGGTAAACGTGTTCTGTATATCTTGTCATCGCTAACCTCCTTACTTACAGACTTCTTATTGCTCTTGCTTTCTCTTTTTCTATTTTTTCTTTTATGTATCAACCGATCTTTCTACCACTACAACGATTGATATGTTATTTATATATTTTTTGTGAATGTGCATTGTGATACACTTTCTTTTGGATGTTATGTAAATATACATGTTAACTACAGACTTGCCCTGACGAAGGATTTGTAAATCCGAAATGCATTGGCAAAAGATTGTTTTGGTCTGACATAAAATACTATTGGCTTTTTTATTCCTCACTAAGATTTTAGTGACGCCTCATACCAAGAGACGTATTTTTTCACAAAACCAGTGATTGATAAAAATCTTTATGAAATACCACTGAACTTTCATTATTATCATTATTTTTTGAATATGTAAACAATTTTACTTTGGAGTCTATCAAGCTTTATAGAGTTTACATAACTTACATACCCTGATTGGGTCTTCTAAGAGAGCGGCTGTGTGACCTTGCATCCGACTTGGTCTTTGGCTTTTTGTGTATTTTTGAATTAGGGTGTCTCCTTATTCATCACAGCCAGCTCCTTTTTATAATTTGACAACAAGGAATCTTCAGAGCAACGAAACTTCTACATAGAAACAATTATTTGATAAATGTGAATATCGTATAGTGGTGCCCACTCTTTTTGCTTTCTGCAAACAATAAGCATACCTTATTTTTACAATAGTTTGCATATTCGTAAACCATAGTAAAGGTAAGGTTTAACATTCTTTCCAGGGGTTGTAAACCACAAAAACACGATTTACAACACTTTAGTACAATGTCGAAAATGTTTGGCAAACTCAATATTTCTATTTCCACAGACGTTGAGTGAACATTTTCCTGAAGACTTTTGCACACGACTGTGCTTTGTAAGGGGTTATTTATAATGCGCTTAATACCCAGAGGTTTATAAGCACAGACCCAGGGATCGAACCCTGTGTTACTCAGGGTCGTCTTGCTTCCAAGGCGAGCAAGTTGCCCTTGAGCTATCCTCCCAAGACTCTTTGCGGCAAGTATTGACTTCTTGAAACATCCATTTGGCGGTGAGCCGGCAGGCGAAGCCGGTCGCGTGTAAAGGATCCCGTAGAAAGTATTGCTTCCCTATCTGGGCCTGTCTGGGCCTGGAGGGGATCTGCCTGCACCCATTCTCTGCCATCAGCTGGAGTTGACTGCCACACTACTATCCTGGCAATGTTGTCACACTTGGCAGGTAAGACTCAAATCTCCTTTCTCTCTTCCTCATTGTTCCTTAGTACCCCTTCACCTCTGTCTACTTCATTTTCGCACTCTCCTTGAGGCACATTGCTGCCTGCAGCCCACCGCAGCCTCTGCCTCGGATTACCCTTGCCCATGTCCGTTTCTCCCTCACTATGCCAGTGGTGGCTGGCGCTACCGTGCACCTTCGGTTGAGGCCCTGCCAGCTGGTGACCTCTGGCTCTCCGCTCTGCCGCCCTCTGCAGCCGCTTTGGACCCACTCACCCGCCCACCTTGTGGTCCCCAGCGTTCCCCCCACACCAGTCTGCCCAGCTCTTGGTGAGGCATTGCGTGTTTTCATTCCTACCTACTGGGCCCTTGCCAGTCTGTACATTATGGTTTCCTCAGCACCCTCAGATGTTGCTTGCCAATATGTTGATTACCTATTGCTTCCTGCCTGTAATTTACAGATCTGTCTTTCCCAGTCCGAGCTGTGTTTCTCCTTAACCTTCTTCAACTCTGGCCTTACCTTCCCCGTGCTATGTGTTGCATTATCTTCCCTGCTACCTTTTGACCTAATTTTTCTCTCGGATATACCTTGTCTTTGGTACTTCCTCTTTCATGCTTCCACTCCCCCTTACTTGCTCCTTCGTCTCCTCCATCCAATCAACTGCTCCCTGCCTCCCACAGCCTCTTAGCTGTTCTTTCCCAGCCCTGCGCTTTGTCCCCTTTAGCCACCCCTGTATCTCTGTTCTCACTCCTCTCATCCTTGCTCTGTGATACACATGTCCATCATTAACACTGGATTGTCGCTGTTTTGCATTCCACTTACCTGCAATCACTGTTTGATTTTGAAACATTGCAGTGCCTTGCATGTCACCTACCTGCAACCACTGAATGACTTGAACCTTGCTGTGCCTTGCACTTCACCTACCTGCAACCTCTTAATGACTTGAACCTTGCTGTGCCCTGCATTTCACCTACTTGCCTGATGTAGCCCCTCATGCTATGAGACATGGCTTTTCCAGTCTGCATGCATTCCCTGAATATCATAATTGTAGTCTATTTTTTTCCAACAATGCTGCTTACCTACTTCTACTTGCACTTTTGTTCAACTTGTCTTGCATTTGTACCTTTCGCCTCTCTGCCCCTCCTTCACTTCCCTTCTTTCCCCTCTCCAACTTCATGTCTCAGCACTTGCACGACCCAAATCACCTCATAGCCTAGTAGGAATTTTATTTGTTGTTTTTCAACCATTCCTCCGCTTCCTGCACTTCCGTCCTCCCCCTCTCACCTGCTCTCTTTCTACAGCACTTGCATGTTCCAAATTGATCCTCTTCCCATCCCTCCACCCTGTCTTGATGCGTCTTGAAATACAATTTTTGCTGTGTAGTTGCGCATTAGAAATAACCAATAAATAAACTATTGTTTGCAGAATTATATCAACCTTCAAAATAACGTTATGTTTGATGTTTTTAAATGTTTTAAACAATTAAATTTGTATTATCTTACAAGTTTGCCAGAGGTCTGAAAATAAAAAAAAACAAAGTGCATCTGGCTGGTTGAAGTCATAGTGGTTGCATGGACTGCATTGATAACGGGTTCATATGTGCAGAGGGTACGTATATGGATGAGCATTTTGGTATTGCCTGAGTAGGATGTCGGGGATGGGGAAGAGAGCAGAGTGTAAAGACAGTGGGAAGGGTATTGGTTCAGTATATATTTGCTATGCAAGTGTGCAATTCCCTTTTTTGTGGATGTGGACTAAATGCTTTTTCATCGGTACAATGTTCATTCGTGGCCTGTTTTTTTGCTGCATTTTTTGCTGCACCTTTTAAACTGCAAAAAATCAGCAAAGAATATAGAGGGGAGTAAGGGCATATAAAAGGTGGGGTGGGGTGGGGTAACGGGAATAAATGATAGGGACAGGGTGGTTTGTGGGGACCAAAACCAAAATTATTTCGATTATTTTATTCGGCAACACATTTTTAGCAAAAAAAGCTGTGAAAAAAACTGGGGATGAATGAACATAGAACCTTTTCCATTACTTGGATATATTCTCTTTGTTGAAATAACTTCAATAAAGAAACCTGCAAACTGAGTTGGTGATAGTGTCACAAATATGGGAAGTTTACAGAAAGGATACCTTTGTAGTTCTCCCTGCAATTAAAGTTCCTTGGATACCGGTGGGCAGTTAGAATGTTCTGCCCAATAATCATAGCAGTGGCATGTTAGTGTCAGCTTTCCATGCCCCCCTAATATACTTATATAGGTAATTCATGTTTCATGTGAAGCCATACTTCATGAATCAGGATGGTGCTTGGCTCCTGCTGAGCTACAGAGCATAAATAATAAACACATGGGTCTGAGGTTCTAATCCCCCCTCCTGCCCTTCCTAAGCACAACATTCAACAATTGTGTGTCCGGGGCATGCAATTCAGTTCTTCTGACACATGTGTTTTCTACCTATATAGGTAGGCCATGTGTTCTTTAAACTCCACTTGGATCCAAAACTGGCACCATTACCCACAAAGTTAGGGCCAGGGGAGGGGAGCAGGTTTGACAGAAATACCAGGTGCCACATAAATAATTTAATTAGGGGAAAGTTGACAGAAGCGTAGTGTAAATCATAATAATAAAAGGGGTTGGTTACCCTAAGATACCTAGGGCAATCCATATGTGGACCCCTTGCTCACTGTGCTCAGATAGGCACAGCTCCACCTCACTGATGAGGCCTGTCTAGGCCGAAATACGTGTCTGGGGCTGCTGTTGGTACTCTTGCTCAAAGGAGGATTGCCTTAGCATTTCGGTGCTGGACTGCTCAAGTGGGCGAGACAAAGACTGATATGCAAATGAATATTCCTCCTTTGTGAAAGGTACAGTGAGGTAAAACATTTGGGTGCATACTCTGAGTGGGCACGTTTCCACAGAACAGGTTATCATGCCATGTTCATTCTTGCAGAGAGGCGCCATGACCTCTTTTTAAATTATAATAATAATAATTTATTTTTTATATAGCAATATAATCTAAAGCGCTTTACATAGGACATATTTACATATATTACTATTATCACCCAATCGAAATTCTATCTCATTGCAGGCAGGTATCTAGATGTTTATGTATAGTGGAATGTTGGTATACAGAGTACCAAGTCTTTAGTTGCAAGCATCACAGGCCTAGTAAACATCAGGGTTAGTGTAAACCATGAAGCCAAGTTCAGTTGATATGGTCCCCAGTGTCTGTAAACACACTAGCTGCTGCGCTGGTCTCCAATGCAGCATGTCCTTTTGCCAAATCACACACATATATAGACACACACTCAAGCAGCATGCCCAAACTCTGTATGTACAACCACCTATGGAATGATCCCCAACCCCAACACAGACACCTACTCTCCCACACACACCAAACCCTGTTCCATGTGCCCTTGAACCTTCACACCCACCTTCATGCAAAACCTGTTTGGCTCGTCCAGGCCCAACACACTAGCTATGCTGCTTGTCTCATTCTCTCCTACACAATCCAACCCTGTGCAGCATATGCATCCTCTGCAAAGTGTGATGGAACTGCCATGTGCTGCACAAAAACACCAGCACATCCACCAAAACATTCAAGTAGGGAAATTCATTATCCATCTAAACCATGGGTGCACAACATACGGCCCGCGGGCCAGTTGCGCCCCGCCATGCTCTTTAGGAAAGTCTTTGTTGTCTTCCGGGCCGGACAAAGCACTGGCCCTCATTGGCTCAGCACACACACGCACCACGTCGCTCCTATGAGCCACGTAATGCGTGTGTGCTGCACCAATGGAGGGCCAGCACTACGGCTGGCGTGGTCCATAAGGCTTGATGCCGGAAGGCATTTCAGCCTTGGACCACGCCAGCCGTAGTACGATTCCAGTGTTCCAGCTTACCTGCCGCTTACCTGCCTGCCTTCCAGCACATCTCCGGTAAGTGGTCTGTTTGTGTTTGTGTGTCGGGTCTGTTTTGCTTTATGTTTGTGTGTGTATGTTGCGAGGGGGGGTCGGATGTGTATGAATGTTTGGATTTTAATGTTTTTTGTGTGTATGTTGAGATGCGGGGGTGGGGGGGTGTCGGATGTGTGTCGGATGTTTGGATTTGAATGTATTTTGTGTGTATGTTGAGATGCGGGGGCGTGGGGGTGTTGGATGTGTGTCGGATGTTTGGATTTTAATGTTTTTTGTGTGTATGTTGGGGTGGGGGGGTGTTGGATGTGTGTCGGATGTTTGGATTTGAATGTATTTTGTGTGTATGTTGAGATGCGGGGGTGGGGGGGTGTTGGATGTGTGTCGGATGTTTGGATTCGAATGTATTTTGTGTGTATGTTGAGATGCGGGGGTGGGGGGGTGTCGGATGTGTGTCGGATGTTTGGATTTTAATGTTTTTTGTGTGTATGTTGAGATGCGGGGGTGGGAGGGTGTTGGATGTGTGTCGGATGTTTGGATTTGAATGTATTTTGTGTGTATGTTGAGATGCGGGGGTGGGGGGTGTCGGATGTGTGTCGGATGTGTATGAATGTTTGGATTGTAATATTTTTTGTGTGTATGTTGAGATGCGGGGGTGGGGGTGTCGGATGTGTGTCGGATGTGTATGAATGTTTGGATTGTAATATTTTTTGTGTGTATGTTGAGATGCGGGGGTGGGGGGGTGTCAGATGTGTATGAATGTTTGGATTTGAATGTTTTTTGTGTGTATGTTGAGATGCAGGGGTGGGGGAGTTGTCGGATGTGTATGAATGTTTTGATTTGAATGTTTTTTGTGTGCTGAGTTGGGGGGCGGGGGGATTCGGGTCTGTATGGGTGCATGTTTGTGTGTGTGCTGAGTTGGGGGTGGGGGGTTCAGGTCTGTGTGTGTGCTGATTTGGGGTTGGGGGTCGGGTCTGTATGGGTGCATGTTTGTGTGTGTGCTGAGTTGGGGGGTGGGGGTTTGGGTCTGTATGTTTGCATGTTTGAGAGTGTGCTGAGTTGGGGGGTGGGGGTTCGGGTCTGGTTGGGTGCTTGTGTGTGTGTGTGCTGATTTGGGGGGTAGGGGTTTGGAGTTGGGGGGGTGGGGGATTCGGGTCTGTATGGGTGCATGTTTGTGTGTGTGCTGAGTTGGGGGGTGGGGGTTTGGGTCTGTATGTTTGCATGTTTGAGAGTGTGCTGAGTTGCGGGGTGGGGGTTCGGGTCTGGTTGGGTGCTTGTGTGTGTGTGCTGATTTGGGGGGTGGGGGGTTCGGGTCTGTATGGGTGCATGTTTGTGTGTGTGCTGAGTTTCGGGGTGGGGGTTTGGGTCTGTATGTTTGCATGTTTGAGAGTGTGCTGAGTTGGGGGGTGGGGGTTTGGGTCTGGTTGGGTGCTTGTGTGTGTGTGCTGATTTGGGGGGTGGGGGTTTGGAGTTGGGGGGATTTGGGGGGGTGGGGAATTCGGGTCTGTATGGGTGCATGTTTGTGTGTGTGCTGAGTTGGGGGGTGGGGGTTTGGGTCTGTATGTTTGAATGTTTGAGAGTGTGCTGAGTTGGGGGGTGGGGGTTCGGGTCTGGTTGGGTGGTTGTGTGTGTGTGCTGATTTGGGGGGTGGGGTTTGGAGTTGGGGGGGTTGGGGTTCGGGTCTGTATGCGTGCATGTTTGTGTGTGCGCTGAGTTGGGGGTGGGGGTTCGGGTCTGTATGGGTGCATGCTTGAGAGTGTGTGTGCTGAGTTGGGGTGTGGGGGTTTGGGTCTGTATGTTTGCATGTTTGAGAGTGTGCTGAGTTGGGGGGTGGGGGTTCGGGTCTGGTTGGGTGCTTGTGTGTGTGCTGATTTGGGGGTGAGGGTTTGGAGTTGGGGGGGTGGGGGGTTCGGCTCTGTATGGGTGCATGTTTGTGTGTGTGCTGAGTTGGTGGGTGGGGGTTTGGGTCTGTATGTTTGCATGTTTGAGAGTGTGCTGAGTTGGGGGGTGGGGGTTCGGGTCTGGTTGGGTGCTTGTGTGTGTGTGCTGATTTGGGGGGTGGGGGTTTGGAGTTGGGGGGTGGGAGGTTCGGGTCTGTATGGGTGCATGTTTGTGTGTGTGCTGAGTTGGGGGGTGGGGGATTCGGGTCTGTATGGGTGCATGCTTGAGAGTGTGTGTGCTGAGTTGGGGGGTGGGGGGTTTGGAGTTGGGGGGTTCGGGTCTTTATGGGTGCATGTTTGTGTGTGTGCTGAGTTGGGGGGTGGGGGTTCGGGTCTGTATGGGTGCTGGTTTTTGTGTGCTGATTTGGGGGGTGGGGGTTCGGGTCTGTATCGGTGCATGTTTGTGTGTGTGCTGAGTTGGGGGGTGGGGGTTCGGGTCTGTATGGGTGCTGGTTTGTGTGTGTGCTGATTTGGGGGGTGGGGGTTTGGACTTGGGGAGGTGGGGGGTTCGGGTCTGTATGGGAGCTTGTTTGAGAGTGTGCTGATTTGGGGGGTGGGGGGTTCGGGTCTGTATGGGTGCATGTTTGTGTGTGTGCTGAGTCGGGGGGGTGGGGGGTTTGGGTCTGTATGGGTGCATGTTTGTGTGTGTGCTGAGTCGGGGGTGGGGGGTTCGGGTCTGTATGGGTGCATGCTTGAGAGGGTGTGCGCTGATTTGGGGGGTGGGGGTTCGGGTCTGTATGGGTGCATGTTTGTGTGTGTGCTGAGTTGGGTGGTGGGGGTTTGGGTCTGTATGGGTGCTGGTTTGTGTGTGCTGAGTTGGAGGGTGGGGGGCTTGGAGTTCGGGGGTGGTGGGGGGTTCGGCTCTGTATGGGTGCTTGTTTGAGAGTGTGTGTGCTGATTTAGGGGGTGGGGGTTCGGGTCTGTAGGGGTGCATGTTTGTGTGTGTGCTGAGTTGGGGTGGGGGTTCGGGTCTGTATGGTTGCTGGTTTGTGTGTGTGCTGATTTGGGGGTGGGGGGTTTGGACTTGGGGAGGTGGGGGGTTCGGGTCTGTATGGGTGCTTGTTTGAGAGTGTGCTGATTTGGGGGGTGGCGGGTTCGGGTCTGTATGGGTGCATGTTTGTGTGTGTGCTGAGTCGGGGGGTGGGGGGTTCGGGTCTGTATGGGTGCATGCTTGAGAGTGTGTGTGCTGAGTTGGGGGTGGGGGGCTTGGAGTTCGGGGGTGGTGGGGGGTTCGGGTCTGTATGGGTGCTTGTTTAAGAGTGTGCTGATTTGGGGGGGTAGGGGTTTCTGGTCTGTATGGGCGCATGTTTGTGTGTGTGCTGAGTCGGGGGTGGGGGGTTTGGGTCTGTATGTGTGCATGCTTGAGAGTGTGTGTGCTGAGTTGGGGGGTGAGGTGGGCCAGGGTGAATAACATCAGAGACAACGGGCAGCCTTGCCTGGTGCCCTGTAGGATCACACAGGCAAGTGAAATGTGTTTGCCAGTGCGAACCCTGGCCACTGGCCTGATGTATAGCAACTGCACCCAGTGTGTAAATCCCGGGCCAAACCCAAATCGGCATCACCACGTAGATCTGTTCCCATTTAGTGATTCTCTTTGGCATTCACTGCTGTCCCCTAAAGATCATACTCCTAGGTCCAGAATTGTCCCTGGACATGGTATGATAGTAACAAATGTTTGCCCTCCACCCCCACTTACTATCCCCTCTCCCTCTCCAGCACTATCTGAAATGTCGTCAGGCCTAGTACGATAAAAGCTTGTTTTGTTCCTCTCCCTCCTTTCTCCTCCCCTCTCCCTCACCTTGTGTAATTCTCCGACTCTACCAGAAATAAACTATCATAGCATATCATTAGAGATGTTGGGCCAGAGTGTCAAGGGTCAGCATTGGGTGTGGTTTATTTGTACATTCCTGAAGCTTTCAAAATCGGCTGCAGCCTTTTCTAGTATGGTCCTGCATGATGTCTGCTCCTGTAAATTTGCAACTGAACCTCGATCAAGCATTTGAAACCCATTGAGTGTGGGTAATTGTTACCTTTCTACAACCCCATCAAGCATTGTTCAGGGGGATAGAAGCACAAGCAGAAACTATTTCTCTGGCGCAATATGGTGGAGCTCCTGCCAGTTTTGCCCTGCCCAGGAAGAAACTGAGATCTGTGATAATTCCTTTCAAAAGCTCATAATTTGGCAACAGCTTGTGCTTTGAAATGTTATTTTTTTTTTAAAGTATGTCCTCAATTCCCACCTTAATCTCAAACATAGCAGGTTGATATGCTATGCAGCCTGCTATTCCTCAAAGTATCCATCAATAAGTGCATGAAAAGGTATGCTGGCAAGGCTATGTTCTTTATCTGATCTTGTTCTTTTGTCGCTTCTAGGATTCTCCAAAAAGTATATAATTTGTATATACTCTAGACTTGGACCGTCGTAGTGGGAGCATAACAGTGGATTTCGTATCTTTATCCAAAGATGTCCCTGCCAATGTTTAGTGCATTAAAAAAAAGAAAGATTGACCAGGAGCACCGTCAATTTAATGATGAGTGGACTGAAAAGTTTTTTTTCATCAAGTCCAAACCTGATGTGTACTTGTGTCTCATTTGTCTCGAACGCATAGCAGTCCCTAAGGAATATAATATCCGCCGCCATTGTGAATCAAAACATTCACAATATAAGGATTTGCAGGGGGAAGCGAGAATTAAGAAAGCTGGGGAGCTAAAAACACAGCTGGCTAAGCAACAGGGTGTTTTGCCCAGAAAAAAAAAAGAATCTGAATATGCCACCTTTGTGAGTTATAAGGTTGCACAGCTTATTGCAGGGTCAGCACGTCCTTTCACAGATGGGGATTTCTTTAAAGACTGCCTGATGGAGATTTGCGAGGCAATGTGCAAAGAAAAAAAAGATGCTTTTACAAATGTTCCCCTTTCACGTATGAGTATCCAGCGGCGTATTGTAGATATAGATATGGCCAACTGAAAATGCAGTGTAAGGATGTCAAGTTCTTTTGAGCTGCCCTTGATGAGAGCACAGATGCAAGTGACACAGCCCAACTCTTAATTTTCATTCGGGGGGTCGATAATCAATGCAAAGTATTTCAGGAACTGGCTTCCCTGGTATCTTTGATTGGCAGAACTACTGGTGCTGACATTTTTAATGCCTTTCGAAAAGTCATTGATGATTTAAATTTGACATCAGATGCAATGGTAGGTGTTACGACTGATGGGGCGCCAGCCATGGTTGGGGAGCAAAATGGGTTTATTGGCTGCTTGAAAAGGCACTTAGGCGAGAAGGCTGTCCATTTAAAAAAATATCACTGCATAATCCACCAGGAGGCATTATGTGCAAAACATTTGAAATTCACTCAGGTGATGGACTTTGTTGTGAAAACGGTTAATTTTGTCCGTGCACGCTCTTTAAATCACTGATTGTTTCAGGCGTTTCTAGAAGAGGTAAAGGCGGATTATGGTGATGTCCTATATCACACCGATGTTCGATGTCTTAGTCGTGGCAATGTGCTGAAGCGATTCTTTGCTTTACGGCACAAAATAAAAGCATTCCTTGATGAAAAGGGAATGGACACTTCTGTCATGCTAGATATTGACTGGGTAGCCGACTTTGCTTTTCTGACTGACCTGACAGGCCATTTTAATGTTTTAAATTTACAGTTGCAAGAAAGCCAAAATCTCATATCGGATCTGTTTGTTGCAGTTTGTGCCTTTGAAATAAAGTTAAGGCTTCTGACAGCCCAAGTGGAGAAAGGGATGCTGGCACACTACCCCGCATGTGCAGAGGTTTTCCCCCATGACAAGTATGGAGGGTGGTATCGGCATGTGAAGGTCCTGAAGGAACTGCAAAATGTTTGTGAGAATCGTTTCTCACAATTCAAATCTCAGCGAGCCTCTTTTAAACTTTTTGCAGACCCTTTCTCAGCTGATGTTGACAGTGTGCAACCTGAACTGCAACTGGAACTGATTGAACTTCAGTGCTGTAGTGCCCTCAAAAATAAGCACAGAGAGATGCCTTTATTAGTCTTCTATCAGTCTCTGGCCACTGCACAATTCCCCAATCTGTCACGGGAAGCATTAAAGATGGTTTGTATGTTTGGCAGTACTTACATTTGTGAGCAAGTTTTTTCACAAATGAAACTACATAAATCCAGCCTAAGGACAAGACTAACTGACCAACATCTCCATGCTATCCTGAGAGTTGGAACAACGTCACTGGAGCCCGAGATCCAGAAACTGACAGCTGAGAAAAGCTGCAATGTTTCTCACTGATCAACTATGTCTGGTTCACTGTTTCATCCTGTATGATTTGGGGAAATGTATAGTACAACATGTACATTTTAAATACAAATAAAACGGTACACCTCCAAAAAGATGTTTTTTCCAACTGCCATAGTGTTTGGTTGGGGGTAAGGGGGTCCTGGGGCATAACGTTTGGTTGGGGTGAGGGACATGGGGCATAATGTTTGGTTGGGGGTGAGGGGGCCATGGGGCATAGTGTTTGATTGGGGGCAAGGGGGCCCCGGGGCATAGTGTTTGGTTGGGGGTGAGGGTGCCATGGGGCATAGTTTTTGGTTGGGTGTGAGGGGGCCATGGGGCATAGAGTTTGGTTGGGGTTAAGGGGGCCCTGGGGCATAGTGTTTGCTTGGGGGTGAGAGGGCCATGGGGCATAGTGTTTGCTTGGGGGTGAGGGGGCCATGGGGCATAGTGTTTGGTTGGGGGTGAGGGACATGGGGCATAATGTTTGGTTGGGGGTGAGGGAGCCATGGGGCATAATGTTTGGTTGGGGGTGAGGGGGCCATGGGGCAGAGTATTTGGTTGGGGGTGAGGGGGCCATGGGGCAGAGTGTTTGGTTGGGGGTGAGGGGGCCATGGGGCATAGTGTTTGCTTGGGGGTGAGGGGGCCATGGGGCATAGTGTTTGGTTGGGAGTAAGGGGGCCCTGGGGCATAGTGTTTGCTTGGGGGTAAGGGGGCCATGGGGCATGGTGTTTGCTTGGGGGCGAGGGGGCCATGGGGCATAGTGTTTGCTTGGGGGTGAGGGGGCCATGGGGCATAATGTTTGGTTGGGGTGAGGGACATGGGGCATAATGTTTGGCTGGGGGTGAGGGAGCCATGGGGCATAATGTTTGGTTGGGGGTGAGGGGGCCATGGGGCAGAGTGTTTGGTTGGGGGTGAGGGGGCCATGGGGCATAGTGTTTGGTTGGGGTGAGGGACATGGGGCATAGTGTTTGGTTGGGGGTGAGGGTGCCATGGGGCATAATGTTTGGTTGGCTGCGAGGGGGCCATGGGGCATAGTGTTTGGTTGGGGGTGAGGGACATGGGGCATAGTGTTTGGTTGGGGGTGAGGGGGCCATGGGGCATAGTGTTTGGTTGGGGGTGAGGGGGCCATGGGGCATAGTGTTTGCTTGGGGGTGAGGGGGCCAAGGGGCATAGTGTTGGCTTGGGGGTGAGGGGGCCATGGGGCATAGTGTTTGGTTGGGGGTGAGGGGGCCATGGGGCATAGTGTTTGGTTGGGGGTGAGGGGGCCATGGGGCATAGTGTTTGGTTGGGGGTGAGGGACATGGGGCATAGTGTTTGGTTGGGGGTGAGGGTGCCATGGGGCATAATGTTTGGTTGGATGTGAAGGGGCCATGGGGCATAGTGTTTGGTTGGATGTGAGGGGGCCATGGGGCATAGTGTTTGGTTGGATGTGAGGGGGCCATGGGGCATAGTGTTTGGTTGGGGGTGAGGGGGCCATGGGGCATAGTGTTTGCTTGGGGGTGAGGGGGCCCTGGGGCATAATGTTTGCTTGGGAGTGAGGGGGCCATGGGGCATAGTGTTTGGTTGGGGGTAAGGAGGCCCTGGGGCATAGTGTTTGGTTGGGGGTAAGGAGGCCCTGGGGCATAACGTTTGGTTGGGGGTGAGGGACATGGGGCATAATGTTTGGTTGGCGGTGAGGGGGCCATGGGGCATAGTGTTTGGTTGGGGGTAAGGGGGCCCTGGGGCATATTGTTTGGTTGGGGGTGAGGGAGATGGGGCATAGTGTTTGGTTGGGGGTAAGGGGGCCATGGGGCATAGTGTTTGGTTGGGGGTGAGGGTGTCATGGGGCATAGTGTTTGGTTGGGTGTGAGGGGGCCATGGGGCATAGTGTTTGGTTGGGGGTAAGGGGGCCCTGGGGCATAGTGTTTGCTTGGGGGTGAGGGGGCCATGGGGCATAGTGTTTGCTTGGGGGTGACGGGTCCATGGGGCATAGTGTTTGGTTGGGGGTGAGGGACATGGGGCATAATGTTTGGTTGGGGTGAGGGGGCCATGGGGCATAGTGTTTGGTTGGGGGTGAGGGGGCCATGGGGCATAGTGTTTGGTTGGGGGTGAGGGACATGGGGCATAGTGTTTGGTTGGGGGTGAGGGTGCCATGGGGCATAATGTTTGGTTGGATGTGAGGGGGCCATGGGGCAGAGTGTTTGGTTGGGGGTGAGGGACATGGGGCATAGTGTTGCACTCCAAGAGTGAACCCAATAATAAAGCTAAAACAGGCACAGTTAGGAGATGTTCATCTTTGGCTTTTTGAGGAAACCTGACTCAATGAAGGCCATACTCCTCTTGGGCAACCCAAATAGCAAACTGTAGCAGTCCAAAATAACGGCATGTCCAATCTAGGGTCAATAATATATATATAAGTTAACTAAACAGGCGAGATACAATAACTAAATAGAAATAAATCATAACAATGGAAAATGTGTAGTGCAAAATGTAAGTTTGAAATGCAAATAAAAATCGTTACCCCTCAAAAACATTTTTTTTCCATGTGTTTAGTACAAATTAGGGGTTTAAAAAGCCTCCTGCCACGCCCCGCCTACCGCCCCGCCCACATTTACTTTTCGGCCCACTATAGCCCTCATGTAAGGTTCTTTCGGCCCTCTGTCAAAATCAGTTGTGGACCCCTGATCTAAACCATCATATAAGCCAACCCAACAATCCGTTCTGCTCAAACCACCCATTTAATCATCAATTCATCCATATATAAGTACTAACACATATAAAAAAAAAGCCAGACCTGTAGGCTTTTCCAATGCTTGTTATTACATGTGTTTAGTGGTAAAATGAAATAAATGCAGTGGAATATGATGGGAAAGGGACATCACATAGGAAGGTTCAGCCTTCCTGTTGTTTCACCCTTCTGCAGTCCTTAATCTGCTGACTTCATTTTGTACCTTTATATTGCAAGCTGCTTAGCAGCGGCTTCGTGGACAGAAACTGTGCTGTGGAAAAGGTGTCTTTATGTCAGAAAGATGGTATAGATTTTAACAAAATTAACACGTGAATGAATCTACAACGAAAACCTATGAAGAAAGTAATTTGCTGATATGCCTTTGCCTTTTGCTAGAAGTTGCATCTAGTGTTGCTTATAATGGAAGAATCTAAACGGCATTAAGCCTCTTTTAGTTGCAATAGAAACTCTGCTGCTGTCCTCGCTACAGTGCGTGTGGTCATATACCCGCAGGAGCATGGTTTCACAGACAGCTAACTCCTATGTTTACATGCTGCCTGCCGCCTCTACTGCGCACGTGCAAGACATGCGCTGTAGTGTAGCCTAAGGTCACAAATCAAAAGAAGGAGCCGCGGAAAGAACCGTTGCTGCTGCTCCAACCAGGCTTTTAAAGTGTTGTGCAGATGGCGGTGACGTTCCATCTCTCTCTCATGGAGCAAAGCGCTGGTCAGCACCTTTCCAGGGCCCACAAACTCCAGGCCTGCACTATTGCAAGACACAGCGTGGGTAAGTATGTAAGGAAAGGGCTTCTTGAAATGTGTCTAAAAAGTACTGAATATTACGGGCATGATGAGTACAAAGGGCAAGCTCACCCTGGATCACTCAAGGGGCAGTCGGATTTTCCAGCGTTGCTTTACAAATGTGTCTAAAAAGTAATGAATATTACGAGCATGATGAGTGTTGGCGGTCTCCGGATGCCGCCGTCCGTGAGCCCCCCACCCCCCATGACACAGAGACACAGAGAAAGCGGTGTTACCAGTGTGGGCTCCCCGGTGAATGTGTCATCACCGGGACCGCTCCGTTTATTTAACTGTGCACGCGACGGTGTGAACGTCACCCCGTCGCATGCGTACCCTTAAAGGGCCAACGCCACACTCCTCCTTTTCCATAACAACAAATTGGAAACAGGAGGGACTAACTATAACACATTTATAAAGCACGCAACTCTGTAAATTCCAAAAACCCCCATTTATTCACAGCCACCCTGGATTCCCCGCAGGTACCTGTCACGGCCTGACCATTGACCCCCGGTCAGCCTCCCCAGCTCAGTCCGTCACATAGTCTGTGAGACGGGCAGGTTTCCCACGCCCTGTTCTCAGGGGGTACCTCCTGCCAGCGTCCCTGGCCGGTGTCTCTTGACCTGGTCTGCCTCGAGCCGGAGAGTCCACAGTGGGGCTTTCATCCCCACCTTCATCCAAGGCACCCTCACCCTCTCGGTTGTCCGGGCTGCCCACTCTCGGGTCGCCGATTCTCCTGAAGAATGAAGCATTCCTTGTTACAGACGATGTCCCATCAGAGGCTGTTACCATAGAACCCTTGACCGCCACGACATCTAGAGGAGCGGGTTCATACGTGAGGGACAACTTGCCTTGTGGGTGGCGATTCCTCACCAGCACCTCATCCCCCAGAGCGATGTGTGGTGGTCTTAGGCCTCTCTGGATGTTTTCCATCTGCGTCCTGATTCGTCTGTCCTCCTCGACCTGTTCATTGTCAATGACGGCAGGGTCCCTGTCCCCCACCTCCGGTATGACGTCTCTCGGGCATCTTTGGAAGAGAGGCTCCACCACGGCCACACCTGTTGATGAGTGAGGTGCGGTCCGATATCCCCACAGGAAGACGTACAGGGCCCTCTGCAAGCACTCGCCCTTTCCGTGGGTGATCCTGAATACTTTGTTGAGGGTGCGCATCATACGCTCTGCCTCCCTGTTGGCCCGGGGCCACAGTGGGGTTTCCCGCCGGTGTTGAATGCCATACTCCCTCATGAGCTCGGCAAAACTCTCGCCTTGGAATGGGGCCCCGTTGTCGGAGCACAGCACAGAGGGCAGGCCATGGGTGGCGAAAATCTTCTCCAGCGCCACCACCACGTTCTCAAATGCGACGGACTCTATGAACTCGACCTCCGGGTATCGAGACCACTCGTCCACCACCACTAGGAAGTGAGTGCCTCTCGACGTGGACCCGGAGTCTGCGTGCACTACTTCCCATGGCCTGGTCCCTCTGGGCATCGCTTCAATGGACAGTTCCCGCTGGGCCGGTGCCGCAGCCTGGCACCATACGCAAGATGCCACAAATGCTTCCACCTTCCGCTCGAGCTCCGGGAACCACACCTTCTGGCGGAGGCGAGCTTTGGTTTTGGCCGCCCCTTGGTGGCCCTGGTGCGCCAAGGCGATGACCTGTGCAACTTTGGCCTGGGGCACCACGATCCTCTCAACCCTCAGTAGCAGCCCCGACTCTGAGAATGTCAGTTCTTCTCTCACTCTCCATAACTGCTCGAGGGCCACTCTGGCTTCACATGTCCTGCGTTCCACCGCCTCCAGCACTGTCTTCCAGGTACCCCTCTGCATGGCTTCCCTCAGGATGGCGAAACATTCGTCGCCCTTTGATGCAAGCTCGAGCTCCTCCAACTGCATGGAGTTTGGGGTGGCCGTCTCCACGACCAGGCGGACATGTTCGTCGGCCTCTTCATCCGATGCCGACTCCTGCGAGTCCCTTCTTGGGTGCCGAGAGAGGTAGTCCGCCGCGTTGTTAGCCCCTGGACGATATGTCAACGACACTCCATACTCGAGCAGGGCGAGCATCCAGCACTCTATTCTCACTGGTGGACGGGATGATGAGCCCGCCATGATCGGCAACAACGGCTTGTGGTCCGTGACCACAGTCATGGGACGCCCCAGAATGTAGAGGCGAAAATGTCTACAACCCCACAGCACCGCCAGGGCTTCCCTCTCAATCTGGGAGTACCTTTGCTCGGTGTCGGAGAGCGCCTTGCTGGCGTATGCTATGGGTCGAATCTCCTGGTCATTCCCCACTTGTGTAAGCACTGCCCCCAGGCCATATGGGCTGGCGTCCACTACGATCTCTGTCTGCAGGCTCGGATCGAAGAACACCATGGTGTCGTCCGCCGCCAAAGCACCTCTGATGTCATCGAATGCCGCCTGCTCAAGGGGGCCCCACTGCCAGGTGGTAACCTTCTTTGTGAGCAATCTCAACGGCTCTGAACGGGACGCCAGATTCCTGATGAAACGGCCACAGTAAGTGACCATGCCCATGAAGCTCCTCACCTCCGCATCATTCTCTGGCGGACGCGCCTCCTTTATGTCCCTCACTTTGCGGGGGTCCGGCGACACCCCATCCGCCTTAAACACGAACCCAAAGAATTCGATCTTTGTTTTCAGAAATTCACACTTGTCCTTGTGCAGGGTGAGTCCCAGCGAGCGAAGGCGTTCAAAGGTCTTGGCCAGGCGTGCCAGATGCTCCGTCTCCGACCAGGCATACACCAAGATGTCGTCGCTGATATTAAGGACTCCATCCAGATCAGCTAGTGCCCCTCTTATGATGTTGTGGAAAACCTCCGCCGCGGAAGACACCCCAAAACTCAACCTCTTGTATCGGTAAAGACCTCGATGAGTTGTAAAGGTTGTGATGTAGCGGGACTCGGGATGCAGGACCACCTGATGATAGCCTGCTCTCAGGTCCAGTTTGGAAAAGAACCACGCCCCTTGCAGTTCTGCTATGATATCATCGATGGTAGGGGTCAAGTGTCGCTCCCTCTTTATGGCCTTATTGGGGAGTCCCATGTCCACACAGATCCTCACCGCATCGGGCTGTTTAGGCTTGCGCGCGATGACAATGGGAGACATCCATGGGGTGGGGCCCTCAACCTTTTCAATAATGTCCAGCCCCACAAGATTGTCCAGTTCTCGATCCACCAGATCCCTGAGATGAAAAGGAACTTGCCGGTGTTTCAGCGCCACTGGTTGGATCGACTCATCGATGTTGAGCCGGACCGGTTCACCCACCAACTGTCCAATGCCTTCAAACAGGGAGCTGTGTTTGGCCAGGAGTACCTGAATGTCGTCTAAGTACACTGAGTATGCAAATGTGACAAATCCCAGAGCCTCAGCCGCAGCACAGCAAAGCAGTGTGTTGTCGCTCACCGGTGTGACATAGAATCTGGCTCGGATGTGTGAGTCACCATATTGGACATCAGCCACGAATATGCCGTCCAAAGGAAGGGGCTGATTGCCGCCGAAAGCGAAGATGCGTGCTCTTGGCATGGTCAGCGTGGGCGGGGCCTGCATGGTATCATAGTGCTGTCTGGCCATCACATTCACGGACGCACCGGTGTCTACTAGCATTGGTACAGAGTCTCCATTGACAAGCACGTTGCACCTGGGCTGGTTCTTGGAGCGGGATTTCAGCATGCTCACACTGGACACAAAGAAGACGTTTTCCTCGTCCTCTTCCTCCTCCTCCCCCTCCTGAGGGGCCCCTTCGTCACCCTGGTCCACCTGAGCAACGTTGGACGTCCTTTGGGGTCGGAAGAAACCGGCTCGAACAGGCCCCCTAGGCACTACCTTGGGAGCTGCAGATCTGCACATCCTGGCGAAGTGGTCCGCGCCTCCACACCTACCACACTTCACCCCAGTCGCAGGGCATTCAGCTGGGTGCGGGAGATCGTACCCACACTTTGGGCACAAGGAATTAGTCCCAGGCGGGCGCGGGCTCTGAGTGTTCATGGGGCGCCTCGCTCCACGGCCTCTTCCGACCGCGCAGACCTCCTCCACCTTGCCTGGGCGGGCACCAGCTTCCATTCTGGTCGCCCGCAGTTCGGACACTTCGTGGCACCTTCCCAGTTCTAGGATGCGGGGAAGGGTGATGCCAGGCTTGCGCAATATCTGGCGCCGCAGTTTCCCAGAGACACACCCATGAATGAGTTGATTGCGAATCATGACTTCAGGGTCGTTCCACGCACATGGCGCCGCCAGTCTCCGCAGCCGCCCATAGAATACATCTAGAGTCTCGTCATCCTTCTGTCGAGCCGTCCCCATGAGAAAACGTTCATAATCTGCGTTGGCCATTGGCAGAAAATGATTATGGAGTGCATCCTTTGCCGCCGCAAACGACCCATCCGCCGGCTGCAGGGACAGAAATATCTCATGCAATGCTGGGCCAGCAGAGTACAGGAGAGTGGCCAGCTTGCTGTCGTCGCTTGTCTCCATCGTGGCCCTGAAGTACATCTCAAGCCTATCCATCCACATCTTCCACCTCTGTCCCAGGCTTGATGGAGCGCCCGAGGTATCAAACTCAGGCATTGGCTGTAGGGACCCAGGTGGTTTCGGCGGGGGAGCAGGCGGAGGCGCAGCAGCAGCAGCAGCTTGACACATGGTGGATAGCGCACAGGCACCCCAGAAGATGTAATTGATGGGGCCGCAACTCACCACCAGCAATCAGCCTCCAGAGATGGTTTAAATTCTGCTTCTCACCGGGCGCACTCCTCGCCGATGTACCGCTCCAGCCAGCAGCAGACAACGAAGCGTCCAAAAATTTGAGCAGGGAGGGAGACCCCGAGTGCATTCAGCAGGCTTCCCATAGAGTCTCACCCATCTACTCGGTGAAAAACAGTGAAAATGTCAATGATTCATTTTAAAATTGACACGTGCTGTTTCCAGCGACTGTCCGCCGCTGAAATATCCAAAAATGATGTCCGGATGGCTCACCGACGCTTCGTTATGAAGCCGTGAGTATCCGAGGCCTATTCATCAAGATGGCCGCCGGCCTCGTGTGCCTCTTCCCTCTCCGCAGTCAGAATTCGCTGAAGCGCTCACGTAGGATCATCTACGCTCCGAGCGAATGTCTCCGCCTGTTCCAGGAAGTGATCCCGGCACTACTCGCCACTGTTGGCGGTCTCCGGATGCCGCCGTCCGTGAGCCCCCCACCCTCCGTGACACAGAGACACGGAGACAGCGGTGTTACCAGTGTGGGCTCCCCGGTGAATGTGTCGTCACCGGGAACGCCCCGTTTATTTAACTGCGCACGCGACGGAGTGAACGTCACCCCGTCGCGTGCGTACCCTTAAAGGGCCAACGCCACACTGAGCACACAGGGCAGGCTCAACCTGGATCACTCAAGGGGCAGTCGGATTTTCCAGCGTTGCTTTACATTGGACAGTGGATATGTGAATGGGGAAAACGTGAGGAAATATCAACCTTTGTAGATGGAAAATGGGGGCTCGCTAGGGAGTTCGAAAATATCCATGTCCTGTGCTCATTCAGCAGCATTATTAAATCATGAGTACGTGTGTGGAGAAAGAGATAGAGAGAGTGTGTTTGTGTCTGTCTGTCTTTTCTGCTCTGTGTCGGGGCAGGGGTTCTATACACGTGTGACCCTTGAGAAAATCGTGGCACTGCCATCTGGCATCTGGATGCCGGTGTATTTTTGTTTTTATTAATAATTCTTTTGTAAATGGCCTTTTAGTTGCTGACAGCATCCTGTCAGAAGGTCATCCTTGGTCAGTTGTGGCTGACCCTTGACCTGCGCTGCCCCCCCAGCAAAGCCCCTCTCACTTGCGTGGTCGTGCGACGTGCGCCCACTTCAGATCTTTAGAAGGTGCACAAGAGTGATGGATATTCCGGTACTAACAGTTAGCTCTGCGCCATGAATATGAAAAGCAACTCCGTCAGAAAAATAAACTATACCTTGTACGTTTCATTGCTATCCGAATTTCACCAGTGATGTGTGTGAACCCACTGTTTACTCACAGGCCATAAAGCAGCAAGATACCACGCAAATGGCAAAAGCAACGCTATAGCAAGACCCACTCACATGCGACAGAAAGGACCAGACGCTGGCCTGTAGTGTATATACAGGCTCAACCTTTCTTGCACACATCTGTGCAAAATGCATTTTTTGGAAGTCTCCTTTGGGTTACATTTGAACTGCTGTGGTTAACAATGCCCACAGGGAGGGCTTTTCTGTGACAGTTGCCAATGCATTTTGGATTTCGCTCCATCCTAAAACCATCAGGTCTCTTCCCTGGCGGGGTTGATATTATTCTTTGCCAGCGGTTACATGGCAGGCTTGAGCTTAAAAGTCACTACAATCTATGATACACTTGGGTACACACTGCTAACGGGGTGCCTCCCCGCACCCCTCCAACACCCCACTGTTTGCCATCTCTGTCGCGTTCTCATGTCCCTATATATTTGTATGCTAATAGGCCATTTCTGCTGAACTAGCCACACATGGCCTATTCTACTCCCACACTTTAGGGGGACTTTTTTATGTGCATGTTGTATACGATTTATTATGTATTACTTGGGTGTATATACATTTACCTTCCGTTGGCCATCTTGCACCCTGTGGGACCTCACAAGTGGCTCACACTGAGGCGCGGCACTAGCTCGCAGGATTCCTTCTCTCTCGCTGATGGGATTAGCTGCAGACTCAAATAGGGGTCTCTATGCCTGCCACTGGATGTGATTTGCCTGTTGTGGGGAAAATGGCTTCCCCCTGGAGAGACCGCAGGCGGTTTATAAATGACACACGCTTAACGACAGGTCACGGTCAATATTTCACTACGTGCTTAATAACACATTAAGAGTACAGCTTCAGTGGCTAGTCTCGGAAACTTCCCAATCTGGGGTAGAGCCTGCCTGTTGGTTAAACAAATATACCCCTCTAAGGTTATCATCTCATATAACCCACTAACCCTATGCTCATATCTCTGCATACCTAAACTCACACGAAAATCCACACAACCATCTTCTCGCTCAGCAAACCGCACCCACTTCACCATACCGCAACAGCAAACAAACAACACATAAACCGCACCAACAGCACACCAGGTCTTGCATTGGTCCGATATTCACACCAAAGCTCAGCGCACAGTGATAACCGAACTGAAGCTGCCAACAGCACACCACTTCTTACTTTCCTACACCCTCTTCACCCTACTAACCCACCCCACCTTCTTGTTTTCAGATCCGCCAGAGCACCTGGGAACCAATTCCGTTGGTGACGGTGCACAGTACAAATTAGCCTTGCGTGCAGACATAGAGGGTCTTGATTCATCTGTTTTTTGTGAGGTTTTATGTTTTTTTCATGACTAATGAAATACACAAGTATGCTGTGCTCTCTATTTTTATTTATTTTGCTTGCCCAGCGCCACTATATGCAATTATTTTTGCACGTTTGATGGACAGGAAGAGTAATGCAGTTGGTGAATGTCACTCTAAAAATAAAAATTGAAATGTCTACGGTGCTGCCACTGCCACTGGTCTAGCCAACCCATGCACTTACACACACCCAACACAAGTAACACAAGCTTGCAACAACACATATGGACACTGTACCTTACCCATACGGATACAACAAGCCAGTGCACACAACCTGAAACACCATCCAATCTACACATAAAACACACAGATACACTGCTACGTAAGTCACATAGAAACACCCCAGGCATTGGACCTTACCAATACGGATACAATAAGCCAGGGCACACAACCAACCATCTTCAAGCCAACACACACAAATGCCAGTTTGTCCTGGTTCTGGACCTATCCTATCACTCTTCCCTCAAAAACCAACTCTGTCCTCTTGCAGAGCCACATGCAGAGCCACGTGAGCACCTGTAGACTGCTCTTGGATGGGAGTGATGTGCTGTATAAGTCAACATAACATAACCTGTCGATGAGACTGCTGTGCACCATTCAGATAACATATTCCCATCCCACTACGCTACATGTATATTGATGTCATGCATAAAGTTATGTATGGATAAACTCGGAATAACATAGTTGAGCCGGTTAATACATTTGCGGCAAAGATCTCTGCCCCTCGGTTTACTGGTACTTTCGCAGATGCAATGTATAAATACATCTATATTTATAAATGATAAGTGGTAAAACTGAAATGTAGAGAGCAAGGCCACACATATTGACATGTTCCAACACCCTGGGTAGAAGAAGAAAGCAAAGTATTTATATTTGTATTATTGATTTATAAAGCGCCTTACACCAAAGCACTGTAGAATGGAACAACATAACACATAAACAAACAATATAACGGTTGAAGCAAACACATTATGAATCAATCAACAAAACAGTGAAAAGAGCAATTAACTGAAGGGGATAGGTAGAGAAGGGAGTGGGAGTGGATGGGGGGAGTGGTGGAGAAGGGGAGGAGGAGGGAAGGGGAAGGTTGAGAGGGGGAGGCAGGAGAGTGGGGAGATAGTCGGGGGGAAAGAATAAGGAGGAGCAGACGGTAGGGGTAGAACGAATAGCAAGAGGAAGGAAGTTCCAGTGTAGAGGTGCTAGGAGTTGGAAGGAATGGAAACGGGATGAGGCTTAAGGGGACGGAGGTACAGTGAGAAGGAAATGGTCAGCGGACCGAAGGGAACGGGAGGGAGAGTAGAAGGAGAGAAGGGAGGAGAGATAAGGGGGAGCGTGACCATGGAGAGATTTGAAGACAAGGCAGAGAAATTGAAATTTAAGTTGGGAGTGAAAAGGAAGCCAGCCAAGGTAAGAGAGCGAGGTAGAGATGGAGTCACGGGAGGTAAGGAGTCAGAGGGTACGAACAGCAGAGTGGTAGATGGATTTAAGAGAGGTAAGATGAGAAGCAGGAAGTCCAAAGAGTAGGTAAGAGCAGTAGAAGAGGCAGGAGAAGATGAGGGAGGAGATTAAGAGTTTGGTAGCATGGAAAGTGAGAGAAGGACGGATTTTCGCGAATGTTGAAGAAGTGGTAGCGACAGGTGCGGGAAGTGAGGGAAATATGTTGGGAAAAGGAGAGAGAGGAGTCAAGGAGAATGCCTAAATTATGAGCTTAAAGAGAGATAGGGAGATTGGAGGGGGGAAGTGAATGAATGGGGGAGGAGAGGAAAGGGGAAGAGAGTTAGAGGGAAAGACTACAACTTTGGTTTTGTCAGTGTTAAGAGAGAGAAAGCGGGAAGACATCCAGTTCTTAATGGCAGTAAGGCAGGAGGAGAGTTTTTGGTGAAGGTCAGATGAGAAGGACGAGAAAGAGAGAAATGGTTGAGTGTCGTCAGCATAGAAGTGGTGGGAGATGCCAAACGAGGAGATAACAGGGGCAATGGTAGCAGTGAGCAATAGTCCTGGTAGCAGTGTGTACTTGCTTTGTTCTTTTTTCAATTCTGGTTTAACTGGCTCCCCAGCAGAGCCATCAAGCCGCCTCATTCAAAATCTCCCACTCCACTCCCCAACCATCATGCGCACATCCCGGGCTTCTCCATGCACTACCATGGGCTAGCCCAATGCTGCACGCTTGCCTTCTGCATGGCACCCAGCCAAACCTGCGTTCTTGCGCTAGAGGCGGCCTTGCACCATCTCAGTCAGTCTCAGTCACAGTCACTACATCATATCCAAACAGTTATGGTGGATCCAACAGCAAGAAGAGGTACTGTGCAAATAGTATATGGCATAACCTCTACATTTTTGTTATGGACAAACTACCTAAAATAATTTTGCAAGAAGAGACATTATTTTCAATTGTTTACCACCCAGGATTTCTCCTACTTTTTTTTCTCTCTCGTTCTAGCTCTCTCTCACCTTCGCTCTCAATAACTTTTATATGGCTCATTAGAAGTGTGTTGTGCTAAAATAGTATAATGCATACCCTTTGAAATTCAAGAATGGACATTATATATGGATGTAATTTAGGGGTGTGGTAATTGTTGACTTTGCAATCTCTCTTTGCTTGAGACTCAGCAGCTTTTAGAAGAGAAGATGTAAGTGAATGCTTTTGCCTTCTCCTATTATATGCAGCGATGTGGATTAAGGGGTGTACTTGTGCATGATAGTGGGTGGGTGACCAATGCCCGCCATATAACCCAACCTGCAATGTTACAATGACAACATGGTGATAGTTCTGGAGTATCAAAGTTGCTTTTCCTGAAGTAAATGAGAATTAGACTGGTGGAATCATTAGCATGTCATCCAGTGTCCTACATGAGTGCTGCAGAGGAAGAGCCAAAACACTCTACCGCATGTCCCATCCCTAAATTGACTATATGTTGGGAGTCGGAAATAGTGGCAAGCATGACACCTGTAATGATGCCTGTAACACAAGCAGCCTTTGAATCAAAGTATCCATTGAGAAGTCCATTCTTTATGTACCCACAAAGAAATGAGTCTCTTGGGACAGATCCCTGTAGAGCATGTGAAGACTGATGAAAGAAGAGGCTGGTGATGTCACATGAAGAAAGTGACACACCTCAGAAGAGATGACAAAAGAAAAGATGAATAGACCATATAGAATCTGATGACTAAGTAAGAACCAAGTAAACATTAACATGCAAAATAAAGATCACACGTGTAAAGAAGCACAGAAGAAAATGACACCATATTATAATTTTACAGATGCAGTAATGCAAGTAGACAAAGTAATCATAAGGCTGGCTATATGATGCGCCAAGGTATATAGGTGCATAGGAATCTGGAAGTTCTACATCGAATTTGAGCAAACTGGATCCCGTTAATAGAAGGGCTGGAAAAGTGTGGCACAAGATAATCTCAGCTGAGAATAGAAGGAGCATCAAGAAGCCTGCTTGGCCAAGTGTCAAAGGTTGAAGCAGCCAAGAAACTAGTCAATTCTAATGGAATGATACAATGTACGAGAAGGCGAGAAGCTGAGCTCCTGTTAAGGTGCAGCGGAAGGACATTGGGTGCCAAGCTCTATGCATTTAATGCTATTAAATACAGTGAGGAAGCTGAAACGTGGTCTCCAGTCACATGGTCAATATACTCTTGGGCAGGCTACACCGAGACCAGAAGATAGTCATACCCACACTCCCTTTTATTCCCAGGAGCAATGCTACTTTACAGGGCTGAGTACAAAGTCTATTCTCATGGCAGATAGCTTGAGTGAAGATGGATGATGGGCTAATTGGGTGAGGAGGCATGGTCAAGTCCGACCCACCAGCCCCTGGGTTACCAGCTTGTGTGCTGCTAAGGAGTGGAATATTCCAGAAGCGCACATGCGTACCAACCAATTATAGAGGGCTACGTACCAAAGAGCCCTATAGCTTAGAGACCCAATAAGACATGCATTTTATGATGCTCACAATGACTTGCACTAGGGGTGGGCAGAGTTGTTTCCCGTTACCCAACCACAACCCTCCATAGGTTTCTTAGTTTGCCACGTAGGACGAGGTCACTGTAGACGAATATTTACTATATAATCATGTTTTTTATGAAATGTGAACAAGACTGTACTGCCGGACGTCGGATGATGTACATTGTACTCCCTATTATACATAATTGATATTAAAACAGACAAAAGTATTTTGGCAACTTCCTGAGTCGGTTGAATTGTTGATGTTTGAGTAATTTCTCCATCCCCATCCACCCTGTAGAGTTTTACCTCGTCTTAAAGGACCTAAAATGCTTCACTGCCATAACATAATTGACACCTGACACTATGGGCCTGATCACGACTTGGCCGTTACCGCAGGCGGTATTACCGCCGGCAGTAATAGCCCTACCGCTGAACTCCCCGGCGCTAATAGCGCCAGATCACGAGTTTGGCGGTAAAGTAATTCCCCATTCCCCAATGAGCCCATTTGAGAATGCCCCATTTCCCATTGGGCTCAATGGGGAATTTTCGCGCTCTTACCGCTGGCGGATTTCCCGCCGGCGGTAATAGCGCAAATTTTCGGCGGATGTCCCCCCCAGCTCAGAGCTGGGGTGAAATCCGCCAAAGCCCTGATTCGGCGGACCCTTAAATCCAGCGGTATTAGCGCTACCGCTGGATTTAAGGGTTACCGCCAAAGTCGTGATCAGGCCCAAAGAGAGCAACGTGTCCTTGGAGAAATCGGTGAGATTTGAGAATGCAAAGATGCAGAAACCTGGAGCATTCCTAGTGCGCAAATGAAGAAAACACCCACTTTTACTATTCAGCAGACCCCATATAACAACGGGGCTGAGTGAGACATACTTTTACTGAAACACATTTCAATAACACTGTACATGGCACTGAAGTATGCCTTTTAACGCATGTAGTTCCCACTACCACAGCAAACAGTATGAAGTGTTTGATTTTTTTGAAGGGTAGAGCTTCTGAGGCAGGCTAATTGGGCCTTCTTTGCTATGTGTTTCGTGAAGGACAGGCTGCTGTCAATTGTGAAGCATAAGGATTTTGTAGAGTCTTAGATATGTGGGTCAAGTCCTTCTAGGTGCATATCACTGAGCCATTGAGGACAAGTTCAGTCTCAGATGGGGTTAGTTTGGGGTAGACCGTCGACATCCAGAATCAGATGATGGCTAGGTATACGCAGAAATGAATGATATCCTGCATGCTATTTACTCTCATGTACAACTGAGTTCGTGGAAGGTTATATTGGGATATTTGAGAGGGTGTCCAGAGGCTCCATGTAAAGGCTAAAATGTATGGGTGAGAGGATGGAGCTGTGGGGGACTCTGCAGGAGATCTGGAGTTGATTAGAATGAAATGAGTTCAAATGGACAGCCTGGTGTCTGCCTGAGAGGTAGGAGGTAAACCAATTTAGAGAATCGCATCCTGTCAGTGAGGGGGGAGAGAAGGATGCAGGGGTCGATGGTGTTCAATGCAGCCAAAAGGTCAAGGAGGACGAGGAGGCATAAGTCACCCTTATCCATGATTTGGAGGGCATCATCCACCACATGGATGTAAGCCATCTCGACTGTATTGTTTATTTATATAGCACCTATGCAGGGTAAAGTGTTTCAAAGCGCCCAAAGAGGGGTGGGAACAGAGGGAAAAAAACAAGTCGCTTAGAGCCCTTGACATTCCAAGGCAATAATAGTCTGTACAGGCAGAGTACGTGCGTAAAAATACATTTAACAGTTGAGACACAGCAAATGGGCCTTATGGCAATTCTGCAGTTTTACTAGTGCAATTAGGGGAGAAAACAGGGGAGGTCAGACAGACGATCTTCAGGCACGATTGCATTTTGATCGTGCAAGGGCATAGACAGTTACAAGTGCACCCAGTCGGTGGAGACTGGGGTAAGTGCAGAGAGAGCCACTCTCTTGGGTTATTTCTAAGTGCTGTGAGGGTGGGTGGGTGTAGGGCCCTGGGGCAAGTGTGGTAGAGGACCGGCGTGGGTGCCAAGACTGGTGAGACTCTATTTACACCAGGCAGCCAGTCAACACGCTGTTGGGAAGAGGAGGGAGAGATGGAGGAAGCACAGAGCTAGGTTAGCAGGGTAGGAGGAGAGTGAAGGAAGAGTAGAAGAGGAAGGTTTTGAGGAGTTTCCAGAACTTAAGAAGGTCAGGCTCAAGATGGAGGGCAGCAGGGAGGCTATTCCCGAGGGAGACACCTACTGAGGATAAGGATCTCCCTTCAAATCTCTGCTTGGGGAACCGGCTCACTAACAGAAGGTTGGAGGTAGTTGAGCGGAGGGCTTGTGAGGGACAGTATTTAGGTAGGCAGCATTGCAGGTAGGTAGGTCCCAGGCCCCAAAAAACTTGTGGACAATGCAGAGGGTCTTGAACTTGATCCTTGCAGCTACGGGGAGCCAAAGAAGGGATTTCAGTGCCAGAGAGATGCTGTCCCTTGGCTTGAGGGCCAAGGATAAGGTTTGCGGTTCTGTTCTGGATGAGTTGTAGAGGGCGCAGGGCCGAAGAAGGGAGGTTGAGAAAGAGGCTGTTGCAATAGCCCAGCCTAGAGAGAACCAAGGCTATGGAGACAGTGAGCCACTGGGGGAAAGTGAGAAAAGGTAGAGTGCCTCCGAGGAGTTGTAGCTGATAGTTACATTTTTTAGAGATGTCAGAGGAGAAGGAGAGAGTGGAGTCAAAGATGACCCAGAGGTTTTTTGCCTTGCAGGTGGGTGCGGACTCAGGGCCAAGGGAGGCAGGCCAGAGTGAAAGTGGATAAGTGGGAGCAGGGGTCCCACTGAGAACGATCTCAGTCTTACTGGCGTTGAGGCAGGGGTTGTTTGCAGCACACCATGTTTGAATAGCAGACAGTCGGATATGAGCGAGGGGGAGGAGGCGATTGAGGGTAGCCTAAAAGTTGCGTGTCATCCACATAACACTGGAAATTAGAGGTGAAAGTGCAATGACATGTGCCAATGCAACCATATACACTTTGAAAAACCATGGGGAGAGGTTAGATCCCTGGGGAAGGCCACAGGTTGAAAGAGCAATAGTCGAGAGAACAGATCTGAGTTCCATCTGGGATGGGCGGTCGGAGAGAAAGGAGATTAAGCACGCCAGAACCTGACCTGTGATTCCCAGGGTGTCATGGAGACGTGCAATCAGGATGTTAGGGTTAAGCGTGTCAAAAGCAAATGAGAGGGCAAGGAGAATAAGGACAGAGGGAGTGTTAGTTTCAAGATTTGAGAGCAGGTCTTCATGGGTGTTCAGAAGAGCAGTTTCCGTGCCTCGGATGCTCTAAAGCCAGACTTATGGTAATGGATGCAGCCAATAGATTCAGTGTGGAGGGTCAGTTGAGTGATAGCCAACTTCTCAAGGAGTTTGCCCAAGAAAGGAGTAATGGAGATAGGGCCCTAGTTTGCAAAAATGGAGGGGTCGGCAGAGGAATTTTTGAGCAGGGGTGCACAAGGGAGTACTTAAGGGCAGTTGGGAAAACTCCAGTGGAGAAGGAGAGATTGAAGAAATCAGCCAAGGCTGGGCTGAGGGAGTCCTTAATGGTTTTAGAGGGGTGGGGGTCCACTTGTGTTTATGAGGCCTTCATAGACCGGACTAGCCTGGTGACCTCATCAGGTGTGACGGGAGAGTGAGAGGAGAGGATAAGAGGGGTCCAAGGGAGGCTCTTGAGTTGGTGTATGCTGTGGAGTAGAAGAGAAGAGGAAAGGATGTCTTGGGTTTTTGTGATGAAGTGTGCCGCCAGGGCCGAGCAAAGGTCCTGGGTGGGTGTGACAGAGGAGGAGGCTGCTGCAGGATTGGCCAGTTTCTTGCAGACTTTGAAAAGTTTGGCCGTGTTGTTTGATGCCACGGAGATACGGGCTTGAATAAAGACTCTTTTCTTGGAGCAGATGCAGAGTCAATATTGCTTATATTGTCGATGCTACACTTGGATTCATTTAGGAGGCTGAGTTGTTGTTCAGTTCTGGTGAGTACTTGTGTAGCAACTACTTTTCCAAGATTTTGCAAACCTAATAAATTGTCTCTGTGATTTCCTTGGCATCACAGACATGGCAATGGTCTCGTTGACCTCCTTCCTATCTAACTGACCTTCCCAGCTTCAACTTTGACATTTCCTCTCCTCCACCACACTCTCCACATGCGGTGTCCCTTAGGGCTCTATCCTCTTGCCGTGGCTCTTCAACATCTACCTTCATCCTCTGGCCCACCTGATCTCCACCTTCTCTCCTCACTTCCAGTGTTATGCGAACGATATGCAGCTCTCTTTTAAGCTTCCCTTCTTCTTCCTCTCTCAATCCTGACTGTCCGATTACTATTCATGTATGGGTGTGCTGCTAATGATCTTTGCCTTAATGCCAGTAAGATTGAGATCCTTCTCACTGCTCCCTCCTTCCCTCCTACTCTCTGGCCACCCTCCGTGGATCCCCTCCCCTAACCCTCTTGTGAGGCTAAAAACATTGGCGTCATCTTCGACTCCTCCCTCGCTTTCTCTCATCACATTGCAGACTTTGTCAATAAGGCTCACTTTCTGCTGCACCTCCTCAGAGGCATTCTCCCTTTCCTCACCTTTTCCCAGAAACTCAGTGTCTCCATAGCTCTGGTCTTCTCTAAACTGGACTACTGGACTACTGCAACAGCCTCTTCCTCAGTCTACCTTTATCCTCCCTTACCACCTTCAACTAATCCAGAATAGGACTGTGAGACTTATCCTTGGCCTCAAGCCCATGGACCACATCTATCCAGCCCTAAAATCTCTCCACTGGCTCCCTCGAGACCCTCTGCATCATCCACAAGGCTTTGTGGGACATGGGACCATTCTACATCCTAATTACCTTCCTGCTAGAGCCCGTCGCTTTTCTAGCTCCAATCCTCTGCAGATCAGATGCTCTTCTAAGCATAGAGCGGGAAGGTAGATCCCTCTCTTTGACAGGAACCTCCCTGTGGAATGGCCTCCCTGCCACTCTCAGGCTTGAGCCGGATCTCTGTAAGTTCCAGAAGCTTCTCAAGACCTTCCTTTTCTCTTCTCTCCCTCTCCTGCTAATGCCCCCCTTCTGCCTCATGGACTGGCTGTCTGGACCCTTCTGAGTCCTACAGGACATCAGGCCCTCCTCACCCAGGCTTCCCCAGCACTACGGTCTCCCTAATCTGCACTTGGCCTTCTGGGCCCCCTTCCCCTCACTAGCCTGATGGGGTGTGCATCCCTACTGAGCCTGTTCGACCCCCATCCTCTCACTTAGCATGTGGTCCTCACTCCCTTGCACTTGCCCACCTGGTCTCCCCTTTGCACTTGGCTAGCCCAATGGGCCTTCCTATTCCCCTCCTCACCCCTGTACTTGTATGTTTCCACTTTACCCTGTACTTCCCTCCCACCCTAGAATGTTCCCTTCCCTCCACCTGCACCCCTCCCCACTCTCCTCCCCCCTGCACTCCTTGTTACTGCACTTGCACATTCCAAATGACACAAGGCCTAGTAGGACCATTATTGTTTTCTTCCTTGTCTCCCCACACACTTTTTTGTCTTGTGGTGCTTTGAAACACCATTTGATGTATAGGAGCTATATAATTAAGCAATAAATAAAATATGTATTTTGCATTGTGGAAAGTGCAAAGCTTAGAGCCATATGAAAAATGTTGGCACCATGTGCAAGACTGACCATTACATTCTCATTTGTCCTCCTCAAATGGAATGCAGCAAGTGAAATTTCTGGGAGCTATTTGTCTCATGCTTGTAGATTCACAGAGTCCAGTTAGCTTGACACCAAGCAATACCAGGAGCTACAGTTGACTTCCCATTCGAACCAGTGCCATCATTCAAATATAAATATGTGAAAATAACCCGTTTTGGGAATGTGTATAATGGAGCATTATGACACATATAAGACATTTAAAAGTAAAATGCAGCATATTAATCCTAGTGTATAGCTTAAAATAAACTCTCCACAACACAATCACACCATAACAAAAAGAAAAACATGATCAAACACAGTTTGAATCACATTACAATGAGGCATATATAATGGACAATAGTTTGGATCTCAAATGAGTTACATTTGTGGCGTGCCATGTACTAGCGACTAGTTCTCCAGATATATTTCCTGTATACTAGGTGATGCCAGATACCTTGGAGCTGCTTCTAGATGCTCCTGCCCATCGAATCTGTATTTTGATTGGTAGGAACATGTGCCCACTCACAATTTCATAACCACATTGTTGGTAATAACAGGTAGAAGATAGTCAGATGACTTGAGTTACAAGCCACATTGCCTTTAACCCAGTCTGTGTTCTACCTCTATGCCATTCCAGCTTCTCAGTAAGAGAGCTAGACAACTGCTAGTGTAAGGATGGGTACTTACACTAAGATGAAATATAGTTGCAAGCCAGGGTTTTCACCTGCTGCGTTTTACAAGCATGATTTGGGTTTCTGGAAGTCTGATTAGGTCTCAGGGAACAGCACCACACAGACCTATGGTGGTGATGGATTTTAATGCGAACCAGGATTGGTAATAAATGAATCCTTTATTTTAGAATGGCTGTTCAAATTTGGGTTGGTTGGTAGTTGATAAAAAGCACAATATACACATGTTTCAGTGATGAATGTTTGACTTCTTGAAATGAAGGAGCTAAGGGGAATTTGTTTGAAGGGTTAGACGTTTGTAGATATCACACGCAAGCAAACAATTAAATGGCTATTGTAATACAAGGCTGCTCAATGTCTGACAATGCATAGGCATTTGGGCTTAGTGATGGTAAACTGCACCTCTGTCCTAAATTGTGAACATTTTTAGAGCAGAATTTAAAGCTTGGTCTTGTTTGTGCCCTCTCTCACCTCCAGCTAGGGATTCTCTGTCCTCCCTCAACTCCCTTGGCTCCCAAATAAATATCTGTCTCTAAGCAGTCTCACACTATTCTTATGGTCATCTTCTTCCTTTCTTTGAATCAGAGGCACTGTGGAGGCGCTCGCTCCAAGCGGTCTGCCACTCATTGCTAATGGTTAGCCTACTTTCTTACAATCTGCCATGGAGGAGGCGCTCGCTATAAGCGGTCTTCCACTCTGTGCTAATGGTTGTGTTTCTCTCTCTCCCTTTTTCTCTTTCTCCCTCTTTCTTTCTTCCTTCCTTTTTCATTATAAGCAGTAAGTCACAATTAGCTAATGGTTCTCGTTTTGCTTTTTTAGAATTTGAGCTATGCATGGGTATGTTGTCATTCACACCATGCTACTATCATACCCACGTTCACAAGGGGGATACAGGGCTTCACAAAGTGACTAAGGGAACCATGGTTCCGTGATGAGGGCACAGAGAAGTAAGACCTTCACAATGGAAAGTCCAAACTTTACAAAGTGGGTATGGGGAACACATTGTTGTGGACACATGATTCTGAAGGAGTATGTGAAATGCTTCAATAAATTGGAGAATCAGCAGACTTTATTTTTAAGTCCCCACTTGACATAACTCACATGTTGGCAAAATCACTATCTCTAATGCCTTTCATGCCTTTTATGCCACAAATGGTATTATTTTTCTATTTTATTTGCTACTGGCCAGTATGCCTAATGGTCAGTATACAACAGTCTCTTTAACTTTTAAACCCACTAACCTTTTAGTTCACATGGCTGTAAACATGTTTTGTAGCTGTTTCTCACATTAATTTGCCCTGTGAAAGTTATTTTTTGTACTCTGGCACACTGAGGACATTTATGATATCTGAGCAACTGGTGAATTTAGATTAAAAAAACAAGTAAAGAGCCACAACTGGAGGATTAACCAGCAATTCAAAATACATGTAGGTATGGTGTAGCAAGAGTCTAGCATCCTAGAGAAAATTGCTGGTTACAATTGTAGGGATCGAAATTAGGATTTCTTAATTAGGAGCTAAATTCAGCTCCTGTGTATCGGGCATCACCAACTAGGCAGGAGCTACGCAGGGGGAACCAGGAGCTAGTGCATAGAGCACAGCAAATGTAACCTTTTAGTAAGTCACAAACTCTAACTTATTGTCCATTTATATATTATCCAATATGCTTTAAATGTCTCTTGTGTGTCCATGATTCTCTTTTATACACATGCCCAAACCTACCCAGTTAATATTACATAACCGTGTTTCTATAGCACCACTTGCCTGGGGTGTCAGAAGTAGCTCCTGGTAGCTCTTGGTTTCGAGGTAACCAGGCTCTCCTTGGCTATAACCAGGAGCTAAATAATTCCTGGCAATTTCAATTGCTGCTATTGTTTTGCATGTTTTGTTATGGATCTACACCTTATGTGATGTCTGCAGTATGATGTTGGCATGCAATCACATGGTTGACGGCTTTAAATATTTGTATAGCTTTTTTTTGTTTTGTTTTTGCTAGCTCGGCTCAACCTCTTGGAAACTAATGAAATATTGGCAATACAAGGTCTCTCTTCTACCAGTAATTGCTGCTTTTGCAAATTGGATAACGCAAAAGAGACTATACGCCATTTGCTTCTGTCATGTGCAGGCACTCGTCATATAAGAACCCAGTATTTGAACCATTTTTTCACGAGCTCCCTCCCTACTCATCGACGAAGAGACTTGGTGGCCAAGGTTGATTGGTGTACTTGGTTAATTGCAACATCAATGATCCTGCAACACATTATGACAAATGCGTCAAATTCTTCTGCCCCTTCTTTGTAGGAGCTCCGGAAAATTTCAGTTTACTTGAAAACACTTTTACTAGTTTACACAGTGACTAGTCTTGGACATTCCTACGTTTCGTCTTTCTATCTTTGTAAAAACCTTTTTTGATTAACGCAAATACAAAAAACACAAAAAAAGCTAGTGCTGCCAGTGATGCACAATCAACTTTTCTTCATCATATGGGCCTTTTCTAAGTCACTGTGGAGAGGGGAGAACCGCTACTGCAGTAGATTCTAGGTCTGTATTTATGAGGTTTCATTAGTAAACTCCTAAAACAGAACCTTTAAAACATGACTGAACTGAACACTATTTGCAAAGGCTTACAAACATTGTAAATTCTGTAAACCAAATCTTTACAAATATTGACAAATTTGAGGTGTACACTAGGTTTGCAAAGGTTTACAAAAAAGTTGTCTTTGTAAATGAAATGTTCAATTGTGCATGAAACATTAGGTTTACAACGTATTCATGATTTGTAAACCAAGGCAAACTTCGGGTTTACAAAGAATTCATGATTTGTAAACCATGGCAAAACTTAGGGTTTATAAAGTATTCATGATTTGTAAACCATGGAAAACTTAGGGTTTACAAAGTATTCATGATTTGTAAACCATGGCAAACTTAGTGTTTACAAATCGCTGGAACATCAAGTCCAAATGGACTTGCATAACTACAAGCTTTACTTATGTGCAAACACAATGTAAACCAAAGGTTTACAAAAAGGTTTCAAACACTCATAAACCTTTGTAAACTTATAGTTTCCCTAGGTTTGCATGCAGTTTAACAAATTTGTAAACCATGATTTTCATGCAGTGCAGGGCGTGAAGACCTTTTGAACTTCTTGTTTATGTGCCCCCGCTACAGGAACATTTGCAGCAAGTGGCTTGTCCCTACTTATAGAAAGCACAACCTAAGGAGAACGAAAGAATCAATGGAATGTTTCTTGTGTAGTCAGAATCCTGCCACTCTCCAATCCCATATAGCCTTTTTGAAAAATGCCTGGCACTTGAGAATGAAATGTAAATGTCTGTTTTATGGTTTTAATCCTGTATTTTAAATGTGTTATCTGAATCCTTGTTATTTGTGCTTTTATGCCAAAATAAAGATTATATTAGTACTACTTACTACAAACAATATATACGAAGAGCCATAGTGTACACAAATGTAAGGCACATGCAGGGAAACTCAATTAAGGAACAAAACATCAACATCACCAGAAATTTTGATAACATTAACATTCATATTCATGTATACAAATTAATTGTATGTTTGGGGCCTGCTCATTTCTCTGTGTATGTGCAGAATGAGGTAAGGCCAAACCCTAAGGCAATTACTTTAAGAACATATGTCAATGGTAACGTCTTTATATATAAAAACTTTGCGCATGGCTATAGGCCGAATGGCTGGATCGATTTTCACCAAATTTTTGCCAGGAGCGGGTGCTTGGGTGGAAATCCAACCAGTAGTTTTTTAGCAAAAAACTGAAATGTACGTCTCAAAAAAATTGTGATTTCTGGGTCCGCTGCGCGGACCCATTTCCTGGTCGCTCCGCGGACAAGTGCCATTGGCTTGCAGTACACCATGATGTCGGCAAACATTGGATGCGGCCGGTGCTTGGCTGGAGGGAAGCGTGCTGGGCATCAAAGATTTTGGGAAATGGCACCATGGTGTATCGGAGGACAGTGCAGTGCCCAAAGGGACTAACAAACATAATGTATGGCATGTGATGGTGGGAAGAGGGTATGGAAATGGTGGGGGAGAGAAAAATGGTTCATCAGAGATGTATGATTATTAGGTGGACAAAGAAGTTGATGTGCCTGCAGTGTCCTTGCGTACAGCACCAATTCGCGGGTCTCTGCACAGCCGCCTGTGTTGCATGCAGGCATGCTTCGTTACGGCACAATAGCTGGTGCAGAGACCTATTTCCTTGGTGACTGGTGGGAGCTCAATTGCAGAAGGGGAGTGCATTGCACATGGCATGCATATTATAAGAGAACATGTACTCTGGTGTGTTGCATGGATGGAGGCGTTGCAGCGACACCTATGTGCTGTGTTTGGAATTAGGTTTCACATTGTTCCCTTCTGTGTGTGGTACGTCAGCATGGCTTAGATGGTTTATTGCATGGATGTGGTCCTTTTTAGCACATCCTACAGTGTTTAATCCATGGATGCAGCTACTGGAGTGAACAGTTGTGCAGTGAGTGCACTGAGTCCACTGAGTGCAGTGTTGTAATACTGACAGTATTGAAGAGGGTAGGGATGAAGTTCACCTTCTATGTGCATGGATACTGCAGTGTGTGAAGTGAGTGCAATTCTTCAATAGTGTGTGCATAGAAGTGGAGATGGGCTAAACTGCATATCGCAGCAGATTGCGTAGTGTCCATTGCGTGGAGTCGTGACTTGTGTACTGCAGTATTAAATATTGCTTTTTGAGATCCACCAGGGGGCGCTGAGATGTGCTGATGCTTCTCAGCGGGTCTCCTCCACTGGACGAGGTAATTAGAGCTGTGAGCCCCCCCAGTCTCCTTACAACACGGTTCTAACCCCCCCGGAGGACGCTTGGAAGTGTCTGGAGCTGGCGGAGCGAAATTCCGGGGCAGATTGGTGAGATAATCCGGAAGATCGAGGCCACTCGTAAGACACCGCTCGAGGCCTGGCGGACATCTCTGCTGTGTGAGCCGCGCGGACCTTGCCTGTAGTGCAGTGGGGGAGGGTCGGAGGCCCGCTGGTTGCTGAGGTCCTGGGCGGGCGCCGTGGGGGTTCTCACCGAGTGCGACGTACGGTGGCTGGTGGAGGTGGAAACTCGCTCGGCCCGGGCGGGGGAGGCGCCCGGCGAAGACTGTCCCGCAGTGCCCTTTCCCGGATTGCTGCTTGTTGTTGGAGCCCGGAGTGTGGATCGTCAGGGCTGCCTCTAGGGACCAGGCATTGGTGTTGATGTGGTCTGGTCTCGTGGGAGAGTAGATTTTTTGAGGCAGCTGAGGGGGACGGCGTGGCCCCAGCTTTCGGAACGTCCCCCCCATTGAGTCTGCGTGGGGCCTGGGTGTGTAGCGGTGTGCTCCGCTGCCGGGGCTGTGCAGATACCGATCTTCGCGGTGCATGTGGACGAGGTGGGGGCCGCCTGGAGTCAGAGGTCCCATACGATCTCCTGAAGAGTTTCCACAAGATGGATTGCAGCGTATGAAACGGGCGGCTGACCCAGCATTGGAAAGGTGTGTGCTCTGTAGCTTTTGTGCGGCTGTGTCAGACGTAGGGGTCTTCGGATCTCATTCCTATAAAGGGGGAAGCCAAGCTCGACAGGGAACACGTTAGTTGCAATCGCTCAGGCCTGGAAGCCGAGGCGGTAGTTCTCCTGTGGGGGATCGAAGCAGCTGCCCATTTGTTATGCAGACTCTGGCTGGCGGGCGGGCCTCTCCTGTGTGCAGCTTGAGTGTTAGTGCTGGGCAGTGGAAGTCAGATTACCCTTTTTGTGAAGGCTTTCTGCCCCGGCACGAGGGTGTTAAGAGACATTTCTTGTCATTGGAGGGCCGCTTGTGCGGGGCTGTGCGCACCTGAGGCTTCCCAGTTTTAATGTGCATCTACCCAGGAAAGACTAGACTATTGAAATGCATCCCTAGCTGGCCTGGAGCATCATATCTGGTCGGCTTTCTGCATCTCAGCTGTGGGAGGAGGGCCTTGGCAACATCCTTTGCTCTTTTCGTCAGGGGCCATCAATAGCCCTAATGGCACTGTGACTGGGGCTCTGCGGGCTACTGAACTGTGGTGCACTCTAATCTGGGTCGAGAGGATGAGGGGCTAGTCCTGGGGCCGCTTCCATTCGGGGCCCCGAGTGCATTTTGTCTGCCTCCTGGGTAAGTGAGCTGCTGCCTTGATATTGGATGATTGGGGTTCAGGCGCTACAGAGATTCAGACGCTCTCCCCCGCAGGTGAAGGCTCCCAACATGCAGGCTGCACATCTGTCGGAGACACTGGACACGTTAGATGTGAGTCGTAATATGGTGGCTTTACTGGAGGAGATCCGGGGTTTCCGCGCTGACATTAGCAAGAGGCTGGATTCTTTGGACAAGAAGATGGATGATGTGGAGGATCGTGTTCAAGCCTTGGAGGCTAACCAGTCCTCTGCCGATCTCTTCGAGACATAATTTGATCTGCGGCTTCTTGACTTGGAGAAGAAGGAGGAAAAGATTACGCTCAAGCTGGATGACTTGGAGAATCATGAGCGGCGCACCAATCTGAGATTTTTTGGGGTGCCTGATCAGGAGGGGGAGACGCAAGCAGGCATCAAGCAAAAGGTTAAGGAAATAATAAACTGCTTGTTCGGGGGTGAGAACACGGATGTCCCTACCATTGACAGAGCTCATAGAGCCGGGGGCCGAAGAGGGGTCCCTCACTCTATCCTTGTGAAGTTTCACTATTTTGCTGAGAAAGTTAACATTTTGGAGTTGGCCCGCGAGGCAGGTCCCATCGATTGGAAGGGTGCCAAGATATCTATATATCAGGACTTGTCAGCGTTTACGCTAGTGCGTCGCAGACTTTGCGGGCCCCTGACGAAGTGGTTGCAAGCTAAGGGAATACGGTATAGGTAGGGGCACCCATTCTCGCTTGCTTTTGAGTTTAACAGTGAGAAGTATCTTCTTATATCTGAAGCCGACATCAGGAAGGCAATGGATGAACTGTTGAATGACCCATACATGGAGCGGGATGTTATCGAGGGGGGGTCCAGTGAAGGTCGCCGTAAGGAAGCCTCAGGGTTCTCGGGGCAGCGACGTTTCCGGGGACACAGGAAGTTCAGGAAAATAACCCCCCACTCTCCGGGTCCATCGGGGACTTGAATGCGGACCCATGGCTATTCTTATGTTTATATGTCCCGGGCCCAATGGTTTTTGAAGTGGGCTTTGCCTGCTTTGGGGGTACATGCTAGTATTCTGCAATCTGGTTATGCTAGCGAGTATTGGCTTCATGGATGGGGTAAACAATTTGTTTCTTTTTTACAAAGCCTGGGGGGGCTCTGTATATGATGAGTTTCTTCTTTGAGGTCCATCGTCCTGGTGGAGGCGATCCATGGTGGCTTGAAGGCTCGACAAGAGGATGTTGCAGCTCTTTCAGGCGCTCAAAGGTTGGGGGCTGGGGGTCGGGGGATAGGTGGGGAGGGCAGGGGTAGGGGAGGAGTTCGAGCTACTGGGGATAAAAAATAAAAAAAGAAAAAAAATATTGCTTTTCTGTACTGAATAGAGAGCTGGGAGACGTACTGTGAATGAAAGTGGGTATGGATGCCGGACGGAGGCTGTGTTATGTTTCCATGAATAGCTGTATTATGGTATGGAGTTTGGATAGAAGTGGAAGTGTTGTGATACGTGTGTGCAGTGTGGTACGTGAGCACATGATGGTATGCATGGCTGCATTATGTTGCGGTGGGTGTGGCCTTTGACCATGCACCAAATAGTCTAGGCCTTGCCCACATCCACCGCAGCAATGCAGTTTACACTGCATCTGTCACATACTCCTCACCTTTACAGAATGGTTGTGGAGCACATTGTAGACTTGATAGAGCACCAGAAGTCAGCTGACATGCAAATACTGTTGGTCGGTTGGGTTGGCAGTAACACCATTGTATTTGAATGAAAGTGGGTAGGGGTGCCGGAGGCTGTGTTAAGTTTGTATATTCTGGTAGAAGGTGAGTCTTTCCATGCACAGCCGTATAAAGGTGTAGAGCTTGGGTAGGAGTGCCGGTGGCTGTGGTATGTGTGTGGATTGTGGTACTTGGTGACATGTTGCCATGCATGGCTGGATTATACTGCGGTGTGTATGGCTAAGGCCTAGACTATTGGGTGCATGGCCAAAGGCTGTAGGCCGTAGGCCATGCACCCAAAAGCCATGGCCTTCAACACACCCACTGTAGCAATGCAGTTTTGACTGCATCTCTCAGAGGGTGGTCACCTTCACAGAATGGTTGTGGAGCACATTTTACTCTTCATAGAGTACCAGAAGTGTGCTGACATGCATACATTGTTGGTTCCATGGGTGCGGTCATTGTTGGAACATCCTACGGTTTTTGGTGTATGGCTGGAGATTGTGCAGTGAAAAGTCTTGTAGTGTGCCCACTGAATGCAGTGTTGGAACACTATCAATATAGAAGAGGGTGGGGTTGAAGTGAATCTTCGATGTTCTTGGACATTCCGGTTTGTGCAGCTTCCTGGGAGTAGGGCCAATGTTGTGGAGATTGTGCGGTTTGGTTGCCAGTGATATAATACTTTGTGCATGGAAGTGGGTATGGGTGGCGGAGGCAGTGGTATGTTTGTGGAATCTGCTAACTGTTACATGTTCCCATGCATCGCTGTGTTATGCTGCTGGGGTTGCGTAGAAGTGCCGCTGGCTATGTTATGTTTGTGCATTGTGGTTTATGGCCACATGTTCTCATGCATGGCTCCATTATGTTGTGATGGGTGTCGGCAAGCAGTAGCCTCTTGTGTGCATGGTCAAAGGCGTGATGGGTGCCGCTCTGGACGATTTTGGATGCTAACATCGTGTTTTTTTCCCACACCTTTGTACGGAAGGTGCTTTGGAAGCACACGCGACGTGTACTCGTGGTGTTGAACTGTAAATATGGTGTGCTGTACAGAAACAATAGTGTTGAATGCAGACTTCTTGGCTGTGATTGATGCATGCATGCGTGAATATTTCACAATCCTCAATGAGGGAGTGCTGGAAGAAGAACAGTGGAGAGGGGAGAAGGATTGTCCCTGCTTTACTGGGGTGTAGCCCTCGCTGTAGCTGGGAAAGCGCATGCACCACATCCTGGCATTCTCAGCATGGTGGGCATGCAAATGGAACGGTGCGAATTATGGAATCATGTATCAAAGGAGTGGTTCACAGGAAGGGGTGGTACTACTTTCTCCCAATACTCTCTATGTAATGAGGTTGGTGGACATGGAGAGACGCACAGTGATATTCGTGGGTGATACATGTGTACAAGACCTGCACAGGTATGCCGTGCAAAGAGGTGTTGCAGCTAATTTTGGGTTGGAAGGAGTGGACGCTTTGTGGGCCAGTCTCAATGAGTGCAGTTTTGGTGGGATGGTTTGCCTTTGCAGATATGTGGGATCCATCGTTACTGGTGAAGTTGTCGTGGTGCATTATGGAGGTCTACATTTGGGTTACATGTCATATGGACCTTTGCCCCGTCACCTGAAGAAGTTGATGACTGCAGTGATGCAGATTTTTCCCACTGCCAAGGTCGATTTTCTCATCCATTCCCCCAAGAGGAGTATGGGACCATTCCGGTGTAATTTGTCCCCAGCCACAGCTCAGAAGGTGTCTTATGAGCAGAAGCATGTCTGCATTTATGTGCACTGATGGCATGTTGTCCACACACTATGAGAGCTAGAATTTCCAAAACATACACTGCTTTCATGCAAATGGCATTTTTTTGAATGCCATTGGCAATACCATTTTCGTGCACACTGTGCACAAAGTGTTGCCCTTAATTCAGTAAAAAATGAAGGAGTAGAAGCAAACGGAAAGTCGTACAAAGAGAAAAAAAACAAAAAGGTGGTTTGCAAGCACGTAAAAAAAACACGTAAAAAACACAAAAACAAAGAAAAAATTAAAACCTTTTCCGAGGGACCACAGACCCAATTGCCTTCCCTGTTTCCCAATTCCCCTGCCCTCCCTGTTTCTCAATTCCCTCCTATGCCCCCTGCTAGCAGGAAAACTCTGGATTACGCTGTAGTTTCAGGATTACACGTGCCAAATCCAGCCATTTCCAGGATGGGAGCCATGGAAATGGGACTCTGGAGTGAAAGACACTCCTCAATAAGGTTTGTGGTTATGGTGTGTACGCAAAAAGTCTGGTTGAAGTTCTATTTGTACAAAGAAGTGCAGAAGGCTATGGTGGAAGTGGGCAAGGTAATGGCCAGGCATCCTGGGTGTATGCATGAACTGTATGTACATGTTTGAAGTTCTTAACATGAATGCAGAGCTGTTTGTGAGCAATAATTTTTGAAAAGTCTGCAGTAAGTGTGATACTGCGGGACTAAAAAATAACCCGTGCAGTGTACAAGGTAAGTGGCTGCCATCCTACTGTTAATAATGCATTCTGTGTATGATATCATATGATGTTCAATTGTATGCTAATGCACCTATACACACGCTTAGCAAAGCACAACGAGGCAAGGTATGGGGGAACAGAGGGGAGACAGAGACAACAAACGTACTAGGCCAGGTGTGACTTACATCGCCCAAGTGCATGGGTGGGGGGAGGGGAAGGTGCAGTACATGCGTAGAAGAAGAAATGACAATAAGTAAAAATACGGGCCGATTGTGCCAAGTTCAAGGATAAGTGCACATATCAGGTGGTGCAGGAACTGTTAGGGATACAGAAAACAGTCCCCAAGTGTGGGGTTTTCTAAAAAGGCACGGCAGGGGTTCGCCTGGCGGGGGTGTGGCATGGGGATGACATCACATAGTCACCAGGTAACCAGTGCAGAATCAGTTTACGCCAGGCAGTCAGCCAGGGAGAGAAGGAGAAAAAGCAGACGCAAAGAGAAAGGCTTTGAGGTGCTTACAGAACCGGCGATGGTTCTCCTCAAGTTTCAGGGAGGCAGGAAGGATGTTGCAGAGTGAGTACCCAGTCGAAAAAAAACCATCTACCACCAACTGGTTGCTTGCAGAAGTGATTGAGCCTGAGGTAGTTGGACGCGGATGATGGAAGAGCTTGAGCATGGAGATATGTAGTAAGTGAGAGGTGAAGATATTGAGGTCCCAGGGCCCAGAAGGCCTTCTGCATAATGCAGAGGGTTTTCACCTTATTCTCGCAGCCACTGCGTGATATTGCAAAGAGGAGATGCCATCCCAAGGCGCACACTCCTCTTCTGGATGCGTTGCAGAGGGCAGAGAGTAGAAGCGGGCAAATTTAAAAAGAGCCTGTTGCAATAGTGCATTTTAGACAGAAGCACAGCTGTGCAGACAGCGACCTTTGGAAACTTGTTTTATGTTGGTAAGATACATGTAGTGCTGCTTTTGGTGGCACATCTTTATGATTTATGTAGGAGATAGGTTAGTGGGGAAAACATAGAGCTCCTGTTCCGATATTACAATGTATGATATGGGTAAATGAAAACATTGCAAGCACATACCACTAAAGTGCCAGTTGATGTTAGGGGCTTGGGAAAAAAAGACAGTGGGCCTCATGATGAGTTTGGAGGTATCCATGGTGCTCATCCATAACTCATCCATAATACCACGAAGAGTATGGGACAATGCTCCTGGATGTTGTTCTGAGCCAGAGGCAGGAAGATGTCTCATCAACAGAAGCATGTATACTTTTTTGTCCACTGGTGGGATGTTCTTCTGCAACAATGACCTAATTGGAGTTTTTCCAAGCAAATGGCATTTCGTTGTCGCCCATTGGTAATGCTGTTTTGTTTGCCCATCTACAAGATGTGGTGAAGAGTTTACTGTAACAATGTCAGCACAAGAAAACACAAAATCAAATAAACACCGAAGTTGTTTCTCCAGAAGCATCTAAAAAGAAAAATGCTCTTTTCAGAGCCGCCCCTTACTACAAACTCCCCCTACCCTGGTTGCAAGTTATAACCCCACACCGACATGCAGCACGAAAGCCACATTCAGGGATTTTGAGGATGGTGGCCATGGAAATGGGACTGTGGGGATTGTTCAATCAGGTGCTCACGGTGTGCATCACAGGAAAAGGTGGCAATATGAAGAAGGACTCCTCCTTCTTCACTGAGGCATGGCCCTCGCGGTACTTGGGGAAGCGCACGTGGCACATTCTGTGCTTCCCATCATGCTGGCCAATGGAAATGGGATTGTGGGGATTGTCTAATCAGGTGCTCAGGGTGTTTGTCACAGGAAAGGGTGGCAATAGGAAGAAGGACTCCTCCTGATTTACTGGGGCATGGCCCTCACGGTACTTGGGGAAGCGCATTACACATTCTGCGCTTCTCACCATGCTGGCCAATGGAAATGGGCCTGTGGGGATTGTCCAATAAGGTGCTCAGGGTGTGCGTCACAGGAAAGGGCGGCAGTATTTGTTTTCATCACTCTGTGTAGTGAGGGTAGCAGGCAGAGATGGAGAGACACACTGGGCCTCATTACGAGTTTGGCAGCAGCCATGGAGCTATTAGCTCCATGGCTGCTATTAGCTCCATGGCTGCCGCCAAACTGGGCTCCTTTACTGGGTTCCCAGAATGGGTAATCACCAGGCCATTCTGAGTACGGAGTGCCCGGTAATTCCTCCCTCTGGGAACCCAGGCCTGGACCTTCCCCATTTCCATCTGAGCCCCCATAGAGCTCAATGGGAATGGGAGAGGGAGCAAAAACGGGCCGATTATGAGAAGCCCGTTGTTTGCTCCCTCTTCCCCTCGCGGGACCCGGTAAAACCAGGCGTCCTTTCCGGGTCCTGTGAGGGGACCTCGTAATTTTGCGTAATGGGATTAACGGGTCCGCCTCCTTTAGAGGAGCCTGTTAACCCATTACGCAAAACTCGTAATGAGGCCCACTGTCTTGATAGATGGTTATGCCTTTGTGGAAGATCTGTTCCAGTATGCAATCGAAAAAGGCTTTTATGCCAATTTTGATTTGAAGGGAGTGGAGGCTTTGTGGTGCTGCGGCGATGTGTGCAGTTTTTGTGCTGTGCTTGCAGTATGTCAACGAGTGGCCACTTTAGCTACTGTACATAGTGGGGTCGTGCACTATGGAGCACTGCATTTGGGTTCCATGGCTTGTTCCCGTGCTCAACTGAAGAAGTTGATGAAAGTAGTGCAGCACATTTTTCCCACTGCCAAGGTGCTTTTCTCATGTATACCATCAATAATAGTATGGGACTATTCCATGTATTGCTGTCGCCAGCCAGAGGTCGGAAGGGGTCTTAGCTAGCATGTGTGACACCTTGAACGCTGCTGGAATGTTCTCCTGTGAGAATGACAACATTGGTTCTCGATATATGCACCTTTTCAAGGCAAATGGCATGTCTTTGTAGACCAGTGGCAATGATATCTTGTTTTCCAATCTACAGGCTGCACTGAAGACCCTATTGTAAGAATATGAGCTGAACTACAAAACACAAAAAATACTTATAAAAACTGAAAAAAGTTGCTTCTATGGAAGCACTTTCACAAAAAAAGGCTCTTTTCAGAGCCACATCTACTAACGAAGACCCCTAACCTGGTTGCAATTTATTCCCCCACTCCCGCACGCACACAGCATGAAAAGTCTGAAGACATTGCGAGAGTTGCAGAGTTGCACGTGTCACATATGCCCCTTTTGCAGAGGACGGCCATAGAAATGGGCCTGTGGAGGCTACGGGTTGCTCAATAAGGTTTCTGGGTGTGGTTTGTACGCACAGACTGTGGTACATGGTGTATTTGTCAACAGAAATGCAGAAGGAGCCGTTATGGCTGTGTACGCTTATGCAACGCTTTTTGGGGGAGTTCTGAATGCATTCATTGACAGTAAACGAAAAATACTGTGCAGTGGTTGCTCATTTTGCATTGTATCATGCAGATTTGTAGTGATATAGAGTTCCTACAATGAAGTGACTGATTTTGGTTTAACTTTGTGAGACTTTGGTGACGCGTAATGATGTTGACATTACTGTTCTTCATTGTGGAGGGAAAATTACACAACATGTTACACGACTTTAAGTGCCGTTTGCGATGAAGGAGGCACTTGCCCAGGTCATGTGTCTGTTTCCGATCTCCTGCATAATTTTTTATCGCGTTATGCAGAGACAGATGTGGCTGTGCTATTTTTCATTTGCTCCAGCAACGCATTAGATTTGTGATGGCATCTTTGATGTCATGGTGTATGTACTTGCAGTACACACTGGTGGCGCCAGTTATAGTTGCTTAGCTTACCATAACTTGCAAATTTCAGGGTTTTTTCTGTTTTACCTGTAATCATAATGTCCCTATAACAACCTTGGTCCAATGAATTGCATAGGTTTTTGCTAGTGCAACTTAACCATAACTTTCCTTTAACAATGTTTTTTGCCAGTGAATTTCATTGCTTTTTAGCAGGATAGCATTAGTTTGTAAAGAAGAACTGTCTGACATAGTGAAACTACTGGCAGCATGGTAATGCAGACTGCAGTCGCGGATTATGAGTCTGGGTGCGCACATTGGGTGGCATCCAACCTTTTCAAGAAGGCACCTGCTCTCTTACATAGTGGTGGCAATCACCAAACGTATTCAATGTTATTATTATTTTTTATTTTTATTTATACGTTGTTTTGGCTGAAATAAATTCCAACCTTGGAACATTAAATTACAAAATAAGCATACAAATACTTTAAAAATGGATACATCTTCTCTTACTTCTTTTTACATGAATATAAAACTATTTTTTTTATAAAAATAAAAAGTAAAAACTAAGGCATAAAACAGAACTAAGTAATACTAATTCACATAACCTTGCACCTACATTATCCATGGATTTACATTATATACAATTCATTAATTAAGGTAAAAAAAAATAAGAAAGGGAGAAGGAAAAAAGGCACAATTAAGTTACAGTTTTGCCCACATGATTGTGATAATGGCTACTAATGTGTGTCTTCCTTTAAATGTAATGTCCGAAGATAATTAATGATTGCACATCTATCGCATTTTCGATTTGTGTGAAATAAAGCATGCCACAGCTGATAATGGGTTACATTCACATATTCCACAAAAGGGACATTTAAAGTGAATACATCTCTGTGTTAACAATTTCTAGCAATCTATCATCCAATGTCTTAAAGTTTCAGTCTCTTCATGACAAAAGCGACACATTATTTCTGCCTGGGATATAGTTTTTTCCTTACATAATATTGCATTTTCACAAAAATATATGAAAACAGCAGCATGGCAAAGAATGGCAAGAGGAAATGGAGTAGGTGTAGAAATTGTGTACGTACAAAGCAAACAGGAGAAAGTCATTGGGAGGACACCGTAAGGGAATGCATCAACAACAGAAGTAATGTCTGCTTTCACCAATCGTAACGCACTGTTACTGTTCATGGGAACAAAGAAGTAACAGGTAGAGTAACGACTGGCAAGACGTTGGTACAATGTAGTAAGGAAGCAGAACAGTCTGTAATGATTACACAGATGTTGCAATATGCAATAGTACATTTGTTAACATCTCTTTTTGCAACACAGCAATGCCAAGCACCTTCGAGTTGCAGAAAAGAAATGTCCCTCATAAAAGTATGAGTTTCTACAGTAATCCCATTGGTATGCACTGTAGTGTGAAGCGTACATTTTGTACTCTATATTCGTGCATGTACAGTGAACACATTCTGTTTTCCATAAGAAAACATATTGGAAAGGAAAGCAAGTCAATGGAAGCCGCAATCCTTGCACAAGACCATTTGTGCATAGCAAAGGAAAGAAAACTGCGCAAGTAGCAAAAAGGAGAGGCTGGAAGGCAAAGTGAAAACAATGGGGAACAATTGTACCTCCTTATAAGTTGCGTACAAACTAATGTTGTGGACAAAATGAAAATGTCTGTGGCACACCTGCATGTATACTCCTTCCCCATGTCGCAGGCCGCCATCCCCTCGAAAACCGTGTCACGGGAGATGTGACGATGACACAACAATCTCTTCCTTCCCTAACAACCAAGTTCTGCAAATCCGCATTTACCCACAGTAAGTATGGAAATGTGCTACCCCTTCCTTTCCCTAATGGGTTGTAGGAATGTGCAAAAGTGAACATTAATAATGGTAGTGTTTCTAAGTGTTTGGGCTGTATGCTTTTTTTCCTGAAATGGTGTTCACACTCAGTGGCATAAAGTCCTCCTTGCAGTGCTTGCAATTAAGCAAAAGAGAAGTGTCCTACGGAATACCCACAATAACAATGTACGCATCTGTTTCACAACAGAAGGCTCTGCATGGCCGCATGTTGTCCACCACCTAGCAATGCGTGTGGCAATGGACATTTGTGCGTACTGCAAGTACATGCATATGTATATGTACCTCTGTGTCCTAGTAACATAAGCACTCTGCAGCATAAGCAAAGGAACGTTCATTTGGTTGGGGTGTGCTCCCACGTCCTACAGATATGTATGCAAATAAGCATCCCATCTGGTGGACCGTCTAAGTAATCATCATCTTCCCAAAATGGTCAGCACACGTGTTGCGCACTATTACTCCATAGGAAATTGGCAACAGTGTGCATAGTACACACACGCACATGCGCACAACGCAGTGAGCCCAAAACCTGTCCAGCTGACAGTCATCCAAAAGCATAGATGCCAATAATCTGTGCCCAAAAATGTGTAGGCATGTTAACGTTTCAAAAATTTTACCTACCATACTGATGACATAACGGGAAATGATGCCACAGCAACTTCACGCAATGAAATGACAGGACATAACATGACATTAAATTATTTGACATTAACTTTGACCTTATGACATAACAGGAAATGACCTCAGTTGGCATATGGTCTTCAAGAGATCACAGGAGCAGAGTGCCTGGTGTGCTTCATCCCATATCCTCTCATCCATCATGATAAAGAGAAGTACCAAATGAGTGACGTGTACATAGTGTCACCAGTTTCTTCCTCAGCACAACACAATATCCTCTTGAAACATATCAATAACAACAATGTGATAGACCATTCACTTTGGATTTTCAGAACTGGATGAAATCTAGTGAGCAATTTATGAGATCACGACACATGTATTACTTCTGAACCATTTTAATAGGTCTTGGTAAATTAACCAACACGTCAGTGAGTAAAGACGAGCAAGTTAAGAAAGTAATGATAGTGTACTCAGTAGGTGAATTCAGTAACTTTTTAAATATCAAAAAGTACCTTGACATCAAACAGATTTTGTTTTGTAGAGGCCTAACAAAGCCTACACGTTTTAACAAAAAAACAAGTGTACTTGGTGTTACGAACCATAATTTTACATTAAAATAATTAAGCATCAGAAATATGGGGCCACAATATGAGCAAACATACAATACAGAGTTCCAAAATCAGGACAGCTAAGAGCATCGTAGATGCTACTTGTAGCAGAGATGGGGCTACCTAGCTTAACACTGAACAGTTAGCAGGAGCTACATGTGACTCCCGCACCAACTGCTACCAAACAAACACAACTATGTCAATTTGGGACAATGTGTAATTAAACATTATGACACATCTACAGCAAAATAATTTCAGAAAAAAATCCTTAGTTATTCAAGAAAAAGTCCTCTACAGGTGTTTCACCACAATGTGTGGATATTCAGGAGGCAAAAAGTATTCTTATGTTGATTTATCCTATTTATAATTTGCCAGTTTGTTTAGTAATTCCACCAAATCATTTGTCAATGCTTTTATATTGCTTGAATGGAATGGGTTTCATAATCCAATGTTTCTTTGATGGAGATGAAGAAGGAGATACTTCTTTCCCTGGTGACCGTGAGCAGAGGTTTCTTTGTTAGAACAGGGTATGCTTTAAATTTGCTTTTCTTTTGTACATTGCTTGTATACTTGTGTGTTCAGATTTGATAAAGCATTGGATTATTTATGAGGTCTTTATAAGATTATATCACTGTAACCAAGACCCAAGTATCCCTATGTGCCTAAGACAGTTCATGTAACTAAGACAATTTCATGCAAGAGTGCCTCGATGCCCTTGGGCTGCTAGTGCACTTTACAAATCGAAGTAAGTGAATAACAAAGTAAATAGAACATAATATATCACTCAGTTTCCTACACAAGCAATGTGATATCACAAGGAACAGATACAGTATTTGGGGTTTGTGAAACGTGCACAGAGACCTGCAAGTAATGGTGCACCACATCTGCTCACCTACAGTGCATATGCAACTAGTACCAGCCATGTCACTGTGCCTAGGTACGCACACTTGTGGCAAAAATTGTAAACAGGGCTTGGTGGCACCCACACCCGCCACAGCGATAGTCCCCATTGTCGCAATGTCATTGGTAGATTCCAGAAGAAGGGAGTATATGCACCTGCTTGCACCCATGGATGGTGACGGCCTTGTCCAAATACAGCACAAACATTACTTCTTCCATTTTCAGTTTGTTCTTTGCAGCACACCGTAATTTCGTACTGTTGAAAAGTTCCACACACTTCCACCAATGACATTGAACAGCTCTCCATGTAACAGTACCAGTTCTGCACATCAGTCCTCTGCGAACACAGCCCGACCAGAAACGTTACTGCGCAATCCCTGTGGCTCCATAGTCCCATTTCCATCGCCGCCATCCAGAAAATCCCCGGATGTGACTTTCCTGCTGTGTGCGAGCCTGAGGGCATAACATGCAACCAGGGTAGGGGAAGTTTGTTATAACGGGTGGCTCTTAAAAGAGCTTTGTTATTTTTTGTATTTTAGATTCTTCTAGAGGAACATCTTTTCATATTTTTTTTAATTCCTGTTTTCTTGTGCAGACATTGCTACAGTAAACGCTTCACTGCATCTTGTAGAGAGGCAAACAAAACACCATTACCAATGTGCGACAAGGAAATGCCATCTGGTTGGAAAAATGCAGCATTTCCACAACTAATTAGGTCATTGTTGCAAAAGAGCATCCCAACAGAGGACAAAAAAGTATCCATACTTCTGTTGATGAGACACCTTCCTGCGTCTGGCTCGGAACAACATCCGTGAGCAGTGGGCCACACTCATAGTGGTGTTATCGATAAGAACAGCACCTTGGCAGTGGGAAAAAGCCTCTTCACTAGCTTTAGCAACCTCTTTAGTCAACGGAACAAGGCTAAACAAGACATGTAACCCATGTGAAAACCGCCGTAGTGGATGACGATAACCTTGCCTCTTCCGAAACTTCCCAGGTCTTTGCAAAGTGCATCCATGTCAGCAAAACTGTGCTCGTAGACACTGTTCCACAATGCTACCACTCCTTCCAACATGAAATAGCCATCAAAGTTTCTTTCCAGGGCATAATTGTGCAGATCTAGGAGGAAGGCATCACCTATAGGCAACACAATGGGTTTCTCCATTTCAGGCAGCCTCACTATGCAGAGAATAATGTACAGTAGTTTCAACACCCCTTCCTCTGAACCACACCCACAGTACCTGATTGGATAATCCCCAAAGCCCTATGTTCATTGGATAACCATGTAAAAAGTGCCGATTGTGGCACGTGCGGGTCCCAATCTACGGCGAGGGCCGCACACCTGGAAAGCAGTAGCAGCCCTTCTTCACTTTCCATTACCTTTTGTCCAGCACCACCTCATTGGGTACGGGTAAATGGGCGCACACGATTCCACCAATGCCATTCAAGAAGTTACCATCTAACAATGTCTGTGCTGTGCAACACTGCATAGGTGCCGTTAGAAAATCAGCCTGCTACTTTATTGTCACTTGCCAGCACATCCACTACACATTTTGGTAATAGATTGCAAAATGTGTGCATCCACATTCATCCACTTGCACACCCACTACCACAAATTTAAGGTACGAGAAACATTTCTGCAGTATGCGTATTACTGTGCTATAAGTGCCTCTGTGCACGGTATCTGCCACTGAGTGGCCAATACGGTCTTTAAATGCATATTGTTTTTTTTATCATTCACTACCATGAAGTAGCACATAAGTGATATGTGCTTGTAAAGTTCTCATTAACCCATATCATACAGTGTAATATCACCACAGGAACTCCCTGCTTTTCGTCTGACAATGCTACGGAATGTTTTCCCCACTAACCCACCTCCTACATAAATTGTACAAAAATGGCATCAATAGCAGCCTTCAATGTATGGTACCCAGGCAAAGCAACTTTCCCAAAGAGCATTGTCTGCACAGCTGTACTTCTAGGTAGGCTGCACTAATACAGCAGGCTCTACTTAAATCTGCCCCCTTCTACTCTCCACCCTCTGCAATGCATGCAGAAGAGGAGTGTGCGACTTGGGATGGTATGTCTCCTGCACTGAAATGTCACCAATAGCAACCAGTGGCTGCAAGGAATGAAATGAGAAGACTCTGCATTATGCAGAAGGCCTTCTGGGCCCTGGGCCCACAATACCTTAAAATGTAACTCCCTATATATCTGAGTACGCAAGCTCTTCCCTCATCCGTCTCCAACTGCCCCAGGGTCACGCGCTTCTGCAGAAAAGCAGTTGTTGATAGATGTGCTTTTCCACCTGGGGCCTCCCTCCGCAACATGCTCCCTGCCTCCTTGACACTTGAGGGGAACCATCGCCGGTTCCATAAGCACAACAAAACTTTGCATCTACTGTTTCTGCTCATCTCCCCGGCTAATTGCATGTTGTACACTTAATCTGCACTACTTACCTGATTACTCTGTGATGTTGGACCCATGTCACCTCCCCCTGCCAGGCAATCCCCTACATTGGCTTTCTAGCAAACCCCACAGTTGAGGACTGTTTCCTGTATGACTAACAGTGCATCTATGACCTTGTGTGTGCACTTATTGGTACACTTTGTACAATTGGGCCGTATTTTTTACTTGTTGTCATTTGTTCTTTTTCCCATGTACTGTATCTTCCCCTCCCTCCACCCATGTACTTGGCGATCTAAGTCACCCCTGACCTAGTACGTTCATTGTCTCTGTCTCTCCTCTGTTTGCCTTCTGGTGCCACATAGTGTTTTGCTAGACATGTGTGTATGCGCATTACGAGTGCCGTAGCATACAAGCGCACATCATATGATATCATACACACAATGCATGCACAACAGTAGGATGCCTACCACTTACCGTATACACTGCAAAGTTTTTTCTTTTTTTCCTGCACTACCCCACTACTGCACACTTTTCACAAAATATTGGGCACCCGCAGCACACCTTGCATGTCACTAACTCCAAACAAATTCATACAGTTGATGCATACACCCAGGCTGCCTGCTCCTTGCATTGCTCACTTCAACTATAGCCTTCTGCACTTCTTTGTGCAAAGAAACCTTATGGAGCACTGTTTGAGTACACACCTGACACACCAACCTTATAAACAATGTCTTACGCTCCATAGTTTCCTTTCCTTGGCTCCCATCCAGAAAATGGCTGGATGTGGCACGTGGAAGCTTAAAGTACAGCGGAAACCTCTGACTTTTCGTGCCGCATAATTGGTGAAAATCCATCAAAGCGTTAGGGCTGTAGCCGTGCCCACAGTGTTTCCCCATTCAGTCTATGGAAAAAAGATTTTTTGGGAACCCCCCTATAACCCACTGCACAAAACCTCACCCAACTTGGCGAACAAATTCAGTGCTGCCCATAAACTTTTTTGCAAAGTTTGGTGAGAATTCGTCCAGGTGGAGCGAAGTTATAAGCCACCGAAAAAGTGCTCTTCCCGTGAGTTTAGCAACTTAACCATAACTACACGCCCGCTACCGCGGGCTGTGTAATATTCACTGAAAAAACTTTGTTAAAGGGATGTTATGGTTACAAGTGAAACTGAAAAAAACTCAGAAATTCGTCAGTTGTGGTAAGCTAAGCAACCATAACTTACGCCACCAGCGTGCACTGCTAAGACTAACACCCAGGACATCAAAGGTGACATCACAAATGTCATTGATGACATTACTGATGACATCACATATCTGGGCCACTTTTTTTTATTCACTGACATACATAGGCCAGGTGTTTTTGTTCACTGACAGTCAGAATATTAAAATTCAAAAGGTGCTATATATCTAGACATTAACCTTGTCATATGTTCTTAAAGTATTTTCCTTAGGGTTTGGCCTCAGCACATGGTGCACATACATGGGGAAATAAGCAGACCTCAAACACACAATTCATTTACATACATGACGATAAACATTTAGTGGCCGAGTCATGGAACAAACTTCCCCCGAAAATCTTGGCGCAAGCAGGCGCAAGCAGGCGCAAGCGCAAAAAAACAGGCGCACGCGCACGTGTGCGATTCATGGAAGTCCCTGCACGTGTTTACCTCGGGATGTGCGCCAAACCTGTGCATGGCGCACAAGTCACTGCAACATCCCGAAAGGCGTGCGCGACGTGCACAGTGAAAGCGCACAACCTCGGCGCATACACCAGAAAGTGGGCGGAACACGGGGCGTAACGCGCGGAATGGGGAACAATGCGCGAAAATAAGGGCGTAACTGGGGATGTACTGCAGGGAAGCAGACGGAATGCCCACACGCACTCGAACCACACGTATGTATGGAATCGAATAGGGCAAAGCCACGCACAGCCAAAGACACGCACAAGCCGAAACACGTCCACCACACGAAGGCAGGTGGTAGCGTCCCTGCGCATTACAAAAGTGGCGACATACAGCAATTGGGCCTGCACGAGCGGGGCACGTGTATATCGGGGGTGCGCGGGAAGTTACACACGCGATTGAGCGGGGCACGTGTATATCGGGGGTGCGCGGGAAGTTACACATGCGATTGAGCGGGGCACGTGTATATCGGGGGTGCGCGGGAAGTTACACACGCGATTGAGCGGGGCACGTGTATATCGGGGTGCACGGGAAGTTACACACGCGATTGAGCGGGGTACGTGTATTTCGGGGGTGCGCGTGAACTTTTTCACGCGATCGGGCCTGGGGGAGCGGGCTACGTGTATATCAGGGGTTTGCGTGAAGTTTTTCACGCGATCGGGCCTGGGGGAGCGGGCTACGTGTATTTCAGGGGTTCGTGTGAACTTTTTCACGCGATCGGGCCTGGGGGAGCGGGCTACGTGTATTTCAGGGGTTCGCGTGAAGTTTTTCACGCGATCGGGCCTGGGGGAGCGGGCTACGTGTATATCAGGGGTTCGCGTGAACTTTTTCACGCGATCGGGCCTGGGGGAGCGGGCTACGTGTATATCAGGGGTTCGCGTGAAGTTTTTCACGTGATCGGGCCTGGGGGAGCGGGCTACGTGTACGTGTATTTCAGGATTTCGCGTGAAGCGTGCTACGTGTATTTCAGGGGTTCACGTGAAGTTTTTCACGCGATCGGGCCTGGGGGAGCGGGCTACTTGTATTTCAGGGGTTCGCGTCACGCGATTGGGCCCGGGGGGGAGCTGGGTACCACTCACCGTGTGCCTTGCGTGTAGAAGAACGTGTAGCCAACACCCGCTGTGAAGTAATAGCGTGTGAACCCCAACGGATGGAAAACACACGCACCGCACGAAAAGCACGAAAGCACGTACAGAGCAGTTTAAAGGCACGCGGGATCTCCAAGCCCTGCCAGGGCAATGCCCATGCGCGAAAAGTCACAGACGCGCTTACGCTGTAAGGGCCTTTGGTCCAATCAAATTGCGTACGCGTGCTGACGCGCTTACGTGCTAAGGGCCTTTCCTCGAATTTCACACTAACGTGCAGGATTTTCACGTGCCAAATCACTCCGTATCAAGCTGGCCATGCGAAAAACACACGTAAGACCACGCTCCTGCCCAGAAGGCCGAATTACTGCCCCCCAGTGCCCCGAGCAGCCTCCCACGTGCCATCTGCTGCTGCCTGCCTGCCTACCTGCTGCCACCGTGCCCTGCCATTTGGTGCCTGCACATCAGCCATCTGCAGGGGTCCAGTTGCTGTGTCCAACCCTGCTGGAACAGAAGACTCCCGACTCGGATAACATCGCTCCACAGCCCAGCCCCAGGACCCAGTTGCCCACCCACTCCTGCCCCTGGGTTTGCCATGTCGGGCACATCAACATCTGGCACCAGTGGCAACCCCCGGCCAGAGGGGCAGAGGGGCACCAGCTTCACTGCCACCGAAGTTGTTGTCCTGGTGGAGCAAGTCCTGGGGCAGTATGATGCCCTCTTCGGATCGTCCCGCACCAACAAGGAAGGACGGGAGAGGATCTGGGCCGACTGTGTGGTTGCCATCAACGCGGAGGGGGTGGCAACCCGCACCATCCAGAAGGTCAAGAAGCGCTGGGAGGACTTGAGGTCCAGGACCCTCATAAAGGCCCGGCACGTCGTGGAGGGGGGCCGGGGCCGCATGAGTTCCATCCAGATGAGGGTCCTGGAACGTGTACACCCAGCGCTCCACGCCCAGGTCCTTGAGATGGAGACCCGTCTGGAGTTGAGCGGTAAGTGGCCAAGCATTGCTGTGTGAGACAGGGCATGTTGCAGTGTGCTGGTTGTCTGATACTTGCCTTTATGTGTGACATAGGCCATGTATGCATGTATGTGTGCAGGGACATCATGGTAATGCATGTGCGACCAGTAATGTGTGAACCGCACGGTTGTTGCATGTGTTTAAATGCGACATTGGGAGCCCTATGCAGATTGTACACATGAGAGCATGGCAGTCTCTCTTCCTGGACATGGGTGGGGGTGAGGGATGGGTGCTGATGCCAGGTACATATATGGTATGCATGTCTGTGTGCCTGACCTGTGTGTCTGTGACTTGTGAATGCCATGGATGCATGACTCATGTCTGTGACAATGTACAGATTCACTGATGCAGCCTAGTCATCCTTGTATCCACTGTGATTGGGGTGTACGGGGCCAGATGGATGTGACTGAGGTGAAGTGTGTGAATGTGATAGGCATGACCCATGATGCATGTGAGTTCCATTACATTGTATGTTTCGAGAGTCCATTGGACATGTATGGAAATGTCCATGGCATGCACCATGACTGTCACTGTTTGTGTTTTGCCTGGACTGACACATGTGTTGTGGAGGGACATGATGGAAGTGTACTTTGACAGTGGCACTCATCTGCTATTGCTTCCTGTCTAGGGGACCATTGTACAGTACCCTGATGCTTGTGTTCTATGTCTCCCTCTATGCAGCGGCTAGTGAAGAAGAGGGCGGAGACGGCGCTGTGGAGCAAGGCGGCGGGGATGCCCCCACGGCTGCAGCGGAAGGGGTGGGTGAGCCCCCACAGGGGCCTGCTACAGCGGAAGACGATGAGGAGCCATCCAGGTTGGTGGTTTCCACAGAGGAGGAGGAGGCCGCCACTGAGGCGCACATGGGTCCTGGTGGGGGCGTCCCTGCTGGTGCAAGTGGTGCAGTCCAGGGGCAGGGGCAGGAGGCAGCACAGGTCACCGTGGAGGGGCCTGTGCATGTCGCTGTCCCTGACCCTGTGGGTGCACCACCATGCACCAGCAGGGATGCCCCGTCCCAGGCCCGTCCGCAGGTAGATGGGATGTCCATGTCATCTGACTCCCCTCCACCTGCGGACGAGGGGACCCCTGGCCGTATGGAGAAGGTCCTGATTGGGGTCGCGATGCGCACGGCTATGATTCGTGATGCCGTGCATGCTTCCCAGGAGGAGCACGCACGTCATCACGAAGACCACCATGCCGATGTGGCCCAATTGGGATCGTCCATGTTCGGGGGTTTCCTGCATGTGTCGGCCAATCTGGCGGCCCTCTCCTCCCCTGTGGAGACTATACGCCAGTCATTCTCCTTGCCGTCTTCCGGCCCAGATGCCACCAGGGCCCCCTGTGGACCTGCCCTGACCAATGCAGCCAGCTCGGTGGGGATCCCATCCCTGCCACAGTCGGGAGTCAGCGGTCCAGCAGGGGTGGACACCACAGCAACTGTACCCCAGCAGATGGAGGATGTGCCGGCATCATCAGGCAGGGCATGTGCACGACGGCGTCGGTGGATTCCATCAGCCTGGATGCCGTCGTACTGGCAGAGGCAGTGGTGTTGGAGGCAGCAGTGGAGTCAACGTGGGAGGCATCATGGCTTGGGCCATCAACATCAGAGGGGCAGGCATCGGTAGGAGGGCAGGAGGACCCAGGACGGGAAGTGTCTTCCGTGTGGCACCGGTTGGGCCAGCAGATAGGTGCGGAGCGGCGGCGGGCGGAAGAGGCGCGGCTCACAATGGTCAGGGCAGAGAACTCCATGCGGAGGGCCCTGAGGCGGGCCGAGTGCCTCGAGGCAATCCGCAGGGGGTTGGAGGAGGAGATGGCGTCGTCCCTGCGGACCCTCGGGGCCATGGAACAGGACCGCCTCCGGGACATCGAACAGGAGTTCGATGATGCCCTGGCCCGGAACACCACGGAGTGAGCCGCTGGACTTGCCCGCCGCCTTTGTATATAGTTATATAGTTAGTGTTAGGTTTCATTTATTGTTTTTTTTTTTTATTTGGTTGCGATTGGACAATGCGCCACATTTTTGTATGTAGTTCAGTTATTAGTTAGTTGTCATAGTTAGGTTTCATTTGGTTGGGCTCATGGACCCGGGATTATCTTGTAAATAGTTCTTCAATGGATTTTGTTTATTTTTTGGATTTTTTTCATCGCCATGGAGCAATGGTTTTTGTTTATCATTTACACTTGGATTACTTTTCTGACTGTGACTTTGGACACCATTTATTTTGATTGTGCTGTGTGTTTGTGATTATTTCTCATGGACATTCATCTTCTTTTGGTTGTTTTGCTTTGTGGTTTTTCTCATTTCATTTCCATTTAAGTTGATTTTAAATACATTTTTATTTTCATCCTTCAATGTGTCGTATCATCTCATTGCTTTCATGCATGTCATGTTGGGTGTTTTAACATTTACTTGCAGCCATTGTGTGTGACAGACGTGTTCATTTGCATTATTTACATTGGGTGTGTAACATGTAATTGCCTTTGATATGTGGGTGGATGTGATAGTTGGTTGGGCCTTTTGGCAGGGGAGGATGGCCATTACGGACATGATTGGGGATTGGTGGGACCCAGGTGCAGGGGGGGCATGGATGGGACATGGGCGAGGGCCTGGTGGTGGCTGCCCCTGCACTGCTGGGGGGTGGGGGTGGTGGGGAACATGAGTTGGACATGGGTGGGGGCCTGCTGGCAGGTGCCCCACAGTGCTGGGGGGTGGGGGTGGTGGGGAACATGCGTTGGACATGGGTGGGGGCCTGCTGGCAGGTGCCCCACAGTGCTGGGGGGTGGGGGTGGTGGGGAACATTATTTGGACATGGGTGGGGGCCTGCTGGCAGGTGCCCCACAGTGCTGGGGGGTGGGGGGGTGGGTAACATGCGTTGGACATGGGTGGGGGCCTGCTGCCAGGTACCCCACAGTGCTGGGGGGTGGGGGTGGTGGGGAACATGCGTTGGACATGGGTGGGGGCCTGCTGGCAGGTGCCCCACAGTGCTGGGGGGTGGGGTGGTGGGAGACATGGGTGGGGGCCTGGTGGAGGCTGCCCCTGGTGATTGGGAGGGTGGGGGTGCTGGGAGACATGGGTGGGGGCCTGGTGGAGGCTGCCCCTGGTGGCTGGGGGGTGGGGGTGCTGTGAGACATGGCTGGGGGCCTGGTGGTGGCTGCCCCTGCACTGCTGGGGGGTGGGGGTGGTGGGGAACATGCGTTGGACATGGGTGGGGCCTGCTGGCAGGTGCCCCACAGTGCTGGGGCGTGGGGGTGGTGGGGAACATGAGTTGGACATGGGTGGGGGCCTGCTGGCAGGTGTCCCACAGTGCTGGGGGGTGGGGGTGGTGGGGAACATGAGTTGGACATGGGTGGGGGCCTGCTGGCAGGTGCCCCACAGTGCTGGGGGGCGGGGGGGTGGGAGACATGGGTGGGGGCCTGGTGGAGGGTGCCCCTGGTGGCTGGGGGGTGGTGGGGAACATGAGTTGGACATGGGTGGGGGCCTGCTGGCAGGTGCCCCACAGTGCTGGGGGGTGGGGCGGGTGTTTGACATGGGTGGGGGCCTGGTGGAGGGTGCCCCTGGTGGCTGGGGGTGCAGGGGGACATGCGTTGGTGGGCAGTAGTGCAAGTTGACATGTGGGTTGGCTGGGGGGCATGGCCATGGTGGATGGGGTGCCTGCAGGACATGTGCAGGGTAGGCCCCTGTGCAATTCACGTGTGGTGCTCCCCGCGCACCCCTGTAATACACGTATTCTGATGGAATCGCGTGTGGAACTTCCTGCGCACCCCTGAGATACGCGTACCCTGCTCGCACGGGCCCAATCGCGTGTGGAAATTCCTGCGCACCCCTGAAATACACGTACCCTGATGGAATCGCATGTGGAACTCCCCGCGCACCCCTGTAATACATGTACCCTGCTGAAATCGCGTGTGAAACTTGCCCCGCACCCCGAAATACACGTACCCTGCTGAAATCGCGTCTGGCACTTCCCACGCACCCCTGAGATACGCATACCCTGCTCGCATGGGCCCAATCGCGTGTGGAAATTCCCACGCACCCCTGAAATACACGTACCATGCTGAAATCACGTGTGGAACTTCCCCCGCACCCCGAAATACACGTACCCTGCTGAAATCGCATGTGGCACTTCCTGCACACCCCTGAGATATGCGTACCCTGCTCGCACGGGCCCAATCGCGTGTGGAAATTCCCGCGCACCCCTGAAATACACGTACCCTGATGGAATCGCGTGTGGAACTTCCCGCGCACCCCTGGAATACACGTACCCTGCTGAAATCGCGTGTGGAACTTCTCGCGCACCCCTGAAATACACGTACCCTGTGGAAATAGCGTGTGGAACTTCCTGCGCACCCCTGAAATACATGTACCCTGATCGCACAGGGACAATCGCTTGAGGTACTTCCCGCGCACCCCAGTGATACACGTAGCCCGCTTACCGTGCTGGTACAGAGTTCGCGCAGCCCTTTGCGCTGGATTGGGTATATTGATGGCTTTTCCCTGCGCGAGAGGCGTTCTTGGGGGCGTAACTGGTGCTGCTGCAGGGTCGCTGCGCCACTGTGCGCCACGGCTGGTTTTGGTGGCTGGAATCCATGAATACGCTGTGCGCGGAAATGGATTTTAGCGCACGCAGCTGGCGCAGGGATTCGCACGCGCACACTGTGCGCCAGCCGCGTGCGCCACTTGTGCGCTGAATTCTATGAATTACCCCCTTGGTGTTATTAATATTTTCTGATGATGCTGTTTCTTTCTTTCTCACTTTACTTTCCCTGTATGTGCCTCTAATTTGTATCCATTGTGCATCTTCATATGCATTGTTTGTACTAGCACAAGTGTGTAGTAAGTCTTGAATTGTTATCTACATATTACATGTTTAACATTACTCAAAACTCTGATAAGGTAGCATTCATTATTGTACTATTCAAAATGACAAGATTATAACTATTGTACTTCTATGGTGCATTCTGCAGCCATTGCCTATGTTTATATATGATTAGGTTCCTGTATTAACAACAACACTGCAATACAATGTTGTTTAGATGAGTACATTCTTTAATAGATTAAGTAGTTCATAATAGGTCTCCTGATCACCCCTGACATCTTGTTACCAACATTATAAACACAACCCATTGTATGGACTTTTCATCAAAATTAATTTCACATGTGATGTCATTAATGACATTTGTGATGTTATCTTTGATGGTCTGATTGCTAGTCTTAGAAGAGCATTGTGGTGGCGCGAGTTATGGTTGCTTAGCTTAGCGTAACTGGAACATTTATGAGGTTTTTCAGTTTTACTTGTGACCATAACGTTCCTTTAACAAAGTTCTTTCAGTGAATTTCATGGGTTTTTACCTGTGCATCTTATTTTCCTACAACTTACTAATATCATACCTACCCCAATATGGCAAAATGTGTGTTCATTGAACAAAGTTTCACCTTGAAACTCTGCCAGTTCCTCCATCTAGCATCATTTTTAACACTTCTGTACAGTTTTTACCACTTTTTGCAAAGTTTTTGCGTCCGTTGACATCCACGAATGTCAGACGTCATCGCGGACCTTCAGGACAGTGCCATGTGACCATGTGCTCATGCACGGCATGATGATGTGTCTGGACTTTGCGATCGGGTCTGTGGTTCAAGAATAGTTCAGAACTGCATTTTCTACTGATCTAGGAACTTTCAAGCTCAAAATGTACCCTTGCACAGCACCTACACCTATTCCTACTCATTTTCCATTAACAATCCAGTACAAAGCACATACTTTAAAGAATATTATCAAAAATGCTATTTATCTTAAAAATGGCATCATCTATTGCCATCCCTCCTCCCCAAGAGCCACCAGCACCACCGGCTGGAGAACCTACACAACAAAAAAGCACAGTACTTCCAAAGACAATTAAGAGGACCAAGAAGATGAGTTAGAGGAAGTGCCTACCTCTAGCATCCAGAGAGAATCATTGGTGGGGCAGTTCTTTACCACTGTTGGGAATGTACCAAAGGCTGAAGCTAGCAAAGTGAAATGCACTGAGTGCAACTTTGTAATCAGTGGCGGACTACCTGGACAGTACTCCTACGACACCACCTCCATGCGCTGCCACACCAAATCCAACCACTATAATGCTCTCAGAAAAGTTGTTCCTTTCTTAGCAAGTAGTAGGCTGTCTTCCTCCACCTCATCTTCCTCAACCAATACTATAACCACACATACTTCTTCTGTGGGACACAAAATCCCACGAGCTACCATGCAAGCAATACAAGAGGCTGTTGAACCATATCTTACAAAGACAACAGTCCTCTGCATATACTGCAACACACCACTCTGCCGGGGGAAGCAATTTCGAAGTGCTTTTGAAGCTGTATTCGAGGAGCATGATAAACACTGCCCCCTTCCTTAGAAGTAATACACGCGCAACATCTTCTCCTGTTCACCTGTCCCTCCATATTAGTGCTTGGTGCCTCTTCCCTCATTTCCCTCTCCACCTTACGTTCTAACCTCTCCTGCAAAAGATAAAAATAAATAAAACAACAACAAAAGAAAGGTTCCTTTAGGAACCACTTTTCACATATAAAAATGTAACTAAAGAAAAAATCTTATAGACTCCATCTACTTTACATTTCTCAGTAAAGTAAATAGACTCAATGGGCCTCATTACGACCCTGGCGGTAATCGCCCGTCATTACCGCCATGGCGTAATGAGCGTTTACGCCGTGGGACGATGGCGTAAAGAGCGCCACATTACGACCCATCGGGCACGAGCATTACGCCATGGCGGTAATGCAATTAACGCCATGGCGGAAAAGGCCCCTACCGGCATCGTTAAGCGAGCAAGGTGCACTTACGCCACCGTAAGTAGCGACCACCGTAAGTAGCGGCCACCGTAAGTAGCGGCCACCGTAATTAGCGGCCACCGTAAGTAGCGGCGGCCGTAATTAGCGGCGGCCGTAAAAAGTCGAACCGGAAATAGCGTCATCGCGCCGGTACGGGAAACAGCCCGTCGGCCATCTTGAAAAACACAATCCATCGCCATCCAACCAAACAACACCAGACCCAACCCTGACACCTGTCCCAACCAATCACCCACCCTACCAAGTACCCGAAAATGCCTAAATGTGTGAAAAAGGCATGTGACCGCCAGCGCCAGGAGAGATTCAGCCGGGAGGAACTCTGCATGCTTGCGGAGACCCTGCAAGACAACGCAGGTGTCGTTTTCGCCCCGGACATGACCAGGACAGCGATCGGGAAAAAGAAGGCCATCTGGGCCCTGGTGGCTGAGCGCGTCAGCGCGGTGGGGACCGTACCCCGCACCCCACAGCAGTGCAGGAAGCGCTGGGATGACCTACGCATACGGGTCAGAGCCGTCATCTCAGCAAACCGCAACCTTGCCCTGGGTACCGGTGGAGGGTCGGAATCCCCCCTGAAACTCCAACCGTGGGAGGAGATCTGTGCAACCACGATTGGCATGGAGTCCATTGAAGGCGTCGGAGGGATGGAAAGGGGAGCTCCGACATCAGGCGAAGAAGGCAGGTGCCTCAAACAAGACATGCCATAGTCACAGCAGTCCAATCATGTGTAGCACAAGGTTGCCCTAGAGTGTAAATGCAACACATATCAACACTGCCCATAGCCACATGCGAGCACCACCCTGCATACACTGCTGGCACCCGCATACCTGCATCCACATTCCACACTAAAAGGAGACAACCTGCATGGCACTGCCTGAAATCTTCCACTTCCACTGACCACAATAATGTCAAACATTTCATTCCAAAGTCCGCAGACCCATCAATAACGCCCTCCCTCCTTTGCTCCACCACAGGCACAGAATCACACCCAGAGGACCAGGACACCCCTGCACCAATGAGGGCCAAGAAGGCCATCAACAACGTCCCTGCACCCTCAACCTCAGCTGCAGTGAGGCAGACCCCACAACAAGCAGCTCCCACTGCAGGCATACCGGAGGACCCACCGGCAAGCACCCCTGTCGGCAGCAGGCCAGCAGCAGCTGCTCCACCTCCACCGACATTGCCTGCCACAGGAGGCAGGGGGTCAGCGGCCAGCAGCAACATCGGGGAGACAGCTGCAACAGCTGCATGTTCAGACTCGGACATGGAGCACGAGGTCAGAAGCCCCACTGACCAGCTACATTCCCCCTGTTTCTCAGACGCCAGCCCCCATGAGGGTCACTCACAGGGGCACACAGAGGTAGAGGAGTGGCCATCCACCCCATGCCCTGTCCACACTCCACAGGAGGGGAGCAGCCCCTCCATCACTCCACCAGCACTGGCCATGGGCCAGCACGGCCAGCAGTCCCTCCAGGACATCACTCAACGGCAGCATCAACTGTCCGCAATGCTGGATGAGCATGCCGCGGAATGTGTGGGGGCTAGGTCTAGCATTGAACAGGCCACGGAGACCCTAAGGGCCGAAGTGGCGCAGAGCACTGCCACCCTGAGGGATGCCATGCAGGCCATGTCCAGGGACATCTGTGCAGAACTTGCGGCCTTGCGTCGTGCGGTCACTGGCCTCACCCACACACAACAGGACGTGCATGCACAGGGGCAGCCAGGGACATCCTCCACTGCCAGTTCTGCGCAGAGCAGCCCCGTGCGACGTTCCGGTCGTAACCTGCGCTCCACAGCCAGGGGTGCCCCGGGGGCCGGCAGAGGGGGCTTGTGACGGCCTGTGGCCACTGTCACAGGCATCTGTTGACACCTGCAGGGGGTGTGTTGGGGTGTGCAGGGGGGAGGTGGGAGGGGGTGTGTTGGGGTGTGCAGGGGGGAGGTGGGAGGGGGTGTGACATGACAGTTCATAGTTTCAATACACTTTTTTCTTTCCAAAAAAGAAATGTGTGGACATTTTCATTGCGTATGTGTGCTTTATTGGTGTACAGTCCACAGTGTGCATGTCCCAGGGACACACAGTGCCCCAAGTGCAGTCTCCATGCGATAAACACCAGCCGTGTGTGCTAGAAGCAGTGGTCGATGATACTTTGGCGCATGGCACGCCCCTCCTGTGCTTCGCCTCCTCCATGGGGTGCCGCCCCATCTGCACCCTCCTCATCCTCATCGTCAGGTGGTTGCAGTTCTGCGTCAGGGGGCAGGGGCACATTCCGTCTGACGCACATATTGTGTAGCATGACACATGCCATGACGATCTTTGCCACCTTCTCATGGCCATACAGGAGTGCCCCACCAGACCTGCTGAGGCTTCGGAACCGTGCCTTCAAGAGGCCGAATGTCTGCTCTATGACCACACGAGTACGTGTATGTGCACGGTTGAAGTCCTCCTCGTGCTGGTTCTGCGGGTTCCGGACTGGTGTGAGGAGCCACCTCTTCAGGGGATAGGCTGCATCACCTGTATGTAGGCGAGAATGTATGTGTCAGTCATGTTGTCTGATCAGGAACATGATGTTCCACCATGGCTCGCATCCAACTGTTACTTTGGCTCACTTCTACATGCACTGATTGATTCACACAATGCAACCAGTATGTGCTCATGGCTCCCATGGCCTGTTTTGCATGCCATCACCCAATGTATGCAGAGGGTTTGTGTGCATTGTGAGTGCCCTTCCTCTGTCTCCGTTCCCTGTGTTACTCACAGCCAGGTGGAGTATGCATCATCCCCCCCCCTTTCTGCCAGGTGTAGTATGCATCATCCCCCCCCCCTTTCTGCCAGGTGGAGTATGCATTATCCCCCCCCCCTTTCTGCCAGGTGGAGTATGCATCATCCCCCCCCCTTTCTGCCAGGTGGAGTATGCATCATCCCCCCCCCTTTCTGCCAGGTGTAGTATGCATCACCCCCCCCCCTGGTACGTCATTCACCTGCCCACTTCCATGACATTGCACTCACCGAGTAGCCAGGATCTTGGCCCTGCATGTCGCTCCATGTAGCGTGGTATAGTGGAGTTCCTCAGGACCATGGAATCATGGGTTGATCCGGGGAATCGGGCACAACAATGTGTGATGATCTTGTTGGAGTCACAGACCATTTGCACGTTGATTGAGTGGAACTGTTTCCGGTTGCGGTACGGTACCTCCATGGCACGTGGAACCACCAATTCCACATGGGTGCAGTCGATGGCACCAATGCAACCGGGTATGCTGGCTACTGCATGGAAACCCACTTTGGTGTTTGCAATCTCCTGGGCAGCCCGTGGTAATGAGATGTGCTCGTCTGTGTGCTTGAGGAGGGCATCGAGCACTTGGATGAGTGTTCGTGAGAATAATGGTTGTGAGATGCCATGCAGGTGCCCCACTGTGTGCTGGTAGGTGCCTGTGGCCAGGAAGTGGAGTACGGCCACTACCTTCAGTAGGGGGGGGGATGGCGGTTGGACTTTCTATCATGCTGACGATGTCGTTGTGTGTCATGTCTACGATGGCGGTGATGGTGTCCCGGTCCAAACGGTACAGGGTGTGGATCTGCTCAGCAGTGAGGTTGAATGGATTGGCTCTGATGCGTGGGATTGGGGGCTGCCTGCGTGGTGGCACTGGCTGTGCTGGTGGTGCTTGCTGGGCCTGCCTTGCCCTCCTTCTCCTCCTGCGTCTCCTCTGTGTTGCCTGTTGTTGTTGTTGCTGTTGTAGCACATGCATTGCTATCAGGTCCTCCAGCCCCAACATTGCTAGTCGTATTGGTATCATTGTGGAGTGTGACTGGGTGTGGGAAGGGGTGGGGTGTGCTCTTTTTGTACTCCCCTGAGTCTGTATTGCCTTCACCTGTGCTGTTTCTGTGAACCTGTGTCAGCTGCATTCACTTAACATGGCCCTTTACGGTTGGTTCGCGATGGCGTTATTTGCACCATGGCGGTAAGGTACTTAACGGCCTGGGTGATGGCGTTAGGTGCATGTCCGCTTGGGTCGGCATTTGCGTACCTTTCCGCCATGGCGCTAAGTACGGTGTGGGCGGTCGCGTGCGCGCACCCTTAGCGCAGTTAGCGGCAGCGTTAACTACGATGCCGCTATTGGCTTCGTAGTTAACGGTCACGGGTCATGATCAGACCTGGCGGAAAACGATGGCGGTAACCATTTACCGCCATCGTTTTTCACTTAGCGCCAGGGTCGTAATGAGGCCCAATAAGATTTTCCCAAATTTGAATTAGCATTTTGTGTTGTGCTAATGGAAATAATGAGGCGTTAATCCCCCATTCCAGGTACTGGAACGGGGGTTCACTGCCCGGCAGCCGAAGTTATCGGCCCAAGCGAAGCGAGGGCAGATAATGAGGGCTCCAGACCGTTATCCCCCATTCTATTCCTTGCAATGGGAGATGAAAGCCATTAGCACCCTGGGTTCCCATTGCAGGAACCCAGGGTGCTAAAAAAAAAGATGTTTCTTCCTACACCGGACGCCTCATGGCCTTATGCCATTACCCAGACAATCTGGCCACTGCCCATGGGCCTAGGCTATACCTCACATACCAAAAATAACACTATTTTGTGTACCTACGTTATGACACTTGTCAAAAAATAAAACAGTGGCACATTTGCAAACCATTCTTTAAGTCCTTGCCAATGCTCCTTACACCAGTTTGCTGGAAATCCGCCCATGTTTTCTTTTTCAAAAGTGTCAAAATGTATGTACATACTATAGTCATATAACTTAGCCGCCACCTGACAAAATCCATTCAGACTTTACCCAAAAATTCAAGGTTGGGTCTATAATCTTTCTGAAAACCTTTGTCCACATTCGTCAAACAGCAACAACATTTTAAGCCATCTAAAAATGTTGAGACCCCCCACCAAGCTTTACAAATACATGTATATAGGGATCTAAAATCATTTTGCAAATGTTTGTGTGGACTTGTCAAATGGCAGCACATTTATAAGCCTTCACGATATTTTGGGATCCCCCTCTAATTTTGCCCTCTCTTGACAGAATACCTCCAAAATGCAGATTTGTCAAATGACACCAAATTTAGAAGCTTTTACAATATTTTGGGACACCCCCTCTAATTTTGTTCCCTCTTGATAACACAGCTCCACACACTCCAAAACCATTCAGAATCAGGTCTCGAATATAATTCCAAAAATTCCATGCAGTTTCATTGCGTGGCGCCAAAGTTATAAGCCATCCAAAAACTGCTTTTCATCAACCCAGTAATGCAGAAATAGGCATAGATGTCCCAGACCTTACCCCAACATCTGGACTGTTTGCGGACTTCGGGAGTGAAAAACAAAAATGTTTTGGCTTCTTACGGCCATATTACATCCCATCCTCTTCACCCCGCACCTCCCCAGAGGTTGTATGATGAGTTTGACAAGTGCAATGTTGTGTTTTCGAATAGGTTTTTATCGCAATGTTCTCAGACTTCAGCGGATGTCCCCGAATCCAACATGGTGGTCGTTTCCAAAAATCTGACGCATTCCACACTTTTCACCATTCAATCAGCGGGCGTGACTGATGTCCGCGGACCCCACGTCGCCTTCCGAACCAATTAGAGACCTCTCTGCAGATCGAACAGGGAAGTGAGTCCGTGGACCGAACCCAGATATCACACATTTTCTTTGACCTACTTTTGGCCCATTTAAAAAGAAAAACTACTGGACAGATTTACACCAAATTTACAAAAGCATGCTTTCGGGACCAAGCCGCTACTTCTGCCGCTAATTTGGTGAAAATCCGTACATCGGTTTGGGGTGACGATGTGCATCAATGAGTTAGCTTCAACATTCTTCTAGTGACACTGCCTCTACTGCAGAGTTAGAAACTGTCAGCAGTGACAATGAGCAATCAGCTGCAAAACTGATTTTTTTTTGAGTAAATAAGACGGTTATACCTAGATGGTAGAACCAACAGCAAAAAAGCAAAAGGAAGAGGAAGAGGCAGAGGATCAGTTATAGGAGAAAAAAGAAGACTCAAAAAGGGCAGAGGGGCCATCAATATAGGTCCAAATGCACAAGAGAGATTGATGCGCTCTGGCAAACTTACAGAGAGGAAGTAAATAACAACAAAATTGCCATTATTAATCCATCTTCTCATACCTTAACACCAGGACAGGAGAAATATTTGAGCTATGGCCTGAATTTGTGCCCCACTGCACAGTATGATTAAGTGAAAATCCAGATAGACTTTGATAAATATAAGCAGAAAAAAATCACTTTAAAATGTTCTTCATCATCAATCCCCCTAAACCAGGGTTTCTAACTCCAGGCCTCGAGGGCCGGAATCCTGGTTTTCAGGATATCCCTCATTAATATTCATAAGGAAAATGTGCATACATTTAGAAACATTGCATGCAAAGTTATCTCTTGAATGATCTTTAGGCAGACATGGAACAGAAGCTCATGGAATTACTTATAAAGTGGGAACAGTTGAGCATTCTAGATGATGAAGAATGTAATTACCTGTGTTTCAAACTTCCCACTATGCCAAGGGTATACTTCCTCCCAAAAGTGCATACAAATCTAAAGAGACCCCCCAAGAAGACCTATTGTCACTCTAAATGGAGCCCATCTAGAAAATACCACCAACTATGTTGATGAGGTACTTTTTTCATAACAACATTATATTGGGTTTTTACAAATGAGCATTACATTGAGCATAACGACAGTAGCAGATCAGCAATCGCTAGGTATAATAGAGTGGTAATGTCTCTCGGTGAAAACAGTGGGGGGTGGGCATGTTGGTGGGCTGAGCATTATTGTCTGTGGCCCGATCTGTCTGTGGTGGCTGCGCAGCTTTTGGCCTGCTGGGTTGCTATGGCCTAAGACTGTGGATCAGTAGAGCGGGCTAATTTGGAGCCATCTGGTTAGTGGGGTCCTTCTGGTGAGAGGCGGAAATTTGGCAGCATAGTCCATAAATGGGTCCCAAATGTTTAACGCTCTATTCAGAGAGCCGGTTCGGATTGCAGTGATTTTTTCAGTGACCGCTATGTCCCAACATTTAGCCCACCAAAGTGTCACTAAGGGTCCTTCTTTGTCTTTCCACACCCGGGCCATTGCAATTTTCGTTGCTAGGAGTAGGTGCATGCATAGCCGGGGGATTTGGCCTGAGAGTGGGAAAGCGCCATCACCTGTGTCGCCCAACAGGATGATTCCGGGGTCCCAGGAGATGGAGAGGCCCGAAGTTTCCTTGATGTGTTTGATTACCTCTCTCCAGTACAATTAAGCCTTCGGGCACGTCCATACCATGTGGAATAGTGAGCCGGGTGTCGGGCACCCACGCCAGCAGGATCCGGGAATGTTAAGATTGGCCCTGTTGATTTGAGCGGAGGTTACATAGTACCTATAGCAGAGTTTATAGCCCACTTCCCTGTTTGTGATGCATTGTGAGCTTTTATGCAGCCTGGCCCAAATTTTCCCCCAGTCTTCAACTTCAATTTACTTACCCAAGTCCTTTTCCCATTCGAGCATATTTCTTTCTTTTTTAGATGGGTCTGCCCTATCTAGGAGTCGGTAAAGGGTTGAGGTTTTGCCTTTGCTAGTAGGGGTCGTTAGAGATAGTTCCATCGCAGTTAATTCTCTGGAGCATTTCTCTCTGGTTACCCTGTGGGAAAGCCAATGTCGGATTTGGGCATAGTGGAATCTTTCTCGTTCATTAACCCCGAATTTTGCTTTGCACCGCTCGAATGAAATGGGTGCTCCTGCTTCTAGAAAATCACTGGTTATTTGCTAGCCTCCCTCTATCCAGGATTGGAAGCTGTGTGGAGACATGCCTGGGGAGAATTCAGGGTTGTTCCAGAAGGGGGTTAAGGGGCCCAGAGAACCGCGGATGCCCCATTTTCGTACCGCTGCCTTCCAGCAGCAGACTGTTGTTCTCGTTGTTAGCAGGGGGCCGGTAGTTGCTTGTGGCTGTATGGTGGGTGGGAGTGCGGAGGGTGCTACCGGACACCAAGCTTCTTCGAGATGTGTCCATTTTGGTGTGTCTGAATCTTGAACCCATGAGAATGCGTGGGACAGTTGCACCGCATCATTATTCGTTTGCTGATGCGAGGTCCCCCCCCATACGAATTCTTGGATTTTCTTTTGTAGGGCTATCAGGGCCAGACCTGGGATCTGAATTGGTAGTGCTGAGCAATGGTACAGCCATCTAGGGACTAGATTCATCTTGATGGCGGTGATCCGACCAAACCTGGACATTTCCTGGGGCTTCATCGTGTAAGATCCTTTGGAGCTCTTTAATCAGTTGCTGGAAGTTGCTTGAATACAAGCGTAATGGGTCGTTGGGGATCTGCACCCCGAGATAATCGATTGCACCTGTCGACCATGGGATTGGCATTAGGGGGCTGAGGGAGTCATTTTCTTGTTTAGATAAGTTAACTGCTAGGGCAGCAGATTTGGTTAGGTTCACCTTGAACACTGTTAGGGCCCCGAATACTGCGATCTCCTCCCACAGGGTGCCCAAGGACATTGCCGGTTTGGATGCTGTTATTAGGACATCGTCCACGTATAGTGCTATTTTATAATCTTGGCTTCCCACGGATACCCCCCTTATTCTAGGGTTTTGCGGGTTTTGCCTGATTTTTGCTGCAAAAGGCTCCATGGATAGAGCAAAGATTAGAGGTGAAAGTGGACATCCCTGTCTATTGCCCCTGGATATATGGATTGTCCCAGACCTGGTGCCATTGACCCACAGCTGTGTGGTGGGAGATTGATGGCCAGAACTTTGGCGAAGATTTTGCCATTGTTGTTAAGAAGTGCGATTGGGCGGTAGGAGGCAGCTAGTTCGGGGTCTTTCCCGGGTTTGTGCAGCAGGACTGTGAGCGATTCTGCCATTAATCGGGTGACTGACCTCGAGGATAGGAAGGAGTTGAATAGGGCTGCCATTTGGGGAGCTAGGATTCTGGCATATTTTTTATAAAAGTTTGCGGACAGGCCATCGTGGCCTGGGGCGGCAGGTTTGAGAGTTTTTATAGCTTCCATGATTTCTTCGATAGTGATGGGAGATTCTAGGACTTCCAACTGGGATGTGCTATTGGAGGGCGTGGTGCGCAAATAGTCTGGCAGGTTGTCTAGGGTGGTGAGCTTTCCTTACATAATAGATTTATGGTGTTTCAACAGTTCTTCGATCTTCTCTGCCTTGGAGTAGTGCAATTTTCCATCTTCCCCTTTTAGTTTGAGAATATTATTCCGGATGCAAATCTTTTTCAGTTTTTGCACTAGCACTTTGTTCGCCTTATTCCCTTTACTGTAATAGAACTGCCCTGTGAACGCTAAGGATTTGGTCGTGCGATCGGCGCAATGCATTTCGAGCGCTGTTTTCGCTTTCCTCAGGGCTCTCTCTGTTTTTCTGGAGCTGTGCAATTCCAGTTCGTTCCCTAGTTGCTTTACTTTTTCCTCCAACTTGGCTGACATGATATTTGAGATTCTTCTTTGTTCTGCTCCGGCACTCATTAGTGTGCCTCTGACGACTGCTTTCATGGCATCCCATATGATGTTGATGGGGGACTTCTGCGTCGTGTTTTCCTTGAAATAGTTGGAGATAGTTTCTTCGGTTTCCGATCTAATGCATTCGTCTAATGACAATGAGTCATTAATCTTCCAGTATCTTTGAACAGGGTGCTTTTGGCCTGAAATTGCTAGGGTAGCCGATACTGGGGAGTGATCAGATATCATGCCGGTGAGGATTTCTGCGATGTTAAGACAGGGGAACAAGACTCCATAAATTAGTATGAGGTATGAGAATCCTTTGTGCACACAGGAGTATTGAGTGTAGTCTCTCGAGGTGCCATTGAATATTCTCCATGTGTCGACACTTTCGGTTTCTCTGAGCAGTTTGGCAATGGATAGAGCTTGCGCAAAGTCTGCATTCATGGGGGCAGAGTTTTATCCGTTTGTGGATTTGGCATACAATTAAAATCCCCGCTCATGATGAGATGGCCTTCGCAGAACGCTAGGATGGTTGGTATTAGGTTTGATATAAAGTTGGCTTGAGACCTGTTGGGGCCATAGATTGAGACTATGGTGATAGGGAGTTCTTCGAAAAAGCCCTTTAAAAGGAGAAAGCGCCCTTCCGGGTCTCTCCTTATGGTGATCTTTGAGAGTGGAACTCTATCACTTAGTAGAATTGCCACTCCTCTTTTCTTTTGTCCGGAGGAGGCAAAGTACATTCTTTTATACCTGCTAAATGTCACCCGGCATTCATCTTCTTGCAGCAGGGGGGTTTCTTGAAGAAGTATGATGTCTCCCGATAATTGACCCAGTCTGTGTTCCACTGATTTGCGCTTTCGTGGCGAGTTCAGGCCTTGGACATTCCATGTGAGGATTACTATCTCACTGGAGACTGACATTGTCTTTGTGCTTTTGCGTTAGGTGTACATCTATCCATGTCCCCACCCCCCCCCCCCGGGCGCAACAGTCTGTTAAAAAGAATGATTGCTGCGTTGGTCTCTTAAAAACATAGTTGTTGTTACGTCGTGTTGCTGTATTGAATGTGAGGCAGGGGTCTGGTGGAGCCGGTTCTCCCATCCATAGCCTGATTCCGCTGATACCCTTTCCCCCCCACTCAACATGAACTGGTAGGAGAACTGTCATCCTACTGCCACTTGTGGCGTTTGATGATGGCCAACTGGGCCTATGCTGGAGCTCGAACATTGCTCCCGCACTGTTGAAATGTTTGCACGTAATCTTTTTTGTGGGCTTCATCCCTGTGAAGACATCAGCTCGGACCCTTGCGGGCTAAGTGGTGCGCCTCTCCTCAAGCTTGTCAGCCAGTGAAGAACACAGGCCTGGGGCATGAGCGCCAGGGCTCACCAAAATTATTGTTGGTTGGTCATCCCGGATGGTTAGCTTTCTTAGGGGGACCCCTGAGTCTGCGTCGCCTGCCAGCTTTTGACCACTCCCCTATTGAGGGCTTCTCCCATTGGGGGCGGTTCGGTTCTTCAGGCTCCGACTCACCGTCCGATCCTCCGAGGCCCATGAATTCCGCTGCCTCTTTTGGTGAGTTAATTTGCTTCTGAGACCCGTCCCATTTGAATCTGACCGAGGCCGGGAATCCCCATTGTGGGGTTTGCTTTTCGAGTAGCCATTCCGTTAATGGTCGCATGGTTTTTCGTTTTTGTAGAGTGGAGGTGGCTAAGTCTTGATAGAGCGAAATTGTGGCTCCCTGAAAAGTGATATGTCGCATTTGCCTCGCCTCGCGCATGATTTCTTCTTTTAGCTGGAAAAAGTGGACTCTAACCAGGACATCCGGGGGAAGGTGGACTCCCGTCTCGGGGAGGTTCTATGTACTCGGTCCAGCTCCAGGGGTGAGTTGTCCGGGAGTGTGATTAGCCGGTCAAGTGGCACAGCGAGTAGAGCGCTTGCTTTGACACCCGTGCAGAGCTTGCTAACGCAGGTTCGAATCCCGTGGCTAATAATAAGCAGCGCTCAGATACCTGAGGGTTCGTAGTGCTATATAAATGCCAAATTATTATTATTATGAACCTGAGGAGTTCCGAGACATAGGGCCTCATTACACGGTAGGCGGTAAGTGTTTACCGGTACCGGTATTTTACCGGTACCGGTAAATCCTTACTGCCTTACTACAAGGTCCCTTTGCGGGTTGGATAATTTAACGGACCTCAATTTGCAGTGCCGTAATTAGCACCTCCCCCATTCCCATTATGCCCTATGGGGCAAAAATGGGAATGGGGAAGGGCTATGGGGGAAGGGGGAATTACTGCCCCACCAACCTTGGAATAGGGCGGTAATTCCCCTTTCTATGAAGGCGGTGCTGGTATTTTACCGGCATGGACCAAGGTGCTAATAGCACCTTGGTCCACCGCCGTCCGTGTAATGAGGCCCATAGTGTTTTAGATCTGCGTCTGTGATGGAAGTTGGGATGCCTCGTAGGCAGATGTTATTCCTCCGAGAGTGATTTTCTGCGTCATCCTGTTTGGCTTCTAGGAGGTTGCATCTCGCCTCTAAGGCTGATATCCGGTCCCTGTCCTGTTCTTCTTCAAATCTTTGGTCACAGACCTCGGATTCCAGTTCGGCCGTTCGGTGTTCTACTTCTCCCTCCCACTTATCCAGAACCGTGATTTTCTTCGTGACCTCTTCTGTGCTCTTTTGGATTTCTTTGGTTAAAGCTTACATGAGATCTTGTAAATCGGTTTTGGTGACCATTTGGGAGCGGCATTTGGGCTGTTGCGGGTGCCGTGGGCATGGGGTTATTGGTAGAGTCTTCCGGAGGGTCCCCCTTTCTGGATCTTTCAGCAGATTATTTAGCCATTAAGGAGACAATGTCTGTTTGTTTGGATGCTTTGCTGCCTTTTGACATTTTGATGCTGCTGGGTCTCTGTGGCAGAGCTTTCTGCACAGAGTCTCTGGTGTCACTCCGCAGGAGCAGAGTTCGGGAGCCCTCGCTGAGTTCCTGCCTCGCCAGGCTCAGCCTCGGGAGATCGGCTGCAGGAGGGAGATTATAAGTGAATGTTTTCTGCCCTTGGTTGATTGTAGTGGGCTTTGGTGTGAGCTTTGGTGGGCCCAAGCGGGTTGGGGGGGAGTGGCAAGCAGGGTGGATGGGTCTTGGGGGTGTGACTGTGTCCAACTGGAGTGACCCAGGAGTGCCCGATGAGAGTGAGGACCTGGAGCCCGATTGGTATAGGGCTGCAAACCAAGGTGGGCTCAAGCGGGTCCCCCTGCCCCTCCCCACTCCTCACCTCGCGGAGCCTAGGCTGGTGTGATCTTCAGAGGGCGTTGGGACTCCAGGATGCCCCAGGAGATTTCTGATGAACTGGTCCGATATGCTGGGTGTTTGAGGCGCTGGGACCGAGGAGCGGCCGTTCGAGAGGAAGCTCTTCACTCTGACCAGCCCGCCGAGTCGTGGGCTTGGCTGAGCTCTGTCGGCGTCCACCGGATGATGCAGGCTATGAGGCCACACCGTACTATGGCAATGCAGGCATTAGGGAGGTTGTGTGATACCTGGCCGCTGGATTGGCGCAGCAGCTGGTGGAACGAAGCTGGAAAGCCTCAGGGCGGGAGCCTGTGGAGTGTGCCTTTGTCCGCTTGCGGCCCCAGCCGGGTGCGCGTCCCCGCACCTAGTGCCTTCGGGGGGGCGCGGATGATCAGCTCCCCGCAAGGGTCAGAGGATGGGAGGAGCACGGGGCTCAGGCAGAGAGGCCGGGCCGGGGAGTCCCCGGGTCGGGGATCTACTTCCGGCTCTGCAGCGGTGTGTGCCGGTGGCAGGGCTCACCTCTGATACCACGCTGGAGATGTTATGTGGCGAGTGCTGCTCAGGGGATCAGTCGCTGCTGGTGCTGGCCTCAAAGCAGAGGTGCAGGATAGGGTCCGACAGTGCGGGATGGCGAGCTGGGAGTGCTAGGCGGCTTCGGGTTGCATTAGCGCGCCTTCCCCTACGCCTCATGGAGAAGCATCTCTAGTTCACCTCGTCGTCGCCATCTTGAAATCGAGCGGGTCCCGAAAGGAGAAACCAGCCGAATCATGACAAATCGGACTCGGTGCGTGGACCCGCTTGAGCGCTCCATAACGGGGTCTGGAAGCAGCGGTGCATTTGACGGCACCCCGGGCCATGGAGGAGCTCCTAGGAAGCCATACCAGTCACGGTGGTTCCGAGCCACGCCCCGATGAGGTACTTTTACTTTTTTATCTCCACTCATCCTATGTAAAATGAACTGAATTCCCTGGGAAGCAGATCTCACGCTGGTCCCACTGGATGTTATCTCCTGTTATACATCCATTCAACATCACCATGGCAAAAATGCTTGGCAGTATTTCTTGGGCACTAGGTCTTTGAATTACTTGCAACCTAGTGAAATGATAATTGAAATGATTGAGCTATGCCTAACTATTAATAACTATAACTATAATGTGTTTCTCTTTAATAACAAATTCTACAAACAGCTGCAAGGAACAGCGTTGGACACCACTTTCGGCCTTCGTATGCCAATCTTACGATGGGATGGTGGGAGCAGTTTGTTATATGATCAGGAGATAATCAATAATCAGTTGAACTTAAAATTTATGGAAACTCAGAGTCGCAATAGTGTTTTCTTTCTTGATGTCAAGATGAATCAAGACAAAGGTGAATTAATCACAGAACTCTACCAGAAGCCTACCAGCTCGAATGCCCCTCTATTTGCTAGAAGCAATTATCTTCAGAGTCTGAAGTAGAGCATCCCTTAAGGGGAATTCTTATGAAATATGGAGGCTTTTGATCGTGAGAGCAGAATAAAGGCTTACAGTTTTTTTTACATCAGCAATATCCCAGGAAAGTGATCGAACAAGCTTACTTGAAAGCTTACGATGTCAATAGAGATTCCCTATTGATCACGTCATGTACTGAAATGAGTCCTGGAAGTAATGATGATACACAATTGATTTTAACATGTGGAACACAAGCAAAGTCCATTAGACACATTCTACATCGCCATTGGCAAGTTTTAAGGCTGGATTAGAATCTTGCATCAATACTTGGAGAGAGAGTCAACATCACCTTCCACAAGTCAAATTCCTTGAAAGACACAATGGTATCCAGCATTATGCACACAGAAAAATTATGCCATGGTGAGAATTGACTTGCTGAACCAGTTTAGGTTTTTACAGGTGTTCTAGATGCAATACTTGCCAATATGCCAAAAACTGCTCAATCTGCATACATCTGATTCTGGTACATGAGATAAGTTTAAATACCACGATCGCTTGTAATTCTGAATTTGTAGTCTAAGGGCCTCATTACAAGGTTGCCGGTCTGGTAAAATATATGCTGGTATTACAATACCGGTATCGTTTACCAGACCAGAGTAATACGTTCCACAATACCGGTGTCACCGGCATTAGCAAGGACCCGCTGTTACTGGCCTTGCCGGTATCAGCGTTGACACACGGCAGCCGTGCCAGTGACACCAGCATGCAGTAGTTAAGTGCACATTAAGAGGTGCACGGACATGCAATGATACAATGATGCCGTTAACACCGGCATCGTGGTGCAGGCGTTAATAGGATGTGCAGAAACCCGCCACAGGTGCCCACAATCAGAACAGATGGAGGCAATGTAGTCTGGCACAGCACAAAAGGAGCACTTCCACGGACCACACCCCTCCCAAAGCCACAATGCTACTATAAGCACTAGCAGTATTGGAGCTGGAGGACATGCCTGCAAAGCTGTTCTTTGAGGAGGCAGAGAGCCAGAGCATGCAACGTATGCACAGGAGGAGAAGGAGGGAGAGAATGGGCCAGTACATACCCAATGCACAGGCAGCCACCAATCCCTCACCTAAGGGCCAGCCCATCCAATCTAACCCCTGTCCAGTTCCACACCCTGTACTGGCTGGACAGGGACACCATCACCACAGTAGTGGACCTCATATATGATGACATGGTGAGAGTAATCAATATCCGGACAGCCATCCCCCCCTTGCTGAAGACCACTTCCTGGCCACCGGCACTTATCAGCACACAGTGGGGCAGCTGCATGGAATTTCCCAACCCTGCTTCTTCTGTGTGCTCACTCAAGTGCTAGATGCACTCCTGTCCCATGTACGCAACCACATAAGCCTGCCACGGACTGCAGAGGAAGGGAATGACACCAAAGTAGCATTCCATGCATTTGCAGGCATGCCCAACGTCATAGGCGCGCTCGACTATACACATGTTGAGCTTGTTGTCTGGCATGCTGTGGAGGTAGTGTATCGCAACAGGAAGCTGTACCAAACCCTGAATGTACAGATGGTGTGCGATGCACGCAAAATAATTACGCATTGCTGTGCAAGATTCCCTCGCTCCACACATGACTCCATGGTGCTGCGGTACTCCACGTTGCCCGGCTACATGGCACGACATGCAGGACCTCATACATGGCTGTCGGGTGAGTCTAACCACAGGGGAATGAGGGGAGTTGAATGGAGGCGGTTAACAGCATAGGCAACCTGTCTGCTGGGTGGGCCATGAGGGGTGTTGAATGGGGGCAGGTAGTTAACAGCATAGGCAACCTGTCTGCTCGGTGGGCCATGAGGGGCATGGGAACATAGGATTGCATTAAGGAGGAACACAAGTGCACATAGCATGCATGAATGCATCATCACTCCTGCCAAAACCCGTAAACATAACCAGGTATGCAATGAAGTGCAGAGATCGTGGGTAGGCCAATAGAATGCTCAGTCAAATGTGGCAATAGATGAAGCAACCTCAGCATTACCAACATACACACCATGAAGCCTCACACATTGATTAGAAAAAGACCACACACAGTGTACTGTGTTCCCTGAAGTATGAGTTTTGTAAATGTACCAGAATGTGCAGAACAGCTAATGTTTGTTAACATACAAGGCCTTCACAGCCGTGTCTACATGCAAACAACATACGCAGAGCTCACATCATCACATGTATTAGGCACATCTGAAAGCCTAAACCACATGTACCACAATGCACCACTCTGTAGTGACAATGCATGAAATCTGATCTCTGTAAAGCAAATCACGAGTCAGGATGCTCCGCCAGAGAGAAAACCATCAGTCACACCTACAAAATTAGTAGCTGCACTCAGTCCACTGGTATACCACCGATCAGTATGCCTGCCCTGTCCCCTTAAGGGACATCTACAAGTACAAAGGTTTGATTATGAAAACAGAGAAATGCACACAATTATTGACTACACCCAAGATATGGCAGTGAGGTGCAGGTCACATCCAATGTAGCACCATGCCACCATGCTAGCACCAACCCAGATGTATTACAGTACCGTTAACCTTCACCCGTGCCACATACTACCTATTGATATCTGACCTAGTCATATGGGGGTACGTGTCGATGCATATGTACATGGAGACCTGTGTATGTAGCATGCACACTGGGGATACCCCTGTATCACATTGATGAGAGCAGGCAAATGTGTGACTTGCCACTGTATATGCACACTCCTTTTCCGTTGGTAACACAATCATGTAATTGAGACCATAGTGGTCTGTAGGATATGAGATGTGCATGTGCAGGTTCTCATTTAGTGGGCCATGTGGCAGCAACTGCACCTACCCCACCCCCCACAAGGATCAGCCCTACATTCCCTTCCTGGGCAATGAAGAATGACAATTGCCATGTACTGTCATGTCATCCTGTGTTTCGGTGCATTTTGTTAACAACACTGTGCAGCCAGTGTTCACATGGAATGACCAAATTAATCACAAGTACCTTTTCTCTTGCTCCCATGCAGGTGATGCCGGGTATCCCCTGATAGGCTGGCTCTTGACCCCCATCAGGCAACCACACAACAGACACGAAGAGGTCTACAACCATGCAAATGCACACACTTGTGTAACCATCAAACAGACATTTAGCCTGTGAAGGCCCGGCTCCGCTGCCTCAGCCGGTCGGGGGGCGTCCTCATCTATGGTCCAGAGCAGGTGGGCAAAATGGTGCTAGTATGTGCGATGCTGCACAACATGTGCATCCAGCGCAAAGTTCCCTTGCCCCCTGACATAGACATGATGCCACCTGAGGATGAGGATGAAGAAGATGCTGGGATTCCTCAGAGTCACCATGGCCATGATGGACATGCCACATAGCAAGTATTAAATGACAATTACTTCTGATGGAATGTTAAAGACATGGCACTGGGCATGGATCACACTGGGTGCTAGACACTGTACATGATTAACTTGAGACACACTCAGCCATGTGTTTTTGCTACACCAGGTGTATTGAATGATGAAGAACTATGTACAGATTATCTTTTTTAAACCTTAGACTTCTATCCCCCAATATTTATCCCACACCCCCTCCCCCACTTTCCTCTCCCCACTTCTCCCACACCCAATGCCCCAACACCCTCTCTCCCACTACCTCCTCCCCCACTACCCTGACACCCAAAGCCCCAACACCCCATCCCCCACTACCACCTCCCCCACCTCCCCCACACCCAACACCCCCACACCCACAACCACCACCCCTATACCCACTGCCCCCTTTCCCATAACCCCCACATCCCCTTCCCAACTACTCCCTCCACACATGCACTGGTTACATGGCCTATTTGCGCCCCCTTTTTTGAGGATGGGTGTGAACCCCCGGCGAGCGATTCAGTCACTGTGACCGATGCACAGGGCTACTTTGGGTGGAGCTGCTCAGTGTGGCACTAGTGGATGGGCCAAGTGGGGTGGTGATGTGCCGTTTTTCGGCTATTGTGGTCACCAGCCTGTTTATGGACTCTGTCATAGATGACATGACTTCATTCCCCTCACGCACATGCCTTTCCAGTTGGTAGACGCCCTCTGTTGCCCTGCGGAGCATATGTGCAGTGTTGCGGGAGGTGTCCTGCATTGTCTGGCGTGCAGCTGTGCCTCGGTGAGGTATTGGCTGTCCAAGGCGTGCATAGCCTGTTGACGCTCCTTCGTTCTACTGAGGCGGCCCTCAATGTCTCTAATGTGGCACAATTCTGGTAGTGGCAAGGGAGGTGGGCTCTGAGGGCCAGGGGGAGTGCACACAGCTTCTTCATTGTGTGATACATCACTCTTTGTGTCAGGCCCAGTGACCTCAACAGTGATGTGTGCTCCTGTGCCATCCATTGGACTTGCAGGGTGGGGCGCCTGGCTGTGTGGGGGGATTCCAGATCTTCCCGGCAGGCTCCGGAATGGGGATTCCAGATCTTCTGGCAGGATCTGGACTGGGGATTCCAGATCTTCTGGTAGGCTCCTGACTGGGGAATCTGGCTCTTCCTGGTGATGTGCCGCCTTTGCCACCGGTGTTTTTGGTAAATTTAGTGGCATGCTCAGGTCTTGCAGTGGTTTTGCCTGGCTCCTGGCTAGTGGGGGTTGATTTTGTGCACTGGCGACATGCTGCAGTGGTCTTGTGTGGGGTGGCAAGTTCACCCTCGCTGTCAGATGATGTGCCTGTGGGGGACAGTGAGGCAGGGCATTAGTAATGTGTGTGAATCCAACTGACATACATCAATGCTAATCCATTCATAGTCATGTGCATTGTCATGTTCACAGTTTAGGCCATGGCATGGTGCACATATGATCGTGTGGGGGAAGCAGTGTGGAGCCATATTTGTGGTGTGGCCATGGAGTGTGCAGTGTCTGTTGGCTGGGGTACTGATGTGTAGTGGCTTGGGTGTTGTGGCCATGCCGCAGGGGCTCTGTAACATGTGCGGTTTGATTGTGATATGTATGTGTTCCACTTGTGGACGTTGCTGCTTTGATGTTCAGTCTGTGGGAAGGGACATGGTTGGAGTGACAGGTGTGCGACTGGTGTTATTGATGTGTGCATCTTGCCATGAGGTGGATTTGGCCATGTGGGGCACGGCGGTGATGGCAGCTGCTGGACAGTGATGTGCGTCTGTGCATGCAGATGGTACTTGTGTGTGCATTGCAGGGTGCATGTGGGGTGTGTCAGTGGGGTTTGTTGCCTGTCTTCCTTGCAGGTACATTCTTGTGTGCAATGAGGCTGTCGGTGGGTGGCAAGGTAGCATTTGGACGTCACCATTGGCATTGTGGATACAATGTGTGTGATGTGACTTTGGGATTTAACTTACGGGCACTCACTTGCATCATCGGTTGACACTGCTCCCGTCTCTGCATCTCCTACTCCCTCGATGCTCTCCATGTGGAGGATGGCGCTGCAGGTCTCCTCCCATGGCTGAAGTTTTATGGGGGATGGCGCACCAACTCATGTGGCCAGCCCTTGGCTGCACTCTGCGGCGAGAAGGTTACGGACCCGGAGACGTAAGTCGTTCCACCTCTTACGACAGTCTCTGACGGTCCGTGTTGTCATCCCCAGAGCAGACACTTGGTGGCCACTTCCTCCTATATCGCCTTTTTCCTTAATTGTGCTGGGCGACACAGAACAGCTCCAAACACCACATCGGCATGCTCCACAACTGTGTCAGACAGCATATTGAGCTCCTGCTCACTGAAGCGGGCTTTGCTGCGACAGACGGTGCCTCGTGTCATTCTCCCCAGTATCGGTGTGCACTTGGTTTAGCAGTTGCACTCCTGTAGAATGAGGATTGCAATGGATTGTGATTTTAAAGATGGCCGTCGGTTCATTTCCTGTTCCGGCACAATGACATTGTTTCCAGTGCCAGTAATACCGGCATGCGGTAATTTACTTTTTTTACAGGCAAACTCGTAATGAGGCCCTATGTCTTAATCTGTCTTTGCAGGAAATGGTATGTTGGCAGCATAATTGGAAAATTGAAATTGTACATTCTACAACACGTTATAGCCATCAAGAATGTAGATCCATCGTATCCAATGGCTAAGCACTTTCAGAAAAGCATGATGGCCGATTGGAAGGCTTTGGCTTTTTCAGCATTCATATGATTACACCATCAGCCAGTGGTGGTGATCGCGAATTACAACTGCACCAATTAGAAACTAAATGTATTCTAGACTTTCAGATGAAAAATACCATGAGACATAATTTGGATGACGAGTCGTACACCTTCTTGGGAATTTAAATGCATTCTGGTCATTTTCTCTATGAGTCTAACTGCTAGATATTGGAGTTTTTCTGTAATTACATTCATGTATGGACTAAATATGTATTTCAGGTTTGTTATATGATCTTTGCTTCTGTTTCATTAAGGCTACATTTTGTTTTTTCTATTGATTATAATTTTCTTTGCACAAAAAATGCTTATTTTACATTTGTTTAATTTTGATTGGTTGTTGCAGACTTGCCTTTTCTGTGTTAAGGTTAATTGAAAATGGAATATTGTGTGTCTTTCTTCATATGAGTTTTTAAATAGCTGCAGTACCAGTGCAAACACAATGTAACATTTTATGTTCCATGATATGTGGGAGTAAATGTCGAAAAGCATTAACACCTTATCTCTCTGTATTTAGGGTATTGATATGAACTAGCACTTTAATTTTGCCATACTTACATTGTAGGCATTATGTGGATGCCAGTTCTGATTGCACAAGCACTTTAGATCTGAGCATTCTTTGCACAAAAAAGAATCAGTGCTGCATTTTATTAATCTTGATTATTTTGCAAAAAGACATGCATTTGCACTTTAGGTATGTTAGGCAGCCATCATGCATATCTGTATAACTGCTTTGCACTGAAAAATATCCATACTGTATATCATATACACTACACTACTTAGGATGCGTCTGTGCACTTTAATACTTTTGCACATTTTGTATAGCTATGGATCAGCATTCCTGTTCTGTTTGGAAGCCATACTGTGCATATTAGGAACGTGTGGATATTTATGATTTTAAAGCTGAATGGCGTAAGCACCACTGCAACAATAATGTAACATTTTTTGTGCCATGATATTTGGAAATGTATGTCGAAAAGCATCAGCACCGTATCTCTTTGTATTTAGGGTATTGAAAAGCACTAGCACTTTCAATTTTACAAAGTTACACATGAGGCATGATGAAGATGCTGGTTCTGATTGCACAAGCACTTTAGATCGAAGTATGTTTTGCACCAAAAAGAATCAAAACTGTAATTTACAAATCCTGCTTATTTTGCACAGACATGCTCTTGCACTATATACATGTTAGGCAGCCACAATGCATATACGTATATATGTTTTGCACTGAGAAATATCCATACCATATATTTTGTATATCACGCTACTCATGGTGAGTCTGTATACTTCAATATTTTTGCAAATTTTGCACAATTATGCATCAGCATTTTGGTTCTGTCTGGTAGCTATAGTGTGGCTATTAAGAGTGTCTGGGTGTTTATGTTTTTGGTTGGTCTGAATGGCTTAAATTCTCCATGTCTATTACAAGATGGCTGACAGCATAACACCGAACGTGCATAGATATATCTAGAGATCGAAACAGGGAAGTGGAAAAAGGACTTGCACATCAAAAACAACCATAGAGCTGTTCTCCGTTATATTGCATGTTTGGCATTTGACTCACGTTTTATGTGATCAAGCAGCCGGAGGGCTGCGAAATGTGTTGTACCACTGTTTCTCTTTTACTGACTTGAGACATGGATTAAAAGCTTTTTTCACATTAAATTTTGCTCGCTTGTAATTCTTTCTCTATCAATTTTGGAAGTTGTTTTTGAGTGCTGTCCTTGGTGCTTCAAGTGCTATTGTTTTTCAAAAAAGAAGAAAAGAAATTATATATACATATACATTATATATACATATACATGTGCAGGAAAGTCCATTTGAGCCATGTCACACATTGCACAACGCCAACTAGTAGCCATCACTGGAAGTTCACCTATATATATATATATATTAGAGAGAACAAAAGGCGGATTCAATTGCGCTTTGAAGTTGCACTCATGGGGATCCCACACAAATTCCCCAAATTAAACTGTGTCCATCAAAAAGTTTGCAAAGTACTAATTCCAGTTTATCTTTCCATCACATGGTAAAAAGGACACACAGTATTACGCGTTTCGTCACCTGCTGGCCACTTGTTCACAATCAACTGAAACGTTGCTCTGATCGTGTTTTTAAGGAGATAGTTCATATTCTCTATGGTTCTTTTAAAGTAGTCCTTTCATTATTTCTACAGCTGCAGTGTTACCAGAGAAATACAGGCAAAGCCTTAGCAAATGCAGTTGGACATTTTTGAATATTTTCAAATGTAAATTTTACTTTCAGCTACACTTAGAATGAGAAGGCAGTATAAAACTAGTGACAGACCAGTTAAAGGACATCTTATCCAAATAAGTTTTTGCGAAATTCCTCAACAAACTACAGCATTAGTTTAAATGCACACTGGATGCACAATATATATATATGTATACACATTCAAGGAAAACCCTTTAGTTGCACGGATGTTAAGGTGAGCAATACATTGTAACAAAACCTTCAAGATTCAAGGAAAAACTGTAGTTGCAGGGGCGATATGGTGAGAACTTAATGCAACAAAACCCCTGAAATACAGCTAAAGTCACCTTAACTTCATGCCCCCTGTTGCACAGACTATGACCGCAATGATGACATCACAGATCACACCACTAATGACTTCAATAATTACATGTTGTAGGAGAACACTGATGACATCACAGATTGCATCACTCATTGCATCACTGGTGACAACACTAATTCCATTGTATGTAACAGATTACATCAATAATGGCACTAGACATAACATGATTAATATGTTAGCTCATTGAAACTTTGATTTTCTTAATAAAAATGTAGGCCATGGACCTGGCCATGACAAAGGCTTTTGTCACTGGACATGACCAAACACCATAGCTAGCGGTAAATTAATGTTGTTAAATATTAATGCGCATGGTTAAAAGCCATGCCTAGTGGTCCGTCATTGTTTTAAAATATACAGTGTGCAACGTTGAAAGCTGTAGTCAGTGGCTATAGCTAAAGACCATAGCTAGTGCCCATTTATATGTTAGAATATGTAGTCAGAATAGTCAAAGTCCATAGCCACTGGCTAGTACTGTGTTGAAAACCATGGCTAGTGGCTGGTTAGTGTATATAATATAAAGTGGGCATGGCTGAAGGCCATAGATTGGGGCTGGTTAGGGCTGGTTAGTGTTGTATAATACACAGTGGGCACGTCCGAAGTCAATCGCTTATTGCATGTTAGTATTTTAAAATATACAATGGGCATGGCCAAAAGATGTACAACTGCTCATGGTCAAAGGCCATGGCTAGTGAGGCCCATTTATATATTTTAGAATATATAGTGGGCACAGCCAAAGATTGTGGCCACTGGTAAGTATTGTGCTAAAGGAATCTGTTCAGAAATATGTATTATAGCCTGAGGCTGCAAATCAGGGACTGCCAAGTTTGATATTTCTTCATTTTTGAGCAAATGGATATTGCAAATCTTGCTTCTTTTCTAACGCCTCACGTTTTTGCTTCCCCTCTTCCTTGCCATTTCCCGTGGTCTTGACTTCATTCTCTGCAGTACAAAAACATTCTGACTTCCCCTAAACAACCAATCTTATATGCTTGATGTGTGCTTGATCCTACGCACCCTCAGCACCTGAAGATTGGGGTGTGGTTACTACGGTGCTTGGAAATGTCTCCAAATTTCACACAATTTATCATGTTTTTGAGAAAGGATTTTTCAGAGATTTTTTTTGATGCCACTGGTATTTTCTCTGCTTTTGTAGTTGAATTTCTTCGGAATGTTTTATAACCTTCTTTGTCATTTTTATTTAGAATGCCATGAACTGGCTCTTAGTCAGGTACCAGCTCCCGCTGAACTTTCATGACAGCAATTGTTTTCTTTTATTTGCTTGCAATAATTGGGCATATTACATCAGAGCGTGGAGAATTGTGTGAAAGGAAGTCTTCAGACTGTTCCCTTCTTCTTAATATAATCATGCCTTTAACTCTTAATGCTAGGGGGAAATCATTACTGTAGGCCCGCAGAGAATCATGTTAACTGTGAAGTAATGCTCCACTGCAGTATACTTGCCCCACTTCATAGTTTAACCACTGCATTTTCTCAAGCTGGTGGAGCTGCTTTTCGAAATCCAGGCGTGTCCAGTACTTGTTTCTTTAGTGTTCCCATAGTCCTCGTTGCTCCCCTTAATTGACCCACAAATGTGCAGCTATTGTGGCATTATAGTGACGGTTCTGAGCTTCTGCTTTGGAATGACTGTCTTGTGGTGATTTAGTAATCGATCTTAACTCTTTCACTACAGGTACCTCAAAGGATTCCTATGGAAATTGGGTTTTATATATGCATCCTGAAAGCAGTGAAATATGATAGCAGAACTAACGGTCGTCATTACGACTTTGGCAGTAGCCATGCCGCTATTGGCGGCATGGCTGCTGCCAAAATCGGGTCCGGGTTCCCAGAATGGGGAATTACCGGGCCATTCCGAGTTCGGAGGGCCCGGTAATTCCTCCCTTCAGGAACCCGGACCCGGACCTTCCCCATTCCCATTTCAGCCCCCCTCGTAATCAGGCGATATGGGGTTGACGGCACCGGCACCTTTACCGGCGCCGTTAACCCCTTACCACCTGACTTATAATGAGGCCCAACGACTTACTGTATTTTGATGAGTGCTGGGAAGCCGTAGTCCAAAATTATTAATCAGAAAATCTGAAAATGATCTCACTTCTGCCGGTTGTTTGCCACGTCCACACCTATGCAGTAAATTAACAACAACTATAATGAACATATTAAATAATCATACCAATCATTATTGAGTTTCTAGTAGCACGTATTATCACCTGATTTATTGGTACTCCATTTGTCACCAGTGGAAGAATCAATTGCACTGGCGGAAATTGAATATGCAACCTGCATGTTTGACCCGTTTCAGAGACAAGTGCTTAACGCATGAGCGATCTTCCAAAGATCCTCAGAAACGGCAATGGAAATTCACCTAATTAAATAAAATCAAGCTTAGAAGGTACTTGATAGCATGCCAGGAGAGGGTCAAAGATCCACATGTGAGCGACCATATCCAGTAAAACCAGGTCCAAATAGTCCAAATGAATGTCTAAAGTTAATTACAGTGAAGGTGGGCTGTCTCAAATTGATCCTTTGCCAGGTTCTACTATAAATAGCTGCGACTTTTGGATTTTGTGAGACATTTGACTAAACATATACCAAGCTAATAAACAATGTCATTTCAATTAGTACAATACAAGTGCACCTTCAATGCTCCTCATAGCAGTTGAGATGTATAAAACCTGAAAGCATGCAACTGGATCCAGTAGAATTCCATCAAATGCCCTGCAGTTTAGCCAAATAGAAAGAACAGGCTCTTCAAATATTCTTTTTAATGGGAGAACCCTCCTTCAGTGCGTTAGAGCAGCCATATTTCATCTTCCTGTCATTAAAGTAAGAAATCTGCAAAGCAAACGTACCATATGACATTTTTCAATAAGGGCTCCATTAAATGTCAAATAAAACAATCATGGTTGTGAATTGCTTCCCTCTCCGTCATGAATTGCTTGATCAAAAAATCAATTAACAAATTAATATGATCTTCACAGGAATTAACCAAATACAATTCACATCTATTATGACCAGTTTCAGAGGTCCCAGTAATCACATTTCACTCTGATGGAGCGGGTCAAAACCTGGTAGAAATGTTTCTAAAGTACAAGATGACCTGTTTAAGTAAAATTAAAAACCTGTTCCTTCCACTCATATGCTCCACAATATTTGTCAAGTATATTTTGCGTTGCATCCCTCGTGGCCTACATTTCTGCCATTCCAGCCGTAAGAATATCTTGTATAATGCCCAGCAAATGCAAGTCAGATTTGTATGTTAAACTGGAAGGTCAAAATGCATTCTGCTCCATGGGTACCGTTAATTCCCTCCCGAAGCACAGATCAAGGGGCACTAGCCCTCATTGTGTTAGAGGCAGGCACTCTTGACATGTCAGCGTTTAGGTTTAACACTTTGTACATTTAGCTAGCATTTTAAACGCCTTTATTTAGGAATCGTCTCTTTTTTGTGATTTAATATGCTAAGAGAATGTAGCATTTTACATGTTAAACTTCAAAAACCAAAGTACCCCAATGAGTTTGTCATAGTAAAACCCATCGTAATGGAAATTATACCCCCACCACACACCCGACACTGAGTGTTCTGCTTGATTTCTTTGCTCTCAGTCAGTAGGACGGTAAGTACCTTAGACAAATACAGGGCTATCTTCCTTTGCCTTTTTTTGCAAAATGCATTGACTGTCTTTCAAATATTCTGTGCAATTTGACTTCAACCCCACCAACATTTTCTCTGCAACTCAGGTTGAAGCCTTTACTTTGGAATGGCAGCAAACAAAACACACATTTGTGCCAATTCAACCTCTACAACATCTTGTCTAATGCACAGCAAATGTATTTCAGATTTGTATCAAAATAAGAGAAAGTCTACATTCCTTAAAACATTTGGAGTGCAAGAGCAACTATCAACACATATCAAGTAAGGCCCCTTCACCATACACTTCTGGAAAGAATATCTTCCCAACCCTCGCCTAGGGATTTCCACCTCAAGCTATGAATCGCTCCTCACTGCACTCATCCCCACTATATCTGCCCTTCACTGTAGGTTTCCTCTCCCCCCTTGGTCATCGCTCCGCCTCTCTCCTGCTAAGCCTACATCAGGGAGACATATTTTATGTGGTAAGTTATTAAATAGGCCTACAAATGCACCCACTCCTCAAGTATCCACATGCACACAATATTCTATGATGTACTCGACAAGACTCAATTAATACTCGCCCCAGGCTAGTAGTGAGTACACATTGTGTGCCCTGCATGCATTATATAAATCCACATACACAAATACAGAGGTTAATGTAACAGGCAGGGAAATGTGGCTGCACACACAGCGATTGATTGCGTCATAGGCATGCTGTCTGCATTCTTTCTTTCCACCCCTTTCTTTTCTTTCTGCACTTACCAGGCATACCCTGTCTGCTGTCTTAAACCCAGCACTTGCCACTTGCTGGCTGCACTACTGCCATGTATTGCCTTGGTTATTTATTCATTTTATTTATTTATCGTTGTTTATCTGTTTCTCCTCTGCTCCGCACTTTCCACTTCTCCCCAGTCCATGCACTTTTCCCCTCCCCCTCTCCCATGCACTTGCACGTTCTCAATGTCACTGGGCCTAGTGAGATTGTTGTTTTGTTTCTCCCCTGTTCCCCTCCCTTGCCAAGGTCTGAAACACTTGTGTAGGAATGCGATATGAATAAAATATCAAAATATCAAATATCAAGCTACAAAAATTAGACATCATAATTAAAAATCCAGCCACACTTGAGAGGATACGTCTAAAGTACACACTTGCTGAAGAAGATATAGGCATAGCACATGCTGTCCTCTGCTCATCAGTATTTTGGGAGCAGAAGAAAATGAACACATTTTAAGTCTTTGACCGGATGGTACCAGGGGAAAGGAAAAAGTGCCCCTGACAACAAACGATGCTGTCATGAAATGATTAGAAATCTTGTTTTCTTTTCCTTTCCGAATGCAGAACTGTTTCCTTGGAGTCAGCGGTTCACGTGAACTCCCACATTCTTTCGTCTTGATGTATCTATACTAAGAACTCGCCATTAATACACATTGCAAGCACTGTTAAACAAGTTAATTGTTAATACAAAATCAGCTGTAATAACATGTGAAGTGCTGTACAATAATGCTATTAGGACGGGGATTTGGAGTATAGTTGGTCCTGCTCTGGAGCTTGATGGATGGGGGATCCGCAATTATTTGGATTGTCCCCTTTCATTCACAATAAATTATGTTTTTTCAATTCAGTATTGCAACTATTATTATTTTTACATGTTGAAGTATTTGCATTGAAACAGTTTTTTCTCGCTTCATTTTTATTTTTACCATTTGCGTTTATTGAAGTGGAAAATGTATTATTTTTACAGCGGTTATTTTTAATTTAGTTTTGCTTTGACCTTATTACATACACCCATACAAAAAAGTCTACTCTTGAAATCCATGCTCAAATTACAGATTGCAGGATCAAAACCCAGAAAGCCCGATTCAGCCTTTTGGCCCTCTGTGGTCCAAAAACTGAGTACATTTGCATTATTGAGCGCATTTTAATAGTACATTTGTAAAAGTCACACGGGGCATTTTTATAGCGCTAAAAAGTGACAAGAACACAGCTGTTAATTGGCACTGTATAACGCGCGGTCCATATTTGTGATGGGAAATGCAAAACTACACATCCCAGAATCCCAAGTGAAAACCCAGAACTGGTTCATGGTGTCTCACATGACAAGGGGCTATACGGAAACTATACACAAGAATTGCTGTAGAAAGTTATTTAAAAAAATATAATACAGAATTTCTTGCAAAAGCTGAGTCAAACAATGTTTTCCAACTCCTCAAAACTGGAAGCTGCCAGTTCACCCACTTTAACTGGACGTTTCCATTTCTGTTCAAAATGCTCCTAGTGCCATATTACAGAAACGTTGCACCGGTGCAAGTGCAAAATTGCCTGGAATTAGCACTAGGACAAAGTTTGCTGTATTTTTAAGAACATTGCGACATATTAAAAACGATTGCATCATGACAAGTGCAGGTGACATGGTATAAGCACCAGGGCAAACATTGGGATAGTGCATAAAAGATACATTTTTGAGGAGCTTTTTCATCAGGCCAAAGTTTTGCCCAGTGCTAATGCCATTCCGTATTAGCATTGGCGCAAACTTTGCCCTGTTGCAATAATGCAGTGAAAATTTATGTTTTTTGCCCCAGTGCTTATACCTGTCAAACTGCACTTGTCATGGTGTAATAGTTTTCTAATACGTCCCATTGCTTTTAAAAATAGGGAAAACTTTGCCCTATTGCTAATACCGTGCAAACTTTGCACTTGCACCGGGGCAAAGTTTATGTAATCGATACACTGGTGTCTACATGTCACCGTGATGCACTGGGTGGCCTAATTGCATTTAATTTTGCACATTTTCTAAAGCTCTTCTTATAAGGCAATCAAGCTGAAGAAATAACAGGATATGAATCACGCAAGAAACAATTCCCTACAAATTGTTGGCAGTGGTTGCAATTTAGTTCTGCTCTATATTTCACCCTCATCTCAAGAAGGTGAAGGTTCTGGGTTTGATTCTCAAAGATGTGCAGTGGAGCAAACGAGGGGTTACACCCGACTCACAAAGCTTACACCTGGGGCAAATATGGAGATATACGGAGATGCCTGTCGCATCTCTGCTATGTTATGCTATATGCATTTATAAAGCGCACATTCAGCCAAGGGCATCTTGGCGCTAGGAAAATAATACATACTGCTAAGAGACTGACACCCTGATGCCTAAAGCAACAACGTGTTCATTGAGCGCCTAAACTCATAGCGATTCTCTGAGGCAGGGGTGGGGCTAGGTCTGGAAAAGATCAGGGGCTAGCTAATGTCGGGACTGTCAGGACTTGGGGCTAGCTGGAATTTTGGTTATAGCATCTGAGCTTCTATCCGTGGCTACAACCAAAAGACCCGGGGCTATAGTCTCCTCAGGCCCCCACCCTAGCAACGCCTCTGCTCTGAGGATAAGAATCACATATGCAGGAGACAGATTCTCCAGGCATACACAGGTTTGCTCCACCGTTAGGCTTTGGGAATGAGGTATAAAGCAGCAGGTGCGTATCAGAGATGCTCGCTGGGTTCACCTCTCCTGATTGGCTGCAGTGCACATCTTTGAGGAACAGACCCGCTGTCTCTTTCTAGCCGGCCGGCTGGGAGCCTGTGCGGCTTTAAGAATAAATGTGCAACAACAGCAGTTGTCCATGAACCCTGACCTCTTCTAAGTGTGTGCTGGGCTCTGGCACTCCTGCGCAAAAGCCTCAGCACAAAAGGTAGGAATAAACCGATAACAGACAGTTCATCAATGCTGAGACCCGCACAAGTGATGACTCCTTGCTTCAGTATTCAAAGGGCTCTTATGCGTGGCTACCTCTCTGCCAATACATGCACAGTGTTCTTCTGCACACACTCTGAATGCAAGCAACTCAATAGGAAAGCGTCACGCGCGGTCTGTCACTGGAAAAGGTTAGTCACTTAGCTTAGGAATGCGTGGCCTCGAGACCCAAGCTCTTCTTCTCCATTATCCTGCTTGTGCACTCGGCATCTCCTTCAATCTTCTTTTTTTTCATTCTTTATCTATAAGGTTCACATCCAAATCAGCACATTAAGCAGATCAACAAATACGGACATGACGTTGGGAGTCCCACGGACTGAAACACTGGGCCTCATTACACGGTAGGCGGTGAGCCATGGCGCTATTAGCGCCATGGCTCATGCTGGTAAAATACCGGCACCGCCTTGGCGGAAAGGGGATTTACCGCCCCATCCCAAGGTTGGAGGGGCGATAAATCCCCCTTCCGCCATTGCCCTTCCCCATTCCCATTTCTGCCCCATAGGGCTCTATGGGAATGGGGAAGGCGCTAATTACGGCACCGCAATTTTGCGGTGCCGTAATTAGCTCCGAGGTCCCTTAGCGGGTTGGTATTTAACGCCTGCAAAAAGCAGGCGTTAAAACTCCAACCCGCTAAGGGAACTCGTAGTAAGGCGGCAGGGATTTACCGGTACCGGTATTTTACCGGTGCCGGTAAATCCCTACCGCCTACCGTGTAATGAGGCCCACTGTGTTGTTACATTACCTGATACTAAACACATCAAATCTTCCACCAAGTGAATGGATAAATCAATGCCCAGTACTCAATACATCCAAGGAATCAATCGGCAGTCCTCCCGCTCCAGGGCGGGTAATATGGAAACACCCCCTATGTGCCTAGGGCATGATCAACCGGATTAGGATCTTCCTCCGGCAACATGCCACGTACCTACGCAAGGAGAAGAGAGCAGAACGGTCCCCACACATCCCGGTGTCTAGCAACCAAAGTGACCATGGCACACTAGTCCTGTTCAACACCGGGTCATTGAATCCGGCCAAGACTCGCAGGTGGGTGGAACTGGGCTGGTCCACCTCATTAACACGCAAGGCTGTGCCAGAATCACAACACCCCCTATGTGCCTAGGGCATGATCAACCGGATTAGGATCTTCCTCCGGCGACATGCCACGTACCTGCGCAAGGAGAAGAGAGCAGAACGGTCCCCACACATCCCAGTGTCTAGCAACCAAAGTGGCCATGGCACACTAGTCCTGTTCAACATCACAACACCAGGTCATTGCATCTGGACAAGACTCGCAGGTGGGTGGAACTGAGCTGGTCCACCTCATTGACACGCAAGGCTGTGCCCGAATCACAACACCCCCTATGTGCCTAGGGCATGATCAACCGGAGTAGGATCTCCCTCCGGCGACATGTCACGTACCTGCGCAAGGAGAAGAGAGCAGAACGGTCCCCACACATCCCAGTGTCTAGCAACCAAAGTGACCATGGCACACTAGTCCTGTTCAACATCACAACACCAGGTCATTGCATCTGGCCAAGACTCGCAGGTGGGTGGAACTGAGCTGGTCCACCTCATTGACAAGCAAGGCTGTGCCCGAATCACAAAACCCCCTATGTGCCTAGGGCATGATCAACCGGAGTAGGATCTTCCTCCGGCGACATGTCACGTACCTGCGCAAGGAGAAAAGAGCAGAACGGTCCCCATACATCCCGGTGTCTACCAACCAAAGTAAGCATGGCACACTAGTCCTGTTCAACATCACAACACCAGGTCATTGCATCCGGCCCGACTCGCAGGTGGGTGGAACTGAGCTCGTCCACCTCATTAACACGCAAGGCTGTGCCAGAATCACACCCAACATAAGGAGCTTTCTACCACCTTGGGGCAAGCCTGGCAAACATCCAAACATGCAGCACAGCAATTTGCATGCTACCTCACATCCCTATACAGACGATGGAAGCGTCTGTGTCACAGCCTCCCTGAAAGGAGTTCAATCTTATTCTTAAAACCACCAGCTGTGGCTCGAGTGTGTGTCAACTGAGAGCAAACCAGATCATAACTGGCATTAGAAAAAAGTGATAGAACAATTCCTTTCTCATTTATAACAGCTGAGGACAGGGCAATGGCTACATAAATAAGATATACACATGGAAAATGCTGACAGAAGCGGACATCTGGGAAATGTATGTAGACAATGCATGGTACGTAACCGCGCTGGTTTAAGACAAGGCAACAATGCACGAATCACTTACTCAAAAGAACCCATTTTTAGTACTGCATTATTGTGCGCATGTCAGAGAAATTGATGTGACCATGGCTTACATCCTGACAACGGCCTTATCAGTTATTAACGGAATCCATGTGTATTCTTCCTCCAGGGGAGAAGGAGAAGGGAAACAGACAGGTGGTTTAACAGCCGAAATAAATCTTCACATTACACTTTATGTATGGTAGGTTAAGAAGAGTGCCATTAATAGACATTGTGAGAAGAAAGGATCAAATACACACACCGAGAACACCATGTGGGTATGTGTGCTTGATTCCTCCTCAAGCTCTTAAGCTGCTGTACTAATTGATACCAGTATTATAAATCAGTTGTGTTATTCAATGTACTCCCTTGTGTGGAGAAAGCAGTGAAAGGTTGGGTGACCCCCTCTTGAGTATGGCATTGAACCTGTGGAACACGGCATTGTCTTGTACCCAAGGTAAGGTTGTTGTGTTGGAGCTACCCTCCTACACATTAGAGAATCAGACAGACCACGCCTGTCATTGGTAAGGCAGGTTAACTGCAGGTTAACTACATCTAATCAGAAAAGATTTGGAAAGGGACATCTTCCTCCGTTTTGTGGAAAAAATAGGTTTCTGTGCGCTGGATTAACCAAGCAGCAAAATGTTATCTGCACCTGTCTCCATTAATTGCAACCCCCCGCCCATACCCCCCCAATGCAGATGCATTTCACAACTTTGCATTGTCATTTCTTACTTGCACAGGCACTTCATGTGTGACAACCAAGCCTGCTCTTCATGTGATAATGCAGAAGAAAAGAGGATACAAAAATATTAAATTGTACTACACAAAGCTGTATTGCTTTACATGACAAATCTAACAGGGTAATTCATGGAAATTCGCACAAAAGTGGCGCAGGCGGCTGGCGCACAGTGTTCCCGTGCGATAGACTGCACCAGCCGGGTGCGATAAAATACATTTCAGCCCACAGCGTATTCATGGATTTTAGCCTCCAAAACCAGCCGTGGCGCAGCGACCCTGCAGCAGTGCCAGTTACGCCCCCAAGAACGCCCTCGCGCAAGGAAAAGGCATCAAAATACCCAATCCAGCACAAAGGTCTGCGCCAACCCAAAACCAGTTTACCGGACTGCCAAATAGCAAACGCCAAGTGGGGAACGTGTATTACGGGTTTCGCTGTAACTTCCACACATGAAAGGGCCTGTGCGAGCGGGGTACGTGTATAACTGGGGTTCGCGGGAAGTTTCACACGCAATTGGCCTGGGTACGTTTTTTCCACGGGTGCGCGGGAAGTTACACACGCGAATGGGCTGGGTATGTGTATTTCAGGGGTGTGCAGGAAGTTTCACACGCGATAGGCCCTGTGTAAGTGGTGTACGTGTATTCCTGGGTTTCGCGTGAAGTTTCACACGCGAATGGGTTGGGTACGTGTGTTCCAGGGGTGCGTGGGAAGTTTCACACGCGAATGGGCTGGGTACGTGTATTTCAGGGGTGTGCGGGAATTTTCACACGTGAATGGGCTGGGTACGTGTATTACAGGGGTGCGCGGGAAGTCTCACACATGAATGGGCTGGGTACGTGTATTTCAGGGGTGCGCGGGAAGTTTCACACGCGATTGGCCTTGTTACGTGTATTTCAGGGGTGCGCGGGAAGTTTCACACGCGATTGGCCTTGGTACGTGTATTTCAGGGGTGCTCGGGAAGTTTCACACGCGATTGGCCTGGGTACATGTATTTCAGGGGTGCGCGGGAAGTTTCACACACGATTGGCCTGGGTACGTGTATTACGGGGGTGCCGGGGGAGTCCTACACGTGAATTGGCAGTGTGGGTCCTCCCAGGTGTTCCCTCTACACCCTCCACGGCCCCTGCAGGCAGCCCACACCACAGGGGACTACCCTGCATCCCTGGTCATGTCCCGCAGGCAGCCCATCCACCATGGGCATGCCCCCCAGCAAAGCCACATGTCACCTTGCACTACTGGTCACCAACTCATGTCCCTCTGCACCCCCACCCCCCAGCAGTGCGGGGCACCTGCCAGCAGGCCCCCACTCATGTCCCCCTGCACCCCGCCAGCAGTGTGTGGCACCTACCAGCATGCCCCCACTTATGTCCCCCTGCACCCCCACCCCCCAGCAGTGCGGGGCACCTGCCAGCAGGCCCCCACTCATGTCCCACTCATGTTCCCCTGCACCCCTACCCCCCAGCAGTGCGGGGCACCTGCCAGCAGGCCCCCACTCATGTCCCACTCATGTCCCCCTGCACCCCCACCCCAGCAGTCAGGGGCACCTGCCAGCAGGCCCCCACACATGTCCCACTCATGTCCCCCTGCACCTCCACCCCCAGCAGTCAGGGGCACCTGCCAGCAGGCCCCCACTCATGTCCCGCTCATGTCCCTCTGCACCCCCACCCTCCAGCAGTGAGGGGCACTGTTAGGGAGAATTCTCTGTTTAGGCTGAATTTCCTAACCTAGTGAGTCCCCAGCAGCTTTGCTGGATTTCTGGAGTTTGTTTTTTTCATCCTGCCAAGAGTGAGACTCTTTTCTCCCACTCTTGGACATGATTTGTGTTTGATTTCTTTGAATGTCAATGTGTTGTATGGGCTATGGGGTCTTTTACTCCATAGGGTCTCGTGTGTTTTGCTATGTGTGTTACACCGCACCCTCCGTGCCGTGACACTGGGTGTCCTAGGAGATCCCCACCAAAGACTCCATACCCTGGGACTGACTACTGTCTCCCAGGGCATGTAAAGTCACCATTGGCTTTATTAGACCTAAATTTAATAACAGAACCAGTACAAACCATCCTATTGTGGACGTACTGGTAGGGGTAATTCGATTACCCCTGGGTCTGTTGTTCAAGGGGGCACTGTCTCGTCCCCCCTCGTCGAGTTTTGGCTGGTGGCAGTGGATACTACTTTTGATATTTGACCGCAAATATATTCCTATGGGATTCTTCCCATTGTTCGAGGCTAATACTTTTTCACATTAGTCTCTAACATACCGCCGGTTTATTTGTCTTAAATAAATCCACCGGTTGGTATTTTCTGCCAGAACTCAGTTTTTAAAATGGCGTATGTGTTCGCCTCTGTAACTCCGAACCAAAGGTTGAGCCCTTTGTTCCACTTTTGACGGGCTTCTGCCCATAAGCCCTCCAGAGTGATGCCATTCTGTCTGCGTACCACAGGGGGTGTGGGAGGGGGTTTTGGCACCCTGGACTGAGTTGCCTTGCCAACTCAAGTCGCACTCTGGTGTGATTGGCCCAAGTGGTGAGCCGCCCCGCTCACCACTTAGCATGTTTGATTGACAGCTAGGCTGAATGAATCAGGGTTTTCTGCATAAAAGCAGGGCTTTTGGAACTGGAACTTCAGAAGTCGCCACAGGACCTAAGAATCCGACGAGGGTAAAGCTGAGCCAACCTGCAATGACGACACCTCCAGTGGAGCCCTGCTGAACCAACTCACCACTTCCCAACGACAGAGGAGATCTCCCTGCTGGAGAGTCTTCTTCCCCTGACTGGTGGGAACAACCAGCCCCTTGCTTTTTCTTCGCTTCCAGGATGTCTAGTGGTCGAATTGCCCGTGCTGAGCACCCGGGTAACCGGATAGCCACTAACCACTGTACCACAACCAAAAGGTGGTGCCTTGTGACGGAGCACTCCGCGGCTGGTCTCTTCCCTGGTGGTGCAATGATCTTCAACTTTCCTCGACAAAGGGATCACCTCATCTTCTGGCAAAGCCCCGACTTGCATCCACCACCAGGAACAACTGCCCCCGCCGGAGCTGCCTCTTCACTTACAAGGTACTGTGTCCGTCTGGCTTCCCTTGTGACGGTTAGCGTGAGGTGTCATAAATCCTTACCCTTCCACTGGGTCGCCTCCAGACCTTCTCAACTTTGGTTCTAAACTGGTCCAACCTTTCTGTGACATTTTGCTACAAAGACTTGAAGTGCATTTCCACTGTGGTATTTTTTGGGATATACTGCCTTGGCTCTCTCCGAGTGGGCCTGGACTCTGAACTTTGTGATCTACAGTAGACCCTGCCTTGCTTGCCTTGCATTTGCTTCGTAAAAGTGTTGGTACTGAGTTGGTTTCATACCCTGCCTTTTTCTCTCCCTTTTCTAGACTTGTCGAAATATTGTTATGTGATTGATATATACTTATAGTAACTGTGATTGAAGTTGTTTGCCATATTAGTGCCAGTGTGTTTTTCATAGATGTGTTTTTAAATAAATAATTATATGTCTTTACACCCAAGCTCTGAACCGTGTCTGCTTGTTCTACTGTGTAAATTGCCCTATTCTCTATACTCCAAATACTGCCTAACTCGTCTTGAGAGAAGTCTGACTGCTCAGCCACAGCTACCAGGTAAATCTGGGTGGTGTGGACTGCTACCAATCGGGTTTACTGCTAACTCCTGTAGACTTAAACTTTTTGCAGTGGTCCCAGAGGGAACTGCACAGGTTTCTGCCTAACACTGGTGTACAGCGGTGGGATTTGTATCGAGTATACAGTTTAGAGTGCTTTTCAACACTTTAGGATAACTAACCACATAGCTTAGCACTAAAAAGCAACTGCATCCCCAAAGTCCATAGAACGAAAGACAAAGATGAAAAGCATAAAACAACATTACTCCATGTGAATATGACTAAAAGAAAGTATATACATGTCCTGAAAATTGAAAAAGAAAGTCTGAAGGGTCCATTATCCCAAAAGCAAATGAAACCTAACAAAAACCCTATCTAAAATACAACTATATACAAAAAGTGGAGCAAAGTCCGTGGACTCCAAATCATAATAATAAAGAAATGAAACCTAAACCTAAATAACTATATACAAAGGCTGCGGGCTAGTCCGACGGCTCACTGATTGATGTCATGGGCCAGGGCATCATCGAACTCCTGTTCAATGGCTTGGAGGCGGGCATGTTCACTGACTCCCAAAGTCTTGCAGGGATAATGCAATGTCCAGCTCCAACTCCCTGCAAATACCCTCGAGGCACTCAGCCCGCATCAGCGCCCTCCGCATGGAGTTCTCTGCCCTGACCATTGTGAGCCGTTCCTCCTCCGACCGCTGCCGCTCCGCACCTATCTGCTGGCCCAACCGCTCCCACATGGAAGACACTCCCATTCCAGGGTTCTCCTGCCCTCCGGCCGATTCCTGCCGCTCTGATGTTGATGGCCCCGAGCCATGATGCCTCCCACGTCGAGCCTGCCGCTGCCTCCGATGCAACTGCCTCTGCCAGCACAACGGCATCCAGGCTGATGGAATCCACCGACGCCGTCGTGCACGTGCCCTGCCCGATGATGCCGTCACATCCTCCATCTGCTGCGGTCCAGTTGCTGGTGTGTCCACCCCTGCTGGACCTCCGACTCCCGACTGTGGCAGGGATGGGATCCCCACCGATCTGGCTGCGTTGGTCGGGGCAGGTCCACAGGGGGCCATGGTGGCATCTGGGCCGGAAGACGGCATGGAGAACGACTGGCGCATAGCCTCCACAGAGGAGGAGAGGGTCGCCAGAGTGCCCGACACATGTAGGAAACCCCCGACCATGGTCGCTCCCAACTGGGCCACGTTGGCACGGTGCTCTTCGTGATGACGTGCGTGCTCCCCCCGGAAAGCATGCACCTCATCACAAATGACACCCGTGCGCAATGAGACACCAATCAGGACCTTCTCCATACGGCCAGGGGTCCCCTTGTCCGCAGGTAGAGGAGTGTCAGATGACATGGAAATCCCCCCTACCTGCAGACGGGCCTGGAATGGGGCATCCCTGCTGGTGCATGGTGGGGCAGTCACAGTGTCAGGGACAGTGACATGCACAGGCCCCTCCACGGCGACTTGTGCTACCTCCTGCCCCTGCCCCTGGACTGCACCACTTGCACCAGCAGGGATGCCCCCACCAGGCCCCATGTGCGGCTCAGTAGCGGCCTCCTCCTCCTCTGTGGAAACCACCAACCTGGATGGCTCCACACCGTCTTCCGCCGTTGCAAGCCCCTGTGGGGGCTCACCCACCCCTTCCGCTGCAGCCGTGGGGGCATCCCCGCCGCTTTGCTCCACAGCGCCGTCTCTGTCCTCTTCTTCACTTGGCGCTGTGTAGAGGGAGACATAGAACACAAGCATCAGGGTACTGTACAATGGTCCCCTAGACAGGAAGCAATAGCAGATGAGTGGCACTGTCAAACATCACTTCCATCATGTCCCTCCACAACACATGGGTCAGTGCAGGCAAAACACATGCAGTAACAGGCATGGCACATGCCACGGACATTAGCATACATGTCCAAGGGGCTCTTGAAACATACAATGTTTGTTTGAAACTCACATGCATCATGGGTCATGCCTATCACATGCACACACCTCACCGTAGTTTCATCCATCTGGACTCATACACCCCAGACACAGTGGATACAAGGATGCCTAGGCTGCATCAGTGAATCCAAACATTGTCACAGACATGTGTCATGCATCCATGGCATTTACAAGTTACAGACATGCAGGTCAGACACACAGACATGGGCACCATACATGTACATGGCATCAGCACCCATCCCTCACCCCACCCATGTCCAGGAACAGAGACTGGCATGCTTTCATGTGTCCATTACACATAGAGCTCCCCATGTTGCATTTCAACACATGCACCAACCATGTGATTCACACATTACTGGTCCCACATGCATGACCATGATGTCCCTGCACACACACATGCGTACATGGCCTATGTCACACATACAGGCAATTATCAGACAACCAGCACACTGCAACATGCCCTGTCTCACACGGCAATGCTTGGCCACTTACCGCTCAACTCCAGACGGGTCTGCCTCTCAAGGACCTGGACGTGGAGCGCTGGGGATATGCGTTCCAGGACCCTCATCTGATCTTCCGACAGGTGGCCCCGGCGCCCCTTAGCATCCGCAATCTTCAAGAGCCTGGGCTCCAAATCATAATAATTAAGAAATTAAACCTAAACCTAAATAACTATATACAAAGGCGGCGGGCTAGTCCGACGGCTCACTGGTTGATGTCATGGGCCAGGGCATCATCAAACTCCTGTTCAATGGCTTGGAGGCGGGCCTTGCTGAGGGTCCTGGACCTGAAGTCCTCCCAGCGCTTCTTGACATGATGGAATAGGCGGACTGCCACCCCCTCCGCGTTGATTGCAGTCACGATTTCCGTCCAGATCCGGGTCCGTCCTTCCTTGTCGGCACAAGAACTTCCGTAGAGGGCATCATACTGCCCCAGGATTTGCTTCACCAGGACACCAACTTCGGTGGCAGTGAAGCTGGTGGCCCTCTGCCTCTCTGGCTGGGGGTTGCCAGTGGTGCCAGATGGTGTAGTGCCCAACATGGCAACCCCAGAGGCAGGAGTGGGTGGGCAACTGGGTCCTGTGGCTGGGCTGTGGAGCGAGATGGTACTCCAGTCGGGAGTCTTCGGTTCCAGCAGGGGTGGTCACAGCAACTGCACCCCTGGCTGATGTGCAGGCAGCAAATAGCAGGGCACGTGGGCAGCAGGCAGGTAGGCAGCAGCAGATGGCAGGTGGGAGTGTGCTCGGGCACTGGGGGGCAGTAATTCGGCCTTCTGGGCAGGAGAGTGGTCTTCCGTGTGCTTACGCGTGGCCAGCTTGATACGGAGTGATTTGGCACGTGAAAATCTTGCACGTCAGCATGTAATTCGAGGAAAGGCCCTTAGCGCGTAAGCGCATCAGCAAGCGTACGTGATTTCATTGGACCAAAGGCCCTTAGTGCGTAAGCGCATCTGTGACATGCGTGCACAGGTGTTTCCCTGTACATGGGTGCATGTTACACGTCCAAGAACTGCACGTCCGAGTGTCAGCTCGTGTAATTGGAGGATAGGGCCTTAGCGCGTATACGCGGAAGTGACGTGGGACGTGTGAGCCGGTAAGACGTCATTTCCTTGTACATGCTGTTCGTGGAGAGCGAGTGGGTGAATTCTGTACTTCTTGTCAGTTCACACGCAATTTACTTCACAGCGTTTCTAGTTCGTACTCCCTGTTACCTCTGACAGCGTTTTTCTGATTTTCTGTTGAGCCCGTTTCCTCAAACAGTGTTCACTTCTTTTTTTGTCCTGTCTCCTCAGACAGTGTACAATTCTTCTTTTGGCGGGGGTGTTGCCAACGCGTGTATTTTTCACGCTCATTTTCTAGGCAGACGGTGATTTGCGCACGTATTTACCAACTGTGCTTGCCCCGTGTGTCGCGTACCCCTTCAGAGGTCATTGTGGGCTGCGTGTAACAGCGTACATTCATTTTTGTGTTTCTGGGTGCCACAGCGTAGTGCCGGTTCATTTTTCCATGCAAGTGGTCTACGAGGGGTTGCGTGCATGTTATATTCTGTTTATGGGGTGCCTGTGCGTTGCGTGACCCGTCATCTTTCCCCAGGGGTCACATACAGCCTTGCTAGAGCACTAGGGTACGATTTCCATCTAGTACCCTACCCCTTTGACACCCAATTGCCCAGGACAATAGTTTACCGCAACTCCCATACGCACAACAACATCAGTGCCATGGTTGGGAGGTGACCAAGCGGTAAGGGTGGCAAAGGTGGCCGAGCCTCAAGAGGTGGCCGTGTTGGGCGCGGTAGGGGACGTGGCCGGGATTTGTAGGGTACCCCTAGGCCCCCATGTGTGGAGGGCCAGTCAGGGACACCCATGCCCCCCCCCATAGTTGAGGGAAACGTGGCTGACACCATCTCTGATCAGCCCTTGTTGGACCAGCCCATTGTGGCACCTGACCTGGCAGAGGGTGACTCCCAGGCTGACTTCCAGGTCACCAAGTCTAGTCCACGTGTGGCGGTGCAAGTTGGTTTCTCCAGGCCACGTGGATCAGGGGCAGCTATGTCATCTGCTGCCCCGAGTAGGCAGGGTGGGGAGGCTGCAGGGGCAGCTGCAGCTCCATCCACCCCAGCTCTGACTCTCCCAGCCAGGGCAGTGTTGGTCCCAGTCCATCTTGCTAACGTTCCCCCGGACTACGTAACACTTCAGCCAATGCCTGCACCAAGTCCCATCCTCAGTGTGCATTCCCACACTCCAACTACCCAGTCCAGTGGTGCTCCTGCCCCTAGTGGCCAGAGCGGCGTAGGCCACTCAGGATCCCCACCATCTTCCAAAAATACCCCAGACACGGCTACGCAGTCCGCACGCAAAGGAAGCCTAGCTTCAATGATGCCGAACGTGATGCACTTGTGCAGTATGTGTCCGCACACGACAGCGAAATGTTGATCACTTCAGGGTGCAAGACCACACCTGCCCAATGTCAGGCACTCTGGCAGACCGTCGCGGACATCATAAGTGCCCTTGGATCAGTGAGGCGCACAGCTGGTGAGTGCTACAAGCGCTGGAATGACCTTAAGCGCAGGGCAAAGAAAAAGCTGGCCTCAAGTCATGCCGCTACTCTGGTGACTGGAGGTGGGTCTCCACAAGAGGACATTGAACTCACTGTACATGAGTCTGTTGCTGGGACCTACGTCACAGAGGAACAGATCCAAGGTGTGGGAGATCTGCCAGATTACGAGGCATTGTCCGGTGAGTGCACATGCATGTGTGTGTGATCCATGTGTATGTTGTGTCTGTGAGGGGTTCTGATTGAGTGCCAGGTGAGGGTGTGTGTGCCTGAGTGGTTTGGGTCACCCATGTGCTTCATCCAAAACATTCTGTGCCCCTGGATTTGGGTATTACAGTATCCCTTCTGCCCACAGTAGACTTTTTGTGCAACATCACGCCAGTTGCCCTTGAAGTGGCATCTTGCTACTACATTGTTCTGTATTTCTCATTGTTCATTCAGGCTGATTGTTTCAATCCCCCCACTTTCACTACGCATATCTGAGCCCTATTGTCAAACGATATGTGACATGCCTATGGTACATGCCATCTGTGTGATGGCATGGTCATGTATGTGGATTGGACATGCCACTCACAGGCCAAAGTGTGATGGCTCTGCTAGCAAGCATGCAGCTAATGTGTTGCTCTTCCATCTTGGTGTCATCAGTGTCTGACATTTTCCTCCCCTTCAAACTCAGTGACAGTGAATGCATGGGAGGGTTATAGTCATGTGGGACATGTGTCAATCAAGTACTGGTTCTGTACCTCGTGAGGCCTAATTATGTGCCATGGTGCTAATGCCTGTTTCCATTTTTTGTCTTTCATGTTTCTGCAGGGGATGACGCACTTGATGCTGTTGAGGGTGAGGAGATGGTGCAGACCCAGGAGGGATCTCAGGCACGACCGGGCACCAGTGGGGGACGGGGTGTGGTGGTGGGTGAGAACCCACTCTTTCTGCAGACCGTTCTCTCCAGGGGTGTCTCTGGGTGCACCTCACCAGTCCTCTTTTCGGGTGTTGATTCGGATGATGAGAGCTATGTAGCTTCGCAGGTAGGTGTTTCTGGGAGGGATTCTGTTCTGTCCGACCCACCTGCACCAGGGGTACAGCCCACTATGGGGATGTCAGTGTTGGTAGGTCCGCCTTTGGTGGTTACGGATGCAGGGCCACACTACGCAACATCTGATCCTGTTCCTGGGCCAGCAGATCAGAGGGGGAATGCAGTCCTGCAGCCTCAGGCAGTGCCGACACAGCAAGGCACAGTTCACCTTGCCTCAGACAGGTGTGGTGCCCGCCAACGCGGTGGCCGTACGCCACCAGGAAATACCGCATGGGAGAGATCCATATATGGTATGGCAAACCAACAGGCAGCACCATCTGAGATGATGGCTCAAGCTATGGAGAGGGTGGCCACTTCCATTGTCCCCCCAGAGAGGCAGATGGAGCAACTACATCAGGCAACAGACTCCATTTGCCAATCACTCAGGGACGACATGTTGGCGTCCAACAGGGACAGACGGGCGGCCCTGGACACTCTGCGGGAAGCCATTTCTTTAGAGTCCCAGGGCCAGAGGGAAGCCCTGAGGGTAGAAGTCCGTCACCTCAGGCAGACTCTTGTGGAGCTTGAGGCTTCCACTGTCACGAGGACTGAACAGCTGCTGGAGCGTGTCACACGTATGCTCTCAGCAGAGATGCAGGCAACTCGGGAGGAGGTCCGGGCATCACGTCAGGTGGTGCATGGGGATCTCCGCACTATAATCCTCCAGAGCGAGACCTTCCACACCCGCATGCTTGCTGCCATGGAGGACCAGACTAGGGCTTTGCGTGGGCTGCCTCCCATAGCACCACCACCTCCTGTGGCGGCAGCAGCACAGGGTGATGAAAGCGAGCACAGCAATTCAGAATCTCTCACATTAGCGTAGCCATGCAGGACATGAGCCCATGGAGGTGTTTTTTTTCGCAACATCCACACAGGTGGCTGTTGGTGTGCACCTTGCCCTCGGACCTCCTGTGTGGCCTCCCCACATGGCCATTTTTGATTTTTGATTTTTGGATTTTAGTTTTTGATTTTTGATTTTTGCTTTTTTGTTACAGTGTGTTGCCTTGTATGGCTCCCGTGGGCATCCACTGTATTGAGGCTGGGCACATGCAGGCTTGTCCTGAGTTTGGGTTAGATGCTTGGGTTGGTGAGACACACACCCTTCCTGCTTCCCGTTACCATGGGCTTGCAAAGGGTGTGCCCAAGTGACAGTAACTTACACAGTGACGTTGGACTCCCATGACATGTGTGGGCTGTTTGTAGTCAATACTGTTTATACATTCCTAGTGCATATTGTTGTAGTATTGTACACTGCATGGTGTATTGATGTGTGCTTGTGCATCCATGTCTCCCTCCTAATTTGCAGGTTCATTCCACATGTCTTCACAAGGCTGTCTACTTTGGAGACGGAGTTCATGTTGTAAGCAGTGCACTTCCAGATTTGCGTGGCACCAACACTGTACAGTTGGGGGTGGTCGATGTGCTGGCATCACCAGGTTGTAAGTCTACGTATCCTTTAACTTAGTACTGTCATGTGAATGCTATGTTTGTGGTGGCTAGCTGCATTGTATTGTGGTAAGTCTTTGGTCATGTGTGTTGTCAGTTCTACATTAATGGGAGCACATTGTGTGTGGCCATTTTCCCATCGGGACACTGTACTTTGTGACACTTGTGTCATGTTTTGGGGATTCCTTTGTTTGCTCTCACATAGCATGACATGCCATGGTGTGTTGGGGGGCGGTGCTGGGGAGGTGTTGGGTGACATGGCACTGTGGTCATGTTGTATCTTGCAAGGGGGTAATGATTTTAGCAGCATAGTCTTTTGATGACACAGCATTAGTGGTGTTTGTGTAGGTAGGGATGCACACAATGGAACACTACCAGGTGAACAATCTCAGGCTGGTATGGTTGTGACAGTTGACTGTCAGTTGAATCATCATCATTGATAGTCAGCTGGTATGTGCCAGGGCTGTGTGCACTCCACAGGGGTGTGATTTTAGGTGAAGTAATTAGCCACCAGCTGCGTACGGGCTGCCTCACCCCGTGCCCTTTCTCCTCCCATGCGCAGCGGGCGTGCATGTGGTTGGGGATGTGAGGGCACCACCATGTCCACCGGCAGGCCCCTGCGTGTTGCAACATTGTGCAGGACACATGCTGCCACTATGATCCTGCACACTGCTGGGGGAGCGTATAGCAGATGCCCACCAGAGTGGTCAAGGGAGCGAAAGCGTGACTTGAGCACTCCGAATGTGTGCTCCACTATGCCCCGGGTTGCAATATGGGCTGTGTTGTATCTTACCTGGGGTGGCGTGGTGGAGTTCCGAATTGGCGTCATCATGTGGGTGCTCAGAGGGTAGGCACTGTCCCCTGGGGAGGTGGTGATGGGTATCATTAGTGGGGTTGTGACATTACTCAGTATCTGACATGCATGCATATGCAGTGGCATTTATACTCACCAACCAGCCATGTATCGCCATGCCGACCAGCTTCTAGGTCCCGGTTTAGGGTTGACATTCTGTAAATGAAACTGTCGTGGGTGGACCCTGGATAGTTGGCATATACTGAGGTGATGATTCCCTTGGCATCACATACTACCTGGACATGAGTGGGGGCCTGCTGGCAGGTGCACCGCACTGTTGGGGGGTGGGGGTGCAGGGGGACATGTGTGGGACATGAGTGGGGGCCTGCTGGCAGGTGCCCCGCACTGCTGGGGGGTGGGGGTGCAGGGGGTCATGCATTGGTGATCATTAGTACTAGTGGTGCAAGCTGACATGTGGCTTCCCTGGGGGGGCATGCCCATGGTGGATGGGCTGCCTGCGGAACATGAAGTCACCTGTGGTGTGGGCTGCCTGCAGGGGCCATGGAGGGTGTAGAGGGAACACCTGGGAGGACCCACACTGCCAATTCACGTGTAGGACTCCCCTGCACACCAGATATACACGTACCCCACTCGCACAGGGTCTGTCGCGTGTGATAATTCCTGCGCACCCCCGAAATACACGTTCCCTGCTCGACCAAGGCCAATTGCGTGTGAAACTTCCCGCGCACCCCAGATTTACACGTACCCAGCCCAATCGCATGTGAAACTTCATGTGAACCCCAGGAATACACGCACCCCACTTGCACAGGGCCTATCTCGTTTGAAACTTCCCACAAACCCCTGGAATACACGCATCCTGCTCCCCCAGGCACGGTCACATGTGAAACTTCACGCGCACCCCTGAAATACACGTACCCCGCTCCCCCATGCCCATCGCGTGTGAAACTTCACGCGCACACACAAAATACACGCACAAGTTGATTTTTCACACAGCGGGTGTCGCTGTTTGTCGCGTACACCTTTGCACGTCATTTGTCCTAGGGGGCCACAATATGGGACATTCATCAGAGCTGTTTATTCGTGCTTTTTGTTAGCGCACATTTTGGTGCACATTTTTTTCCTGCGCAGGGAAGCTACCGCCTGCCTTCCTGTGGCGGACGGGTTGGGGTCAGTGCGCGTCTTTGCCCGTGCACTGGTTTGCCCTATTCGATTCCATGAATACGTGTTGTAGGTGAGCGTGTGGGTGTTCCGCGCACTTGCCTCCTGTACGTCCCCCGTGACGCCCACATTTTCACAAGTTGTTCCCCATTCCGAGTGTTCCGCACCGTGTTCCGCCTACTTTTGTTATGTGCACTTTCGCTGTGGCCTTGGCGCACGCCGTTAGATGACCTGTGTGCCGGCGTGCGCCGCGCACTTTTTCAGCGCACATCCCTGATTTTACTCGCGCACGGACTTCCATGAATAGATGTGCGATGGTTTCCCTGCGACATTTGCACTTGCACTTGCGATTTTCGCTCTTTCCCTGCGAATCGCACGTTTTCGCACGCTTGCGTCGGAATTTTTGGCGCACATTGATTCCATGAATTGGCCTGTAAAAGAGCACACACACATCTGTACTCTGCATGATAACACATGTAGACAGCAAACTTAGTTCTGCTTCCTAGCAGCGTGCACCATGTTCTGTCTTCATGCAACTTTTCTGGCTTTTGGTGCAAGCATCACTGTCGCAATCTAGTACTATGGACATGAAGTCATGCCTCAGCCAATACTATCTGCTCTCTAGAAAGGACAGTCATTTTATGTTTTCAGTCATGAACCTTCAATCCATTTACTTTTTGTCGCATTGAACAGGACTTTCAAGCATGTAGGTCGCATTTAGTCCAAGAACTGTCTGAAATTGTTAAAGTAGGACATCTTTTAACTATGTGTATATTTAGCTGTGGTTCACAATAGTGTGCAAACATGGAAAAAGAGGGACTGCCGCTGTGAAGAATGCATGCACTGAAGATTCTAGCCCTTCGGGCAAAACAACAGAATGCGCCGCTATACTCCAACCGCCACTCACAGCACCACAAAAATTATAAAAGCATTGAAATTTAAACAAAAGTTAGTTTTCTTTAAGGGGGAGTTCTTAGTGTCCACCTCTCGGAACTGGAATCCCCAATATTCAGTGCTATGCAAACCCCAAATATTATTTGTATGAAAGTACTTTTAATTAAACTAGAAATAGCTAAGTGGAAAACATTGCAAACAAATGAATTTTGATATTTTATTGTGTGTGTTTATTCTCTAAAATGCTATATTTTAGGATATGTTGATGCACAGGTGTTTTTTGCTGCTGTGTAATCAATACTTTTGCTCTCAATTGAATGCTTAACCATTGCATTGTAGTCTCGTCAGTCATTAAAGTCCTTTCAACAATCATCAACAGCACCTGTAACCAAGATCCTCGGGTGATCCAATCGTTTGGCAACAACACACTTCTTTGCTTGGGTATTATGTTGCAACAAAGAACACATATTCACTATCCACAACTCACAATTGTTGGCTTTCTCGCCAATTATACTATAGTAACCCAGGAGAGAGGCCTTTTTTGAGTAGCGCATATTGCAAACGGAATCCCTTCCAGGGACTCATCATTTTCCTAGTTAAGGCACAGTGGATGAAATGATTTGCAAAGAATCTCACAATTTGCGTAAGTGGTAACGTTGACATTTGAGCACAGTCTGGAGTTTAGAAACTTGACCACATACCCTTCCAGCTCCAGTTTGTACAGATATGTGGAAATGGGAGCCTAAACGAATCTTCTCTAGGTTTTACAATGATACTATGGAGACTTAAAGTCACACAGTGAATGGAATTGCCTATAAAGGTCACCTGCTTGTATTCATTGTTTTTCACCAGATGGAGATTGTTATACACCTCTTCAGTTTCTACTCATTAACTAGTGACACATTTAAAGCTAATTCCACTAGCAATAGGGACTGCCAATTAGCCCCTCACAGCCGTGTTTGCAGTCATCTTTCATCATTCCTCATTTAAAATGCTCTGCTGACAATAAAGATATATTTCAAATATATGTAATAGCCTCTGGGCCTGATTTACAACATTGTTTTGATGGGAATTTCGAATGTTAAACCATTTTTGTAAATCAGGCCCTCTGGGCCATCTGATTCTTTTCGTTGTACTTGAAATGCAAAGCAAGAAAGAAACAGACACACAGGAACAGAGCTTGTAAATGAGTCTCCAAACTCATGCTGGGAACAGCTGATCCTGCGCCATTAAAGTACAAGCAAGCTTCTCCCGCCTCAACAAACAGCCAGGGGTGTCTGGTTTGTGCATCTTTGAGACACACAGGTAAATTAAATAATTTTAAGTTATCAGGCAAGGGTGTGTTGTGGTCTCTCCTTTTGTTGGCCATGATGGAACTCACAGCTTAAACCTGCAGGGCAGCTGGTGCTATACAGGAAGCCCACAAGTACAATTTCAACATGTCAGAAGATAAAGAGCTTAACATTTAGGCAAAGGGTGATATAAAACATACAATTGTATTAACTGCATTCTGTTGAGAATGTGAGGGAGGAAACTGGAGTGAAAAGAATACAAATCACTGCAACTGTTTCATAAGGGAAGGCAAGAGTCAATGGCAGGCTAGATAATGTTCAGAAGTTCTTCTGAGAATTTTTAGATGGACCACATTCTAGGTCAGTGTTGTCAAAATCCACGCCTCAGGGGTCGGAATCCTGATGGGTTTTCAGGATATCATAAAATGTACGTATATTTGGAATCATTGTATGCAAATGTATCTCATGAATATTAATGAGGGGTATCCTGAAAATCCAACCTGTTTCTGGCCCTCGAGGCCTGGAGTTGGACAACCCTGATCTAGGTAGAGCCGTTTGAGTGCGCCTTGTCTATCTTAGGTGAGAGTCCGATTTGCTGACAAAAGCAACTGTGTGACTTTGATGATTTTACAGAGTTCAGTCAACTGACGAATAGGCTGATTGCAATCAATGTCAAAAGCAGGTTTCACGAATTAGATCACTCACCATATTTATAGATGAAGCCGTCTTGATTTTTCTAAAAAGAGCCTCAGATATTGAATAGCCTGTCAATGATATCAGCACAACCTTTTTGCCCTAGTCACTTGGTGTTAAGTGGAAACCTGTGCAGTTCCCTCTGGGACCACTGCAAAAGATTTAGGCCTACAGGTGTTTGGCAGTAAACCCACTTGGTAGCAGTCTGTACCACACAGATTCACTTGGTAGCTGTGGCTGAGCATTCAGACTTCCCTCAAGGAGAGTTAGGCAGTATGTGGAGTATGCAAAATAGGGCAATTTACACAGTAGAACAAGCAGACACGGAACAGAGCTTGGGTATAAAGATATATAGTTATTTATTTATAAAAACACATCTATGAAAAACACACTGGCACAAATACGGCAAACAACGTCAATTACAATTACTATAAGTATCTCACTCCTCTAACAATAGTTCAAAAAGTCTAGGTTCAACGGCACCACTTATTTGCAGACAGAGGTGAATGCTTTAACCTAGATGGCACGCTAATATTCTTTAGAACGGGAGAGAAAAGGCAGGGTATGAAACCAACTCGGTACCAACTCTTTTACGAAGCAAATGCAAGGCAAGTAAGGCAGGGTCTACTGTGGATCACAAAGTTCAGAGGCCAGGCCCACTCGGAGAGAGGCAAGGCGATATGTCCCAAAAAGTATCACAGTGGAAATGCACTTCGAGTCTTTGTAGCAAATTGTCACAGAAAGGTTGGACCAGTTTAGAATAAAAAGTTAAGAAGGTCTGGAGGCGACCCGATGGAGAGGCAAGGATTAAGACACCTCACGCTAACCGTCACAAGGGAAGCCAGGAGAACACGGTACCTTGTATGTGGAGAGACAGCTCCGGTGGGGGCAGTTGTTCCTGGTGGTGGATGCAAGTCGGGGCTTTGCCAAGAGATGAGATGATCCCGTCGTCGAAGGAAAGTTGAAGATCGTTGCACCACCAGGGAAGAGACCAGCCGCAGAGTGCTCTGTCACAAGGCACCGCCTTTTGGTCGCGGTACGGGCTAGTGGCTATCCGGTTGCCGGGGTGCTCAGCACGGGCAATTCGACCACTACGCCCTGGAAGCGAAGAAAAAGCAAAGGGACTGGTTGTTCCCACCAGTCAGGGGAAGAAGACTCTCCAGCCGGGAGATCTCCTCTGTCGTTGGGAAGTGGTGAGACGGTTCAGCAGGGATCCACCGGAGGTGTCGTCGTTGCAGGTCAGCTCAGCTTTACCCTCGTCGGATTCTTAGGTCCTGTGGAGACTTCTGAAGATCCAGTCCCAAAAGCCCTGCTTTTATGCAGGAAACCCCCATTCATTCAGCCTAGCTGTCAATCAAAACACGCTAAGTGGTGAGCGGGGTGGCTCACCACTTGGGCCAATCACACCAGAGTGCGACTGGAGCTGGCAAGGCAACTCAGTCCAGGGTGCCTAAACCCCCTCGCACATCCCCTGTGGTACCCAGACAGAATGGCACCACTTTGGAGGGCTTCAGTGTAGAAGCCCGCCAAAAGTGGAACAAAGGACTCAACCTTTGGTTCGGAGTTACAGAGGCGAACACAGACGCCATTTTAAAAGTTCTGGCAGGAAATACCGACCGGTAGATTTATTTAAGACAAATAAACCGGCGGTATGTTAGAGACTAACAGGAAAAAGTATTAGCCTCCAACAATGGGAAGAATCCCATAGAATTATATTCGGGGTCGAATATAACAAGTAGTTTCCACTGCCACCAGCCAAAACTCGACGAGGGGGGGTGGGACAGTGCCCCCCCTCGAATAACAGACCCAGGGGTAATCGAATTACCCCTACTAGTACGTCCACAATAGGATGGTTTGTACTACGTCTGTTAGTAAATTTAGGTCTAGTAAAGCCAATGGTGACTTTACATGCCCTGGGAGACAGTAGTCAGTCCCAGGGTATGGAGTCTATGGTGGGGATCCTCTAGGATGCCCCAGTGTTACGGCACGGAGGGTGAGGTGTAACACACATAGTAAAACATATGAGACCCTATGGAGTAAAAGACCCCATAGCCCATAGAACACATTGACATTCAACGGAATTAACCACATTCATGTCCAAGAGTGGGAGAAAAAGAGTCTCACTCTTGGCAGGATGGAGAAAAACAAACTCCAGAAATCCAGCAAAACTGCTGGGGGACTCACTAGATTAGGAAATTCAGCCTAAACAGAGAATTCTCCCTAACACTTGGACACTGACTGTTTTGAAGAATATTGGTATTCAGGACACTGAGAGTGGGGAAAGGCGCCACCTGATTATTTTGCTTGTAATGAGAGACTCCTGAAGAAGGACTGCAACAGCAATTTTCACTAAAGTTGACCTGTCCTCCTATGGGGTCAACGAGGTTATCCCTGTCACACCCACTGAGCTGCTGGATCTGTTCAGAATTGTATTTGCTGGATCTGTTCAGAACTGTACCCCAGTACAGTTCTTCTAGTGCCAGTGTGGTTGGTACCAGGTTCTAGTTCCTACCATGTTTTTGGGACGGCATATAAAGGCAATGCTCCCATTATATTTCACACACACAAATAAACGGTTCCACTGATTCTTTGTGCAGATGCAGAGAAATAAATCCCCTTAAAAGAGTTGCCAAAAATCTGTGAAGCTGTAATAGAAAGTGAATGTTTAAGGAGTATGATTGTTGGTTGATTGCTTAATTCTAAAGTCAAGTGTCGGTGTAGGCAGGCAAAACTTGGAGCAAGAAAGCATTTAAAAAACTGAGAATGTGGAGGAGCAAATGGCAGCCTAACGATGTTCAGTGGTGGCATGCACCTTTCCTGAGATGTCTGACGAAAGAATATGTGACACATTTTGGCTAAAGTTCATGTTAATGTTTAAGATCTTTTATACTGCACACTATCACCACCAGAGTGGTCCCCTGATGCTGTGGCAGATCTGAAAAAGATGGAATGTGGGGTGGTTTAGTAGGGCATAGTGAGAGGAGGTAGAGTGAGAGTTGTGATGTCCTGTTGACAGCTTCAGTTCGGTTTGCACTGTTCGTTGAGCTTGGTTTGTGATTTACAGCTTTGTAGATTCCCATGTGCTGTTGTGCTGGACTATGTGTGGTTTGTTTTGTTGTTGCAGTGTAGTGAAGTGCACGCAGCTTGCTGTAGAGAGAAGGGGTTGTGTTTGTTTAGTGTTTAAGATGTGTATGTGAACTTGAGGTTTTAGGGTTGGGTTAGTGGGGCTTTTCTTACCTCATTGGTTCTGACTTCTGTGCTCAGCGTCTCTCACTGTGCTGTGCATTTGTAGCGGCTCATTAGCTGGGTTCTGCGCATGGTGGTAGCTTTCCTCTCAAACTATCTAGCAGTCTATGGTCATGAGCTGGTGAAGGCCTCCCCCATGCCTGGGTGGAGATGGGTATGGTTGAAGGGTTTGCTTTAGGCTTTCAAGGGTGTGCCTACCCTTGCATCCCACCAGCCCTTGGTGCGAGGTCTCCACCCTCCGAGGAAGGCACTTTAGGGTCTCCAGAGGTGCTAGTTAATTGGGCAACGCTCCCCCCCTCTGCAGCTGTGGTACGCGTCCCTGGGTTGCTATCTAGAGTGGATGTATTGTTTGGGGTGATTTTTGTAGTGTCCTAGTCATTCTGAGGTGAAAAGCCAGGTTTTAAGTAGTTTTCTGAACTTTTGGTGATCCTTCGTAATATGTATTTCTTTTGGGATGGTGTTCCAAGTTTTTGCTGCCAGGTGGAAGAAAGATGACCCCCAAGTTTTTTTCTTGTTTAAGCATTTGGTTCCAGGCAAATGTTGTTACTTTATCTGAGTGGTCCTGTCGGTCTATGCCAGTGTGAAAGAGGAGCAGGGATTGAACAGCGATCATATAATGAAAGAGATAATTATGAGGGACGATTGATGAGACCATTGTGGTCTGGGAAAGATGAAAAGAGTGCAGCAGTGAATGTATGTGAATGCCACACATGTAGAAAATTATAAAGACTGATATATTAGGAGCTTCAAAGAAGTGAGCACTTACCTAAGTGCTGCAACTATTCTGGTTAAATGAGTGATTTATAAAACATGTGGGATGTGATTTAAATGGTAGATGAGGGAAGAAAAAGGGAACACTAATATTTCATAATAATTGGAAAGAAAGTGAATGCTGATAATTGTACCAGTAGTATAGGCAAAGTTGGAAGATATGACACCCATGATAAAACTTGTTGGTTTTACCATTGTACTCATACAATTAGTTGGGTTTTTAAAACTAATTATTTAATAGAATATACAATCAGGATTAAGCTCAGCATATGCAGTATAGAAGGGAGTGTTAGTGTTATGATGTGTGGATGAGACGAAGATGAGAATTATTTACTTTTTATTATTCTGTTTTCACAAAGAATTGTGTTCCATTTTCATAAACAGATCAAATTAAATACCCCAATGATCACTGCAAACATAAAAGAATACTAGCAAATCACTATATTAGCAGCAATCGCCAATAATATTCCACTGGAAAGAATGCTAACACTTCAGATGGAAAGTGTTTCCTTGAGCAATTGGAAGAATCCTTTCCTGGAAGCTACTTTACTGCACGGTACTCATATGCGTAATGTGAAAGAATGTAGAGTATTACTTACTAGAGTGTCAATATACAATTGTGAACCCAAAACGTATAGAGGGTACAAAATTATCTTTTACATTTGTCGTGTGTTCAATAGTGAAAACAAGAAAATACCACACAAAATCCTCTTGTACCAAGACCACCTAAACCCAGGTTTACGATCCAGCAGCAGCCAAGTCTGTTCAGCCAGCCTCATAAAACCAATCACATGCCAGAAACATGACGAAGCCCAACAGTTTGGGATGTTTGTAGGTATGGATAGGCATTTACTAGGCACTGATATCATTATATTACCTGGCCATAAGAGCCCAACAGCTGAAAATTAGAGTGATTACCTGGGCATATGATGGTAGAGCCTGGCAAACAAATATCTGATACCTTAAACCAGAACTGTTGGCTTTGTCATTGCTTGTATTTTAAAGGACTTAATCTCATGGAAGAGCTATAAATCAAGTGGCCGAAGGCATAATTGCTTAAGGCATTTTTTTACACAAATACACCTCTTCAGATGCATTTAAGCAATTAAATCTCAGCAGACGGCTTATAAAGAAAGCTGGTAGACCAACATTGATTCTACTTTTAGATCGAGCAAGCCCATGAAGATCCCAAAAGGAAGTGTTTTGGGAGCGGAGGGGCAGGCAGCGGGTGGGTTTGGCCATAGGGATTTGCATGGCCGTGGCAGTGATAAATAACCAAACAGCACCCACAAGCTGTATGTCCCTCCTCATTTGCCATTTTTTTTTTACCACCTGTACTCCAAACCATTAGTTCCAGTTTATAGGTTGTGCTTAAGTTCCACTTAATAGTCCAAACTAAAAATACCCAAACCTATCTAACATAACCGAAGTAGAGAGGTATATACATCTATTTTATACATGCCACTTGAACCAGACACACCTGTAAGGATTTTTGACCGACGGAGAGAGGAACATTTAATTTAATGTAGGAGGGGTTACAAAGAGATATGCAATGAAATGGCTCCAGATTTCGAGACAAATAAACTCCCGGTCTTCCATTTTCACAAACAGATCAAATTAAATACCCCAATGATCACTGCAAACATAAGAAACTACTAGCAAATCACTATATTAACAGCAATTGCCAATAATATTGCACTGGAAAGAATGCTAACACTTCATTTTTTTGACCACCTGTACTCCAAACCATTAGTTTCAGCTTATAAATTGAGCTTAAGATCCACTTAATAGCCCAAACTAAAAATACCCAAACCTATCTAACATAACCGAAGTAGAGAGGTATATACATCTATTTTATACATGCCACTTGAACCAGACACACCTGTAAGGATTTTTGACCGACGGAGAGAGGGACCTTTAATTTTATGTTATACATTAAGCTTTCAAATGAAGCAGCAATAGTCCATTCATCCAGCCCCTCCATTTTGGTTGGAATTACAGGCTTGCCCAAACATTGAAAAATACATATTTTAGCCATCACCAGCCGTCTGCACCAATGACTGGTGCACAAGTCTGTGATATCATGTAGAGGTGACCACTTGGGGCTTACTCAGTATGTGGGCATGCTCTGAAGAAACGTCTGCCAAGTATGCTCAACTACAGCCATGAACATATCACATGAGAAGAATCCTCACTGCTGTCTCTGCATCTCAAACAGTTTACAGACATGTCACCCCCAATCTTACTAAAATGTACTGCCACCCCCACCCAACGCTGCAGCATGTTTGTGTCCATTTTAAATGCATTTCTATAAGCCATTAAAAGGAAGAGCGAGGATGCAAGACCATTACTTCTCTGAATAAGTGCAGTTCAACTCCTTTTCCCATTTCGATTTCAAAGATAACCTAATCTTGGCATTATATACAGTATCTACAAGGGATGCTTAGCCCACAGAGACAATGGGCTTCATTTCGATTTTGCTGCTCCAGAAAACATTTTGGTAAGTTCAGCACTGTCATTTTTCCAGATCGGCAAAACACAAGTTTGCCGGTGGGGGCAACTGATCTCCCAGCAGGCCCCTACCGGCAAATAATTGTCTGAAATACCTGTGATTCAGGCAATCCCATTCCATGAGACTCGGATGGGAATTTACTGTTGTCTCCGCTGCCCATAGCATCCCAGTAGTCAAAGGATATCGGGCAGGGCAGATGGTAAGCAAGTTTCCCCGGTATCCCGCCAGTTTACCAGCAAAACTGTAATGAGGCCCTTTGCCTTTGCTATAGCCCCATTTTGAAAACAGGATTACAAATGAAGACCTGGATGTAAGGTACTTTACATTAGACATTGTTGTGTGGAAACGGATTTTTATTGGTAGGTATTGCAACTCATGCTTGCATACACGTTTAAAACGATTGTTCAGCACAGAGAATGGCAATACTGCAAATGTATCGTAACCCAAACATAATGTATATATCACATACCTCTGGCATTCCGGCATGTTGATCATGCAAGCCACAATTTGCAGTCCATGTGTGTGCCACAGGGGTCCACTAGGGGTAAATAAGCATCTCTTTTAGCAATTTATGCACGGTTTCCCAACTGTATCTGGTTCAAGCTAATATGAGACCACTACCAGAGAATTTCGTTCTCATATACAGCAGCTGAAAAACATATTCATGAGCTGCCAGGACTCTCTCTGCATTGAGCCAAGGTGGTCTACAATTAGCTCTTGGAAACTTTGTTGTGCATGACGCTATGTGGAAGGATAGACTATATTCAGTGAAACCACTTTGTTAAAGGGACGTTATGGTTCAGTTGCACTAATAAAAACTCATGAAATTCATTGACAAAATCTTTATTAAAGGGACGTTATGGTTGCAAGGTAAAATCGGAAAACCATAGAAATTTGCAAGTTCTGGTAATCTATGCAACCATAACTGGCACCATTGTCATGCACTGATAAGATCCACACCCAGGACATCATCGATGACATCATTAATGGCATTACATATGACATTACTACTCTGTATAAATACAGATGGAAAGTCCCTACAAGGGGTCCTGTTTACAGTGTTACTAGCAACATATGAATGGTTATCAGCAGGCCTCTAATCACTATTTTTTGTACCTACATTTTGTCACTTTTCAAAAAATAAATCACAGGAGAGATTTGCAAAAGCATGCTTTCGGGTCCTTGCCAATGCTCCTCGTACAAGTTTGCTGCAAATCTTTCCAGCAGTTCGGACAGTAGCAGGTCGCAGAATTTGTTTTCCCATTCAATCCTATCCCTATTTAAAAAATGTTGAGCTCTCCCTAAATCCCTTCACACATTCGAAGTTGGGTTTATAATCTTTCTGCACATTTTTGTGCAGATTTGTTAAGTTATAGGCCATTCAAAACTTTGTAAAAACATGAATAGTTGGGTCTTTATTTTAATTGCAGAATTTCAATCAGTTTCATTGAACAGCGCCAAAGTTATAAGCCGTCCAAAAGCTGCTCTTCACCTACCTTGTAATATACACACATGCATGTTAGTCATCGAACATTTGTGAAGTTCGGGAGCATCACAGCAATGTCCCTGAACATCTGAGATGTTCGCAGACATTGGAGAAGAATAAACATCACATTTTTGCTTTTTCTGGACATCCCATCCCAGTTTCTTCTGAACCTGCCAGAGATTGTTTCATTTGTTTGACAAGTTTAATGTTGTGTTTTTGAATATGTTTTACTGCAACGTACGTGAACTACGGCCGCAGTTCGCAAATCCAACATGATGTCTGTTTCTTTTGACACACCTCACATTTCTCAATTGACCAATCAGTGGCCGCACACAATGTCCGCTAATGTTTCACTGCTCCCTAATTGGTCCAGAGGTGTCCACAGACGCCGTACCGAGATATCACTCATTTATTTGTGCCAACTGTTTGGGTATTTAAAAAAAATCTTCTGGATGTGTTAAACCAAATTTGCAAAAGCGGGCCAGGCCAGCAGTTGTGGCTGTAGCCGCAAGCACATTTTCTTTCTATTCATGTCCATGCAGTTTTCAAAGGTTTTGGCACCACCCCGTATAACTTTAGCCCCTTGACGAAACTGCACCAAACCTTGCAAAGAGTTGGGCCTATAATTGTTTTGCAAAGTTTTGTGCAGATTCATCAAATAGCAGCTAAGTTATAAGCTGGCCAAAAACTGCTTTTCGTATGGGAAAGGCAACTTAACCATAACTACAGGGTCACTATAGTGGACCCTGGAATAACTCAACATTCAGTAATTTCAGGCCTCCAGAAATGGTCACAGAAAACAAACTTAGCCACGCTACCTTAGGCTGTATAGAACCCCATACACAATTATTGATCTCCTCCATTACCAAAAACAAAAAAGACTTTTCCAATTTTAACGGGGCTATGCTAAGAACATAAATTAACCTTGCATCATTTTCATTTTGACTGTCATAATACTACCACATTAGGATAGTTCAAATCCCTTCCATCACTTAATACCTGCAACAATGCTATTCCACAAAGGGATACATCATCTGAAACCATGTTGCATAGGTCTGGATTTCATTTTATTCTAAATATTTAATACCGTGCGGGATTCACCTGAAAGTATATATCTGCTTTAGTTGTTACACAGGAAATGGGCATTGCTTCACATTTCTGCTAGTTGACTTTGTAACCCAAACAATGAGCATCAATCAAATATAGTTGGCATACAATTTCAGTTTCAACTCTTCTTTTGGTCTCTTGGTTTCATTTCACCTTTAGCAGTGCTTGATTTTTGGGGGAGTGTTTGCCAGGGCTCACTGCCAGCACCTATTTTTGAGCCCTGACACTTATTGTCTCAGGCCCAGTTTGATTATGATGTTTGATTATGATGGGGTGTCAGTCATCACAGTCAAACATCAAGCAACTACAGTGTGCAATGGCCAGGGTCTCTGCATCCTCAGCCAGATCATTGTTATCCATGAGCCTGATGATTCAGGTGGGCAGGGCAATGCTAGTTATCTGTTTTCAGGGAGAACAATTAGTTAGAACGAGAAAGTCAATCCTTGTGCTGGTGGACATGACTGTTACCATGCCAGCGGCACTGACACAGGGCAAAGGACAGGGAAAAGGTCAATGCCCAACAGCATTGCCTGTCACGAGTGCCAACCTGTACAAAATGATCTAGCTTCCAGGAAGTTAATTAGTTCAGTTATGATTGTCCCTGAATTTTACCAATTTTCTATTATTATTGTTATTATTATTATTATTGAATTTATTGAGTGCGGACCTAGCTCTGAGAAGCAACACAGTGCTTTACAGAGGTACACAACAATACAGATACATAACGCAGCGCTTTACTGAGGTATACAACAGCACGGATGCATAATGGAGTGCTTTTCACTGGTAACAACAGAACAGATATACAGCGTGGGTAGGCTACAGAGGTTCACAGAGGAGGGATACAGCTGTACCGGGTGGTGGGGAGTAGAGGGGCGGGCATAGTCTAGCAAGTCTGATAGCATGAAGTGTGATGTGATGGCCTAGGTGTTGAGGAGATACTCCTTGAAGATGTGGGTCTTGAGTTCTTTTCTGAATTATAGGACCATGGGGGCGAGTCTGATGCTGACGGGTGGGAGATTCGCTATTCCTGGGGCCTGGGCAGAGAAGGCTTGTTTTCTGGTCCTTTCTTTTTTGCAGTGGCGGATTACAAGACTGCACATGCCCTGGCTTCTGGTGGTGTGCTGTCCGTCTGAGATGCTAAGTTTCTCTGCGAGGTGGCTGGGTGACTGGAGAGTGAGTGCCTTATGCATGATGCTGCAAGACCGGCTATCTAAATCTTCACTCCCTTCCCCCTCCTCTTCAATCTGGCTTTCGTCCTTCTCACTCTACAGAGACTGCTCTTCTACATGTCTCAAGCTCTTTCCTCTCCTCTATTCTTATTCTTCTTGACTTGTCTGCAGCGTTTGATACTGTTGATCACTCTCTCCCTATATCTTATCTTTCTACTTTGGGCATCTCAAGGTCTGCTTTTGAGTGGTTCCACTCCTATCTTTCCCAGCGGTCATACTTTGTAACCTGGGCTGGGCACTGTTCTCTTTCACTTTCTCTCTTATATGGTGTTCCCCAAGGCTCTGTACTTGGCCCTCTTCTTTTCTCTCTTTATACTGAACCTCTTTCTGCTTGTATCTCCTCATTCCACTTCTCCTTTCATCTGTACCCAGATGACACCCATATTTTTTTCTCCTTTTCTTCCCTTGATTCTGCTCTGCCCTCTATTGTTTCAAACTGTCTTTCTGCTGTTCAGAACTGGATGTCTTCTCATTTTCTCTATCTCAGCCATTCTAAAACATAGGTTCTGCTTGTTCCTGCGTCCAATATTCCTCCTAGTTTGCCCCCTCCGTCTCTCTCTTTTCCTCCATCTTCATTTCCTTTTTCATCATCTGTGCATGACTTGGGCATTGTCCTTGATCTTTCTTTCTCGTTCTCCCTCCAAATCTCATCTATTGCTCATTCCCGTCATTATCCACTTTTTTATCAACCCTCGTGCTCACCCCTATCTCTTTATTCATGCCATAAAACCTCTTCTGTTCTCTCTGTTTTTTCTGGTATTGATTACTGCTCCTCCCTATTCCTTGGTCTCCCTGCCTCCTATCGTCTTCCTCTTTGTTCTGTTTATAATTCATCAATTCATCTCCTTTTTCTTTACCCGCTCAGTCCTCTATTACATCTTCTCTAATTTCCTCTCTCTACCACTTTCTCTCAACTGTCTTCAAATGTACCCATGGTCTGGCCCCTCCTTATCTCCCTTCCTTAGTCTCGTTCTATGTCCCATCTTGCTCTCTTAGAAGACAGAATGTATTTCTTTTAAATGTTCCCAAATCCCCCAGTGCTTCTTCTCGTCTCCGCTCCTTTGCTCTTTTAGCACCCAAACACTGGAACTCCCTTCCCCTTTCACTTCGCTCTGCCACATCTCTCTGTATTTTCCAATCAACCCGTATCTTTTATCTTTTCTTGTCTGATTAATTCTCCTACTTCCCCTTCTTCTGTTTTTACTCAAGTTTATAGTCTATCATGATTGTATTGCATTTTTATGTATGTTTGTCCAGCGCCTTTGGCAAAAGGCGCTCTATAAATTCAATAAAATGAAATGATTTGAAGGTGATTTGTGCCTGCAGTGGAAGCCAGTGAACCTCGAAGCTTGCTGGGGTGATGTGGCCGTATCTGTGTAGAGCCTTGATGAAGTGTGTAGCCGTGTGTAGGACACTACTCAGGGGCACAATGGAGCTTGATGGAAGGCCTTTTAGGAGTGCATTGCACCCATCTCGGTTGGATAGGATCAGTGCTTGATTGGTGGATCTAAAGCTGTCCTGAGATAGTAAGGGCTTGACCTTCCGCAGGAGGAAGAGCTGATACCAAGCTGTCTGAGTTTTCTTAGCTATGTGTGTCTTGAAGAAGGGATGTTTGTCGATGTGGAACCGGAGGGACTTGGCACAGGAGGTGAGCTCAAATGTGAAGCCCCCAGAGTTCATTTCATGGTTGATAGCCAGGTCTGTATGTCTGAGTGTTCGGTTTTGTTACTGAGGAGTAGGAATTCGGTCTTGGAGGGGTGGGGGTTCAAGTATGCACTGGACATCAAAGACTGGATCAGTGAGAGGCAGGTTTTGAGAATAGGATGTCCGTGATGGAGTTGATCTTGAGGTATAGCTGTGTGTCATCAGTGTATTGGTGGATCTGGATGCTGTGTGGCTAGGAGGGTTCTAGCAGCTCCTTTTATAGATTGAAGATAACTGCGGAGAGGATAGAACCCTCCAGGACTCCTTAGGTGCTGGGTAGCATTGGCGATCTAGAGGACTCCATCTGAACAAACTTCTGGTAGTTGGCGAGATTGGACTTGAACCAGCGTAAAACAAGATTGCTGATCCCAATGCACCGATGTAGGGTGTCTGTAAGTGCCTGGTGGTATTCTGGGTCAAAAGCATTTGAGAGGTCTAGTAGAACCATGAGGCTGGGGTGGCCATTTTCAAGGAACCTGGATTGGTAGGTTTGGAGGAGATTGTTGGTGTCGAGGTGCTGCTGCAGTTGTGCGACTACCGCTTTCTCAATGATTTTACCTATGATGGGAAGATGGGTAATGGGGTGATAGTTACCTAGGTTGTCGGGATCCAGATTGGGTTTCTTTAATAGAGGGATGATTTGTCCTGTTTTTAGGTTTGATGGAAAGGTTCCTTGAGTTAGGCAGCTGTTGATAATTCCCAGGTAGGGACGGAGAGCTTCTGTGGGGAGGGTCTTGAGGATAGTTGCTGGGAGGATGTTGTCTATATACAATGTGACTTTGAGGGCAGCCAGGGTTTCTACCAGGTCCTCTCTCAAGAATGTCTTGACTATTGCCCAGGGTGTGGAGATCTCACGAGGAGGGACGTGAGGTGGGTCTGTGGATGCACAGCTGGTGTCTATGTGCTGGCGAATCTTGCTGATTTCACCGATGAAGGTGTTGATCGCAGTGGATTTTTTAATGGAGTGTGGTAATGCAGGGTCCGGTAACAGGTTGATGCAATGCTTGACCGATTTGAAGAGGGCTCTGCTTTTGTTATCGGCTTCTGCTATGGTATTCTAATAGTAGGAGGCCTTGGCTGTGTTGATTAGTTATCAGTGGGTTGCTTGGAGTTCCTTGAGGAGTGCCAGGTTGGATGCGGCCCTGGAACAGTGCAATGTTTTCTCATGTTTCCTGATGACTCTTTTGCTGAGATTGCATTCTTGCGTGTGCCAGGGTACTGACGGTTTCTGGTCTGCAGGTGTGTTGTTTCAGAGGTACGTGTTGGTTGATCGAGGCTGAGAGGGTGGCATTGATTGTTTCCAGTAGAGAGTTGCAGTTTGGTTGTGGGTGTTTGGTCCATGTAAGGGGGAGGTTGGTGAGGTCTTCTGTGAGGGCGTCCACCGTTAATTTCTTGAAGGACCTGAAGGTTTGTCTGATGGGCTTCTGCTGGGAGTGCTTGACTGGGGTGGTGTGCAGGATATTGAAAGGCACGGCTATGTGGCCATAACAGTCAATTGCAAGAGGAGAGCTGTAGTGGAGGATAGATTAGGTTGAGGATTTTACCTTTCTCATGTGTTGGGTCTTTTGTGTGCTGTGTGAGGCTGAGGGTGTCAAGAAGGCAGAGGAGAGCTTCCTTCATTGGTTTGGTGGCATTGATGTCTGGCATGTTGAAGTCACGTAGGAAAATGTTGTTGGTGTGTTTGCAGGACATGGTGGTGACCATGTCGGTGAAGGTATAGGAGGAAAGCACATTTGCTCTTTTTCTGTGGATAGATGGTCAACATGTTCCATTTGCCACATGTAGAATCACAGCCTGATGTTAACAATGATGTGTTTAAAAAGCACTTACATTTTTCCCTCACTTCAAGAGACAACAAGCATGTTGAGTTAGTTTGTGTTAGGTTGATTGATATCTGTAAAGCGCACATATACCTTGGGTAGTGTCTCCATCAATCCTGATGAGCCAGTGATAGTTACAGCTTTAATTCTAAATAGCCTGACATTTTGGGGAGCAGCCCATGGGTGGTGGCAACAGTGGACTGGGAGCTGCCTGTGCTGATGTGTAACAGGCATGCTCGAAAATATTTGGCCCGTGGCACTTATTTTTTTGCAAATTAAGCACCAGCCTTTTGTATTAGCATTTTGTCAAATAAGCAGCAAGGGGGAGAAGGGGGAGCCCTGCCAAATGCCCCTCTTTATGCACAAACCATCAGAAATGACAGCTCGGTCTGGCTGAAGGGTCCAAGCAGAGTAGATTAACTTTATTTATAGAGATTTCTCACAGGCTGAAATGAGATACAGTTCTGCACATATACCCTCACTCTACTCTCTCAAAATACCCCCACTCTACCATCTCCTGTGCTTTTTCAGCATCAAATGACAGCGCCCGTAGAGGGAACCAGCATCTTTTACATTCCATGGCACATATAGCATGCTCTTACATTTGGGCTAGTCATTATACTGGGAAAGTAGCCTACCTGAGAAGGATCTATCAATGTTGGGAGGTAAGTTTGTAATTTATTGGCTATGATTTTGAAACATATTTGTATTACTACATTGATGAGAGATATAGTTCTAAAATGTCATGCCACCTCTCCCTGGGTTGGGAAGGATCGATAATAAAGTGCTAATAAGTACAGTGTTTCAATAGCATATGTTTTTAGTCTGCTTCATTGAGTGGTACCAATTGAGTTTCACAGGATTCGTAACATTCTATAGTGAAATAGTGTTCTCCTGGTGATTTCCCTGTTGCCATCTCTCATTAGGCCTTCTGCTCTTTATTTTTCATAAATGGCCCGCTAAATAATTTCTCACAGCGGTCTCTAAAGAGTGCAATCATATCTTAGAAAGGAAATTGCAATTTCAACTCGATGCAAGAGTACATTTCCAATGACTGCTACTAAGTATGGAATACAAGACACTACTTGTTGTTTCTTGAGCTGTGACACTAAACAATGGACTGCCTTTTCCCCCTGATCATAATGCCTTTGTTTGAGACAAAATGAGGTATATTCAGCTTACTTTGCAAAATAGGCATTCAATTCATAATTGTTTTTTTTGTTAATCTCCATAACAGTGAAGGAGTTGAGGCAAGTGTTTTCTGTTAGGACTACCTGTTGCCTCCAACATATTTCAATCTTTCTCTCTGCGTCATTTGCAAATCAAGGCATTTATTTTACATCACCCCCCTCATGAATGCTTTGGTTGATTTCCACAACACACCAATTGAGGAACCAGTACCCTCATTCATTCGTAAGAATTCTTTCAACATTTTGTTGAGAATCATTTTGCCAGGTTGGTATACATTGTGGCAAACATTCATCCTCCATCTGACATTAACTGGCCTTACAACAGAACTTAGTATTTTCCCTAGTATTGGTGCAAGTTTGGCTATTCAAGTAAGAGATGATAAAGTAATCAAAGCAGCACTGGTATCATGTATGCAGGAAGCGTGTGTATATTCTCTGGTTACTGGATGTTGTATGTGCCATTGCTGAGATAATCCATGATCCTTCATAAAATCAGCCAATATTCCCCAGTCCCTGTGAGCCATCATGCCTGGTTTCCCTGTTCTTTATACAACTGGGTCATCTGTATGGTTCTAACCACCCCCATAAGTTCTATTGAATTGTGACTATTTTTGTCAGCACACTGTTGTATAAGAATAAGCCAATTTCTTAACCATCATAGCATACTTTTAACCTTTTAGCAGTTTCTTTCGGCCTATCTATGCTTTGGCTAAAATAAGCTATCCTTCACCATCTTGCCAAGTTTTAAGTATTTTGTAATATAAGGACTTGTGGAAATGAATGACTACACCACATGTGTTCCTTGACTCCATTGGAGCATGGCTGTACTGTGGGATGTTCTGACCCACTAGGCTCTGCCCTGCAACATCGCTGTGTGCTGCTTTAATCAGAAACAACAGGATGGCCGCCGAAAAGCTCTATGCGCTAAAAATCTCTGAGAAGTGCGCAGTGAAACCTGAAAAATAGGCCACCAATCCATTTTGCCTGTGTCAGTGGTGGAACCGGAGACCACACTACCAAAACCTGTCATTGGGCTGCCCACATAGTGAAATGGAATTACCTGAAAAGGCAGGGCTGCATTGCCAGGAAAGCCCAGAAGTGCTTTAAAATCCGTTTTTCCTTGGCTGTTGAAAGTGCAAAATCATGGTTCCCAAACATCAGAAAAGATCCAACATCCTTGTTGGGTGCTAAACATCACTTTATTTAAAGAATCAACCTAAGCACAATGTTAGGAGAAGCACATTTCATCATAGGAAAATCCACATTCAAAAAGATGCTTGCCTGGAAAAATCTGTCAGATATGGCCGCAGTACCGCTGTTGAAGCTGTCATTTACTTATACTGGCAGTTTAAAATTTGTGTCAGAAATTGTGGAAAGGAAGAGGCTTGCCTTCAAAAGCAATATAGGATGCTACAATTCAATTTCTATGTTTGAAAAAGACTGGAATTATGAGATCTGTGTGTATATTTGTTGAAAATGTAAGTTTATTTAAAAAAGACAATTTTAAGCAAGGGGTTTTAAAAGTGAACTAATGTTAGCCACAGTACTTCAAAGGCACATTCCACAGTTTGCCCCAAACAAAGGCATCTTCCCCCTGCTCTCGGCTCAGGAACTGTCATTGAGTTGTTAATGGAGGTGGGAGGAGATTTTGGCCTGTTGCTCTGAGGAGAGACAAAAGACTCCCTTGATTGAAAAGATATGCAGATTCAACTGTCAACAGAAAACAACTGCCAGCAGGAAGGGAGCCTGGGAGTGCTCTGGACCCAGCTAACTATGGAGGCGGGACCAGACAGATTTCTGTATCTGAAACTGTAGAAAATATCTTTTTGGAAAAAGACTCACAGAGAACTGTGCAGAAGTTGTTATAATCTGTAATTTATAGGTTGTTAATATGAAAATGCTGCTCACAGTTTGAGACTACTCTGAACTTTGTGCGATGTTCAAAGACAGGACTACCGAAATGTTGAGGTTGTAGGAATTGTGATAATACTACAAATATGAAACTTCACAGGATTATGCCCAGATGTCATGCGCATGTATGGAGAATAATGTGTACAGATCTGACACTGGGTAACCAACCAAAAGCGCAAAAAACTGTCAATTTTGAACCAAAGCTCTCACTAAAATGAGACTCAGACGGATACATGTGCTACTAAATCTGTGATGTGAATATGTATTATTAGCAAGTTCGTGATATAGTAAATATGATTTATGTGAAAAATAGATATACTGTACTAAAACAAAGGGGAGGTACTTCCTGGATTGTAAAATGCAGCATCACTATGAGACTAGATTTCCTTCTCAACTCAGGAGAGGGGAAATACTTTAACCAATAGGAATCCTAGAGGGTGTGCTTAGTATCATTCAGCCTATCCACCCCTTTGGGAAATACATAAATAGGGACAGTTTAGAACTTATAGACACAGATTCACCCGTCAACTGACTTACTGGCAAAGCGCTCTGCAGGAGGAACCCAGATCCAAGACTCCAGAACTCTGAAAGCAGAAGGCCCAATTCCAAAGCTGAACCCTTCTCAGCTTGGCCTTTAAAATCTTGAAACCTGATTTTAACCCCAGACTTCCAAGGGGCACACCAAAAATTGAACAGTCTGGCTGTGCTGTTTCTGCTTTCTTGCCAAGAACTCTTGCTAGAACCCGGAGATCCAAACCAGTAGAGCAGAGCTGTAACCAGATAGCTGTAACCCAGAACCAACCCATTAGATCCAGTCCCGAGGCTGTGCAGAGACCAGAGCGCCATGCTGAATGCAGAACCGGGTGCCTGAATCCTGTCCGGTGGGCTAGCAGAATTCCAGTCCAGAACCCTTTGACCAGATCCTGACGGGCCTATTCCAAACCATAGTTGTGAGTATCTATAGCATAGAATTGTCCATAGCCAATCTCTTATCCTTAAGTAATCCTATCCAAACCATTCTATCATATCCAGAACTGCATTGTAGAATCTCTTTCTTGTTTTTCTGAATCTTTCCCTCATCCATATAGTCCTTTGTTAATTGTAGTGATAAATTCATCTTTGCGCTAATATATTTGCTGAAGTAAGACAAGTGTCTTGGGGGCCAAAAGTCAGAGCAGGGGAGCCGCTGTTCTGGTGGTTGACCGTTGGAAATCTTGCATCTTCTTAGCCTCCTTAGTGTAAAGAAAATATGTTTGAAATTTCAAAAGCGCATCTTTCATTTGAAAATCTTGACTCTTTCTGAAAAAACGACCTCTACTAAAACCTTCATAACTTCTGAACCATACATGCTAGAAACGCGCACTGAAAGGTTTGCAGCGAATCTGCGTTTGGCTCAATTTCATCACGTGTAAAACAGCTATTCTTTGCATCTGACCTCAGAATTCCGTTTTCAAACTGCTAGTTGTTCATCCAACATTGCTAGTGTTTATCTGGAACTATACAAAGCGGCTTCCACTAGTTTTGAATCCAATTTAAAGAATTACATTAATTACATTCATTTTTCAGTGTTTTTCCCATTCATTCAAAACCACATTCAAAAGCATTTGAACTGTTTTGAAATCATTCCTGTTTCTCTCTGCTTGCTGGGGGTCGGGGGGATTAGGATTGCAACTGTATTGGTTGAGATTGTATATTCCTGAAACCTGTTTTCTCTCCTTCCATCTCTATATTGCATATTAGGGGGAATTGAGTAGTATCAGGGGGAAAGAGTGGCATTGCATTTGATTGAACCCACATCAAGTATTATTCCCTGCTGCATTGTTTTCCTATCCATATCAAGTATTATTCCATGCTGCATTATTTTTCTTATCCATACTCCTTCTGATTAAAGAGATTGTTGATTGTTGTGACATCACCCCAATGGTGATCATTGTATAAATATTAATAGGGTGATATCTAGATATTGTTCAAATTCATAAAAGTGTGATATATGTCTTGTTCAAATTCATAAATTAAATCTTTCAACTTTGCAAAAAAACCTGCTTCTTGGTTCAGTGAGACCGGGGGGGGGGGATTCAAAGAGAAGGGCGTGATATAAGGATACATTATTCAGAAATAAAAGAACTTATAGACAAAAATATATAATTAAGGGTTCCAACTGTGCATCACATGCTAGGCATTGACTTAGGTGGAGTGCCAGGTTCAAATCACTTACAGTACAGCACTTAACCAACTCAGTACCTCTGGGGTTTCGCTGCATCCTCCATGGTATTGTGCATTTTCTGATTGAATGGTGCATGTGATCTTTTTGACTTCAGATACTGTAACACCTTTTTCCTATTAACAAAGCTGTTAAGGCTATTGATGTTCATCAAAAGAATATAAAGTGGAGACATACGTACAAATGATCAAAGTCTAAAACAAAAGAACACTTGCAGTAGCACCAATGCAGAGTGGCAGATACAAATCTCTCTCTGTGTTTTCCAACTCAAGTAAGAAAGGTCAAGTATAGGGAGTCTAATGTCCCAGTGTCTATGTAAGGACTCTAACAACAGTAACTTCAAAAGGCAACCATCAAAAGTAGCAATGACAAGTGTAGATACTGATGCAGACATTAGCCATCATGATGTGCCCGATTACCATGTTAGCTGGAGTGCTCACCCTCATTACTTTCTGCAGGTATGGCTTTTACTCTAAATGACTGTCGTCCTGAGGGGTCAAATAGAAAAACATGAAAAACAATGTGGCTCTGATAAAAGTGTCAATGATAGCAAGAGATATATGGTAAATTACTAACACCATAAATCGAACAAAAGGGTAAGTCCCAATAGAACATGTGATGAAAACATAATTTGTCTGCTCAGCAGACTTCTGATGACCTTAAAACGGTCAGATGTATCTTCTGGGTTCCACAGACTCATGAAATCCCTAGAAAACAACCTATTGGTGAGGTCTTCCTCCTGTTAAAATGATATTCACATATGTCAGAAGCTAGGGTGATTTTCTGCATATGGGCTTCAAACAAAATGGCGGATGTCACAGGGGCTCTTAAAGGTGAAAGTCTCCTATCCCGATGTTGTTGCTTTAAGTAAAAATTATCTCAACAATGAACCACAGTGGGCTCAGGTATAGGGGCTTCTACAGTTGGAGACCCTTTTGTGGTTACTAATGCATCCATTGACTCCTGATCGAGGGAGTACAGGAATTACTGCCAATCATCCGGGGTCAATAAATTCTGTGGTTCTACCATCTTTAGGTACAATCATCTTGACCAGATCTGTTAGGCCATACTTAAGATCCCATCTGTTTAGGGCGTGCCCCAAATGCAGGAAGAGTTTTCTTCCTTTTTTCCATAGTCACTTTGGAATAGTCTGCCGATATGCATGAATGGATTATTTTTTTAGCTGTGTGTAAATTCAATCTAGTGTATTTAAGACTTAGAAAACATGCTATGCGTGGTAGGGGATCTCTGCTATTGCTTGGGTCCTACAATTTAATTCTGTGCACCATTTGTATTTCTAACTGCGGATCAAATTTGAAGTTGAAGAGCTTTGGTAGCCATGACATAAGAAAAGAACTGGATCCTTTCTCTCGATTCCCTTTGGGACACCAAAAAAGCTTACATTTTTCCTGCTCTGTATTTGCAGATTCCAGGACTTTCATGTGTATTGTATGATATGATATGATATATGGCATTTATAACGTGCCTATACAGAAGTGTTTCATGGCGCGACGAGGCAATGGGGGGGAACAAAGGGAAGACAGACAACAATCCTACTAGGCCAGGTGACATTTAAATCGTGCAAGTGCAGGGGATGGGGGTAAAAGGAAAGTGCAAGGGGAATGGGGAGGGGGCAGTGCAGTACATAGGATAACAGTAAAATAAATAAAAAACAATAAATACAATAAATCAGGAGCGCAGCCAAGTGGTGGCAAGTGCCTGGCTAAGTGCAGACATCAGGTATCAGGTGCTAGTAGGGGCTGTAGGGATACCGAAACAGCACCCAAGTGCAGGGGTTACCAGGGGGGAAGTGCAGGTCAGGAACTGGCGGAGAGGGCACCTGGGCCCGAGAACAGAGGGTAGCCAGGTGACCAGTACAAGTTCAGTTTGAGCCAGGAGTTCAGCAGGGGAGAAGAGCAGAGAAAGCAGAAGCAACGAGGAAGGTCTTGAGGTGCTTTCGGAACCGGAGATGGTTCTCCTCAAGTTTCAGTGAGGCAGGGACGCAGTTCCAGAGGGAGGCCCCAGCCAAAGAAAGAGAACGACCACCAACTTGTTGCTTGGAGAAGCAACTGACCCTGAGGGAGTTGGAGGCGGATGAGCGAAGGGCTCGAGAAGAAAGATATTTAGGAAGAGGGAGTGGAAGGTATTGAGGCGCCAGGCCCCAGAAGGCCTTGCGGACAATGCAGAGGGTTTTGAGCTTAATCCTCACAGCCACTGGGAGCCAGTGGGTGTCCGGTCAAAGGGTCAAATACATTGTTTCGAAATACAATAGTTTTGAAACAAAAGGCCCGGGAAAAAAAAGTTGAATTACTTTTTTTTAATGTATTTTTTTTGCTTTCGTATAGGGAAAAAAAACAGGTTTTTACACTAAAAACGGGGGTTTGAGGTGGGACCCCCCAAAAAAATAAAAAATAAATAACCTACATTTGACTTTTTTTTTGGTCCTTTTGGTTCGAAACTATTGCATTCGAAACAATTGCATTCAACCCTTTCACCTACAACCGAGCCAGTGCAGGGATTTCAGTCCTGGAGAGATCCGATCCCTGGGTTTTAGGCCAAGGACAAGTCTCGCAGTCCTGTTTGGATTAGTTGCAAAGGGCAGAGTGTAAATGCAGGCAGATTTAGTAAGGGGCTGTTGGAGCAGTCCAGACTAGAGAGAACCAAAGCTCTGGTGACAGTGAGTTTCTGGGAGAGGAGAGGAAAGGAAGAATACCTCTGAGAAGGTGCAGCTGGTAGTGTGACTTCTTACAGACATCACAGATGTGAGGAGAGAAGGAGAGTGTGGAGTCGAAGATGACCCAAGTTTTTTTGCCTCACAAGAGGGCCAAGAGAGGCCGGCCAGAGAGTGACAGGAAAGGAGGGAACAGGTGTGCCGATGAGGAGAATCTCAGTCTTACTGGCATTAAGGTAGAGATCATTGGCGGCACAACTCTCCCGTATAGCAGACAGATAGTCAGAGATGAGAAAGGAGAAGAGGTGGCTGAGGGAAGCCTGAAAATGAGTTGAGTGTCATCCGCATAGCACTGAAAGTTGGGGCAGAGAGCTGCAATCCTGTGGGCAAGAAGTGCCAGGTATTGGTTGAAAAGCCAGGGAGAGAGGTTAGACCCCCGGGGAACACCACAGGTAGGGATAGAGATAGAGGAGAGGAAGGACCCAAGTTGGACCTGGAAGGATCGATCGGAGGGGAAAGAAGTCAGCTAAGCCAGAACCTGATCAGTGATACCCAGGTTACACAGAGACGGTTGAGCAGGATATCATGGTTGACTGTGTCAAAGGCAGAAGATAGATCAAGTAAGATGAGAACACAGGGGGTGTTGGAATTGAGGTTGGAGAGAAGGTCTTCACTGATGTTCAGGAGAGCAGTTTCTGTGCTTCTGGCAGCTCTGAAGCCAGACTGATTCTCATTGAGAGGGAAAAGTGTCAGAAAGGGCCAACAGGGTACAGCGCATAGATGGCAACTTTAATGACTGTGGACGGGCTGCGGCTGAGAGCAAGAGTGGGAACTTGCCAATAGCCCACTGGAAATGGAAAATGAGAGAAGACTGGGTTTGCTCTCAAACTGCGCTCACACATGAAGTAACAAGCATATTGCAGATTAATTAAGTATTTTTAATCAGTGCCGTTGCAGCCTGACACATGTTGCGAGCTTCCAGCTCTTCTACTGAGGTTGCTTATACAAAATTATAAGACATTTTTGAAAGACAAAAGCATATAACGAGCGTAGTTCAATAATAAAATAGACAAAGGCCCAGACCCAGGGCAAACAAGGCAGTTAGGGTATACCAAACAGAAGTATAAGTTATGATAATAGAAAAATACACCGAATGCACAATACAATTCAACCCAATTCAGACAAGAGAGAAAAGATTTTAACATAAGATGCGCATTTCGGTGGGAGAAAACATAATACATTAGAGAAACAGGGGGGGGAGAATAAGAAACACAATTATTAAGTAAAAGAAAAGATGTTCATGGTGATCAGACAGAGATACATGTGTAAAGCCACAGGCTACTATAATTTTACCTTGATCTTGGCTTATGTTAATCTAGTTACTGGAGAGAAAACAAAAGTAGAATAGGTTGTACTAGTACAAGGTCTGTAATTTTACTACACAAAGGAAAAGATTGAACCCCACTTACCAGAGGTGAGGCTAAATGTTTGGGTTAAGTAACCGTGGGCTCCCTAAAAGGTAGAGAAGGGATGCCTATGTTGAAACAAATCTGGCTGACTAAATTAGCACATAGAAGTCATAAAAAGTTAAAAAACGACATACCATTACTTTGCAGTTGCACGGAAAACGTATCTGTAAATTATTATATTGCTGTAGCACAGGCGATGTTCCAGGAGTGAAATTGCAAGAAGAAAAGCAAGAAAAAACAACAAAGGATCAATTAGCCAATTAAGTGGGCTATCTCTGCGATCATCCGAAGTAGCAAGGAATGATCGAAAAAGTGATGCTCACGGATAGGGCTCGTGTGCAAATTGTCATCATTGACTCACCAGCGCGTTCACTGCTATGCAGGGAACTGGAGCCAAACGACGACCCTCTGTGTCCAGGGTTAACTGGGACCAGGGAGGGAAGCAACAGCGAAAACGCCCGTGCACGGGTAAAACACAGCAAAAAACAGTGGAAAACAATGCGCCATGATGGACTAGTCTAGGTAACATATAATTAAACAGGACGGCAAACAGAATACAAGGGCAAGGAAACCTGTATTCTGATACGGATGCCCGATCCCTAGAATTAAGACTTAGTATATTCAATTAGATATTGTATACAGAAAGAAAAATGGAAATGATAGGGCTTGCAGGGGCATAGCCAGTTAAACGGGTAATAACTCAAAAAGGGGGAAAGCAAGGGCTCATAAAAAGTCTAAGAGGAACGCATGTAAACATCGGCTGATCACCACTCGCATCAGTATAAATGAACAATACCGGTTGGACATACCATGTGAAAGAACCCTAAATTGCACATGTGACTTATTGAACAGCATACAATTACAAGAAAACAGATAGTTCATGGTCTGTGTTCAGGCCAAACTCTACAGTCCGATATTGGCAAATCAACCAGGCTTCTAATTGCCTGAGTTTCAGTATCTGGTTGCCCCCATGTTGTGGGAGGGACACCTTCATGATCCCAGCAAATTGAATCATTGCCTTGTTGTGATGTCAGATGGTTGAGGTTCTTGGGGCTTACTTTTGTAATGCTTGACTTGTGTCGCAAAGAATTTTTTTAATTTTAATTTGCGAACAAAGGGAGGTGGTATTCTGGAGCCCACCTCCCTGTACATTAATGAATGCATTTCACCTTTAGTCAACAACATACCTACTTTTATCCGTGACACAATGCATATTCTCCAGATACTTGTTCGATTACCTATGTTGCCCAATCTTGTCTTGGTTACACTCGATGTAAAAGCCCTTTATACATCTATCAACCACCAGTTAGCAATTAGTAGCATTGACTTTATTTTTCGTGACCATTGAGCTTCGTTTTTCGAACATATTGAAATGATCAAAGATTTACTAACTGTTGCTCTCTCCAATAATGTATTTCTTTTTAATAACACCTACTATAGACAACTTATTGGAGTGGCAATGGGGGCAAGTTATGCCCCTGCTTTAGCCAACATTTGTATGCATAACTATGAACAACAAGTTGTCTTTTCTAACCAGCTATTCACACCACATATTCATATGTGGAAACGTTACATTGATGATGTGCTTTTGGTTTGGAATGGTTCTATTGAACATTTGAATGAATTTGTTGCTTACCTTAATTCCAACAATTGGGGCATCCAATTCACACACATGCATAGCTTCACATGCATACATTTTTTAGACCTTACTATCAGTATCTCAGATAATCAGTTTGTAACCAAAACTTTTAGAAAATCCACATCTGTGAATGCAGTTCTGCATGCCACTAGTTGCCATAGGAAAACTGTAGTTTCCAACATACCCAAGGGCGAATTCATTCGGGCACGTAGGAATTGTTTGCTGACGAATGACTTTGACCAGGAATGTTCATTGATACGCCAAAGGTTTTCAGCCAGAGGGTATGATTTACGTTCAGTGGCACAAGCAGAACATGTTGTACGTGACATGAAGAGATGCGATCTACTCACGCCGAAAGTACGGAATGAGAATGTTCACTCACAGAAACTCAAATTTATTACCAGATTCAACTCAGATAGTTCAGTGCTTTACAATATAATTAAACGACATTGGCACATCCTACAACTTGATCGCGATATTACCCCCTGGGTGGACAATTTACCAAGTTTCATTTACACTAAGGCAAATAATCTTAAGAATATACTCTCTCCCTCATTTATGTCAATCCCACCCAAGCAACATACTTGGTTACACCAACCTCCACGTCCCGGTTTTCACAAATGTGGGGGTTGTTCCATGTGTTCACATGCACTAGAGACCACCTTTATTGACTTCGGACATTTAGGTACACACAAGATTGTGTCTTTTATTAATTGCAATTCAAAGTTTTGCATCTACTGTATTAAATGTGTTTGTGGCCTTTACTACATTGGTAGTACCATACGCCTGTTGAAAATTCGCATCAGGGAACATTTGTATTCAATTGCTCAATCTGATTCCAAATATCCCTTAGCCTTGCATTGGCAAACAGCTCACCAAATGGACAACAAGGCAATGATTCAATTTGCTGGGATCATGAAGGTGTCCCTCCCACAACGTGGGGGCAACCATATACTGAAACTCAGGCAATTAGAAGCCCGGTTGATTTGCCAATATCGGACTGTAGAGTTTGGCCTGAACACAGACCATGAACTATCTGTTTTCTTGTAATTGTATGCTGTTCAATAAGTCACATGTGCAATTTAGGGTTCTTTCACATGGTATGTCCAACCGGTATTGTTCATTTATACTGATGCGAGTGGTGATCAGCTGATGTTTACATGCGTTCCTCTTAGACTTTTTATGAGCCCTTGCTTTCCCCCTTTTTGAGTTATTACCCGTTTAACTGGCTATGCCCCTGCAAGCCCTATCATTTCCATTTTTCTTTCTGTATACAATATCTAATTGAATATACTAAGTCTTAATTCTAGGGATCGGGCATCCGTATCAGAATACAGGTTTCCTTGCCCTTGTATTCTGTTTGCCGTCCTGTTTAATTATATGTTACCTAGACTAGTCCATCATTGCGCATTGTTTTCCACTGTTTTTTGCTGTGTTTTACCCGTGCACGGGCGTTTTCGCTGTTGCTTCCCTCCCTGGTCCCAGTTAACCCAGGACACAGAGGGTCGTCGTTTGGCTCCAGTTCCCCGCATAGCAGTGAACGCCTGGTGAGTCAATGATGACAATTTGCACACGAGCCCTATCCGTGAGCATCACTTTTTCGATCATTCCTTGCTACTTCGGATGATCGCAGAGATAGCCCACTTAATTGGCTAATTGATCCTTTGTTGTTTTTTCTTGCTTTTCTTCTTGCAATTTCACTCCTGGAACATCGCCTGTGCTACAGCAATATAATAATTTACAGATACGTTTTTCGTGCAACTGCAAAGTAATGGTATGTCATTTTTTAACTTTTTATGACTTATATGTGCTAATTTAGTCAGCCAGATTTGTTTCAACATAGGCATCCCTTCTCTACCTTTTAGGGAGCCCAAGGTTAATTAACCCAAACATTTAGCCTCACCTCTGGTAAGTGGGGTTCAATCTTTTCCTTTGTGTAGTAAAATTACAGACCTTGTACTAGTACAACCTATTCTACTTTTGTTTTCTCTCCAGTAACTAGATTAACATAAGCCAAGATCAAGGTAAAATTATACTAGCCTGTGGCTTTACACATGTATCTCTGTCTGATCACCATGAACATCTTTTCTTTTACTTAATAATTGTGTTTCTTTCCCCCCCCCCTGTTTCTCTAATGTATTATGTTTTCTCCCACCGAAATGCGCATCTTATGTTAAAATCTTTTCTCTCTTGTCTGAATTGGGTTGAATTGTATTGTGCATTCGGTGTATTTGTCTATTATCATAACTTATACTTCTGTTTGGTATACCCTAACTGCCTTGTTTGCCCTTGGTCTGGGCCTTTGTCTATTTTATTATTGAACTACGCTCGTTATATGCTTTTGTCTTTCAAAAATGTCTTATAATTTTGTATAAGCAGCCTCAGTAGAAGAGCTGGAAGCTCGCAACACGTGTCAGGCTGCAACGGCACTGATTAAAAATACTTAATTAATCTGCAATATGCTTGTTATTTCATGTGTGAGCGCAGTTTGAGAGCAAACCCATTCTTCTCTGAATCTCATTGAGACAACCAACAGAGTCAGAGTGGAGATGAAGCTGGGAGATGGCCAGCTTTACCAGGACTTTGCTCGGGAAAGGAGTGATGGAGATTGGGTGATAGTTAGCTGGGCAGGATGGGTCAGCAGAGGGTTTCTTAAGAAGAGGGTACATTAGGGAGTGCTTCAGGGGGGAAGGGAAAACTCCAGTGGCAAAGCAGTGGTTGCAGATGGAGCCAGGGTGCCAATGTGGTCCTTGATGGTTTTAGAGGAGCAGGGGAGAATCTGTTTTGAGAAGACTTTTTCTTGCTTTTCTTCTTGCAATTTCACTCCTGGAACATCGCCTGTGCTACAGCAATATAATAATTTACAGATACGTTTTTCGTGCAACTGCAAAGTAATGGTATGTCATTTTTTAACTTTTTATGACTTATATGTGCTAATTTAGTCAGCCAGATTTGTTTCAACATAGGCATCCCTTCTCTACCTTTTAGGGAGCCCAAGGTTAATTAACCCAAACATTTAGCCTCACCTCTGGTAAGTGGGGTTCAATCTTTTCCTTTGTGTAGTAAAATTACAGACCTTGTACTAGTACAACCTATTCTACTTTTGTTTTCTCTCCAGTAACTAGATTAACATAAGCCAAGATCAAGGTAAAATTATACTAGCCTGTGGCTTTACACATGTATCTCTGTCTGATCACCATGAACATCTTTTCTTTTACTTAATAATTGTGTTTCTTTCCCCCCCCCCTGTTTCTCTAATGTATTATGTTTTCTCCCACCGAAATGCGCATCTTATGTTAAAATCTTTTCTCTCTTGTCTGAATTGGGTTGAATTGTATTGTGCATTCGGTGTATTTGTCTATTATCATAACTTATACTTCTGTTTGGTATACCCTAACTGCCTTGTTTGCCCTTGGTCTGGGCCTTTGTCTATTTTATTATTGAACTACGCTCGTTATATGCTTTTGTCTTTCAAAAATGTCTTATAATTTTGTATAAGCAGCCTCAGTAGAAGAGCTGGAAGCTCGCAACACGTGTCAGGCTGCAACGGCACTGATTAAAAATACTTAATTAATCTGCAATATGCTTGTTATTTCATGTGTGAGCGCAGTTTGAGAGCAAACCCATTCTTCTCTGAATCTCATTGAGACAACCAACAGAGTCAGAGTGGAGATGAAGCTGGGAGATGGCCAGCTTTACCAGGACTTTGCTCGGGAAAGGAGTGATGGAGATTGGGTGATAGTTAGCTGGGCAGGACAGGTCAGCAGAGGGTTTCTTAAGAAGAGGGTACATTAGGGAGTGCTTCAGGGGGGAAGGGAAAACTCCAGTGGCAAAGCAGTGGTTGCAGATGGAGCCAGGGTGCCAATGTGGTCCTTGATGGTTTTAGAGGAGCAGGGGAGAATCTGTTTTGAGAAGACTTTGATAGATCAGCCTTGTCTAGAATCATTGTCAGGGCAGAACAGGGGAAAGGCATAGAAGGAGAGGGGGGTGGTCACAGAAGGGCCAGAGGACGAGAGGGGAGTCAAGGGGGAGGAGGAGAGGAAGAGAGAGAGAGGACAGGGTGTCTTGCGATTTAGAGATGAAATGAGAAGCCAGGGCTGTGCAGAGGGCCTGGGAGGGGATAGGAGAGGTGGATACTGCAGCAGGATTGGCCAGCTCCTTGCAGATTTTAAAGAGTTCAGCCGAGTTGTTGGATGCCGCAGAGATGCAGGCTTGGATGTGGGCTCTCTTCTTGGTGCAAACAGTGAGCCAGTGTTGCCTTTGGAGCAGGTGGCAGGCCTGTTTGTCACAGTATGTACAGGAAGCACACCATTTCTTCTCAGCCACCCTGCACTTGCATTTAAGGGTGACGCGGTCTGAGTCGTACCAGGAGTTGCACTTGGCTTTGGGCTTCAAGCGGATCCTCATGACAGGGTCAAGAGCATCAAGAGTATCGGATATAACAGAGTGGAGCATAGAGAGGGCTGTGTCAGGGTGTGAGTCGGCCGAAGGGGGAGGGTAGGTGAGAAAGTGGTGGCAAAAGCCTCAACTGACACACGCTTCATGGGTTGAATAACGAGGAGGTAGGTGGCAGTGCTGGAGTTGACTTGGCCTGCGGGGTAGATAGAGTGAGCTAGGAGGAAAGGAGAAAGTGATCACTCCTGGAGAGAGGAGTGGTGAGAGGGATCAAAAGGGGGAGGTTTGAAGAGTTTAGAACATCCAGAGTGTGCCCTGAAGAGTGAGTTGGGCCAGAGGGGAGAACAGAAAGAGAGCAAGAGTCACAGACCTTGTGAAAGAGTCCAGAGGAAGGACAGGAAGCATCCAGGTGGATGTTAAGGTCTCCAAGAAGGAGGGGTTGAGTGGTCGAGACCAGGAGTGAAGAGAAGAGGTACGCCCACTCAGAGAGGAAGGAGGAGATCTGCCCAGGTGGCCTATAGATGGTAGCCACAGTAAGGGAGTGGCTAGTAGAGAGAGAGAGCCTGCAGTCGAGGCATTCAAAAGAGGAGTAGGCCTGCGTGGGAATGACAGAGGCAGGAATCTACTCAAGGAAGATCAGAGCTACACACCCTCTGCAGTGATAGGACCTGGGTGCAGAAAGGATCTTGTACCCATCAGGAAGGAGAGTATCAAAGCTTGTGACAGAGCTGGCCATGAACCATGTCTTGGTGAGACCGAGGAAATCGAGGTCAAGTTCTTCAAGGAGGCGGCAGATGTCAGAGGAGTGTTTGACAGCTGAGCAAGAGTTTAGAGTGGCAATATGGAGAAGGTTACCATCCTTGAAAGACTTCCAGGGAGGGGTAAAAATCAGAGGTACGCCCTGTGGAGGTGTAGAAGAAGCCTGACAGGGGGCAGAAAGGGAAGGATGAGAGGGCAAGGTAGCCAAGGAGTAGGCAGCAGGGAGAGGCAAGGAAGCCGCAGAGGGGGTAGAGGGGACAGCAGGAGAAGAAAGTAAATTTATGAGGCACAGCAAGCATCTATCGAAGAGGAGAAGGTTGGCCTGAGGGCCTTGGACCAAGAGGATAGGAAGGAGGACAGGAGGGCCTCCCACTGGGTGCCACCATTAATGGTAGAGGAAGAGAAGGGAGAGAGCACAGAGACCACGTGTAGGGTCCATGGGTCTGGTGAGGGAATGACAAAGAGGATGTCAGTGAAAGTTTGCCTGATGTCAGCGATAGGGAGGCCTGGGTTAGAGACCAGGAATTCCTTTCTAAAGACCTTCCTACCAGATTTAATGAGGAGAGCAGGATAGTCGAAAGGGAAGCAGTTAGAGAAGATAGGAGAGACAGAGAGCACCATAGACTAGGTAGGGGGAGGAGAGACGAGAGACGAGGAAGGGAGAGGGAAGGGGATAACACTAGTGAAGGAACACAGGGCAGGGTGCAAGTGGATGAGACAGAGAGAGGCAAGACAAGTTGTACAATTGGACAGGACGCCAGACAATCAGATTTAAAAAGACTATCACAATGCAATTTTTAAAACTGGAGAAAAACACACCTACGTTTCAGAGTCCTGAATAGAGGGGAAAAGGGCCTAGGTTTCAGAATGCAATTGTAAATACTTTCACAGTGCAGTTTAAATACTTTCCAATGCAATTCTATTATGAAAGGAGAATAAGCACACCTAAATTCAGTTGATATGTGTTGCCACAGCCCAACCGGTGTTGGTTCCTGCTGTAAGAGACCTAGTGGTCTTGTGGTGGGGTATTTACTTTGGGCACAAGTGGGCAATGTAGAGACAAAGGGCCTTATTACACGGAAGGCGGTAAGGGTTAACGGTCACCGGTAATGCCTTATTACGAGGTCCCTTTGCGGGTTGGTACTTTAACGCCTGCGTTAAAAAACGAACCCGCAAAGGGACCTTTGTGCTAATTACAGTACCGCAATTTGCAGTACCGTAATTAGCGCCTTCCCCATTCCCATTATGCCCCATGGGGGCAAAAATGGGAATGGGGAAGGGCCTTGGTGAATGGGGAATTACCGCCCCCGCTCACCCTGGAGTAGGGCGGTAATTCCGCCATCCACCAAGGCGGACACAGTAAAATACCGGCGGCAACCATGGTGCTAATAGCGCCATGGTTACCACCTACCGTGTAATGACCCCCCAAACTCCTTTGTGTCCTTGTACATGGTAGGCCCCCAAAAATGGCGAGATGTCAATTCCAAAGTAGCAGCTTGACCCTTATGACCGGCTGCAGGGAGATCATGACACCATAGCCTGGGTGTAGGTCCTTAGTGGGCAAAAACAAGGCATCCTATTTGAAGAGTAGTACCCCCTTGAGGACCAGGATTTGACTGGGATGGGTCACCTGAGTTTTGACAGCTTGTTGGAGGAAGGCATTTAATTCTCTGATGAAGCTTTTCCCAGCTAGGATCTTCTCCTGCCCCAGGTATTGTCTGGTGTCTTCTCCTAGGCTGCGGGATAAGGAGTCCGTGAGGATGGTTTCTTGACCTGGCAAGTATGTAGTTGTAAAGTCGAACTGTAAAAAATAGTAGGCCCACCTGGCATGTCTGGTATTGCGGCATTCCATTTGCAGCAGAATACAGAGATTTTGGTGGTCTGTGCGAACTTGGAAGGGATAGGAAGCACCTTGGAGTAGATGACACTATTCCTTGCAGGCCTGTCTGATGGCAAGTAGTTCCTTTTCTAGAAGTGAATAGTTTCTTTCACCGGGAGTGAGGGTTCTAGAGTAATAGGCGATAGGGTGATCCAGATTGTCTTACTGTTTCTGTAGCAGAGCTGCTCCTACGGCTCCTCCGAAAGGCATCAGCTTCTACCACAAATGGGATAGACTGATCCGGTTGTCTTAAAATGGGTGCTGATACAAAGGCTTTCTTAAGTTCCTGGAAAGCACCGTCCGCCCCTCTGTCCCAGACAATTTATATCCCTTTTTTGAGTAGATTGGTGATGGGTAGAAAAATATGAGAGAAGTGAGGTATAAACCTCAGACAGAGGTTTGCCAGCCCCAGGAACCGTTGTACATCCTTGACGTAACCCAGAATAGGCCATTGTGGGATGGCTTTGATCTTGTTGGGATCCATTTGCACTCTGTCTGCTGAAAGGATAAATCCAAGATACGGAACTGTGGACACTTCAAAAAAAAATTCTGGTTTGTCCAATAAGTGATGGTTTCTTAGACGGAGGATGCCTCGGAGACATGTCTTTGGTGTACCATCAGGTTAGATGGGAAGACCAAGATGTGGTCAAGATAGACAACAACAGAAGAAAAGAGGAGATCTGTGAATATTTTGGCCATGAATCTTTCAAAACTGAGCTGGAGCATTCACCAAGCCAAATGGTATTCGAAGTGGCGTAGGGGTGTTCTAAAGGCCGTCTTCCACTCATCTCCTTCTCTAATCCTCAGGAGGTCATAGACTCCCCATAGGTCTAGTTTTGTGAAGATACAGACTCCTTGCACAGCTTCGAGAATGTCTTTCATCAAGAGTATGGGGTATCTGTCCCTGATGGTAAGAGTATTCAGACTGCGGTAGTCCATGCAGGGCCTGATGTTCCATTGTCCCCTTCTTCAGAATAACATAGAGGGAAGCACCCACAGAAGAAGTTGGCTCATTTCAAATGGTTATGGTGGTTAGTCTCAAGATATTCCTTTAGTGCCCTCTTCTCTGGTAAAGACAACAGGAACATCCTGCCAAATGGTACAGAGGAAGCCAGTTGGAGAACTATCTTACAGTCTTCCTTGCAATCAGGGTGTAGTTGCCTGGGTTCCTCATCGGCAAAGACATCCGAAAACTCCTCATAGTGTGTTGGAATTGAATTGACTACAGCATGAGGAAGAGGTACAGTAATGCCTGCCTGAGGCCTATTAGAGTACAGACCCAGGGAGTGCTGGAGGCAATACTAAGATTTGAAATGTACTGTATTCAGTTCCCAATCGATACTTGGATTGTGACGCCTAAACCAGGGTATACCCAGGAAGATGGGAAGGTGGGCGGCTCTTATGGGATCGAATGTAAGGAACTCTTGGTGTGACAGCATGCTCATGGTTAATTCTCGGGTTTCTTTAACAATGGGCCCGAATTTCAAAGGAGTTCCGTCCACTCCTTCCACTGGGACAGGTCTTTGTTTGTTACATCTCAAGATCTGATGCTACTTGGCCCAGTTATCATCCATGAAGTTGCTGGCAGCCCCACAATCAAGAATGGCTACACTTTCGATGGATGGACCTCTGTACCTTAAATACCATAAGACATGTGTCGATATCTGGAACTCGAGGGCTAGTGGAATCACAGGAATTGATGTGTCTCTCCCATTCCTTGTCCCTCGTCAACGTCAGGGTCTGTTGTTTCCCGATCTTTGTGGTGGGACTTCTGGACAGTTTCTCAGCAAGTGTTTGTCAGAGCCACAATACATACAAAGGCCAAGATCTTTCTGCCTCTTACGCTCTGTTGCAGTGAGTGGGCCCCGTGCCGCTCCGATCTGCATGGGCTCTTCTGAAGTGGGTTTTTCAGGCATGGTAGTAACATTGGAAAGAAGGGGAAGACAGAACTTGTTCTTTCTTCTTTACGCTCCATAAGCCGGAACTCTATCAGCAACGACAGGGTAACCAAATCCTGAAAGTCGTGGGTTGTGCCACTCTGGCATGTTTGTCCTTTATGTCTTCTTGTAGACCCCGTCTAAACAGTGTCTGTTGAGCCGAATCTGGCCACCCGGCTTCTAAAGCAACTTTCTGAAAGCGGGAAATGTAGATCTGGACATCCGATGTCTCTTTGTGGATGTCTACCAAAGTCTCATAGGAGCAGTATTGGACCTCACGTCTCTCAAATCGGTTCCTAAACTGCTGCACAAAAGCACTATAGTCATTCAGTGTCGGGTCCACGTTAGTCACAAGAGGAGTCGCTCAAGCCAATGCGTTCCCCACCAGATTGGATATGAGAAAGCCAACCTTGGCTCTCTCCAACTCATAGGATCGTAGGCGGAATGTAAAATAAACCAAACAAGCATCAAGGACCTCCTTCAGTGTCCTTAGGTTCCCATCATACTTGCCACATGGCAAGGACAAAGGGGGAAGATCACCCCACTGTTCATCCCTGAGATTAGCCTGTTAGCCCAGAGCCACGTTTTCTGCCCTTAGATTCTGTACTTCAACTGTGAGACCTTGGAGGGCTGCGACGAGTTATTGGTATTGTTCCAAGATTGCCATGGTTGTGTCCTGGCATTGCAAACTCTCAGAATCTAGGGTTTGACTCTTGGTGATAGTGTGAGTTTCTCCCTCCGACTCCTCACCTTATGTTGCTGAGATGTCTTCAGAGGACTCAACCGTCTTCTGTCCTCACTGAGGTACGGGCTTCTTCTTTCCCTTCTTTTGGAAGAGGTAAGGGCGAGCTCCCCCAGAGGCCACTTTGCCTTACGTGCAAATTGCCTGGCAGTAGGGACTCCGGGGAGCCAACCCCAATCTAGGGAAAAGCCAACAGGCAGAAAAACCCTGGTATCCTTTCCGAGTGATGGTAGGTACTGTGGGTTGCCAGGATGGTCCATGAGTCTGTGGTTCCAGATATCCAAAGATAACTGTATGGAGTGTGTGTGTAGATAATCCCCAGAAGTAGCCCCTTCTGGGGTATTCAGGCGCAGTGATGGAACAAGGACTTCGGAGCCCGGAATTCAGCAGCAGATAAGTAATGCCTCACAGGATAGAGATCCCAAAGTGGAGAAGAATGAATGTCCTGAGGCCAGAAGTGAGCTTAGAAAAGAGGGAGAATGGAATGTACACTGTGAGTGGGAGAACCACAGGAGGCAGCCACCACCAAAGGAAAACAGCGGTGGAGTGACAGGGAGGATGGTAAGGAGGCAGGAAGCAGGCGCGGGAGTGCCAAAGCGGAAAGAAAGAAAGAAAACCAGCAGAGAGGAGCCATCAAAGAATGGCAACAGGACTGGCAAGAAAGCCGACAAAGCTGATGCTAGAGTCTCCCCTACGAATGAGCAGGATTGCAACGCACTGTCGCTGTCCCCTGGATATGCATGGCAGCGGCCATGTTTGGTGAACAACTAGACAGCTAAGGCACGTTCTGTTCGTTACGTGCCGGGAACGTAGTTGGTCTCCTCCATCGATCCCACACCTTCCAGAAGCGGTGATTCATGACACCTTAAAAGAGTGTGTTTTATCATTCCTGCTAGACAGGATTTCCATGGGAGTAGAGTGTGTGGGTGTGGGTATGGGGTGTTTTCAGGAAATTCTATGTTCCCCCTTATTTTCATTTTCTGTACTATTTTCATGAGGGAGACGCCTATCTCCTCTCTATTTTGTATCATAAGTAAACACTACAGACCTCTAACCAGAAAGGCAGGTTTTCCCTGTTCCTCTTTAATGAACCAGTTTCTTATTCATCATATAATCCTGCCACCCTCAATGCAGTGACATGATCCCTGTGCAAAAATGGCAGAATAAAAAGCTCTGGAAACAAAATTATGTTAAGATGACACACAATTCTTTTACTAACTAGGTATAATGGGACCGATCCATTTTGGGCAACATTTCCCTAATAGAATTTGAATCTGATGTGTTCACTAGATATAATGCCACATCAAAATGATTTGTTAGCAACTAGATATGATGTGTTCACTGAGCATGCTGTAAACTGGCAAGAATGTGGTAGTGATGTGATAGAAATGCGCTATAAAGTTGCAACTGAACCTAATGGAAACTGGCTAGGACGTGCTATCTCTGAATATTCGATTCTGGTAACTAATTGCTAAGGTAGAACTCATAATGTAATGAAGTTAAAGGGGAATACAATCCAACCTGGTTAGGATGTGTTAACTAGGCATAATTCAATGCGTAAAGCTCCTCAAAAGTTTCCATTAAGATGATCAGCTTTGAGATGATTTTCTAATCTGGCAATTACTTTGGCTAGATGCATAGGTGACCTAGGGACGTGTATTGCCAGATCACCTTTTCTAAGGGTGTCTCCTTTATCTCCAAAGCAGGGTCCCTTTTTCAAAAGAAGCATGAGGATATTGTGCCATCTTTTTTTCATGATCCATCCACTGTTGGGCATTACACATTTCGTTAGCATTTATTTATCTTGCTGCGTTCCTTAGTGATCTCCAACACACCAGCAGCATAATATACTTCAATAGACAGATGCTCTGATAACATTACCATGGGCCTCATTACGACCCTGGCGGAGGACCATGGTGCAATTTGCACCATGGTCCATGGCGCAAAGCTGCCAACTCCGCCATGGGGGTTGGCGGACTTACCGCCCCATTCCGACCTTGGCGGGCGGTAAGTCCCCAATCCCCATTTACCCTTCCCCATTCCCATTTTTGCCCCATAGGGTATAATGGGAGTGGGGAAGGCGTTAATTACGCCACCGTAAATTACGGTGGCGTAATTAACGACAAGTCCCGTAGCGCCATGGATTCTTCCGCCTGCAAAAAGCAGGCGTAAAAATCACCATGGCGCTACGGGAACTCGTAGTCGGGCGGAAAGGTACGCCATGGTTTACGCCGGCGTAAACCCCTTTCCGCCAGGGTCGTAATGAGGGCCCATGTAAATTATAGGAGAAGTGGTCTTATATAGATGCAAACGGGGAACAGAATAAATCAATTATTAAAGCCGCACTAGAGAGCTCAATTGTACGGTAGGTGACCGTCGTCCAAGCTAGTGGTCTCAGACAGAGGCAAAAGATTCTAATGTGGGGAAGGTCACCTAGCATGAAATAGAGCCTGATTGAAAGTGCTCTGCTCTAACACATTTAGAACATGTGGAGGAGAAAAAGGCAAACCTCACCTGGGCTTTATGTGACACAGTGTGTCCTTGTATCCTTGCCCAGGGGCCAGTGCATGGGCAAACATCACAAAGGAAGGTTTGGAATGCAGCCCTTTCCAGGCAGTGAGACCCTCCTTTGCAAGCTAGCTAATTAGCTAGAGGACTGGACACAACAGTTGGAAGAACAAAGGAGAAGCACAGAATGCAGGCTTCTTTCAGTGGATTGAAATTGCATTCATAGCCGGGAAAGGCTGCTCAGCCAATAAGGTGGCTGGAACAGCAGATGAGAACACACTGTGCCTCATTATAAGTTTGCCGGTCCAGTAACGATGGTACCGGTAAGCTTGCCGGTACTGTTGTTACCGGACTGGCAAACTAAGAGTTCTGCTTGCGGGTGCCTTCTCGCCTGCCAGGTCTGACCTGGTGGGCACACCGGAACCTGCGAGCAGAGCATGTCGGATGTACCGGCACCATTCACAAATGGTGCCAGAGCATCCGACCTCCCCATTCCAATTAAGCCCTACGGGGCTCAAATGGGAATGGTGAGCATTTTTTTGTGGTGCCAGCGAATGGGCAATTACTGCATCTGGCAGGCCGTAATGACCCAGTAATTGCCCATTTCGTGGGCGCCGGAAAAAAAATGATACTGGTGGTTGCAGGCTACCACCGGTCTCAAAATGAGGCCCACTATAATGAGGCCCACTGTGTAATGCCTGCTGTTTCCAGCTAGCTGAGGCCATTCCCCTGGTGGCGCCATCTTGATTGTGGGGAGGCAACGGGAGCCTCTCCCTGTGCCTCCTCATCCCTGTGCCTCTGAATGTCCTCTCCGCCTCCCCACCGGCAAAAGCAAACCAGAACCTTGCCCTACCCCTCACCTCCCTCCCAGATTACCTGCTTGACCGTAGCTTTCTGCTCCAGTCCTGGCATTCATCCCACCCGTAGCCACCGTAGAAATGAAAAGGGACTAAGTCCTTTTTCCTATGGCAACTGCCACTTTGTTTTTATTATTTTTAACGTGAGATTGGGCTCGCATAATACACGTGCAGCCAATTTCCTGTAAAAAGTAAATAAATTAAACCATTCGCACCTCAGGTGAACCCGAGGTGGCTATCACCCCTTTGTCGGTGGGTGGAAATGGCCGGTAACGGCGGCCCACAGCCCACACTGAGACCCTCGCTTTGCTCGGGCCAGCCTAGGCTTGGGCTGGCAGGCTGTTACGGGCCATGTCCGCCCACTGTTGCAAGGGTGATTGGCATATTCCACACTTTCTGATACTCAGAAGAAAACACACTTTCGGGCTATTGTAAGTTGGCAGCTGTCAGTAGGGTGATTGTCTCGAGAGGCAAAACACCTGACAGAAAAGCCAATTCTTGCTCTGAGACTCTCCTGACTAAAGCTCTAAGTGGAACATTTTAAGGCAGCAGATGTCCATCGCATTTTGTGATAAGGCTGATTAAAAAGCACATCTTTTAAATTGATCTTGGAAATAAATAAAATGGGTTAAATGTAATATTTTCCAAGACACCTACCAGTGTGCAGTGTGCTTTGTAAATGAGCATAGATGTCATATGTTTTCTGATTCTGACTCATTCACACACCCTTACTCACTAACTCCTTTACCTAGACACATCACTCACTCCCTCATTCACAACATTTTTATTTAAAGATAAAACATGACCTGACCTATGTATGCCCCCTTGAGTCGCCATGCATGAACCTCCTGCTGGATCCTGAGATTGCACATTGATATTGTCAACTGAGATATGTCCTGACTCATTATACTTGATTGTTTATGCTGCCTGCGAAACATCAAGTTGATAAATGTGAGTTTCAAATAAAAACAATAAACGTCAGTAACATGCATAGGACAAAATCAACAACAAATCACTTATTTGGAACAAGTACATTGACCGAAATAGCATATCTCAATGAAGCATTGATGACTGTGCTTGGACATGCAAATGTCTTCATGTTGATAAACTATGACACAGTTTGACTTTTTGTCATGCCTGATAATTTCACCTTCATTGCGGTGAGATACATGTTGTGCCTCAATAATACTCAATAGAGGATTTCTGCATGGCAGTAGATTTGCTGATAGAAAAGTGTGGATGGCTGCCTGGACAATTTGTCCAGCCTCTTACTTACCTGGATGAAGGAAGAGTATGGTGAATGGTGCACGCGTGGGCGGGCACGTATGGATCTATGACCAATGCAATGAGCCGCCATCTTTTTTCACGTAGACTGTTTGGCTCGAGATAGGAGGTATAAAGGCTATTGGTCATTTGACAGGTGCCTTGTGCCTTGCATATCGAGCCTCTTTTCTGTAACCTAAATGTGTTTCTATTGTGGGAAAATAATGGGTGGTCATAAATGCCAGCTACTTGCAGTTTTGGAAGTTAGTGACTGCATCAAAGACTGGCTAAGCTCCTGGCAGTGCTACTTTCACAGGTATGCCCATCATGACGTTAAATCCCAGGCAGGTACTGTGGGCCGGCATAGATGCAAACAAGATATTTCTCTGGGAGTCCCTTGGGATGCTATGTGTACGGACAAAAATCTATATGTAGCCAGATTTGTATTAACACAACATATTTTTCTTTTCGCGAATCATGCTAACTTCATTAGCAGAGATATCATGATTTATGGGGCTGAATATGTATTTTCTGGTAACAATCTGGAACTCATGTTTATTACATGTCCTCGCTGGATACTTCCGCGGAAGATAAATTGCTGGAAAACACGTCAGCACTTTGAAGCCTGGAAGGTTTAGGCCAGCTGGTGTTCTTTGCTCTCTGGTGCTCACTTTGCAGTTTGCTGTCAGTGCTTCGGAGGTTCCTCCTTATCACTACAATGCCATGCAAAGGGCATCAGGTTTTCAAGCCAATCATGAACATGCTTATACTGTATAAATGATGCAAAAATAATACTGAAAATAATAATAATAATAATAATAAACATTGTATGACAGAACAGAAAATAAAATACTAACAGTCAAAAATGTGAGATCTCCTTCTCCTGAGGATGGACACTGCTTAAATATCTGGATCTGTGCCAAGCTGCCCACTCAGAAAGGTCTGCAATCGCACTTCAGCCTACTGTGTCTCACCATAGAAGAAACATCAAATTGCATACCAGTCTGGTCTCACATCAAATTGCTAGGCTATTCCTTTTTTAACAACAGTAAGCCCAGACATGTTTCTACCTTTTAAACGTCATCAGTAAGGTAAGGCTGTATCTCGGTAGGTAGGGGTCCATGTCTGAATTACCCTTGATAAGTTCAGGTGAGACCCCACAAGTCTTTCAAAATGATCCCAAAATGTAAGAGCGCTCTAGCATGTGATGACAAACACATCTGAAATATCCTGTTCTCTGGGAAGGTGCCCACACAGATGAGTCTGCAATCACGTTTTAGCTCACTGTGCCTTGCCAAGCGAGAAATAGCCATTTCTATACCAGTCTGGTGCCACACCCAAATGCTAGCTTATGCCCTTCTGAACAAGAGTACGAACCGTAGCCCAGACACATGTCTCTGCCTTGTTAGGCACCATCAGTAAGGTAAGGTTATATGCCTGTAGGCAGTGAGAGCAAGGGTTGAATGTCTGGATTACCCTTGATAACTAAAGTGAAGCTCCAATTCTTTCCAAATAGGCCATATATTTAAGAGGCCTTCTACTGAACACAAAAACACAGTAAATAGCCTGCTCTCTGTTAAGTTGCCCACACCGAAGGGTCTTCACATTTTAGCCCACTGTGCCATATCAGATGAGAAAAAGAAATGTATATGCCAGTTTATATCAGCATACAGAGAGACACCGTTTCACCTCACTGATGAAGTCTAGAAGGCAGAAACAAGTGTCTGTGGTTGCTGTTGGTACTCTTGTTCAGCAGAGAATATTCTTGGATGTTAGTGCTGGTCTGTCCTTCTGGGCAGGACCAGACATATATGCAAATTAATATTTCTCCTCTGCTAAGGCCCACAGGACACTTCTGAACAGACCCCTTCTCACATATGGGACTCTTCCAATTATGATCATTCTCAGTAGAGGAGGACTGTAAAGACTGGAGGTGGGTGTCTGTACTGCTGCTCTCTATATGGTAGAGGAGAGGCACAGAGGACCCCAGCCAAGATTCTCTATTCGGTAGCTACGGTCGAGCAATCAAGGCCTAGCTTCTACAGTGTAGTCCCCAAGCCCCCACAAAGGAATGTCCACACACTGTATTAGTTAACACACAGCCTTTATATAATTAATATTCAAGGTTATGTGCACTATCACAATAACTCACTTTGTGCTTTAGTTAATCTATAATGGTAAAAACACATACAGTTCTAAAGTGGTACCACAAGTATTATCAGATCTAATTGAAGTGCATCAATTATACTGTCAAAATGTCACACAGATCAATAACAAGGAAACCAGCAATAGAAATAGGAAGGAAGGCAAGATGGTTGAAACAATAGGCAGAATACTGTCCTCTACCGTTAAGCACAGTTCTGTGTGGAGATCCCCCCACCTGGGCAACCTGTAAGATAAAGATATAGCACAAGCCCAGTCCATATACTGTTCTATGAGTCTTATTTCCCTCTACAATAGTTCTACAGCCCCAATGTACCTGGAATTGTAGCGTTTGTCGACGGGAAACCGACTGCCCTTCTTGAGTGCCCTCCCTTTAAGGCAGGAGTCACGGGTCGTCGAAAGTCCAACGGAGAACAGGCTGAACTAAGGCGGTAAAGTGGCAGCTTCGTTCCTAGTGGTGCTCATCGATGACGGAGTGTTAGCGTCCTGCAAGGAAGAGGCGTACGGGGCACCTCGGTGATGATAATTCTGGACCGCAAAGAGATGATGAAGAACTGTGGCCCAGCAAGGGCATCGAGTCATCGGCGTCTCTGTGGTCTTTAGGTGGCGGGAAACCCTACCGGCGGATGCTCCTCGGCATGTGAACAGTCGGGCCTTCTCCAGTGGGATAAAGCGGGCGGCGATGCAGACCAGAGCATCCGTGGATCAAATGAAGTTCTTAGGGAAACTGGAGCACAGCGGCTCCAGTCGGCGATGGTGGTCATCGACAGATGCGGACAACAGTCCGGGCACTTCTCTTTAGGAGTCCGCGGTAGTCCCCGTCTCCAGTCGGCAGCCTGTCGTAGGTCTGTCTACCAGGGATCTTTGGCAAAGATCAGCTGGTGCATGATGGTCCCTCGTAGCTCGGGAAGAGTCCCAGGTCCTCTCTGGGTCAGCCCTTGGAGACACAGCAGCTTTCAGATTGATGAAGGAGAGTAACAGCAATTCTTTTCTTCCAGTAGGGCTTCAAGGTCAAGCTTCAGTTTCAGTCCATTTACTCTTCAGCTTCTGAACACAAATTCTAGCAGTGAGAGGCCCCCAGATATACTAGTTGATCTCCCATTCATTCTGCTGGGTCACACTCAGGCAACCAATCGGTCAGAAGGGCATTCATGCAGGCAGGCAGCCAATCAGGCACACAGTGCATTCAGGCCATTCACTTCTCTCCAGACACTCACAACAAGTTATGTGTATTGGGACAAGTACCCAGCCATTCAACACTCCACACTGCATTCATACCGGTTTCGGGCAGGGCTGTCTCAGTCATTGTGTCAAACACCAGATACTAGACACCCACAACATAGAATGCATATTATTCACACACTCTATTCACCCAGGTCCCACCCACAGGCGTACCCACAACCTATGGTCATTGAGAAGGCTCCAGCCAGTCTGGTCAGCACTTCCCCACACTACCATATATGGAACTTCCACCCAACAGCCAGAGGGAAGGGACAGAGTCAGGGCTTCCCGGGACTTCGGGAAGATCAAGGTAACAGGCGATGGAAGGCAGGAGGCCATGGGGGCCATTTTGTCTCCATCAGGAATCTACAGATTCCAATGACAGGACCTGGGCATCCCAAAATGGAGGACCATCAGGGCACCAGTCAATTCAGCACAGAGCTGCCACCAGCCTGTGCCCTGCTCTGTGGGCCACACACACGTGCCCAAAAAAATACACCAGGGGCACAGGGTTGTACCCCCACCCATGGGTGCCAAAAGGGTATCCCATGGGTCTGTACACCAAACCAAAAGAGAGAGCTGCACCGCCAGGAGTCCCACATGAACTCCTTCGCAGAAAACATGACAGAACACATGATAAAAAGCAGTAAAGGACAAGGATACGGAGGCCCTGTCCCTCCGATGCATTTCCAGCATCACAAGGACCCCCACATTCTTAGCTAACAACTGAATACTGCTATTACTGGTTCCACTGCCTAGTTATTCTCTCATCCATCCGTGTTCCTGTTAGACTAAGTCATCAGCAACACTTGAAAAGTGTGAACTCTTGAGGAAAAGAGTATTTGCGGGTTCACATGGCCATCCACAGTTTCTCCTACGTATGATGATGTAAGAAGTGCAAGCTAAGAGTTTAAGAATGATAGGCGTGTGTGGTTGAATGGTGTGGAGCATATTTTCTACATAGTGCTGTGTGAAGGGGCACAAGGCTTAAGGAGAAGGACTTTCGCCCCCCCTGTAAAATGAAAGCTCTTCTTTTCATCTTTTGTTGTCTTCTCAGTAATGGTCAATAGTTGTAATGTGGTATTCAATACTAAATGAAGACTAAAAAAATAGAAACAAGTATTTGTTTAGTGTTCGGTTTGCAATCGACTAGTATTCTGTACACAGTATAGTCCTAACATAGTATTCTGCTTAAAGGGAATACTAAAAATGAATAGCCTTTGAATACTATAAAAAGACAAGTTAAATACTAAGAGCCTGATTCATAGAAACTAGCGCAGAAAAGGCGCAAGCGCCACGTGCCGAGAAGGATCGTGTGCCACGCGTGCGCCACTGTGGCACAAAGAAACAATTGCGCGGCACGCGCATTCATGGATTTCCCGAGGCATCACTAGCCATGGTGCAAGGAACATCAAGCAGCACCAGTAACCCCCCCATCACGCCCCCACGCACAGTAAAAAGCAAGCAAAATGCCAAACACGGCGCAATCCCCCGCCCCATCCCTGGACCAGCTTGCAGCCCCCCCAGCCAAACCGCATGAAAACTCTGTACGGACGGGGTATGTGCTGAGTTTTCACGCGATTTGGCTAGGATGCGGACATGGTACGCACTGAGTTTCCACACGATTTGGCTGGGGTGCAGACGGGGGACGTGCTGAGTTTCCACAGGATTTGGCTGAGATGCGGACGGGGTATGCGCTGAATTCCCACACGAATTGGCTGGGATGCAGACGGGTATGCACAGAGTTTCCACGTGATTTGGCTGGGTTGCGGACGGGGTGAAGGCTGAGTTCCCACATGAATTGGCTGGGGTGCAGATGGGGTATGCGCTGAGTTCCCACATGATTTGGCCAGGGTGCAGACGGGGTACGTGCTGAGTTACCACGCGATTACCCGGACGCACCCCAGCCTAATTGCATGGAAACTCTGCGCGTACCCCGTCCATACCCCAGCCAAATCGCATGGAAACTCAGCACGTACCCCACGATACACGCACAAATCCACTGGTAGCAGATCCCTTCTGACAGGACAGCCACACCCCAGCCCCCATCACCCATGACCATACCCCACAGGCAGCCCACACCATATGGGACATCCCCGGCACCCATCACCCATGACCAAACTCCACAGGCAGCCCACACCACATGGGACATCCCCGGCACCCATCACCTGTGACCACACCCCGCAAGCAGCACACACCACATTGATCCCCTCCATCAACCGTGACCACACCCCGCAGGGAGCCCACACCTCAAGGGACATCCCCATCATCTGTGATGCCACCTGCAGGCAGCCCACACCACATGGGATCCCTCCATCACCCTTGACCACACCCCGCAGGCAGCACACACCACATGGGATCACCCATGACCACACCCTGCAGACAGCACACACCACAAAGGATGCCCCCATCACCTGTGATGCCACCCCGCAGGCAGCCCACACCACATGGGACCCCCCATTACCCGTGACCACACCCTGCAGGCAGCACACACCACAAGGGATGCCCCATCATCAGATGCCAGCCCGCAGGCAGCCCACACCACATGGGACCCCCAAGCCCCATCACCCATGACCACACTCTGCAGGCAGCCCACACCACAAGGAACCCCCTTCACCTGTGATGCCACCCCGCAGGCAGTCACACCACATGTGATGTCCCCAGCCCACATCACTCATGACCACACCCAGCAGGCAGCCCACACCACATGGAACCCCCATCACCCGTGACCACACCCCGCAGGCAGCCCACACCACAAGGGACACCCCATCACCTGTGATGCCACCACGCAGGCAGCCCACACCACATGGGGCCCCCATCACCTGTGATGACACCCCACAGGCAGCCCACACCTAATGGGACCTCCCTATCATCCATGGCCACACCCCGCAGGCAGTACACACCACATGGGACCCCCATCACCCGTGACCACACCCTGCAGGCAGCCCACACCACAAGGGATGCCCCTATCACCTGTGATGGTACCACGCAGGCAGCCCACACTACATGTGACTCCCCATCACCCGCGCCCACACCCCGCAGGCAGCACACACCACATGGGACCCCCAACTCCTATCGCCCTTGACCACACCCAAGAGGCAGCCCACACCACATGGGACCCCCATCATATGTGGCCACACCCTGCAGGCAGCACACACCACATGGCACCCCCATCACCTGTGACCACACCCTGCAGGCAGCCCACACCACAAGGGACACCCCTATCACCTGTGATGGAACCCCACAGGCAGCCCACACCACATGGGACCTGTGACCACACCCCACAGGCAGCTCACACCACATGGGACTCCCCATCACCCGTGACCACACTCCGCAGGCAACAGACACCACATGGGACCCCCATCACCCATGACCACACCCCTCAGGCAGCCCATACCACAAGGGACGCCCCATCACCTTTGATGCCACTTCACAAGCAGCCGACAGCACATTTGAAATGTGACCACACCCCACAGGCAGCCCACACCACATTGGTGTCCTCCATCACCCGTGACCACACCCCGCAGGGAGCCCACGCCACAATAGACTCCCCCATCACCTGTGATGCCACCCTGCAGGTAGCCCACACCACATGAAACCCCCCATCACCTGTGACCACACCCCACAGGCAGCCCACACCACATGGGATCCCCCATCACCCGTGACCACACCCTGCAAGCAGCACACACCACATGGGACCCCCCTCACCCATGACCACACCCCACAGGCAGCCCACACCACATGGGAACCCCCATCACCCATGACCACACCCTGCAGGCAGCGCACACCACAAAGGATGCCCCATCACCTGTGATGCCACCCCGCAGGCAGCCCTCACCACATGGGACCACCAATTACCCGTGACCACACCCCACAGGCAGCCCACACCACATGGGACCCCCATCACCCATGACCACACCCCACAGGCAGCACACACCACATGGGACCCCCATTACCCGTGACCACAACCCACAGGCAGCCCACACCGCATGGAACCCCCATCACCTGTGATCACACCCCACAGGCTGCACACACCACATGGGACCCCCATCACCCATGACCACACCCTGCAGGCAGCACACACCACAAAGGATGCCTCCATTACCTGAGATGCCACCCCGCAGGCAGCCCACACCAGCTGGGACTCCCCAATTACCCATGACCACACCCCGCAGGCAGCACACACCACAAGGGACACCTTCATCACCTGTGATGCCACCCCGCAGGCAGTCCACACCACATGGGCCCCCTCATCACCCATGACCACACCCCACAGGCAGCACACACCACATGGGAACCCCCCAACCGCTGTCACACTTGACCACACCCTACAGGCAGCCCACACCACAAGGGACACCCCTATCACCTGTGATGCCACCCCACAGGCAGCCCACACCACATGGGACCCCCATCACCTCTGGCCACACCCCACAGGCAGCACACACCACGTGGGACCCCCCAACTCCCATCACACTTGACCAAACCCCAGAGGCAGCCCACACCACATGGGACCCCCCCATCATACGTGGCCACACCCCGCAGGCAGCCCACACCACCTGGGACTCCCCAATTACCCATGACCACACCCCGCAGGCAGCATACACCACAAGGGACACCTTCATCACCTGTGATGCCACCCCGCAGGCAGTCCACACCAAATGGGATCCCCCAGCCCCATCACCCCTGCCCACACCATGCAGGCATCCCACACCACAAGGAACCCCCCTTCACCTGTGATGCCACCCTGCAAGCAGCCCACATCACCCGTGACCACACCCTACAGGCAGCCCACAACACAAGGGACGCCCCATCAACTGTGATGCCACCCCACAGGCAGCCCACACCACATGGGCCCCCTCATCACCCATGACCACACCCCACAGGCAGCACACACCACATGGGAACCCCCCAACCCCTGTCACACTTGACCACACCCTACAGGCAGCCCACACCACAAGGGACACCCCATCACCTGTGATGCCACCCCACAGGCAGCCCACACCACATGGGACCCCCATCACCTGTGACCACACCCCACAGGCAGCTCACACCACGTGGGACCCCCCAACTCTCATCACACTTGACCAAACCCCAGAGGCAGCCCACACCACATGGGACCCCCCATCATACGTGGCCACACCCCGCAGGCAGCACACACCACATGGGACGCCCAATTCCCATCACACTTGACCACACCCCAGAGGCAGCCCACACCACATGGGACCCCCCATCATACGTGGCCACACCCCGCAGGCAGCGCACACCATATGGGACTTCCGTCACCTGTGACCACACCCCGCATGCAGCCCACACCACAAGGGATGCCCCTATCACCTGTGACACACCGTGCAGGCAGCCCACACCACATGGGACCCCCATCACCCATGACCAAACTCCGCAGGCAGCAGACACCACATGGGACCCCCATCACCCGTGACCACACCCCACAGGCAGCACACACCACATGGGACCCCGATCACCCGTGACCACAACCCACAGGCAGCCCACACCACATGGGACCCCCATCACCCGTGATCACACCTCATAGTCAGCCCACACCACATGGGACCCCCCATCACCCGTGACCACACCCTGCAGGCAGCACACGCCACAAAGTATGCCCCCATCACCTGTGATGCCACCCCTCAGGCAGCCCACACCACCTGGGACTCCCCAATTACCCGTGACCACACCCCGCAGGCAGCACACACCACAAGGGACGCCTTCATCACCTGTGATGCCACCCCACAGGCAGTCCACACCAAATGGGATCCCCCAGCCCCATCACCCCTGACCGCACCATGCAGGCAGCCCACACCACAAGGAACCCCTCTTCACCTGTGATGCCACCCCACTGTTAGGCGGAAACCTGTGCAGTTCCCTCTGGGACCACTGCAAGAGATTTAGGACTACAGGTGTTTGGCAGTAAACCCACTTGGTAGTAGTCTGTACCACACAGATTCACTTGGTAGCTGTGGCTGAGCAGTCAGACTTCCCTCAAGAAGAGTTAGGCAGTATGTGGAGTATACAAAATAGGGCAATTTACACAGTAGAACAAGCAAACACGGAACAGAGCTTCGATGTAAAGATATATAGTTATTTATTTATGTATAAAAACACATCTATGGAAAACACACTGGCACTAATACGGCAAACAACTTCAATCACAATTACTATAAGTAAATCAATCCCCCTAACAATAGTTCAACAAGTCTAGGTTCAAAGGCACCACTTATTTGCAGACAGAGGTGAATGCTTTAACCTAGATGGCACTCTAATATTCGTTAGGACGGGAGAGAAAAGGCAGGGTATGAAATCAACTCGGTACCAACACTTTTAAGAACAAATGCAAGGCAAGTAAGGCAGGGTCTACTGTAGATCGCAAAGTTCAGAGGCCAGGCCCACTCGGAGAGGGGCAAGGCGATAGGTCCCAAAAAGTATCACAGTGGAAATGCACTTCGAGTCTTTGGCGCAAATTGTCACAGAAAGATTGGACCAGTTCAGAACAGAAAGTTAAGAAGGCTTGGAGGCGACCCAATGGAGAGGCGAGGATTAAGACACCTCACGCTAACCGACAGAAGGGAAGCCAGGCGGACACGGTACCTTGTAAGTGGAGAGACAGCTCCGGCGGGGGCAGTTGTTCCTGGTGGTGGATGCAAGTCGGGGCTTTGCCAAGAGAAGAGATGCTCTCGTCGTCGAAGGAAAGTTGAAGATCGTTGCACCACCAGGGAAGAGACCAGCCGCGGAGTGCTCCATCACAAGGCACCACCTTTTGGTTGCGGTACAGGTTAGTGGCTATCCGGTTGCCTGGGTGCTCAGCACGGGCAATTCGACCACTACGCCCTGGAAGCGAAGAAAAAGCAAAGGGGACTGGTTGTTCCCACCAGTCAGGGGAAGAAGACTCTCCAGCCGGGAGATCTCCTCTGTCGTTGAGAAGTGGTGAGTCGGTTCAGCAGGGCTCCACCGGAGGTGTTGTCGTTGCAGGTCGGCTCAGCTTTACCCTCATCGGATTCTTAGGTCCTGTGGCGACTTCTCAAGATCCAGTCCCAAAAGCCCTGCTTTTATGCAGAAATTCCCCATTCATTCAGCCTAGCTGTCAATCAAAACATGCTAAGTGGTGAGCGGGTTGGCTCACCACTTGGGCCAATCACACCAGAGGGCGACTTGAGTTGGCAAGGCAACTCAGTCCAGGGTGCCTAAACCCCCTCCTACACCCCCTGAGGTACCCAGACAGAATGGCACCACTTTGGAGGGCCTCTGTGCAGAAGCCCGCCAAAAGTGGAACAAAGGGCTCAACCTTTGGTTTAGGAGTCACAGAGACGAACACAGACGCCATTTTAAAAACCAAGTTCTGGCAGAAAATACCAACCGATAGATTTATTTAAGAAAAATAAACCGGTGGTATGTTCGAGATTAACGAGAAAAAGTATTAACCTCCAACAATGGGAAGAATCCCATAGGGTTATATTCGGGGTCGAATATAACGAGTAGTCTCCACTGCCACCAGCCAAAACTCGACGAGGGGGTATGGGACAGTGCCCCCTCGAATAACAGACCCAGGGGTAATCGAATTACCCCTACTAGTACGTCCACAATAGGATGGTTTGTACTAGTTCTGTTAGTAAATTTAGGTCTAGTAAAGCCAATGGTAACTTTACATGCCCTGGGAGACAGTAGTCGGTCCCAGGGTATGGAGCCTATGGTGGGGATCCTCTAGGACGCCCCAGTTTTACGGCACAGAGGGTGCGGTGTAACACACATAGAAAAACATATGAGACCCTATGGAGTAAAAGACCACATAGCCCATAGAACACATTAACATTCAAAGGAATTAACCACATTCATGTCCAAGAGTGGGAGAAAAAGAGTCTCACTCTTGACAGGATAGAAAAAACAAACTCCAGAAATCCAGCAAAGCTGCTGGGGGGCTCACTAGGTTAGGAAATTCAGCCTAAACAGAGAATTCTCCCTAACACCCACAAGCAGCCCACAACACATGTGATGTCCCCAGCCCACATCACCCGTGGCCACACCCTACAGGCAGCCCACACCACAAGGGACGCCCCATCACCTGTGATGCCACCCCACAGGCAGCCCACACCACATGGGACCCCCCATCACCTGTGACCACACCCCACAGGCAGCACACACCACATGGGACCCCCCAACCCTTGTCACCCTTGACCATACCCCGCAGGCAGCCCACACCACAAGGGACCCCCATCACCCGTGACCACACCTCACAGGCAGCCCACACCACAAGGGACCCCCCATCACCTGTAATGCCACCCCGCCTGCAGCACCCTCCCGACCGGACATCACCTGCATGCTGGATGTTGAAAGTGTGATACATGTTCACTCCAACGATGGCATGTCGAGCACCTTTACTGCCGTTTAGTGACAGCACTCAGAACCTCCTGTGAAGAAGATACCCTGCAAACAGAAACAAATGCATACACCTGTGCCACATCCTTCAGAGTGGCAGCTGGACAAACACAATTCCTGTTTGCAACCATCTCCCAACATACACATCACACAAGTGAATGGTAAAGTGAAGCTCTACAGCGCATGTGACAAACTAATGCAAAGAATCCCCATGTTGAAATAGTCACACAGTGACAGAATCCTAAGCACCCTCAAAGTGTGCCACATGAACAGACACTGCCCAGGCGTGTCGCGGCATGTGAGGGGGCATAGCGGTAAATGTGAAGTACACCATAACAAATAGATAATGTAGTAAATAAAGAAACTGGGGCCAGCACGTGTCAACTCCAAGACTGAGTGCAGGCAGCAGGTGTGAAATGCAGGTAGGTGGCTGTTGCCATACATAAAACCAGTCCAAGTGTGGTCGATGCCAGGGAGGCATTGCAGGTGTGCATGTGTTGTGCAAGGGGACCTTTGCCCAAGTTCAGAGGACAGCAACATGTCCATCGCAGATTCAGAGACGAGTTCAGCTGGTCAGAGGAGTACCAAAAGCACAAGCAAAGAGGAGTGACTCAAGTACTGAATGACTACATGGCAATCAGAAAGGGCGCTACCCACCAAGACTGGGCATTTGCGTGGAAAAATGAAAAACAGAGAAATGCTAAAAGTGGCTGCCAGTGCAAGATGCCCAACCACAGCACAGACAATTAAAACAGCACAAACACATGCATGTGGAAGTCAAAGCATGCCATTTGTGTCACACTGCATCAAGCAATTCCTGGCCAAATACCGTGAACAATACACACTCCAATCATTACCGTAACCCCGCCAACACAGTGAGGACCAATACACAGTGATGCTGCACATGTGATAGCAAATGAAACTTCCCATTGCATACCAAAACTTACCCTTCACACACATCCAGTGGTCATGCACATGTGTAACTGCAACACTCAAATGGATAGCAAACATGACACATGCATACAAGTAAGCACACACATGACCAACAATGGTCCTTACCTGCAACACCAAACAGAGAAACAAATCTGTAAACATTTGAAAGAAAAGTCAGATAAGCCATTATTGTGAGTAATGAAATTAAAATATATTACACAGTTTTATTAATTTAATACAAACTGCAAAACATAAACAGAAATATGTACATTTGGAAAACAAGAAAATGTTGAAATACCCAAATTAAAAATCCAAATATGTACATAAAAATAGGAAAAGTCTCACAACAGGTCCATGTCCATAAAAGTCACATAAAAAAATCATCCAAATGTAATAAAAAAAGATTTCCTGCAGTTTATGAAAAAAAATACAAATTCATTTACAAAGAAACATGGAGCAAAGTCCAATTAGCACTCCAAATCATAAAGAAAACAAAAGGTAAATCACACACAAACAACTATGTACAAAAAGTGGAGTGTAGTCCAAAAACTGAAAATCATAAAAATAAAAATCAAATGAAACTTGTCACTAAATAACTATTTACAAGGGCAGCGATCTAGTCCTCCTCCTCACCATGCTCCCTCAATGACTCTGCCAGGGCATCATTGAACACTGCATCCAATTCACCTAGGAGGGCCTCTACTCTCACCTCGAGGGATTGCAGGGACTCCAACATGCTGCTCTCCCACTCCCTGCAAGTCTCTTTGAGGACATCAGCCCTCCTCTCTGCCTGACGCAGTGAAATCTTCACCCTGGCTATGGTGAGTCGTGTCTCCCATGCCCACTGCCACACTGCCCCGATCTGCTGCCCGGAACGCTCCAACACGGAAGACATCCTTTGTGTAAGGTCCACGTTTGCCTCCTGCCTGATGGCCGATACCTGCCTCCGTGAGTTGGTATGACCGAACCTGCTGCTGCCGAATAGCCCGGTGCCTGCTCCTTAAGGACAGCCTCTGGGATGATGACATCCCCGGGGCTGTCGTGCACGTGCCGTGCTCCTTCGTGTCTTCTCTATTTCCATTGCCACAGCTCCTGTCGCCGGCTGGATCTGCATGGTGACCACCTCGGCTGATCCAACCTCGACTCCTGACTCTGGCAGGGATGTGTTCTCCACCAAACTGGCCGCCGGGATTGGGACAGGTTCACAGGGCGCCCTGGTGTTATCTGGGCCGGAAGGAGGCTGGGAAGACGACTGGCGCACAGAAGAGGAAGACAAGGAGGGGGTCGCAGAAGTGGCCAGCCCACGCACCCAATTCGAGACCAGGAAATGTGCTAGGCAGTTCACGAGTGAAAGTGAAAACAGGCTTCATTTTCCCTTCCACGGTGGCCATTTTTAAAAAAAGATTTTTCTGTTCCGAAACGCTGAAACGCTTGACCAATTTGGAACAGAAAAAAAAGCATTTAGTACCCCAGTCTTACGGGTCGGGGTACTAATAGCAATAAGCCCCTTGCAGGAGGCATTACCACTTCAGGTAATTCCCCGGGGCCTTCGTTAAGGCCCTCGCCATTCGGGCCTGTAACTATGGGCCCCGGGTCATTACCTGAAGTGGTAATGCCCCCACTGCTCAGTGTTTATTGCTTAATTAAACCACTGTACAGCATGGGAGTAGTAGGGCACAGGTTCTAGAATGTGCAACACAGGGAGAATTTTGAGCAAGGGTGACCCGCCTATCAAACAGAAGAGACAAAATTGCTGGACAGTGAGCCCCCCACGGTCAAGTGGATGACCAATCCTGAATTCACCAAGAGCGTGAGGTTTTTAACCTATGTAAATTGGTTCTGCTCATTTCTGCATTTGTAATAGTTTGCTGTTTCAGTCCCTTTTGTTCATGCTTTGTCATAATGGACTCTTCAGTGGCAACCTCCACTGACTTCTTGTCCACACCAAATGAACCTATAGTGAACGGGAAACATTGCCCAAAGGTTTCAACACACATATAATTGTACTTGGTATGGAGAACTTCCATGTGGAAAGAAAACTGGTCTTTTTAATGGATTGTTTTGGTTGGAATGAAGATGGGTCTTTGAAACGTTGCCCCTGTGACTGCGAGTGTGTTGGCAGAGAGTGCCACAGGTGTTTCGAGTTGTTTGTGAAGATTTTGGAACTACTTTTTGTAGCAAAAGAACCCTGTATAGTAAAGGCACATGTTTTTCAATAGGATACAAGAAGCTGGTGCGTACATTGTGTCTTCTGAGGCCTCCTTCATGGCTGTCTGTGTGCTGCAAAATTGGTCTCTTAACAGATGGGCTGATAAAGAGGCAAGGAGTTGCTATATTCGGAATGCACAAGAGAAGCTTTTATTAATCAAGTCTATGAACCTGTAAAAGACAATAAACATAACGCGCATGGCTGAGCATTCAACGCTCTATACATACATGTTGAATTGAGGGATGAGATGATGAAAGGGGAGGATATGTCTGTTGAAAACAAGAACATAATTGGAAGGAAATGATACTGTTTGATACATAGACTTCAGATGAAGGACGAAGCTGGCATGCTTTAGGGGCTGTTCCAGATCCACGTTCAACACCATAACTGTAACATGCAGGAAGTGTGGAAGAAGAGGGGGTGTGCCACTGGCGGCTATGCAAGGAACTGAGCAGTGTTGTAAAATGCGCGGAAGATGAAGAAAGTGATGACCTGATTCTCCAGGTGGGTGATGCTGGGAAGCATAATGGCTAATTCACATTCTGCACATTCCAGTGTGGCACCCCGTCTCCCCCCCCCCCCGAATTCACTTCAAAACTGTGTCCTTTTCTCCCTCTTTACCCCTCTTTGTTGTATTTACGCGATTTGTGCGCTCTTTCCTCTGCTCTCCCACCCACTTTGCTGCAACCTTGTTGCTTGCCACCCCTCGTCCCGCCATTGGCTGCCGTTCTCACTACAGCGAGTTACAGAACATTTGCAGCCACCCTTGCACTCTGCTTTAGCTCCGGAGTGCAGGGGAGTACAGATGAGTGCGAGACACCCCCCCCTGAATTCACTTCAAATCTGTGTCCTTTTCTACCGCCTTCATCCCTCCCTCTAAGCTCAGCGAACGTTGTAAACCAAACTGAAGCTGCCAAAAGCACATCACAGCTCTCTTGCTCTTTTCTCCTCCTGCTCAGTCCTACTGACTTACACCCCCCTCACCCTCTTGGTTTACAGTTCTGCCAGACCGCCAAGGGACCACGCAGGTGGTGACAGTGTGCGGTGTGTGAACCTTTAACATAACATAACTTAATGAAGAACTGAAACCTGACAATGCACACAGTGTGATATGAGTTCTAATGGTTTATAGTCATTGCATCGAATGCCTTACCATCTACAAAAACGCGTCGGAAAAAAAGCATCAAATGCTTTTTTTTTTTTTAATGGGTGGGTCCTCCCCAACCCCCCTTTTTTTAACCTTTAAAAACCCAATACAATTAAAATAAACCCTTTACCTTAAAAAAATGCGTTAGATGCTTTTATTTTCAACACTTTTTTTTGGATGGTAAGGCATTCGATGCTTTGGCATGCGATGCTATGACTAGATACCGTTTTAATATCCAAATGACACATTTTGGCCTCAACAGGGCTTTATCAAAAACATGTCTCAGTGAAGCGTATCAAACATTACATGGTGACAATTAACTCCCATACATCACATAGTAGGATCAAGCATGGAAAAAGGAAAAACATCAACAAAGAATAAACACATGGAAATCAGACCCCTGTTAAAGCGCACAAAAAAACAAAAGAGCTTTCCTCTGTCCCTTTTCAACGCACACACATTTCACCTGTGACCCTTGCCCAAAATATATATCGTTCCCTGGAATATTGTGTGGCATTTTGCCAAGCTTGGTTGTGCTTGAAATACCCCATAAAAAGATGGGCACATATAGTGTCACATTTTGTTCTAATTCCAGGACCAGAGGAGTGGGTGTGATAGTCATCAGCGAATCAGAAGATGCAGCCCATCACAGGAATCTCATCATTTCACATGGCATGGAAGTGCCTCAATATATTCAGCATCTGCGAGGCTGTTACTGTCAATTCCCCGGAGCATCAAACTACAGATGGGAACACTCAATTGGTCAAGTCTGTAAGAGGATTCAATTCAGCACTACAGCCAAGTCAACGCCTAGTGTAGAATACTGAATGAAAACCCTTATTGATATATCTTTATGTCCAGTTCATGCGTTCTGGATGACTACCCCTATATAACACCCCTCTCATAGAATCCCCCTGACCCCACTGAGCCAAGAAGTAGGTTTGTTTTGCAAATTTAAAAGATTTATTTGAAAAAAATTAAACAATGTATAGATATATCACACTTTGATAATAAATTAATAATTGGATATCACACTTAATCTGATATGTAATCAATAATGGATAGTCTGGCACTAGCACACTTCTTTATAATCAATGATGAGTGGTTATAGGATGGATAAGATAGCAACAATACTTTTATGGTTTCAAATGGATGCAATGTGGAATGAAATGCAGTACAGAAAATAACTTGATATAATTTCAACAAAGCAATGTAATCACTTCTCTCTGGCAATCCCCTCCCCCCCTTTATGCAATGCAAGGAAATGGAAGGAAGGCACACAGTTCTCAGAAATGCAATCAAATGTGATTCAGTTCACCCCAGCAAGCTTAGATTACAGATCGGAGTTTTAAACACAGGCCCAAAATGCTTTTATATGTGCTGGCAATGAAGTGAGGAATATACTAACATGCTTTTAATTCCCTCTAGGAGGTTCAGGGTGAGTGAAATATACTTGGGATGAGTTCAGGCTCAATTTAGCAAGGATCTAGGAGTAACTAGCAGGTTAAACGAATTTTTCTTTAACGGAAGGCAAGCAGCAGCAGATTTTTACACGTGGAGAAACTTGCAAATCGCGGCAAAATTCACGGGTGCGCCGGGCACGATTACAGAGGAACTACAAGGACTATCACTATCGTTTTGGGGTCCTAGGACAGCCTAGGATCTCAGCTTCCAGATGAAACAAACGGTTACAGAGATATGAGCGATTAAATAAAGGTCGTTTTTCAGATTGAAATGTTAAAATTCAAAGTGACAAGTGCAGCTTGCAACTAGAAAATGACAGTTGACAGCTTTACAAAATGACAAGGTACAACTTCTAGGAGACAGTTCTGGTTAGATTAAACTAGATTGAATTATATTATTTTAACTAAGAGATTGGTTCTGCACAGTTCTACTAGGTACTCACACTATATTCTTGAATTAGAATGGGCCTCGCCACGGATCTGGTCAGGTTTTCTTCACTCGCCCAGGACGGTCTCTGCGCACAGCGTCTGGGTCAGCTCTACTCTGCTGCTCTGGTCTGGGTCTCTGGTTCTGCTAACAGTGATCTGGGTCAGCTCTGCTCTCTCTCTGGTTCTGGAAATTTGATAGATTTGAAGTCTCTATGTCTGCTCTCTGAAGGTTGAGGGAGGTAAAGTATGGATTTTCCCGGCAGAGCTTCCAGCTGCAAATGGATTTGAAGGTCCCTATCTGTCCTGTCTGTCTGCTTTTATGTGTTTTGAAAATGGGTGGAGAGGCTAGCTTCCTAGGCCCTACCCCTCTCCCCTTGTCATTGGCCACTTCATCCGCTTCCACTTGATTGGGGCAATGAAATGAAGTGTCATCATGATGAGGTCTGTTTATGATACAGAGAACCCACCCCTGTCAACTTTACACACAATCTATATTTGCTCAAAAAACATATTTGCACAGGTACACATTTGTTTAAAATTACATGCACCCTTCACATATCACAGGAGGTATACCCTGTCCAAATCTGCTCTTCCTGGGGGCTTGCATTCAGAAATGGCAATATTTGCACTTTTTAACTGATTTTGCAATTTCGGACATTAACCCAAATTTACACACATGTGCGCAAGGAGTATGGACATTAGTTGATGAAGTGTCAGATTTTTCACATGCACACATTTTGAGTAATATCCTCTTTTCCGCTAAAACCCCCCTGAACATACCACCGGGTCCTAACACGTCTTAAAATGTGGGCAGAAAAATCACAAGAATTATGGTATCATTTAAATAATTTTCACAAGTCCGCTCTATGAATGATCCATCTTTTTAGAGTTAGATTCTGGCCCCAAAGGGGTGTGGTTTCCCCCCAGCACAAGGTTGAATTTCTGGTTTTTCCAGTTCTGCCAAGCCAGCTTGCTCTCACAGGCAGTGCCCCTCCCCTGTCCTTCCAGGAGGGAGCTCCATTTACGACATCTGCAATAAACCATCTGCCTGGGTGAAGGGGGTTGCATTGTTCACAGCTCCTGTATTCTGTGGGGGCTCCCCTTAATTCAATTATCAGAGAGATGGCATATCCTTAGTGTGGCCAGCAAAAGGCAGATAGGCCTGGGAACACAGCTGTGACTCAAGTTTCACTCCTGATGGGGGGTAGTTGGTGGGCAGAATTCAGTTCCTTAAGCCAGGTTTCAGATAAAATGTCACTTTTTGTTACCCAGTTTAAGTCAAGACAATGTTTACATATGCAGCTAGAATGCTGATTCTAAGTTCAAAACTATGACATTTAAACAATTGCAACCTATGTGACACTCAGAAATAGGTCACTCATTTCTTTTAAACATTTAGATTTTTAGTGTCTTTCAGTCCAAATTTACTTAAACTGCTGAAATCCACAGCTCAGCCAGTCTTGTTATAAACCTTCAAGTCACTTCAGAATATAACTTTACATTGGATCCACCTCTCAGTAAGTCTTTCTTTGGCTTGCTTTGGGTTCATTTATTCAGTTTTCTACAAAAAAGTAAAATCTGGTGTTGTTTTAAAACGCCGGCTTTTTGATAGTGGTGAGTACTGGTACTGCACCTCTTTTTGGGATTTAAGAAAATGAATTCCCAACAGTTATGGGTTTGCTTTTGGCAATCAGCATTGCCATTCCCAATGGTTTCAGACTACTGTGTGGGTAGTCCAATGGTGGTTTTAGGCAGTGTCCTTCTGTGCCCATAACATCGGCAAAAATGAGTGGCAGCCTATTCTTCATGCATTTCCCTGTGCATTTTCTGGGAAGCTCTGGCCATCATGATGTTTTCCATGTCAGTACTGCACAGTTTTTGAGGTAGGGCTCAGATGCATGGGTAAAAACATCCCACAAGTCTTCTTTTTTTATGAAAGTAGAAACATACAAGTAATTAACCATATTGTACCAAATTAATTTTCCACCCACAAAAGCGTTCCCATAAAATAAAACAGACGAGGAAAAATAACAGGGTAGACATTGGCATGGACGCATCAGGTAGGAGGGCGTGTACTTCATCGTTCATGCACAGTGCAGTGATAAAGACAGATTCTATTAACCATCATAATCCATGTTAAATGCTTGTGCAATATCTTAAGCTCACTTCAGCAAAGTCAAAAGGTGTCCACAAAAAGTAGAAGAATATGGGTACTCTTCTCTATTCATAACTTCTCTCTTTTCCATCCTGTATTTTCCCAGAGCGTCCCCCATATATTATGTGCAATAATATTCGCTGTTTCAAGGCATGAGCAGTGGGCTACACTTTCTGCTAATCAATAATTTGCCAATGGAGCTCTTCATCCGCCATGCAACCTGTACGCTTCCGCCATCTGTTAGAGAAACACCTGTCGCCCCCCCTAATCCTATCTAAAATCTCCACCCATTAGGTTCTTTTGGGGGGAAGTCCCACCAAATGTGGTAGATTATACCCACCAGTTCTCACCCACTCCAACATATCTCTATGAAGTCTTAAGCCTGCGTACAAAAGACCGACACGCCAGCAAGGTCGGCCTTTTGCCTTCCCCACCTTCCCTTTATCAATTTCGGGGGGGATTTCTCTGCAACAGCTTCCCAGTGGTGGCCCTTCCGCCATATTCCCCTTTCCCCCACTTACGTCTGGCTCTCCAGTGCACTCCCCTGGCTTCCCTTCAGGTCGCGCCCCCTAAAGAACTATGTACGGGATGTGGGCTTCTGTATGAAGCCTATTGTATGTAGATCTTTAGTGCGTGCAGCCTCGAGACAGCCATCACTTTATGAATGCGCTTTAAATTGCACAAATGATAAGGAGGCGTCACATGTTTAATGTTGCCTATGAAGTGGCACTGAAAGTATATAACATGAAAGCATTTCCATGGGAAATGTAGATAGGGGGGAGTTGGGTTGGGGGTGTGGTGCCCTGATTTGCTTTCCACTGTGAATGGGGTAATATGTTTTGGGGAGCATTCCAGCTCAGAGTGTTGGGAGCCTGGAGGCCGTGAGGAATGGAAGGAACCATGGTTTGCTGTATGTATTACAGTAACACACGCATCTGAAGTGACACCGCTGAACAATGTGGATCTTTACACTACATGGACACCCAGCCCATGAGTGTTGTTTAGATTTTTACTCACCCATTGACTAACTATGGTCATCTCTACGCACTTTCCACCACTCCCCCACAAAACACCCTCCCCTACATATATCTCTCAACAACATAAAACTGTCAGTGTTATGGGTCTGGCATTAAGTAGTCATTTGAAAGGGAATGGCTTACAGGCAGTCCTAAATAAACTCTGTGTATAAAACATATAAATATAATAAATGTATTCCTACAACTAGTTGGAAACTCCAATGCCCATTTAATGGGAGACACTGCTGGCTATTGTGTATTGTTCCAGTACTGTTCGTACGTTGTACATCTGTGAAAACTATGTGACTGTTACCTTCCAGCAGAGAACAGAGTGTCTTCCACCATCCTTACCTGTTCCCCTGTATGACGAGATGACTTGTTGAGGTAATGATGGTCTCTTTTGGGCTCCACAATGTCTCAGAGGTATATAAACAAAGGACTCTGGCAAGTGAAGGCTCTGGGAGGAATCGAAGATAGGGTGGACGAAAAAGCGACTGCTGAAAAAAACCTCCAGACTATAAAGTGTTTCCTGGTGATGTTGCTTGGTGAGATGAATCAGGTGGATGAGGTGTGCTGAGTCCCTGGCGTTGCACAGGTTGGAGGAGAGAGAGAAGACCACAATCTTTCCAAGGAACCAGAAGGAAGGTCCAATGAAGCAAGGGGGCTGACAAGGAGAATCCACAATAGGAGGACAAGGAGAATCCACAATAGGGGGTTGAGTTCAAGGCAAGAAGTTCAATAATGGGATGAGAGATAGGGTAAGCAAAAACAGGGAAAACGTGACTTACAGTTGGGGAGAGGATCCACTCGGGAATTCAACATGGAGCATTGAGATGTGAAGAGAAGAGCGCAGCTGAGGCTCTTCATTTCCTGGTCGCGCTTGGATTGGCCATGCATCGATAGGTCATCACGTCTGTGAGGTAGGTGCAATGACCATACAGGAATGGTAGGTGCCTAATCTTCATTCAGTGAATTCAGGGACAAGTACAGTGACACAGCTCCATGTCAGCCTGGACTGTAACCCTTCCAGTCAATCAGACACCGTAGGTGGCCTTGATGTATCTCATATTCAGGTCCATCACTGCTGTCAATGAGATGGGGGGTGACTGAGTGGGAACATGACTTTCTTTGAAGCATTTGTGTAGGTGCACGTGCAAGGTAGGATGTATCCGATTCCAACAGTGCGGGCAGACCAAGTCGGTAAGTAACAGGATTGAGCTCAGCAATTATAGGAAAAGGACCTCTGGAACCCACTTTGGTGACCATGAGGTGAGAGGGTAGATATTAGTAGGCCAACCAATCTTTCTCTCACACAGAGGACACTGGTTCTTGTGAACGATGATCATCTGCCATTTTCTTTTGTGCTTTCCTGGTATCTTGTAGAAGGTCCATGGCCTTTTTGTATCTTTTGAGGATTATATCTTTAGGTCTCTGGACGGCACAAACAGGCCTTTTCTTTGCCATGTGTAAGGGGAAAGCTTGAGGATGTTATCCGTATGTGTAATAGAAAGGACTATTGAGTATAGATTCATGCCTGCTGTTGTTATAAACACATTCTGCCAGTGGTCGTAAGGCATGCCAGTTTTCCTGACGCATAACACTGTAGATATTGTTTCAATGTTTGATTTAGTCTCTCTGTAGCACCATTGGATTGAGGATGCAAACCCGGAGCACAGGTTTCCCTTTATCCCAAGCAATTTACTCAAGGTACTCCAAATGCCTGCAATGGGACAATCCTTTAACAGATGGGTTCTCGATGCAGAGTACATGCAGAGGCTGGATTTCCTTTGTTGCTGTCTTTCTTTGGTAGTGAGGGATTTTCTCATGGTACCTTATTGCATCAGTTCGACTCCTGCAGGGGTAGGAGATGGTTCCACTTTCGTATGGATACTAGTCACAGACAAAACAGGGATATGAGAAAGAGTCTTCCTTTTCTCTGCTCTCCTTTCCTGTAGATGGAGGACAAGTTGAAGTACCAAGGTCACTAACTCATTCAAAGTGGCGAGGTTGGGATACTCCAACCAATTTGTCTTTAATTTCCTTAGACAATCCATGCCTAAATAGCATTAAATGGGCTTCATTACATAACTGTTTAAACTTAGTTATATAAGTAAAAACATATTCTGTACCTTGACATTAAGCCACTAAAGAATCCTGGGTGATATAGGTGAGATCAGGTCGTCCAAAGGAGTGCAAGGAATCCATCAAAAATGTCCAGAAGTGGACTTTTTTTATTTTTTTATTGTTTAATCAAAAAATAAGATTTTACAATGCTTTTTGTAGAACAGTTCGTCAGGCAGCCGCGATGAAACAAGGCAGACTTCATTGATGCCTTCGTCGAGCTCCTACAAATCTTTTGGCGAGAAATTTACGAGGCTTTGCTATAGCCTGGTAATAAGTTGCAGTGCAGCTGGATACGATGCTTATGCAACTGTTTAACTGTTTATTGATCACTTTTATCGTTTAGCAGCTTGTTCTCAATTTATTCAGTCATTTTTCTCATTGCAATTTGCCATGCAGTTGTTTCGCCTCCTATCAATCGATACCACCATGTATCTTCTTCGGCCAAGATGTCGATGCCTACCATGCATGCTAGATATCTTTGCCTGATGGAACTGGTAGCTGAACAATTCATAATCAGATGCCTTAATGTTTCTTTTGGTGGATGCGAATCATGTTTGCAGAATCGGCAATTGTTGGTTAACGCCTGGCCTCGAATGTGTAGGATCTCGTTTGTTTTGTAAACGTTCAAACGTGCTCGTTGTATCAAATTATGGGCCTGTTTACTTGGACATTGTTTTACATAGGCTTGCAGCTCATTTCTTTTTACCATATTACTTGGTAAGTGGCTGGTGAGTTTTAGCTTTGCGGCAGCATCTAATGTAAAGGCCCAGTCGCTATCTTTTATTCTTTTTAGGATTTTACACGGGTTGGATATAAGTTCCTCTTCATTTGATGCGATGCTGTTTAGCACTATTTGATTTTCGTTTTGCCAATTTTTTAGCATGTTGCAATTCCTACTATCCATTTCACATCTCATCAGTCCGAAGATCTCATTACTATGTGCCATTCTACATTTTCTATAGAGCATCATCGAATTGCATGTTACTGAGCATTCTAATGATTGCAGACTTAGCTCTCGTCTTATTGCTGCCCCTGGTGTTGATGTCGGTAGATGTAATACTATGCGCCAAAACAGTGCTTCCAACTTGGCCCATAGCTGTTTTTGAATTGTGGGCATTGCTTCTACACCGTATGTTACTGTGGGCACCACTTTCATTTTGTAGAAGTTTATCGTGGGTACTAGGAACATTTTCCGAATTTGCCATCGATGACTTTGGCTTGGGCAGCTAGTTTTTTAGTTTTTGAGTACAATTCTGCTTGCATGGAAATTTCTTTTTCTGAACTATCCATAATCACTCCTAGATATTTGAACTTGGCCACGGTTTCAATGTTTGCTTCACCTAGGTGCCATTTAAAGTTGGATTTTTGTTTCGTCCCACAGTTCTGGATGGTCATGACCTTCGTTTTGCTTGTGTTAATTTTGAGGTGATTTTCTACGGCATATATTTGCAGAGCAGTGAGTTTCCGTTGTAGCCCAATTTCTGTTTGATCAAATATTGTCATGTCATCTGCGTACAACAGATGTCCGATCTGCCGTGGACCCAGTTTTGGTGGAAATGCCCTAGTTGATTTTTCTATGCTTGTGATGTCACCGATGTAAGAGAGAAACAACGCTGATGCTAACGGGCACACTTGTTTGACCCCTCGTGTCCTTTGAATTTCATCTGATAGCGCGCCTTCCCGGTTCAGTCGTACTCTCAGAGAGGTGTTGTGGTATAATGCTTGAAAAGGGGCTACTATGTTCTCTGGACAGTTCCAGACCTTTAATTTGTTCCAGAGTACCTGTCTCTCCACTCGATCAAAAGCCTGAGTAAAATCGATGTATACTACGAACAGGTGTTGCTTTTTCTGGCATGTTTTGGCTTTTAGTGTACTGCATGCTAGGATATTGCAGGTTGTTCCTGCATTTTTCTTAAAGCCCGCCTGGTACGGGTCATTACATTTGGCTCCAGCTGCCCAGGTTTGGAATTTTTTCATGAGTAGTGAAGCGTATACCTTGCCCATTACATCAAGTAAAGCAATTGGTCGAAAATTGTCAGGGTTTGTTAAATTGCCCTTTTTGTAGATCGGAATGATTATGGCTTTGGTCCATGATTGTGGAATGGATCGAGTTTCAGTGTATCGCCGGAAGATCACGCTCATCAGGCTAGCCCACTCGTCAGGATGACTTTTCAATTCTACATTAGAAATGCCATCTGGGCCAGGAGCTCTCGAATTTTTTAATTTCCTGATGGTGGCCAGAATGTCTTCTTCTTTGTCTAAGTTAATCCAGGTGGGTCCATACTGTTGCTGGTCTTTCACCTGGTAGCTGACCATTGACAGAAAGACTTTTGTGAAATGTTTCTCCCAGGTATCTTGATTTATGTTATTTAAGATTTGATTATCCAATGTTTTGTCTGCACCCCGTATTACAGTCCAGAAATTCCTGCTGTTGTTAGTAACAACGGTTTTAGTTATTTGTTCGGCGTCAGCTTGATGTAATTTATACCTGTGGAATTTCACCCAGTTCTTGTATCTTTCTCTTATATCCTTAATGTCCACTGACATGTCTCTGTTCGACACCTTGTAGGCAGATCTTAGCACTCTTCTGTATTCTCGTCTTTTCTCGACCAGTTCTCTATTATAGACATGTGTGCTGGTTTGTTTTGAAGCAGACTCGAGGTGCCTTTTTTGTTGGATATACGGGATTAGTAGTGGTTGGTAATCAATGCAATCAGTCGCTTCTTAGTATATGTTTGTGTTATACTCAGTAGTCACTTTACTAATGTCCGCAGGATTTAATCTTAATCTTGTTCCTTGCGCAGTTGACACGACCTGGGTGATGTATTTCGGACTTTTATGACTGGTTATGCTCCAGGCAGTTTCGAGCAAGTTGTGATCGCTCATGGGGGTGCGACGCACCTTGAAGAATTTTGTGATGCGAAGTAATGACTGTGAGACAAAGATGTGGTCGATAGTTGTAACTGTCTGCTGCAGGGAAAGCTTCATCTAGATTGTGTAGCCCATGTGATTTGCTAAAATTTGTCCATTCTTTGCCTCGTTGTACGGACACCTGTTGGGCAGCTGTTGCTTTTTTTGGCTCTTTACAAATAGCATTTAGATCTCCACACATTAGTACGGCAGTAGTTGGATGTTCGGTCGTAACTGCTATAAGCAAATTTTCACATTGTTCGATTTATCTTTTTCCAGATATTGTCACGGGGTTCCAATATAAGTTGACTATGATAACATAGCCTGATTCAAGTTTGACATTTGTCAGATCTGTCTCGGATATTAGCACTGCCAACATCGATTGATTGGCTGTAAATGTTTTTTCCACTTGCACTCGAGTTCCATTGCGACAGGCTATCATCAGACCAGATTTTGGACGCCCTTTGTTGCCCCTTACTGCTAGTGCTAAAATGATCTGGTATCCCTCCATCGTAGGTACTTGTTGGAGCCAGGTTTCCTGAAGACAGATGATGTCAAATTCTCCTAGGTTTGGCTCTCCTGGAGCTGTTATATGGAGGTGGCCCCGAGTATTCCAGGAACAGAAGGTTAGTTGTGTTACGCTATCTTGGGGCATGTCGCTTGTCGCTGTGGCGTTGTTCATGGGTGGCTATTTCGAGCGATGTGTGGTAAGAGCTTTTGGCAGCCAGACCCATAGTCCGGTTTTATTGTTGCCGAAGGGGTCCTTTTTTTTCTGTGTGCTCTGTGTCGTGTCCGTTAGGTGTTTACTTATTTTTTTTGTTAACCTTATGGAGTTGTCTGATCGTTGTTCTTTTGCTTCTTGACTTCTTCCTCTTGTTTTGTGATATGCTTGTTTGTGTACAGGTGTAAAGTATGTTCTCTTTTTTTCTTCGTAGCTGGCCTTATTGTTTGGGAGATCTAATGCGGGCACTTTCTTTGAACTGGGATTTACCTTATGATTTGTCTTTGCATTTTGAAACCGCGATTCCCTGTGTACTGATTTCTCACATCTAGTTCTTGTTGAGGTCTGATGTCTTCGTAATGAGACAATCTGACTTTCCTGAACTTGGTGATCAGATGCGTCCTCAATATGGAATCCGCGTCTGTAGATGACATGCTTATGTTTTAAGATCTTGCTGTGCACGGTCCGGGAGTTCAAAAGGAGCAGCGTGGCTGCACCTGATCGATTGTGCCAAGGTTCCACAATTTTTATGTTTGTCGAGTGCGTATCTTGAAGTGTCTCAATGGACCTGAATATGGCCATGACAGATCTTCTATTTAGGATGATGTCGTCAGTATTATAGTTTCTTTGAGTCATCTTTACCAGCCACCTGTACCTTGTTTTTCTATTGGATATATTGTGCAGCTCTTTTACTATTTGGCCTCTTGCGCCATTTTCTTCATGTTGTCTCTTACTTGACTTATTTATTTCTGTTCTGTCCGAGTGAGCATTTTGATCCCTGTCTTGATAATGTTGCGTTGTAATTCTGTTAGATTTTTCCTTTTGATACCCATGAGGGGTGTTACGTGAGTCACGACAAGATTTTTGTGATTTCTTCTGTTTTGACGGGGTTTCTCCTGGTTGCCTATTTACTTCTTCTCTATCCCTCCTAGGTTTCTTGTCTTGATGACTTTCGATTTTGTTTCTGTTTGGTTCCCTGTTCTTGGAATCCTTGTTAGTTATCATCGTCTTGTGGTTTGCTTCGCTGTGACACGTAACTGACTCACTATTTTGAAAATGATATGTCAGACGGTTACGTTGTTCCTCTAGGGTTTCAAAATCATGCTCCTTTTGAATTTTATTGCTTCCTTTCATATGTGTCTTTGATTTTTGGTTTGAGTGATGTCTACTTTCGTTGTCTTTTGTGACACACTTCGTAGATTCATTTAGATTTGTGTCGTCGTCAGGATAAACACTAAGATTCATTAATTCATCTTCCGTGTTTAGTTCTGGTGGTTTAGTTCTTTCCCCGGAATGCCTTCTTGCTTGATACCTTTCATCTGTCTCACTCGCTCTCGCAGATGTAACTTTGCTAGTATGTGCTTTTAAGTTTCGGTCTTCTTTTGTTGCCGTTATTCCCGCTGTTGGCCCTTTTCTGGCGATGTCGTTGTTGAAACTCATTTTTTGAGATGGGTTCTTCTTTTCTTGAGCAGTAAGATTCCTGTTTGTTGTTACTGAAGCGAGTCCTACACTCTGTTTTTCTTTGCAGATGGTTGGTTCGAAGATTGCGTAGGTTGATTCTCTTGTTTCAGTATCTTTTTGACTATTTGGTTGAGCGGTGCTGAGTACCAGCATTACCTTTGTTGACTGGTTTTGGGGTTTTGAGCTCGGTTTAGGTTTCTGGTTACCTGTACCAGTTTGTTCTTGAATTTTTGTAGGAACTGTCTCCTTGCCAGATGAACTCTTGTCTGTTGTTAGATCGATTACTATTTTAGTCTGTGTGCCAGCTTCGTTTGTGGTGTGCTCTTTAACTTTGGGCCTCATTGCTACATCAGACAGTGTGGTCGTTTTGTTTGTGATGTTAATAGGAGGCTGATCTGTCATCTCTTTGGCGCTTGAGGAATTTTCTTTTGCTGGGATTCAGCCCTCAAGATGCAAAACCTTAGAGAGGATCATGGCTAAAATGACCTGTTGATCTTTGACAGATTCGTTCATAGTTTCGTACAATTTGCAGAATGGATTTAAGGCAATGGTTATAACTGCCATTATTCCTTGTAAATCTGCTTTCCTCGAAGCTAACTCTTGAGCTGTAGTTGAATGCTGAGGAGTTGTGTTAATAATAGGCCTCTGGCCAGGTTCGGAGTGTCTTTTGTTCGGTGTTCGAGGCCAGTCTGTGCCTCCTCCCATTTCAGTCGGCAACATATTTGATTTCATCGGTGGTCGAAGAGTGTCTGACCTTTGTCGGATGGCTGCCGGTTCTTTAGCTGTAGTGGTTGGCTCATCAACGGTTGTCGTACTGTTTCCCATGGGAGAGTCAAATTGCGAAGCTAGTTGCTCCCGTCCAACAGAAGCCATTTTTTTACGAATATCTGTCATTGGAGTTTGCGGAGAGTGCTGTTCTTCTTGCGATGGCAGCGCCGCGATTGCCTCCTCAAGTGACTTTGCGTTTTCATCATTTGTCTCGAAAATATGTGGGTTGGGCGACGCCGTCTCCACAGTTGGAGTGGGGGTGACATGGGATTGTTGTTGGTCTGTATTGAGTTCATCATTCGGTTCTATCCTATTAACCTCCTAGAGGTGATGGGATCTGTTCAATTTCTTTGCTGCACTGTCACTTTCGACTACTTGTGGGTTTGCTGCGCTATGTTCTTTTGGCAATGGAGTTATATTAATGCTAGTTGGTGTGAGTATTTCTGGGCTCTGAATGATAGCAATTTCATTCGTATTTGTCCCATTTTCTATTTGCTCAAGCGCGTTCCTTTGTTCTTCCGTGTTTAGTTGTTCTTGTTCTTCATCCCTCATAGATTGGGATTGCGAGATGCGTGATGTATCCTTGTCTCTTGATATATTTCTTTCATTGGGCATTAGATTCTTGGGAGTTTCAGCAGGCTGTGGATCTTCGACCTGTTCTGCCCTTTGTATCGTCGGTCGATGGAGTTTTCTTTGCTTTGTCGGAGGCATCAGATCACACACTGCCGCGAGCATTTCTGCATCGGAGACTTCTGCAAGGTGATTGGATTTTGTTAATGGTTGTATTGCAAAAAAGTCGGTCAATATACGCCGTGTGTAGCTTTTCCGTAGCTTTGCATACGATGGATTGTTGGACATGTTACTGCTGGTTAGTTGTTGTATTTTCCCCTTTTGTATGTTTGCATTGCCTTTTGTCTGTTTAGTGTGTTTCATGATTTGTTGTTTTTTCCCAAATTGGGAACTCTTCTTAGTGTTTGATGCACATGTTTCTCTAGCTCTCTTTTTTTGATTTTCCGCAGTTGATAGCGTGTGTACTAGCCTGGGATTTTCCTGGTGCTCTGGCGGTGCGGTGGACCGCTCATCTCCAGCTTGAGTTTCATTTTTTTCACTGGGGACGTGAACTTGGGCAGTGGTATTTAGTGTAGATGCCACGCCTGATACCTTACTTTGATTGTCCTCATGACGCTGTGCCTGGACCGCATCCTGTAAAAGATGTGTTATCGCCATGTCCGCTTGTTGGGGCATAGTGACGTTATTCCGCTCTAGTTCAGTAGAGCATGTGTCAAGGCCCTGAGAGACTGGCTTCTCTGCAAGCTCGTAGTGACAGCTAATGCTTTGCCTGGACCCCCTCCGGGAGACCATGGCTTGGCAAATACAGCTGTGCTACGCTTTGCTGCGGTATACATTTCTGCTACTTTGTTCAGCTTGAGCTCTAACGGCGGCAGTCTCACTTCCTCCGTAATAGTCACGACCTCAAACTCTACTTCAGATGCAGCTTGGTTCATTGCAGATTTGGGAGGGGGTGTCGGAGGACTATTTGCGATGGTCACAGTGTCAATCATTGCTTTCTGCGCCTGTGGGTGCTGCTTAGTCATGGTATGGGGACGGGCAACATGTTGTTTATCGGACCTCGCGTCTTCCTTTTGTGCATTCCCGCCCACTTGTTTCGCACTACATAGGTGCATGCGTTCCTCCATGCAGAGGGGAGAAAGCATGCAGCAGATACGTTATTCCCTACTGCAGGTTTGCAAGTTTGCAATGTGTTATGTGTAGCGTGTTGGCTTACCGCATGCGTCTGTTACGTGCTTGTCCTCCACAGACCACAAACTCCTCCGGCCCACGCCAGATCGCTTTGTTTCACTTCCACTCCCTCCAGGCACCACCAGCGCGCCTAACAGCCGCACAACAGCCGTCGCCCTCTACTCCTTCCGGGCTCAACGCCGCGAGGGTGAAAGCGAATGCGTTTTCAGGATGAATTGGATCACGTGACTCCTCACGTGAGCAGCAACAAGGCTCCGCCCCCTCCTGGGAATGAAGCAACACGCTGCGGGTGTTTTAAGCAGCTGAATGCGGAAAAATCGCCGTGCAGCCTCTGGTACAGGAGCCTCAGGTGAGCAAAAAGTTCTCAGCACAGGCAACGCACCGCTCGCCTGAAAGCGAATGCGTTTTCAGGATGAATTGGATCACTTGACTCCTCACTTGAGCAGCAACAAGGCTCTTCCCCCTCCTGGGAACGAAGCAACACGCTGCGGGTGTTTTGAGCAGCTGAATGCGGAAAAATTGCCGGGCAGCCTCTGGTACAGGAGTCTCAGGTGAGCAAAAAGTTCTCAGCACAGGCAGTGGACTTCTAACAGTAATCAGGGGTGAAGCCCATGCCAAGGCGTTTCCTGTAAGATTGGAGATTATATACTTAACTTTAGAACGGTCCATAAGAAAGATTTGAGGCCAACATGTATACTGTACCTTGCAGGCGAAGATAAAAGTCTGCCTCTTCTTTGGTGTGCAATCAAAGAGACCAGCACCTACAGGGTGAGAAGGCATCTTGGTATGGAAAGCATCTCTAGCGGTGAGGTGTTGTCACAGTCCCGCAGGATAACTCAGCAGCAACGTGCTCGCCTTGGAAACAAGACGAAACAAAGCAACACAGGTTCGATCCCCGGGTCCATGCTTAGAAACCTCTGTGTATTAAGCGCGTTATAAATACGCAACTAAGACATATTCCTGTAACAGTGCTTGATGCCCCCGGGCTGTGTGGGTGCTTTACAAATGCAAAAGAATTAAAAATGTAATCGTGTTCTCAGTCTTCAGGTTCTGCATCTCCAAAAATAAAATCGTGTTCTCAGTCTTCAGGTTCTGCATCTCCACAGTTAACGACTGTATTGCAAAAATCAGCTGCTGCATTTGATCGATTGTGTGGTTTCTCTTGGCCTATCAATGTGTCACCCACCGGCCTTACCTGCTCCCTTGTATGACAGGACAGGATGACCTGGCGAGGTAAGGCCGGTCCCTCTGGGGCTCCACACTGTCACAGAGGTACATAAAGGAAGCACTGTGACATCAAGTGAAGGGCTTCAGAGGAAGCAAAGATAGGGTGGAGGAACAAGCGACTGCTGATAAAGCCTCTAGACTTGAAAATGTGTCCTCCTGATGTTGCTGGGCGAGATGGATCAGTTTTATCAGGTGTGAAAAGTCCCGGGTATAGCACAGGGTGGAAGAGAAAGACATATCCTCAGTCTTTCCAAGGATCCAGAAAGAAGGTCCAAGGAAGCATGGGGGCTGACAAGGAGAGTACAAAGAAGGAGGGTGAGGGCAAAGAAAGAAGGACAATAACAGGATGAGAGATAGGGCGAGCAAAAACAGGGAGAAAGTGACTAACAGTCGGGTGAGCATCTATTTGGGAATTGCACACAGAGCATTGAGACGTGAAGAGAAAAGCGCAGCCAAGACTCTTCATTTCCTGGTTGCGCTAGGTTTGGCCGTACATCGTTATGTCATCATTAATTACCTCTCCTCAGCCAACCTGAATGTTCAGAGTGCAGTCTTTAACTGCTAGTATTCACTGAATCCTGAAAATGCTGTCTTCAAAAAAAAAAGGGGAAACAACAATGCAATTTCCAGGCAAGATATTTTTCCAACAAGAAACTTCTTTTCTGGAAGGATACTTTTTTTTTTACTGCAAAACAAGAGAAAGCTTAAAAATAGGAAAATGCTTTCACTTTTTTATAGATAAACCTTATCATTTTACATGAGACGTAATGAATGCTCATGTTAAATATGCTTCAGTATTACTAAGTTTGCAATGTAAATGCTTGAAGCACATTTAATTTACTAACTCGGTTTGCTACTAGCCTTATGGGCAATGGGAGTGGTCATTATCATGTGAGAAAATAACCCTTTCACAAGTGTCATTAATGCTTGATAATGACCCCTCCAATGGTCAAGGTGGCTGTATTGGCTGGCCCCAGTACAGTGTAATTAAAGATGCTTCAAAGATTCTGTATTTCCATCAAGACACATACAACAGCATCTACTTTTAATGGTGCCAACCACCAATAACTTTTAATGTTGATAAAAAGTTAGATTTGAGTCACAGATAACTATGTCTGATCTTACAATTCCTTCTGTTTTAGAAAGGTTTGGTGAGATTGGCAGACCAGATAGGACTTGGCCATTTTGCACTGTACACTAAATCTGTCATCTCAATGAGAGCAATTTCCATCATCACAACCAAAAGAAAACAAACATTTCAATAATTTACTTTGAAGCAGGGAGGCCAGATCTCTTGCAAAGTCATGGCTCGGAACCCCTTAGAGTGTTATTTTATTGTTTCGTTTGTGATTGTTGTTTTCTTTTATTTTGCTGATTATTTTAATTTTGGCTCAGAAAGGTACTGATTGTACCAAAAACAATTTGTATGAGTATTATTTTACCAATCGAGAGCATCTACGACTTGATCAGGCTCTCTCATGCAGTGCTCCCATGTCTTCATTTTACACATGCGAGGGATAGGGCTATGGGCTGGCTGGGGATACATGTGGCTCAGTCCTTGCAGTGTACACACATTGACCTTGAACTGGGGTTCTGTCAGGGTCTCCAGACATGACATCCCCAACCTGATTTCTCTAGCTAACATTTCAGCGAAAAGTTGATGATTGACAATACAACTCTTGCTCAGTAGTTGTCACTAACTCTTCATGTTTAGAATGCCATCATCCGGTTCTTACATTGCAAGACTATTGGTTTTGCAATAGAACACATTACTTGGTTTTCATGCGAATCGTTAGATTTCCTTCAAAAGAACTGCTGGATCAGTTCCTCCATTGAACTAATCTGGTTTGATGTATTTAAGTATTTATATTTTAGTGCATGTTTTAATTTAACTGCTGATTGATTGATATTTTATTTCTATCGCGATCGTACACAAGTGCTTCATATTATATGAATCATATTATATAAAAGACACCTTTTAACATAGATTTTGCCCTTTTGATGGCAGGTAAGAAAACTCCACTGTACCTGTTAGGGAACTCCTTTTGTTATATGGCCAAGTTGTCTTTTACAGGTTCCTTAAATACGTCTAAATCATGTGCTGCGACAGCCATTTCTTAAAAATATTGTTTTGTGATTCATTAGGGCCCCACTCAATTTCTCATCCCGCTTAATGCACAGTGTGCTGGAGATGGGAACCACTTCACTCTGCCCCAGAGAGTTCATTTAACATGTAAATAAGAAAAGCAAGCATTGTTAAAGCCAACACTGTGTAGGCACAGGATAGGCATTTGTCAGGCACTACAATAATCGTACTTACTACCTGGATATAAGATGGCAACATCTGACAAAGTGGTATGTGTACCTGGGCATATGATAATTAGCTGGCATATATCTATTGAATGCCTTATACAAGAGCTAAAACTGTTGGTTTTGCCAGTGGGTTTGCAAAGCAATGACTATTGAATGATTGCTAAAAACAAGGAAGCATATAGTCACACTTTTTGTGTCACTAAGGATCTTTCTACCCCAGCCAGACATGAGCAATCAACCTCATCTCGGCCTCTCTTTAGGTTCTGTGAAATATCTGAATCTGACATGGTTGAACTGCTGGTGAAAATAAAAAATACCATCTGTAAGGGCGACAACTGTCCTGCTCCCATTGTGAAGTCATGTGAGGCTTTCTTGACACCTCTCATCACCAAATTTGTGAATCTTTCATTTAGAGAAAATGCTGTCCCTAGCTCTATTAAATAGGCCTGGGTATTGCCTCTTCTAAAATAAACTCACGGGACCCCAACTTACCTGGCAACTATCGACCAATTACAATTTCACCCTTCCTTTTGAAAATTCTGGATAAGGTGGCGTATCAACAAATCCAGAACTTCCTAGAAACACATGTCATTCTTGGCTTCAACCAATCAGGTTTTAGAAGCAGTCATAGCACAGAAAACACTCTTCTAGATTTGAAAACATCAATTCTTCAGCAATCACACAAATGCAAAGCATCTCTTTTGATGCTATTAAATCTTACTGATGCCTTTGACCTCATTGGTCATATCATCCTGGCCACTAGGTTGCAAGACACTGCCTCCTTTTCTAGTGAGACATCTAACTGGGTCCTGTCCTTTCTCTCAAATCGAATGGCGAGAGTCGTTCATGAAGATTTTATGGCAGAGGGCTATGTATTGGATTGTGGGGTACCCCAGGGCTCCTGTGTGTCCCCAATGCTTTTTTATATCTTCACTCTTCCTCTCTTCAACTGTTTGGATGCTGAAGGCGTTGGGTACGCAAACTATGTGGATGACACCCAGTGCCTCATTCCTCTTTCCGGTAACTATGATCTTGACTCACAGACTGTTAATGACACCTACAATTGAATTAATCAATGGATGACCCTTAATTGGGTGGTACTTTACAATGGTAAAACAGAAATTATGTTGGTAGGCCTCGCGTTCAAGCTGCGCAAAATGGATCTTGCCTGTGCTACCTTTCAAATTGCTGATTGTCATAAGCCGGGCATATCTAACTTAACGGTTAAGGTGGCTACCAGTCAACCAGACGCTACAAACCAATAACACAGGACTACCTGCAGCCAAATATGTACAAGATGGCTGCTTCTCTGTAGCAGGCCCTCGGTTGTGGAACGCCCTTCCCTGTGATCTAAGACTGTGCAGGGCATTATCAGTTTTAAGCAGAAGCTCAAGCCCCTCCTGTTTGAATAACTTCAGTAAAATCCCTCCATGATTCTATGGCCTGGCTACATCTCTGTGTTTGTTTTATGGTGTATGTCTTGTCCTCACACTTCTATGCCCACGGGCGATGTTCCAGCATGTTAGAAATAAACTAAATAAATAAATATATAAATAAATTCTTGTTGCTACTTAAAGGTTTGCCAAACACTTGATCCCACATTTGCATGTAAATAACTTTTTATTATTTAGAGGTCCTCATTTCGCCATGCCCATAGGATATAGGCACCATCAGTGCCACAACTGGCAAAATCAGAGTTGGGCATAGCAAAAATTACAAAGGGAAGCCATCACACATGCTTGAGAGGCTGGCTCCTCCTAAATTCCATTGCCCCTGTCTTCGCTTCTTCAGTCTTCCTTTCCCCTTTCTGGAATTGGACATACTTTTCTGGGGATACCCGTCAGTTGTGATGTGCTCACCTTTTCTTTTCAGAAACAAAGAAGTTCCTGTTTCTCCCTCTTTCCGATGTACTGTTTTTAACCTAACGTTTTATGAGTGATGTAGGTGCCAGGAAGTGCATGTCATACTGTGCCCCCTATTGGGAGTTTGACACACATTCATTGTATCTTCAGTGCCATGTTTCTTGCTGGAGAGATTATCTACAAGGCCCCATGTTCTGTATGTGTGTGACAAATGGCATCTGGCGAAGGTGTGGACACCTTGGCTTTTTTGATTGTTGTTAATATAAAATGATGCAGGTAATTCTGTTTCTGAAAGGGGAGCCTGCTAATCAGACCCCTATTTTGTAAAGCTCCATGCCAAAAGCAAAGTGCTTAAATGTACCCTTGCTGCACCAGACTCATGACAAGTGCAGTTCCTGCTCTCCGGTGGCACATGGCAAGTTCAAATGGCACATATGCATTCCTAGCAGCTGGTCTGACCCAAAGCCACTTCAGGTAGAAGCTTCAATTTAACTTCGGCACCGCTGATCTAGAATGTAATAATTGTCAGTGTATCCGTCTGGATGCATTGTAAACTCTAATAATAAGGTATTCCTGATTATGGTATGGTAAGTGATAAGAGGACACCATTTTGAAAGCCACCCCAATTTGATATCATACAGCTATGGAAGGGCAATGTGCATTCATGGCTAGCCTGGCTGTGTGCACTACTCCCAGTGTAACAATAGCCAGAATGCTGTCTTCCTTTGATTCACCAGGGGGAAGAGCAACACCTCCCCTCAGAAAATATGAACTATCACCAGGAGATCTCCCAGGAACCCGGATTTTTAAGCAGTACCCACATAACAAACTCAAGCGTCACAAAAGGGTGTTGTGCTCCAAAAGGCCTTTGAAGTTATGGTAGCCAGAGTGGGAGAAGTGAACCTAAGAAAGGGGGGTGCCATCTTTCCTTTCTAAGGGTGTTCTCTTTTGGCTTTCTGTCCCCTCCCTAAACTGCAGAACAACACACTCAGGTTATGATGCACAAAGGTAAGGGATACTTGTTACAATGACGTGGATTGGACCCCTTACAGCGGGCATTCTTCTGTCTGATCCTCTTTGAGCTTTTACCGTTACAAGCAAGGGGTCTCACACACTTTCTTTGATTCTTTCCTGGGCAGCTAAAAGAAGAAGACATTATAGGAACCCTGTTGAGTGTACAGCCCATTCCAAAATCATCTGCCGTAGAGGCGAAGGCAAGTGAATCCAAGGCAGTCTAACAATCTCAAGGCAGAATTGGGGGTGATCTGCTGTGAATAAAGGCCTGACACTCTGCCTGATGCACTGAAACCAGGCTCCTCAATGCAGGTGAAGGAACCCCTGTTGGTGCCAGCCAGACACAGTGGATTGGGAAGTGAGAGAAAGGAGGACTCACCTTGCCTTAGAGCCCCTGGAGTGGGAGTCACAGCTCACTGAGAAGTCCAAGAGACCCTCGACTCCTGTTTTGCTGCTTCAAGTCATCTTCAAACTGATGTGACCATACTTGACCCAGGACCCAACATGCTGCTTTTGCCATCCTTCCACATTTTTGAACTGCTTCTTGCAATCCTTGAACCAGTTCAATGCTGGTTTACACCAGGTGGGTAAGATAGCCCAGTGGATTGAGCGCTCACTGCTGACATCTGTGTGTGATTCGCAGGTGCAAATCCCGGCAAAGCCAACTCAGCCTTTCAAACTTCTGATATTGATAAATGAGTACCAACTTCAGTTGGGTTACATTGTACGTAAGTATGTACGTAAATATGTTGTTTGTAAAATGCTTTGGTTACAGCACTATATAAATAACACATCATTTTCATTGTATGACCTCACATGTACTCAAGAATACCCCATGTACAAACTTGCTGCATAACTATATTGCATAATGTTATTAACTAACTATGATGATTTGCATTGTACGATTTACCCTGAAAAGACCAGTCCATGCCCTTCTGAACATAGAGGCATTGAAGCAGCATATTAAAAAAGTTATCTAAGTTTAACAAAACATTCCCTACAGCGATCTGACCTATCACTCCTAAATTGTAATGTGCCGATTAACTTACAATGTTCACTAAAGATTGATTGAATGTGAAGTGCTGTTGAACATGCAATTGCTGTGCCGCAATCCCAATCAGGTGCTTTAGGGATGCATATGTGTGTATATACACACTTTCCGTTCGATATTTTAGCTCAGTGTACCTATTTCAGTTGCTAAATCAGAGGCCAACTTTCCTTGCAAACACAAATTCCTTAATATTGCAAATGATACAGCATCCACAACCAACAAATAAAACGGAATGATATGTCTTAGCAGTACTAGTTATCTACGCCAAAACTTGTCATTTGTCTGTAATCATAAATATATACTACCATGCAATACCCTACTCCTGTAATGCAATGTACTGCTTATCATGTATGTTATGGACTGTTGAACTCCCAGACAACTAACAAGACTTTGATGCCATGACTATGGGCCTCATTACACGGTAGGCGGTAAGGGTTTACTGGTACCAGTATTTTACCGGTACCGGTAAATCCTTACCGCCTTACTACGAGGTCCCTTTGCGGGTTGGGGAATTTAACGCCTGCTTTTTGCAGGCGTTAAAAACCAACCCGCAAAGGAACCCAGGGAGCTAATTACAGTACCGCAATTTGCGGTACCGTAATTAGCGCCTTCCCCATTCCCATTATGCCCTATGGGGCAAAAATGGGAATGGGGAAGGGCAATGGTGGAAGGGGGAATTACCGCCCCGCCAACCTTGGAATGGGGCGGTAATTCCCCTTTCCACCAAGGCGGTGCCGGTATTTTACCGGCATGAACCATGGCGCTAATAGCGCCATGGTTCTCCGCCTACCATGTAATGAGGCCCTATTACAGGTAGGCCCCATACAATTATACAAATATTTCATACCATAACTTATTAATTCTGCCAATTGATCTTAATGAGTCTGTCCAAAATATCTATAGTGTACCTGATATATGCAGCTCAGGCAGTGACAAGTGTTGGAGTAAAAGCATTTTTTGGTTATGTTATGTCTCCAAGTAATGTGGTTACCTTCATTATTTACCGTGCGGTCATTAGAGCAGCAAGACCTCCTAGTGTCAGATAGATATCTAAATATACAGGTTAGAGCTGATTATCACTAAAATTGGAGTACACAATATTGACTTTAACACACCTATATCACAAATGGACTGGGAGACAAAGGTGTAATCAATTATCGAACTCAGCGGTCCTGTGTGCCAGGTTGTAGAAAGTGATTGACCTAAAGTAATTTCACTATTTAGGCAAGTAAGTAAGTTCCAGATGCTCATGAAGTTGCACCAATTATGACCATTGTTATTTATAACATATTCAGATGTTTACTGTAGATTGGGCAAGTACTTTCGACACTCACAATTTAGATCTTCAGCTATAATTATGTGTGTGTAAGTGCCTTCTTTAAACCAATCAGAAAGTATATTAGATAGACCATATTTTGCGTGGAAAGCTTATGACAATAAGGGGCCGATTCATGGAACAAACGTGCGCCGAAAATCCAGCGCAAGCAGGCGCAAGGAAGCGCAAGCGGGAGAAAGCAAGTCCACACAAGTTCCACAGCAGCAGACATGCCACAGATATGACAGTCCATTTCCCTTGTCTAATAGGCTGTTACACCGAACCATCCTTGCAAGCCCATGGATAAGGGAAGCAGGAGTGGCATATGTGAGTCAAGGACCCCAAGCAGCAAACACATACACAAGACAAGCTTGAAGGGCCCAGCTGGAACAGACAGTGGATGCTTTCAAAAGCCACAAAGCACCACACCATCACATGAAAGCACAATAGACTAGCAATTTTAAACTATATTAACTAATTACACTAACTATGAAAAACCTACTTTACCTATTTAAACTAACTATCAAACAGAAACTTAACTAACTAAACTAAAAAATCAGACCCTAAACATGTGTGCAACGCAGTACTGAGCCACAGTTGACATGGGAAGGCAGATGAAATGCCATGCAATTTGTGTCATCATGGACTTGTGTAACAGTGATCATCCAGTCATGGACACACATGTCCCTGCGGGGCATCTGACCTCTGCACAGTCCAAGTGAGACACCCTGCATCAAGTACTAAGGATGTACCTCAATGGATATGTCTGGCAGATTTGCCGCTGGATGGCCCAGGAGGCATGACCAGGGAAGTAACCAAGGGCAATATTGTAGCAGACCAGTGCTTAGATGGAATTGGGGTGCAGAGCAGGGGGTTGAGGGGCAATGGAGCATGCCTATATTGGCTACCCCCTTGCAGGCAGAGGACACATGCACGTCAGTCATGCTATGCATAGTTCCTGGGCTGAGAGTAAGGTCACCCCACGCTACATGCAGAAGTGCCAGTGAGCTGGAACATGGACCGGAGGGGCATACTGGTAACCATGACTAGGGTGCAAAAGTGGTGATGTGGACAGTCCCCGTCTGCTCCACATGTCCACCATCCAGCAGAGTAGACATGCATCAGGGAAGCATTGCATTACTCGCACATCATAACCATGTACACGTGACATGTAGTGGCAGTCATGCACAACACATCACACAAGTAAAACACACACGTCCTCGACAAACACGCATCAAAACTCACAGGACTGGGCATCAAAGTCCGGCATCTCTCCCACTCCTTCGACTGATTCAGATGGTATGAACTCCGCAACGAGTGACTCATGCAGAGTGAGGTTTTCCTCCTCCGGTGCAGGCCCACCGCCAGTCACCAGAGTCAAGTTGTAATTTGAGGCACGCTTAGCCTTAGCGCTGCGTTTGAGGTAATTCCAACGCTTTTTGCACTCTTGTGCCGTGCGCCCCTCATGGCCGAATGCACTCACATGTTCCGCAACTTGCTTCCAGTGGGTATCACGGTGGGCAGCCGTAGTCTGACAATTAGCACCCACTAGCATGTCATGGCTGTGGTCCCGCATGTAGCCCACAAGGAAGTTCAGTTCCTGGTTGCATAAAGGCTTCTTCCTCGACATGCAGGAGGTTGTGGCTGTGTGTCTAATGGACCCTGCGCATCAACATCCGGTGTGGCAGGGTCATTGACCGCAACTGTCTTGGTTGGCAGACTCACATCCGGGGTGTTGTTGGCTGCATCTGCCCCTGCACTTGCCAACACCTGGCTGTTCGGGGCAGCAGATGACATTACAGCCCCAGGGACACGTGTCTTGGTCAGGGCAGCCCTGCGTGCCCCTACGGTTTCCCTCCGGGCCTGTTGGAAATCTTCCAAGGGCTCTTCAATTGCCAACGCAGCCTGCGCTGGCAGACCCTGAGCCTGGGTGGTGGTGTCCACATCTGCACCTGCAGCTACCACTACCCTTGGGCCCGTGGCAGTCGATGAAACGGACTGCCGGGTCACAAGGGCACCAGTGCCAGATGCAGAAGCTGCATCTCCCAGAACCACAGGGGGTGGTGGCATGACTGCACCGACACATGGCACAACATCGTGCTCAAGTGGGGCACCCCTGCCTCTTCCCCCTCTGCGGCCACCCTGGACACCCTGGAGTCCCCCGACTCCCTGGTCACCCCGGCCACATCCCTGACCACGCCCGCCACAAGGAGTACACCCAGCTGAGGTGCCCCTCACATTTGGTGGGCTCCCAACCATGGCACAGATGGATTAGTGCCGGCACAGATGGAGTAGTGCCAATGGGAGGTGTACACCACAATTGACCTGGGCAATTGGGGTGTAGGGGGTGGGATGCAACACCCCCCCTGCACCTGCAAGGCTGTATGTGACCCCGGTGATTAGTGACGGGTCACGCTACGCTCAGGCACCCCAAAACTGCAGTAAAACTGTGCACGCAACCCTGCAGCCTACGTGCGTGGAATCAACCTCCCGCAGTACGCGGTGGCACCCAGTAACACGAAAAACGCATACGCAAGGGACACGCAGGCTACTATGACCTTGAAAACGGGTGCGATACACAGGGGCACCCGCAGTGGGAAAAATAGCGTGCGCGACTCACCGTTTGACTAGCGTGATAATGAAAAACACGCATAGCCAATACCCCCGCCAAAAGAAGAGATACTTCCTCGATCGCTGTGAAGATGTGATGGCGCGCGAAACTACACGAAGCAGCTACACACGTCGGTCTCCACGAAAGGCACGTACAGCGAACTGCTGGCCCGTTCACCTTTAACCCGTGCTGTGGGAAACGCCCGCGCGCGTCACATCACTTACGCGCGTAGGCCCTTTCCTCAGATTAAACGCATTCACACGCGGACGTGCATTTTTCACAGAGAAGCTTACGCGCTAAGGGCCTTTGGTCCAATAAAAACGCGTACGTGTGCTGACGTGCTTACGCGCTAAGGGCCTTTCCTCCAATTACACGCTGCAATTTTTTCACGTGCCAAATCACTCCGTATCAAGCTGGCCACGTGAAAACACACGGAAGACCACGCTCCTGCCCAGAAGGCCGAATTACTTCCCCCCAGAACCCCGAGCACGCTCCCACCTGCCATCTGCTGCTGCCTGACTGTCTGCTGCCCACGTGCCCTGCCATTTGCTGCCTGCATGTCAGCCAGGGGTGCAGTTTCTGTGACCACACCTGCTGGAACCGAAGACTCCCGACTGGGATTCCATCACTCCACAGCCCAGCCCCAGGACCCAGTTGCCCACCCACTCCTGCCTCTGGGGTTGCCATGTCGGGCACAACATCATCTGAGACCACTGGCAACCCTCAGCCAGAGAGGCAGAGGGCCACCAGCTTCAGTGCTAGGGAAGTTGGTGTCCTGGTGGAGCAAGTCCTGGGGCAGTATGATGCCCTCTTTGGAGGTTCACGAGCCGACTATGAAGGATGGACCAGGATCTGGATGGACATCGTGACTGCCATCAACGCGGGGGGGTGGCAGTCCACGACTTACATCATGTCAAGAAGCGCTGGGAGGACTTCAGGTCCAGGACCCTCAACAAGGCCCGGCGCCTCTCGAAGGCAGTGGATGCCAAGGGGTGCCGGGGCCAGCTGTCGGTCCACCAAATGAGGGTCCTGGAATGCATATGCCCAGCGCTCTACGTCCAGATCATTGAGAGGCAGACCCGTCTGGAGTCGAGCGGTAAGTGTACATGCATGGTGATTCGACGCTGTGCATGTCGTGGTGTGCCAGTAGTGTGCAGGTTGCACATGTGTTTTTGTAGGGCCATGTAGGGATGTGTATGAACATGGGCATGAGGCTGCCACATGTGAGTCCTCTCAGGTGTGAGACACATTGATGGTGTATGTGTTGGTAAGCATGTTGGCAAATGCAGGTGTGGGAGCACACATGTTTGAATTTCTGTGTATGTACATTGGCATGGTTGTGGCATGGATGGTGGTTCATAATGCATGTATCTGCACTGTATACATGTGCATGTATGTGTATTTGACAAGTGTGCAACTGTGATGCAACATGGATGCACGTGACACTAATATGTAGAAGGCTGAATGTCAGATGTGACATGTATGGCGATCACATCACTGTGACACTTGGTGGAGGTGTACACATGCATGTAAGTGTGGTGGCGTGTGTGCATGTCTAGTGCACTCCCAGTGTTTCATGTGATGTCAGGCTCACCTTTGGCTGTACATGCTGTTGTATGTGTATGGATGGTGCTGCCTGGTGCAATATTGCTGTGGAAATGCTCATGTGTGTGAGTTAAAATGACATGTGTGTCGTGGAGTGTGATGCCGTGTCTGAAGTTTGACAATGCCACTCATGTACAACTGTCATGTGTGTATCAGTCCAATGTACTGTGCCCTGATGCCTGTGTTTTATCTATCCCTGTATGCAGCGTCGACTGATGAAGAGGGCAGAGAGGGTGCTGTGGAGCACAGCGGCAGGGATCGCACCACCAACCGGAGACGAAAGGCCCGTCTCCCCTCCCAGATTGTCATCTCGTCGGGGAGTGAGGAGTCTGGTGCCGCGTCCCAGGCCGCATCTGCCGAGGGTAGGTCCAAGAGGCGGAGGTTGGAGGTGGACTCCTCGGCAGCAAAAGGGGCAGCTGAGACCCCACAGGGTCCAATGGAGGAAGATGGCATGGAGTCATCCAGGTTGGTGGGGGGTTTGATGGAGGAGGAGGCCGTGGAAGGGACACACACGGGGTCTGGAGGTGGGGATTCCACTGGTGCTAGTGGTGCAGTGCAGGACCAGGGACAGGAGGCAGCAGAGGCCGCCACAGAGGTGCCTGTGTGCAATCCTGTCCCTGATCCTGTCACTGCATCATCTGGCACCAGCAGGGATGCCTACGTCCAGACCCGTTTTCAGGGAGGGGATGAGCGTACAACAACTGGCCTTCCTCTCCCTGCGGACGTGGCTATCCGGGACCGTGTTGAGCCTGTCCTGGCCGGGATAGCGTTGCGTCAACTGGGCATGTGAGTTGACGTGTGGTCTTTTCGTGAAGAGACTGCACGTCATCTCGGGTGCCTCTTTGACCGCGTTGACCTGCTGGGATGGGTCACCAGTGCTGGATTCCTCTGTGTGCTGGACCTTCTTGCCACCGGCTCCTCACCTGAACCCCCTACGCGCCAGTCGTCCTCCATGCCATCTTCCCACCCATGTATCACCTGGGTACCCTGTGGAGCTGTCTCTGACCCTGCAGCCAGGCTGGTGGAGGACACATCCCTGCCAAAGTCGGGAGTCGGATGTCCAGCAGGGGTGGCCACCTCAACAACGGCACCCCAGCCGGAGGAGGATGTGCAGGCAGCAAGAGCCAGGGCATAGGCAGAGGCACAGCAGCAGCAGCAACAAGGTGGGAGCCATCATGGCTCGGGGCCTTCAACATCAGAGGGGCAGGCATCGGCCAGAGGGCAGGAGGACCCAGGACTGGAAGTGTCTTCCGTGTGGCAGTGGTTAGGCCATGCTATAGATGCGGAGCGGCAGCGGGCAGAAGAGGCACGGCTCACGATGGTCAGGGTGGAAAACTCCATGCATAGGGCTCTGAGGCGGGCCGAGTGCCTCGAGGCAATTCGCAGGGACCTGGAGGTCCACATGTCATCGTCCCTCGGACCACTCGGGGCCATGGAAGAGGACCGCCTCCGGGACATCGAGCAGGAGTTTGATGATGCCCTGGCCCGGGAAATTGGGAAGTGAGCCGTCGGACTAGCCCGCTGCAATTGTAAATAGTTTTTAGAGTTAGGTTTCCTTTTCCTTTTCCTTTTATTTGTGGTCAATGGACAATGCCACACACATTTGTATATAGTTCTATTTTTAGGTAGTTTCTTAGGTAGGTTTCATTTGTTTGGTTGGGCTCATGGACCCTTTACATAGTTGGACAATGGATTGATTTGATATGTTTTTTTGATTTTGTACATGGAATCATGGAATTTTCTTTTGGACATTGGATTGTGAATAGTTTGATCATGGATTAATTTGATTTTTTTTTTCCTTATGGACATGAAGCAATGGATTTTCTTTTTTTACATTTCCTTTGGATTTGCGTTGGTGGAGGGAGAGTTTGGACTGTTTTTCTTTTGATTTTTTTTGGATTGGTTATAATTTTCATTCACTCATCTTTTGCACATGCTTTTCATTTCATGTTTGGTATTTTTGTGTGATTTCATTTCATTTATTTATTTTTGTACATAATACATTTTCATATTTTATTTCCATGTGTGGGATTTGCTCATTGGGTTGATGCATGTGAAAATGTTGGTTTACACAATCAATGCCAACCAGTGTATCTGTGTGACGGACATGTGTTGATGTACATAGTTGACTTTTGGTTTGTGTCTTGAGATAGGCATGTCAGTGTGGGGTGGATTGGGAAATCATTGCGTCTCAAGAATGGGGTGGCGTGATGTGGTTTTTTGGTGCAGAAGTGGGCCATGATTGTGCTTCTTTATTTTGTGTAGGGGGGACATGAGTGGGGGCCTGCTGGCAGGTGCCCCTGACTGGTGGGGTGTGGGGGCGCAGGGGGACATGAGTGGGGGCCTGCTGGCAGGTACCCCTGATTGCGGGGCGATGGGGGTGAAGGGGGACATCAGTGGGGGCCTGCTGGCAGGTGCCCCTGACTGCTGGTGGGTGGGGGTGCAGGGGGACATGAGTGGGACATGAGTGGGGGCCTGCTGGCAGGTGCCCCTGACTGCTGGGGGGTGGGGGTGCAGGGGGACATGAGTGGGATATGAGTGTGGGCCTGCTGGCAGGTGCTCCTGACTGCTGGGGGGTGGGGCGCATGGGGACATGAGTGGGGGCCTGCTGGCAGGTACCCCTGACTGCTGGGGGGTGAGGGTGCAGGGGGACATGAGTGGGACATGAGTGGGGGCCTGCTGGCAGGTGCCCCTGACTGCTGGTGGGTGGGGGCGCAGGGGGCATGAGTGGGGGCCTGCTGGCAGGTGCCCCTGGCTGCTGGGGGGTGGGGGCGCAGGGGGACATGAGTGGTACATGAGTGGGGGTCTGCTGGCAGGTGCCCCTGACTGCTGGGGGGTGGGGGTGCAGGGGGACATGTGTGGGGGCCTGCTGGCAGGTGCCCCTGACTGCTGGGGGGTGGGGGTGCAGGGGGACATGAGTGGGGGCCTGCTGGCAGGTGCCCCTGACTGCTGGGGAGTGCAGGGGGACATTAGTGGGACATGAGTGGGGGCCTGCTGGCAGGTGCCCCTGACTGATGGGGTGGGGGTGCAGGGGGACATGAGTTGGTGATCAATAGTGGAAGGTGACATGTGTGTTGGCTGGGGGGCATGGCCAGGGGTGCAGGGTAGTCCCCTGTGTTGTGGGTTTCCTGCAGGGGCCGTGGATGGGGTGGAGGGCACACCTGGGAGGACCCACACTGCCAATCCACGTGTGGGACTCCCCGTGCACCCCACTAGATACACATACCCACTCTGATGGCGGAATCGCGTGTAGAAGTTCACACGAACCCCAGTAATAGACGTACTCCACTTGCACAGGGCCCTTCGCGTGTGAAACTTCCAGTGAATCCCAGTAATCCACTTACCCCACTCGCACAGGGCCAATCGCGTGTAAAACTTCCTGCGAACCCCAGTAATACACGTACCCCACTCGCACAGGGCCAATCGCGTGTAAAACTTCCCGTGAACCCCAGTAATAGACGTACTCAACTCGCACAGGGCCCTTCGCGTGTGAAACTTCCCGCGAATCCCAGTAATACACGTACCCCACTCGCACAGGGCCTATCGCGTGTAAAACTTCCTGCGAACCCCAGTAATACTTACCCCACTCACACAGGGCCCTTTCGCGTCTGAAAATTCCCGCGAACCCCAGTAATACACGTACCCCACTCGCACAGGGCCAATCACGTGTAAAACTTCCCGCGAACCCCAGTAATACACGTACCCCACTCGCACAGGGCCCTTTCGCGTGTGAAAATTCCCGCGAACCCCAGTAATAGACGTACTCCACTCGCACAGGGCACTTCGCCTGTAAAACTTCCGCGAACCCCAGTAATACACGTACCCCACTCGCACAGGGCCCAATCGCGTGTGAAACTTCCCGCAAACTCCAGTAATACACGTACCCCACTCGCACAGGGCCCTTCGCATGTAAAACTTGCCACGCACCCCCGAAATAAACGTACCCTGTTCCGATCGCGTGTGAAACTTCCCGCGCACCCCCGAAATACACGTATCCTGCTCCGATCGCGTGTGACACTTCACGCACACCCCCAAAATACACGTATCCTGCTCCCATCGCATGTGAAACTTCCCATGAACCCCAGAAATAAACGTACCCCACTCGCACAGGGCCTATGGCGTGTGAAACTTCCCGCGAACCCCAGTAATACACATACCCCACTCGCACAGGGCCTATCGCGTGTGAAAATTCCTGCGAACCCCAGTAATACACGTTCCCCGCTTGCCGTGTGCTGTGTATACTGGTCCAGGGTTAGCGCAGCCCTTTGCGCTGGATTGGGGATTTTGATGGCTTTTCCTTGCGCGAGGGGCGTTCTTGGGGGCGTAACTGGCGCTGCTGCAGGGTCGCTGCGCCACTCTCTGCCACAGCTGGTTTTGGTAGCTGAAATCCATGAATACTTTGTGCGCAGAAATGGATTTTAGCGCACGCAGGTTGGCGCAGACAGTCGCATGCGCACACTGTGCGCCTGCCACGTGCGCCACTTGTGCACTAAATTCTATGAATTACCCCCTAAATATTTATGTTAAGTAGCTTGTTACATATTAAAGAATGCTCTGATTAATAATCATAAATATCAATAGGTGAGATTAATTAATATGAGAACATTGGAGGGGAGGATCAACCCACAGCTCCCGGGACTGCTTGCTTCCCAGTTGAGGGTTATATCTTCGATCCATTAATCCTTTGTTAATTACTGGTTATTGAAGGTTTATGTGCACGATAACCACTTGAGTAGGGTCATTGCTTCCTCCACTCCCACTTGCAATGTAATGAGTACTACATGGCTGAGGAATGGTAATTTTTGCTGAGGTCACTTAGGCTAGCTGCTAATCAACACTTTGCCCCACCTGACAGGGGAATTCAGGAGACAAAGTGTTGCTAGGTTACAGATGAGACACAGCTAGCCACACATTTAGAGAGAATGATGTGAAGTCACCATCTGCTGGAGAAGACTATAAAAAGTATTGTGGGTATACAGACAACTGTGAAATGTTGTTTTGTCTGATCATGTCTACAAAATAGCATAGAGTGACCAAAGGGAATGAACTGAGTAAGGTCTGCTGCTCTTTTGCCCCTTCCTCACAGCAACCATCAAGAACACATATTGTTGCATTTTTTTTTATTGTAATACAGTTTATTACAAACTTTCATTACATTTCCTTTCTCTCTCACACAAAACATGAGATCCAAATAAACCTATAACATTACTTTTTGTCTTTTTAAATGTCATTATTATCTCCCGTTATTTATTTTGCGACTTCCTTAAATCCAGTCGTCCACTTCATCAATTTCCTGTTTAAATAAACCCCCTCATCATCTTGTACTGAGCCAACACTGTTGTTATTCAGTCTCCCTCTTTAAACACTACGTAAGATTTTGTCAAAATAGTCAATTGTTGCACAAATGCACAGGTTACTCCTGCCAGACAAAATTGAATGCCCCCACTCTTCCATGTCTGCAGTCTTCGGTGCGAATTTCTCTAGGAAGAAACTCCTTTGTGCATTTAGTGCTGTGCAATCTGTTATTGGGTGTTTTGTGGTCTCCACATCATTTTGGCAGAAGAGACACTGATTATCTACAGTGTCCACTTGGTGTCTAATGTATAACATTTCCTTTGTTGGATATAGGGTCAATTGCAGCCACAAAAACTGATCTCGATGGTATCGGCTGGGGATCCTCTCTAAGTATGTTGGGATATTTTTGATTGCTCTGGCTTCACAGCTTAGATCTAATGCGGTCACACATCTAGATCTTTTGCAGACAGTTTTAATCCAGTCGCAATACATCAGCTTTCTCTTCACTGCACAGGGGTTGTTTTTGAGTGTGTCGAGCACGATGTGTGAATGAGTCATCTGTCCTCGAATCCTCATAAACCAATCTTTCAGTGGTCCAATATATGAGTCGCTTGATGATGGTCATAAAATATGATATGCATTGGCAGATGATGTCATTATAACTTTTCGTAGTAGTGCCACTGTTTTTCAGATGACCATTGCGTATAGTGACTGCAGCCCCAATTTGTAATAGATTGCGACAATCAAAAACGTGTCCTGGCAGACTCAGGACTTTTTCTCAAAAGTAACCTTTCAGCACTTCCCATAATAACCAGCTTATGTTTAGGCCTGATCAGGGTCGCACTGGGACAAGAAATAGGCCCGGACACCCAAAGAAAAGTGGCCCACCCTCGCCTCAAAAAAGTGGCCCATCCTTCAAGGTCACGTCAAAAAGTGGCCCACCCTTTGCACCAAGAAAAGTGGCCCTCAAACCATCGTCATTGTTAATGCAAGCAGACGTCCAAGGCCAAATGATAATATGTTATTGTATAGCACTTACTCTTAAGCTCTTTTTTATAGAACAAATATGCATACAATATCACCCAACCTGTGTTGGTATTCAGTTATCGACCTCAGAAGGATGAAAGGCTGAGATGGCCTACATCGCAGTAGCAAGCGCTCAACCCACTGAGCTATCAAATCAGCAATAGTATACTGAGCAATTATTATGTAGTGGATACCATTAAACTGGTAACTGAGATTTAACAGCAGACCAGTTAAGTTCATCTGCAGGTCTGTGCAAATTTGGCTGCATTTCAAGGCTGTGTGCATCCACTTTTCAGGCTTCGGATCAGAGGTTGGCAAAATAGGGAAAGCAGCGCACTCACAGGACATCCTATACTCTGAGCACTCGTTACCTCATACATGCAAACAAACATCCTGAACAGCATGCCAGTGAGGTGGGGAAAAATAGACACATTACAACAAGGCATTCATTGCGGCACAATGAAGACTAGTGAATGACCACTTGATGTGCATGGTCAAATATTTGTACACTGAGCACAAGCTTTTAGGCACAAGGATTTCCACATTTCCAAGAGGCAGGCAGCATTTGAAGAAGGTGCATCCGTTGCACCTTTTTTTAAAATTCTTTCTGTAATGGGGCAATGGAAGCAAAGTGTTTTGCATAGGTTCAATCACACTGACATGTAAGCTGGAGTATGAACTCGAGCTTTCTGGCTTCACGGTACTACAGCTAAAGAGGCAGTACTGCTTGATTACCGAGCATCAGGTATTCCCCTCATATTCTTTTCCGGGGAATATGGTTTGTGGTAATACTGCATTACAAATCTGACTGTGCATTATTCTAAATAATAAGATGTGCTACTTCCATTCCCATCCCCCACACTGGCTGGGATGGAACTTTTGTTGGTTAGCTAATAGCTATACATGGCATGATTTCTGAAAAATCGGCACATTTTAGCAGTGGCAGTTGGGCAGCAATCCGTAAGACTGCAGCAGGCCCTCATGTAGTCCGTATAGTGTATACTGTATGTCATCAGTTATCATTACATTCGCTAATTTAAAATATGTAGAATGCATGTTTTTTGCAAAAATGTGAGCCGTTTTTCCAAGGTATGTTTCTTGCTTGGTCCCAATTATACTGGAGCGTGTTTACTATTTATAGTTCACAAACCACATACATGAAGATCTCATCTGTTGGACACATGTGTGCCCTCAATGATTCATTCAGCAACTCCTCTGTGCGTCTCGTGGTAGTGTTAAGTGGATGTAAAAATCAGGAAACTGGAGCTCGTCTGTCTAAGCAACAGGGAGGAGATAGGGTGAGGACTCAGGAGCCTTTGTAATAAATCACGCTTTTTATGGATGACACACACTAACCCACTGACTGACCACCCCGGCGAGTGAACGAACACCGAAGAAGGCAGAGCTGCTAGGGTGTTGCAAAAAATAACAATGAAGGGCACCTTAGGCTTCGAACACAACAACCCCCAGTAAGGAAAATCCAGGAGTGTCTCCTAATGTTACACTCAGACTAGAGTTTAGGGCATCCCCCTCCCTCCACCCAACAGCAACACACAGGCCCCCTTTGTGCCTGCGCGGTGCTCATCCACCCCGTCGATTCGTCGAACAACAAACATGAATGCATGTGACCGCAGTGGTCCTGTCAGCTTCGGCCTTTTATGGGACAGTCTGACAGCCAATGACCCAAAACATTTTCTGGAAATGAGTTCACACACAGGCGCTTTCCAAATGCGGCGAAATTTGTGATAAGAGTATTTTTTTAATAAACTACTAAACAGTCAACATGAGCAAGCAAAGGTGTGCCAAAGTAACGTGGAACATTTGCTTTGAGATGTAAATGGCCCCAACCCCAGTCCACTGCTAATTATCCCAAACATTCCCTCGTGTGTATGATGTATACCACGCTAGATGTTTTTCCATTGCAGGCCATCATCAAGTGGAGGGGTCTGTGAAGTTTATGAGCCAACTCGTAGACCGGCAGCCACTGCCATCCAGCACTGCAGATACATGGGGCTCGAGTCTGAGCATAAAAAAAGGAAGTGCCCGTCTCCACAATCATGCAGAGCGCAGTGTGGAAAACATGCCACAGTCTGTCGCTCTACTTATCACGCAGAGTTGCGATGCTCTGTGGTGCATACCTCAATTCACTCTCTTTGGGTGGGTGTCACCACCCCTGGACAATGTACACCCTCACGTCAAACCCAAGACCCCTCCATAGACTTCAATGTGCCTAAATCATCAACAACAAAAAACGTCCGATTTCATCTGCATTGTCCATTAACCAGATTTAGAGGCCAACCATAGTAGTCTTTCCTTGCTCCTAGCTGCCAGTCACAACTCTCCACAGCAATCCGGGACCGTGTTGAGCCTGTCCTGGCCGGGATAGCATTGCGTCAATGGGGCATGCGAGTTGACGTGTGGTCTTTTCGTGAAGAGACTGCAAGTCATCTCGGGTGCCTCTTTGACCGTGTTGACCTGCTGGAACAGGCCACCAGTGCTGGATTCCTCTGAGTGCTGGACCTTCTTGTGACCCGCTCCTCACCTGAACCCCCTACCCGCCAGTCATCCTCCATGCCATCTTCCCACCCATGTATCACCTGGGTACCCTGTGGAGCTGCCTCGGACCCTGCAGCCAGGCTGGTGGAGGACATATCCCTGCCACAGTCGGGAGTCGGATGTCCAGCAGGGGTGGCCACCTCAACAACGGCACCCAGCCGGAGGAGGATGTGCAGGCAGCAAGAGCCAGGGCACAGGCAGAGGCACAGCAGCAGCAGCAACAAGGTGGGAGCCATGATGGCTCGGGGCCTTCAACATCAGAGGGGCAGGCATCGGCCAGAGGGCAGGAGGACCCAGGACTGGAAGTGTCTTCCGTGTGGCAGCGGTTAGGCCATGCTATAGATGCGGAGCGGCAGCGGGCAGAAGAGGCACGGCTCACGATGGTCAGGGTGGAGAACTCCATGCATAGGGCTCTGAGGCGGGCCGAGTGCCTCGAGGCAATTCGCAGGGACTTGGAGGTCCACATGTCATCGTCCCTGGGAACACTCGGGGCCATGGAAGAGGACCGCCTCTCGGACATCGAGCAGGAGTTCGATGATGCCCTGGCCCGGGAAATCGGGAAGTGAGCCGTCGGACTAGCCCGCTGCAATTGTAAATAGTTTTTAGAGTTAGGTTTCCTTTTCCTTTTCCTTTTATTTGTGGTCAATGGACAATGCCACACACATTTGTATATAGTTCTATTTTTAGGTAGTTTCTTGGGTAGGTTTCATTTGTTTGGTTGGGCTCATGGACCCTTTACATAGTTGGACAATGGATTGATTTGATATGTTTTTTTGATTTTGTACATGGAATCATGGAATTTTCTTTTGGACATTGGATTGTGAATAGTTTGATCATGGATTAATTTGATTTTTTTTTTCCTTATGGACATGAAGCAATGGATTTTCTTTTTTTACATTTCCTTTGGATTTGCGTTGGTGGAGGGAGAGTTTGGACTGTTTTTCTTTTGATTTTTTTTGGATTGGGTATAATTTTCATCCACTCATCTTTTGCACATGCTTTTCATTTCATGTTTGGTATTTTTGTGTGATTTCATTTCATTTATTTATTTTTGTACATAATACATTTTCATATTTTATTTCCATGTGTGGGATTTGCTCATTGGGTTGATGCATGTGAAAATGTGGGTTTACACAATCAATGCCAACCAGTGTATCTGTGTGACGGACATGTGTTGATGTACATAGTTGACTTTTGGTTTGTGTCTTGAGATAGGCATGTCAGTGTGGGGTGGATTGGGCAATCATTGCGTCTCAAGAATGGGGTGGCGTGATGTGGTTTTTTGGTGCAGAAGTGGGCCAAGATTGTGCTTCTTTATTTTGTGTAGAGGGGACATGAGTGGGCGCCTGCTGGCAGGTGCCCCTGACTGCTGGGGTGTGGGGGCGCAGGGGGACATGAGTGGGGGCCTGCTGGCAGGTGCCCCTGACTGCGGGGCAATGGGGGTGAAGGGGGACATGAGTGGGGGCCTGCTGGCAGGTGCCCCTGACTGCTGGTGGGTGGGGGTGCAGGGGGACATGAGTGGGACATGAGTGGGGGCCTGCTGGCAGGTGCCCCTGACTGCTGGGGGGTGGGGGTGCAGGGGGACCTGGGAGGACATGAGTGTGGGCCTCCTGGCAGGTGCTCCTTACTGCTGGGGGGTGGGGCGCATGGGGACATGAGTGGGGGCCTGCTGGCAGGTACCCCTGACTGCTGGGGGGTGAGGGTGCAGGGGGACATGAGTGGGACATGAGTGGGGGCCTGCTGGCAGGTGCTCCTGACTGCTGGTGGGTGGGGGCGCAGGGGGCATGAGTGGGGGCCTGCTGGCAGGTGCCCCTGGCTGCTGGGGGGTGGGGGCGCAGGGGGAAATGAGTGGTACATGAGTGGGGGTCTGCTGGCAGGTGCCCCTGACTGCTGGGGGGTGGGGGTGTAGGGGGACATGTGTGGGGGCCTGCTGGCAGGTGCCCCTGACTGCTGGGGGTGGGGGTGCAGGGGTACATGAGTGGGGGCTGTTGGCATGTGCCCCTGACTGCTGGGGGGTGGGGGTGCAGGGGGACATGAGTGGGGGCCTGCTGGCAGGTGCCCCTGACTGCTGGGGAGTGCAGGGGGACATTAGTGGGACATGAGTGGGGGTCTGCTGGCAGGTGCCCCTGACTGATGGGGTGGGCGTGCAGGGGGACATGAGTTGGTGATCACTAGTGGAAGGTGACATGTGTGCTGGCTGGGGGGCATGGCCAGGGGTGCAGGGTAGTCCCCTGTGTTGTGGGTTGCCTGCAGGGGCCGTGGATGGGGTGGAGGGCACACCTGGGAGGACCCACACTGCCAATCCACGTGTGGGACTCCCCGTGCACCCCACTAGATACACATACCCACTCTGACGGCGGAATCGCGTGTAGAAGTTCACGCGAACCCCAGTAATAGACGTACTCCACTTGCACAGGGCCAATCACATGTAAAACTTCCCGTGAACCCCAGTAATAGACGTACTCAACTCGCACAGGGCCCTTCGCGTGTGAAACTTCCAGCGAATCCCAGTAATACACGTACCCCACTCGCACAGGGCCTATTGCGTTTAAAACTTCCTGCGAACCCCAGTAATACACTTACCCCACTCGCACAGGGCCCTTTCACGTCTGAAAATTCCAGCGAACCCCAGTAATACACGTACCCCACTCGCACAGGGCCAATCACGTGTAAAACTTCCCGCGAACCCCAGTAATACACGTACCCCACTCGCACAGGGCTCTTTCGCGTGTGAAAATTCCTGCGAACCCCAGTAATGCACGTACCCCACTCGCACAGGGCCCTTCGCATTTAAAACTTGCCACGCACCCCCGAAATAAACGTACCCTGTTCCGATCGCATGTGAAACTTCACCCGCACCCCCAAAATACACGTACCCTGCTATGATAGCATGTGAAACTTCCCACAAACCCCAGTAATACACGTACCCCACTCGCACAGGGCCTATCACGTGTGAAACTTCCCACGCACCCCGAAATACACGTATCCTGCTCCGATCGCGTCTGAAACTTCACGCACACCCCCAAAATACACGTATCCTGCTCCCATCGCATGTGAAACGTCCCACGAACCCCAGAAATAAACGTACCCCACTCGCACAGGGCCTATGGCGTGTGAAACTTCCCACGAACACCAGTAATACACATACCCCACTCGCACAGGGCCTATCGCATGTGAAAATTCCTGCGAACCTCAGTAATACACGTTCCCCGCTTGCTGTGTGCTGTGTATACTGGTCCAGGGTTAGCGCAGCCCTTTGCGCTGGATTGGGGATTTTGATGGCTTTTCCTTGCGCGAGGGGCGTTCTTGGGGGCGTAACTGGCGCTGCTGCAGGGTCGCTGCGCCACTCTCTGCCACAGCTGGTTTTGGTAGCTGAAATCCATGAATACTTTGTGCGCAGAAATGGATTTTAGCGCACGCAGGTTGGCGCAGACAGTCGCACGCGCACACTGTGCGCCTGCCACGTGCGCCACTTGTGCACTAAATTCTATGAATTACCCCCTAAATATTTATGTTAAGTAGCTTGTTACATATTAAAGAATGCTCTGATTAATAATCATAAATATCAATAGGTGAGATTAATTAATATGAGAACATTGGAGGGGAGGATCAACCCACAGCTCCCGGGACTGCTTGCTTCCCAGTTGAGGGTTATATCTTTGATCCATGAACCCTTTGTTAATTACTGGTTATTGAAGGTTTATGTGCACGATAACCACTTGAGTAGGGTCATTGCTTCCTCCACTCCCACTTGCAATGTAATGAGTACTACATGGCTGAGGAATGGTAATTTTTGCTGAGGTCACTTAGGCTAGCTGCTAATCAACACTTTGCCCCACCTGACAGGGGAATTCAGGAGACAAAGTGTTGCTAGGTTACAGATGAGACACAGCTAGCCACACATTTAGAGAGAATGATGTGAAATCACCATCTGCTGGGAAGACTATAAAAAGTATTGTGGGTATACAGACAACTGTGAAATGTTGTTTTGTCTGATCATGTCTACAAAATAGCATAGAGTGACCAAAGGGAATGAACTGAGTAAGGTCTGCTGCTCTTTTACCCCTTCCTCACAGCAACCATCGAGAACACATATTGTTGCATTTTTTTTTATTGTAATACAGTTTATTACAAACTTTCATTACATTTCCTTTCTCCCTCACACAAAACATGAGATCCAAATAAACCTATAACATTACTTTTTGTCTTTTTAAATGTCATTATTATCTCCCGTTATTTATTTTGCGACTTCCTTAAATCCAGTCGTCCACTTCATCAATTTCCTGTTTAAATAAACCCCCTCATCATCTCGTACTGAGCCAACACTGTTGTTATTCAGTCTCCCTCTTTAAACACTACATAAGATTTTGTCAAGATAGTCAATTGTTGCCCAAATGCACAGGTTATAACTGCGAGACAAAATTGAATGCCCCCACTCTTCCATGTCTGCAGTCTTCGGTGCGAATATCTCTAGGAAGAAACTCCTTTGTGCATTTAGTGCTGTGCAATCTGTTATTGGGTGTTTTGTGGTCTCCACATCATTTTGGCAGAAGAGACACTGATTATCTACAGTGTCCACTTGGTGTCTAATGTATAACATTTCCTTTGTTGGATATAGGTTCAATTGCAGCCGCAAAAACTGATCTCGATGGTATCGGCTGGGGATGTTGGGATATTTTTGATTGCTCTGGCTTCACAGCTTAGATCTAATGCGGTCACACATCTAGATCTTTTGCAGACAGTTTCAATCCAATCGCAATACATCAGCTTTCTCTTCACTGCACAGGGGTTGTTTTTGAGTGTGTCGAGCACGATGTGTGAATGAGTCATCTGTCCTCGAATCCTCATAAACCAATCTTTCAGTGGTCCAATATATGAGTCGCTTGATGATGGTCATAAAATATGATATGCATTGGCAGATGATGTCATTATAACTTTTCGTAGTAGTGCCACTGTTTTCCAGATGATCATTGGGTATAGTGACTGCAGCCCCAATTTGGAATAGATTGCGACAATCGAAAACGTGTTGTGGCAGACTCAGGACTTTTTCTCAAAAGTAACCTTTCAGCACTTCCCATAATAACCAGCTTATGTTTAGGCCTGATCAGGGTCGGACTGGGACAAGAAATAGGCCAGGACACCCAAAGAAAAGTGGCCCACCCTCGCCTCAAAAAAGTGGCCCAGCCTTCAAGGTCACGTCAAAAAGTGGCCCACCCCTTGCATCAAGAAAAGTGGCCCTCAAACCATTGTCATTGTCAATGCAAGCAGACGTCCAAGGCCAAATGATAATATGTTATTGTATAGCACTTACTCTTAAGCTCTTTTTTATAGAACAAATATGCATACAATATCACCCAACCTGTGTTGGTATTCATTTATCGACCTTAGAAGGATGAAAGGCTGAGATGGCCTACATCGCAGTAGCATGCGCTCAACCCACTGAGCTATCAAATCAGCAATAGTAAACTGAGCAATTATTATGTAGTGGATACCATTAAACTGGTAACTGAGATTTAAAAGCAGACCAGTTAAGTTCATCTGCAGGTCTGTGCAAATTTGGCTGCATTTCAAGACTGCGTGCATCTACTTTTCAGGCTTCGGATAAGAGGTTGGCAAAATAGGGAAAGCAGCGCACTCACAGGACATCCCATACTCTGAGCACTCGTTACCTCATACATGCAAACAAACATCCTGAACAGCATGCCAGTGAGGTGGGGAAAAATAGACACATTACAACAAGGCATTCATTGCGGCACAATGAAGACTAGTCAATGGCCACTTGATGTGCATGGTCAAATATTTCTACACTGAGCACAAGCTTTTAGGCACAAGGATTTCCACATTTCCAAGAGGCAGGCAGCATTTGAAGAAGGTGCATCCGTTGCACCTTTTTTTTTAATTCTTTCTGTAATGGGGCAATGGAAGCAAAGTGTTTTGCATAGGTTCAATCACACTGACATGTAAGCTGGAGTATGAACTCGGGCATCCTGGCTTCAGGGGACTACAGCTAAAGAGGCAGTACTGCTTGATTACCGAGCATCAGGTATTCCCCTCATATTCTTTTCCGGGGAATATGGTTTGTGGTAATACTGCATTACAAATCTGACTGTGCATTATTCTAAATAATAAGATGTGCTACTTCCATTCCCATCCCCCACACTGGCTGGGATGGAACTTTTGTTAGTTAGCTAATAGCTACACATGGCATGATTTCTGAAAAATCGGCACATTTTAGCAGTGGCAGTTGGGCAGCAATCCGTAAGACTGCAGCAGGCCCTCATGTAGTCCGTATAGTGTATACTGTATGTCATCAGTTATCATTACATTCGCTAATTTAAAATATGTAGAATGCATGTTTTTTGCAAAAATGTGAGCCGTTTTTCCAACGTATGTTTCTTGCTTGGGCCCAATTATACTGGAGCGTGTTTACTATTTACACATGTGTGCCCTCAATGATTCATTCAGCAACTCCTCTGTGCGTCTCGTGTTAGTGTTAAGTGGATGTAAAAATCAGGAAACTGGAGCTCGTCTGTCTAAGCAACAGGGAGGAGAAAGGGTGAGGACTCAGGAGCCTTTGTAATAAATCACGCTTTTTATGGATGACACACACTAACCCACTGACCGACCACCCCGGCGAGCGAACGAACACCGAAGAAGGCAGAGCTAACAATGAAGGGCACCTTAGGCTTCGAACACAACAACCCCCAGTAAGGAAAATGCAGGAGTGTCTCCTAATGTTACACTCAGACTAGAGCTTAGGGCAGCCCCCTCCCTCCACCCAACAGCAACACACAGGCCCCCTTTGTGCCTGCGCGGTGCTCATCCACACCGTCGATTTGTCGAACAAACATGAATGCATGTGACCGCAGTGGTTCTGTCAGCTTCTGCCTTTTATGGGACAGTCTGACAGCCAATGACCCAAAACATTTTCTGGAAATGAGTTCACACACAGGCGCTTTCCAAATGCGGCGAAATTTGTGATAAGAGTATTTTTTTAATAAACTACTAAACAGTCAACATGAGCAAGCAAAGGTGTACCAAAGCAACGTGGAACATTTGCTTTGAGATGTAAATGGCCCCAACCCCAGTCCACTGCTAATTATCCCAAGCATTCCCTCGTGTGTATGATGTAGACCACGCTAGATGTTTTTCCATTGCAGGCCATCATCAAGTGGAGGGGTCTGCGAAGTTTATGAGCCAACTCGTAGACCGGCAGCCACTGCCATCCAGCACTGCAGATACATGGGGCTCGAGTCTGAGCATAAAAAAAGGAAGTACCCGTCTCCACAATCATGCGGAGCGCAGTGTGGAATGCAGTGTGGAAAACATGCCACAGTCTGTCGCTCTACTTATCACGCAGAGTTGCGATGCCCTGTGGTGCATACCTCAATTCACTCTCTTTGGGTGGGTGTCACCAGCCCTGGACAATGTACACCCTCACGTCAAGCCCAAGACCCCTCCATAGACTTCAATGTGCCTAAATCATCAACAACAAAAAACATCCGATTTCATCTGCATTGTCCATTAAGCAGATTTAGAGGCCAACCATAGTAATCTTTCCTTGCTCCTAGATGCCAGTCACAACTCTCCACAGCAACACCCAATTGCTGTGGCAAGCAAGCCACTGGCTTGCCACTGGCAAGCAGTGAGTAGAAGCACCGCCTGCGGGGTCGCTATCTCATGTTTTTGCCCCACATGCATGGCAGGAATGTTCCTCTTTCACCCCAACAGCATAGCCTGCTGCTCCTGGGATCTAATGATGCTGTGGTGGGCACTGGTGGAGAGGGAGTTGTAAGAGTAGTGAGCAAAAAGGGTGAAGGGGAGGCAGTGGGAGAAAATGGAAGGGCAACAAAGAATGGAGCTTTGGTTATCAGGGTGTGGAGCTAAGAGAGACAAAGTGAGACAGGTGGGGGTGACATTAATGATGATGATGTTTTATTTATTTAGCGCCTTAATCCAAAGCGCTACAGAGTACATATTTACATACAATATCACCCAACCGAAATTGGTCCTCATTTATCGACCTCGTAAGTATGAAAGGCTGAGTTGGCCTTGCTGGGATTCAAATCTGCGACCTGCTGATTCAGAAAAGTGTATGCAAAATGTATCCCATGTTTTAAATGACCTTTTACAAGTCTCAGTTTGGTTGTGCACTTTTGGTCGAATCGACAAATTACATATACACATATATGTGTATGTGGGGGAAGGGGGGTATGAGGCTGGGGTGGTCGGGCCGAGGGTAGTGAAGGGGCATTGGGGGACCTCCCATAACAAACAACAAAAAATGTGTCAAATTCAGGTTGTCCAAAAGTGCACAAGCAAAGGCTTTGTACGGCCGCATAGACATATTTGAATCAGTCTAGCCAAAGAATGCGTGCAGGTGGGATGCCGTAGGAGCTGCGGCTGAAGATCAAAGTGCATCCTGGGCTGAAATGGGAAGGCGCTTTGATCGGGGCATCTCAGTGCCTCCCTCCCATGTGGCTCATCCGCACTGTGGGAAGACTCATGGGAACATGCAACTCTGCTAGAGGTCGTTTTCGATAACAGGAATCTGAACTGTCTGACCAAAACAGACATGTCCATGGTTGGCATGAGCATTTCTAATTATTTTTCACATTAACTTCAGTCTAACTTGAGGAAATATAAAAAGTAAATCCACCGTGATAAGCTCTTTAAAACCCATCACTGCAAATGTACTTCCTGAAACCACATGGTTGCAGGGTGACACCTGCTCACACGCAGATGGGGGCAGCAAGCCTCCGCATACTTAGGTGCCAGGAATGTATATGACACATCATGGGATTGCATAGGTGGGCTTCTTGTGGGTCACAGGCACTCGCAGCAAGTCCTCCACCTGCATGTAAATCCCTGGTGTGAATGAGGTATTTCCTTGCACGGAATACCCGGGACATCCAACCAACACTGCAGATCACGCTCAGATCGCAGCAGCGAGCGCTCAACCCGCTGAGCTATTTTACCGGTCATAACCGCATTTACGGCCGGTGACTCTTACCTCCTCAGCTCAGCCAGGGGCGTCTCTCCATCTCCTTTGCCACTGTGGGCTGGTGACTTTGTGGGTAGGGGGCGGGGGGTCGCCCGTGCCCCAGTGCCTGTGTGCCCTCCTGTGCTGGCCTCTGCTGCACTGCTGGAGTCTGGAGACGAGTCGAAGGACTTGCTGTGGTGTGGAGACAGGGGCCTCGTCGACCTCGCCCATGGCACTGGTCAGGTCTTCCTTTGTGCGCGGCTTCCTGCAGGCTGCAGCTCCAGTCCTGACCAGGGCTGGGAGTGGGGGCTGGTGGCGGCACGGAGTCTCGCCGCATTTTCATTGGCCATGGCCAATATTAGTTGCTTTCAACTTTGCAAAGTGGCGTGCAACAAATGTGTTGCTTGCTTCCTGCAAAGTTGAAAGCAACTTTTCGCGCCTCTGGCCAAGCCCAGCCCGAGGCGGCCTCCAGGCTCCTCCATCAGACTGCCTGCTGCTGCCCCAGGTCCTTCAAGGGTGAGCAATTGCAGGAATATGTTACTTTTTTACAAAACACTGGTAGCGGGCCAGGCTGAGTCCAGCCCGACCCACTACCAGTGTTTTGTAAAAAAGTAACACTTCCTTCACAATCACCTAGTGCGGTAGCGTCATGGTGTCAGTCTCGCGTCGACTTGCTGCCCGCAGGCCCTGATCATGCAGCGCAGATCAGCACTGCAGGAGGCCCTGAGCCAGCGCGAGACCGGCCCAGGCATGGGCTTGAAAACCGGCCCCTCGCCAGCCTCTAAGGATTTCATATTGGCCATGGGCCGATTGGCCGATGGGCCAATCCGACACTGGGCCTGATTCACTTCCAAAGGTTATGGTGGCTGTCACCTTTTGCCTGTAGAAGATAATTACTGGTTTGAGTGTGAATTTTCCATATTTTGTGTGTAGTTTCAACACTTGCAAGGCCAGTCTTTTCATCCATGTTTTCAGATCTTCCATCCAGTGCCACTCTCGAACAGATCTATTGAAGAGGATCCCCAAATAGTGGATTGACTCCGCACTTTCAAATTACTCACCAGCTACATGCCATCTAAAATGTTTGCCTCTCTTCCCAAGGTTTGAGCTGAATGTCATAATTTTAGATTTGTTTACGTTTATTTTCAGCTAATTTCTTTTTAGGTACTCTTCTAGAAGGTAAATCTGCCTCTGCAGACCTATTTGTGTCGGGTTCAGAAGCACCAGGACATCGGCATATATGACCCATGCTAACTGATGCCCATTTATTCAGAGTGGAAAGGTGTCATTGTTTGTCAATGCTGCTGGCAAATCGGTTAAATATAGCTTGAAAATTAGGGTGGCTAATGGGCAGCCTTGTTTTACCCCTTTTTCCATATTTATTTAATTAGTTAGATTGCCTTCGACCTTAAGTCTGATACATATTGAAGGGGCCGAATGTAGCGCGATGATAGTTTGTAACAAGTCTGACAGACAATCCCACGTCTTCAATTTCATCCACATTCTTGCTCGATTAACGCTATCGAACGCTTGGCGGAAGTCGATGAATGCCAGGAATAGATTTTCTTTCCCCTTTAGCGTTTCTAGCTTTATCAAGTTCAACAGTAGGAGGTTTAACTCTGTCTCCACCCCTTTGGTAAAGCCAGACAGCCTCACGTCTATTTTTCTTGTGTCTTCAGCCCATTTGGACAGTCTCTTTTGCAGAAAGGAAACAAACAACTTTCCAATGACGTCCAACAGGGCAATCAGACGGTAGTTGTTTGGGTCAGATCGATCACCTTTTGAGTAGATCGGAAGGAACAACTACCGCCGATTTCCATGAGGCTGGGATGTTCTTGGCTTTAGATATGTGGTTGAAGAGTATCTCAATGAAGACTGCCCATTGATCTTTATTTTTCTTTAACATGATATTAGTCAAGCCATCGGGGCCAGCTGCTCCAGAGTTCTTTAATTTTGATATGGCTACTTCAATTTCGTCTCTTTTAATGTAATCGCTCAAGGAACATCTTTGTCTACCTACAACTCCTCTTGGAGTGAAATGGGTTTCGCAAAGACTTTAGAATATTGTTTCACCCATTCATCAGCCTTAATGCTATTAATATGGCTTTCTGAGTTGAAGACCCTTCATTTATAATTGCCCATGTGTCACCTGCGTGATATGCGAAAATGGATTACAGCATTGCCTCTGATTGCTCTTGCTCACGGATCAGCTTAAATGAAATAAGCCAATTTCGATGCCTTTGTCTTTGTTTCTTTATTGCATGTCTTCCCTCCAAGTTGTCGTGTATCTGTAGGGCTTTAATGTCTTTTCTGATTTTCTTCTTTCGTCCACGACCTTCTGGCTGTCTGGGTACTTTGTCTGAATGTGGTCCCGTCTAAAGCCCATCGTCATTGTTTTGTAACCTGCTAAGAGAGATTCATAGTTTGGAATTCCAGTGCCATGTTTCTTTAAACTTTCAAATTTCTTTGTCAAGTTAACAATTTCTCTTTGCTTTATTTTCCAGCGGCTTTGTCTGTGGCACAAGTATCTGCCACCAGATTTTTTCGTTTCCGTCAACCAAATCATGTTAAGTGTGTCGTGATCACTATTTTTCATCTTGATCACATTTAAGTTTGTTATGTTATGTAAAATTTTCTTTGATGACCATATATAATCTAGTGCTTTGTGGCACCCATTCCTGTGCATTGTTAGTCTCTCAGGGATATCTCCATTGGTTTGACCATTCAGCATTTCAAAGTTCCTTAGATCCATCTCCTGTACTCATCTATTGGGTCTTTCTGATTAGCCATCAGCTCTTTAATGTATCCTTTGGTGTCGATCCATGAAATATTCAGGTCTGCGCAAACAATGATGTGTGGATTTTTATAACTAAGGACACACTCATCTACCAGCTTCATTACCGATGAAATACATTTCCCAGAGGAAATCATTGCCGGATCCCAGTAAGTGTTGATTATCATCAAGTATTCTGCATGATTTTTCTCACAGTTGACATTCCATGAGATGGTTCCTTGAACAAATAGGTTAGGGTTGATTGTTTTTACAAGTGTTTAGTGCACAGTGTTTTTTTACCATTATTATTAACCCTGAGAAAGGTCGTCCCATCTGATTTTTCCATGCTGCGTAAGTAGAATTGAATACCCATCACACAATGGTGTGTGACATAGCCAGGCTTCTTGTAGGCACACTATGGTGTGTGCCTCCTTATTCAACCCCACCCCATTGAACAAGTGCATGAAACCTCTTATGTTCCATGATACTAGGGAACTTTCGTCTGGCGACTTGGGGTTTTATTGCAAATATTGTTTGGAGTTTCTCTCCTTCATGTCCTTCCCTCCTTTGGGAATTTCGTCATGCTGATTTTTGGACTCTCTACGGACATCTCTTCTGTTGTATCTTTCCTTAACAATTGCTCTCTTTTGCTCATTTGTAGTCGAACCATTGGGTTCTGCTCTCATAGAGGGCTGGGCTTTCTCCTCTTGTTTGCTATCGTATTGATGGCAATTGTTCAGCTCATATCCAAATGAGAGTAATTTGTTGCTTGCATTTAGTAAGGTACTTTCTATGATTTGTGATGACACATGTAAAATTACCCAATCTGAGCGTGATTCGGTCACAAATTCACAATGTCATCAGATGCTATGGTTCTTAGGGATGGCACACAATGTAGGAGCTTCATTAAGTTCTGTCTATTTAAATTCACTTCATTTTTCTTCAATAAAATATGTTCTAGTTATATTTTCCTAGGCAATCTTTGTTTGTCCACTCTTGTGAAACTAACATATTTCTGCTTATTGCCTTTCCTTGTACTTGGGCAGAATTGAATTTTGGATTCAATTTGAGAGTAGGATCGATCTCACTGACATCTTCATGCTCAGTCTACATTTCTCTGCGAGTGTCAAGTGACAACGGCCCCTTTTTTTCTCCCATGTCCCATTTACTTCTTTCTTCCTGCATTCCTTTGGTGTGTGGTTTCAGCTTGTCAATCCCATTTTGGTGCCAGATCATTTCCCCCTTATGCGCACCTGCGGGATCATCTTTCTGCATTGCTTCTTGAGATGAGTTATCCCACTCTTCATCATAGACTGAATATGTTGATAAATTCCCCATTTCTGCGTTTGTGTCTATCTGACTTCTTTCACAATCTTCAACTTCCATTCTTGGCCTTTTTGGGGGATTTGCAGTCAACTCTGTCTGAATGTTCATGTGGATCATTGACTCTCTCCTGCGTCCTCTTACTTTTTTCTTGTCCCTGTTTTATACTGGGTCGCTGAAATTATACAGCTGGTGTGGGTTGTTACAATTCTTATGAAGGCTCTGGAACCATTGGATTTTCCTTTCTTTGTAATGCTTATCATCGCCACATTTCCTTTCCCCGAGACCTTATGTTGGTTTTGGTTCCTACTACATGCTACTGGCAGGCCCTCAAACTTTGGATGCTTAGAGAAGATGCCAAAGTTTTGGATATCATTTGTCACCTTGATTGGCAAAGGATTTTGTGATCTATTTCTATCATCACTCTTATTTTGGATTTTTGCCGATTTATTTGATACTTCAGTACATGCTGCGGGGTCTGCCACACTTAGCCGGCTTTCGGTTATCTTCCTTGGAGGAGCCATGTCTCCCTTTACTTTTGCCTTCTCTAATAAAAGGCTAGTTGCTGGCTCATCCAAAGGTATTGGAGTCCCACTGTAATTATTATACGAAACCTTTATGCTTGCATCATGGCTGGAGTCTTCCCTTTCCTTTCCGCCACTATTGTGTCTGCAATTATGTTGATTATCTCAATATTGTTTTTTTTAGTACTATCATTCCGCTCAATGGCTCTCTTGTCGCCCTTTATGGTACACTGGCAGACCTGCACCTCTGCAATTCAGGACCATTTTACGAAAATTGTGTCGCAATCAATTAAGTCCATTCAATTACTGCTTCCATTAAGTCGGTTTTTTCAGCCATCTAATTTCTTGCTAGGTTATTTAGTCTATTGTGTCATTTTGCAGATGTTTCTGCTTCTCTGTCTAGCCTCTTTTGGATTTTTTCTGTAAATGTGTACAGGGGTTGACTCCACCTCCCCTCAAACTGACTGTATAGGAGATAGACCCAAACCCCCCAAACCGAATGCAGGTAACTTGTCGGGTTGATCAATTACTCTAATACTGCAATAATCTGAAATGTAGTACCTTTCAGAAAAGTACTTTAAAGGGCGATCTATTTTGTGGGGTCAGAATGCCGTGCACAGTAGAGATTATGTCAAGCAGTACATGTTTATGATAAATTATCAAACAATCTAGATTCAAAATTGAGTAGGGACTAAGCTATAAGCAAAAATAGGTTGGTTAGGCATTTCATAAATTGGTTAGCCATTTTTGTTAAGACAAGTCAGCAACTCTAAAATAGATGCTTGAGCATACACAATGGTTGATTTGTACATAGTCTTGATGATGTCAGTGGATCATTTTTTCATAGACGTTCATGTGGAGTCCACTGGTGTAGAATGAGCTAGGTACAATCCGTTTATACTAGTTCTGAATGGCAGCTAAGGCAACCAACCCTGTATTGGAAAAGGGGTTGTCTTCAAGTACCAAAGCTTCTCTTCGAAGGTTTCTAGGAAGATTAGCTTTGAATGAATCAAGGGAACTCAGATGTGCTGAAATTTTGTTGGCCCTGTTTAACAAATGGGGCCATCAAAATTGCAGCATATCTGAGTTCCCTTACACCAGATAGAGGCCGAAAGGTGGGGAAAAGGTCCTTTAAAAGAAATAGCCTTTGTTTAGAAGGCAGTCGGAGTTAGGAGGAAGGTCTCTTTTGGAGCTGACTGGAGAGGTGAACATAATTAGCAGGGGAAGCAGCTGGATCTGACAAACAAGCAGGTGACAGTAAACTGCGACAGAGTCCCTGGATCCTAGAGAGAATAGAAGGCAGGAGACTGGTGGAGAAGCATAGAAGGCAGGGGTAAGAGGAAACAGGAGGCTGCAGGGGAAAACCAGAAGGCTGGTTAAGGATAGATTGTGGAGTAGGACATGTAGGAGACCCAGATGGCTGGGAAGAGAATTACCTAGTGACCTGGAGGATAATCACCAAGAGGAATGGGGACAGAAAGACCCATAGGGTTCTGAGGAGAAAGATACATGAGATCTGAGAAGAGAGAGACCTGGGGAAGAGGAAGGTGCAGCAGACGGGGAAGCAGAAGATACAGTAGGGTGGCGAAAAAGGCTATTTGCGGTGTAGTGAAAGGGAGCAGTATCAGACCAAGAGAAGTGGACAAGATAACAGAACGAGATGGAAGAAATAGATAATGAGATGGTTGAATGAGATGGAGGAGTGCTGAAGGATCTAGAAGAAGATGAAGCAAGTGTTAGAGAAATAAACAGGAAATATGAAGTCACATCAAAGAGGTGAAGTATGGTATGGGAAATCCTTACATCTGTTAATGATAACCAAGAAGTAAAAGGGTTCTCCCACAAGAAGGCCAAAGACAAAGGATTCAGGAAACCCTTTAAGTCAGAACAGATAACCTGGAAGTAGTGATTCTGAGATGATCAGAGAAGAAGGCTGCTTGAACCGCTTAGATTCGAGACTATAAGCTTACTGTTATTGTGGAGGGACCTGGTCAGGATACTGAGAACTGGGTGCACATTTTGTATATTTAATTCCCCAAGAGACATTTTCTTTTATTAAGTTGTCCTAAATCACATCCTGTACAATAACCATTCAGACAATTTAGTTTACTCCAGATCATCTCTGTTTGTTACTTTGGCTCTAATTTGTACACAGTCCTTAAAAAACAGCACACCATTTCATGCAATAGATTGTCATTAACTGGACATCTGTCAATGCTCAGGGAGCTGGTCATCTATTCTGGAATTAGAGGACTGCTCATGCTGTGCCGCCTCTGCCTTTATCCTGGTGAGTTCCTTTGCTGCTGCTTCTGTTGCATAACCTGCTGGCCAATGAACAGTAGGAGGTTCTGGATTTTGGAATGTGTCCCTGCCAAGGACTGCATGGTGCTTGGAAATATGTTTGTCGAAGGTGTGTCCCTTACATACCCTTTTGTAGGCTATAAGGCACACCTGTTGGTTCATTTATTTAGCTGGAAGTATTTACCTCCACTGCGGTGTGGAGATGGAGATAACTGCACCCACATGTTTGTGGTATTTTGTTGGTATTTCTCTTTGTAATCAAGAGGTATTGGCATCTTTATTGTTGGCAATAATTCCTCCAGTGGAATTACTGTCACCTTCTGGCAGTTATTCATCCGTCTGCAATTCCTTCGGACGATTTTGCACCAGAGGATTTGCCTCCAAAAGACTTATGTGGGATGGTAAAAGTGGGTTATTGCAGTACTGCCACTTTTTACAATTACTGCCATCCTCACAAGCAGGCCGAATTTCTTCAAACAGTGCTATGCTATGTTACGTTATGCTGCACAGTGCTTTTTAAGCACAAAATGGTCAGAGATGTGATCGGGCACTGCGAAACACTACATGATAGCTGATATTCTCCCTTTAATTTCTACTGTACAGAAGTGTTTTTAACTTATTTCTCAACATAAAGTGGTGTCCCGCTCTCCCCAGAGTAACTGATGGGTTCATTCCACTATTTCGACGCCTGAAAGGAGAAGGCACAAACTATGCCTTTTTGAACTTCAGAGAAGTTAAATGTTTGGCCTTGATTGTGCATAGAGCGCAAGTTGTTTAGTAAGGTGCAAGTTTATTTCTTAAAAAATGTGACCTAATTGCTAAAGAGCGCAATGTGTTTTGTAAAGATTCTTATCTGTATGCGAGCCCCCAGAGAATGCAGCACTGGAGATATATGTTTGAATCTCCTGAGTTTAAGTAAAGACTGTGTGGATGCATTCTGAGCACTACGCGAGAGACAGGAGCACAGTATTTGTACAGTCTATATGTACTAACACGTTATGATTGCTTGGACTTTGTATTGAAAACTATGATACAAAACTATTTTCTATATCATTCTAAGATTATACAAACATTTCTTCACTATTGGAGCCACCTGAATGGCAGGTTCAGCATCCAGTAAGAATTCCAGGATTTTTCGCTGTTAAAAATAATAATGATAGGTTCCCTCTTCAGATGTTCAGCTTGTTTTAGCCCCATTTGCTGGTGGCACTCCCACCAGAAGAGCTTCTGTTTTCTAGGGGTTCAGTTTAAGAAGATTTTACCCCATCCAATTATTAATTGAAATCATGCAAGACACTAACATTTGCATAGGGTATTCCGAGAAGGTACTCAGCTTCAAAATGAGCTCAATATCATCTATGTAATATACTGTTATTGAGAAAAGCAGTGTTCAAAAAGAGGGTGGATAATGAAGATCTCCAAGACACACCACATTCCACACATCCAACATGTATTGAAAAGCAGTAAGAACAACCTGATGTCATCTAGTGGTTAGACATTATTGGATCTAAGAAAGAGCATGATCCTTTATTCCTATCTTGGTCCAGCAGGCTATTAAGATGTTATGATTTATGGTATCAAAGGCCTTCCATCCTACATCATCAAGACGTGGAACTGATTAGCAATTTCGATACTGTACAGGGGAGGAAAGCCAGCCTAGGCTTCGTCCAATAATGACTTTGCATGATGAAAGTGTATAGCTTGTGTGTTACAGCTTTCTCCAATAGTTGTTAGGGACTGGGAAGATTGTCAATAGGTCTATATTTATATAGATTATTGAAATCTATTGAGAGTTTCTTTGTAGTGGAGTAACATAGACAATTTCAATGTGTCAAGAACCATGCCTAAAGCACATGATTTATTGAATGAAGATCTTAAGTGAAAAGCTATCGGTTCTGTACCTGCTCATTCTTTATACATCTTGGATGGACACCCTTCAGCTGGTAAGGCAGATCATTTGCTGTTCCTGAACAATGAAAAAATAGTGCTCCATGTTAAGTATCTCAAATGCTCTAGGCAAGTCAATTGTATGTTTGGTTAGGTGAAGGGTATCTAATTTTTCTTTTATCTCTTCCAGTACAATATTCTACAATTTGTGAGTAAATCGAACTTGAGTGGGAACTTTTGACTTTTCTTGGAGCATAAAGTTTATCAATTCAACAGCAATGTCATGTACGATATAACCATGGGCATAGACTTTAAGTTTGTTACCCCTGATCAAATGTAAACCTAATACATGCCTTTCATAGGGGTTTACCCCTGAATTAATTGTGACAAATGTAGATCTTCCAGATTGGAGGTACGATTCCTTGTTATTAAGCTGTCAATGTCCACATGGGTGTGAACATTTTCTAATATAGTTATATCTTTGCATTGTATGCTTAATTCGAAAACGAGTTCTGCTAAGTTATGCAGACATTTTGCATCATCTTTTGGAGGACAATAGAGTAACAGTGTGCAATTCATTTTATCATGACTTGGTGAAAATTCTGTCACGGGGCGTCATATTTTGGGAGTGTGCAAAAGGACGCAGATTTAACTATTTTAGCTGGCATGTTTGATTACTGCTAGACCAGTGGCAGATCTATTTTCATGATTTGCTATAATGATATTGTAAGTGGGTGGTAGCATATCATGACGAAGGGCGTACAACTATCATTAAGCCTGGATTCTCTTTAAAAATAAAATATCATTCATCTCATATAAAATAAAATTGTGTATCTCGTCCACAGGGGGGTGCATTGATAAGTACTATTCTTAAGTGATTTGCAGGAAAAATTAGGTGCTTATGTCATAACTCATGTTTTAGGTACTTTTCCATAATAGGTACTATTTACATGTCCATTGTAAATAGTCTCTGCTTTTACATCATTCAAGAGTTAAAACGTCCATGGCTTTCTGAAATCCATGTTTGAGTACTCACAACTCACAATGTGAAAGGACTCTTACACAAACAATAGGAAAGGTGAGTGAACACAGCACAGGAAGACTTATTGGGTTTGCCACAAAGTTTTCCCTCCAAACACAGGAAAAGAGCGGTGTTAGGAAATGTTTTTGATTATTTTGAATATTTGGATGACACAAAAGGAACAGGGGAATGTGCAAGAGATACCTTTTGTTTCTTTTAAATATTTTTTAAATGAAGGCGTGGTACAAAAGGATGACTAGATGGGATCCTAAAAACCTTGACACAAGCAGACAAAGGAGTATAAAACAGGTATCAAGAAACAATAGCAACTCCACTAACAAAGAACAAACTCCTCCAAAACAGTCCTAAAATCTCATAAACAGGCTAAATGTACTCCAGAATGCCTCTAAAATGGTAACAGGAGATTTAATCATATTTTCTTCATTGCATTACCCATTACTGCGAATTTGCATCACGTGCCATTACCCATTTTATCGCCACCACTGTCTGTTTTATGTTGGATGCCAGCTTTACATCTGTCCCTGTGTAGGACGGGTTTTTCATTTACTTCGCACCACTCTGCACTCTTTCTAGCCACATTGACCGGCTTGTGAATGTTAAACCCTTTGTTAGGTAGGACAGTTGGCCTAATTAAAACACTCAGACTTACATCTAATGTATCAACAAAGGCATTTATTTATAACACTTGTACTTTTCTTTGGGTAAATATTTCAAATTTGGCAAAACATTAAGGGCCTAATTCACAGAAGTGTTTTATAATGGCAAACCCCCATTGGAAAATGTTCTGTGAATAAGGCCCTCCATTTGTTTATGGTTATGTTTTAAAATAATTTAAAATGTTAAATACACGGATGTATTTATTTTATTTTGCTACTATAACATGTCAACTATTAACAAAATGATGTGCATTTTTAGACTGTCTAAGGGTCTGTTTGGCAACTTGAATCTATTGCACAATAAAGGTCAATGTGAAGGACATGCTTGAAATATAATCATGTAACCCCAATGAGGTCGATTTTTCTGCTATTACTCGTAATATTTCATTTGTTTTGGCATATCTTGCTGATTTATTTTCAATGCCTGTGCCACTCATTTTCTGCAATATTTTGCATTCCTTGTTCGCTCCTTATTACTTACAGGAATTCTGATATCGTTGGTTTTATGCCTCTCACCGGTACGTGAAGGCCGTCATGCCAGGCTTCGAGTTTATTGTTGTTTTTGGGGCCCATTGCAACAGGGCCTCATAACAGTTCCAATAGTCTATTTGTATCTTCATTTAAAGGTACATACACTACAGCACATAATTTATGTATGTTGTACTGAAATTCACTGTCAGTAGAATATTTGTTATGGTGTCCATGTTTTTGTAAATTCTGCCATTATGCTTGACTGTAATGAAAAAACAACCCTTTCTGTCTCGGGGAATGTAATTATGAAGGCTTTTATCACTGCCAAAATCCATCCCACAGGTTTTTGGGTGTGCTGTATTTATTGGTGAACTTACCTTAATTTTTTGGGAAATCTGTTTGTATGTTTTATTTCTGTCCGATTCTACATTCGAATACATATTAAAGTAAAACTTCACCATCAACCATTGCAAGGACAGTGTACATTTGTTTAACCAGCTTAAAACAACTCTTACATTTTCCGCACATCATCCATTGTTTGCTGATTGCTAACTTGCAAAAAAAAATTCTGGTTCTGTATTATCAAACAACAAAAATGTATCACCTCCCAATGTTATTGTGCATTCATCCGGTATGGTCAGAACGCAGATATTTTTAGAAATGTTGGGATGTGCTTACTTTGTATTTTTTTTATATATCATTTGTCTTTTAAGTAACTGCGCACTTGGCATAGTCCCAGCAAGATGTGTGAGCAGTTCAGCCAATGGGTCTGGTTACGAGGTTGGCGGTAACCCACCAGTGCTTCTGGCGAGTTGCAGCCAACCCTGTAACACCAATTACCCGGTGCCACCAGGATATCAGAAGTGGGGGCGGAACGGTAAATTCCCATTCCCTTGACTCCATGGGAATGGGGACACTGAAGCACTGATACCGTTGCTAAAGGTGCCAGTGCTTCAGTGAAAGCAATGCTAATAGGGGCCTGATTTTGCGGTAGGTCAGACCTGCTGGGGGATCCGTGCCCCTACTGGCATTCTCGTAGTAAAGCAGGCCGGAAAGGGTGCCGGTGCGTTGCTACCGACACCCTTATTTCCAGATTGCCGTACTTGAAATTAGTCCCAATGTCTCTGTCACTAACTGTTCACTTGCACTCTGTGAGTTTTCAGATTTTTCTTTCATTTTTTAGATATGTTCTTTGACAGCTATTTTGTTAATATCTGTTTCATGGTTGTGATCCCATAAAAATGTTATATTTCCTTTCTCTGCATAGACTCTTCCTCTGCAGTTGTTGGAAAAGTATAATGTACATTTCCACCATGCTTTTGTGTTCTTTGTACGCTCTTGAGAATAACAATATATCTTGTGGCATAACTGCCTTTGCCCTCTATTTGATAATACATATGTTGTTTTTTCCGATTTTTGTTGACCGCCTATTTGGACAACAAAATACTGTTCAATGTATTCATTGTATATATAACACGTTTTAATCATTGTGTTTTTCACTTTTTTAAATTGCACACTTACCTTGCTTATGTCAGAATAATGTGTTTTCCTTCAAATTAATAAACATCTGTTTCCACAGTATCCAAATTAAGTTTTGCTGTCAACATACGCGTTGCTTCTAACGTTTTATTTTTTATTTTGCCAATATCGCGTGAGATTTCAGCCAATTTACGCATCCCGGAATATCATTCTGTCAGATCATAACAGACTTCCAGCGCAAAGCTAGGGTGAGAATGAAACCCGTGAGCACTTATTTTGGTCAATCGTTCATTTTGGATGTTTATTAATGTCACTTTAAACACGAGCAATGCAATCAATCGACAAACACTGTTGTATCCGCCCTGCGTCCCGCTACGCAGTGACGCAGGCTTCTAAATAAAAGACCTGCCCCCGCGCACGGGAGGCAGTTTCAGGGCAGTGAAGCCAGCAACGTGTGGGTGTGTGTTATTCAGCTCCTGCCAGAGCTATGCTACTGCAGCCACTCCGAGGCCTTGAACGTTCTGTCCCACGGCCGCCGCAGTGCCGGGCCAGAACATAACACTGGCGACGAGGGACACGAGACCCAGGGCACGCGTACGATGCACCATCAGCTGTTGGACATAGCAGCAACTCATACAATTTTTGGAAACCTGGTGGGGGGGCACACAAAACCCCCCCCGCCTAAAAAAAAAAAAATTGTTTCCATCGCCAAACGCCCGCTTCGCTGAATGGAGATGCTGTTTCCACATCAGGGCCATAAGGTACTGCCAGAACTGACCGCTGACATCTAGGAGTCAGAAGCAACACACGGCTTGACGTTGGAAGGCCACACACACATGGCAAGTGCAAATGATCACAGCAATCTGGCATTTTGGGTACCTGGGACAAGGTAGCAGACCCGTCCACGGCCAGCACGTGAATTCACCCGCATAGGGGACCACAGACCCCTGCAGCTACGCACCAAGGTGAGGAGAAAGACCCTGTCAGGGGAAGTGAGGCCCTGCCATGGCGACCAGCACATCCACCCTCGGGCCTGGCACTCCATCTAGACTAGCTGCTCATTTGTCAGTGTCAACACCGCAAGCTCGCCCACAAGGTGGCTCCTCTGTCATGATACAGCCATTTGACCCATTCACTGATCCATTGTCATGGCAACTATGGATTGAAAAATTTGAAATGGCAATGGAATGTAAGGACATCACTACCGCCAGAAAAATGAGATTGCACCTGCTGTTGAATGTGGGGGATGAAGTGCTATGTATTTTTAACTCGCTAACCATCGATGATGGCCAGGACATTTACCAACAAGCGAAGGATGCTTTGACGGCTCACTTTCTCCCACAACTTAATCCTGATTACGAAACGTTTATATTCTGTACCACCATTTAAACAGAAGAGGAGACCTTAGATGCCTACCACACCCGACTCAGAAAACTGTCAATATCCTGCAAGTTCACGGACATTGAGAAAGAAATTCGGAGACAGCCAATCAACGGCATCCAATCGGAGAAACTGCGAAGGATGGTACTGAGTGAAAAAGGCATCTCCCTAACACGCATTCTTGAATTGGGTTGTCAGAGAGAACTAGCACAAGCCAGGGCAGCTCACATGGGCACTACACTTCAAAAATTACAGCCTGCCCTCACGACGGCCATGGTAGCCCAAGTCACTAATCGACAGTCAACGAGGGATGAAACTGGTGGAAATTACACGCATGCCAGATGGCAGCCACGAATCCCGGGGCCCATGGAGTGCGGATGGTGTGGTGGACCGCGACATGGACGACGGAACTGCCCATCAGAAGGGACCGCATGCGGTGCATGTGGCAGGAAGGACCACTATGCCAAAGTGTGCCGGTTGTCAGGTGTCCAACAACCGTCGCCACAAAATGCTCTGGAGAAGAGTGGGGGCAAGAAAAAGAAGCAGGTTAGTGCCCGACGAGTGGAAACCACAAATTCATCAACTGAGGAAGAAGGGGTTGACACGACCGGGGCCCAACAGGAGTCTGTCAAGGAACAGTGGAAAAAGGGGAGAAAGGTTTACGTGGTGTCAGCCCTTAATCATGGACATACCACGCCAAGGAAAGGGCTCAGGAGGCGCAGGTGCCAGGTCACAATCCAAAACCAGCAAATATGGATGACCATAGACACGGGGGCATCCGTAAATGTCATGGCCATGAGCACCTTTCAGACACTGCAGCCACAACTGAACCTGAAGGACACGGACACTTTGCTGTTCGTATATGGATGCAGGAAACCTTTACCTGTGGTTGGCAGGTTCCGCACTACCCTCAGCCATGGTGAAACCATGTTACCGTCCAAGATCTACGTAGTGAACGCGGGCATCGAATGCCTACTAAGTGGTGATGCGGCAGAAGACTTGGGGCTAGTATGCTTCATCTGTCAAGTAAAGGACTCCCAAGAAGTTGAGAAGCTCTTAGAACAATATCCTAACCTGCAGAAAGGCATAGGATGCTTAAAAGGAAAGGCGATCAGACTCCACATTGACGAGTGGGTCCAGCCAAAAGCCGTAAAACACAGGAGGACTCCCTTCTACATGCGAGAACAAGTGGAAAAAGAGCTCGAAGCATTGGAGAAGGCTGGCATAATAGAAGAGGTAACAGGACCCACACCATGGGTCTCCCCGATGGTGGTCACAAAAAAAGCAAAACAGCCTGGCAAAGTCCGAATCTGTATAGACATGCGTCTCCCAAACGCCGCCATCAAGCGGGAAAGCCACATCACGCCAACCCTGAACAAAATCGTGGTCGATCTCACGGGTTCAAAGATATTCTCCAAAGTGGACCTAAAAGCTGGATATCATCAGCTGAAGTTACACAGGGAATCCCGATACATAACCACTTTTTCGACACACATGGGTGTGCGAAGAAACAAGCGCCTGGGTTTTGGGATCTCCTCAGCGGCCGAGGTATTTCAACAGACAATTCAAGAGGTCATCCGGGGCATACCAGGTGTCCTAAATGTGAGTGACGACATTCTGATCCATGCTCACGACAGAGAAGAACACATGAAGAGGTTGCACATGCTCCATGGCAGACTAGAAGGGGCAGGATTAACCATTCACAAGGAAAAATGTGAATTCCTCAAAACTGAGATATCTTTTTTTGGCTACAAGTTCAGCAGCAACGGCATCTCACCGGACCCCCAAAAGGTTGCAGACATCCAGGCTGCCAGTCCACCCACCACACCGACCGAAGTGCGCAGTTTCTTGGGGATGGCCACATACTGTGGCAGATTCATCCGAAATTTGGCCACATTGTTGGAACCCCTTCGAGAACTTACTAAGATCAATGCAAAGTGGGAATGGGGGCAGGTGTGCCAGGAGGCTTTTGAAAACATCAAAGAGTCACTGTCAATGGACACCAAGATGGCGTACTATGACACCAGCCTCCCAACTGAGCTATATGTGGACGCCAGCCCAGTAGGCCTAGGGGCCATCCTCACACAGGTGACTAAAGAGGGTGAGCAAAGGCCAATTGCAAACGCACCCAGAGCCCTCACGATGATGGAACAGTGATACTCCCACATTGAGAAGGAGGCAATAGCCGTACTATGGGGGTTTTGCCACTTCCACCTTTACCTGTATGGCAGAAGGTTTACAACATACACAGACCACAAACCCCTGCTACCCATTTTCATGGGCTCATCCTCCCACCCGCCGGCCAGAATAGCCAAATGGCGATTACACCTCCAACAATACGATTTCAAATTGGCCTATAAACCGGGAAGCGGAAATCCGGTGGACTTTCTCTCAAGGCACCCTCGAGCGGTGACTCAACAGGAGGTGCAGGTAGCAGAGGAGACAGAGGAACATATCTGCCAGGTGGTGCGTGCTATGAGACCAAAGGCCGTCAGTATCGATGACATTGCAGAAGAAACACAGAAAGACCCGTGTTGCGACCTGGTGAAGAACACTATTATTTCAGGAGAATGGAAGTCATTTATGAAGAACATCAATAATAGGACAACGGAAGCAAAGGCGTTCCTCATGGGAATGTTCACCTTACGGCAGGATCTATCTATCACGGAACAGGGGCTACTAGGTATGGGAAAATTGAATCATCATCCCACCGAGCCTCCAGGACAGAATAGTGGCATTAGCCCATGAAGGCCACCAAGGAATGGCACGTACTAAAGCTCGCATCCGTTATCGAGTGTGGTTCCCTCAGATAGACGAGAAAGTCGAGAGACTAATCAACACCTGTTTACCATGCCAGATAACTGGAGCTCCACCCGACCCAGAGCCAATTCAATCAGCAGCGCGAGGACTTGGCAGATGGGACGCAATAAGCATTGATTTTTGCAAACTGCAAGAAGGTCTTCATCTCTTAGTGGCCATTGACGATCATTCCCAATGTCCCGAAGTCGAGATTGTAAACTCCACGGCAGCGGAAGTGGTCATCCCAGCAATTGAGAAAATGTTTGTGACGCATGGACTACCCACAAGAATCAAGAGTGACAATGGCCCCCCATTCCAAGGGGAGGAGTTCAAACAATACCTGCAAGAACTAAACATACGTTACCACCACATTATGCCAAGGTGGCCACAGGCGAATGGGGATGTGGAACGATTTATGAGGAAACTCAACAAAGTTCTGAGACTGTCAAGAGCAAATGCGAGTCCTTGGCAAGTTGACCTATATTGATTTCTGCGAAACTATAGGGTCACACCTCACAGCATAACTGGCGTCCCGCCAGCAGACCTGATGTTTGGCACAGTCATAAAGTCCTCCATACCGCACCATCCCAGCAGAAGCCTGGACAGGATTGACAATAATCGAACAGAAAGAAGGAGAACAGGAGCCAATGCGCACATGAGTGCCAAGAGAAGGTCGAAACCATCCAACCACCAGGTGGGTGACCTGGTGGTCATGCTGCGAAATCCGACGAAATCCAAGTTGGAATCTCGCAATGAGTCCATCCCATGGACCGTCAGTGAGAGACAAGGAACCATGATAACAGCACAAAGAGGACACCGACAGGTGACATGTAATGCGTTGTGGTTCAAGGCCGTGCCAAGAAACTTATGGACTGACGGGGACTGTCCCCGGGAAGGTGACGAGGACGAGGGAGAACCCGAGCACCCGCATGGGTGAGAAGAAGTGGATGACAGAACGTGGGAGCTGTGGAATGAACCAGAAACGGGTGAGCCGGACACTGAAGGTGAGACACCCAATGAGACAATGGGGCCCAGATCCAGGGGTGGGGGCTATGGTTTAAGAAGCACCACCAAGCCGCCAGCTCTGCTCAAAGACTACGTGTGGTAGTCAGCCCCCTGAGAACTAGAATAAGGGGAGACGCCATGTTTGTAATTGAAGTATTTGCAGATGTATCTGACATGTTTTGTCCAGTTTGATTTAAGTTAAAATAAAGGAGGAATGTTGTATCCACCCTGCGTCCCGCTACACGGTGACACAGGGTGTCTAAATAAAAGCCCCGCCCCTGCGTACGCGAGGCAGTTCCGGGGCAGTGAAGCCAGCAACGAGCAACGTGTGGGTGTGTGTTATTCAGCTCCTGCTGGAGCTACGCCACTGAGGCCTACTCCGAGGCCTTGAACGTTCTGTCCCACGGCCGCCACAGCGCCGGGCCAGAACATAACAAACACTTTACTACCGTTTCATTTTCAGAGTTTTCTCACATGACAAATTCTCTTGCGATATAATCACGCAAAACCTTCTAAAACCACTGTCTTGGCTACTCCTAATTGGACATCCAAACCAAACCAACAAAAGGAAGCGGGAAGGAAGTGCAAATCAAGCCGTGCTATTTCAGGTCCCTTGCATGGGGACTCCTTGGTCAAACTCACCTCTTGAGTTGCCTTGCCATTCGAGGTTGGCAAGGCAACTCAAGAGACCTGCCATCAGATCCACATTGGGGATTGACCTGAAGAAATCTCAAAGGAATTTCATATGGTAAAATGAAGCCCCTCAAAAAAGCTCTGCTTTCCTTTGGGGCACATTTTGGGATTGAGTGCTGCTAACAGACAGTTTAACAACAAGTGACGTGTGTTCTCGATTTTTGTGGCACACATCTAAAATTTGTTTTTCTCCACATTTGGGATGGTTTTCTTAAGGTCCTGTCAGCTTTGTGGTTTACTTGTTTAAAGCAGAAGCACATAAACATCCTTCTGAGGTTATGAGAACATCTAGTTATTAAATATTCTGCTTTTCTGGACTCTTCACTGCTGCCTCTGCACCAATATCTAGACACTGTAGGGAGATCCCCTTCAATGGTAGGAAGTGGGGATATTAAATTACCATGCAAAGAAAGGGATCCTAGCAGAACACTAATTCAATAACTACTTGCAAACTATTTAATGGGAGCCTACTTCAATTGCTGAGGTTATCTGGGAGTAAAGGACAAAATAATTCCTTCACTTTTTTTCTACTTCTCAAAACCTCATTATTATAGAGATAACAAAACAAAAGCGACAACTGTGTAGAAATGGCAAAGAAAGTCATGTGACAAAAAATAGAACTACACTCAATCATACATACTAGTAGACAGGGTGCAATAAAAATCCACAAATTAATTGTAAATAGTCCTGGGTTGACGCACAGTAACTGCATTTCGGAGGGAAAAGGGGATATATAGCTTTTTTCAGAACTGGACACCCTGGTAAAATAAGATAAACATACTAATTACCCACTACACTAACACCTAATTAGAAAAGATGCAAGCACGACTGGCCACTACAATGAAACTCACCAATTCTTGCTGAGATCCAACGACAATCGATGTTCAGTAAATGTAACAGTCAACATTTTTTTCATAATTACATTCTTTAGCTTTATGGACCAGGTTCTAAAAAACTATTCATTCAAATATAACAGATAAAAATTAGGGCGTTGGTCATGGTGTCCTCAATTTAAACCAAAACACTAGAATAAAATGAAAAGTACATACCTCTTTTTATGAGGAATGTTGAACAAAGATTACAGTGGTGGCGCACCAGCGCCAACAATCTTTTATAGATAGGGTAACAGAATCCCTCTTTTTAATTTTAGATAGTATCTGGAAAAATTAAAAATGAGGTAAACCAAGGAATCAATGCACCTACATTTACACAGGAGATTCCAAGAGGTCCAAAGTGGGTGTTCTTACCAGTCAGTGTAAGGGGTCAGATATGTGAGGCGGACAACTTTTCTAAAGAGTTTTCAACTTTTGCCATTTTATTAAATAAAACAGGTTGAATAAATGGCACACTGTCCTTACCCTAATGAGGATTTCCGTGCCTAACATAAACTAAAGGGAACACTCTAACCAAGGCATATCTAACCCTCAAACTTATACAACAATCATCGCGAACAGGAATGGCAACTTAATTCAACAAATATATATAACATATGACCTGCTCCACAAGGTGGTCAATGTCCCTTGTCGTGGTCTGGCGAACCTCTCTTCCCTGGATCAAAACAAGGGTTTCTCCACAGCTCAGAGGAAAAACTAACAAATCCTGTGTAACAAAAAATTCCAAGTTCAAAGTTTGGTACATAAAGTGACCAAGTTCTGTTGATTCAATAAAACACCTTGAAAAGGTCATAAACTCTCATCTCATCCTGGAATAAGAACACATTTGCCAACAACAAATAGTTTGATCAGGATGGTTCCCAACGATTTATGACTGCAGATAGAATTGTAACTTTCCTTCAACCAGCTTACACAATTCTACTTTAAATGTCATAATTAAAATGTGGTTTTCCATTAGTATGATTCTTCAGTACTTGCACCTTCTACTACCTGGTGTTTCCCTTTACCAGGTTTCTTCAAGCAAATCACTTCTTGCCCTATGGTATACCCACCTTGCTGTCTACTTCCTCAACACCAAAACATGAAAGTGCTTTACTGGTAACTTTCAGATTAGAATAACAACAGTTCAATAGTCTTCTTTGGTACCACAATGTTAGCAGCTTTCAGGGAATATAACATTGGAGCGCATAGAATTGCGGGACATATATAGTATGGTTTGGAATGCAGAGAACGTTTGAAAGAGCATATAACCCATCATATCACACCACCATGCTTACTCTCTCCTTTACACCACCACTCAACTAGAACACAGAGATACTATGACACCATTCGGTATATCTGTTCTCGTACCAACATCCGCCGCACACTCCACATCATTCTAAGTAAACACTGCTGGTTACACACCCCCCAGCCAGGCATTCTCCTCAGGCCTAACGCAGCCACATTCGGTCTGGATAAATCCTGCCATAACGAACACATAATCCTGATCTCACAACCACCACACCTACCGCTAAGAAGCAGCTATTACACAAATACCGCACCAGCTGCACACATACCCGGTGCCCACACGCATATTTGACTCTCTGTACTCTCTCTACTGATCTGAACTTCGGTTCCCAAGGGCGTTTAACCTAACAGCGCCTTCAGACCATACCAATGGTATATAAGGCGCTATATAAATGCAAAATAACATAACATAACATAACATTGATCCATTATAGGACCTTTTCACAACTCTTCTCATCTCCCTCTGAATAACTTCTTCCAGAAGGGCAGCCTGTTTGCCACCTTTCTTTTCCTTCTGCATCAATACCGAAAGAGTAGTTAGGATAAAGTCCTCTCCTCCTCCTGCCCTGGCTATAGCAATGTGAGTTTATATCACCCACAATCACAGGTGTCCCAGAACCTGAGTCACAAACCTTGACAACCCTGGGGCTTTTTAACATACCCTTCTTGTGTTTGGCAACTTCTGTTAGAGTGATATTGCGTGTTCTTTAATGTCGCTTGGCTTAGGTATTTGGTAGTATGCCCATGATTTTAATAAGGCATGCCCACTGGGTTGTTGGTGTTTACACACATATTCAGTTTAGGGTTCTTTTGATTTAACATCAGCCATGTTGGTGAATTTTCAATAGTTTGGTATTCTAAATGCTTATTAGCCTGGTTTTGTAAGTGCTCATCAGTTCTGTATTCATAATGCTTATTAGCCTGCATTTGTAAGTTTTCACCAGTACAGTATTTGTAATGCTTATTAGCTTGCATTTCCCTCGCTCACAAGTGATCCTGTCTGCATGGAACACGTGACCTACACCGGGCTCCCGGGGTCCCTCGTTCCTCTCAGACTCACTGGGTAAGTCGCTTCCAAGTGCTCTGCTTCACGTTCGCAGGGCTGCTGTACCGGTGGCTTCTCTCGACCAGGAGCACCCTCTCTCTTTGGTCACCACCACTTCTATGGTGCAACCCTGCCACCTGAGAACACTCGACTGCTCCCACCACGTCTGCTTCCCTCTGCACCACCACTGCACAACGTAGTTTTTTGTGTTATGTGTTTCTTCTCTGTGCTTCCCGCAGCACAACCTCTACAGTTCAGCGTTTTAGAGGCACAGACTCTCTCAGAACCCGATCTGGTCCCGGAGTCTTCTTGGTCCTCTACTTCTTCTGCCCCAGCATGCACGGCAGGCACTGTCTTCTACCATACTGCTTTCTCTGTACCTGCACCGAGGGGCGTTTTAAGCCTCTCAGTCTCCCTCAGGTGTAGGTCATTTTTACTAATTGGCTGATCACTCCCAAATATTTGCTCCTCTGCGTCCCTCCTCCTCGTCCCAGTACTGAGGGAATTGTGGGACTTGAAGTTCCTGAGGACAAAGTTTGTTTTCTTAACCTCTTCTTTATTACAAAGTTGATCACTACTTTCTAAAACATTTAACAAAGGGATGTCACAAGAATCAGTCACAAGGCAGGTTTGAGAAAAGGAATAGGGATCTTTGGTCTTGAGACTTCTATTAACATACAACTTCCTTTTACCATGCATTTGGGAGCTAGGGGAATGTATAACCATAGGTGTTTCTTGGGTTATAATAGAATGGTCATTACTTTTAACACCACAGGGTTTATGGCTGCATTTGTTTATATTTAGATGGTCCACTTGTGTAAAATGGAATTATGATTGCAACAAGCCATTACATCCTGTGGTATTTGGAGGATGTCTTCTTTATAAGAGGTTAAATACTGTGTCTCATCCCAAGTATCCCTGCAATCCACTGACCCTTCCCTCCTCCTGGGTGATCCTCCTGCAGTACACCACCCTCAGGGTCAGGATCAGGAAGCATCTGCCTTTCCCTGGACACCCGGGAGGATACTTTAGGCAGGTTTCTGTGAGGGATCCATAGGATTTATCACATCAGTGAACCAGAAAAAAGCTCAGCTGAGCGGTCTCGTCATGTGTTACAGGAGGCAGAGACCAAATGCCTCCAAAGCGGCTGCTTACATATTGGTGGATCAAGAGGTGACGTCATGGCGCCACCGGACGTGATGCCATGACGTCACTGTTATAATGTGCCTTTTGAATATATTAGGAAATGGAGATGTGTTATAATGTGGTCTGTGTTTATTAGAATGTTATTAGGTAATAGATGTGCGAGGTAGTCAGTAATCAAATGTGAATTGTTATGGGTTGGAATGATTCCAGTGTCAGCTGTGCTTTCCAGTGAAGGAGGGAGGCTGTGCTGCGGGTCTGTATATATGTTTCTTAAAATAAACCTACAGAAACACATTCTTCGTGTCACTCGCCCCTTCTTACAGTCACATAACCAAGTGACACATGGTTTCCAGAGGAAAACAATACATGTGTACAATTGAAAGAACGTCACCGTAATAGGCACTCCAAGGAGCAGATGAAAAGCACAATTGCTTCATAGCAGTCACAACTGTTGACACAGCGTCACGCTGCTTATTGGGTAACTGGGCGGCATCATTTCACGGAGATCTTCTACACAAGCAAAATGAAATCAGGTTTGTAAAAAAAGCAAAGTTGGCACATGGAAAAGGGAATTGTCAGAAAGCAATCCAATCTAAGTTTCACAATGACAAGTCAGATGCATTATGCATATATACAGAACCATTTTCAGCAATCAAATCAAATGGCTGCAGGAGCACAGCTACAGTATACATTAATATGGAGCACGTTCCCCAAACTGAGACATGGATAGATAACTCATATCAGTAAGGAGCACTATTTAGCAGTTCTGTTTACGTAATGTCTTTTAGCAATCAGACCACCTGGCTGCAAGAGCACAGCACACAGAATACTACTAGGAACAGTGTTAAGTACACAGCAAATTCAGCAATAGCATGCTGCTGCGGGTCAGGTTCTAAATGCAGAGCAGTGCGGGTTTCGCAGTGTAAGCTTTACTTAAGATCCTTTTTTGGGATGAGACGAGATACAACACCAAGATGCTGTGTATGTGAGATGCACACAGAGCCTATTTTAGAACACATGGTGGAAAAGGCTATCTCGATAGACTGACGACATCATAACGACTGTCACTTATGAGCATCCGTTCAGATGCAGGCACGTGCAGCGCAGCGTGCAGCAGTCGACCGCTTACCTTGGCCTGATAATCACGTACACCTGGTAGCACGTCCTCATTTCTATCCTCAGGAAATGATCGTTATTCCACACAGCTGACAGGGAGTTCAAGTGATATGTGTCCCTTTCCCATAATGCATGTACGTTGTGTTGCCAAGTTTAAGCTGCACAATATTCCAATTTACGAACGGGCACCTGCTGCACTATAATAACTCCCCACAGAGAAAGAGTCATGTGTTGGAAGCATTCCCAATCATAACAATAACTTCTGAAGGCAGCCTGTTAAAGAGAGAAACAACAATGAGGAGCCTTCCAAAATTGGCAGGGTGTGTGAAAAAGCTCTCAGAATGTGTAAGGCTCCTCAGCCGTGTAACCCTCAGGTGGCCTTCTCTGACACCTGTTTGGTCCAACCTTACAGAGTTGCTGAGTATTTGCTGAGAAGAAAGGGCGGACTGGGAACCAAAAGAGGCCCTGGAAATAATGTTCAAAGTGGCCCCATATTACACATTTTCAGCAAGCCCAACCCTTTTCCTATAAGAAAATGTAGAAAAAAAATAGTTTACCACACAAAAGAGGTCCACCGGGAAATCTCAAGAGTTTCCTACGGGCCAGTCTACCCTCGTGAGAAGCATGCAGTCCTGCTCAGCCGTAGCCCCCCGCTTTGTGTATTGGGCTTACATTTCTCCCCACACCCACTTGGCAAGAAGTAAGACCCATTTGCTGGCCTGAGCAACTACAGTATGTAGGAGGGGTAGTGAACAGGCCATTCAGAAATAAAATATGTTTTGTTGATTATATCACTAACAAACAATATCCTCTAGGCTATCTGCCATGTTCTTTTCTAGGCACCTATACTAGAGCTATGTGCACCACATACGATTGTAACCAGAAGTGCAGTTCAACAATTGCAAGGCGGAGTGCTAAAGTAAAGAGTAAAACCAGGCAAATTCGCTGTTAATCTTTACTTATGCTATCATTTGCAAAAAAGTAAACACTGTCTGCAACTACGCTTCGCAGGCAGCAAAATGGATTCCTATGGAATATGCCTGCTCATTAGCAGGTGCTAATGTGAGGCGGATTCCATAAGAATGAATTCGTTTTATGCCTCCATGAAAATCTTATCCAGGCATTAAATGAAGTGCTCACACCAGATGTAATTGTAAGTGCTTATTTGTAAAGCACTTCTACACAAGTGAAGTGCTTCAAAGTGCTTCACCACGGGATGGGAACAAGGGGATATCGTCGTCATTCTTATGCCTTGAAGATTCTGAATGATCTAACAGCAATAACTAGCAACCGGGGGTGGGGGAGGGCACATACAAGACAGAAGTTTGGTCAACAATGTTCCTGTGCATGCAGGCACAGCCAGCTAGGGAGGGGAGATAGAGGAGTGCATGACATACAAACATGCTAAGCCTAGTACATTCAAGGTCGTGCAAGTGTGAAAGACAGAATTACGAGGTGGGGGGGGGCAAGTGCATCCAGTCTAGCAGGGGCCAGGATTAAGTGCAGTGTGGGTGCCACTGTCATGGAATGTATTCCGAGTGCAGAAGTGCAAGGCAGAGTGTGGTGGCCCGGAGGCAAGTGCAGGACTAGCAGGGGAGCCTGGGACCTGTCAGGTTCTAGAGGTGCACCAGGCGACCGGTCAGCTGACTGAGCAGGTTGGGGATGAGAATGGAGGGAAGCAGGAGAGAAGAGGAAGGAGGATAGCAAGGGAGAGGGAGAGAGAGAAAGGAAGAGAAGAGCAATGTCTTGAGGAGTTTCCAGAATTTAAGGAGGTCCACTCAAGACGGAGAGAGGCAGGTAGGCTGTTCCAGAGGGAGGCAGCTGCAGAGGATAAGGATCTACCCCAAATCTCTGGAAAATGGCTCACCTGCAGAGAGTTGGAGGAGGCCGAGCTGAGGGCTCTGGAAGGAAAGTATTTAGGAAGAGAGCATTGTAGATAGTAGGGGCCCCGGCCCCAGAAAGCTGCAGAGGGACATGAACTTGATCCTTGCAGCCACAGGGATTTCAGAGCTGGAGAGATGCAGTCCCTGGGCTTGAGGCAAAGGATAAGTCTTGTGGTTCTGTTCTGGCTAAATTGAAGAGGTCCAAGTGTAGAGGTAGGAAGATTGAGAAAGAGACTGTTGCAGTAGTCCAGTATGGAAAGAACCAGGGCTCTGGAGACAGTGAGCCTCTGGGAGTAGCTGAGAAAAGGTAGAATGTCTATGAGGAGGTGCAGCTGGTGGTGGGAATTTTTGGACATGTCCGAGATGTGAGAAGAGAAGGAGAGAGTAGAATAGAGTTGAAGATGAACCCCAGGTTGTTTGCCTCACTACTGGATGACGGTGCTGGACCAAAGGTGGTCGGCCAGAGTGAAAGTGGGAAAACAAGAGCAGGGGTACCAATGAGGGCAATCTCTGCCTTACTGGCATTAAGGTAGAGATAGACAATTAGCAGCAAACCAGGAATGAATTGCAGACAGACAAATGGAGGAGGAAAGCATGGCAGTGATGTTATCTCTACTCTCTGTCCCTACTCTGGCATGTGTCAGCTAGAAAATAGGGTGGAGTATAAAGTGAAGGTGTAAACATATTATACCTTGCTTGTAAACTTTCATTTCACTCTCCAATCACTTCTAAAATGACCCCCTCAGAGTATGTTTGCCCTCAGGCACCCTAGATTTCTGAGGGCAGTGCTTACAAAATTTGTTGGTGAATGTTGGTGTCTGTGTCTTCTGGTAACAGCAGTTTCCAATATACTGACTGGAGCTGTATGGGCACCACTGGAACGCCACCCTTGTACCATCTTAACTTAATTGTCCTTGTATACTTGTCCTTGTATACTTGTTGACCATGACAAACTCTGCAACACTCTAGCAAACAATTTCAACCTAGCTCAGAGCGCTACCAACTGGATCAAATCATTCTTGCCTGATAGGACTTCCAAAGTGTCCATCGGCAAAGAATCAGCAGACCCAATGCCTGTCCGAGCAGGTGTGTCGCAAGGGGTGATGAGGAAAGAAAATAAGTCCACATTGGATTTTAGGTTTCATATATTGCTAAAAAGGGAGCAGATTATTAATTTATTGGGTAAATGAAACCTATTAGGTGAGTGTAACAGTTTTTTAAGAAAACGGAAAGTAACGGAAAAGTAAGAGAAGCTATTAACACTTACAGTGGCAGGAATCCTATAGTACTTGGCTAGCTGGGCACATCGGATTGGACTGGGTCTGTTCACAGCACGGCACAGGGCTGGATCAGATCTGCAATGGCTCTGGTCACAGCACGGCACAGGACTGGATCAGATCTTTTGGTTCTGATGATAATTATTTCAGCAGGCAAGCAGTACAGCACAGCCCGGCGGTATGTTTGATGTTCCCCTTAGGTTTCTGGGGTCGGTTCTGGTTCTGGAAATTTAAGGCCTAGCTGAAAATGGTTCAGCTATGTAATGGGCCTTTCTGCTTTGCCAAGTTTCTGGAGTCTGGAGCAAGTAAGATGGATCATTTTGCAGCAGGATGCTCCACCAGCATTCGGATAGTGTGTGAATCTGTCTGTGTTTTCTGCCCTCTGCTGTCTCTATTTATGCTTATGATAAAGGGGGTGTGTGTTCTGGTTTAGCCCAAGCTCGCCCCTTTGACAGGGATTGGTCAGGGTCTCCTCTCTTCCTTGATAGGAGGAGAAAAACAGTGTGTCACCTTTATGGTGTGGGTTTATGAGGCCTAGAGTCCACCCCTAGCCCCTTGAATACAAAATCTACTTTTGGCACAATACATATTTCCACATGTGCAACCTCTATAACAATCATATATACAGATTACATATTTTGTGTAGCAGATACTCCTCCAAGCCCCGTCGCTGTGGGATCTTGTGTCTGCTTTTCACAGAATTTTGCCATTTTCATCCGGAACACAATGTCCAATTTAGGAGCAAATGTCTACAAATTTGCGCGTTGAACATGGCCGTGTATAACGTTTTATATTTCTATCAGAAATACATTTTGTGTAATATCACAGAACATGTCACAGAGTTCTGGCGCCTTTTCACCCGTGCATCCAGAAATTACAATAACAATGCTGTTATTTCTATATTTTGCACAATTTTACATACTAAGTTATCAGTCTTTTTAAAATATGTCTTTTTTCCTTGTTAAGCAACAAATGGTTGTTTAGCCCCACCCCTTTGGTCTCTCCCTGGCACCCAGGAGCATCTCCTCCCTGTTTCTCCTGGGCAGAGGCCATTTACGACCCTTCACACCTCACATTTCCTTACCTGGAGGATGTCCATTGTCTCCTTCCCCACTGCAGACCCAATTCTTCCCCCACCCTATAACCATCACTTAGGTGTGATTTCCTGCTGGAGAGAAGCTGGAGGGAGAGGCCTTGCCTCTGTGAGGAAAGCTGTTATTCCAGTTTGGGTGGCTTTTAGCCAAGCTTAAATTTAAATGTTAATTCTGTTGCATTTGTTCTTAGCTTAAAACAAACTTGTGATTTCAAACTAGGAGTTAGAACACTTATTCTAGATTTTAAACCATGGGCTCAAACAATTACAACATAGGTTACTCTCAGGAACAGGCCACTTAGATTTCAAACATTTGATTTCAGTTTATATATATTTTTTAAGGTTTATCATGCAGGCTTCTGACAGCTGTCATTCAGGTGGCCGAGGGTACTACGCCCAGATTTTGACAGATTCCACAGGCAGGCAACTTTTGCTGTGGATGTTTCTTTAATACTTTCAGCTTTTCAAGTGAATTGTTGCACCCAGCAAGAATTTGGGATGTTTGAGGGTGTTTTGTACCGACATTCTGCAGTTTCAGCAACAAAGAAAAAGGATTTAAAGCAAGATTTCGGATTTCTTTTAGCAGAGCACTGCTTTTCCCTCTGTACTCCATCTTCACATGTTGTGGAGCCCAGTGACATATTTCAGGAGTGAGATCTCTGTTCCACCACTGACAACATGCATGGTAGATTGGGCAGCCATCTTTTTGTGCTTTGTAGAGCGCGATTTTCAGAGGTTTTGTCGTGCACAAGGGTTTTGCGGCCATTTTGATGTTTCTGGCACTATCAGAGCACAGTGATGCCGCATGGCAGAGCAACAAGTGGGTTGAATTATCCCACAGTGCTTTAAAGATTCCACCATGTGTTGTTCCTCACACAATCTGCAATGGTTTGGTAACAGATTGTCATTTCTTTTGTTGAGTAATTCACCTTTTGGGAACAAGTTAAGTCTAAATCTCATCATATAATCTCTAAAGGACCAATTTGGGAATTGCACAAGGTATTTCGGTAGGGTGTTAAGCTTTCTTGCTTCAATAAAGGGTTTCCCGTAAGCTGTCAGGGACTGTCTCTTTTCTTCGGTAAAAATCCAGTCTTGAATATATAATTATTTTCTTTTATTTTGTCCGGGTTGTTTAGTAGGGTGGTGTCATCTTCTCCAAGTTCTTCCAGAATCACACGGCACACGTTTTTCCATTTGGTTAAACTCACCACACTGTTTGCTATTATAGCCCTTTTCAGCATGAACAATGTAATTTTGTATTAGTGTCCCCACACTTCTTTCCAATTAAATTTCTCGTTGATGATGACCCCTAGATATTTCTATTTGTTACACATTCAACCGGTAATTCATCATACTTCCACACAAAATTGGATTGATTTTTCCAGTAAATGCCATGATCTTCATTTTGCCAATGTTTACTTTAAGGCCATTCAATTTAGCATTGGTCAAGAGAGAATCAAGCATGCTTTGAAGTCCTTTGGGTGTCTGGTCCAGCAAGACCAGGTCATCGGTATAGCCCAGCCAACTGACTTTAAGTGGACCCACTTTCACTGGGTGATTCAGGCTATCAAAGACAGCTGCCAGATCACCAAGGTACTGATTAAATAGTGTCGCTGGCGCTGTGCATCCCTGTTTCATGCCCCTACATGTGGGATGGATTCAGATAATTTACTCTGGCCATCCGGGCATACCCTAATACTGGTGTTTTTATGAAGTAGCATTCTCTTTTGTAACAGTACATGAGGGATGTTCAAGGCAATGAGTTTGCTCCATAACCTATTTCTCCTCACAGTATCGAAAGCTGCACTTAAAATCGATGTGAGCCCCGTAGACAGATGTTTGGTGTCTAACCCAAGCATATTCAACAGCAGATACTAGGATCAGACGATTATTAGCCGGTAAGATTGCAGAGTGGGTTGAACGCTCACTGGTGTAATCTTAGCGGGATCTGCAAGTCATAGGTTCGAATGGCTGCGCATGGGAAGCCAGGGACCGCGACCGCTGACAGCTTGCTCTGCAGCGCTCATCCTTCTTTCATCCGCAGCCCCTCATGCTTGTGGTTGACTCTAGCGTACTCATCACGCCAGCCTGTTCTACCCATATTATGCGCGGCAACAGGCCCTCAAGGAACGGCCACCTCTAGGAGCCCGAAAATCCTCCAGTGTACTGCTGACACTGCTACTCCCTGAACCACTGCGCTCCGAAGTTCCGACCTCACAAGATACTTCCCGCCTTGGAATATCTCGTCCTGATGAAGGCCACACCATCAGAGCTCATCCAAGCTCACTTTCTGGCTGAAACACTGCCGTGTTGACTGTTATATTGTTTACGTTGTCCTTGTTCAACCCCTCATTGTTTTGATGTATATGTGCTGACTGTTACATGCTATCACCTCACTAAATCCACTGGTCTCCTTCCCAAGGACCACTCAGTGGATGTGTAAGCAGTGAAAAGAAGTTACAAATATTTGAAATTTGTCACTCACAAACTGGTTACTATACCTTCAAAATGTGTAAATACTGTTGTATCATGTGTTACTCTCAATCAAGTGTATCTAAAAACACGTAAACTGCAGTTTTATTAAAATCTAACTGCAGTACTCTGAACTGTCCTGATATATTTTTTTCAGAAGTCATTTACAGTTACTTGTACACACTTACCAAGGTGTAACCCCCATAGGTGTGTGTTCACCCTTCGTTAATCAGCCAGGTACCCTATGACCTTGCTCAATTTGGGGTGTAGGGGAGGCGACAGCAAGGGGCTCCCTTTTGCTCCCCAAAATCAGGATGGTTGCACCCAGAGAAGGTGGCTGTAGAGACGCAGACCGGACACTGTGTGTTTCTGCCCACATTTCCAGCCACCGGATTGGCTGAGCGCCGGCCCCCGAATTCTAATGCACAATAGCGGCTTTTAATGTATTAATATAGCTATACTGAAGCTGCTTTTGGCTTAATAGCATGCAAAGAATCCCAAGATGAAAGGGGTCAAATTAGCCAAACCAACAGCACTGAACAAAACATTAGGAGATAACCTGGGATTTAAGGTGGGCTGTAAAGGACCTGCCAGTAGGGCGAGTGTTTATTATATCTAGGACGCACGGGAGGAAGAGAGGGAGTGGAATGAGAGGTGGAGAAAAAAGCATATCCTGGGGCACTGTAATGTACGTGTATGACGTGGTTCCAGAAGCCCCTCATCTAAAGGAGGCCCGGGGTGGTCTCCTTCGTAAGATATCATCCAATTCATCCAGTTTCCAATCATTCTTTCACAGAAGAATGAGTTGATTCTGCCATCTATTTCTATTCCTGTTTGGCAACTTCAATGTGCTATGACAAGATACGTGTATAAGTACTAGTCCTAAGGCCCACATGAATTATAACGTAAAGAAAGTGGAGGGGTAAGACTAAAACACAAATCTTGCCCATCGACCTCTTGCCCATCAAAAACCAGTGTGGATTGGCGCAGATAAAATAGAAGATGTGTATTGCAATTGCTATGTTGGCGGTCGTCCCACAGGCTAAAACAATGAGGATCTTTAGTCACTTCCTCGTGCACTGCGAGCAGCTGGTGACCTGCATTTTTTCGCAACCATTACAATGGGAAGTTTGTTTATGCATGTTGTGGTCAGATTATTCCATTGCTTAGAAACCTCAGCCAAAAGAAACCATTGCCAGACATACTGCTCATCGAGCTAGGAGAGAACCTCCCTATTCAAACAGCGCCTTTTGAACTGCAAGGAACGCGAGGAAATGCGTGTTATGGTGTACTAAGGCTAAGCTTCAATACAGCACAGGACAGGCTGGCCAGACATGCAACCGCAAAGGGAATTGCCAGGAAGAAAGCTGACACATTGACCAATCAAGGAATTAATTTAAATCTTGTTTGTTTATGTGGCGTGAGATGGGGTGAATCACTGTCTGTTTGATAACATGTTACTCGTGAAATATTTATCAAAGACATAACGGATGCAGCAGAGACGCTCCAGAGAGAACAATAAAGCTGTGGCGGTGGGTTAAAAGAAAACAGACGTGCCCTTCTGATAATTTACAGGGTTTGGTACAGGTCTGAAAAGGAACTAAAAATCTAAGTTTTAAAGAGAAATGAAATTAGAAATGCCACAAAAAATGGGAACAAGATTGGGGGAAGAATAGTAACCATCGAAATGTAACCTGAGGTGTATCGCTCTCAGGAGCAGCATTTGTCATCCATAGCTAATGCACATTAATTTGATGGGATTGGTTAATATACAAAGGCCCTGGTAACTCAGTACAAGTTTACTATTTGAATACACTCAGTTATTCATCCATAACATGGTAGTGACTTATGTTGTTTAGGGAAGGGTGCATCTATAAGAAAACGTAAAATCTAGGCTCTGTCCCAATCATTCCATGGGACTGCCTTCCCGCTGCTTGACCACTGCCCACCCGTCACCTCTCCTCCATCTTCATTCTACGAGGTCTCAATGTGGCCTTTAGCTTTCTGCTCCATCACTCCCTACTTACAACCCTTTCCTTCTTTGGTTTCAAGGATACAGCACTTGACTGAGTGACCAGCTATCACTCTGATGGTGCTTTCTCTATCTCAGGGTCACCAACACATCCTTCCTCGCATCCTACATGTGGACATTCCCCAAGGTACAATTCTAGTTACACTCCTCTTCACTTTTTACCCATCTCCTAGGGTAAATTCATGTCTTCCTTTGGCTGTAATGAATGCCTCTTCACTGATGATACCCAGACCTTATTCTCCTTTACCTCTCCTTCATCCCTGCAATGTCTGAACGTAAAGTAAAATGTCTCACCACCACCTGCCACTAGAGGGCTCTGTGCTGACACTTGCTAATCTCCTGACAGACAGAGGCCAACTTCCTTCCAGCTGCCAATGCCAACGTTACTCTCTGTTATTCCTTCTCTTCTCTCTCGGACTTCTTTACCCCCTCAACAGAGGCTCGCAACCTTTGCTTCTCTTCGACAGTGACCCACTACGTTCCAGTTCACCCTGACCACTGCCACCTCAGTAAGGCCCAACTACCTAAATATTTTTTTTAAATCAGCCCACATGCTGAGCAGTCTGTACGACTGCAAGAGCTTACTCCTTGGTCTACAACTGTCCTCCTTTGCTCCCCTTAAAAAAAGGTTTCAAAGTTGCAACACGCATTCTCTTGAACCTACCAAGATCTTCCCCCACCTCTACCAACCATCACAACACTGAATGGCTCTTCACGCAAATGTCACTCACTTTAAGTTCCTGCTCCTCTTCTCTATATCCAACCATGGCCTCCCCCCGCCCCCACATCTGCATCTGCATCTCTCTGTACTCTCCCGCTCAGACTCCCTCTCTTTGACTCTCTGCCACCTATCTGTCTCCCATCCACCTTCCACTATCGGTCCTTCTCACTAGTTGCTGCACTCCATTGGCATTCTCTCCCCAGAGTCATGAAAGCCACGTTCAGAATGATGGTCAAACTCCACCAGCTAGTGATCAAAGGAACTCCCTACTGCCTTCACTCGCCTTCCTATCCCACCTGACAAATTAACCTGTCTCCTGCCTTCGTTTCATAGGATGACACCCTTTAAATTGTAATTCAGTCATTAATGGACCTAGCCTCTTAATGTCAGAATGTTTATGTTTTGTCCCTATGTCGCTGCTCTGTTTTCATTTTATCCCTTCATCACACGGCCTACCTCATCGACTCTGACAATGCATTGTTTACCTCCTCCCTTTCCAGGCACTGCCTCCACCCTCAGTGGCTATTTACTCTGTACCTCATTTCTGTTGTGAGTGCATTTAACAGTATGAATGCGCAGTCACCTTCTTCTGGGTGGCAATGGCTGCTTCTTCACCTTTCCAGAGGTTATCAGGATCGCGGGGACGTGTTGTGTGAGCTGAATCGGCTTAAAAGATGTCATCCTGATTACTAGTGAAATGGTCTCATGGAGATCCTAAAGAGGCAGCAATGCAAAACTAGAAGAACATCACAATGTGAGAGGCACAAAAAGATGGAATCGGGGATGTCCAATCTAACGGAGGCAGCCAAGTTGGCTGAGTGAATTAAAATGAGGAGGAAGGATAGCTCAGGGGCAACGCATTTGTCTTGGAAGTAAGACAACGCAACGCAGATTCCAATCCCGATCCAGCGGTTATAAACCACTCATTGGTTTTAAGAGCATTTTAAAAGAACATTATTAATAATAATAATAATAATAATAATAATAATAATAATAATAATAACAATAATAATAATACAAGTACAGGAATGTCACATCTTGGAACAGGGTGGAGTGGCGGTTTTAATTGACCACATGTGTATGTCAAACATAGCACAGACATTAAAATATAACAAGACTGCCTAATATTTTAGAAGTGTCAGCATGCACTTGTTTATCTGTCTTTACATGCATACTTGGTGGTTGTGTGCGTCCTTTGGCACTGGTGGGTCTCTGATATAATGATCCTACAATGTCTCTGCACCCACTTTCCGGTCTTCGAGCAGCAAACAACTCCACGGCAAGTCTTGGACGTCAAGATCCCATGCACGCTCCTGCTAAATCTGGCATGTGTTTTTAAATGTTATATCTACCTTGACCTACCTTGAAATTCTCAAAAAACACAGCACCTGAAAATAATCGTGTTCAAACTGTTGCATGTCACCCCTGTTGGGAGATGTGGTATCTCCTAGTGTTGTTGTCTTGGTCACATGGGGGGAACCACGTGACCAAGGTAATATAAAGAACGAGCCGTTTCCGGCTCGTCAGTCTATGTGATCCTAACTCCGGTGTTGTTCTTTGTGTGCACCCTGCTAGCGCAGCACCACGTGGAGGAGGCCGAGGCACGGGGCCCTCTACGAGGTTGGTGCCCCTGCTGGGCAACACCGCCCTATATGCTGTTGAGCCATGTGATCATGGCTGAATGGTGCACCCGGGCCTGGGTGCGCCCAGAGCTGGGGCTGCCGTGTGCTGGGTGCCCCCAGCCATGTGAGTTTCTCCGGTGCTCTGGAGCGAGTGGGGTGATCTGCACTCCTCTGTCTGCTGCGTGAGCGCAGCACAGATGGTCGGTGTCGGGTGCTGCCGACACTCACAGGGGCCCCCCGGTGATCTGGACAGGGGTCCATAACACAAAATATACAACCGCGCCCACCCTCACTTTAACATGTTACCCACTATACAGCACATTCAAAACATCCCCGGCGTCCAATCTGCAGTGGCACTGCTCGAGTGATATCGCATTAGCTTAGCACGTCGTCTGCCACAGTACGTGTCACCATCCTCGGTGTGTGAGGCATGCAGGCTTGCGTTCACACCGTCCTGCAAAGAGGCAGAAGCATTGCTACGGCTTCATGCATCGTCAGATTTCATCATGTGTGCGCCTCTGCTCCTGCTGCCTACACGAAACATGTGCCAGCAGCACCTCAAGCATCATTCATCGCACAGCATCTGCTCCTCCTCAGGACCAGATGCGTCTCCAGCCGGCAGCGTGACTGCGCATGACACTAGGCACAGACGCTGTTGATCTCTTGACATTTTTAGTAGGAAATAAATGGGAGCAATGACAGTGTCCCAAACAGGCCATTTTGTTATCTTTGTCATGTGGTTATAGGGGACGGCGATACAGGCGCTGCTGTGCCTAGCAGTAGGCTGGCCAAACATCCCGGTTTTGCCGGGATTGTCCCGGTATTTGGTGCTCTGTCCCCTTTTTCAAGATTATGTTCCCATTGGAAACTGCAGTAGTCCCGTTTTTTTGTAGTAGGTCTTCATGGCTGGCAGCCAGCCAGGAATGCACAATCTCACACCGAAGAAATGCTGCATTTTACGAATTAAGATAGTGTTCGTTTGTGATACATTAATTATATGTGTTCATTTGAACAGTAACCCTTAAACCCCCTTCTTATTGAAACAATACCGGAGTGTAGTGCCTTGGCAGCCACTTTCAAGAGTTAGTCCTACTTTTATGTTAGTTGCCCTGTCGCAGTTTTTTTACTATTTAAATTTGGTCACCCTACCTAGCAAGCTTTAGAAATCTTGATGGCCTTGTGCTTGGGGGGTGGTACACCTCCGAAGAGGACTTTTGGTGCTGGAAGAAGGAAACACAGAATAAACAGATGACAACAGAAACATATGATCATATAAAATAGAATAATTAAAACGTATGTAAGTGAATAATGCGCACAAAAGAAGCGTGCATTTGAAACGCCAACTTCATTGCATTTTACATTGAGTGGGAGGAGTTTGTCAGCCCCCTCTCCGCCCCCACCCATAAAGCAAGGCCTATCTCAAAGACATGGAAACTGAAGTGCTGGTCATTATTGAACTATTATTTGGTAACTATACCATTTTGAATCTGCAGCTGAGGCGCAAAGCCTGCAGCTTACAAAGCCTGCTGCGACCGCCCATAACATGCTTTCGATCTCTGTGCCATGCAGCCTGCCATCATCACTGTTACAACACACCTTCATGGTCCAGCTGCAAACAATGTAAAAAAGAACTTGCGCAACGCCTAGCAACCCGTTTACTATGTGGCCAAAAAGCAGGGCCGCGTCACTACGAAATAGAAAACCGACGATATTACAGGGGAGAGCATGTGCAGGAGGAATGCATGCCCTGCTTAATACATATGGGCCTGATTCACGGAAGTGTTTTACCATGGCGCAACCCCATAGGAAAACGTTCCATGAATCATGTGCGCAAGGTGAGAATATTGTCCTTAACAGGACCCAGTTTGCCAGTCATGCCTCAGGGCATCAGCAACGCTCAAGGGCCACATGCCAGTCCCCGGCTGATAAACACTTAAGCAGCATTTTTGTGAGTCATGTCTTGGCAAAGAGGGCATCATCAGAGCATGAAGACTTAATGACAATCTCCACCTGAGAAACGTCTGGCAAGCAGGCATGCCTTAACATTGACCTCTGTGACAGGTGAAGCAGCTGCTCTGCTCAGTCCTTGCCCTCATGTGCCACACGTAACAACAAAGCTCCATGTGCGCCCTGATGCCTTTGGGTTGCGGCGAGCAACAAAATAAATAAATAAATAAATAAATAATAAAACAATCAATACCTCAAAGCATCCAAGCAAGTGGGGCCCCAATATCTACAAATGCCACATGCAGATTCAGGATTGGGGAGTTACTTTGACATGGCAGAGTGAATTCATCAACAGCACATGGCATTGTATGCCTTCAACCTGCCTTCGTGTTGGTGTTATATGTGCAGCATGATGATGAATGTAGTTAAATGCAGCAAAGCCCAGCCGGGGTCATATGTGTAGGACAGTCCCTGTCATGGGACCCACCCGAAAGCCTTAACCCCGACCATCCATGGCAAATGCGTGCCATAGCAGTCACTGGGTACCGTATGGCCGTATGTGCCGAGGGGGCAGTTGTGCAGTTCCTACCGGCTTGGCACGTGAGCACATGGAGGAAAATGAACAGAAATACAAGGTGATCTGGTTAGCTAATCTGCTGCACCAAATGTACTGTCAAATCTACTGTGAAAGAACCAGTCTCTCTAAGCATACTTTTTGGCTGCTAGTGGAACATTTTGCTACTATGAGACATGTTCCTTTCTGTTTTGTTTTTCTGAAATATTTCATTAAAAAGAGCTGAAGCACTTTGACACTTTAGGAGGATCGCGTTGTGCCATCATTACATCAGACATGTATTAGGAATACCTTGTCTACTGAAGGGCTTGTGCCCCGCCCACCCTGTGCTTCTTCTGGCTTCTGCACCTTTTCCCTCCTTGCCCCTAAGCACTGGAATGTATCCCTTTGTCTAGTCGCTCTCTGACCTCCTCCACTCTCCTCAAAATTCGACAGAAAGAGCACTGCTCGCAAACTGAATATGTACTATCTACTTCTTTCGTTGTACCGTTTTTAATTTCTGTGAAGCACTTCGACATTAGGGGCTATATTAATAAAATTAAATGCAAAAATACAATTTTGAAAATACCCGCTCAGCACAACTGTTTGTGATGAATCATATTCCGGGGTACCAGTGGTCCAGGGTCTAGGAGTGAATATCGGTTTCTAAACCATCAATCAGCCCCACACCTCCAATACATCAGAATGGATCCAAACAGATTGGCTTAAGCAACAATAGCGTTAAAATTATAAACCTCCTTGTCCAGGTTCATCAACCTCCAAATGTCGTGGATGTTATGTTATGTTATTTTGCATTTGTATAGCGCCTTATGTATCATTGGTATGATCTCAAAGCGCTGGTAGGTTGAGCACCCTCGGTAACCGTAGTTCGAGTCAGTTGAGAGAGAGAGAGTCGTAAAGTGCGTGGGCGCACAGGTATGTGTGCAGCTGGTGTGGTTGTTGCATGATAGCTGCTTCTTAGCGGTAGGTGTGGTGCTGAGGAGATCAGTTGAATGTGTTCAGTCTGGAGGGTTGAATTCCAGACTAAGTTATGGATGCGTTAGGCCCGAGGAGACGCCTAAGCTAGCCGGTATGTGCTAGCTGTGTTTTATTAGGATGATGAGTGATTTGATGGGTCATGTTAGTATGAGAACAGCTTTACCGAATGTGTCATAGTACTGCTGTGTTCTAGTTGAATGGTGGTGTATAGGAGAGATTAAGCATAGTAGTGTGATATTGTGGTAATCAGTAAAGTATATGCGACCAGGCACACTCAATGATGTTGGGAATACCTTCTAAATTCAACTTTTAACACAGTGACGCTATTAGGGCACATTCAATGATGTTGGGAATACCATCTTAATTCAACTCTAATACAGTGACGCTATTAGGGCCTATTTCTAAATTCAACTTTTAACACAGTGACGCTATTAGGGCACATTCAATGATGTTGGGAAAACCGTCTTAATTCAACTCTAATACAGTGACGCTATTAGGGCATATTTCCAAGTTCAACTTTAACAAAGTGATGCTATTGGGGCACATTCAACGATGTTTGGAATACCTTCTAGATTCAATGTTAGCACAGTGACGCTCTTAGGGCACATTTTCTAAGTTCAACTTTAAATAGTGACGCCATTAGGGCACACTTTCTAAGTTCAACTTTAACCCAGTGATGCCAATATGGCACACTTTGTAGATTCAACATTAACACAGTGACGCTACTAGGGCATACTTTCTAGATTCAACATTAACACAGCGACGCTATTAGGCACACTTTCAAAGTTCAACTTTAAACAGTGATGCCAATAGGGCACACTTTGTAGATTCAACATTAACACAGTGACGCTACTAGGGAGTACTTTCTAGATTCAAAATTAACACAGCAACGCTATTAGGCATGTTTTCTAAGTTCAACTTTAAACAGTGATGCCAATAGGGCACACTTTGTATGATTCAATATTAACACAGTGACGCTATTAGGCATGTTTTCTAAGTTCAACTTTAAACAGTGATGCCAATAGGGCACACTTTGTATGATTCAATATTAACACAGTGACGCTATTAGGGAGTACTTTCTAGATTCAACATTAACACAGCGACGCTATTAGGCATGTTTTCTAAGTTCAACTTTAAACAGTGACGCTATTAGGGCACATGCTATTTATCACAATTGTGTCTAATGTGGTACATGCTATCTTTCACAATTCCGTCTAAATGTGGTGCATGCTGTTTTCACAATTCCGTCTGAGTGTGGCACAAGCTAACATTCACAATTCCGTCTAAGTGTGGTACGTGCTATCATTCACAATACCAACTAAGAGTGGGACATGCTATCATTTACAATGCACCTACGTGAGGGATATTCTACCAGTCATAATCCCATTTAGGAGAGGCATATTCTAACATTCGTAATACCGTCTGAGTTTGGTAGGTGCTATCATTCACAATTCCAACTAAGAGTGGGACATGCTGTTATTCACAATGCACCTACGTGAGGGATATGCTACTAGTCATAATTCTATCTAGGAGAGGCACATGCTATCATTCGCAGTTCCACCTAGGTGTTGCACATGCTATTTTTCATAATTCCATCTAAGTGTGATGCATGCTATTATTCATAATTCAAGCTAAGAGTGGGACATGCTAACATTGTTACACCCGTCTCAATGTGAGGCTGGCTAATTTTCACTATTGTCTCTGGGAGTGGCACTAGTTAGTAATGCAGGTATGTTAGAATGTTATGCAGGACAACATTCACAGCCCAGCCTTGAATTAGGTTGGTGCTCGGATCTCTCTAGGTGTGCATGGGGTAATTCTTTGCCAGTTTACGTTATGGGAAGGTAAGGTAGAGTGGCAGGGGCTTTCTGGAGTAGAGTAATTGCTCTACACTCCACCCATGCCACACTTACAGTTTTGTTGGTGTCCGTCCGCTGCTGTCTTCACTGGATTCCCCTGCTGACATATGGGGTGCCTGGGCAAACCAACGGCCCAGAGGTGCAGAAAGCTTCTCCCAGTTAGTTTCTTCGGTTCCTTCGTCCAGTGGCCGACTCCTTGCAAAAGACCTCACCTTTTATGCACCTTTTCTCACATTCATTCGCAGCACAGTTGCCACTCACAGCAGGGTGGCTGTCCTCCAAGGATGGACAGTGAGCCATTCACCTTTGGGTGCATTCCTGTAACCAAGGAAACCAAGCACAGGGAGTTTCAGGAACATCCCTCGCTTCCTGCCCTGCCAGACCCGCTAGAGCCAGAGGCAGGCTTCACCAGTGAATCCCTCCGAAGGCAAAAGGACCAAACCAGGTTTGGCACGCAGAGTAAAACCCAAGAAAGACCTCACAAGAAAGAAAAGGTGAAAGACTACGACCGGGCCATTTTGACCACCTGGGTACAATACTGCAGCTGAGGATTCAGCCTGCGGTAAAAACACACAATGGTAGGAAAATTAAACCACTGCCACCAGCCATTAACTGTAGTGAGGGTAACGAAAATGTTAGAGAAAGCAGACAAAAGTATCCCCCCAGCACTCCACGCAAGATGGTGCGCCCCGGGTCCACAAAGAGAAAAAGGTAAGTAAAGTCAATTTCACTTTACTGCTCTGGGAAACTGTAGTTTATACAAGAGAACTTATTTAAACTTTCAGAGAAATCCCTGTGATACTACACTGAGGGTGCTGTGTGTCGCAATACAAAAGGTGATGCTGATGGATTTTGTCAGACTCCAAAACCAAAAGAAACAGTCCAAATAGATAAAAATACGAATGAGAAACAAAAAGGTCTCACTCATTCTAGGTTAAAAAGTAAACCCATAAAGTCCAGCAAAAAAAGAACTAGCAGTGTCCAAGGTAGAAGATAATTAACACAGAAACCAGAATTATTCCTAACAGTCTGCCTGGAGCCAGTCCACATCCTTCAGGAGTATCTGTCGCTGGGCAGATGGGCAGTTGGAGTGGACCTGGGGCTATGCAGGATTTGACAGCCACTGCAAGATTGAGGGTGCATATCCTTGCCATCTATTGTCTGGGAGTCACTCTAGCCTTGATTTTGGATTAGGAAAACAGCCAGAACCCCCCTTGAATTGCCGGCAAAGCCCTTTCTCTGCAGATCTCAAGAACACCTACATCGGTGACAACTAGTCCCCACCTCTTCTCAAAGATAAAGCTGCTTAGTACAGTTTTGGGACCATCCCGTGTGCTGGCCAGATGCTGCAACAGTCAGCATCCCTGTTAGGAAGAATTCATTTCTGTGCTAATTCACCTAAACCCTAAGAGACCCCCAGCTCTTTCACTGGACTTTTTAATTTCAACCCCGAGTGAGACTTTGCCTCACTGTTTTTAGGAGATTTAGATTTTGTATTTGCCACTGTTTTTGGAGTCTGACAAACTCTGTAGGCCTCTTAAGCTTTCTCATAAGGTTTAAATACCCTTTCCTGTGAGAACTACTGTTCCAAATAATAGTAAAGTTTAATTTAAGTGAAAAGGACTTTACTTAACCCCCTCCCCCCCGCAGGTCCAACACACCTCATCCCACCGGGAGTGCTGGGGGGTCACCTAGTAGCCCCTTTTCCTACTTACTCATGTAAAACATGTTATGTTGCCCTCACTACTTTAAATGGCTGGTGGAAGCTTGCTGCTTCCTCCTGTACCGTTGAACTGCCCGGTGAAGCCCTGCTGCTGTGCTGAAAACACCTTTTTCTGATTGACAAGAGAACTCTGGAAGGGAAGACTTCTTCCCTTGGGTTAGTGGAACTAACTAACCCAGAGATGAACTGTAACGCTCACTTGGTATCCACTCAGCCTGTTCTGACCTCTTATGACCTCAAACCCTTCCCTGGAGTATACTCGACTGGAGACTGGGCCTGAAACACAGGATTGGTAGAATTTAACTCCCTATTGTCATTGTGTGCTAGAACCCCTTCTTCCCCGGGGTCCAACCCCTCCCTTTGATCCACAGCTCACCTTGTTTTCTTGGAAAGTGTGTTCTCCATCCTGCTTTCAACGCAGGGGTGCACTGATTGATGCTGGCTCATTGCTGCCTATTTACTTCACTGGCAAGAGTCCGACAGGTAAGTATAATGAGTCTTTTGAACATTTCTCTAACTTCGTTCCTTTCCTTCCTTTGATGATGGCCGGCGTCCAGGGATGGCAACGTGCTGCTGAGATGAGTAGCGCTGAAGGTGAGTGAGAGCGCGATGCGCGATGCGACCCTTTCGTACTTGTATTGAAATGAGTTCTTTTTCTGTGTCTTTTAGGTGCTGCAAAGTTTTAAGCGTGGATGCGGTTATGAAGAAGAAATGCGGTGAGTAAGCGCAGTATGCAGCGCCTCCAGATGTTTCCACGCCAACCTGGAGTGTCTTTTCCCTCTTGCAGATGGATGAGAAGTTCCGGCGAAAGAGTTCCCCCAGAGCGGCTGGGATTCAAGTAGGCGTTTGAAGCTTGTACAGTCTTTAAAAAATAAGCGAAGATTTGCTGAATGCTTAATAATGCCTTTTTTCTGTTCTTTTCCCTTTTCCTTAGGAAGCGGCGTGCCGGGATGGGAATGGCACCGCCGAAGATGCCCGCAGAACAGAAGGAGCGATGAATGATGGGCAGAAGCGCAGCAAGGTAAGGCTGTTCCTAACAGTGTTCTTGTTCTTGCAGGAGCTGAGCGCAGAAGAAAGATGCAGGCCTACTGGAGACGGATCCGAACACGTTGAGTGTCACGCTGCAGGTGCAGAAAACACAAAGCATGTTTCTCAGCCTGGACGTGGCTTAAATAGTCTCTGGGTATCCCAGGTGTCTCTGGGCTGAATCACACCCAAAAGAGTAGACTGCACATGCAGTTCTGGGAACCGAAATATGTGGGGGCATCCCTCTTGTCCCCATCAATGCACTACAAGTCCAATCCCCAATGTTATCCTAGGGGAGTGAGTGAGTCTGGTGCCACAAGCGGCAAGTCTGACTCCAAGTGGGTCTTCGGAGGGATGGCCCTTGAGGGCCATATAGGTGATCGTGGCCCGGCTCCAGCCTGACATCTTGGAAGGCTGGGGACATGAGGGGCAGGAATAATGACATGAACTCCACTGGAACACCTTCCCTAACTGGCTATGCTTCTTTGCTGCTGCAGGAACAGAGTGCAAGGGGTCGAGAAATACATAGTTCAGTGCAATGTCTGTAAACTGGCCAAGAGCTCCAGGAGTCTCATCAGAACCTACCAGAAGTATGCTGACCAGCGCTCTAGTCCCCTCACTTTTCCTTTCTACCAACCTCAGAATTTATAAAGTGTACAAGTGATACATAAATGCCATTACTGTCCTAGTTTGTGAAGTCACCTCAGGGAGTAGGAAGTGTGGAAGAAGCATCTCTAAAGAGTATCTACTAACTTTGTGTAAATTCTGAACAAGTATTTTGAAGTCTATTTGATTGTAACATATATTTCTCTTTTATTGATTAAGCTGAAATATATTAACTTTACAATATATCACAATTGTTAAAAGTACATAAACAGAAAAATAAAAGAAATCAAAACTATTACATTATTCTACCTGTAACTTCAATTATTTTAAATATCTGATAGCACCTATTCTAAGAGGTGTGGACAATCCGCACATAATCATCAGCCACAATGTGTCAGATGTTATTTCTCTGTATTCTCTCAGCAGGTTTCAAATGTAGGGAATGTTTGTCGCACAAAGCTCTGCATTCTAGTAGAAGATGACAAAGTCTCAGGTTGACTTAACTTTGCAGTAACGGCAAGATTTTTCCTGTGTTGTGATAACCTTGCATTTTGTTAACACCTCGACTGGGCCATACATTAAATCTCAGTCTTAAAAAGTCTAATCTATGACTCGGAGATGGAGATTTAATCATAATGTTCTGCATTTAACGACAGTTAAAATAATGAACGAAAAACCTTGTCTTGTATTTGTGGATTTCATTGCTACAGCTCTACAGCTCACATTTACTGCTCTTGAGATAAGTCTGGCTGCGCACACTATCAACTTGTGCAGTACAGACCTATACCAATAGGTGGGTTACCCAATACCAAGAGGACAAGGGATGTTTAGTCTCCCCCAGGGTTACTAAATCAATTCTTGCCTAACACTAGTTACCAACAGCCAAAGAGACGGAGCTGTCCTCTTCAGAGAACCTCTGTCGCTTAGTAAATGGGGTCAGGACAGCAGTGGTTGCTTCACGGTGTTGCAAAGCATCTGCAGGTGCCTGTTCGTATTCTTTGGTTACAGTGGTCGACTTGCTTTTCATTCCAGAAGCCTCACCTTTTATCAATTCGAGCACACTCCTGCAATCTCTCAGCATTTTAGGGGGCTTTTGGCTGTCCCATTAGGACCGCCCACTCAGGGAGCTTGTCTTCTTCAGGACCTCTGGCAGACAAGGGAGAGGGTGAAGGGAAGGGGGTGAAGACTCCTCTCCCACATCCTCCCTAGCCAGATACACTAGAGTCTAGGCGGGGATACCAAAGGGGTCCCACCAAAGGCAACACACTGACCTCCCCCTCCCAGAATGGTAGAAGGTCTAACAAAGAACAACCATGCTAGTAATGGGTTGTTCCTTTTTTTGCCAAGTTGGCACTACCAAGGTTATGTTGGTAGAAGGAACAAGCTACTTACCTGTAACTGTTTGCCAGCATGGGTCTGGCATGGATTTGCATGCTCATGAACACTCCCAGTCATTAGGCCGGGAATCCTCGGAAAAACAAACCATTCCACCCTCGTCTACAGACCATCCCTCTCCCACAAACCAACCACTGAGCTCTGGGCCACACTGCCACCAGCCAATAACTGGTCGTTGGTTATTCGCAACACAGCGGAAATACAAATATTACCCAATGATAAAATGAGTGTCCAGTCAAGGCTGTCAAGGTTGTATAAAAATATGTACTTTATCATTATCACAACAGACAATCAAATAACACTACTAAATTCAACCCATAAAGGAATGCAGAGAACAGACCGGTTCTAAGGAGGAAAAGGGATGCACTCTGGATACTGACAGGATGGGAGTTGGCATGGTTAATGACCACAATAGTTTTTTAAATGCCTTCTTGGCTTCTGCAAAAAGGGAGAAAGGGTCTAAATATGTCTCTAATGGCCTTCTGGGAAGGACCAGGGGGGTAGACAACCCCAATGCACCTCTGGCTGTAGTTCTTGGTACTCAACAGCATTGCATCATCTTCAGGATGTTTTTCAGGCTTCTGCAACAGAGTTTGAGATGGAAGTCATTGGTGGGTATCAGGCGGCAAGATGGTTAGGAAATTGAAGCTTGGCGAATGGCTGCAGGATTGCCTTCACAACGGCTCAGGGTCAGGAATCGCTTTCTCAGTGCTGAGCGGCAATTCTGAAGCACTGGTTGAGATGCCTTGTGGTCATTCAGCGACTGTGGCCTGACAGCAGTAGCTTGAGGCTTAATGGCGGACAGCATTTCAGGTGGTTTGTGGATCGAGGCAATCAACGGGCTTGAGAATGTCATTTAAGGTGGATGGTGGCAAGTGCTTGTTGTTGCACGTCTCGCCTTTTCAATGGGCTTGAGTTGTCCTTTAAGGTGGGCAGCCCAGAGCTAGTGAGTGTGTTGCATGCAGCTGCCTTTTCCATGATTTCGGGTTCAGAAACCTTCTGGCACTCCCTGTCTAGGGAGCTTGCTGCAGAGCCTAACCGGGCATGCTATGTGCTGACTGGGTATCAGTACTGGAGCAGCTGAAGGGTCTTCTGAGCTCTTTTCTCCCTCTGTTCCATGGTAGAAGTTAATGGGAGGGATCTTGATTCCATCTTTGGATGCTCCTGGCACTCTTTCACTGTCAGAAGCTGTAAGGCAGACTGAACCTTCAGCCAAGGTCCAAGGATGAGTTATTCTCCGTGCTTCCTGTCTAGTCTTCAGATGATTTCCTTAAAGAGGGGTGCCAACCCTCTCTTAAAACCAAGTGGGCCCAGTGATTGATTTGGGCTGAGCCTACTTTAGTGAACCAATCCTGGGGTCCCTACCAACGATTTTCAGTATATGTGAGGTCATAACCAGAGTGCTTTGCAACAGAAAAAGGTAAGGGGGGGTCCTACAGGAACAAGAGGTGTCACAGAACCAATATGGCTGAATCCCTCTCTCAAGAGAAAGAGTTCTGGGCTCAATTCCCTATGATACTATGTCCCATACTATGTCCCATCCATCTTCTTGTCTGCTGTGATCAAAGAGTATATCAGCTTAATGGTTATCCCTGTGTGGTTCCTTTTTAAAGCAGCAGATCTCATTAGAGACCAGACTCTCAGGTTTCTGCAAGTCATATTCTTGTATCTTATGAATGGGTTCACCCTTGCAGGGCTAGTCTACTGCAGCAAAAGACTCAGACATGTCAGTTCACTGTAATTGATACTGAGAGGCGTGAGCTGGCTTCAGGCACACATTTACATAGGAAAAGTTTTTTGGGTTTCCGGTCTCCTTTGTTATCCTCTGCAGCCAGACCCAATGGGGGCCTGTTTGAAGTACCCTCTATTGGTATGTTAATTGCTGTCACCAGCTGCAGGGCTGACAAAGGAGCAGGGCAGTTCCATGGAGTCCTTTTCATTTAACCAGACTGCCCATGGCAGGGGGAAGCTTCACCCCCTCCTTGGGATGACATTGTGCTCTACTCTCATATTCCAACTAAATATGACAAAGGTGGACTGTACCTGTAGGTTGTGTTCATGCAGGAGTAAACAGGTCTATGTGTTTGTTGTGGTGTGAGCATAGGAAAATGTGTGTGGATTAGACCCACACATTTTCCTAAGGCAGGTCTAACATCATCCATTGACTTCAAAATGCCAAAAAGCACAGGCAAGCCCACGCCCACCAGGCCCTTCCAATGTTTTTTTTGCATATTTTAGAAATATTTGTCCAATTCCAACATACATTTTATGGTGAAATTAATAAATATGATATGCCTTAAATTGGATTAATGATTAAAAGAAATGTTCAAGATCATAAATCTTTTCTGTTCTGATCAGCTGGTTTCGGACTTGGAATCTAAATAATGATACACCGGGGCACTGTTGAAGCTTGGATCCAGGTGTTTGTTTATAATAGTATATACACTACAAAAAAAAACATTTAATGAATGTTTACTTTTAGAACTGATTTCGCTTTGTAATTTACTATACCATATTGCAGAAGTTATTTTCCGTCCTTTATGAATATGTCATCGAGAAAAGCAAGAGATTCATCTTTTAAGAAATTGGCAATAATTACTAAACAGATAAAAAAGACAAGATTGAGAAACTATTAAGATATATTGGCAATAAAATATCACCAAACTCCTGACAAAACTAGCTCAATTAACAAAGGATATGCTGAGAGGGTAAAGAGTGTTCTTCCATCTGACCATTTGGTTTCCCACACTCTTAATGTTGAGATTACTCAGGTTGAACTCCTGCTCATTACAATGGATTCAATAAAGTTGAAAATGAAAATCTAGGGTAATAAGGATGAATTGGATTTGTTTGCAAGGTTTGAGCAGCCAAGAGAATGTCATCAAGAAAGTGGGAGGAAATGTTATATTCCAGTTGGAGTTCATCAACAGGTTGTCACTTCTGAGTCAGCCTCACAGGGTAGGAACAGTGTTACCACTTTCAGGCCATTAAGGGAGATTTTCTTCTTGAAATGCTCTTCTCTGGGATCTATTGGTACATGACTTGGCTTGATGACACTACCTCAAGATAATGAAAGGCAAGGGCCACACAGATCTGACAGAGCCGATATTACATCAGCCACTATTTCCAACTCTTTGAGCCAATGATAAAATCTAGAGCTTTTCTCTAAAGTCTAGCGTTCTTTAGAGAAAATCTAGTGTTTTTTCACACTATAGAAACACAGACTTATAATGATAATTGTTTTGCCTTGAGTGAAAGTGTTCTGTTCTAACTGCCTAAAATACTCCCTGCTGAGGTCATTCATTTCAAAAGAGTAATGATTACATAATAGTCAGAGATTACGAGTAATTAGAGGAGTGATGTGGTAAATAAATCCCCTAAAAACAATGCTGGCGCTCTTTCTCAAGAGTTTCTTTGGTGATGGCTTTGGTGCTGGTGCAGATCCTAATGCCACTGGGTTGGCGTGGCTGTATGGGTCCTCATGCTCACTGTGCAGCATAAGGTGAAATGAGCGTTATAGGTCAGCAGTAAATAATGTGTGGACATTGCTAGTAAGGCAGCACAAGATTCTGTAAAACCTAGTAATTTAAAATATGCTTCTACCCTTATTCCTGATGCTGCCATCACTGTTTTGAATCAAAGGAGGTGTATCCCCACCAATCATTACTAGGATAGAAGACATTTGTTGGAGAGTAGTGTGATATATAAGATCAATGTCCCAAATTTGAAACATGGTACTTAAGAAAGAGGTGATCTCTTTTAGGTAAATGCATATACTTCATACAACATATGAAAAGCTTGTAACATCAAGGTGTATTATATTTAACTTTTATTTGGTAAAAGGTTTGCTGGTAATTTAGCCTATCCTCCTAAAGTTTTCTATATTCAAATTAATGCTTTTCCACCAACATTACAAAAGTTGCTTGGCTCCCAGGTTTAATAGAGACCAGAGAATTGGACAATAGGCTCATCAATTTTGGATATCATCCAATGCTGTGACACCAACCCATATGAAGAACTTGTTTATAGTGGACAATGAGAAACAGTGTGTCAGAGGCTCATGATAAGACTGGCAGCCTGAATCTTGTAGACTGACGAGGTGGACCCTCTCCTTGAGAAGTCATTATTTCCCCTCATCCACTGGAAATGTCAACTCTAACAAATACATTTTGAATTTTGTCCTGGAACATGTTTTAATTAATAAGACTGGATATAAATCATGGTTGGATTTTATTAGAATCCATGATATTTTTGTTTCCAGGAATTGTGGGTAACAGAAGCTTTAACAATTGAAGGTTGTATGAATTTGTATTCACCCACTTTCAGAGGTGTTAAAGGCCAACTCAGTGGGGACTGGTAACATGGATAGAATTAGATTTGTCCTGCAGTGTTCAAGTTTTGGAAATTGATTGCCTTGACATCATGGTTTTTAGTTTAGAATTGTCTACTGAATTGTATATGTGTTATTGTTAGTGTATATAATAGGCCTTGAATAGCGAACAGCATTAATGCGTTTTTACAGATGGAGACCCTCTTTGAAAAATTACTCCTAATGTACCAACACATGATGTATGATATTGAGTGACTTAACCCTTGATTCTATTGATGATAGTCATGCTGAGGAGAACTTATCCCAGACATTATCGATGTAAATGACCCTAAGCCAAAAAGAGAACATTGTTTCACTTTAGAGGGAGCAAAATTATGGATTAGGGCAGGTTTTAAGGCAGTTAATTGATGCTTCAGAAATGATACAGTGGCCAGTCCAACTTTAGAGATGTTGGCCATTCTAGTCATATTGATTATGCACTGTTTAATGCTCTCTGCTGACATCACATGTAATAGTACAAGCTGTTGAGATGCCCAGAGAGTGATGATGACCCTCTGCTTTCGAAATTGAAATCAAGCTGATAGAGAGGTGTTGGACCGGCCAACTATTGAACTGGCAATTTCCTTTAATTGTACACATAATCATAAAATTGTTAAGTCGGTTAGTTAGATTTGAATACTTTTTTCCCCAAAATGTATGCAAAAACTATTCTGATCTTGATCTCAGTATTGGGCTCTGACTTGCTTGATCGTGATACAATTATTGATTCATTTGATGGAGTAGCTGGCATTATTTTCCCATTTGTTTCTAAACCCTAAACACAAATTGCCTAAAGATTGATGAAAAGATCATCTTGGTATGACCAGGAATGCAAACAATGTAAACATAAGCTTCTAATATTAGTGAAAAATACCTCCCTTAGGAATAGTGGTGAGATAGCAGTTGGTATCATAGATATAAGACAGTAATTAGGGAATATAAGAACTTAATATTAGAAAAGAAAAACATTTTGCAAATACAAATTCACAAGCTATGATACCATTAACAAAGACTAATGATTCTAAGGCATTCTGGGAGCTAGTAAACAGAGTTTATGAGAGCAAATGTGTATTCCAAGAGGCTTGCATTCCTAAGTCAGAATGAAACCAATATTTTGGCCAATTATGTTGTGAGAAGGTTGATGAGGGATGATCAGTATCCTTTTATTTTCCTGGATTTTTCCAAGACCTTCAACACCACTGATCATAAACCCATGCAGTCACAGTTAAATTCAATGGGATTCAGTGGATCTGTTATTGCTCAAATAACCTCCTTTCTATAGGAAAGGAGCCAATCAGTAAAAATGGACTTGTATTTTTCTACATTTTATATGCTTACTGATCGCTTAACGCAGGCTCCTGAGTGTCCATATTGCTTTTTAATTTATATTTAAGATGGCTGCCCTCACTAATTCAAATGAGCAGTTTCCAGAGACTGAATTATGCTGATATATGCAGACATGTGGCAGCAGTGCTGGTAACGGTATTACTGCGCGCATTAAGGGACCCTCACTTCTCTCGGGCCCTTAACTTGGGCAGCGGTCTGTTACCGGCAGGGTCGGCCTGTCATCTCTGCATATATCGCCCCAGTAATACACTTGCAACACATACAACAGACAGCCATTAGAATTTTGCTTGGTCTACAGAAATGTGTGGCACAACAAGTTAGAGTTATCTCATCATTCACACAGATATTATCTGCATAGGCCTCTTAGATCTAATCAATCAGTGTTTGGACTGTTCCTAAATATAGGAAAGTAGAAATTGGTGGAAGGTTATTTGCTGTAGACTCAACTGTTCTTTGGAATGCACTCCCATTCCTCCAATGGCTTGATGGTCATCTTTTATACAATTATTGAGCACTTACTCATTTTATCTTGCTTTATTCTTTGATTTAAATTGTTTCTGTTTTACTGCTTATGGTTGTCCTATTTTTATTTAATTCAATGGGATCTATTGCTTGTCTTCTCTGAAAATATTTAGTTTAGCTTCAATAGTACTGAAATTCATGTGGGTTAATGCACACTCTTTAAAATCCAAAATAGAAACAAAAATATATTAAGACTGTGATGAAGAAAGACTATATGAAAGAAATTAGAAAGGAGAAAGACTGTGATTAAGGAGAAGGACTGTGATAAAGGAACAGTAATGTAATGAAGCAGGACAGTGACACTGGGAAGAAAGTACAGTAATGAAGGACTATGGTGACAGATAATGTCTCTGGCAAAGAAGGACTGTAAGAAAGGATTGTGCTGAAGGAGAAGGAAGGACTTTGATGCAGGAGGCAGGCTGTGAAGAAGGGCTGATGAAGGAGACTAGCTATGATGGAGGACTGTGAGGGACAGAGACCTTAACTAAGGAGGACTCTGACAAAGGAGAACGAATATGAGGACATATTTTAAAGAAGGAGAATGGGAAGGATGGTGCTGAAGGAGAATGCCTATGACTGACAAAATACTGATGAAGGAGAACTGTGGCAAAAGTCATTGATGAAGGAGAAGGACTGCTTCTCGGCATCCTATTTCTTTGACCTCCCTCCTCTGTAGAATTGTTTTGGCCACAAAGTGGCATCTATGTTTGCCAAAACCAAAAACAGCAGGGTAAGATGCATATGCTGAGCTTGGATTCATCCACCTTGAAGGAAAGAGATGACCGAATTACAAGAAGGAGGGAAAAGTGCAAGTCCAAAATGGTCATTGCTCGCCAGTGCCCATAACAGTTTTTCTGGACTTTTAAAGTGTGCCACAATAAAGTGCTCCACAAATACTACATAACCTAACACAATATATAAATGCTGCTACAGAGAGCCAGGGAAGAAGTTTGCTGGAGGTGGGAAGGGAGGAGATCCCTTTGTGGCTGAACCGAAGGTCACCTTCCTTTAAACTTTCCAACTTTTTAGTGACACATCTGTATGGGTACACATAGTACTGAGTATGTGGCAGGCTCATTCAAAGTATCTGGGAGGATGGATGGGTGTGTGTATATTGCATGAGTGATACGTTTGGGACTGAGTTACTTCTCCCCTGCATGAGTGCATATGCGCAAAGGTCAAATCAAGATTATTTGCTTGAGGAATGGCAAGTTAATCTTTCCCTAATCATTACAAAACACACATTGTCAAAAACAATGAAGTGTTTTCTGGTATCTATAGAAGAATGAATAACACCACAGTGTATCTGTGGATTGGGTAAACATGCCGACAATCGTTAAGGGAAATGGTCTATACCTAGAAATATCAGGCATCTGAAGCCGTATAAATCTGAATTCAGAATTGTAATTGCCAATTTAGCATTTTAACTGATGGGTCAGAATTTACCAATGCGTGTTTCCAATTTCCCATGCCTCTGCATCAGTGTAGCAAGCTGGCAATGTGCAACCTCAGACAATAACTCACCTAATGCATGTCATGATGCCTCCCCCCGGAGCACCAGGCCAGGCCCAGCACCCCCGGGAGCAGGCATCATGCCCCCGGGTAAAAGCCCAGCGGCCCCTTATAGGGGCTCTTTGGACTCTGTCCTGGCACCTTTGGCGCCAGGCTCATGTTGGACATCAGTCCTGGCGACATAGGCGCCAGGCTCATGAAGGAAGGTGTTTTGTGCACTTACCTGATGCAGACCATGCTGCAAGATTCAGGCCTCCCTGAGACCTGAAAGGGACTATTTTTTCATTGGGACTATTTTGCCACTCGGGCGTGGCCAGGGAAGGATACTTACCTGGAACTACTTTGGGGGCTATTTAAGCCACGCCCAGACAGTAGTTCACGCTTCGCGTTGTTCTGCATCCAAGCAGCTGAACGCTCACCGTGTCTGCTCCTGAATTTGGTCTCCAGCCACGCCCGCCTCGATCCTGGAAAACCTGTAAGGAAAGAAGAGAAGAGAAAGGTGAAAACCAAGAATTTTATCAAACTTCTTACCTGCATCCGGAACCTTCACGCCAGCGTTTCTGAGAAAAGACTTTCATTTAAAAGCACTGCGTTGCTCGCTGCAGCGCCGCGCTTCACTCACCTGTCCTCGGGAGTTCTTCTGGCTCCACCGTGACTATCTGCACCGGTCGCCACATCTCTGCGCCTAGGGGAGAGAAGAAGAGACAAAAGGTGAGCAGAAGGAACATATGAGGAAAGCCTAATTTTCCGCCATAACACTTACTGGTCTTCTGTTGGTGGATCATTCCTCATTTCGGGTCGGCGCCGCTTCGTTGGCAGGTACCGCACCCCGGCCCCTATGGGGAAAGGACAAAAGACATTACTGGAGGAATATAAAGACATTAAGAGGGATCGCCCCCATCGCTAACTCACCTGAGTTTACCATCGGCAATTCAATCCCTCAATGCATCGCCTTCATTCTGCACCTGAAATAAAGGACAGATCACAGGTTAGGAAGGCAACAGAAAAGGAGGTTCAACACTTGAACTTTTGTAATCTTCATACTTACGTCGTTCCGCTCGGAAAAGTCAAGTGGATTTTGCCAGCGCCATTCTGAAAACCAGTGAAGTAACTGGACAAACATGCGCCCCTGCACCAGAAGCAGGATGGAGAGTTCATCCTTTCAAACCATAAGGTGAGCTTCAACCAGGGATTTCGGAGGAAGTTAGAGAAGTACGAAGGGAGGAAGGGGGGAGCAAGCACACTATTCTGCAGACTGTTAATCCCCTTTCTCATCTGCAGAAGGATATTCCTACGGGCCAGACAAGCAAGATTTGAGGGTCCTGTTTAGTTGGTGTTCCGAGTTCTGCGCATCACGCTCGAAGAGGCCACAGCAACCCAGACTAGACCAGCGCCTCCGTGGGAGTCAGGTGAGCGTTACAGAATGCAAAGCCTTCCTACAAATTCCCACGCAGACGCTATGGAAACTTCTGAGACTGATCAGTTGGCCCAACTACTGGGGGAATTACGGGCCGAAGTACACGCCGCTCGTCAAGAGACTAATGCTCTCAGGAGGGAAGTGATTGTATCAAAGGAAAGAACTGAAGACCTGGCAAGACAGTTTTTGCAAGGTCAAGCTGGACACACTCCTCTACCCGGTTCCGGGGGGAACCCCGCTCCTGTGGTTCCCAGTAAACCTGTGCAGATTAATCTACCTGGAAACATGCCGCTGGCCCCACCGAACGCTTTGCTGGGGACCCCAAACGATTCTCCGTATTCATGAATCAGTGTCGTTTACACTTCCTATGCAGACCTGGGGCCTTCCCTAATGACCAGACCAAGGTAGCCTTTGTATTGTCATATCTCAGCGGCTGTGCTGCCGATTGGTCAGTTCCACTGGTTACTCAAGATGACCCGATTCTCCGTGATTTTCAAGGATTTCAAGCAAGCATGGAAAGGTTATTTGCTCGACACTCTCAGGGACAGGCTCTGGATGACGAACTCCTATCCCTGCGACAGGGCAATCAGGACGTCCTATCCTACATTGCAACCTTTAATAGACTAATTGTGGAAACTGGGTGGCCAGAGGATAAAAGAATCACGTTACTTTATCGAGGTCTGCGCGGAGAACTTAAAGATGTCCTGGCCCAAGTTGTAAATCCGCCCCAAGAATGTACAGAATATATAGACTTAGTGGTCCAATTGGATCACAGACTTCAAAACAGAAAAGCAGATCGGTCCAAGTTTGAGACCCGGGTGTTGGTCAAGACCCACGCTAACCCCAAGGGTGCTGATGTCTCTGAGCCTATGCAAATCGGAGGGGTTAAAGGACCTTTAACTCAAAAAGAACGTGAAAGAAGATGGCAGATGCAATTATGTGTTTATTGTGGGTCCTCTGGACACTTTCTACGAGATTCCCCGGCAAAACCGCCCAAGAAGGTGGTAGGAGCTGCTGATAAAAACCATGAAGACTCTGTTTCGGGAAATGACCACACCCGACAAGCGTAGGGGTCCGCTTGCCGAGCTTGAAAACTAATTCTCAGACCTCGCATTTCATTGTGCCAATGGTCCTTGTAGATCCGGAACAGCCAAAGCGGTTGCACGCAATAAAGGCATACATCGATAGTGGGGCTATAGGAAATTATGTGGATCGTGAATTGATCTCTAGGATTAACCTCCCTCTGCGTCCTAAAACCAGCAAAGATGTCATCACCACAGTCGATGGAACCGAAATTGCCTCTGGACCGGTAACACATTCCACTGCTGAGGTGACACTTATAGGTCCGGACGGCCATCGGGAGGCAGTTGTGTTTGATGTAATCAAGGCTCCACAGTTTCAGGTTATTCTCGGAATCCCTTGGTTAGAGAAACATAATCCTCGAATTGATTGGCGAGCGAAGAGACTAACCTTCCCGGATTGTGCACAAACCTGCTACCCAGAAAATCTGAAGATTAGTCTAGCGTCTGTAACCTCTGTCTCCATGCAACTACCTCCGGAATACCAAGACTTTCAGGACGTCTTCCAAAAGGAACAGGCCAACACGTTACCTCCCCACAGATCGTACGATTGCCAAATCGATCTGGTGCCCGGTGCACAACCCCCTTGTAGCAGAATTTATGCCCTTACTGAACCTGAGAATCTGCATTTGAGACAATATTTTGATCAATACCTAGCCAATGGTTTCATTCGCCCGTCAAAGTCTCCGGCATCCTCGGCTTTGTTCTTTGTGCCCAAAAAAGAAGGCGACCTTAGAACTTGTATCGACTACCGCGCATTGAACCAGATAACTGTTAAAAACCGTAACCCTCTGCCTCTGATCCCTGAACTCCTTGACCAGGTGAAGGACGCTTGCGTATACACCAAGTTAGATCTCCGGGGGGCTTATCATCTGGTGCGAGTAAAAGAAGGCGACGAATTGAAAACGGCCTTCCGTACAAAATATGGATTATTCGAATACCAGGTGATGCCTTTCGGGTTGTGCAACGCGCCTGTTGCCTTCCAATTCTTCATGAACGATGTCCTTCGGGAACTCATCGATGTTTGTGTTGTCGTATATATCGATGACATTCTTGTGTACTCCTCTTCGGAATCTGATCACAGAAAGCATGTCACACCGTCCTTGAGAAATTGCGCCAGCACAAACTGTTTGCAAAGCTGGAAAAGTGCTTTTTCCATACCACCGAGGTTGAGTTTCTTGGATTCATCCTGACACCTAAAGGGGTCCGAATGGACTCACGAAAACTGGATGCCATCCTCAAATGGCCATCACCTAGATCGGTGAAAGGTGTCCAAAGCATGCTTGGTTTTGCCAATTTTTATCGCAGATTTATCCCGGAATTTTCACGTGTGGTACAACCCATCACTGCACTGTTGCAGAAAAATAAACGCTTCGAATGGACCGAGGAAGCCGAACAGGCCTTTCAGGAATTGAAAGCTAAATTCACGCCTGCACCTATTTTGAAGCACCCGCGTCCCGATCTCCCATATATAGTCGAAACCGACGCGTCCAGCTTAGCCATGGGAGCTGTCCTGTCTCAGAGAGACCCTGAAACCAACCAACTGCACCCTGTAGCATTTTGGTCCAGAAAGTTCTCGCCACCTGAGGTAAATTATTTAATCACCGACAAGGAATTATTAGCCATTAAGTCTGCCTTTAAGGCTTGGCGGCATTATCTTCTTGGCGCCAGGGATACCATCACCGTGATCACTGATCACCGAAACTTACAATATTTAAAAACTGCCAAGGCTCAATCGTCACGTCAGCTCCGATGGGCTTTGTTCTTTGCTGAGTTCGATTTTGTAATCACTTACCGCCCCGGCTGTAAGAATGGCAAAGCGGATGCGCTATCTCGAATAGGAATGGGAGAAATAGACACAAACTCAGAACCTGTGCCGATAATTCCCGAACAAAGAATTTTGGGGATAACCTCTTTACAAACCCTTGAAGACATTCAAGCACGGGTAAAACAACTCCTGGACTCTACAGCCTTGCAGGATTGGATCCAAAGGGGGTCTTACTTTTCGGTCAACGATGACCTACCTTACTTCCAAGGACGCTTATTTCTGCCAGAAAAGGAAATGCAAGAACTGGTTATTTCCCGTCATCATGATACCCTGATGGAAGGACATCCTGGCATTGCCAAAACTGAGGAAAAAATGAAACGACAATTCTGGTGGTCTTCCTGGTGAAAGGATATTAAATCTTTCGTGATGTCCTGTGGAGTTTGCGCCCAAATCAAAGGCCAAAAGACAAAACCCGCCGGTCTTCTTCAGCCTTTAGACATTTCACCAGCACCTTGGCACACCTTGTCACTAGATTTTATCACGGACCTGCCCCCTTGTAATGGATACAATACTATTCTGGTTGTGGTGGATTTATTTTCCAAGATGGCCCATTTTATTCCATTGAAAGGATTACCTTCAGCTTCTGTCCTAGCCAAGGAATTCCTCGAAAATATCATCCGTTTGCATGGATTCCCGTCCATACTAGTCTCCGACCGGGGAAGCCAGTTTATTTCTCATTTTTGGAGAAAGTGTTGTCAACTGGCACAAATCGACGTAAGACTCTCAACCAGCCACCACCCACAGACCGATGGTCAGACGGAGAGAACGAACCAGACCCTTGAACAATACCTACGATGTATGTTGCACCAATCGGAGGGTAATTGGAAGGATATTTTATGGGTGGCCGAATATGCATACAATAACTCGGTACACTCTGGAACTGGACAAAGCCCCTTTTATACCCTATATGGACATCACCCTCGTACTTCAGACCTGGACTCACCTCTGAGCCTTGAAATGCCCGCAGTGGACCATTTGCATTCCACGATAACTCAAGCCTTCAAGGATGCAACTGCACATTTGCAACAAGCAAAAGGGAAATACAAAAAGAATGCGGATCTGCATCGGAGTGAGGCGCCTCCATACCAAATAGGGGATCAAGTATGGTTGGCTACCAAACACTTATTGCTCAAGGGACCTCGAACTTTTAATCCAAGGTATTTGGGCCCTTACTCGATCAAAGCTATAATTAACCCAGTGGCAGTCAAGCTCGATCTACCAGCTAACATGCGGATTCACCCCGTTTTTCATGTGTCACTTTTGAAACCAGTGCAACCAGGAACCAGATTAATAAAGCCACCAGAACCAATCCAGATAGATGGGGAGCCTGAATTCGAGGTGAAGAACATTTTGGATTCTAAGATCTCAAAATCAAAACTTTTCTATCTAATTGATTGGAAAGGGTACGGGCCTCAGGAAAGGTCTTGGGAACCCAGCGACCACGTACATGCACCTCGGCTGGTAAAAAGGTTCCATCGGAATTTCCCAAACAACCGAAACCTCCAGAGGGAACGACCTTGGGAGGGGCCTTGGGGGGGAGTGCTGTCATGATGCCTACCCCCAGAGCACCAGGCCAGGCCCAGCACCCCCGGGAGCAGGCATCATGCCCCCGGGTAAAAGCCCAGCGGCCCCTTATAGGGGCTCTTTGGACTCTGTCCTGGCGCCTTTGGCACCAGGCTCATGTTGGACATCAGTCCTGGCGCCATAGGTGCCAGGCTCATAAAGGAAGGTGTTTTGTGCACTTACCTGATGCAGACCATGCTGCAAGATTCAGGCCTCCCTGAGACCTGAAAGGGACTATTTTTTCATTGGGACTATTTTGCCACTTGGACGTGGCCAGGGAAGGATACTTACCTAGAACTACTTTGGGGGCTATTTAAGCCACGCCCAGACAGTAGCTCACGCTTCGCGTTGTTCTGCATCCAAGCAGCTGAACGCTCACCGTGTCTGCTCCTGCATTTGGTCTCCAGCCACGCCCACCTCGATCCTGGAAAACCTGTAAGGAAAGAAGAGAAGAGAAAGGTGAAAACCAAGAATTTTATCAAACTTCTTACCTGCATCCGGAACCTTCACGCCAGCGTTCCTGAGAAAAGACTTTCATTTAAAAGCACCGCGTTGCTCGCTGCAGTGCCGCGCTTCACTCACCTGTCCTCGGGAGTTCTTCTGGCTCCACCGCGACTGTCTGCACCGGTCGCCACATCACTGCGCCTAGGGGAGAGAAGAAGAGACAAAAGGTGAGCAGAAGGAACATATGAGGAAAGCCTAATTTTCCGCCATAACACTTACCGGTCTTCTGTTGATTGATCATTCCTCATTTCGGGTCGGCGCCGCTTCGTTGGCAGGTACCGCACCACGGCCCCTATGGGGAAAGGACAAAAGACATTACTGGAGGAATATAAAGACATTAAGAGGGATCGCCCCCATCGCTAACTCACCTGAGTTTACCATCGGCAATTCAATCCCTCAACGCATCGCGTTCATTCTGCACCTGAAATAAAGGACAGATCACAGGTTAGCAAGGCAACAGAAAAGGAGGCTCAACACTTGAACTTTTGTAATCTTCATACTTATGGCGTTCCGCTCGGAAAAGTCAAGTGGATTTTGCCAGCGCCATTCTGAAAACCAGTGAAGTAACTGGACAAACACGTGCCCCTGCACCAGAAGCAGGATGGAGAGTTCATCCTTTCAAACCATAAGGTGAGCTTCAACCGGGGATTTCGGAGGAAGTTAGAGAAGAACGAAAGGGGGAAGGGGGGAGCAAGCACACTATTCTGTAGACTGTTAATCCCCTTTCTCATCTGCAGAAGGATATTCCTACGGGCCAGACAAGCAAGATTTGAGGGTCCTGTTCAGTCGGTGTTCCGAGTTCTGCGCATCACGCTCGAAGAGGCCACAGCAACCCAGACTAGACCAGCGCCTCTGTGGGAGTCAGGTGAGCATTAAGTGCCTCCATCCATTCAGCTGGATCAGATGATCATTACACACAACATCGCCTTCGGTGCCCCAGCCGCAGCGTGCTCCGTGCACACAGCTGTTCCCCTCCTCATGGAAGGCCCGGTTGCCGTGTCGGGAATATGCACAAAAGCAACTTGGGAGGAAGGATCTTTCAAAATTGCTGCCAAAACTGCTTCCCTTCCCGCCAGCAGCCCCAACTCAGCCCCCAACCCTGCCGGCTCCTCCCCCCCGCTTTAAAGGGAGAGGGAGTGAGCCGCCAGGCGAAGCCGCAACGAGAAGGCCAGAGGACAAGGCCTGCACTACTCTTTGCAGCTCCGCTGCGAGTGCCTCCATCCATTCAGCTGGATCAGCTGATCATTACACACAAAATCGCCTTCGGTGCCCGAGCCGCAGCGTGCTCCGTGCACACAGCTGTTCCCCTCCTCATGGAAGGCCCGGTTGCCGTGTCAGGAATATGCACAAAAGCAACTTGGGAGGAAGCATCTTTCAAAATTGCCGCCAAAACTGCTTCCCTTCCCGCCAGCAGCCCCAACTCCTCCCCCCCCGCTTTAAAGGGAGAGGGAGTGAGCTGCCAGGCGAAGCCGCGACGAGAAGGCCAGAGGACTAGGCCTGCACTACTCTTTGCAGCTCCGCTGCGAGTGCCTCCATCCATTCAGCTGGATCAGCTGATCATTACACACAACATCGCCTTCGGTGCCCCAGCCGCAGCGTGCTCCGTGCACACAGCTGTTCCCCTCCTCATGGAAGGCCCGGTTGCCGTGTTGGGAATATGCACGAAAGCAACTTGGGAGGAAGCATCTTTCAAAATTGCCGCCAAAACTGCTTCCCTTCCCGCCAGCAGCCCCAACTCAGCCCCCAGCCCTGCCGGCTCCTCCCCCCCCGCTTTAAAGGGAGAGGGAGTGAGCCGCCAGGCGAAGCCGCGACGAGAAGGCCAGAGGACAAGGCCTGCACTACTCTTTGCAGCTCTTCGCTGCTCGAAGTCTGCCGTTTGCCGTGGAACCCTACCCGATGTACAAGGTAAGGAGTCCCTAACACCTGAGCTACTCAAAACACTTGCCTCCAGACTTCAGTGTCTGCGTGCCCGCACCCTCACATGTGCACTGCTCTCAAAACCTATGCCCGCAGACGTTCGCAACACATGCCTGCAATCCAGATCCCTGACGCCACCCACCAGCCTTAACGTTCCTCCCCCAACAACTCATAAATCCCATAGGCTGCGCCACACCCTGACCCCGTGCCCACACAGTATGCAAGGCCCTGACCATAATGCAACTGGAACAATGGCTAAGACTATCGAAAATGTGCCCCCCACTACTTTGAATGTAAATACCGCAATGTGCAATTCTTCTACCACAACCTTGCTACCCACTGATGCAAATGCTACTTTACCTGTGTCTAGGACCCCAGAAAATGTGCCCCCCACTACTTTGAATGTAAATACCGCAATGTGCAATTCCTCTACCACAACCTTGCTACCCACTGATGCAAATGCTACTTTACCTGTGTCTAGGACCCCAGAAAATGTGCCCCCCACTACTTTGAATGTAAATACCGCAATGTGCAATTCTTCTACCACAACCTTGCTACCCACTGATGCAAATGCTACTTTACCTGTGTCTAGGACCCCAGAAAATGTGCCCCCCACTACTTTGAATGTAAATACCGCAATGTGCAATTCTTCTACCACAACCTTGCTACCCACTGATGCAAATGCTACTTTACCTGTGTCTATGACCCCAGAAAATGTGCCCCCCACTACTTTGAATGTAAATACCGCAATGTGCAATTCTTCTACCACAACCTTGCTACCCACTGATGCAAATGCTACTTTACCTGTGTCTAGGACCCCAGAAAATGTGCCCCCCACTACTTTGAATGTGAATACCGCAATGTGCAATTCCTCTACCACAACCATGCTACCCACTGATGCAAATGCTTCTTTACCTGTGTCTAGAACCCCAGAAAATGTGCCCCCACTACTCTGAATGTAAATACCGCAATGTGCAATTCTTCTACCACAACCATGCTACCCACTGATGCAAATGCTACTTTACCTGTGTCTAGGACCCCAGAAAATGTGCCCCCCACTACTTTGAATGTAAATACCGCAATGTGCAATTCTTCTACCACAACCTTGCTACCCACTGATGCAAATGCTACTTTACCTGTGTCTAGGACCCCAGAAAATGTGCCCCCCACTACTTTGAATGTAAATACCGCAATGTGCAATTCTTCTACCACAACCTTGCTACCCACTGATGCAAATGCTACTTTACCTGTGTCTATGACCCCAGAAAATGTGCCCCCCACTACTTTGAATGTAAATACCGCAATGTGCAATTCTTCTACCACAACCTTGCTACCCACTGATGCAAATGCTACTTTACCTGTGTCTAGGACCCCAGAAAATGTGCCCCCCACTACTTTGAATGTGAATACCGCAATGTGCAATTCCTCTACCACAACCATGCTACCCACTGATGCAAATGCTTCTTTACCTGTGTCTAGAACCCCAGAAAATGTGCCCCCACTACTCTGAATGTAAATACCGCAATGTGCAATTCTTCTACCACAACCATGCTACCCACTGATGCAAATGCTACTTTACCTGTGTCTAGGACCCCAAAAAATGTGCCCCCACTACTTTGATTGTGAATACTGCATTGTGCAATTCTTCTACCACAACCATGCTACCAACTGATGCAAATGCTACTTTACCTGTGTCTAGGACCCCAGAAAATGTGCCCCCCACTACTTTGATTGTGAATACTGCAATGTGCAATTCCTCTACCACAACCATGCGATCCATTACCACCAATGCCACCCCTGAACCCCACCTCAAATGTGCCCTCATCAACGCCCGATCCATCAATGCTCACGCCCTAGACATCCACGACCTCATCACCACCCTAGATCTAGATCTTCTAATGGTCTGTAAGAGGATTCAATTCAACACTACAGCTACGTCAACGCCTAGTCTATAATACTGAATGAAAACCCTTATTGATATATCTTTATGTCCAGTTCATGCGTTCTGGATGACTACCCCTATATAACACCCCTCTGTTGGAATCCCCCTGACCCCACTGAGCCAAGAAGTAGTTCTGTTTTGCAAGTTAAAAGGTTTATTTGATAATTCAAACTATAGATATATATATCACACTTTATAATAAATTAATAATTGAATATCACACTTAATCTGATATGATAAAGATTAACAACGGAGAATCTGGCACTAGCACACTTCTTTATAATCACTAAGGAGTTGACATGAAATGGATAAGGTAGCACACTGGTAAATAGGGACAGAAGAATAATGTGGTAGAGAATGCTTTATAGATTTCAAATGGATGCAATGTTGAATGAAATGCAGTACAGAAAATACTCAATATGATTTCAACAAAACAATGTAATCACTTTTCTCTGGCAATTCACCCCCCCTTTTATGCAATGCAAGGAAATGGAAGGAAGGCACACAGTTCTCAGAAATGCAATCAAATGTGATTCAGTTCACCCCAGCAAGCTTAGACTACAGAAGTTTAAAACACAGGCAAAAGTGCTTTAATATGTGCTGGCAATGATGTGAAAAATATATGCTAAAATGCTTTTAATTCCCTCTAGGAGGTTCAGGGTGAGTGAAATCAAGTTAATATTAGTCCAGGCTCACTTTAGCAAGTATCTAGGAGTAACAAGCAGGTTAAACGAATTTCTGGCAAATGGAAGGCAAGCAGCAGCAGATTTTTTACACGTGAAGAAATTTGCAAATCGCGGTAAAATGTCAAATCGCGGCTAAATTTGCGAATGCGCCGAGCGCGATTACAGAGGAACTACAAGGACTATCACTATCGTTTTGGGGTCCTAGGAAAGCCTAGGATCTCAGCTTCCAGATGAAAGTTACTGCAAGTCCGGTCACGGAGATATGAGCGATTAAATAAAGGTCGTTTTTCAGATTTGAAATTTTAAAGTTCAAAAAGACAAGTGCAGCTTGCAACTAGAAAATGACAAGTGACAGCTTTACAAATGACAGGTGACAGTTAAGAGACAGTTCTACTTAGATTAAAATAGGATTGAATTATATTATTTTAACTAAGAGATTGGTTCTGCACAGTTTTCTAGGTACTCACACTATATTCTTGAATGAAATGGGCCACGCCACGGATCTGGTCAGGTTTTAGACTCGCCTCTGGTCTCTGCACTTCACAGTGATCTGGGTCAGCTCTCTCTGGTTCTGCTAACAGGTCAGCTCTACTCTGCTGGTCTGGTCTGGGTCTCTGGTTCTGGATAGATTGAAGTCTCTAGTTTGGCTCTCTGGAGGTTTGATGGAGGCAAGGTATGGATTTTCCCGGCAGAGCTTCCAGCTGCAAATGGATTTGAAGGTCCCTATCTGTCCTGTCTGTCTGCTTTTATGTGTTTTCAAAATGGGTGTGTGTGAGCAGCATCACTAGCCAGCCCCTCTCCACTTGTCATTGGCCAAGCTTTCATTTCTCCCCTGATTGGGGGAGCTAAGTTGTGTCAGAGTGATGTCATTTTACAGCCTGCAGAAAGTCCACTCCTCCTGTCAACTTGCACACAAATCTAGATTTGAACCAAATACATATTTGCAGAGGTACATATTGTTTTAAAATCATATGCACCCATCATGCATTACAGGAGGTATACCCTGTTCAAACTCTGCTCTTCCTGGGGGCTTGCATTCAGAAATGGCAATATTTTGCACTTTTTAACTGGTTTGCAATACCTGACATTACCCCAAATTTACACACATGTGCGCAAGGAGTATGGACATTAGTTGATGAAGTGGCAGATTTTTCACATGCACACATTTTGAGTAATATCCTCTTTTCCGCTAAAACTCCCCTGAACATGCCACCGGTTCTAAAAACCTCTTAAAATGTGGGCAGAAAAATCACAAGAATTATGGTATCATTTAAATAATTTTCACAAGTCCGTACTATGAGTTATTCATCTTTTTAGAGTTATGTTCTGGCCCCAAAGGGGTGTGGTTTTCCTCCAGCACAAGGTTGAATTTCTGGTTTTTCCAGTTCTGCCAAGCCAGCTTGCTCTCACAGGCAGTGCCCCTCCCCTTTGCTTCCAGGAGAAATCTCCATTTACGACTCCCGCCATAAAACATTTGCCTGAGTCAAGACAGGGCTTTGTTCAATTTCCTGCAGAGCCCAGGTAATTCAATCAGGGAAGTGTCATATCCCTTTTGGTGTGAGCAGCAAAAGGGCAGCTAGGCCTGGGAACACAGCTGTGACTCAAGTTTCACTCCTGATGGGGGTAGTTGCCAGGCAAATTGGAATCTCTTTAAGCCAGTTTTTAGCTACATGTCATTTCTGTTCCCCAGTTTCTGCATTCAAATAAACTAACAATTTCACATATGCAGCTAGAATGCTGATTCTAAGTTTAAAACTATGACATTTAAACAATTGCAACCTATGTGACACTCAAACGTAGGTCACTCATTTCTCTTAAACATTGAGATTTTTAATGTCTTTCAGTCCAAATTTACTTAAACTGCTGAAATCCACAGCTCAGCCAGTCTTGTTATAAACCTTCAAGTCACTTCAGAATATAACTTTACATTGGATCCACCTCTCAGTAAGTCTTTCTTTGGCCTGTTTTGGGTTCATTTATTCAGTTTTGCAAAAAGTAAAATCTGGTGTTGTTTTAAAACGCCGGCTTTTGGGTAGTGGTGAGTACTGGTACTGCACCCCTTTTTGGGATTTAAGAAAATGAATTCTCCACAGTTATGGGTTTGCTTTTGGCAATCAGCATTGCCATTCCCAATGGTTTCAGACTACTGTGTGGGTAGTCCAATGGTGGTTTTAGGCAGTGTCCTTCTGTGCCCATAACATCGGCAAAAATGAGTGGCAGCCTATTCTTCATGCATTTCCCTGCGCATTTTCTGGGAAGCTCTGGCCATCATGATGTTTTCCATGTCAGTACTGCACAGTTTTGAGGTAGGGCTCGGATGCATGGGTAAATACATCCCACAAGCCCCCCTTCTTGCGGTGGCCATCTGATCCTTCACTGGTGGGAACCGCAAGATCTGGGATGTAGTTCTCATCTTCTTCCGGTGGATGGCCAGTTCAGCATCTCTTCCTCCATCCGGTACTGGTCGATCGGTTCTCCTCGCCGGTCCTGATGGGAATATTGGGCGGTACCCCGGGCCCCCTTGCGTCATCCTCCCAGTCTCCGGATCATCCTCCTTGGCCCGTCTCCAGGTTTTCTTTCTCCTAGGACGACAAAGGAAGAGCGGCAATACCTATTCATAGACATTTTTCCACCACTGTTGAGATAGTGGGGCAGCATATGCATTTCATCATAACAAACATTACATTCTTATTTTGAAAAAAAAAACAGTATAACTAAGAGACAGTTTCATGCAAATCACAATATTTTAGAGACTAGATGTGGTATGTTTTATGGTTGGAACTGAATTAATCTGAGACAGTACCCGCTAGGATTCCAGAGGATTCCTCCAGTTGTTGCAGAGTGTGCCTGGGATGGCAACATTTCAACTGGTTTATGTGGACCCACTTGTCTTCCCCCGCTGCCAAAGGACCTTTGGGGATGTGGATTTTGTAGGCCACAGGGGAGATCTTGTCGATGATCTCAAAGGGTCCCTTCCATGTAGGCAAGAATTTCCGCTGTTTTGCCTGGTTTCTTTGGAAGTTGTATAGATAGACCCGGTCCCCCACCTGATATTCCTTCCTGGAAGTTTTCAGGTCATAGTGGGTCTTCATGCTATCAGCCGATCTTTCTAGATTCCGCTGAGCATAAGCAAAAGCATGTTGAAGGTGTTTCCTTAAATTCTCCACATACTCATGAGTTGTGGAGGCATTTATCAGTGTCTGCTCTTGGGTCCTATAGAGCAAATGCTGCGGAAGCACCATCTTGCGTCCAGTCATCAACTCAAATGGTGACATTTTGGTTGCAGATGAAGGGGTAGATCTGATGGCCATTAGGACCAGAGGTAATCGGATATCCCAACTTGGCCCAGAATCTGCCACAAACTTTTTTAAGATGCTCACAATTGTCCGGTTGTAGCGTTCCACTGCTCCAGAAGAAGCTGGCCTGTAAGCAATATGTAACTTCCTTTTGACCCCCAGTATCTCCCACATCTTTGTCATTACTTCACTGGTGAAGTGGCTACCTCTGTCTGACTCAATCCTTTGAGGTAGGCCGAAACGGGAAAAGATGTGGTTAATCATCAGGGCAGCTGCGGTTTCTGCCTTGCAATTTGGGGCTGGGAGACATTCCACCCACTTGGTAAACAAGCATGTGACGGTCAACATGTACTTATTCCCCCTCGCGGAGCGAATCACGGGGCCTACAAAGTCGATTTGTAAATCTGACCGTGGCAGTGTCATCCCCCTCTTTTGGAGAGGTGCACGATGCGTGAGGGATGATGGCTGAAATTGTGCACACACAAGACACCCCTTCAAGTATTGGTCGAGGTCCTGCCCCATGTGTGGCCAGTATGCAACCTCTCTTAAGATTTCCAATGTTGTGTGAAACCCCCTATGACCGGCAGTAGCCGCATCATGGGCGTGACTTAACATCAGGCTTCGGAATGAGGTAGGAACCACCCACTGGTCATGGCCAGCTTTGGATTTCCTTACCAACAAACCGTCTTGGATCCGGAACATTTTTGGACATTTCATCAACACTCTTAGGTCCTCTTTCCCAATGTAATCGGTATCCGTCAGGGGAAAGTTCTCAGGGTCCTCAAGGTGTTGGTAAAATTTACCAATTATTGGATCCCCCTTCTGAGCGGTAATCAAATCAGCATCAGGGGTCTCCTTAGTCCATTGTGCAATTGAAAGGTCGTTGTGAGCATTTGTCTGGGACCTAGTGATAGCAGTGACCTGGATTTCCCCCAACAGGGACTCAATCTCAATTAGATCCCCTTGGATGGCCCCGGTTTTGGCCAGCTGATCAGCTAAGTCATTTCCAGTTTTGTCTGGTCCCTCTACTTTGGAATGACCCTTGATCTTCTTCCAATAGGTGGTCATTCCTTTCGAGGTGACCAGATCATCAATGTTTTGGATCAACTTCCCATGTTTCAAGGGTTTGTTGTTAGCACATAACATGCCTCTGGTTTTCCAATTAACCAGGTGCTCCACGAACCCGTTCCGTACATAATCCGAATCTGTGATTATGACCAGTTCGTGGAGTTGATTCTGGACAGCAGTGAGGATGGCCTGATGCACAGCCATCAATTCTGCCACCTGACTACTTCGGGGACCAATTTTGTGTCCAGCGGAGGGTTCTGGGGACTCATTCACCCATGCATTCCCTACGCCAGCCACCAGTTCTTTCTCCCCGTCGTTGTCAACATGGTAAGAGCATCCATCCACATAGACAGTGGGCATTCCCTCACACTTGTCGTCTTCAAAGACTTTGTGTGGGGAATTAAGGTATGCCTCCGTGTTGTCCTTGATTTTTAGACTTTCGTCCTCGAGACAGTTTTCTCTGGCACAATCATGCAAGTCAGCCAGACCTTGCGCGAGTGGACTCTTCTTGTTTTGGCCATATCTGACCTCCACAGGAAAGCCTTGCATTGACAGAACCCAGGAAGTAATTCGGGAATTACTCACATTTCCGGCCCGGATTCTGTCACTTTGGAGATATTGCAGAGGCTGGTGTGGAGTCTCCACTATGATGTGTTCCCCCTGGATAAATGGGCGGTAATTCTTCAATGCCCACACCGTTGCCAGGAGTGCCTTCAACACAATCGTTGATTTTTTCCTCCACAGAGGATAAAGTTTTGCTCGCATAGGAGATTACTTTATTGACCTTGTCATGCTTTTGGTATAATACTGCCATCAAGCACGTATTAGAAAACCCGTCTCCAGGAAGAACTCCTTGTTTCTGACAGGGTAAGCTAGGCAAGGCGCTTGTGAGAGGCTTCTTTTGAGTTGTTTTACTGCCTCGGCTTGTTCTGGACCCCATTCCCACTTGACCCCCCCCTTCAGGAGATGAATCAGGGGTCTGGTGATCTCTGCGTAGCCCTCAATGAACTTTTGGCTGTAATTAGTCAGTCCAAGGAGGCTCCTTAGTTCCCGCAGAGTTGTGGGGTCTTTCAGTTTCTGAAGTGCTTCCACTTTCTTTTCCTGGGGACAGAGACCCTGAGGAGTAATCTCATGCCCCAAGAAATTAACACGGGTTCTACACCACTGTGCTTTCTTAAAGGAAAGTTTTGCTCCGGCGGCCCTCAACTGTGTTAGAACATAACGGATCTCCGCTAGGTGTTCTTCCACAGGTGAACTTTTGATGAGGGCATCATCTACATAAGCCAGGTTACCCCTCGCACCCAGGTCGGGCATGGCCTTATGTAGGAAAATATTGAACTCATTACCGGAGTTGAGGTATCCGAAGGGAGTCCGGGTCCATGTATACTGCTGGCCCCCAAAGGTAAAAGCCAGCTTGTATTGGTCCTCCCTACTGACCGGCACGGTCCAGTATCCATTGGTCAGGTCTATTGCAGTGAATACCTGTGACCCCTGAATCTGGGCCAGCCCTTGGTCAATGTAGGGAAGAGGCCATCGGGAAGTATGGACCCGTTTGTTGAGCTCCCTGAGGTCGGCGCAGAGTCTCCACTGGCCGTTTGGCTTCAATATTCCCTGCACCGGATTATTGAAGGTGCTGTGGACCGGACGGATTATTCCCCGGGACTCAAGGTTCTTAATTATTTCAGTAAGGGACTCCATTGATGCGAGAGGCAAGCGATATTGCTCCACAAACACAGGAGTCATGCCGGGGTCCGTGGGGATTGTTGTTGTGTGGATGTCAGTGCGACCACAGTCATATGAGTCTACCGCAAAGAGATCTTGGAAATCCAAGAAAACTTGTTTCAACTTTTGCTTTTGTTCCAGAGTCACACAGGCATCAGCTAGGTTGACTCTCTCCACCATCTGCCTGAAGCCTGGAAAGACTTCTGGTTTGGCTATCTCAGCGGCCTCCTCCAGCTGGGTGGAGAAGTCCCTGGTCAGAGTGCTGATTTGGACTGGAGGCTTCAGGTGGGAAAGGCAGCCCTCATGGACCTGGAAAATCACCTCATCCCTCCTGAAGTCACACGTCACATCTTCCTTACCATAAGGGCAGGAAGTGTACAGCAGGAAGTTCCCCCCATGCCGGGTAAAGATCCTGTCTGGTGTTGCGTTGTCATCACTGTCACTGTCAAAACAGTCCTTGGGGATTGGTCCTAACAGTTCATTTCCAAGATCAATGGAGAAATGTCGGTCATCAACCGCCATTCCAATAATGGTGCCTGCGGCTAGAGTAATACTCTTTAAGTCACTGTTATCCACCTCTATTGGAATGGTGTCATGTTCTATCTTGACTAATGGAGTTGGGTTTACCCCCAACCCTTGCTGTTGGAGAGAAGCATTTAGATGTATGTAAGCATCAGGGTTTTTCAAATGTTGTCCTCTTTTAACTTTCACTTCCAGGGAGAATTGTCGGGTCCTTTCTGGGATGGTGACTTCCTCTTTGATCTGAATTTCAACTGCATAAGGTAGCAATTGAGCTGACCTAAATGCTTTTTCTGGATCATCAAAACCCATGGGATTATCCGCTAATCGGGACCAAGCTTTGAAGTTTATTAGGTCCAAACTAATGGCAAAGCGATTGAGAATGTCACTGCCTAAGTAAAAGGCGGCAGTGACGTCTCGCACGACCCAACAATTATGGACTATGCTCTTGTTGCCAATGGAGATTTTGAGCATACACCTGCTTGGCAGGAGATGTTTGGAATTGGGTGCTTCCAGGTCCATTTCCCATTTGTCTATCAGTTTGAATGTGGGAATGGCTGGATCTTTTGGGAGTTGGCGAAACATGGCTTCGCTGATGAAGCTCTTACCGTTGTTCACACACACTCGAGCGAGAACAGAGTCCTTCCCATCATTTAACTGAACAGGGATGAACAACTGCTCTCCAATTAACTGAATATCAGCCAGGCACTGAGCTGATTTCACATCTTTCTGGACTATAGGAGTGGGAGTTTCTGATTGTGGATTAGTATAGAATCTCAGAGTGTTTCCTTCCAGCGTGGAGTACCACTTTAGACTGGAAGGAAGGTTGATTTTCAGAAATAGAGAGGACCCCCCATCACCAGTCTGTTGTCCTACTGCTATTACTGTCACGTCTGGAATTTGGTTGTTCTGGAAGTGAAATTCTACTTGGTCAGATTTTTGTTCAACCATGTGGCAGGTGCCGTTTAAACTAACATGGTTGACACTCTGTTTTAATTTTATTGGTCGGCTAGTCTGGGTCCAGAGGACCTTGTTTACGCAATCTATTAAGGGTGACAACCTCCTCAGGAGGTCATTCCCTAGTAAACAAGGGGTGCCCTCTGGGGTCACAACTATGACCGGGTGTTTCAACTTGTGTCGCCCAATTTTAATGTCCAAGTCTGCAGTCCCCTCAACGGGAATTTCCTTCCCGTCAAAGTTCTGCAGTTGTCCAGGAAGAGAGGTGAGAGGAATTTGGTAATTCTCTCCCCTTCCTGCATTCAGTTCGTCAAAGGCCCTTCTGGACAGAAGGGTAGCTTGAGATCCAGTGTCCACCAGTGCCAGAATTGTACCCTGCCCCTGTACTTGTACCGGGGCATAGTATCTTCCCTCCTTCTCCTCAAGGGGGCACAGATAATGCACATTTTTGGACAACTGGTGGGCTAACTTTCTGGTTTTGGACATCGCTAGCAAAGAGATTTGGGCAGAATTCTGTGGAGAGCCTTGGGAATCTGAAAGAAAAAGTTGGCAACTGGAGATCAGAGCCATTGTGGGTTCCCCTGGCTCCGGTTGCGGGCCGCCACCCCCTTTTTGGAGGCAGTCACCAGGATGGGTTTGAACCAGGGGATTTTCTTGCTGTTGGTTCTGGGATGAGATGGTGGGCGGAGGTAGCTCAGTCTCCACATCTCCCCAGTCTGGATTTGCATCCCTAGGGACCCATTTTTCTTTGGGAGGAGTTCCCCCCTCTCTGAAGGAGAAGATCCTTTTCCCAGGATCCTCTGAGGATCCCTCTCCCTCAAATTGGAAGATCTGTACCTCCTCCTCAAACTGAGTCTGTTTGGGTCTTTTGTTTCTCCTACCACCCCTCTGCTCCTTAGGAGGCAGACTTTCAGGGGCAGGAGATTTTGTTTCCGGTTCCTGGGTTTCCAGGGGCTGTTTACAAGTGAGGAAGGAAGCTTCCTCCAAGGCTTTACACCCCCCGTCCCCTTGTGCCTCCTCCCTGGGAACCGGTGAGTTATCGGGGTGCTGCCCCCATCATTGTTCTGGAGCACCAGGTCCAGAGTTGGGTGCGTTCTGCGCCGGCATGCCGATCTGAGGGTTCTGCTGAGCCCTCAGTACGTGACCCAGATCCCGCGCCATGTTTTGAACCTGGCGCTCTAACTGGGAAACCCGCTCAGGCTGATACAGGGCCCTGTTTTCTCCCCTGGGCTGATCCCGGGAAGGGTAGCTGTCCCTCCTCTGGTAATACCCCGGGTTGGGAAGATTTGGGTACCCCTCCACCCTTGGTCTCCCCTCTCCCGGATTCAGTGGTCTGGGCTCAGGGAATTGGGGAAAGAAGGATGGATGGTTTTGGGGCTGAAAGTCGGGTGGATATCTGGGGAAAAAGTTCTGCCCAGGGTTTGGTAAATTTCTGCCCTCCTGTGGGAAGTTTGGAGGGAAGTTCCCTGGGTTCGGTGCTCGGTTGGATCCCCCCTCTTGGGCTGGGGGAGTCCACACATAACCCAGGATTGGACTGTTACCTTTGTAGCGAGGACTTACATAGTCAGGAGAGCGAGGGACCCCATTGGGTCTGCCTCCCTGGCTCCCTGTCTGTGACTGGCCCGTGGACCTTCTGGGCCTAGCATTATTAGGTGCAGGTAGGTTTTTAGGCCCCCCCCATCTCCAAATCTAAAATGGGGGTGACCTTTACCTCTGCCACCTTGGCAGCAGCAGGGGTGCTGTTGGCTTTGGGGTTTTTCTGGGCATTACTTTTGCTATCTACCGGTTTCTGCACCTCATAGATCCGGGTAGCCTGTTCAATGACCCAGTCTAAAGATCTTTTCTCGTGAAAATCCCTCACGAGCTGGGTCATTATGTATTTGGGCAAGGCATGAAAAAATGTATTAATGAATTCTCTACTGTCTGTGCGCACCCTTCTGGTGGTCTGCGCAAAAGCACGTTTCAGTTCCTGCACAAATTCTTGTGGGGCCTGATCCTCCCCACATTGTAAATTGTAGGCTGCCTTGCAAGCCTCTTGAGGATTTCTATGAATGGAAAAATGTTTCAAGATGGCCGCCTTATAGGTGGACCATCTTAAATGATTTTGGTCCTCCAGCCCCGCAAAGAAACTGGAGTATTCCGGGGAGAAGGTCCACTTTACATATTGAATACAGCTTTGGCTGTCCTTCAAATGGAAAGTCTCTATCATTCGCTCAAACAACTCTAAGTGCTCCCAAACAGAATACTTAGCGTTCTTATGGTAAGGCGTGATGACGCTCCTGATCGCCTTAATCTGCTTTAAGGGGTCCTTAAGCAAGGCCCTTTTTGCCTTATTGGCCTTTTTGGTTCGGGTAACCCTTGTCCATTCATCCTCTGACTCAGAGGCACTGCTCCCAGAGGTTCCTGTCTGCTCTTCCAGGCTTTCCCGGATTCTGCGAGCCTGGGAATGGCTGGCAGAATGTGGGGACCTGGTCTCCTGTGTCCTGCGCAGTTCAGAGGAGTCTTCAGATTCCTCCTTGCTGCCAGGATTTGATGGGTACCCCCCCCACTGACCTAACTGGGCAGAGGTTTTCAGGATGCCCTTAATGGGCCTACTCTCCTGGGGTTCCCCATTAAATTGCACTGTGCTTGGGTGCCCATACCCGGATGCCCGCCCCTCCATTCCTGGGTGGTACTGGCCTATGAGCCCCATGCTTCTGGCTGGATAGTAATCTGCCATCCCTGTGGCCCTGTGCTCACGTGCGCCAGGGGACATGGGGGTGGCAGAGTCCAGGGACTGAGAGGTATGAGGGCCTCTGGTACTAGGGCTCCTGAGGTTATGCTCCGGAGTTTCCATTTCCCAGCGAACCTCATCTCTATCCGACCCTGCTCCCTGTTGCAATGCAAGAGCCTGCATTTGTGCCTTCAGTTCCTCAGTTAAGGCCTTACTAGACTCTATCAGTCTCTCCTGCATCGCTACCTGTTGTTGGAGCCTATCATTGTGTTGACAGAGGGCCTCATTTTCCCTCTGTGCTTCCTGGTTGGTCCTGGAGAACTGGGTCAGTCTTTGCTGCAGGAGGGTTACCTCCTGAGCTGTGTCCCTATTGGCCTGTTCCTTTCTTGCCAGAGCATCCTCCACCCTCCTGGTGTGCTCTAGCAAGTCCTGGTGTTCTTTTTGGAGGTCACCTAGTCCCTGGTGGGCCAGGTGATTTTCTTCCATTTTCCTTTTTAAATGGCAGACTTCCTGGCCTAAGGCGTCTCTTTCCTGACTAAGAGCCTGCATTTGTGCCGCCAGGTCGTCCCTCTGCCTTTGAAAGGCACCAGCTTTCTGGCGTTCTTCATCAAACTCTGCCTGGGCATCCAGGTCTTTCAAAATCAGCTTGTTGCTCTCTGCCTTCACTCTATCTAGATGACTTTGCAGGGTGGCTACCTGCTCCGTGCATGCCCTGTTAAAGTCTACTTGTTGCTCCAGCTTTTTCTGGCTCTGCAGTAAGAAGTCCAAACTGTCTTGGTGCTCCTTTTGCAGGGCCAGAAATCTAGTATCCTGGTCAGCCTTTTCCTGTTGCAGGATGTCCATATCCTTCTTTATTTTAATGATGTGCTGTCTACTCTCATTTTCTGACTCCTGGCTCCTCTGCAGCCTCTGCTCAGAAGAGTCCAGATCAGATTGGGCCTTCTGTAATGCCAGCAGTTGCCTACTCGCCAAATCTTGGCCTTCAGCACATCTGTCCTGCATGGCTCCCATATGTAAATATAAATATGCCGCTACCCTGGCAATCTTGTTGTGCTCATCCTTGGCCTTAGAGGACATATATAGTTCACTCAGGGCCACATGTAAGGGACCCTGATCTCTATATATATCTGACCCTGTTTCAGTGACCTGTTGCGTGATTGCCTGCAACCAGACTGTTTGGTCCTGGTGAGTCCACTCACCTCTCACAAATAACTTATGTAAGAAGTGTTCTCTGGCTATTTTCATGTCTACTAAGGTCGTCATTCTAGAGATTGGTCTCTGTCCTGACTTACAGAAGTTTGTATTTTATTTTTGCAAAACAGACCTTTTCCTTAGAGCGTTGCTTTGAGGAGTGCTTTACAGCGTAACACAGCGTGGTGATCCGACCGGATATGTGTATCTGGTCAGCTGGCACACTGTATTAATCTGCACAAGTGATAAATCTAACCCAAACGTCCGGCACAAGCCCCCAATTTGTAAGAGGATTCAATTCAACACTACAGCTACGTCAACGCCTAGTCTATAATACTGAATGAAAACCCTTATTGATATATCTTTATGTCCAGTTCATGCGTTCTGGATGACTATATATCACACTTTATAATAAATTAATAATTGAATATCACACTTAATCTGATATGATAAAGATTAACAACGGAGAATCTGGCACTAGCACACTTCTTTATAATCACTAAGGAGTTGACATGAAATGGATAAGGTAGCACACTGGTAAATAGGGACAGAAGAATAATGTGGTAGAGAATGCTTTATAGATTTCAAATGGATGCAATGTTGAATGAAATGCAGTACAGAAAATACTCAATATGATTTCAACAAAACAATGTAATCACTTTTCTCTGGTAATTCACCCCCCCTTTTATGCAATGCAAGGAAATGGAAGGAAGGCACACAGTTCTCAGAAATGCAATCAAATGTGATTCAGTTCACCCCAGCAAGCTTAGACTACAGAAGTTTAAAACACAGGCAAAAGTGCTTTAATATGTGCTGGCAATGATGTGAAAAATATATGCTAAAATGCTTTTAATTCCCTCTAGGAGGTTCAGGGTGAGTGAAATCAAGTTAATATTAGTCCAGGCTCACTTTAGCAAGTATCTAGGAGTAACTAGCAGGTTAAACGAATTTCTGGCAAATGGAAGGCAAGCAGCAGCAGATTTTTTACACGTGAAGAAATTTGCAAATCGCGGTAAAATGTCAAATCGCGGCTAAATTTGCGAATGCGCCGAGCGCGATTACAGAGGAACTACAAGGACTATCACTATCGTTTTGGGGTCCTAGGAAAGCCTAGGATCTCAGCTTCCAGATGAAAGTTACTGCAAGTCCGGTCACGGAGATATGAGCGATTAAATAAAGGTCGTTTTTCAGATTTGAAATTTTAAAGTTCAAAAAGACAAGTGCAGCTTGCAACTAGAAAATGACAAGTGACAGCTTTACAAATGACAGGTGACAGTTAAGAGACAGTTCTACTTAGATTAAAATAGGATTGAATTATATTATTTTAACTAAGAGATTGGTTCTGCACAGTTTTCTAGGTACTCACACTATATTTTTGAATGAAATGGGCCACGCCACGGATCTGGTCAGGTTTTAGACTCGCCTCTGGTCTCTGTACTTCACAGTGATCTGGGTCAGCTCTCTCTGGTTCTGCTAACAGGTCAGCTCTACTCTGCTGGTCTGGTCTGGGTCTCTGGTTCTGGATAGATTGAAGTCTCTAGTTTGGCTCTCTGGAGGTTTGATGGAGGCAAGGTATGGATTTTCCCGGCAGAGCTTCCAGCTGCAAATGGATTTGAAGGTCCCTATCTGTCCTTTCTGTCTGCTTTTATGTGTTTTCAAAATGGGTGTGTGTGAGCAGCATCACTAGCCAGCCCCTCTCCACTTGTCATTGGCCAAGCTTTCATTTCTCCCCCGATTGGGGGAGCTAAGTTGTGTCAGAGTGATGTCATTTTACAGCCTGCAGAAAGTCCACTCCTCCTGTCAACTTGCACACAAATCTAGATTTGAACCAAATACATATTTGCAGAGGTACATATTGTTTTAAAATCATATGCACCCATCATGCATTACAGGAGGTATACCCTGTTCAAACTCTGCTCTTCCTGGGGGCTTGCATTCAGAAATGGCAATATTTTGCACTTTTTAACTGGTTTGCAATACCGGACATTACCCCAAATTTACACACATGTGCGCAAGGAGTATGGACATTAGTTGATGAAGTGGCAGATTTTTCACATGCACACATTTTGAGTAATATCCTCTTTTCCGCTAAAACTCCCCTGAACATGCCACCGGTTCTAAAAACCTCTTAAAATGTGGGCAGAAAAATCACAAGAATTATGGTATCATTTAAATAATTTTCACAAGTCCGTACTATGAGTTATTCATCTTTTTAGAGTTATGTTCTGGTCCCAAAGGGGTGTGGTTTTCCTCCAGCACAAGGTTGAATTTCTGGTTTTTCCAGTTCTGCCAAGCCAGCTTGCTCTCACAGGCAGTGCCCCTCCCCTTTGCTTCCAGGAGAAATCTCCATTTACGACTCCCGCCATAAAACATTTGCCTGAGTCAAGACAGGGCTTTGGTCAATTTCCTGCAGAGCCCAGGTAATTCAATCAGGGAAGTGTCATATCCCTTTTGGTGTGAGCAGCAAAAGGGCAGCTAGGCCTGGGAACACAGCTGTGACTCAAGTTTCACTCCTGATGTGGGTAGTTGCCAGGCAAATTGGAATCTCTTTAAGCCAGTTTTTAGCTACATGTCATTTCTGTTCCCCAGTTTCTGCATTCAAATAAACTAACAATTTCACATATGCAGCTAGAATGCTGATTCTAAGTTTAAAACTATGACATTTAAACAATTGCAACCTATGTGACACTCAAAAGTAGGTCACTCATTTCTCTTAAACATTGAGATTTTTAATGTCTTTCAGTCCAAATTTACTTAAACTGCTGAAATCCACAGCTCAGCCAGTCTTGTTATAAGCCTTCAAGTCACTTCAGAATATAACTTTACATTGGATCCACCTCTCAGTAAGTCTTTCTTTGGCCTGTTTTGGGTTCATTTATTCAGTTTTGCAAAAAGTAAAATCTGGTGTTGTTTTAAAACGCCGGATTTTGGATAGTGGTGAGTACTGGTACTGCACCCCTTTTTGGGATTTAAGAAAATGAATTCTCCACAGTTATGGGTTTGCTTTTGGCAATCAGCATTGCCATTCCCAATGGTTTCAGACTACTGTGTGGGTAGTCCAATGGTGGTTTTAGGCAGTGTCCTTCTGTGCCCATAACATCGGCAAAAATGAGTGGCAGCCCATTCTTCATGCATTTCCCTGCGCATTTTCTGGGAAGCTCTGGCCATCATGATGTTTTCCATGTCAGTACTGCACAGTTTTGAGGTAGGGCTCGGATGCATGGGTAAATACATCCCACAGGTCACTGAGACCTGGCTACATGAAGCCTCAGGCCCCGCTCTATCCCTCGCTCTCCCACAAGGCTATGCCATCACGAGAAAAGATCGCCTGACCACAGGAGGCGGTGTCGCCCTCATAGCCAAAGACTCGATCACCATCAGAAAAGTAGACAAAACTATCAACAATAACAGTGACTACCTTCAATTGAAACTCACTATCTCACACCACTGCACCATCACCCTACACCTCATCTATCGGCCACCAGGCCCCTTGGGAGACTTTCAGGCCTCCCTCACCCACCTCCTGGCTGACAACCTAAAAAAGTCATCCAAAGTCATTCACCTCGATGACATCAACCTAGGCTTAAATGACACCAAAGACCCTGCTGCCAAATCACTTGACACAGCTCTAGCCACTCTAGGATTCACCAACACCATCACAGATCCCACTCATGCCCTAGGCAGATCATTAGACTGGATAGCCCATCACAACTGCCCCCTCACAGTCACAGGCAATACCCCCACCCCGTGGTCCGACCACCACACCATCACCTTCAACATCCCCACCGCCACCCCATCCCCCTCCCCCAACCCTTACCACCAGCCCTCACAAGAAGTGGCCGCCAACTAACCAAAGAAAGACTCTTACCCTTCCTACAGGGACCTGCCTTTAGACCCCCCTTCTCCAACGACCCAGAAACTCTTGCCAAGAATTACGACTCTGCTATCTCGGCAGCTGGTTCACCCAAGACCTCCACAAATTGCGCACTGACAAACGAGCAGCATTAGCCCAATGGCAATCATCCCGTGATGATAAAGACAAATTCAACTTCAAATCCCTTGCAAATGATTATAAGAAAGCCATCATCAAAGCCAAAGCAAAATCCTTTGAAGATAGAATCTCTGAGGCCAAATCAAACTCCAAGGAAATGTTCGCCATATTCAGGGAACTTGAGACCCCTACACCCACCCCCCAAAACTTCACCAAAGTTAAAGCATGGTGCGATGACATCCAAACAGCCATGCGAAACAAGATCAGCTCTCTCCAAACCAAAATTAGCGCTCCCTACCCCCCCTAACTCCCCAACAACCCCCCCTCTCCTCAGCCACAGAGGCCCCCCTACCTTCTCACTCAAAACCATTCAGGAGAAAGACATGATCAACATCATGAGAAATATCAAACCATCCAATTGCAAAGGAGACCTCTGCCCCGCCTCCATCATCAAAGACTGCGCAGACACCCTTGCCCCTTTCCTAACAGCCTTCGTCAATGCTTCCTTCACCACAGGGAAAGTCCCCTCATGCCTCAAGGAAGCATGGGTCCTACCTCTCATAAAAAACCGACACTTGACCCCACCTCCCCTAACAACTACCGCCCCATAACCACAGTCCCATTCCTCCTCAAGATTCTAGACAAGGCAGCCTACCTGCAGGTCCAGCACTTCCTCGAAGAGCATAACCTCCTAGGACTAAGACAATCTGGCTTTAGGCCTAGACATGGGACAGAAACCGCCCTACTCGACCTCAAAAACCAAATGGATGACGCAAGGGACCAAGGCAAACCTGTCCTGCTCCTCCTCCTCGACCTCTCTGCAGCTTTTGATCTTGTAGATCACGACATCCTTTGCCATCACCTCACCTCCACAGCCAACTTCTCCCAAGAAGCTACCACATGGATCACCTCCTTCCTCCATGGCAGGACTATGCAGGTCTTCTCTGACCTAGCCACTGCGTCACCCACCATCATGCTATGTGGTGTGCCCCAAGGCTCCTGCCTTTCCCCTACCCTATACAACATCTTTACCCGCCCCCTCTTCCTCATCCTCGACGCCATGGGCATCTCATACACCAACTACGCCGACGACACTGAGATCCTTCTCACATTAACAGGTGACTATGACACTGACTGCGCAACTCTCAACAACATATACAACACAATTCAAATGTGGATGGCCATCAACGGCCTTTGCCTTAACTCCGACAAAACTGAGCTGCTACTCGTAGGTTCCCCAGACACCCTCAAGAAACCAGTACTGGACACAGTAAAAACACTAGGGGTCTATCTTGACTCCAACTTGTCCATGACAAGACAAGTAAATGCAACCGCCTCCTCTGCGGCTTACCATGCAAAACTCCTCAACGCAATCAGGCCGTTTCTGTCCAAAGACACTTGCACCAACATAGCCAGAGCCATAACTGGTTCCCGGCTAGACTACTGTAATGTTCTCTTTCTAGGGACCTCTAACAAAAACCTTGAGATGCTGCAAGTAATCCAGAACAGCGCCCTGCGTGCTGCACAAGGCTTTGCCAAGAGAGAACACATCACTGCTGCCAGAAAAGCATCCCACTGGCTCCCCATAAAGGAAAGGATTTTATTCAAAGCGTTAAGCATCACCCACAAAGGCATCCACCTCTCAGCCCCAGCGTACCTATCCCAGAGAATCCACCCGGCCGCCTCCACTAGACCTACCAGGACACCCTATGCCAATATGCTCTCCGTACCGAGGGTAAAAAGAGCTAGAGCAGGTGGCGCCAGCTTCCCCTACCTTGCTGCTTTACATTGGAACACCCTGCCCACCTCTCTGCGAGCTGAACCCTCATTAATTGCCTTCCGCAAAGCCATGAAAACTACCTTGTTCACCTAACCAACCCCACATGTTTAAACCTTCATGACTAACATGTATGATGTACTATGGTGTTGATGTATTATGGTATATGATACTCCTTATCGCTTAACACAGGATCTTGCCTTACTGTAACCCATGGCACAACCTGTACCTGTAACTAAGTTCCCCTACAAGTAACAGCGCCACAATGCCCCTGGGCTGCCTGCGCGCTATATAAATGTAATAAATAAATAAATAAATAAATAAATGCAGCTGTTCAGCTTGTCTCAGATTCACTCCCAAGACTAGCAGGAAGCATTGGTTTTTGTGTGACTTAGTATGCCTGCTTTATGCAAGTTTGACAGTTGTTTTTAAGCAATAAGCCCCGAGCCGCGGGGGCATTACCGAGTCAGGGAAAGACCCCGGTCCCAAAGTTACAAGCCAGAGTGAAGCAATGCACTAACAATGTCCCTGGGCTTTACCAGACTCGCTAATGCCCCCGCAGCAAGGTGCTTATTGCTATTATTACCCCTAATATCATTGTTATTCTGTTCCGAAACGCACAAGCGTTTCGGAACAGAAAAAAAAGAAATGTAAAAATAATGGCCATAGGGGAAGGTAAAAAACGGAGTCCGGATTACCCCATTTCAAGCCCCCTCATTGGCTTAGGGGATGCCCCCTACCCCTGCCGGGGACAAAGGAAAAGAACATCGGAAGAGGGATTACTGGTCGGGTAAAGCCCCGGCGAGGGCCAATCAGATTGCATGTTACAATCTGATTGTCACTCGTGAGGTACTAATCTAAAATATGTTGATGTGCGTTTGTTTGTGGGAGCAAAGGGAGTGCCTGAGGGGGCTGATTAAAGCACGCTTGTTGTGTTTTGGTGTTACTGTGCTAAGTCGGTGTGTGTGTTGCTCACTCAGAGTCACAGTATTTACTCAGACAGAAATTGTGATAGTTGAGAAAAATGCTGTGCTTTTGATGAATCCAAATGTACGAAGGATGGTTGGGCAACTGGTACTGACACAAAGGTGGAGGCAACAACTCCAAACACAACTAGTGTCGCAAAAAAAAAAAACATATTGGGGGTCATTGTAAAGTGCACGGAGCAGAAAATGAAAGCATGAAATTGCTCTCCGGCTTCTATTTTCCAATCCAGCTAATTTTCTTGCCATCCTAAGGCATTGGATGGCATCAATTGCGGCGACAGAGTCTCCACTTTGCTTTCCTCCTCCTTATCAGGAGAGCATTTCATTTTATGACTCCATGAGATGCTCATGCAGGTGACAAAATGGATTCCAATGCAATAGGCCTCACATTAGCACCTGCAGGTGAATTCCAATGGAATCCATTATAAAGCACTGTGTGCAATGCATATTTGGAGGCAGTGTTTTATTTCTCCCAAAGCGGAGAGTCAAATAAAAGAGTACAGGTGATTTTGCCTTGCTTTACTCTTTACTTTTTCATTCTCCTTTGAGAGTGTTGAATATTGCATGCAGGGGACCAGCAACACATAAGTGTATGCGTGTATTGTCCCATGCATGCAATTACCCTTTTTATTCCAGAGTCACTCCCAATTGTGTTTTCTGGAAGGACCAGGTTAATGGGCACAAATACTTCTGCCTCTCACACTGACATGTCCATAAATCTCGTGTTGTGCCACCCTTCTCCGTTTGTCAAATTCACAGCCATAGCTGCCCCACTGATGATTGAAACAGCATTGGTACTCCCTTCTAGCTCCTTAACCCTTTCATCTATGCTGAAATAAAAATAATAAACAAGTGGCATTTCAGGGAGCATAGGAGTAGTTCACTGCAAAGACACTTCTGTTCTAGCATATCACCAACACCTTATTTGCTATCCTTGTATAGGATGTTTTGTGAGTGGAGGGCGCCTGGCCTCATAGCAACCAAAGGGTCGGCAAGGGCATTGCTGTGTATTTTCTTTCAGACTTGCATGCACAGGCTAGTAGACTCTGTTGTCATCCTCTATGCTGGCTGCAAGCAGATTTTCTACTGTGGAGCTAAGGCTCCCCATTGCACAGACCTTATGTTCCTCATTGTATTTTATTTGAGTTACAGACACCTCTTGTTTTCTTTCTAAGGACAGGGTTATTCCCTTGCCATGGCGGATGACTGGCTGCCTCCGACTAGCACTACACAATAATTTTTGTTATACATTTTATTTATAATTTTATTATCTTAATTATCACCGGTACCTTATTTTCTTTCCTTGTATAGCCCGTTCTTGTGGGCGGAGGGTGCTTAGCTTCACAGCAACCCAAGGCTCGGCAAGGGCATTGCCGTGCCTTTTCTTTCAGACTTGCATGCACAGGCTAGTAGAGTCTGATGTCGCCCTCTATCATGGCTGCAAGTGGATTGGCTTAGGTAATTGCCATGTGTTTATCCAGGAATACGCCCAGCGGTTGGGCGCAACAAGAAAGGGCCCGCCGCACCAAAGTCACGGCAAAGTCCAGGCAAAATTTGTTGGATTTAGCTACTTTTGAAACCAGATTTCCTCCAGATGAGGACTGCCACAGGATTTCTCTCCCCCTCCCTCTGCACAAGAGATGGCAAGCCTTACCGCAGTGCTACTCAATACTAGATCTTTGTCAGCTCATGCCACTTCTGTAAAAGATCTTTTGGATCACCGGGTGCCGGATTTTCTTTGCCTGACCTAGACATGGCTAATTTAGTCATCTGCTCCAATATTGGTGCAGGATCTACCAAATAATTTTAATATTTTACATGTCGATCGATCCTCACTGCACCCAGGGCGTGGGGTGGCGATGATCTTTAAATCCAATTCGCTGTTTCCCAGATTTCACTTAGTCATAATGTCACTATGGAAGCACTACTGCTGCAATGTATACTCTCTGCATCGTATACGTATCACTTTTTAATTATTTATCAACCCCCAGGTTGACATGTTGGGTGTTTAAATCCCCTTGTGGATCTTTTGGATGAACTTCACATGAAGTTCACTCACCTTGTTGTGTTCAGTGATTTTAACCTTAAAATTGACGGACCTCTCCCACCTATTTTAACTCAATATTTTTACTTTTGACAGCCTCCTGGACTTGGGCTTTTATCAATTTCTGACTGTATCAACCCATAAATTGGGAAATAGGCTTGATTTAGTACTGTCCAACAAACTGCATTTATCCACCTCTTCCATAGCACCGGTCGTATGGTCTGATCACTACCATGTGACCTTTTCTATGACATCTCCATGTCCCTCTCCTAAGAGACTCCCTCCTAGCGGGTCCCATAGCACAGCGAGTCGAGCGATCGCTTTGACATCTGTGCAGAGCCTGCTGATGCAGGTTTGAATCCCGCTAGGGCCAAACTCAGCCTTTCATCCTTCCGAGGTTGATAAATGAGCACCACACACCATGGGTAATAATAAGCAGCGCTCAGAGGGTTTGTAGCACTATATAAATGCAAAATTATTATTATTAATTAGAGCTCTGTGCCACAGCTGGCGCGCAGCTGATTTGAAAACACTGGTCTCCTCAGTGAGGGCTAGATGTAGCAAGTCCCATGAGGTAGATCTTTCCTTTCTGGTCCACTCGCTGGAGGATGTGGCTGACTTAGTAGCCCCCCCATAGACAGACCCAATTACATAGCTTGCCATCTCAACTATGGTTCACCGACCAGCTCAAGAAAGCCTGCCTTGAACTTGGGCAGGTTGAGCAAAAACGGCATCCTGCGTACCACCCTACTGATAGAGCACTTTAGAGGCAATGCACCATGGGCTACTATGCTGACGTTCTGGCGGCCAAGAAGGCATTTTTGAAACAGAAAATCGACAGAGCCCTTAGTAAACACGGGAATTATTTTCAGTGGTTAGATCACTGTTCTCCACAGCCAACCTCTCTTCGTCTGTTACCCCGTCACAGGAGCTCTGTGACTCTCTGTCCCAGTTCGTTATCACTAAAATAGATATTATTTGGGCTAACATCTCACTGGCTAGCCAGGCTACTGCCCAAGTTAGTACTGCTCCAGCTGTTGCTGCGGCCATATCCCTCCCCAAATGGTCATCTTTCCATCTGTTCTCATAGACATTGATTGGTGCAGTGATCAATATACTTAAATCAGCTGCCCCTGTCGGTGCTGAAAGATATAACCACTGATCGTCTGAGGGAAATTACCCAGGCTATCCACAGCTTCTGCCCGTCAGGGTACATCCCTAAGGAACTGAAGCAAGCCACGGTCATTCCTCTTCTCAAAAATCCCGCTCTGGACCCCTCACTGCCCTTTAGTTTCCGTCCGATCTCACTGCTGCCCTTCTTTATGAAACTTCTAGGGGCTTTGATCTCTCCACTTTTCTCCTCCTATCTGGAGGCCTCAGGCTTCTTCAATCCATTCTAGTAAGGATGATTCTGCCTGGGCCTGGGCACAGAGAGTGTACTGGTGTCAGATCAGGACGAAATGGCTAGGCTGGTTGATGCCAGTGGGGAGGGTGTCCTGATGTTACTCGATCTATCAGCAGCATTTGATACCATTGACCATCCCACCTTGTTGGCCCGGCTAGCTCAGACTGGCATGGCTGGCTAGGTGCTGGCCTGGTTCACCTCATTCCTGGCAGAGAAAGACCAAATACTTTCTCTTCCTCGCTTCTGTTCATGCCCTTGTTCCCTTTCCTGTGGGATCCCTCAGGGCTCTGTCTTGCCTACGATACTTTTTAACATTTACATTCAGCCACTTGTCTGTCTCTTTCACTCCTGTGGCATTAATGCTACTCCTTTGCTGACAACACGCAGATCCTGATTCGGTTAGATCTTGATTAGGCTCAAATGTTATATATGGACTAAATTGCCCTTGTGACATTTTTTACGTGGGGCAGACAAACAGAAAAGTAAAAGAAAGATGGCATGAACATAAAAGTAACATCAGGACAAAGAATACCAGATCACTCGTGGCACGTCACTTTGATGAAAAGAAACACAACATATCACAACTTAAAGTAGTAATCCTTGAAGTAGTCAAAAGAGCACCAAGGGGTGGAAACCACACCAAAAGGCTAAATCAGAGAGAAACGTACTTGGTAGAGCAAATTGAGTAGCTTGTCCCCCAGGGGTATGAGCGAGGACTACAACTTGGGAGTCTCTTTGTAAAATTGTTAAAAAGAATGAAGCACCTAGTTATGTGTAATGGACAAAAGTAGGTTGAATGCAACACACCAATCCTGTTAACCACCTACGGCCCCATAGAATTCTAGAATGTGAGCATATTCCTCATCCCACAATTATTCATACATCAGACATGCATTTACTAAACACAGAGGGCTATTGAGAAAGATATAGCCTCTACAGTAGACCATTCTAGGAGATGATTACTCTACTTCCCCCAAAACGGGAAATAAGGGTTCCAAGTTATCTACTAGTCTTTTCTAAATGTTATTTCAAAAGGTGTTTTTCAAAATGCTAAAACACCATTTGACAACTTAGAATACCTTAAGTCACCAGTGTTTCGCACGTTATTGTAAGGATGAATCATGAACTCCAATTTATTATTATTATTTCATTTTTGTTAGCCTTTTCAGAAAGATTGGCAACATCATTTGACAATTTAGAATACTTTAAGTCATCAGTGCTTAGCACTTTATAATAATGAGAAATGATAAACTACATTTTATTCTCGAGCCTCTTTATAACAATGGGCTTATCATATCTACTAGTGACACTTCAAGTCACCACAAGTTATAAGCAGAGTAGAGATTGTCATGATAAATCATCAAATCTAGAATATCGTGGCTCCAATAGGTTACGACAATTGCGCGAGATGTCATCGCGCATGCGCGTGACGTCATCACGCAGCCACAGGCCTGCGTCATGATGACGATGCCTATAAATAAATGGCGGCCATTTTGCAGCTCTTTTTCGCCTCGGCTGCGATTGGAAAAACAGGAAGAATAGAGGTAAGGCACCCAGCCTGTAGTGGACTGGGATATTCAATAATTTAAGCACCTAAGGCACAATGTAAACCCTGGGTATGGCAGAAAGGGGGGCAACTGTTGGTCCACAACAGCCACTAAGAGTACTTATTTATTTCAGGTTCACCTGATAAGGACATCTTATTCTGGTGACAAGATCTAAAAGATTATACCACCCACCAGGGGAACCATCTGATGACTATTATCTGGTAAGAAAAAAACTTTCCAATTTCAATAACATTTGAAGTGCCAAGAAGGTTACCCATAGAAGGAACATTTACTCGTACAACTATAAATATTCCTATAGGTGACAAGGGAAGAAATTGAGAAAGAAATAAGGCCAAACGGCGATTCATTTTTGAACTTCTAAGGCTGAGACCACCATGAAAGTCTAAACATCAAAGGTCCAAATAAAGGGTTACTGAATAGACTGAGATTACTTGGAATAACCACGGTGGAGTGGATGAAAACACTAAACAGGTAGATTTGGGATACCAAGAGAGCACTATTGTGACTTTTAATACCCATCATTGGGTTATTAATAAAGGAACAACTGTGGACTTTTTGCAGCAGAAGCTATCCAAGTGAGCGATTAGCTCTGGTCACTTTGACATTCATCAGACAGGTTTTACCAAAGGAGTCGGAACAGAAGTGAACCTGACGATACTAAACCTACTGAAATTAAAAGCCTTACACCGGGGGAAAAACCTTTTCATTGCTTTCATCGACATGAAACAAGCATTCAACAGCTTAAACAGAGCAAAATTGTGGCAAAAATTGTCGAGGTGGTCCTGTCCGCCTGAATTACTGCAGCCCATTATGGCGTTATATGAAGAGACATCAATCAGGGTGCGAATTAATGAAGCAGGCGAGCTCACTGAGAAGATATATACCAACAAAGGAGTCAAGCAGGGCTGCCCCTTAGCCGCCCTGTTATTCAAACTTTTTATATCTGACGTATCTGAAGCCTTCTCTCAGACTCGATGCTTTCCCCCTAAGAGTGATAACAATAATATCAGTTGGACTATAAATGCAGACGATATTGTCCTAATTGATGAAACACCAATCGGGCTGCAGAGATCCTTATCTGCACTGGAGAGGTACCTGAGTGACAATACACTGCAAATAAATGTGGCGAAAACAAAGATAATGATAATTGGGCACTCATCTAAAAGACTGATGAAGAATTTTAGATGGAATATTGAGGCTGTGCGGATCGAACTTACACCCTGTATATGATATCTAGGTATCGTGTTTAACACTTCAATCAGAGAACACGACTGGATTTGTGACCTCAAACAACGCATGCTGACTTTTGCGCTGCAAGGAGCCAAACTCCACGCTGAATATGGCAAATTCTCACTAAAACCGGTTGTAACCTTTTACTCACAAAAGGTAGTGCCCTCAATTACGTTTGGAGCAGAGGCGGGTTGGAATCTAGATTACCAGCTTTGGCCCACCCTTGAAGGCATTTTCTGGAGACGTATCCTTAAGTTAGCAAAAAGTGTATCAATGATTGCCATAAGATATGAACTTGGGATTGAATCGATGCACAATATAGTCATATGGAAACCGTTAGCCATGCTACGAAAGATGTCATTGAAGGTCCAGGCACCAGCATATCATATTTTTACGAATATGGTTCAACAACAGCACTGCAGTATAATGCTAAACTGGTCCAGTGGTTTAATAAAAGTTCTTGAGTCAGCAGATATAAAGTGGGAGACACTTATAGAAACACCACAGATTGCTAAAAAGAAACTAAGGAAGTGGAATTGGATCCAGAACTTAGAACAAAGAAACTGCCTAACCTCGTCAATTGATTTGGGCCCGGTAACAAACTGTTTAGATTGTCTGCCCAGATATTTACAAAAATTTCCATCGAGGAAACATCGAAACCAATTCATGAGACTACGTCTGAATACACATAAAACCAAGGAGATTCTTTGGAGAAGAAGAGCGAGCAACATTGAGAACAATCTTTGTAGGTTCTGTGGAAGTTCAGTAGAATCAATCAAACATCTGATCACCGAGTGCCTCAAAATCACACAACAACGAACACAGTGTCTTGAAGCCTTTGCCCCAGCTGATGAAGATATGAGCAACTGGTGGTTTGGGATACTCTCAGGAACAAACGTGTCTCTCACATGTGCAGTTTGTGATTTTGTAGACAACATGCTAAGTGAGGACCTACCTCAATAAATTAAGGAATCAACCGTTTATTTGACAACTAATCGACTAATCAGAAAAACATAATTTTGGACAGTCGTGTTTGTGATATACATACTTGATGTGAAGAATGTTTTAAAGAGTAACATGGCTAACGGAAAAGCTGAATAGATCAGATGTAAAAAAAAAAAAACTGGATGGAACACGGTTTATTGTCATTGAAGTTTACTTGTAAACTAATTGTTACAATTAAAATAAAAAAAATAAAAAAACAACAACTGTGGAGATTAGTAGAGTAGTATTTTACTATTTATGTTCTTGATTTTTACAGGAAATATTTTTTAGCTCACCAGAAGAGGTCAAAATAGGAAGGAACACAGGTAATTATGAGATGGAGAAATTTGACAGACAAAAGCATTTATGTAATGTAAACTAAAGACAAAAGTGATGATACTCTGATTACTTATTTTCTATAGATGGGACACCTGAACCTAAGGAACAGAATAGACAACTCCTGAAGAAGGGAAAATCACCCCGAAATGCGTAGAGAAACACATCTAATATTGGATATTCAATAAGAAACTACTCTGCTATGAATTTGCATTATAGAATCATTATTGAAAACACGAGGAGAAATATATAACTACCTGATATTTTTTTATTTAAACAAAGGATGAACATTAAAAGGTATAAACATTTAAAATTCCTTTTACATAATATAAAGATTTGAGCCCCTTAAAATAAAAGAAAACAGAAAAGCAATTTGTTTAACACTGATCACAAGACAACAAGTTGTTTCATTGCGGTGGACTTACAGTTTTAACAAATTGAACTAAAGCAATTTGAATTGAGGTTTTAGAGTTGGTGAGCAAGTAGTTCCATATTTCTTCTCTAGTACGTAAAGAGAGAAAATTGCAACATTTGTTAAACAGTTTCTGCCTCATAAAGTTTAAGGCTGGACATTCCACCACCAAATGACATAACATTTCAATTTGCTGCAAATCATTACAATAACGACAGAATGCTTGATCTTTAGGAACCAAGTGTCTCCTGCTAAAGATCTGCCACATCAGACATAAATTCAGGCGGATGCGTAACATCTGTGATCTTACAAAGTTGGAAGGGCATTTAACCAAATATGGTTCCATACAACGCATTTTTTTATGAAATGACATCATGGGGCCACAATCCACATATTCCAGGCATTATTTATGTGTACATATCCAATCGAAACAAAACAGTTTCACTTTAACTTTTGTGGGGTTCTTCAGCAAAAAGTTTGAGAGTAATATCAGCATTTATTAAAGTGTCCAACACACAGTTAACCCATTCCTTGGGGAGTTTTGTTTTGGAAGCAAACAGGTAGTTTGCAAGAACACCTAAAACATTTGGAGAAGTTCCACCAATTAAACATTTCCTGTATAACAAGCAAAATTTCCACAAGACTTGACTAACTATTGAGATAATACCCAGTTCATGGCGCACTAACGGTAACGGGGTGCATTTCGGGAGGCTCAAAACATCCTTCCAAAATTTGGCCTCATAGTGATCCCAAAAAGCTCTTGGTTTGGGCGCTCCCGTTTCAGCGCCGTAAGTGAGTATAGGTACCACTTTCTGTTGAAAAAAGGTAATGATATGGGTTAATATGAATTTACCAAATCTGTACAGCAAGATTGTTGCTTGTGATGTTAATGATCTATTTTTCACATCTAAAGTAGTTGTGAGTATGTTGTCCTTCAGTGACTCAGTGAATGGAAGACCCACGTATTTGTATTACTGGTCAACAGATAACTTTTGATTATGAAGAAACCAGTTGAATTTAAGTGGATTTTGCCTTACAGCTTTATGACATGTTACTATTTGCGTTTTGTCCAGATTAATTGTCAAGTTGTTTTCAGTGACATATTCTTGAAACTTGGAGTACACGATAGTAACACGAGATCATCAGCGTATAACAGCCAAATGATCTTCTGGGTACCCAATTTGGGCACATCAGCTGTTTCTTCCTCAAATTTAATACCTATGTCCAACAGAAAAAGGTTGAAGAGGGTGGAGGCCAAAATACACCCTTGCTTCAAACCTCGCTCTGTAGGAATTACGGTAGACAACGTCCATCTAAAGTAAGTCTTACTTGCAACGATGTATTAGAGTGCAGTAGTTTGATGAGATTGAAGATTGATGAGGAGCAACCATACTGCTGAAGTTTCAAAAAAAGAAGATTACGGTCAATTGAGTCAAATGCTATACTAAAATCAACAAAAGCTATTCTACCTATGTATAAATTTTGGTTATGTTCGACATATTTGTGCTTAATTAGATTAAGGATGAGCATGTTAGGAGCCGTGCCCATTCCACTAACAAATCCAGATTGGAAAGGATCTCTTTTATTTTCACGCTTAGACCCTTGATTCAGCTCCTGGAGTGTAATACGACTATACACTTTACCAGGTGAGTCTAGTATGGCAATTGGTCTGTAGCTTTGTGGCATGTGACAGTCACCTTTTTTAAACAATGTAATAATGATAGCATGTTTCCATGACGATGGAATGCTTTGGGTAAAGTTGATGTTTTGGTAAATTTGAAATAAAATTTCCGCCCACAAAGCTGGATTAAGTTTGCAGATCTTATTCGATAGTCCATCTGGCCCCGGGGCTTAAGATTGACTTATTGAAGAGATGTAATACAATATGTCAGCTTTAGAGAAGTTGAGATGGAAATACAACTTCTCTTCCCCTTCCTCGGGTGCAAAGGACTTTGCAGGGCTCGCATAGATTTTAGTAAAGTGTTCAATCCATGTTTTTTCAGGAACATTGTGGGATTGTATCCTTGTTTGCGAGATAGATGTTGCTTCATTCATGGTTGACCACATTTGAGCAGTATTTTGATTGCGAGTAAGAGACAACATGAGTTCATCATCGTTTTGGAATAAAGTTATACGATGGGAACGTGACCAATTTCTATAAGCCGTTTTAAGTTTGGACAAAGCTGCTGCTCTTCAGTTAACTGGGAGCAAAAGAGCTTTGCGTCTCTGAGCACGAAGTTCAGTTCTTTTGTTTTTAACTTGTATGTCGAAAGCATGAGTTCTCGGCTTTAATAGTTTTTTGTATTTCTGCACAGTTGGGGCATGTCTCTGCATAAGGTTTTAGTAGCAGACATTAGTGCGCTCATTATTTGACTGTGAATGAGAAAAGGCCCAGTTGAGGGAATCTGCATATTGACGTATAGTTCCCTCAGTCCACTTAATTCGATTTAGTTGGAAGTTAGCCCTGATAACGCCAGCGTAAAAGGATGGAGAGTTTAATTCTACAGCTTTGGGCAAAGGCCATCGGCTTTTTAGTATATAATGGTCACTATTCGTTGCAGGGCTTACCCTGAAAGATACCACATTTGCAAACAATTTGTGATCCACATAAATGTAGTCAATGGTCGCCTTTAAGGGACCACGTTGCCAGGTAAAACCTAGTGGAATGTCCGCAGTGAGCATACACAGGCCTCGCAAAGACATCATATGTTCCCATTGTATTAACCTAGCATTTTCCTGAGGTTTTCTCACTGAAAAGAAATGCAAATTAAGATCTCCGGCTAAAACAATGTGAGCAATGTCTGGTGTCATGACAATGTAGTCCAACATACTTGCAATGTCCTGAAGAAATTTTGACTCCTCAATCCCTTTGGAGTTCCAATAGACGTTAATCAGAGCATACAGAACGGAACAGACCGATACTACTGACAATTGGGCAAAAAGGTTGGGCGAATAAGAATGGATCATTTTTAGGTTGGAACTAATTTTAATCCCAGTGATTAATCCAGACATGTGACGGCCCTTCTCGCCTTGCAATGCAGGTGTAAAATGCAAGATGTGATCATGCCAAACAGGAGAGTTAATGAGCCATGTTTCCTGGAACATGATTATGTCAAATTGCTTAATGTTATTTCCTTGGTTATTAAAAAGGTGGGAGTGTCCACAAGTGTTCCAACAGGCAAGTCGTAAAAGTCTTCATTCTGATGCTCTAGTTAACTGCTAGGTACACAGTTACAAACACATTTCGGTTGCACAGAACATTCGAACTGGACAGGTTTCGCCAATGTGTAAACTGTGTTCACAGGCTGTTGCAAGCCCTTGACTGGGTCTACAATAAGAGAAGGGCCCACTAAGAGCAAGAAACCCATGTCAAACAGTTGTTCTTTGGCAGACCAAATGATGTTGCAAACCAGTCGGGAGCGAAGCTTCAAACAGCTCGTGGTCAAGATGTTTTTATTAATAAAGTCGACCTGTTCAATGTCAGCCGTGCCCACATCCTCCAGTTGTTTTATGTCAGAGAAGATCTCAAGAATACTCTGCCTATTTAGAAGGTATTGAGGATGGGGAGCAGGGGGACAACCAATAATTAAAGTGTTGGAACTCATATCAGGGTTTGGACCATTCGCTTGCTTTCTTGCGCCTTGATTTTGTGGTTGGGTAGCTGTTGTGGCTTGCATTACATTGGTGGACTGAGCTCTCGGCAGGAGAGCTTGTAGCGTTTTAGCAAGTTCTGCACCCTGCCCTTCAAGTGGGGCTGTGTCCCTTTCATACATGACATTGAAACCTCCAACCAAAGCCGATTTGCTTAAATTGGCCATTACATTAAGAGATCCTTTGTTAGTTTGGTTAGAAGGTCCAGTCATGGATGATCTATGGTCAGTGTTGGGGCAGCCCTTTCCTGCTGGATGAAAGGGCGGCACTGGGCTTCCTTCAGGGAGCATTTGGCCACAGGGGTTGATGTGGGGTGCCCCTACAATACTGGGCTGAGAAAATCTGATCATATAGGCATTGACTTCTTTTCTAATTTCTTACGCCTCCGAAATTGGTCACTTGGATTGGGGTTATTTCCAGGGCTATTAGAGAGATCCGTAGACGTTGGTTTGGGGTCCAACACTGTTTTGGTTAGCGGTTTGGACTGCTTCTGAATTTCTTCAATAAGGGTATCTAAAGAGACATATGGGGCGATGTTAAGGCTTTTTAACTTTTGGCTTCCCAATTTAGCTTTCCGCAATTCGCTCAAGAGCATGTATTTTCTCATTATAGCAGCAGATGCTAGGGTTGAGGTTTTTACTGGAGTGGTGAGCCCATTAATAGAATGTTTTGCCGAGCCTGATGTGGTTTGTTTCTTAGTTTTTCTATTCTTGGTTTTTTTCTCCTGGGCAGCTATTATGTTTTTGTTGGTTTTGCAGACATTCACTCTTTTTGAGTTTGTCAAGAAAGTGCTGCCTTTGGGTGTTTTGGCAAAAATAGTGTACATTTGTTTGTCTTCTACCTGAGAAGGAGACGAAGAAAGAGGTTCTGTGTTAAAAGAGACCGCAGGGTCAGTAATGATATTAAGAAAATGTGGTAATGCACCTACGGTAACATTTCAGACTGGTGCAAGCACAGGCTGTTCTCCAAAGGTATTAGCATTAATTGGAGAAAAGGCTTTGTCAATACGCACAGTTCTCATAGGCGACAGAGCCTTTGTTTCTATAAGGCATCTATCTTTTACTTCTTTTACTTCCAATAGTTTGACTGTGGAGTGCCATGCTTGAATGGAGGCAATTTGAGTGCTCTGAGCGTTTAGTTTGTCATTTAAGGAGTCAAATAGCTTCACCAAGGTGTTCATAGTTGTGTTCATTGCTTCCAAAGCGAACCCTACTACTCTACTTCCACTCTGCGAGGAGTATCTCTATTTGTTATTTCTCTGGAGTAGTTGTCCCTGTTGGCCATTTGTCTAGGTGTAGGTGCCAGAAAAGATGAGGTTGTGTTTGATTTTTCAGAACTGGTAGAGGAAAACATTTTAGGTGAAAAAGACAGTTTCTCAGATATTGTTTGGGCAGAGTAGCTAGTGTGCATTGAGTCTAGGTCGATTACCACCGCATCGCCCGACTCTTTAACAGCATGCTCCCCCACTTCGCTTCTTAGAACCACAATGTCTATAATTAGATTTTTCTATTTTTTCCTTTTTAGTGGTTTACCATTTGACTCTGAGCTGGTTTTTGACCGTTGCGGCCGCGCGAGGTCCTGTCCTCAGCCTTGAGTGCATTCTATCGTATTCAATCATATTCCAGTACAGCCTTCGGCTACACCATTGTGGCCCCCGTTTGGTGATTGACAGAAGGTCAGTTCCGTGTTATTCTTGAATAGTGGGATGATCAGATGCTTGTCTGTTGAGAGGAGTAAGAGTACAGCTTGACTCACCCTTACACATTTTTGTATTTATTCACAGTAACTCAAACTGAATTTGAATGAAAATGTATGTACAGCAGTAACCGCCCTGAAGAAGGATTTTTTCCGAAACGCGTTGGCATTATAATAAAGTGGACACTGCCCACTGAATTGGAACACATGGGGACATCAATATAGGGAATCTAATTGTTTGTAACAAAGAATTTCCGGAAGTATCATTGTGATATTTACATTCTATATGCCTATGATGAATGTTACAACTCCTTAAATTTCCATATGAAAAATATGTGCTCAGTGTGATCTAACATTTGACTTGATTCAACCCTAATCAATGTGGAGTTGTTGATTTAATGTATTACAATTTCATGTGAATTCTTGCTAGTTAGCAAGAAGGAGTGTTGGTGTTAAATTTAATTGTCTGAAATTAAGATTATGTTGGTGTTACATATCCAGTCTGCAATATAGTTCAAGTCCAAGGTTTATTAACCTTGATAAATTAATTTACTTTACACGAACAACTAATGCTTGGTGTGATTTATATTTATTTAATAGTGAATGTACTTACATCTAATATTGTAGGGGTTTTGCTTTCCCCTGTTGGAGTGCCGTTAGGGACCACCTGTCAGCAGATGACAGGTTCTGTTTGTCTACATTACTGTACATGTCTCTGGTGGTCTTGAGACACTTTTCAGTCCCTGTGCACCTGAAATATATTTATCAGCTAAGAGTGTGATCACTTAATTCTCCCTCTATGCTTTTTGTAAACATAGTTTATTTACCAGATTTACCACTTTTCTGTACTTTGGAGTGCCCCTCCATCCTTCGTGATTTGTTATCCTGTTAGAGATTGTTCACAGGCAACAGTGGGTGTGTTGTGATTTTTTCGCGCTTGACCAGGTTCCCCCCTCTTTTCTTTAGTGGGAGAGAGCCTCTTCAACTGAGTCAAGGAGGAAACATTGCTCACTACCTCAATCGGGGGCACAGGAAAAAAGCCGCGAATATCAGAGGTTACTAGGTCCTTTGTCCTCATGTTATAACAGCGCTTTGGGGTGGAACAAGTCTGGGACTCAAAAAAGCTTTTTAAAACATGTGGCACATTGTTTAGGTACCACCAGATTATTTGTATTCACTCCCGGCAGCAGAGGCATGCCTGTACGTAATGTGTACATTGTTTTTTAATCTTTTCTTAATCATGCAACAAAGACTTAACTGAATAAGAATAGCTAACCAACCTTTGCGTCCCGCTTTCTTATACAAACACAACTAGAAAAAAAAACAAATGAAACCAAAAAAAGAAAACAAATGCACCAGTGAAGCTCCTCGCGACGCCACAGCGAAGCGGCAAAGCAGGACTTTCAGGGGCTTCCACGGGTATAGTATAGTTATATAGGCACACCCACTGGTCGTGGGTTGCAATGCCTAAACAAAGTAAAGAAGAATATAAACATCAATGACTGCAGTAAAAGGTGAGTAGTAGTATATATGCTTCTTTATGATGACCGTCACCTTATGGTACTTGCAGTCTTTCTTGATAAAGTGCACAAAAGTTTGTGGATTAAGCAGTCCAAGGAGCCTGACTATCAGGGGCTTCCACGGGTGATATTGAAGATTTGTATTTGTCTATTCAATTGTGTAAAATTGAGAAAAAATACAGAAGTTGATGTTTAACATAAAATGTAAAATTTTTGATTGAGAAGGTACACTTGAGTACAATTTCCATTTACTAAAAAGTGGTTTATAAAACATAATATATGTGCGATTTACATTATTTCTTTGAGATATGAATTGAATTTACGAAACAAATAACATTTGATTGTCTTTACAATTGATATTTAGTATTATCTTTATTGTTTTGGTTTGTTTAAACCTTTACAATTTTACAAAATCAACCAACAATTACAAAATGTATCAAAATTCACCACAATTCATCAAAATACATCAAGTAAAAGAATAAAAACAAGTAACATTTCTACTAGACATAGCACATGATTTCTTAATTTTCTCAGTTTTTTTTGGTCTCTAGTAGGAATAGTGACATGTAAGTACAACTGACGTTTTAAAACAGTCTACTAAAAAATTATTTTCCATAAATCGCTACAATTTTCAGGTACGACATCTAATAGAAGTACCTTCATAGTCTTGCTTATTAGTATTAAGCCAGAGATTAACAAACACTGGAGTGACTTCAATCATCCTTGTCCTTCATTCCAAAGCAGATATATCGTATAGAAATGTATGAATTTTCATTGTTAAGGCAGTTAAGTTTCCGTGTAACATTTCCTTCCATATTTTATCACGGTCAACATTATATGTATCTGTTACAAATTTTGAAAAACAATCCATTCTTTCTTGGGCTAATTTAGGACAGATCAATAATAAATGCAGCAAGGTTTCTTTTTCCTCTGTTACTTTACAAAATCTCCAACCGACCTTCTGTATATTTAGGTTGCGGATTGTCAAAATTTCATTCGTACTCAAAACATTAAGTCTGAATCTCATCGTTCTGTTTCTAAATTGCCTCAATGGATATTTTGCTATATATTTTTCAGGATTTGGGAACCATTTCCAAAATGATACTATTTGACAGTATAAACTTGAATTCAGCAGAGTAACATGGTTTTCTAACCAATCATACGCTTTTACTGTTTCTTTAACTTTCTCATAGTTACTTAGCAATGTCTCCGCTGTTAGACCCACTTTCATCAGTATTATTTCACAGGTTGTTGTTAGATCTGCCATAAAATTTCCCTTTTCTACTGTTTTCAGGTGACAATACAGTGAATCTCTGTTAGCTTTCAAGCATTTTCTAAATAGTGCAAGTTTTTTTAGATGCATTGTTGGGTGTCCTGACCCACGTTTGAGCTATCATGCTGCAACATTTGGTGCTGCGGGCTTAGAAAATCCAAGATGGCCAAAAAGCCCACATGTGCGCCAGAATCCAGGAGAACCACGCAGTTTGTGCGCACACCAAAATGGTTGCCTAACTTGCCACCCACCAGTGCGAGCATGATGGACCAGGGTGCCATGAGTGGAATGGGTGCCAAAGGTAAAACAGCAGCGCCTGTTAGCAAAAAAAAAAAAACGCTTTAAAATTACCTTTGGTTTCTCTGAATGCCAGCTCAAAATGCCTATATTCAAACATTGCAACACATCCAAAAATCTCACTGAACACCAGCAGACATCTGGCAGAATGAAGTTTTGTGTGCCTACAAAATCTGGGAAGATGAAGAGCCCAAAATAATGTTGATAACAAGACTGGCTGAGTGCTAAACTGAACTGAAAGACACTAAAATCGAAATGTTTAGAATAAATGAGTGACCTACTTTTGAGTGTCACATAGTTTGTCACTGTTGAAATGTCATAGTTTTGAACTTAGAATCAGCATTCTAGCTGCATGTGTAAAAATTGTAAGTTTGATTTAAACTGGGAACCCAAAATGACATGTAGCTAAAAACTGGCTTAAAGAGATTCCAATTCTGCCTGACATCTACCCCCACAGGAGTTGAAACTGATCAGCAGGTTCCCAGGCCTGGCTGCATTCTGTTGCCCCTGCCAAAAGGAGGTCACACACTCTCTGATTGAATTACCTGGGGACTGCAGGAAACTAAACAAAGGGCCCAGGCAGATGGTTTATTGGGGGGGGGGGGTCGTAAATGGCTTCCTTTTGAACAAAGCCCTTCCTTGACTCAGGCAGATGGTTTATTGGGGGGGTCGTAAAGTGGCTTCCTCTTGGCAGAAACGGGGAGGGGCAGCCCCCTCTGAGGACAGGCTGAGCTTAAAGAAAGTGGATAGACTGGTTTCTCCACCATGTGACCTGGGAAGACACACCCATGTTGGCCAGAATATGATTTTACGAAAGATGTATAACTCATGGTGCGGACTTGTCAAAATTATCTAAATGATACCATAATTCTTGTGATTTTTCTGCCCACATTTTAAGAGGTTTTAGGACCCGGTGGTATGATCTGGGGGTTTACGAGCAGAAAAGAGGCTGTTACTCTAAATGTATGCATGTTAAAAATCTGACACTTCCTTATCAAAATGCCCACATGCCTTGCACACAATTGTATAAATTTGGAGAAAAATCTGATATGGGGTAAGCTGCTAAAAAGCCAAAAAGTTGCCATTTCTTTACCCAAGCTCCTAGAAATGCCAGGCTCGGAACAGTGCCTCCCATCAGTAATGCATGATGTGTGTATGCAATGACAAACAACTGTATCTGTGGAATATGTATTTGGGTCAAATATATATTTGTGTGCAATTTGACAGGGGAGTGTCCTTTCTGCAGGCCATAAAACAGCATCACCATTACTCACATTTCATTTCCCCTATCAAGGAAGAGAGAAAAGCTTGACCAATGATCAGTTGAGAGAGGGGCTGGCTTAGTGATGCGCACACACCCACTTTCAAAAGACATAAAAAGAGCCACTGGAAGCTAGAGAGGACATTCAAATCCAGTTGCTGCGGAGCGTTTTGCCGGACGACACAACATCCAGAAGATACCAGTTCCAGACTGAATCCAGCTACATACTCCAGAACCTAGAACTTATACTTTAGAACCTAAATCAGAGGCCTAAAACCACAAGATGAGTTCTCTGCAGCAGGCCTCAAATCATTGTAAGCTACTCACAGCCGGGTGAGCTGCTTGAATCCCTTGCCAAGAACTTTTGGCAGGACCAGTGCAGAGATCCAGGAGCCGTGCAGAGACCGATGTATCCGGACAGACCAGACCAGAGATCCAGAGTGACCCAGACCGCTGTGAACAGAACCAGAGAGCTGACCCAGATCACTGTGAAGTGCCGAGACCAGATCCGGAGTCCAGTCCAAAACCTGACCAGATCCGTGGCGAGGCCTATTTCAAATTTATATTTTGAGTACCTAGCAGAACTGTGCAGAACCAATCTCTTAGTTAAAATAATCTAATCCAAACTATTTTAACCTAAGTAGAACAGCCTCCTAGAAATCGTGTCATCTGTCATTTTTAAAGCTGCACAACTGTCACCTGTCAATTCTGAAGCTGCAAGCTGTCACCTGTCATTTTGAGTTTACTTTAAATCCGAAAAACTACCTTTATTTAATCGTCCGTATCTCTGGAACCGTTTGCGCTAGGAACGGAATTTAACTTTCCTCTGAAAGCTTAGAATCTCAGCTTTCCAACGAACCTAGACTTGCTACTCCTTATACTTTTGCCGTAATCACGATTCACGCACTCGCGAATTTTACCGTGATTTGCGATTTGGTTAAAAATCCAGCCACGTGTAACCATCAGCAGTCATTTGTTTCCTTGCTAAAAATTTGTTTGCCTCTTAATCACCATCTCTGAATCATTGCTAAAGTGAGCCTGAACTCATCCCAAGTATCTCTCACTCACCCTGAACCTCCTAAAGGGAATTAAAAGCATTTTCAGCATATTTCTCACTTCATTGCCACCACATTCAAAGCACATGGGCCTGTGTTTTAAAACTCATACCGGTTTTCTCTAAGCTTGCTGGGGGGGAACTGAATTTCGTATTGTATTTGATTGCATTCCTGAGAACTGTGTGCTCCTCTTTCCATCTACTTCCATGTCTTACATTGCATAGGGGAGGGGGGTGAATTGCTAGAGAAAAAGTGATTATATTATCTTTTGCTAAAATCATCTCAAGTATTTCTGTACTGCATTTTATTCCTCGTTGCTTTTCCCTTGAAATCATAAAAGTATTTTTGCTACTTGATCCATCCTATACTAACTCCTCATTGATTATAAAGAAGTGTGCTAGTGTCAGATTACCCATTGTTGATTAACATTATATTTATAAGGGCGATATCGATTATTAATTTATTATAAAAGCGTGGTATCTATATTTTGTTTTATTTCTCAAAAAAACCTTTTAAACTTGCAAAACAGAACTACTCTTGGCTCAGTGGGGTCAGGGGGATTCTAAGAGAGGGGTGTTATATAGGGGTAGTCATCCAGAACTCATGAACTGGACATAAAGATATATCAATAAGGGTTTCCATTCAGTATCCCACACAAGGCAATAACTTAGCTGTAGTGTTGAATTGAATCCTCTTACAAATTGAGGGCTCGTCCGGGATTCCGGATTAGATCTATCACTTGTGCAGATTAATACAGTGTGCTAACTGACAAGATACATACATCCGGTCGGATCACCACGCTGTGTTACGCTGTAAAGCACTCCTCAAAAGGACGCTCTAAGGGAAAGGTCTGTTTTGCAAAAATAAAATACAAACTTCTGTAAGTCAGGAAGGAACTCAAATTCCAGAATGACGACCTTGGTAGATATGAAAATAGCCAGAGAGCACTTCTTACATAAGCTATTTGTGAGAGGTGAGTGGACTCATCAGGACCAAACGGTCTGGCTGCAAGCAATCGCGCAACAGGTCACTGAAACAGAGTCAGATACATGGAGGGATCAGGGTCCATTACATGTGGCCCTGAGTGAATTATACATGGCTCTTAAAGTTAAAGATGAACACGACAAGATGGTTAGGATAGCAGCATATTTGTATCTATATATGGGTGCCATGCAGGACAAATGTGCTGAAGGCCAAGATCTGGCAAGTAGGCAACAGATGGCATTAGAAAAGGCCCAATCTGACCTGGTCTCTTCTGAGCAGAGGCTGCAGAGGAGCCAGGAGTCAGAAAATGATAGTAGGCAGTATATCATTAAAATAAAAGAGGACATGGATAGACTGCAACAGGAAAAGACGGACCAGGATACCAGAATTCTGGCTTTGCAGAAGGAGCACCAAGACAGTCTGGACTCCTTACTACAGAGCCAGAAAAAGCTGGAGCAACAGATCAATTTCAACAGGGCATGCACAGAGCAGGTAGCCACCCTGCAAATCCAACTAGACAGAGAGAAAGAGGAAAGCAATAAATTGATTTTGAAAGACCTGGATACCCAGGCAGAGTTTGATGAAGAATACCAGAAAGCTGGTGCCTTCCAAAGGCAAAGGGACGACCTGGCGGCACAGATGCAGACTCTTAGTCAGGAAAGGGATACCTTAGGCAGGAAGTCTGCCACTTAAAAAGGAAAATGGAAGAAAATCACCTGGCCCTCTAGGGACTGGGTGACCTCCAAAAAGAACACCAGAACTTGTTAGAGCACACCAGGAGGGTGGAGGATGCTCTGGCAAGAAAGGAGCAGGCCAATAGGGACACAACTCAGGAGGTAACCCTCCTGCAGCAGAGACTGGCCCAGTACTCCAGGACCAATCAGGAGGCACAGAGAGAAAATGAGGCTCTCTGTCAGCACAATGATAGGCTCCAGCAACAGGTAGCGATGCAGGAGAGACTGATAGAGTCTAGTTAGGCCTTAACTGAGGAACTGAAAGCGCAGGCTCTTGCATTGCAACAGGGAGCAGGGGCGGATAGAGACCAGGTTCGCTGGGAGAGGGAGACTCCTGAGCATAACCTCAGGAGCCCTAGTACCAGAGGCCTTCATATCTCTCAGTCCCTGGACTCTGCCAACCCATGTCCCCTGGCGCACATGAGCACCGGGCCACAGGGATGGCAGATTACTATCCAACTAGAAGTATGGGGCTCATAGGCCAGTACCTCCCAGGAATGGAGGGGCGGGCATCCGGGTATGGGCACCCAAGCACAGTGCAATTTAGTGGGGAACCCCAGGAGAGTAGGCCCATTGAGGGCATCCTGAAAACCTCTGCCCAATTAGGTCAGTGGGGGGGGATACCCATCAAATCCTGGCAGCAAGGAGGAATCTGAAGACTCCTCTGAACGGCGCAGGACACAGGAGACCAGGTACCCACATTCTGCCAGCCATTCCCAGGCTCGCAGAATCCGGGAAAACCTGGAAGATCAGACAGGAACCTCTGGGAGCAGTGCCTCTGAGTCAGAGGATGGATGAATGGACCAGGGTTACCCGAACCAAAAAGGCCAATAAGGCAAAAAGGGCCTTGCTTAAGGACCCATTGAAGCAAATAAAGGCAATAAGGAGTGTTATCACGCCTTATCATAAGAACGCCAAGTATTCTGTTTGGGAGCACTTAGAGCTGTTTGAGCAAATGATGGAGACTTTTCATTTGAAGGACAGCCAAAGCTGTATTCAATATGTAAAGTGGACCTTCTCACCAGAGTACTCCAGTTTCTTTGCGGGGCTGGAGGACCAAAATCATTCAAGGTGGTCCACATACAGGGCGGCCATCTTAAAACATTTTTCTGTGCACAGAAATCCCCAAGAGGCTCGCAAGGCAGCCTACAATTTGCAATGTGGGGAGGATCAGGCCCCACAAGAGTTTGTGCAAGAATTAAAGCGTGCTTTTGCGCAGACCGCCGGAAGGGTGCGCACAGACAGCAAAGAGTTTGTCAATACATTTTTCCATGCTCTCCCTAAATATATAATGACCCAGCTCGTGAGAGATTTTCATGAGAAAAGATCTTTAGACTGGGTCATTGAACAGGCTACCCGGATCTATGAGGTGCAGAAGCCTATCAAAAATAAAAATAACGCGCCGAAAAACCCCAAAACCAACAGCACCCCTGCTGCTGCCAAGGTGGCAGAGGTAAAGGTTGCCCCCGTTTTAGATTTGGAGATGGGGGGGCCTAAAAACCTGCCTGCACCAAATAATTCACAGCCCAGAAGGCCCTCGGGCCAGTCACAGACAGGGAGTTGAGGAGGTAGTCCCACAAATGGGGTCCCCCGCTCCCCTGACTATGTAAGTCCCCGCTATAAGGGAAACCGACCAATCCTGGGTTATGTGTGGACTCCTCCAGCCCAAGGGGGGGGATCCAGCGAAGCACCTAACCCAGGGAACTTCCCTCCCAACTTCCCACAGGAGGGCAGAAATTCTCCAAATCCTGGGCAGAACTTTTTCCCCAGGTATCCACCCAATTTCCAACCCCAAAACCATCCATCCTTCTTTCCCCAATTCCCTGAGCCCAGACAACCTAATCCGGGAGAGGGGAGGCCAAGCGTGGAGGGGTACCAAAATCTTCCCAACCAGTGGTACTACCAGAGAAGGGATAGCTACCTTTCCCGGGATCAGCCCAGGGGAGAAAATAGAGCCCCGTATCAGCCTGAGCGGGTTTCACAACTTGAGCGCCAGGTCCAAAATATGGCACGAGATCTGGGTCACATACTGAGGGCTCAATAGAACCCTTAGATGAGCATGCCACCGCAGAATGCCCCAAACTCTGGACCTGGTGCTCCAGAACAATGACGGGGGCAGCACCCCGATAACCCACCGGTTCCCAGGGAGGAGGCACAAGGGGAAGGGGGGTGTAAAGCCTTGGAGGAAGTTTCCTTCCCAACTTGTAAACAGCCCCTGGAAAACCAGGAACCGGAAACAAAATCTCCTGCCCCTGAAAGCCTGCCTCCAAGGAGCAGAGGGGGGGAGGGGAAACAAAGGACCCAAACAGACCCACTTTGTGGAGGAGGTACAGGTCTTCCAATTTGAGGGAGAGGGATCCTCAGAAGATCCTGGGAAAAGGATCTTCTCCTTCAGAGATGGGGGAACTCCTCCCAAGGAAAAATGGGTCCCAAGGGATGCCAATTCAGACTGGGGAGATGTGGAGACTGAGCTACCGCCGCCCATCATATCATCCCAGAACCGACAATACCAAAATCCCCTGGTTCAAGCCCATCCTGGTGACTGCCTCCAAAAAGCGGGGGGCGGCCCAGAACCGGAACCAGGGGAACCCACAATGGCTCTGATCTCCAGTTGCCAACTTTTTCTTTCAGATTCCCCAGGCTCTCCACAGAATTCTGCCCAAATCTCTTCGCTAGCAATGTCCAAAACCAGACAGTTAGCCCACCAGTTGTCCAAAAATGTGCATTAATTGTGCCCCCTTGAGGAGAAGGAGGGAAGATACTATGCCCCGGTACAAGTATAGGGTCTGGGTACAATTTTGGCACTGGTGGACACTGGATCCCAAGCTACCCTTCTGTCCAAAAGGGCCTTTGATGAACTAAATGCAGGAAGGGGGGAGAATTACCGTATTCCTCTCACCTCTCTTCCTGGCCAACTGCAGAACTTTGACAGGAAGTAAATTCCCGTTGAGGGGACTGCAGACTTGGACATTAAAATTGGGCGACACAAGGTGAAACACCATGTCATAGTAGTGACTCCAGAGGGCACCCCTTGTTTACTAGGTAATGACCTCCTGAGAAGGTTGTCACCCATAATAGATTGTGTAAACAAGGTCCTCTGGACCCAGACTAGCCGACCAATAAAATTAAAACAGAGTGTCAACCATGTTAGTTTAAACGGCACCTGCCACATGGTTGAACAAAAATTTGACCAAGTAGAATTTCACTTCCAGAACAACCAAACTCCAGACGTGACAGTAATAGCAGTAGGATAACAGACTGGTGATGGGGGGGTCCTCTCTATTTCTGAAAATCAACCTTCTTTCCAGTTTAAGGTGGTATTCCACACTGGAAGGAAACACCCTGAAATTATTTACTAATCCACAATCCGAAACTCCCACTCCTATAGTCCAGAAAGATGGGAAATCAGCTCAGAGCCTGGCTGATATTCAGAAAATTGGAGAGCAGTTGTTCATCCCTATTCAGTTAAATGATGGGAAGGACTCTGTTCTCGCTCGAGTGTGTGTGAACAACGGTAAGAGCTTCATCAGCGAAGCCATGTTCCGCCAACTCCCAAAAGATCCAGCCATTCCCACATTCAAACTGATAGACAAATGGGAAATGGACCTGGAAGCACCTAATTCCAAACATCTCTTGCCAAGCAGGTGTATGCTCAAAATCTCCATTGGCAACAAGAGCATAGTCCATAATTGTTGGGTCGTGCGAGACGTCACTGCCGCCTTTTACTTAGGCAGTGACATTCTCAATCGCTTTGCCATTAGTTTGGAGCTAATAAACTTCAAAGCTTGGTCCCGATTAGCGGATAATCCCATGGGCTTTGATGATCCAGAAAAAGCATTTAGGGCAGCTCAATTGCTACCTTATGCAGTTGAAATTCAGATTAAAGAGGATGTCACCATCCCAGAAAGGACCCGACAATACTCCCTGGAAGTGAAAGTTAAAAGAGGACAACATTTGAAAAACCCTGATGCTTACATACATCTAAACGCTTCTCTCCAACAGCAAGGGTTGGGGGTAAACCCAACTCCATTAGTCAACATAGAACATGACACCATTCTAATAGAGGTGGATAACAGCGACTTAAAGAGTATTACTCTAGCCGCAGGCACCATTATTGGAATGGCGGTTGATGACTGACATTTTTCCATTGATTTAGGAAATGAACTGTTAGGACCAATCCCCAAGGACTGTTTTGACAGTGACAGTGATGACAATACAACAACAGACAGGATTTTTACCCGGCATGGGGGGAACTTCCTGGTGTACACTTCCTGCCCCTATGGTAAGGAAGATGTGACTTGTGACTTCAGGAGGGATGAGGTGATTTTCCAGGTCCATGAGGGTTGCCTTTCCCACCTGAGGCCTCCAGTCCAAATCATCACTCTGACCAGGGACTTCTCCACCCAGCTGGAGGAGGCCGCTGAGATAGCCAAACCAGAAGTCTTTCCAGGCTTCAGGCAGATGGTGGAAGAGAGAGTCAACCTAGCTGATGCCTGTGTGACTCTGGAACAAAAGCAAAAGTTGAAACAAGTTTTCTTGGATTTCCAAGATCTCTTTGCGGTAGACTCATATGACTGTGGCCGCACCGACATCCACACAACAACAATCCCCACGGACCCTGGCATGTCTCCAGTGTATGTGAACCAATATCGCTTGCCTCTCGCATCAATGGAGTCCCTTACTGAGATAATTACGAACCTGGAGTCCCGGGGAATAATCCGTCCAGTTCACAGCACCTTCAATAACCCGGTTCTGGGAATATTGAAGCCAAACGGCCAGTGGAGACTCTGCGCCAACCTCAGGGAGCTCAACAAACGGGTCCATACTTCCCGATGGCCTCTGCCCTACATTGACCAAGGGCTGGCCCAGATCCAGGGGTCACAGGTATTCACTGCAATAGACCTGACCAATGGATACTGGACTGTGCCTGTCAGTAGGGAGGACCAATACAAGCTGGCTTTTACCTTTGGGGGCCAGCAGTACACATGGACCCGGACTCCCTTCGGATACCTCAACTCCGGCAATTAATTCAACATTTTCCTACACAAGGCCATGCCCGACCTGGGTGCAAGGGGTAACCTGGCTTATGTAGATGATGTCCTCATCAAAAGTTCATCTGTGGAGGAACACATAGCAGAGATCCGTTATGTTCTGACCCAGTTGAGGGCCGCCGGAGCAAAACTTTCCTTTCAGAAAGCACAGTGGTGTAGAACCCGTGTTAATTTCTTGGGGCATGAGATTACTCCTCAGGGTCTCTGTGCCCAGGAAAAGAAAGTGGAAGCACTTCTGAAACTGAAAAACCCCACAACTCTGCGGGAACTAAAGAGCCTCCTTGGGCTGACTAATTACAGCAGAAAGTTCATTAAGGGCTACGCAGAGATCACCAGACCCCTGATTCATCTCCTGAAGGGGGGGGGTCAAGTGGGAATGGGGTCCAGAACAAGCCGAGGCAGTAAGACAACTCAAAAGAAACCTCTCACAAGCGCCCTGCCTAGCTTACCCTGTCAGAAACAAGGAGTTCTTCCTGGAGACAGGGTTCTCTAATACGTGCTTGACGGCAGTATTATACCAAAAGCATGACAAGGTCAATAAAGTAATCTCCTTTGCGAGCAAAACTTTATCCTCTGTGGAGGAAAAATTCAACGATTGTGAGAAGGCACTCCTGGCAACGGTGTGGGCATTGAAGAATTACCGCCCGTTTATCCATGGGGAACACATCATAGTGGAGACTCCACACCAGCCTCTGCAATATCTCCAAAGTGACAGAATCCGGGCCGGAAATGTGAGTAATTCCCGAATTACTTCCTGGATTCTGTCAATGCAAGGCTTTCCTGTGGAGGTCAGATATGGCCAAAACAAGAAGAGTCCCCTCGCCCAAGGTCTGGCTGACTTGCATGATTGTGCCAGAGAAAACTGTCTCGAGGACGAAAGTCTAAAAATCAAGGACAACACAGAGGCATACCTTAATTCCCCACACAAAGTCTTTGAAGAAGACAAGTGTGAGGGAATGCCCACTGTCTATGTGGATGGATGCTTGTACCATGTTGGCAACAACGGGGAGAAAGAACTGGTGGCCGGCGTATGGAATGCCTCGGTGAAGGAGTTTCCAGAACCCTCCGCTGGATACAAAATTGGTCCCCGAAGTAGTCAGGTGGCAGAGTTGATGGCTGTGCATCAGGCCATCCTCACTGCTGTCCAACATCAACTCCACGAACTGGTCATAATCCCCGATTCGGATTATGTACAGAACGGGTTCGTGGAGCACCTGGTTAATTGGAAAACCAGAGGCATGTTATGTGCTAATAACAAACCCTTGAAACATGGGAAGTTAATCCAAAACATTGATGATCTGGTCACATCGAATGGGATGACCATGTACTGGAAAAAGATCAAGGGTCATTCCAAAGTAGAGGGACCAGACAAAACTGGAAATGACTTAGCTGATCAGCTGGCCAAAACCGGGGCCATCCAAGGGGATCTAATCGAAATAGAGTCCCTGTTGGGGGAAATCCAGGTCACTGCTATCACTAGGTTCCAGACAAATGCTCACAATGATCTTTCAACTGCCCAATGGAGCAAGGAGACCCCTGATGCTGATTTGATTACAGCTCAGAAGGGGATCCAATAATTGGTAAGTTTTACCAACACCTTGAGGACCCTGAGAACTTTCCCCTGACGGATACCGATTACATTGGGAAAGAGGACCTAAGAGTGTTGATGAAATGTCCAAAAATGTTCCGAATTCAAGACGGTTTGTTGGTAAGGAAATCCCAAGCTGGCCATGATCAGTGGGTGGTTCCTACCTCATACCGAAGCCTGATGTTAAGTCACGCCCATGATGCGGCCACCGCCGGTCATAGGGGGTTTCACACAACACTGGAAATCTTAAGAGAGGTTGCATACTAGCCACACATGGGCCAGGACCTCAACCAATATTTGAATGTTTGTCTTGTGTTTGCACAATTTCAGCCAACATCCCTCACACTCCGGACACCTCTCCAAAAGAGGGGAATGACACTCCCATGGTCAGATTTGCAAATTGACTTTGTAGGCCCCGTGATTCGCTCTGCTAGGGTGAAAAAGTACATGTTGACGGTGACATGCTTGTTTACCAAGTCGGTGGAATGTCTCCCAGCCCCAAATTGCAAGGCAGAAACTGCAGCTGCCCTGATGATTAACCACATCTTTTCCCGTTTTGGTCTACCTCAAAGGATTGAGCCAGACAGAGGTAGCCACTTCACCTGTGAAGTAATGACAAAGATGTGGGAGATACTGGGGGTCAAAAGAAAGCTACATATTGCTTATAGGCCAGCTTCTTCTGGAGCAGTAGAACGTTACAACTGGACAATTGTGAGCATCTTAAAAAAAGTTTGTGGCAGATTCTGGGCCAAGTTGGGATATCCGATTACCTCTGTTCCTAATGGCCATCAGATCTACCCCTTCATCTGCAACCAAAATGTCAGCATTTGAGTTGATGACCGGGCGCAAGATGGTGCTTCCCCAGCATTTGCTCTACAGGACCCAAGAGCAGACACTGATAAATGCCTCCACAACTCATGAGTATGTGGAGAATTTAAGGAAACACCTTCAACATGCTTTTGCCTATGCTCAGCGGAATCTAGAAAGATCAGCTGAGAGTATGAAGACCCACTATGACCTGAAAACTTCCAGGAAGGAATATATGGTGGGGGACCGGGTCTATTTATACAACTTCCAAAGAAACCAGGCAAGACAGCGCAAATTTTTGCCTACATGGAAGGGACCCTTTGAGATTATAGACAAGATCTCCCCTGTGGCCTACAAGATCCGCATCCCCAAAGGCGGTTTGGCAGAGGGGGAAGACAAGTGGGTGCACATAAACCAGTTGAAGTGTTGCCATCCCAGGCACACTTTGCAGCAACTGGAGGAGTCCTCTGCAATCCCAGAGGGTACCGCTCCAGAGTAATTCAATTCCAACCCTAAAATATCCTACATATAGCCTATCAAATTCTGTGTTTCTCAAGTTTATGTGTTCCTGTCTCTTAATTTAAAAAAATGTGCATGTTCATATCTGTTGAGTTCTAAAATATATATGCCACCCCACTATATCAATGGTGGGTGTGAAATGTCCATGAATAGGTATTGCTGCTCTTCCTTTGTTGTCCTAGGAGAAAGAAAACCTGGAGACGGGCCAAGGAGGACGATCCGGAGACCAGGAGCAAAGCCCCGAGGGGCCCAGGGTACCGCCCAATCCTCCCATCAGGACCAGCAAGGAGAACTGATTGATCGACTGGAGGGAGGAAAAGATGCTGACTGTGCCATTTGCAGAATTGGAAGAAGATTATGCGGACATACCAGTGCGTGGGTCAAAACCTTCTGTGCACCCGACTCCCCATCGACTCAAATTCAAAGTGCAGTCGCGTGGGCGGGCCTTGTTGGGTGTCCTGACCCACGTTTGAGCTATCATGCTGCAACATTTGGTGCTGTGTGCTTAGAAAATCCAAGATGGCCAAAAAGCCCACATGTGCGCCAGAATCCAGGAGAACCACGCAGTTTGTGCGCACACCAAAATGGTTGCCTAACTTGCCACCCACCAGTGCGAGCATGATGGGCCAGGGTGCCATGAGTGGAATGGGTGCCAAAGGTAAAACAGCAGCACCTGTTAGCAAAAAAAAAAAAAACGCTTTAAAATTACCTTTGGTTTCTCTGAATGCCAGCTCAAAATGCCTATTTTCAAACATTGCAACACATCCAAAAATCTCACTGAACACCAGCAGACATCTGGCAGAATGAAGTTTTGTGTGCCTACAAAATCTGGGAAGATGAAGAGCCCAAAATAATGTTGATAACAAGACTGGCTGAGTGCTAAACTGAACTGAAAGACACTAAAATCGAAATGTTTAGAATAAATGAGTGACCTACTATTGAGTGTCACATAGTTTGTCACTGTTGAAATGTCATAGTTTTGAACTTAGAATCAGCATTCTAGCTGCATGTGTAAAAATTGTAAGTTTGATTTAAACTGGGAACCCAAAATGACATGTAGCTAAAACCTGGCTTAAAGAGATTCCGATTCTGCCTGACATCTACCCCCACAGGAGTTGAAACTGATCAGCAGGTTCCCAGGCCTGGCTGCATTCTGTTGCCCCTGCCAAAAGGAGGTCACACACTCTCTGATTGAATTACCTGGGGATTGCAGGAAACTAAACAAAGGGCCCAGGCAGATGGACATGGTTTATTGGGGGGGGGGTCGTAAATGGCTTCCTTTTGAACAAAGCCCTTCCTTGACTCAGGCAGATGGTTTATTGGGGGGGTCGTAAAGTGGCTTCCTCTTGGCAGAAACGGGGAGGGGCAGCCCCCTCTGAGGACAGGCTGAGCTTAAAGAAAGTGGATAGACTAGTTTCTCCACCATGTGACCTGGGAAGACACACCCCTGTTGGCCAGAATATGATTTTAAGAAAGATGTATAACTCATGGTGCGGACTTGTCAAAATTATCTAAATGATACCCATAATTCTTGTGATTTGTCTGCCCACATTTTAAGAGGTTTTAGGACCTGGTTGTATGATGTGGGGTTTTACGAGCAGAAAAGAGACTGTTACTCTAAATGTATGCATGTTAAAAATCTGATATTTCCTTATCTAAATGCCCACATGCCTTGCACACAATTGTATAAATTTGGAGAAAAATCTGATATGGGGAAAGCTACTAAAAAGCGCAAAAAGTTGCCATTTCTTTACCCAAGCTCCTAGAAACGCCAGGGTCAGAACAGTGCCTCCCATCAGTAATGCATGATGTGTGTATGCAATGACAAACAACTGTATCTGTGGAATATGTATTTGGGTCAAATATAGATTTGTGTGCAATTTGACAGGGGAGTGTCCTTTCTGCAGGCCATAAAACAGCATCACCATGACTCACATTTCCTTTTCCCTATCAAGGAAGAGAGAAAAGCTTGACCAATGATCAGTTGAGAGAGGGGCTGGCTTAGTGATGCTGCGCACACACCCACTTTCAAAAGACATAAAAAGAGCCACTGGAAGCTAGAGAGGACATTCAAATCCAGTTGCTGCGGAGCATTTTGCCGGACCACACAACATCCAGAAGATACCAGTTCCAGACTGACTCCAGCTACATACTCCAGAACCTAGAACTTATACTTTAGAACCTAAATCAGAGGCCTAAAACCACAAGCTGAGTTCTCTGCAGCAGGCCTCAAATCATTGCAAGCTACTCACAGCCAGGCGAGCTGCTTGAATCCCTTGCCAAGAACTTTTGCCAGGACCAGTGCAGAGATCCAGGAGCCATGCAGAGACCGCTGTATCCGGACAGACCAGACCAGAGATCCAGAGTGACCCAGACCGCTGTGAGCAGAACCAGAGAGCTGACCCAGATCACTGTGAAGTGCCGAGACCAGAACCGGAGTCCAGTCCAAAACCTGACCAGATCCATGGCGAGGCCTATTTCAAATTTATATTGTGAGTACCTAGCAGAACTGTGCAGAACCAATCTCTTAGTTAAAATAATCTAATCCAAACTATTTTAACCTAAGTAGAACAGCCTCCTAGAAATCGTGTCATCTGTCATTTGTAAAGCTGCACAACTGTCACCTGTCAATTCTGAAGCTGCAAGCTGTCACCTGTCATTTTGAGTTTACTTTAAATCCGAAAAACTACCTTTATTTAATCGTCCGTATCTCTGGAACCGTTTGGGCTAGGAACGAAATTTCAGCTTTCCAACGAACCTAGAACAGACTTGCTACTCCTTATACTTTTGCCGTAATCACGATTTACGCACTCGCGATTTTTACCGTGATTTGCGATTTGGTTAAAAATCCAGCCACGTGTAACCATCAGCAGTCATTTCTTTCCTTGCTAAAAATTCGTTTGCCTCTTAATCACCATCTCTGAATCATTGCTAAAGTGAGCCTGAACTCATACCAAGTATCTCTCACTCGCCCTGAACCTCCTAAAGGGAATTAAAAGCATTTTCAGCATATTTCTCACTTCATTGCCACCACATTCAAAGCACTTGGGTCTGTGTTTTAAAACTCATACCGGTTTTCTCTAAGCTTGCTTGGGGGGGAACTGAATTTCGTATTGTATTTGATTGCATTCCTGAGAACTGTGTGCTCCTCTTTCCATCTACTTCCATGTCTTACATTGCATAGGGGAGGGGGGTGAATTGCCAGAGAAAAAGTGATTATATTATCTTTTGCTAAAATCATCTCAAGTATTTCTGTACTGCATTTTATTCCTCGTTGCTTTTCCCTTGAAATCATAAAAGTATTTTTGCTACTTGATCCATCCTATACTAACTCCTCATTGATTATAAAGAAGTGTGCTAGTGTCAGATTACCCATTGTTGATTAACATTATATTTATAAGGGCGATATCGATTATTAATTTATTATAAAAGCGTGGTATCTATATTTTGTTTTATTTCTCAAATAAACCTTTTAAACTTGCAAAACAGAACTACTTCTTGGCTCTGTGGGGTCAGGGGTATTCTAAGAGAGGGGTGTTATATAGGGGTAGTCATCCAGAACTCATGAACTGGACATAAAGATATATCAATAAGGGTTTCCATTCAGTATCCCAGACTAGGCATTGACTTAGCTGTAGTGTTGAATTGAATCCTCTTACAGCATTGAGCAGGAAATCGAGGATAGACCTAGCTCGTACCTGATTGTTTCCATAGGAGTACATTTCGGTATAAAGAACAATATTTTGTGCCATATGGAAGCTTATAGAGTTTTCAGGAAGGGCACCATTGACTCAGGTAGAAATTCCATACCATAACTTAGGTTTGGAATAATCTTAAGTCTGTAAAATTGGATACAGCGACTCAGAGTAAATTTGTCAAATCTTCTCTCTATGGACATGATTTGATTCGTTGCTTTTTTTGCTTTCTTTAACAGATTGTTTTTTAGCAGCATATTAGGGTTAGAACTATATACTGTATAACCCAAAAATCTGAGTACTTGTTGACTCTTGATCTGTACACCACCACAATTCCAGAATGAAAAGGCAGGAGTCACTTTTTTGCTTCCGCTTTGGAAGATAATTTTTTTTGATGGATTGATTTTTAATTTTCTCTCATCAATGAATACTTCAAAATCATTAATCAGTCTTTGGAGGCCTATTTTTGAACCATTTAATAAAAGAAAGTCATCAGCATAGGTTATCCATCTAATGGTATGCCCTCCAAACTTTAAGTCAACCAGGCCACTAGTGTTTAACTTTTTGCCAGCTTTCACAACATACAAATTGAAAAGTGTAGCTGCCAGTCTACAGCCTTGTTTTAGGCCATTGGCTGTCTTGATTTCATTAGATAAGAGTCCTTTGTTGTTTAATCTCACACGTATAACAGTATCTGAGTATAGGTGTATAATAACATTCAGTAAGCCACTGTCAATCCCCAAGGACACTAAAGTTTTCCACAATGTAGGATGATCAATTAAGTCGAACGCTGAGGTCAGATCCATTGAAGCAATGTATATCGGATCAACAGTTTCTTGTTTCACCATGCTTATTATCTGATGTAACAGGAGACCACCCGCATCGGTACCCGATCGCCTTATCATCCATCCAGGAGGTCAATTTCTCTAATACTATAGCAGCAAAGATCTTAGCTCAATATTTAGGAGAGTAATGGGTCTGAAATTTTTTGTGCTCATCCTGTCCCCTTTTTTAAATATCAGGATCACATATGACATTTTCCATGATTAAGGGATTTTTTTCTTCTTACAAATGTCACTAAACAGAGTATGGAGAAGTTTTGACCATATACAAGAGTGGCATTTCAACATTTGGAATGATAAGTTATTAGGTCCCGGTGTGGAGGTTGATTTCGATTTCTTGATGTATTTTACGATATTTGCTTCTGTGATGTTTAATGGCCATCTATCTACATCATTATTTAAAGTTGACCAATATTCGGATGACTTTTTATATAGAGTACTGAAGTGCTCATTCCAAGATTGAGAGTCGATTGGATTTGCCTGAGCTGAATGCTGCGCTGTTTGAGAGTTGTTTATTATAGACCAATACTTCTGAGGATTAGTAGCGCTCATTCCTTTAAGCATTGCTTCTCCATCATTTTGAGCTATCTGAGCCTTGATATTTTTTAGCCAATTTTTATATTTCTGTTTAATTAGTTTAATCTTGGATATTCACTCCAAGACATCTCCAAAGTCCTTCTTTGCCTTTCGAATTGATTTCCTCATCTCGGCTTTCTTTATTTTTACAGTCTGGCTAAATGAGTGGTTATGAATTTTACTAACGCCTAACCCGGCGTCTTTGAAAGTTTACTGCGTTCTAGGGTATTTTCTATGTACTCAGGAAACATATTTATGGAGTATGTTGCACATTTTATGTCACATGTAGAAAGTTCATAGTCTTGGGATAGAATGCTGTTAAATTTCCGCAATTTATGTCTGGACCACTTCACAGATTTACCATGATTACTTACTTCTATCTGTATTGGAAAAAGTAGTACTGCCACTTGTCTTTTTGCCCATGGCAGGGTCAGGCTTAGCATTACATGGTCACTATTGACAGATGAATGTACTTCCAGATTTTTACATTTCCAAATGTCTTGCATAGTCATAAATATATAATCTAGAAATGCGCTCTTGCCTCTGGCAATCCAAGTTGGTTTCGAGTTGAAAACTGGCATCATATTCCTACTTTTACAAAATTCTAACCATAATCTACCTCTATTCATTTTGTCTGAACTAGTGTGCAATAACATTTGACCCCGCAACATATCCTCTTTAGATTGATTGCATTCTGCATTCAGGTCACCGGCTAAGATGATAGAGCCTGTTAAGTGGTTATCTAGCCATTTATCAAAGATGTCATTAAGGGATACTAGTAGGTTCACAAGCTGTTCATTGTTCTTATTACCGGCATTCCAATAAATGTTACATAACAGGATATGTTTGGTAGAAGCATTCGAGAGCAAGACAAAACTCGCTACAATAGAACAATCCATTACTATTGAGCTCTGTTCGAACACAATACTTTCCTCAATTCGATATGCTAGAGCTAAACCACCACTAGGTCTTCCACGAGGGCCCTGAGTTGCTAGTAAATCCATAATATTATAACCATCCATGTATATATTGCAAGTTGCCCACGTTTCTTGTAGCAAAATAAAATCAAATTCTTTTAACTTTACACAGTCAGATTCATCCTTAAGCAACTGTTTGTGGCCTCTGGAGTTCCAGGTGACTAATTGGTATTGAGGCTCTTTGTTAAGGGGGTTTCTGTGTAGATTTTAGTTGCTCTATGGACTCTCTAAGAGAGGTGGCCAACAGCCTCCATTTCTCCATGTCCTTTAAGCAAGCCTTTGCCTCAGACACCACAGCTAACCCATTACCCACAACAGACCGTGTATCACTATTTTTGCCTTCATTTCCAAATCTGCTATTTTGTATCTTACTTTCTGTGTTTTTTGTATCATTGTTTAGAAAAGGTACAATATCAAAACCTTTTTTTTGCAGAGAACCTACTTCTTTTAGAATCAAGTTCCTGACCACACGTCAGTTGATCACCAAGCAGACATAGTCATATCGATAGTTGTCTATAAAGTCAACTAGTTGTATGTCTAAAGAAGATATCAAACTTAGTTCAGGAATTTCAGCAAATAGGTTTAAGATATATGGTCTGTTCAGGGCTCTTGGTCCACCCTCCTCAAAGACATAGTACATTACGAGACTTGGCTCATTAGGATATGCTAGCGCTCTGAGGTAGCTTATGTCGTTGTTAAGAGGATCTGGGATATTGTGGTCAACAGCTCTAGCATACATATTGCGTTCCTGCTCTCCGTCCACATTATTTGTGCTAATGGTTTGTTGTGAGTTACTATCAGAGCTTGTCCATATCGCCGGAGCATTGATCTTTACCTCAGGCTTTTGGGACAAGGCAGCTAATTTGTTTGTTAACATTTTGTCAATTAACTCACACAGTTCTTGATCTGACGCAACCTCTTCTTTTGACATCTGTATTTTATTTACATCTATACATTTTGCAACACCTGAATTCTTTTCCTTCACGCTCTCATTGTTACCCAAATGTGCGGTAGATACCTCATTGGTTTCTATTTTTTGCTTTGTCTCATCAACACAGACTATCGATTGATCGTTAGCACTGTTTTGAATGTTATTCTGAAAGGGACCCGCAGATACCGGAGTGTTGCCTCGTGAAATCATCTCTGGATTTTTGAAGATGTCAAAGATATCCGCCACACCTCTTTCCAACATTCTTAGATTTGAGTTTATTCTATCAGATACCTCTTTATGTTTTAATACATCCGCCATTTTCAGGGGACCTTCTGTATAGTCTTTCATGGGAACATTACGAGGTGGCTTTACTGTTTTCCCTTTACTTTTTACTGTGATGTCTGAGATTATACTTTTTTCTTCTTGGTTGAAGTCCTTAACCAACAAGTAATCTTCCATGTCTTCACGCAAGTCCACATCTCGCATGAACTTGCGAGACGACATGTTTATAGTCCCATTCTTATAGGCATTTTTTTCGGTTTCCTTTTTTCCCTTTCCCTTTCAGAGGTTTACAAACCTCTTTAATCGTGTAGCTAATATTTGCTTCAGCCCCTGTAGTGCTTGCCATTGGAGTAGCTGTTAAATCTACCATTAATATCTCGTTTTCTAAGGGTGTCACAGTCCAATCTGGTAGACCTTTTTTTTTAGGTAACATAGACGAGTCTGTTGTCACGCTAGTGTAATTAGGTTTATTGGCCTCTTCTAATTCAGGCTCCAAATTATGGAGCGAGGATTTTTGGTACATTTCTTCTCGCTTATCCATTTTATGTGGACCTTCATGCCATTCAGCTATAAGAGTGCGGCAAAGGTCTGGCAGGGTGGTAATAGCCATTACTATTTCATTTAGCATCCTTGATTGGTTTTTTAATTCTACAAACATCAGAATATTTAAGTTTTCATATGGCACTTCCTTGTCATGCGTTGATGGGATGCCATTGATACCTTGGAATGTTCCTTCTTCCTCAATAGATTCCAGATGCTGAGACAAACCTAGCAAGGTTATCTCACCTGTCCCAAATATGAGGGGAGTGTTAGGATAGAGTAGGCTCAAGTTCATTGCATTCTCATCTGAGGTTTCTGTATGTTTGGGGCCTTCAGTGTAAAGACATTGAGAGGTGTTTATTGTGTCCCCATTAATACCATTTACTATCTCTCTTGGTTCAATGTTGTGAGTTTGTGCGCTATCCACATTTTCTTCATCTGTATCAGATGAAAGTGCAATTAGGGCTTCCTCTGCTAGCGCCATACTGGCTCGCCTGGTCATAATTGTTCTTAGAGTATTCAAATTACACTTTGGTTTATTTACATTTGTGGACATTCTTTATTTATAGGTTGGATAGCTCAATATAGCCCATTACTGCACCTTTGTTCTTCCTCTCTTAAGAGGTCGCCTGCAGCATCAATTAACTACAGAGTGCACCGACCACATACTATCTCAGGCATCAGTACAAGTGATTAGATTAATGGCCCCAATTTGTTCGTATTTGCTCACATCTGCAACATCTCAAAACAAAAGGACAGTCTATGTTTTCAGCATGCCAAAACACCCCCTATCATTCTTTCGTGTAAACAAACGATTTCAACATCAAATGATTGTAATCAAAGTTACCAAAATTAGCAACACCCTCCTCCTGATCAGAAGGGGTAGTGTTATAACTCAGTTTCGTCGGCTCAGTTTAGTAACTCAATTTAGTGCTAACAGTGCAATAAATATATCCTTCCCCAGTACCTGTACCTGTCGCCTCCTCGCCTAACAGCCAAACAGCCAGGGCACTTCCTACGCACTTCACGTGCGCGCGCACAGGTGCGCGTGCCCTAGGCTGATATAGAGGCTGCTCGGAGTAGGTAGGCGGGGTTACCACAATTCACCATGAAAGGCACTAAAAACAAAAAAGGGGACTTGTTACAAATGGAAAGAAAAAAAAAAAACGTGGCACGAACTAGTCCTCACAGTCCATACAATCCACAGTGTAGGAGTTTACTTGTGTTTCAATAGGCAGCGTTTCGCCTCGAAGTAGAATGTCCTGCTTCCTCTTGCGCATACAGCACAAACAACAGCAGGCACGGGAGGCAGAGGAGTAGGGAGAAAGCCACGAGCAGCAAACTCAGCCAAACAGCCAGGGCACTTCCTACGCACTTCAATTGCTATTGGGTGTGCAAGGGACGGGAGAGATCCACAAGGTTGTGGACATCTGTTGTGATTTAGGCTGAAATGTCGTCATACCTCTTCCAATGTCTCTCTGCTATGGGAGATTGGATGAACCACAACTGGCTGAAATTTAATGGTGAAAAACGAGGAAAAGGAAATGAGACAAAGCTACCCCTCCCTTTTACGCACGGGTAGTGCAAAGCTACCTACAGGAGGCTAATATGTATTTCCATTAGTCATTGATACTGTCAGTAGAAATGTGCTGACATTGTTTACGGTACATATACTCACTTTTGTGTTACTAACATCAAATGTTTAGAACTACATATTCTCTGATTGTGAAAGATAACTAAAGTCATATGTTTGTCTCTGTTTTTATCAAGATACTTCATTTGGAATACATTTTGTTTCAACAGCTTTTCTTGTTAGTTTCATCATGAATAACTAATGGAACCTCATGTATGTTGCTTTGCACTACATGTGCGATAAAGGAAGGGGTAGCTTTGTCTCATTTCCTTTTCCTCATTTGAATCAATCCTCATGAGGAAAGCCCCCCATAAACAAAAAAGAGGGTTCCCTCCTATTGCTTCATTTGTCTCTGAAATTTAATAGAGACAAGATGGATGTCCCGGCGGGGGGCGCCACACTTGATCCCGCACTCTGGGTGTCCTCTTTCTGGCCATCAGCACTGAGGTCTCTCCATGTTCATCATGACTGTCAAGAATCTTGGGCTTATGCTTTTTGACACTCTTTCAATGGATCATTTGGTCTTAGCCGTATGCAAGGCGGGGCATTTCCATGTGAAGATCCTACGGAATGTGCTCCCCTTATTCCGCCCGAACTCCGGCCACCAGTTGTAGCTGCCCTTGTTCTTAGCCGCTTGGATTATTGTAACACACTTCATCTTTCCAGCCCAAAGGTCTTGTCCAGTGACTTCAGTGCCTTCAGAATTTTGCTGCCTGAGTTGCTACAGGAGCCACCAATGGAGGTCATATCTCTACAGTCTTTTGTGCATTACATTGGCTGCCTGTGGGCCAACGTATTAAATTTCAATCACTCTGTCTGGTTCATAGCTTCCTTCAGGGTCTCCTGACTGAATATCTGTGCAACACATTTGTCCACTACACTCCGAACAGGGAGCTTTGCTCTGGGTCTGCTGGCTTGACATGTGTGCCCTCTTTCTGTCTCACTAGAGTGGGCAGTCGGGCCTTTTCTGTGGCAGCTGCGCAATTGTGGAACGCACTGCCGCTCACACTTAGAAATCTCAATAACCATCTGCAATTTAGGCGATCTCTGAAGACCCTTCTCTTTTAGGCCACAGGTTCCACGTACTCTATGTTATCCTAGCACCATGATACCTTTGGGTGACAGTGGCCTCTATAAGCTCTGTTAACATAACATAATATAAAATCTGTACAGGACAGGCTGTAGTGTAGATGCAGGACACAGATGAGTAGCCTATCAAAAAGATACACATTCCATAGAACAGGCAAATTACTTAGATTGTTAGGTTCAGAGAATGTCTAAGTGCTCAAGTATGGAAAATGAGACAGAATGGAAGCACTGAGGAAGGCAGGCAACCCATAGCTTAGAGAGAGGATTTGAATTACAAGTTATGTTATGCTATTGTGATTTATATTGTGCACTGCTGCCATTTTCATGATCTCTGTGCTGATGTAAAAAGTAAGGAGGGCTTGTGATGGTTAGTTAGTGGATTGAGGGTGAAAGCGCAGGAGAGCTTTGATGTGCTGTTGGTAGCTTCAGTTTGGAAATAAACAGTCACTGTGTGCTGTGTTTATTTTTAGTCGGTAGTGGTTAGGCAGTGTTTTATGAATGAGTGTGTATGGGGTGCTTTGTGTGTCTCTGGTTTGGTTTTCTGTAGTGTATTTGGTAAAGTGGTGTGTTGCAAAGTGTGTGCAGTCTGTGGTGGTTTCAGGTTTCTGCTGTGGTAGAGGTATGTGTGCGTTTTATTTTGGTGTTTGAGAATGAGCATGCAGGATAATTAGAAGGTGTTTGGTGGGATTAGTGATGAGAGTGGTCTGTGCCCTTCTCAATCGAGTGTTATGTTGGTTTGGCAGGGTTCAGGTTCTTCTATGGTTGTCTCTGTTAAAATGCTTTATCTCATTGGAGTTTCCAGGTTCAGGTTTTGGTTGTTTGGTTTATTTCTCTTGTATGCTGTTGGCTGTTTCTCTTCGATAGGGTTTCCTATTCAGTGAGTCATAGAGACATATTTTTGTAAGTTACCAGGAGGTTCTATTTATCCAGATATAAATTCAGCTTAGAAGAAAGTCGTGGTTTTCAAGTTGCGTTGACATGCGTGAGAAAAGAAACAAATGACTCTGTGGTGTGGAGTATATCAATGGTCACTATTAGTTTCCATGAAGCAACACTATAGTCACTTATATCGTAAATGAGGCTTTTTTGGAGACTGCACCCTGTAGACAAATTCACTCTGAGGGTTGATTATTCTGCAATATTTACTGACAGGACATTTTGACAGCTTAGGCCCCATAAGATAAAATGAGTTGTGCAGGATCACACACGTTATTAAGTGGTGAAACTGGGATTTGAGATCGGTGTGCATTTTTGGCACCTAGCAATGTTGCTTTCCAGTTCTTCTTGTACAGCAAGGTACACATATTTGTGAATATTTGACTGTCAAAACTAATTAATTCTCTGTTCTGAAGATCTGACTTGGAAAGACCACAAATCACATAATAACCCAACATGACAATATGTTAATACAAACCCTAAAAGAAAAATGCTATGTCAAAGGAGAAAGATTCTACTGCAGCTTGGTTTTTGCTTCATCCAGGGGATTGTACGAGTACCGGAACACTAAGGGCCTGATTGCCAGATGCGTTTTATAATTGTGCAATCCCATAGGAAAACGTTCTGTAAATCAGGCCCCAAATGTTCTGTTCCTAAAAAATCTCATCTGTTTTTTATTACTGTATTTTAAAGCTTTGAATAACACCAACAAAAGAAACATTAATGTTAAAAGTATTTATATAGCACACCGTCATCAACGGAATTGGTCTCCAGGTGCTCAGGCGGATCTGCAAACAAGGGGGGGGTGTGTTAGTGGGGTGAAGAGGGCATATGAAAGTGAGAACGTGGTGTCCTGTTGGCAGCTTCAGTTTGGGTTTCACTGTGCGCTGAGCTTTGGTGTGAATATTGGATCGATGCGAGTCCTCGTGTGCTTTTGGTGTGATTTATGTGTTGATTGTTTGTTGTTGTGGTGTGGTGAAGTGTGTGTGGTTTGCTGTGCGAAGAGGTTGTGTGGGTTTTTGTGTGAGCTAAGTATGCAGAAAGTTGAACTGCGGGTTAGTTGGTTATATGTCTCTTAATCCTTGTAATTCTTGTTCTATGTATCCGGTTGTCATGCAGGGTAAGTATATTCTTTCTCTTTTCTTTCCTGACTGTCTAGTTTCTAGGGCGATGGCGTGGCTGGTTCCCAGCTATGTTATTGAGCTTAGTACACCCGGCTGGTTGAGCATTATCCTCTGATAATAGTGATGTATTTACATTCATCCGCTCCCTTCTTATCTATTTACTATAGGTGGTCCTTTGCTGTCTGTGATTGCACTGTGGGCCAAGGTATTATTGATTGGTCACCCTTACCCTTCCACCCTGATTGATCTGTAGTCGTTTTTGTTATGATTCTAGGTTGTCTATCTTTCAATTGATAAGTGGATATATTGTAGAATGGTATATCCCTTACTTCTGTTGAGGGTGGATGGTTTAGGGAATAGGTGATCGGTTTCCTCTCTCAACATTGTTTCAGTTGTGTATTGCCCGTAAATAAGCATTCTTTCTAGTTATGAGATGAAGAGCCAGGATTTGATGAGTTTCCTGAATAGGAGGTGATCTCTTGTGTTACGTATGTTCTTTGGTAGTTTGTTCCAGGTTTTTGGTGTGAGGTGAGATAAAGAGGATCCTACGAGTTTTGTTTTGATGTATGGTTTTGGTTCCAAACGGATGTCGCTACTGGATCTGAGTGGCATTGTTGTGCGATGTACGTTTACCTTTCTTCTAAGGAACTCTGTGCCTTGGTCGTGGATTGCTCTGTGCGTTATGCACATTGATTTGAACTTGATTTGCTGTTTGATGGGTAGCCATTGTAGCATTTTCAGCGGTGGTGTGATGTGTTCTCTTTGAGGTAGTTTGAGGAGCAGTCTGACCACCGAATTTTGTAAGTGTTGGAGTTTTTTGAGAAGTCGTTAAGGCATGCCTAGATATAAGCTATTGGCGTTGTCTAATCGGGACATGACAAGAGTGATGACAGTAATTGTTTTGTTAGTGAATGACAGGAATGGTAGGATCCTTTTTAACGCTTGCAGGAGAAAGAAGACATTCTTGATTAGGTTGTTTACTTGTGTCTCTAGAGTAGGTTTGTTGTCCATCAGGACTCACAGGTTTTTTACAATCGACAATGGGGTTGGGGTTTCACCAAGTTCTGTTGGCCAGGGGATGTAGTGGTTGTGTCCATTTTTTGTGATGATCATCATTTCTGTTTTGCCTGGGTTGAGTTTGAGGTAGTTTGAGTTCTTCCAGTTGAAAATTTCACAAATGCAGTTCTCTAATGTTGAGTTTTCTTATTGTGAGTCTAGCATTTTATAGACTATTTGTGTGTCGTCACCATAGCTATATCAGGTGAGGCGGTGTCTTTCGATGATTTTGATTAGTTGAAACAGGTAGATGTTGAATAGCAGTGGGGAGAAGGATGATTCTTGTGGTAGTCCGCATGATGATTCTCTTGGGTTTGATTTAAAAGGTTTCATCCATATTGTTTCTGTTCTGTTTGTTAGGAAGGATTTGATTCATAGTAAGGCGGTTTCTGTGATTCCAAATTTTTGTAGTCTCATCATGAGGATGACATGGTTAACTATGTGGAATTCTGCAGAGAGGTCAAGAAGTATCAAAGCAGTGCTGTTGTCTGAGTCTGCGTTTGCCTTTAGATCATCCCAGATTGAGAGAAGTGCTGTTTCCATTCCTCTCATCTGTCTAATGCCTACTTGTGCCTGGTTTGATAGGTGGTGTTCTTCTATGAATTCTTGGTTTTCTATATATGTGTGTTTCCAGGAGTTCAGCTGGCTACAGGATGTTGGAGATGGGTCTGTAATTGGAGAGGTCCTCTACGTTTCCTGCTGTATCCTTATGGAGCAGCTTGATGTATGCTGAATTGAAGGATTGTGACATTTTGCCTCTTGAGATTAATTGGTTAGGAACGTTCCTGTAGTATTCCATGGGTGTTCCTTGTGAGAGGATTGATTTGTAAATGTGAGGTGGGTAGGGATCTGTGGAGGATACTGATTTGTTGCTTTGGTTTACCAATTTGATGAATGTCTCCACTGATATATGTGGGAAGCTTAGGAGTTTGTTCCAGCATTCCTCGTAGCGGTGGGTGTCTTCAATATTGTGGTTCCATGGTCTGTTTTGTATGGTCTGTTGGATGGTCATGATTTTGTTTTTGAAATGGTCTGCAATGTCATTGCATAGTTTCTTCAATGGTATTGGAGTGTTGATGTAGCCTGGTGTTTTATTTTATTTGGTTTATGATTTTAAAGAGTTCTTTTTGGGTGTTTGGTGCTTTGAGGATTCTGTTATCACAGTATTTTCTTTTTTTTGTATTTCCCTTTTGTATGACCAGGCATGTTGTTGAAGTTTGAATTTCTTTCTGCAGTCTTTATTGATTCTCCACTTTAGTTCAGGTTTTCGGTTTTTCCTTTTCATGGTGCCGAGTAGTGAGGTGAACCATTTTGCTGTTGCTCTTTTGCGGGATGGACGAAAAGGTTTTTCTTTGGTGATCTCGTCAATTGTTGTTGTGATCCAGTTGCGAAATAGATCTATTTTAGTGCCCAAGTCAGCTTTGTCCATAGTTGTCACTTGTGGTTTGGTGATCTTCGGTTAAGTTGGAGTTTTTTATGGTTCCCAGTTTCTTTTCATGATGATTGGTAGCTTTCCCTGTTGCTTGGTTATTGGGGTGGGAAGTGTGATTACGAAGGGGATGATGAGGTGGTCGCTCCAGAGGATCTGAATTGGTGGCACTGTGGTAATGAGTGTTTTGTTGGTGAAGATTGCGTCTAGTGTATGTCCTGCATTTGGGTTGCTCCTTTGACTAGCTGATGTAGTTTCATTGTTGCTATTTGGCTGGCAAGAGATTTTTGTGTGGTTGTGGTTTCTTCATCGAACCAGATGTTGAAGTCTCCGAGGATAATTAGGTGGTTATGCTCGATAGCTAGGTTGGTGATTGCTTCCGTGAAGGTGTCTACGAAGGCCACGTCATAAATTGGTGGTCTGTATACCAGTATGAATTTCAGGTTTGTTCTGGGGTTTGTTCATAGGCTGAGGATCAGAGATTCACATTTATCGATGTTTAATGTGTCTTGCACTTTAATTTGCGGGTGTTCCTTGTGGATGATTGCCAGTCCACCACCTCTTTTGGTATTCCTGTTTGCTTGGACGCACTTGAAGGTATCAGGCAGGCAGGTGTTGAGAGGCAATCTTAACGTTGTGCAGGCACTCTTAACGTTGTGTTACGATTGCCTACACATAGCCATTGTTTATAGTTATGATGAGAAGAAAAGCTTTTTAAATTGTAGCAAAAAGCAAATCTTTTTTATTTCAAATATGCAGACCAGAAAGTAAGCTCACCAAAGGCCTGTGACATTTGGCTCACCTGTGTCTTGGACCCATTCCACTCAAATAACTGCTATGGAAGGAAACACAGACAGTTGGCTAATCAATGCCACCAGAATGTGAGAAGCCGCACCTTCTCAGAGACAACAGCACAAATCGACTTACACAGTGAGATAACATGGTTTGTCCAGAATCACAGTATCATCTAGTGACATAGCCAGGACATGACCTTCAACACTGTGGTTCCACAGTCTCAAATATGGCTAAACACCTCTACTGACAAACGTGTTATGCTTTTCTCTGGAGATGGCTGCCCAGGTTTTAAAACGCTCATTTGAAGCAATTGAGCTCTTGACCTGTACTATACTGGTGCTATTGGTTTTGATAATTAGTGTTTTGTGGTGCAGGTAAATTGCTTTACAGCACAGTAGGTTTTACTACCACCAAAGTGTGCACACTCACATTTCCAGTCCAGAGAGGGGAAAGGCTGAGTATGCCTTGCCATGATGTAATACTGTGATCTGGCATATACCACGGATCTCTACAACAAGTCCTTAACAATGTGTTGTTTATATAGGGTTTTCTCCAAAGAGCTTTATATAGAACATATTAACATACAATATTATCCAACGGAAGTTGGTACTCATTTATCGACCTCAGAAGGATAAAAGGGAGAGGTAGCCTTGCCAGGATTCGAACCTGGGACCTGCAGATCACACACAGATCATAGCAGCAAGCACTCAACCGCTGAGCTAAGACACATCACATTTCACACACCCACATCAGCAGCGGAAGAAAGAAATTTAGCATGAGCAATCTTGTGACTGAACCTGATATTTACACTTATTAATATGTATTTCAAAGTTGATTATTGCATATAATCAATGTATTTCCAAGGTGGACATGTGTGCTACAGTGAATGCACAAACTGTACGTACTATAGTGAAGACAGAACGCTTTCAGGATTATTGGATCAGATCAGATCCTATATGTAAACAACAGCAGGGCCCGAAGATCAGCAGCACACACAAAACATAATAGCACTTGTCATTTATGTTTTGTAAACACTATTCACTAACCTCTTTCCTTCCTTCATGCAGGCAGGTGGGGCAACCCCTCCGAATGTGGGGACACAAACCGATTTCCCCTCCCATAAAGACGCCTGTGTTTTTCAACAGCAGGTTATTGAAGCACGGACCTTCGGCTAAAACGGTCCAGACAGTATTTACTTAGACATGTATTTCAGACTTGCACCCATTGAAGTAAAAGTGTTGTAATAATCATTCAGTCATTTCACCTTCTTAGTAGAACGTCCCTAATAACCGTAATGCATTACATGACGTCTAATTCTGTCTATGGGCTGTGCACAGCACTACCTGGAAGGTTCCTATACTGATCTTATAAGAAAAACAGGGTTGTGGGAAACAGCAAACAAGATGCCAATTTCTACCAATAAAATGTCACCACCTCATCCAGAAACATTATACGTTACACGTTGTTATCGTTTATTCCCTCGTTACTGGCAGAATATGGAGAACTATTAACAATCACGTTAATCAAGTACAGAGTCTCCATTGAAGATGGACACACAAGACAGCCTTGTGGTTTCATGTTGTGCAGGCAGCGGAGCCTTTCTCCTGCTGCCATGTCACACCACCACATCAGCAGTGGGAGAAAGAAATGATAGGGAAGTACAGTAGAAAGGCAGTAGAGCATTGTGTTGGGCTTTAGGCAACTGTGCCCTGCTCTCCTGGTGCCATCCACTCTACAAGGCTAAGCATTGCCTGAAGGAGGAAAGCACATGGTCGAAGTGAGCCGGAGCGGTTGGGGGCGGTGCTCCTATACTTTTTTAAATTAAGTTTTAGTGTGCCTATACTTTTATCTTAAAAAAGAAGACATTCTGAAATGGTTTTGTTTTAAAATAAAAGTGTAGGAAGCAGTTGAAGCTTGCCCGGCACTGAACTTTACTTTAAACAGCAGGTGTATTTGTTTGAGGGTTTGTATTGTGCGTAGGAGGTGGCGTTGCAATGGGGTTTGTGGGGATCTGGGGCAGGCCAGCAGGAAACATAGTTCCACTGCTTCTTTCATACTCTTCCACCACTGGCCCTGAACGCTGTAGGACCAGCCACTATAAGCCTCCCACCCCTTTGTGGTGGGTCTGGGGAGGCAGATGGAATGCAAACATTGAGATGTTGTGCTCATCTCAAAGCAATGCTGCAACCTCACATTAAGGTAAGACGTTCTCTGCCTTCGGCCCTCTATGACGTCCTTGTTCCATATTTGTGTTGTGTACCTGTGTGTGAACATATGCACATGCCTGGACTATGGAAACTAGTGGAAGCTCCTCTGTTTGGGTGCAGGGGCACCTCCTTGTTTTATGGCAAGGTGAAAAAATGTACGTTTTGATTCAGTGGGTTCATTTAGCGCAAGGCACACGGAGGGCTGCTGATAATGGCGAGGGTTCCACAGCACAGCATCCTTTCTTGTACAATAACATGTTTCCTTTGTTTGTGGCTGGCCCCACTATGTGCACTAAAAGCACACCAAAAATGACCCTGCTGAGTGCCAGCAGGCTGGGCAAATTGGCATTCAGCTGACTCCTTCCATATCGTGCCTTCTGGAAAAGCGTTCAATGGCGGCAGCCTAATTGAGTAAGGACCTGAAGCAGAGATAAGGGTAGAATAATGTTGTGTTTGTGTGCATATTTGTCTATGTATGTGCAAGTGTATTTTCATGCAAGGTGTGTATGTGTGTGTATGTGGTATGAATGTGTATTTTGTGTACCGGTCAGGCCAGTGAGTGGTGAGAGACCAGGGGAGGGAGGGGGGGCAAGGGACTTGAGTGATTAAGCAAGAAAGCAGTGTATCCGGCAGCAGTATAGACATGTAGCGGTCTCCTTAGTCTTTTATGGAGAAAGCTAAAATGAGTATGGCATTTACTGGAATATATTGGTTCAGCCAGCATGGGCTTGATTTCTTACAGCATCATAAATGCATTATGGGTGAACTTAAAATGAGTGTGTGCTTACATGGTACTTACTGGAGTATTTTACACCTACCTAACTTGTCCAGACAATCACCACTCAAATGTCATCCAGACCCGTGAGATCTGCCAGCGCCACTGTCGGGTTAGCCCAAGATTCAGATGCAAAAGAGCCGGGGCTCGAGCTTCCCAGTCATGGCAGCAACCTTTGAAACAACCTACAACTGCATCAGTGATCTGGACCATCCTAGCGCACCTTCCGAAAACTCCTAAAGACGCAGGTGTTCAACTAATTAAGATTATACAAACTGAGATACCTTACTTACCATGTCTGTAACTAGTGCCTCGATGCCCGCGGGCTATGCACACTATACAAATGTCTAAATAAATAAATAAATATTGTCACATCATGACCATGATTACTTACATTGACATTCTGAATTATGGGCAAAGATAATATGAGTGTATTCTTAGTCTCATAGAATTTGCTGAAGTATATTGACACTGTCAGAAAGGGGATGAATTCCTGCAGTGGTGCATTATGGGTAAAGCAGAATTTATTAGAGTATATTGGCACAGCCATCTATTCATACAGCTGTATTGGTGCATTATGGACAAAGCTAACTGGAGTGTGCTCTAATCCAGCTAACACTGGAGTATATAGGCAGAGCCAGCATAAGCATATCATCTCAGAGTGGCATTAGTGCGTTATTGGCAAAGCCAACATTAGTGTGTTCTTATATGGCAAATAATGTATATTGGTGCAATATGCATGAACTTGATTTCCTACAGTTGCATTACAGCATTGTGGGCACATTTAGAATGGCTGTGTTGTTACGTAGCCATTCTGACATATTTTTGTACAGCCAACATGGACATGTTTTATACAGTGGAATCATCAGCATTCAATATTGGGCACAGCCAGCATAACATATTTCTTCTTACACTAGCACGATGCTGCCATATATTGTGGGTAAACACATTATGAAAATGCATTGGAAAATGCTCCTGTGTCCTGTGAGTTACTCGGCATCTTTTGGATGAATGGAGGCAGATTATAAATTGTATAGCTTTTACTCAATTTCCACAAAATGTTTTCTTAAAAATGTTCCATTTCAACCCATTATTGAAAAATAATTCTCAGGGAGAAAAACCCCACAAACCTACACTGGTTGGTGTATGCTCCTTTGCTCCTCTCAATTGCTTGTTGTAATTCGTGAGAAATGTTCAGTCAACTCCGGTGGGAAGGGAACAGAGCCTAGATGTGGCCCACGGAGAACTTTATCCAGATAAAATAGCAATTCTGCCCTAGATTTTTTAATGCAAATCTAATTGTAAGGTCCGTACCAGCATATGTGCTCTACAACTAGGAAAGCCTGCTGCGTCCCCGAAAAGTGACCAATCAACCTTTACTGAAACTAGCACCTTAAATGTGTTAACAATCAGTTTTCTGCACCATCAGTACTTTTTTCCTTTTGACAAGGGGGGTAATTTCAGAGAAGAATTGAACCGGGTTTCAGTGCTGTTTTGCTGGAAACGACCTGGAGATGGAGAAGGGGATGAGTAGTGGTTTGGAGTCACTGAAGCTCTTGAGCTCAATGTGGGATGACTGGGGTGTTCTGAGAAACTCATGTGCCTTTATGAAGCGTAAGAAAACGTTTAGTTGGCAGAGAAAGAGGACGAATCACTGAGAACCCTGTATGCATTTAGTAGGCATAGGAAAGGGCCATAGGGTTGAGAGCCTCAGAAGTATTTACAAGGCATTAGAGAAGGACAACAAACTGAGACCTCCACATGCAGTTAGTGAAGGAAAGTGGTGAATTAACTTAACATTTCTAAATCTACTGCAGCATCCAAACATAGTAGAGGACAAAGTTCGAGTCAGTGAAGTACTGTATCCGCTTAGCATTGTTCACCTTCTACAGCAATAGCTGTTTGCCTTGTAGAAGCCAAACTGTGAATCTCTGTGCCAGGCATGGTGGTCAATTAGTAGCCATGGGTCACTTCCCCATCAAAAGAACAGGAGCATATCTCTCAAAAGAATATGGTGCACTGGGAAGAAATGTAATCATGCATATAGCACTTTTTCACATGAACTAGTTATCAGATGATAGAGTGCAGAAGGAGCAGTGGGTGGTTGAGGCACTACCAACCGAGGCACAAGAGGGAGAAGATATGACATCAGCCCTGCAATAACGAGGGAAATCCACAGATGAGGAAGAAGAGGCGATTTTTGAAAATTCCACACCTCTTGTTTCCTTGGAAACAGATGACAATAAAGAACATGGCAAAGATTTTGCTCCATCCCCTCATTCAAAATTGGGATTTAGGCTTCTCTTCATTGATGATATAATAGATAGCGTTGGATAATAAGGTGGGGGCAGTTGTGTGTCTCCATCACACACAAGTGGATCACTCACACCCCCTACCTTTCCTCGAAAGTAGTCAGAGCGGGCTTGTCCTGACCCACCAGAACACCATACTCCTACCGACTCACTATCCCCAGAGTCAGACGTGCCAGAGCAGGAGGTGCCAGCTTCCCCTTCATTGCTTCTCGACAATGGAACTCCTTGCCACTCACCCTCCGGAATGAACCATCCCTCCTTGTATTCTGCAAAGCCCTCAAAACTTGTCTGTTTAAGAAACCTTTGCTCACACCTTTTCTCCTTAGTCATGCATGCTCACATTTCCTGTGACCAAACGAACTGTGTACACCTACTTGTATGTATTTACCATTATAACTACATTTGAATATCCTCTGTTCACATGTGTCTTCTTCAGTCAAGCATAAACATGTTCACTGTAGCCAAATGAACTGTGTACACCTTATATGTATTCATGCAAATTACCTACCTCTGTAACAGCGCCACGATGCCCGTGAGCTGTTGTGCGCTATACAAATAATAAATAAATAACTACACAGGCAGCAATGGAAAAGTGGCCCCAGTCTCTACCTTCTGAGCCTTTTTCAGCTGGGGACCATCTCTGGTTTCTCTGTCTGGTGCTCTTAAGTCTCCTGCACTACCACCAACTCCACTCCCTTCTGACAATCACCCCGCGGCACCTCTGTTGATTCCTCTTCCTGCTGCTTTTGGAATACCTTCTTTGCCTCACCAAGTCCACATTCAAGGTACTCACCCACCTGAACCCGTAGGCCCTTTTAAGCAAGGTAGTGTTCAATGGGATAGAAGGAGATGCAGAAGTTACTCAAACATCAATAAGACTGACTCAGGAAGATGGCAAAGAGTTAGCTGTTTTAATAACAATATCTGAAACAGGGAGTACAACGGACATCAACGGACGTCTCACAGCATATCTCTCAGTGATTTACATAAAAACACTCTTTTATATCAAAAACTCATCATCACTGAGGTCATACTATGTGGCAAAATATGAAACCCTAAGTGTAATTGTGGGAGGACAATGGGAAACATCTAGGTATACTTTCTATGGGTATGAGATTGTGATTGGATCTCTACAGACCGGTGGACAACTAAGCCCACCCCTAGTGCAAGTCATTGTCAGTGTCACAAAATGCACAGCATTTCATTGGGTCTTAAACTATAGGGCTATTTGATACAAAGTCCTTTATAATTGGTTGACATGCTTGTACCCTTCTGGAATATTCCACTTGGTAGTAGCCCGCAAGCTGGTACCCCAAGTGCTGGAGGGTTGGACTTGACCACGCCTCCCTACCCAATTAGCTAATCATCCATCATCATTCAAGCTGTCTGCCATGAGAATAGTCTTTGAACTCAGCCTTGCAAGTATTACTGCTTCTGGGACTAGAAGGAAGTGTGAGCATACCCTTATCTTCGAGTCTCTGCGTAGTTTGCCCAAGTCTATTTCCATCTAGACCAGATGTGCACAGTTGATTTTGTCAGAGGGCCAAATTTACCTTACATGCTGCTTTTAGTTGGCTGAAAGTAAATGTGGGAGGGGCGGGAGTAGGGGTGGGGTGTTGTGGGCTGGGGGGCCTTTTCAACCCCCAATTTTTATTAGACACATGGAAAAAGAATACCTTTTTGGAGGTGTACCAATCTTTATTTGTATTTAAAACGTACATTTTGTAGTACACATTTCTCATTCAACTTTTATCATTTCTTTCCTTGCAAAGGATATATTGGCACTAGAATAAATATGCAAATCATGCAGGATGAAACAGTGAACCAGACATACAACATTGCAGCGTTTCTCAACTCACAGTTTCTGAATCTCTGGCTCCAATGATGTTGTTCCTACTGTCAGGATAGCATGGAGATGTTGGTCAGTTAGTCTTGTCATTAGGCTAGATTTATGCATTTTCATTTGCGAAAAAACAAGCTCGCGAATGTAAGTAATGCCAAACATAGACACCATATATAATGCTTCCCGTGACAGATTGGGGAATTGAGCAGTTTTCAGAGACTGATAAAAGGCTAATAAAGGAATCTCCCTGTGCTTATTACTGAGGGCACTACAGCACTGAAGTTCAATCCCTTCCAGTTGAAGTTCAGGTTGCACACTGTCAACATCAGCAGAGAAAGGGCCTGAAAAAAGTTTAAAAGAGGCTTGCTGTGATTTGAATTGTGTGAAACCATTCTCAAAAACATTTTGCAGTTCCTTCAGGACCTTCACATGCCAATACCATCCTCCATACTTGTCATGGGGGAAAGCCTCTGCACATGTACCAACATCCCTATCTCCAGTTGGGCTGTCACAAGCCTTCAGTTTATTTCAAAGGCACAAACGGCCTCAAACAGATCCGATATTAGATTTTGGCTTCCTTGCAACTGTAAATTTAAATCATTCAAATGGCCTGTCAGGTCAGTCAGAAAAGCAAAGTCTGCGAACTAGTCAATGGGCCTCATTATGACCCTGGCGCTCCCGTAATGAAGGGTGCCGGTACAGGACCGGCACCGTTCATTACGGGATGCCCTATTACGAGGTCCCCTAGCGAAACCCGCTCAGAACATCTGGTCAGTCCAGGCATCTTTAGCAGGTCCCGCAAGGGGGCCAGGGAGCTAATAATGGGCCCGTTATTAATGGGCCAGTTATTAGCTCCCTCCCCATTCTCATTGAGCCTATGGGGGCTCAAATGGGAATGGGGATGGGTTTTTTCAATGAGGATTTACTGGGTCCTCCAATGTTGGAATGGTCCGGAAATTCCTCATTGAAGGAACCCGGAGCTGGAACACGGTATGGAGGCCGCCATGCCCTCATTAGGGGCATGGCGGCCTCCATACTCGTTATAAGGCCCAATATCTTGCATAACAGAAGTGTCCATTCCCTTTTCATCAAGGAATGCTTTTATTATCTGCCGTAAAGCGAAGAATCGCGTCAGAACATTGCCACGACTAAGCCATCGAACATCAGTGTGATATAGGACATCACCATAACCCGCCTATACCTCTTCTAAAAACGCCTGAAACAATCTGTGATTTAAAGAGCGTGCACAGATAAAATTAACAGTTTTCACAATGAAGTCCATGACTTCTGTAAATTTCAAATGTTTTGAACATAATGCCCCCGATGAATGATGCAGTGACAATCTTTTTAATGCACAGCCTTCTCGCCCAAGTGTCTTTTCAAGCAGCCAATAAAACGATTTTGCTCCCCAACCATGGTACAGTCGTCACACCTACAAGAGTATCCCATTGCAAATTTAAATCATTTTAAATCATTGATGACTTTTTGAAAGGCATTAAAAATGTCAGCATGTAGTCCTGCCATGCAAAGATACCAGGAAAGCCAGTTCCTGAAATACTTTGCATTCATTATTGACCCCCCAAATGAAAATTAAGAGTTGGGCTGTGTCACTTGCATCTGTGCTCTCATCAAGGGCAGCTGAAAAGAACTTGACATCCTTACATTATCAAGGGCAGCTGAAAAGAACTTGACATCCTTACATTGCATTTTCAGTTGGCTGTAACAATTGTCAGCCATAACTACAATAGGTTATCCAGGCACTTTCTTGTTTGTTCGCCTGTCTGTTGCCTTGTCTATCTGGAACTGGGAGATTAGATTACAACATTACAAAACATCACCAACACCACATGACGGCTACCAACCGGAAACGCACCTATGTAATTTTGCAAAGCTCATCCAGGCTGACCCCATAAAACCTTTTAACAATTTCCCACACTTCAGAATTAGTAATCTGATCTCACCTTTTCAAAGCGTGAAGGCAGGAGGAAAAACCCCACTGGGGGACCAGTGGGACTTCCTCTGCCAAATGAGCTCCTTGGAAAGAAGCCAAGTACAGCAAGTCCAGCCCCATGAAAGCACAGCCAGCTTCCTCCTCCCAGGGCACAAAAGCACTGCTCGCTGCCCTTTCTGCCCTTGTTGCCCTGTTTACAAACTCGTTTACAGGCACTTGATAGGTAACCTTATTTACTCAGGAACCTGTGCATTTGTTTATCATTACTTTAGCAGGTAATGAAGCAGAAAATCTGCCTGGTCCTCCCACCAATTAACATGACAAAACCAGTGTTTGGGTGTCGAGCTGCAATTACCCATATGGGATCTGGGAAATGATGCAAGAGATCAAAATAGGCCTGGAAGGGATTACTTTGCCCAGGTCATAAGCAGGTAGAGAAATGTACAGATGTGTAGGAAGAGGCATAATCCTAAATAAGCAACAGTGCTACATTTGCAGTTTCTTTTGTCTCAAATGAGTTGTGCTATTCACAAATAGCATTTGAATGTGTGCATTCAAAAGTCCTCCTTTCTCCCCCATTACACATTTGCGCAAACTGGGGGGGCGTTTCTACACATTTTAAAGCAGACCCTGAACTGACAAATGGGATGTGCTTTAAAATGTTCAGAATACAAACTTTCCCATGGGTGTCTTTCAGGAGGCAGAGGGGTGTGCATTGCACAAGCATACACCATGCATACATGCACCCGTACAAACCCAAAACCCCCACCCCATCTCAGCATTCAAACTAACAAGCACACACCATGCATATATACACCCATACAGACACCACCCCTGCATCCCCATTTCAGCATACAAACTAACAAGCATACACCATGCACCCATGCAGACTCGAACCCCCACCCCCAACTCAGCATACAAATTAACAAGCATACACCATGCACCCATACAGACCTGAGCGCCCCACCCCCCAACTCAGCATACAAACTAACAAGCATACACCATGCACCCATACAGACCCTTAAACCCCACCCCCCAACTCAGCATACAAACTAACAAGCATACAACATGCACCCATATAGACCCGAACCCCCACCCCCAACTCAGCATACAAACGAAAAAGCATACACCATGCACCCAACAGACCAAACCCTCAGCCCCCAACTCAGCATACAAACTAACAAGCATACACTCTGCACCCATACAGACCTGAACCCCCGACCCCCCAACTCAGCATACAAACTAACAAGCATACACCGTGCACACATACAGACCTGATCCCCCCACCCCCAACTCAGCATACAAACTAACAAGCATACACCATGCACCCATACAGACCCAAACCCCCCACCTCCACATCTCAACAAACACTGCACTTCCACACAAAAACAAACATACAGACAGACCCGATACCCCCCCATCCCCGCATCTCAACATACACTGCACTGCCACACAAAAACAAACATACAGGCAGACCCGACACACCCCACCCCTGCACCTCAACATACACTACACTTCCACACAAAAACAAACATAGAGACAGACCAGACACCCCCCTACCCCTTCACCTCAACATACACTACACTTCCACACAAAACAAACATAGAGACAGACCGGATACACTCCCCACCCCCGCATCTCAAAATACACTGTACTTCCACACAAAACAAACATACAGGCAGACCCAACACCCCCCCATTTCGACATACACTGCACTTCCACACAAAAACAAACATACAGACAGACCCGACATACCCCCACACCTGTATCTCAACATACACACAAAAACAAACATACAGACAGACCGCACACATCTCCCCCACCCCTGCATCTCAACAGACACACACAAACATACAGGCAGGTCAGACCTGACACACAAATATACAGGCAGGACAATGACACGACCCCCCATCCCAAAATATGTACTTACCGGACGTGCTGGAAGGTAGACTAGCTGGAACTGGCAAGGATTCTGGTACTATGGCTGGCGTGGCAAGGCTGAAATGCCTTCCGACATCAAGCCTTATTGACCACGCCAGCTGTAGTGCTGGTCCTCCATTGGTGCAGCACACACGCACTACGTGACTCGTAGGAGCTACGTGGTGCGTGTGCACAGAGCCGATAAGGGCCAGTGTTTTGTCCGGCCCGGAAGACTAACAAAGATTTTTCCTAATGGAGGGTGGCCAATGCTGCTTGCGGGCTGCACTCCATTAGGAAAGTCTTTGTTCCTGGCAGGCTGGACAAAACAGCATGGCGAGCCGCAACTGGCCTGTGGGCCGTGAGTTGTGTACCCGTGATCAAGACCATGTGACAGAAGACTGTGTTTTCAGCTCCTTCCTCGCATTTAATACTATTAAAGTGAATAAAATGTGGCACCCATTGTCTTTCCATAGCACCTTAACAGGAGCTCGCCTTGCCTCTCACGTTCATTGTATCTTTCCATGATAGATAACCAGATTCTTGGCTGCCTCAACCCTTGACACTGGGCCAAACTAGTTTCTCGATTCTTCCTCCATTGTCATCCTTTCTTATTCTAATGCGCCACACGTTCAGCCCTTCTGTTCATTGTGTCTACGTTTGCTAAAACTTGACGTGGAACATCCAAATTCTATATAATGGCAGCATCACCTGCAGTATATTCACTATGTATAGCCAGCATACACAAATACTTAGTCTACTTGTGTTACTGCATCTATGCAATTATAAAACAGCTTTAATTTTTCTTCTGTGCTCTTTAAACATGCAATCTTCATTCCGCACGTAAAGGGTCACTCGATTCTTTACTTTGTCATCAGATTCTATATGCTCTATCCACCTTCTCTCTTGGCATCTCTTCTTGGTGCGTCATCTTGCTTCATGTGACATCACCAGTCTCCTCTTTCATCCATCTTTACACGCTCTTCAGGGATCTCTCTTAAGAGACTGTCAGCTCTTCCTGGATACATAAAGAATGGTTTTCTCAATGGGTACCTTGCCTCAAAAGCTTGTCGTGTTATGGGCATCATTACACATGTCGTGCGGGTCACCTTTTCCAGTTCCCAACATATAGGCAAGATAGGGGCGGGACTTCCGGTAGAGGCTTTTGGCTCCTTCTCTACACTCCTTCTACAGGCACTCCTTGAGTGACTCTGCCGCTATCACAATGCCTCCCACATTGGTAGTCACATCCTCCTCCTCGTCCTCCTCCTCCATATCCTCTTCATTAAGCACTCTCTCCCCTTCCTCAAATCATAGCTCCTCTACCTTAACTATCATCATCAACTCTTCAATCACTGCTTCCCCCCAACACATTTCATCTCAACCTCCATCTACCCCTCCTCCCCTGGCTCTATCTAACCTGCTAACTTCACACACTTGCGACATTGTGGAGGTAGAGGTCCAGCTCATGATCTTCTAACTGCCACTCCCTCCAAATAAAAGGACATGTTGCCTAAGATCCCTCTGTCAAAACGTGAAATGTGCCTGATGTGCCAAACATGAAACAAGTGACAAAGACAAATAAAGGGATTCACAAGACTCACATGATGGGAAAGGATTCTGGAAACACACACACAGTAGGGAAGTTGACTGAGTACAGCACAACAAAAGTCAGGGCTTCACACACACAGGTTTTCCTAGAAACACAGGGAATTAAAAGTATTAGGAAACTTTTTTTCATCTTTGCAGTGGCACAAAATGGACAGGGAACACTTTTTTTAAATGGGAGTAAGGGTAAAAAGAGAAGATGAGAGCGAACATAAATGACACATACATTCAGACAAAAGAGGATGAAACAGTGATCAAGAAACACCACAAATGACTATCAAACTCATCCACAACACTCCAACACTCCCATACACACACCAAAAACACTTCAAAACCTGCCGTTTGTGTGCCTATCCTATCCTGTCCACTCCAACATTGACAGCCAAACAAATCACACAAAGGAAACATGAAGGAAGCTGGGCCTGTTAAAGGCCCTCAAACCTGTTTCAGAAGAGCCCAGTGTCTCAGATCTCTCATTGGCTATTCAAAATCTCCTCTCGAGTTTAGAGCCTTGCAATTGGACAGTGGGCATTGATCACTGCCGTGAGACTCACGGCAAGTTTCAACCCTCAGAAAGTCCAAAGAGAAAATGGCAGGGTTGAACCCACGCTGAAAAGCTTGATTTTGAAACATTTTTGAAAGTTTGAACACCTCTAGTCAGAACTCCTCACCACCATGCTTAGTGCTGCCAGTCCCCATAAGGTTGTATATTCACTGTACAGCAGATGTAAGCCACACCCACTGAGTGTCGGGCACAAGGAGGAGAGTGGAAGGGGATATCTGTCCACTGAGGACAGCAGAAGCAGTTGTTTCACAATTAATGCAGGGTGCATGTCTGTGTCATAGATGGTATCAGGTGAGGTTTCCCTGAATGTCACATGCTACTGCCCTGAGTATCACCCACTGTTGGGAGAGAACTGATGCAAACAAATCACTCCTTCTCCTCTCCTTTTCACCAACCTGCCTCCTGAACGAGTTGGCAACATCAGCCGGAAATACCACCAAAGACAGAGCACTAACTGTTAGTGGACAGTCCCCCTCACCCATTACTACACCACAAGACAACTAGACCAAAGCAGATCCAACCGGACAACAGCAAACAAATAAAGAATAAACAACTCTCTATCTTATAATGCCGTGCAAACGACCCATTCTGAGGGAAAGAAAAAGAGAAGAAAGAACAAACACTCCAGAAAAGCAACAATGAACCTCAACAACTACAGAATGCACCCGCGCAGTCAGGAACAAGAATCGAACCAACACTGACAGAAGAGACAAATCCCTCTACTTAACTCCTTATCTCGCTGACAACCGGTCACCAGAGTAAACCAACCCAATGCTAGAATCAGCAACATCTAACTGCCCAACACAAGCACGCAGAAGAAGGATGAAAACCGCAAGAAACAACAAACACATGAGCGATGTGATAACACCTTACATCACCAAAGCAAGAAGAACTTCCAATCGACAAACACAACTCGTGGACGACGAACCCGATGAAAACAGAAAAAAAACAAGACAGAACCTAGAATAACTCTTCGAAGACGCTGACAGCCCAAAACCTACTCCTCAACAAAAGATCGACAAGGAAGGAAACCCCAACACCGATCAGAAGACGACCTCAACAAGACCAAACCAAACAACACCTTCAAACTCCACTGCAATCTTATAAACGCAAGATCCATGTCAAAACACTCAACAGAAATCTTCGACCTACTCAATGACAATGGCATTGACATCCTGTTCATCACAGAAACAGGGCTGGACGGCAACCACAAAATCACACTCCAAAGCTGCTTCCAACCAACTTCAAATACCTTCAAATAAACAGGAAAAACAAAAAAGGAGGAGGCATCGCAATAGCATTCAAAAGACACCTGAAAATAAAAACAGACGAACCGCTCAACTGCGAAACCATGGTAATACACTTAACTGCAACCCCAAAAACCAATGTCACATTCATCCTGGTGTACAGACCACCAACATATGATGCAACCTTCATCGACAACTTCATAGAAGTCATCAACCACGAGCACCTAATAATCCTGAGGGACTTCAACATCTGGTTTGAAGACAGTCACACCAACTCCCAAAACTAACTGATCGAACAAATCACTACCATGAAACTATGACAACTAGTCAAAGGGGCAACACACTCAGCAGGACACACCCTCAATGCAATTTTTGCCAAGGAAAAACTCATCACCACGGCACCACTGATACAAATACTGTGGAGCAAACATCTCATCCCATTCGTGATCACTCTGCCTACTCAAATCTGTACCCAACCCCCTAAACTCACAACCACCACAAAGAGAAACTGGAAATACATCAAAGAAAGCAACCTATTCGAATAACTGGAATTAACCAAACCCGCGACCACAGAACTAGAGCTAGTTGACCTAGACGGGAAAGCAGAGGCACTACACAAATGGATTGCAGACACAAACGATAAGATTGCCCCAGAAAACCCATTCACCCAATCAAAAAAAAGAGCAATGGCAAAATGGTTCACCCCACTATTAAGCACCATGAAAAAGGAAAAAAAAAGATGGAACTGGAATGGAGGAAAGAATACAACCCAGACATAAAAACACTGTTGCAGAGACAAATCCGTACATACAAAAAGGAAATCCAAAAGGCGAAGAGAAGGCATTATGATGACAGAATCACCAATGCCACCAACATACAAAAAGAAATGGTTAACATCATTAAAGAGATGAGAAACCCACCGGGCTGGAACAACACCTCAACCACCTCAGAGAAACTATGCAATGACCTGGAAGACCACTTCAAGAAAAAAATCAAAGACATCCGACAAACCATACAAAACATACTAAACCGACCACAACATACTACCAAGCGAACCTATCACAGAACCTCAGTACAAACTCGAAATCTTTCCTGAAATATCAGCAGAGTCGGTTTAAACTGGAAAGAGGAATGGAAACAGCACTACTATCCATCTGGGACGACCTAAAAATGAACGCAGACTCAAACACAACCTCAGCCCTTATTCTACTCGACCTCTCTGCAGCCTTCAACACAGTTAGTCATGACACCCTAACCAAAAGACTAGAAGACATAGGCATAACAGACACAGTACTACTCTGGACTAAATCATTCCTAGTAGACAGAACAGAAACTGTATGGATTAAACCCTTCAAATCCACTCCACGAGTTAACGATTGTGGAGTGCCATAAGGATCCTCACTATCACCACTGTATTTCAACATCTACCAGACCCCTGTTATCAGAATCTTAAAAAAATACAACATTACATGCTACAACTACGCAGATGATACTCAAATCATCTTCAAAATCAAAGACACCCAAGCCGATCATTCAATCCTAATTGAGTGTCTAAAAGAGGTCTTCAACTGGAGGAATGCCAACAACCTGAAAACAACCCAGGAAAGACAGAAATCATGATCATATCCAAAGACCAAGAGAACGAAACCGCCATCCCGTGGCCAACGGAAATGGGAACCGTACCATCACCATCTAATGTAGTAAAAAATCTGGGGATTCTGATGGACAACACCCTAACCTTAGAACCACAAATAAATGCAACAGTCAAGAAATGCTTTTTTCTCCTCCACACGGCAAGAAGAATCCTACCTTTCCTCTCCTTCACGCACAAAACACTCACTATCGTCGCCCTCATCATGTCAAGAATCAACGATGCAAACAGCCTCTACCTCGGAATACCAGAATACCTCCTAAAGAAACTACAACGGATCCAAAATACAGCAGCCAGACTACTCCTCAAACTATCAAGAAGAGAACACATCACTCCTGCCCTAGAAACACTACACTGGCTCCCAGTAAAACATTGCATCACCTTCAAAACAATGTGCATAACGCACAGGGCAATCAATGGACAAGAAGCAGAATTCCTACAAAAGAAAATAACAGTCTACAAGCCAACAAGACTCCTCAGGTCAAGCAACAATATCTGCCTGGAACCAAAACCATCCCTCAAGAAAAAAACTTGGAGGCACCTCCTTCTACCACTTAGCCACAAAAACCTGGAACAACATCCCAAAAGAAATAAGAAACACCAAAGATCACCTAAAATTTAGGAAACTACTAAAAACCTAGCTCTTCAAAACACCAGATTCATACTGAAAACCGAAACAACAAAAAAGGAAAAGGGATGACTAAACTGGAGTGGAAACGGACAACTCCCAGAACCAACTGAGAAGCTCCCACGTCACCTAGACGGGTGACGCCGGGTAGAGTGGAACACAAGCAACACCCATGGAGACAGAGTCAACAACCCCACCCCAATCCCACCCAACACCGGCACTCGCCACTTAGTTACCACCAGGTACCACAGTGTTGTGGAATTTGTTGGGATATTGGCAATCATCACACTAGCTGAGTTGTGGACACTGGCAGGTGCACTGGCCGTATGAGTGGGAAGGGAAGACAGGTAGGGCGGCGAGGGAGGCTGGTGGAGGAGGGGCCAGATGTGAAAGGGACCTTGAAGGCCAGATGGGCCCAGATCAGGACAGAGGCGCAGGGATGCTCCCGAACCCCACCTGGGGACATTACACAAGCCCAGTGACTCAATTCAAGATAGAGATGCCAACTAACCAATCGCACTAACAATTTCCCCCATCTGCATACACCTCTTAAACTCTAAACCAAACACATCCACAAACCTACAGCACAACAAACCGCACAAAATTCACTACATTACAACAAAAAAACAAAAAACACACATAGGGCCTCATTACAACCTTGGTGCTAAGTGCACCAACTTTACCACCATGGTGTAAACTCAGTTTACACCATGGTGGATGGCGGATTTACCGCCCCATTCCAAGGTGAGTGGGGCGGTATATCCCCATTTCCCATTTTCCCTTCCCCATTCCCATTTTTGCCCCATAGGGCATAATGGGAGTGGGGAAGGCGCTAATTACGCCGCCGTAAATTACGGCGGCGTAATTAGCACCATGGCAGGTTAGCGCCATGGATTTTAACGCCTGCTAAAAGCAGGCGTTAAAATCAGAATCAGGCGTTAAGGGTTAACGGTGGCGTTAACCCTTAACGCCTGAGTTGTAATGAGGCCCATAGACTCGCACAAACAGTACACAACGACTACCAGCCGCAAACACCCCAGGCCCAGCCAACGGACCCACTGGGCTGAGGCCGTCAACGGCACATCACTGCTCTTTTGCACTTTTCCAGCTTCCTCCCACTAACCCCCTTCCCTTCCTCTTTCAGAGCTGCCAGAGCGCCAGGGGACCACTCCGATGGTGATAGTGAGCGGTACAAATGTCCTTTAACATTAACATTAACATTAACATTAACCAGTCAAAGACGAGTAGGTTCATCTCTGACTGTCAATTTCCTTTTCATCCTTCCTCACTGCCAGGAGACAGTGAGCAGAGTGTTGGTTTGCACATAATGCATGTACAATTCCAGCTAGGGATGGTTTTTGTCTCTAATGGTGTCCCGGGCAGATGTACTATAATGTAGCAGTACAGTGTATACAGTGTCCCTCAACTTCAGGTAAAGTAATTTTAAACACGTGTGACTTTGTAATTGAATATGATGTATATACTGCATATCCCTTCAGCAACATTTTGGTTAGAATTAGGATTTAGGGGTTTACGCTCATGATCCCATTTTTTCTCATATTATTAATCTACCCCTTTCTCATGGTACAGTACTAATATCATTTAAGAAGGAAAAACCCTTTTTTTGGACTATCTTAAATAATTGCAGGCCCATTGCCAATTCATCTTGGATTACGAAGGTCCTAGAGAAAACTATCACTGTCCTTTTACAGGACCCCACTGAAAACAACAGAATTCTTGATGTGCTCCAATCAGGCTTTTACCTCAAGCATGGTACAGAGTCGCTCTTCTGGATCTATGTGATGATATCTTAGCAAAAGCAGATAACTGTCAGATGTCCTTAATAATCATGTTGGAACTCAGTGCAGCTTTTGATACTGTAAATTATGAAATCCTTTCTGACAGGGATGACTGATCAGACTCTGAACTGTTTTAAGAGTTTCCTGACTGACTGGGAACACAGGGTCAACATTGGTCCCTACATATCAGAACCTATAAGCTAAGTAGTGGAGTGCCTCATGGCTTCCCTTTTTCACTAGTGTTGTTTAATCTGTATATGCAACACTTCATGACGATCCTACAAGTGTTTCAGTTGCAATATCATTCATATGCAGATGGCACACACATGTTTGTTAACGCTTCTGGTCCACCTGACACCTTCTCTACTTTGGTAGAAGGTTTTGCTAAAGCCCATGATTGGTTGAGCAGTAACGGTTTGCAACGTAACTCTAGTAAAACAGAGAGTTTACTGCACGGCGCAAAATTGATGCTCAACAAACCTCTCTGCACCACTATTAATCCATTACTCTTTGGGATCCCTGCCTCCTTCACATCAAAGGTGAGAAATTTGGGGATATAGTCGGACCAGGACCTGTTGTTTTCTTCTGAGATTAATAAAGTCTCCAGAGGGGCCTTCTTCCACCTCTGGTTATGGAAAAGAGCTCTGCCTGTCAGCCCCAAAGAACACAGGTGGCTGGCCACCAGAAACCTCATCAACTCTTGTATTGTTTGTGGAAATGCTCTATATTCTGGTTTACCGAACTACCAACTAGACAGGCTTCAAAGGATTCACAATTCAGCAGTTATGCCTTGTCTTCTAGCTATCTAAAGGCTCATCCATAACACCTTTTCAACTGGAACTTCATTGGCCTCCGGTCCAGCAGAGGATAGATTTCAAAATCCTCTGCTGTGTCTTCCAGTGTACACTGCAGTTGGCCAACCGTACTTTACTGCGCTGCTAAAATGGGATCACTGAGGTACTCTAAGATCAATGCATAAAATCTTGGTTGTTTGACAAATATGCTTAAATAAAATCGTGTATTTTCAATGTTCTGCTATCTGTACCAACCCCGTGATACCCCCAGGTCTGGGCATTGTCATAAATGTTATAAATAAATAAGTAAATACATACAATAATATCCTCTTGGTTGTTCCTCGTACGCATTGTTGCACTCGAAGGGCCGACATATGCTTTGCTGTGATTGGAGCCAGACTGTGGAACAAGCTTCTGGAGGTACTAGGTAAGGGGGATTTCCTTCTGACATTCTGGGAAAAAAAGGAATTGTCTTTTCACTATTTTTGAAATATGGCTCTTTCAGTTAAAACCTGCTCCTTGATACAGGTACACCTTTCCAGTTCCTTTGGATTTCAGCGCTGGATAAATTGCAAATTCAAATTTCAAATCTAGAGATATGTCAGCAGTACTCTTCAAAGTTATAACTCTAGGCTCAAGTTCCCCCTTCTGTCACACAGCATTCCAGTAGATGAATTCTTTCTGAAATAGCACAAGGCACAAGATTCACTTTTCACTATGTATATGGTTTTCACATTAAATATAATAATCTATATTCAGTACTGCTCTCGCCCATAGCCATTGCTGCTAAAAAAGTCAAATGCCCAAGACTAGCCGCAACATTTCCTTGACAGGTGGTGGTACTTCATGGGGTCTCTAAGCCATATGCCTTATGCTCTCATTCAACTTACACAATGAGGATATTCGACACTTTAGGAATGCAAGCCGCAGCATCTGCTGTATATACAGACTCACATATCTCTGAATAGTCCTTTGTTCAACCGACTATACAACCATCACACCCCCATGTGCACCCTGAAGCTGGCGGTAGGCCGCATATAGCACTGTAGAAATCGCAAATCAAAGATACATCAGTACATTTGTCAAACTCATTTCATCCCTTCATTGTTAGTCAAATCCCCATTACATGCAGGTACTTTGATGCAATTCCATACTAAAAACAAGCATTGGCAAAGGCAACCATTTTGGCTTTTCTGTAGGCATTTAACTGGCCATAAGATGGCAAACGCGGTATAATGGTGTGATTACCTAGGTTGATGATAACAGAGCATGGCAAATGCTTAATGCCTATACACAAGCCAAAAACTGTTTGCCTTATCAATGCTCATTTTTTAAAATACTTCAGTGTGAGTACAGATATATACCTAGTGGTTCAAGCTGCACCTGGTTGAGACTTGTTTAATACACCAGTGGGGCACTTACAGCTGCAGGTAAGCCATTAACTATCTGTTGACTGCTTGAATATAATACGGTTAGGTCATGGTTCCTGAGAAACAATCTGTACATTTTTGTAATGATATGTTATTCTTCTCAAGAAAGGTTAACCCTGCACTACTCCTCTGTTCCCCCTTGTTCTTCAAGTTTGGCCTCTAAGGGGATAAATGGCATGCCTTTGCTGTGAATCTAGGTCTTCTGAGCTCTAGGTTACTGAAGAGACAGCTGGCTATGTGGGCTGTACCACAGCCGGCCCTTGCAGTGACCCAAGAAGAGAAAATACGCCTGAGAGCAGAATGAGCCTCATCAATAGATGTAAAAGCAGTCGTATATTTTCCTTGCCTGATGAAATTATCAACAAATAAGAGGGATCTTGAATCTTCCTTATTCTTTGTTTATGCCCAACCACTTATACTGGGATTTATCCCAAGAAAAATCCCTTTGCAACATTCATGGGTAATAGAAGCAATTGTATCAGCTAGGCGACAACTCACCCCTTGGGCACTGCTGCTGACTTTCTCAGGATCTTTTCATTTCCCAGGAATTTTGCTCCCTCAGCAAGATCTAAAGAAATAGAAATATGAGACGGAGGTGTATTAAGAGGCTGAAGGAAATGGGAATTAAGAATAGAAAGAAATAGAATAGTAGAGTGCGTAGAGGATATCTGAAGATTAAAGTCCCCTAAAAATACAACCGGAGTAGGGGTAGGTCAGATGTGAGCAAAGAGATGATCAATATCTTCACAAAAGGAACCAATAGACCCAGGGGGACGATAGACAAGAACAAAAGAAATTGGAAAAGGTTTAGAGAAGATTTTGTAGATAAATTCAAATGAGGGATAAACTGGAAGAACAAGAGCAGAAGAAATGGCAGTGAAAGAAGAGTGGTAAAGAACACCAGTGGCCCCTCCATGAGTGGTGGAACGAGGGACATGAAATAATGAAGTCAGAGATGTGGTCAATGAATCAGCAACTGTGGTGTCATGAGGCGGAATCCATTTTCTGTAATTCACAGAAAATGTAAATTAAGTCTAAGAAATAGGTCCAAAACAACAGTGGATTTGTTATAGACCGTCCTAGCATTCCAAAGTCTTAAGTCAGCGGCTGCAGTACATGTAGAACTCAGTGAATAAATGAGATTGTTATAGTTACATGTGCAGGTAGAATTTGCAACAGAATGATTGTAGTCTGGAGGCATTGTAATAGAAACATTAAAGTATGTGAATAATGTTACCAGCACCTTGATGGAATATAACTTTGAGTCAGGAGATGGATCAACTGGGCGTGCTGGGAAATGGAAGCCAGGGTTGGATGACATTTTAAGGCGATTTCCGCACAACAGGTCCTCGCCACGGACAGCTGCAGACAGCCAGGGTCGACTCTGCCTGACTTTGTCTGGGCTTTGCCCAGGCCGGATGTAATATGCCGGGTGAGGGGATGCGAGTGGGGTAGGCAGTGTGGCCTCAGGTGTTGCTAAGTGGACACAAGTTGCTTCGAGCGGAGGAGCAGGCACAGCAAACAAATGCAAAACTGCACTTCCCGTGCAGCGGATGGAATAAGCAGTACTTTGCCTGCCGTCACAAAAGGCAAAGACAAGCAGTCCTGAAGATCTTTGCTTGTGTTGACAACCAAGAGCAGTGCACAGTTTTGGATCCTGGATTTAATGCATATTCATAGGAATACCTTGGAGAAAATTAAATTGATATCGCTAGAAGATCTGCTTGTGAAGTAAATTCGAAATAGAGTTGCTGATGTGTACAAATAGAATGGAATACAAAGACATACCCAGTGAGGATAGACATGCGGTTTGCAGTAGAATACAATTACAAAATTTAAATTAGAATACGTGACGTGTGTCAAGTTGAATTAGAACTAATGTTTTGAATATAATTCCATTAATTCAAGAGCCAGTGAAATATTCATTCATTTTAGATGCAAGGCTAGCTAACATTCGTACACTTTTTTGCCGAAGTGGGGTTACATAATTCTTTCTCGCAAGGCAGTAATTATTTGTTAGATGCGCCCTCCGAAAAATACAGTGTTGAGGGGGGCTTGTCCCCCCACTGCATACCCCAAAAATGACGGATGCCACTGACTGAAGCAGCCCCACAGACCATACCCGGATGGCATCACCAAAGTAATCATGAAAAGGTGACATGGCTGAACACACCCGAGGAGACATTAGCCAGGTGTAAACCAAAACACACATGAACTGCTTGCTGACACCAAAAAAGCAATTACCATGAACATCCATAAAAGCTAAATGGAATCCACAGCTGCATTGAAATGAATTGGGAAAGCTTAAAACTGAAATGCAAAGCAAATCTGGCAGAGCAGGCAGCATGTCTAGCCCTGCAAAGGACCCTCAGTGAGAGTTTGAATCAGCAGAAAAGTTACAGCACCTTCAAGGACAGAAGACCGAAATCCCTCATAATTGCAAGCAGGGAAAATCACTTTTATGGTCCCTGAACACATGACCTGGAGCTGGGGAACAAGGCCCATTCAGACAGATACAGTTGTTCCATCAAACTGAAGACAGAAGATGGAGAGAGTGTCCTTTACCTGGGCTTGAGAAGAGGGAAGTGGCAACATTAGGGGGAGACAGGCGGTGCTCTGAGATCACCTTCATCACCCATCTTTTTGTGCTCACATGCTGGTAAATTTTCTTAACTGACAAGTCTTGCACTGACCTCCTGGGTGTGCTGCCAGACAGAGCTACCAGATCTAGCCAGACCAATAAAATGATCTGTCCCCTATAGGCTGTAATTATGCCTTTAATGTTCACCCAATTCAATTTTGCCTAAGAGCAAGAAATGTATCTTTTGGTTGTGAGGTCACAGCAGTTTAAATAACTCACTGCCCGCCTGTAATGAGCTGAAAGTGCAGTTGGAGCTGTAGATTCCATATGCATATCCCTGCTTGGATTAATAAAGCAGCAATGTGTCACATTTCTGGACTCCACTGTTTTTTGGGCATGAGCGGTTTTTCTAACTACAATTCAACAGGTAACTACGTTTAGGCAAAAATGCATGAGGTACATTTCGCTGGGAAATACAATTACCAATGTGCAATAAATGTATATCTTTAATCTAAGGCTACGAAAATAGCCTGCTTTCCCCCCTATCCATATTAAGGTTTTTGTAGATAACAGAGTTAATACAAATCACTTAATCTTAACAACATGGTGAGGGTATTGATGCATTTTTATTTCTGCTTTGTCACACAGTCTAACCAGAATTTAAATGTTTTTGCAGATAGTTACTTGCGATCTGCCCCGAGATGGCTGCTTGTCTATGAGTTCCTGCACAACCTTGCAATCTGCTAACATATTAGGGGGCATATGCGGTTCTGTACGCCAAGTCCACCATCGGAATCAGGTGCAGAAGCAATGGTGAGCCATGGGTGATGTCCGTTGCCTTCGAGGAACCTAGGCGTGCTTTATTGATGTTTGCGGCCCCCTCACTCATTGCTGCTCCCAGACAATAACAAGCAGGGACTACTGTTGAGTGAAACTGTATGGTGCATTGGATCAAGCATCTGTGCTGACTGGGCTCATCTCAGTGCTGATGCCCGGGTTGGGCCCTATTTCCAGGGAATGACTAGGTAGACAATGGGGTTCAGCAAAGTCAGAATTGCCTTTTTACCACAATGTGTCATCAGTGTCTGAGGCTGTTAGGTGACCCGCCTTCTGGAGCACTTTAGAAGTGGCATGAGCTGGGATTTGCCAGGCTGGTCCCCTGAGCTGGATCCCACAACAGAAAATACAATCTGACATTTGCAGATGTTACGTACAGGAACACTTCTGATCACGCATCCCAACTTGCAGTTTCCTCGTGTCATTGACTGTGGGCATATCTATGCCATGGAGACCCTAGGTAGTCTAAGTATTTTCAAAGCTCTATACTGCATGAGTGAGTAGCCGCAAATCCCTCTGGGCTGACAGACACAGGACATGAATCAAGCAGTCGGTTCCTCAGCTAATATCTTACACCCACGAATATCCCATCTCAGACAGGGGCTAGAATACTCTAATACATGCAGGAATAGGGCTCCTGCTGGAATATTTATATGAAATAATTTAAGACCTACATTTATACTGGAGTAGTTAATAAACAGGTCTTCATCTCATCAACTTAGACATCATTTAGCTACATATAAATGGCTAATTGTGGGTCAATAGAAATGGGTAATAGAATGCTAATCTTAATAATTACCAATTTATCCCAAAAAAAAAGAAAAACATGCCAATAAAAGGGAAAAACAAGAAAGTCCACAAACAAAACGTTTTCAAAACGTATTACATAAAACATAAAGATAAGGATAGACATTTTTGAATTCAGGCTTGGTATTCCAAAACAATATTAATCAGTGTAACATATTGTGGCAAGGGGCATTACCTCGGGCAGGGGCATTATCTCGGGCGGTATTGGCCCGCCACCGAGTGGCTTATTGCCATTAGTACCCCGGCCCGTTAGACTGGGGTACTAATTGCTTTTTTTCTGTTCCGAAACACGTTTCGGAACAGAATTTAAAAAATAAAATAAAACAGCAAATAAAATAGCCGCCGCCATGGAAAGGGAAAACGTAGTCTGTTTTCCCTTTCCATGGCGGTCATCGGGAGTGGACGCGCTGGGAACAGAAGTGTTCCCAGCGCGTTCGCTTCCAAGATCAGAAGAAAAATGAAGGCAAGTGGGGTCGGGAGGGCAGAAGGGAGGGGATGGGGAGGAAGAAAAAAAAAAAGAAAAAAAACGACCGTGGTCTCCGGCTGGGGACCATGGAAGCCTCCCGCCATGTGGAGCCTTGGAGCTCCGAGTATCCACACGGCTGGAGGTTTCCATCGTCCCCCGCCAGAGACCGCAGGATAGAAGGTAAGTGGGGTGGCGAGGGAGGAGGGAGGAAAGGCTGGGGAAAAATAAACAAATCTTACCTGCGTCCCCGGCGGGGGACGAAGGAAGCCTCCAGCCATGGGGCGGCGCGGAGCGGGGATTGCCCTGTTTCAAGCCTCCTCATTTGCTGAGTCGCCGGGAACAGAGTAGCCGGCACGCACGGCGTGGACGGGAATACTGTGTGGTATGGCTCACAAATGAGCCAATCGCCACACAGTATTCCTGTTCAGCCGCGTGTGCCGGGTACTAATGTCTTTCTTCGTGAGAGTGTCACACATTGTTAAACTATGAGCTTATCCCTGATGAGGCAAATGCCGTTTCAGTACATAGAAACTTGAGACAGCTTCCTCAGGACCGAAATTCAATGACTCTTAACACAAATCCATAAATATGAAAGTTATAATTACACAGCCCGTGGTACCGCTCGTGTAGTTATGGTTAAATCACTAAACTCATCGGAAGAACACTTTTTCAGCAGCTTATAACTTTTTCCGCTCCCCCTGGACGAATCCTCACCAAACTTTGCAAAAAAAGTACATGTCGGCTCTGAATTTTTTTCGCCGAGTTGGGGGAAGTTTTGTGCGGGAGAGGGGTCACCATTTTTTTCATAGACTGAATGGGGAAAAACTTTGCGCACGGCTACAGGCCGAACGGCTGGACGGATTTTCAACAAATTTGTGGTAGGGGTGGGGACTTGGGTCAGAAAGCGTGCTTTTTTGTGTATGTGTGCTGTGCGGACAGAAATGTCATTGGCTCACGGTACGGCGTGCTGTCAGAGAAGTTTGGACGCGGCTGGTGGTTGGCTGGAGGGAAGCGTGCTGTGCATTAACATTTTTGGGGAAAGCCGCCATGGTGTACCGGAGGACAGTGCGACGGCGGAAGGGTCTGGACAATGTACCGTACGCAATGTGTTGGGAGCAATAAGGGAGGGAACGGGTGGGGGAGTGAGAAGTGGTTCATGTGACATATGTACATAGGTGGAAGAAGATGGAGGAATGCCTGCAGTATTCACACATATCGTGCCAATTCGTGGGTACCTAGACAGGCAAGTACTTTGTGTGGTGATTGGAGGCAGCTGTCATAACGCCCCCATAACTTCTGCTGTGACCTCTTTGCGGCAACCTCATTTCGTGGTGAGTGGTGGCTGGTCAATTGCAGAAGGGGATTGAATTGCACATGACATAGGTTGGGGGACAACACAGGTGGCTGTGCACTGCGGATAGAATGCGGTAGTTGGGCACATGGTGGCATGAATGGGTGAACAAAGTTGCGGTGGGTCTGTGGAAGGATTAGACTATTGGGTGCATTGCCAGATGCCATAGGCTGTAGGCTCTAGGGCATGCACTCAAGAGCATAGGGCGTCAACACACCCACCGCAGGAATGCATGTTTGGCTCTGTATCCGGTAGAGGGTGGGGCTTGCATAGTGTGGTGTGTGCAGATTGGTTGCAGTAGGGCCATTGTTGCGAACAGAATGTGGGTAGGTTGGCAGAGACACAATACTTTGTGAATGGAAGTGGGTACGCCAATAGTATGTGAATGAAAGTGCACAGGGGTGGAGGAGAGAGTGTTTTGTTTGTACATTATGTTAACTGTTGCAATTTGTTGCTGCATAGCTCCATGGCGGTCTGCAGGTTGGGTAGGAGTGCTGGTGACAGTGGTGTGTATGTTGAATGTCGTAGTTGGTGACATGGTGACATGCATGGTGCCATTACATTGCTGTGGGTGTGTTGAAGGCCTAGACTATTGGGTGCATGGCCGAAGGCCGTAGGCCATGCACTCAAGAGCCTAGGACTTGAGGACACCCACAGCAGTAATGCATGTTTGACTCTGCATTATTTAGAGGGTGGTGAAATGTAAGGAATGGTTATACGCCCGTGTTGCAAACAGAATATGGGTAGGTTGGCAGTGGCACAATACTTTGTGCATGGAAGTGGGTACACCCATAGTATGTGATTGAAAGTGCACAGGAGTGCAGGAGAGAGTGTTTTATTTGTACATTATGGTAACTGTTGCAATGTGTTGCTGCATAGCTCCATGGCGGTGCGCTGGTAGGGTAGGAGTGCTGGTGGCAGTGGTGTGTATGTGGTTTGGCGTAGTTGGTGACATGGTGACATGCATAGTGGCATTACGTTGCTGTGGGTGTGTTCAAGGCCTATGCTGTGTGCAGATTTGTTGAAGTAGGACCAATGTTGTGAAAATGTTGTGGTTAGTGACACAATACTTTGTGAATGGCTGTGGGTAGGGGTGGTGGATGCTGTTGTATGTTTGTGGATTCTGATAATTGTGACCTGCTTTCGTGAAAGGGTGTTTTATGGTGTGGGGGAGTTGTTGTGAAGTGCCGCTACCTATGTATGTTACATTTTACATAATGTTAGCTGCCCACATGGGCACATGCATGGATCCATAGTGTTGCGCTGGGTGTGGGCAAGTGTGGACTGGTGTGTGCATAGCCAAAGGTGTGCTGGGTGCGCCTCAGGATCTTTGTGGATGCTGAAGTAGTGCATCCTTTATCAGAAGTTTCTGGTGGAGGGGCTTTGGGAGCAAAGGGACCATGCACTGAGAGTGTTTAACTGTAAATGGAGTGGTGTACAGAAATGATAGTGTGCAATGCAGAGGTTCATTATGTGATTGGTGCATGCGTGTTTGAAAAATTCACAGCAGCCAATGAGGGAGTGTGGAAAAACTGCCAGTGCAAAGGGAAGAAGTATTGTCTCTGCTTTATTGGGGCATGGCTGTCGCGGTAGCTGGGAAAGCACATCCTGCCCTTCTGAGCATAGAACCTTCACAAATGGAAATGTGGGGATTCTCCAATGAGGTGTCGAGGGTGTGGTTCACAGGAAGGGGTGGTGACATATTTACTCAAAGTTCGATGCAGTGAGGTTGGCAGAGATGGACAGATGCCTATTGCTGATAGTGGGTGATATCTTTGTGCACGATCTGCACAGGTATGCCGTGGAAAGAGGCTTTGATACTGACTTTCAGTTGGAAGGAGTGCAGGATTTTTGGGGCACAGTGTATGAGCCGGGTTTCGGGTACATAGATTTCCTTTGCACATGTGTGGCCTCTGTCTGTACTGTTGATATGGTGGTGGTGCATTTTGGAGCACTACATTTGGGGTACATGTCGTGCTCACATTTGCTCGCGCACCTAAAGAAGTTGATGACAGCAGTGATGCAGCAATTTCCTACTGCCAAGGTGATTTTCTCATCAATAACAACAAGAGGAGTATGTGACCATGCCAGTGTAATTTGTCCACAGCCAGAGGTCGGGAGATGTTGGATAAACAGAAGTATCTGTGACTTTATGTGCAGTGCTGGAATATTCTGCACCGACTATGAAAGCATTAATAACCAGCAAAATTTCCAGTGGTTCTAAGGAAATTGTATTTTTTTTTTACTTGCATTGGCAATGGTGTTTTGTTTGCCACTCTGCACGAAGCGTTGTGGAGAAACCTGTCGAAATGTAAGAGAAATGTTCATCTTCAGTCGAGAAATATGTCAGGAGAAGCAAAAAGACAGTCAGCTAAAGAAAGAAAAAAAACATGAATGCACGCATGTACATAAATAAAAGATGAAGCAAAAATAAGAAAAAAATAAGTGTTTTTAGAGACACTACTAAACACACAATTCTCTACTCTGTTTTACAACACCCCCCTCCTGTTCCTAGCACAGTAACTGGGTGGATTCCGCACCATGCTGCCTTTGTGGGATCACTTTTCCGACATTTGTAGTACATGCATCACACTGGAAAGACCATTTTGTGAAGTGTACAAGGTACATGGCAGGCATCCTGTTGTCATGAATGCAGTGTGTGTATTATATGATATCATGTGATATGGTATTCTATGGCATTTGTACACAGCCTACAAACAAGTGTGTGAAGGCGCGACGAGGAAAGGGATGCGGAACAGAGGCTGCACAGAGACATTGATCCCACTAAGCCAGGTGATACTGACAGTCCGCAAATGAATGGAAACGGAGAGGGCAAAGTGGAGTACATGGGAACAACAAAAAATAACAATACGTACAACTACGGCCGGTACTGGCAAGTGGAAGGATAAATGTAGACATCATGTGGTGGCTGCACTGTTAAGGTTGCAGAAAACAGTCCCCAAGTGCGGGGGTTGGCAGAAAGCCAGTGGAGGTGTACAACTGTTGGGAAGGAGGTGGCTTGGGGCACAGATTACAGGGTGGGTAGGAAACCAGTGCACAATCATTTTTAGGCAGGACATGAGCAGGGGAGAGGAGGGGAAAAAGAAGAAGCACATGGAAATGTTTTTATGTGCTTCCAGACCCTAAAATGGTTCTCCTGAAGTTCCAGGCAGGCAAGAGCATGTTGCAGAAGGAAGCCCCAGCAGAAAAACGACATCTACCACCAACTTGTTGCGTGCAGAAGCAAGTGACCCTGAGAGAGTAGGAGGTGGATGAGGGAAGAGCTAGAGCAAGCAGATATTTAGGAAGAAGTGAGAGTGCAGGGTATTGATGTCCCAGGGACCAGATGGCCTTCTGTATAATGCACAGGGCTTTCATTTTATTCTTCCAGCCCCTTGGAGCTATTGCAGGCATTTTAGTCCAACAGAGATACAATACCTGTCGTTCAGGTAAAGAACAAGTTGTGCAGTCTTCTTATGGATGAGTTGCTGAGGACGCAGAGTGGAAGCTGGTAGATTCACAAAGAACCTGTGGAAATAGTGCAGTGTACAAAGAACCACATCCGTGCACACACTGACCTTTTGGGAACTGACTTTAAGTTGGTAAAATACATTCAGTGGTGGCTTTGGTGCCAGCTTTTTGCAATTTATGTAGGAGGTGGGTTCATGCTTAACTGGGGCATGGCCCTCGCGGTACTTGGGGAAAGGAACCTGCCACATTCTGCACTTCTCACCATGCTGGCCAATGGAAATGGGATTGTGGCATTGGCCCAATCAGGTGCTGAGGATGTACGTCACAGGAAACAGCACCAATAGGGAGAAGGACTCCTCCTGCTTCACTAGGGCGCAGCCCTCGTGGTAATTGGGGAAAGGCATGTGCCAAACTCTGCATTTCTCACTATGGTGGCCAACGGCAATGGGACTGTGGGGAATGTCTAATCACCTGCTCAGGGTTTGCGTCATAGGAAAGGGCAGCAATTATTTCTTCTATTACTTTGTGTAGTGTGGCTGGCAAACATGGCAATCGGACAGTTTTCGTTGTGGGTGATGCTTTTGTGGAAGATCTGTTTGTGTATGCCCTACAAAAAGGCTTTTGTGGCAATTTCAGTTTGGAGGCAGTGGACGCTTTGTGGTGCAGTGTGGAAGCGTGCTGTTTCGGAAAGACATATTGAAATAGCAACAACAAATAAGAAACCTGGAGGGCAGAGTTGAAGATGCATACGGGTGGGCTAGAAGAAACAACATCAGAATCATCAGGCTTCCCGTAGGAGATGAAGGAATAAACACTGCGAATTTCATAGAAAAAATGTTGCTACAAGAAATAAGCCCTGATCGCTGGCCAGGAAACCACCATAAGGAGCCCCACCAAGGCCCATCATAGCCTTGATTCGAAATTACAAGGAGAGAGAAAAAATGCTGGAACACTTCAGAAAAGGAGGCATGGAATGATGAGCATCAGCAAAAACCATTGCATACCCGGACTACACCCCACTGGTGCAAAAACAAAGTATGCACTTCACAGCAGTGAAGAGGAGGCTCCGTAAATCTAATCTCAAATATATGCTGCTATACCAGTAAGGCTTAAAATAATAAGTAATGGCCATGCCATGTTTTTCGAAACCCCGGAGGGAGCACATGGATGGATGGACAGACACAGAAAACCTACCAACGAGAGCTGACAATCTAAGAGAGGAAAAGGCCGACACATGAAGTGGGTGCTTCCAGAGTACGAGAGAGATGGCGGATGGACCGGAAATACACTAACAACAAGGAGCGCTAAGCCTGATTAGAAACACTATTTGCTGACACAGCAACCTAATAAGAAATAGGAGTAAGCAACGAGGACCCCAGGAACGTCCCCTACGCGAGATTAGTTTTTGTTTACGGATACTAGCAGTTACGTATCCGCCTGCTGCACTCCGGACACCAAAACGCGGACCGCTGGTGCAAGAGTGAAAATGCAGGAATGCCTGAGCACAAGGTAGAGAGCTGGGCAAATGTTGGGGTGGGTTACAGGGGAATGGGGGAACAGTTGGGGACAGCCTATTTGACCACACAGTGAGTGCATGATAGGAACAGTGTACCATGGACATATACAGAAAATTACAACTGCGATGTGGGACCTTAAGATAGCCTCTTGGAATGTCATAGGGCTTAATAGCTACATCAAAGGAAGCAGGTTAATGACATACTTACGACGACAAAAGATAGACTTTGCACTTCTTCAAGAGATGCACCTTACAGACGAGAAAATAGCTGCGCTTACGGAAAGATGGCAAGGCACCACTTTGGGCTCCCCGTACTCAGCATACGCTAAATGAGTACAGATGGAGAGCACCGACTGTCCCTTTTCAGATACTTCAGACGGTAAAAGACAAAGCGAGCAGGATGGTTATAATACAGGGCTACTTGGAGAACAGGGAAATGCGCATCATCAACACCTATGGCCCAACCATGATACTGCAGCTTATTTCTGCACATTATACCCACAAATAGGCTGGAACAGAAACTGCACACTAATATGGGGAGGGTTTTTAACTGTGTCTTAGATCCCAAACTGGACATGTCAGACAACAAATTCACACACCCCACCCCCATGGCCAAAGCCCTAAACACTTTCGTACAAGCGTTTAAGCTATCAGACATTTGGAGAGCCTGCCACCTGCAAGACCCGGAATGCTCACACTACGCTGCCCCAACAAACCTCCTTACCAGACTAGATTACCTTTTTACAGGTGAAGAAACTCTAGGTTAATTCTCCACAGCAGAATATAAAGCGCGGGTGCTGTCAGACCACTCACCACTATTAGTAATGTGGTCTGTTTTCCCACCCAGAGCACGTATACCAACCTGGAACCTCAGAAGTGAGGCCATGAAAGACGAGGTTTTTCGTGAACACCTTAGAGAGGGAATCAAAGACTACTTCAAACATAATACCGGCAGAGTTGCGTCTGCCGGAACATCATGGGAGGCCTTTAAAGTGGTAATTAGATGAACAGCAATAGCAAAAGCCGGGGATATGTAAGTCATAATAGCGACGGACATAGCAGAAGGTGTGGCTACACTGGAAGAAATAGATTGTGCTTGCGAAATGACAACAGAGCAAGCCCAGTAGGCTAATGGCATGAAACATGAATGCTTAATACACTGGGACAGATTGGGCACCCTGAAAAACACAACATCTGGAGGGGCACAAGCCAGGACGGTTGTTGGCCTGGTTATAAAAAAAGTGAATCCAAATGCAAATTGGTAAAATCAATAATAGATGTGGACAGAACAGAGTTCACATTACAGGAAGGAATAAATAGTTGTTTTTTAAACTACTATAAAGAGTTATATGCAGACACATTTGTTGCACGACCCATCAACATAGAAGAAGCCCTGGCGCACATAGATCTCCTGAAGTTAGAGAAAGAGGCCACTGATCAGTTGGAGGCTCCCATAATGATAGAGGAATTGGATATTACCATAAAAGGTGGTAATATCCAACACTTACCGACAGGTAAGTGTGGGGTACATTTACTCACCCAGCAGAATTCCCCTCCATCGCCAATCTGCACTTCAGCAGTTAGAAGCAAAATGGCTGCGCTGGCACTGTTGAGCACTATCACCTTGCTTGAAAAACTGTGTTTTGCAGTCCACAAAACAATAGCTGCGCTGTCTTTGCCAAGCACATATGGGGCAAGATGGTACTGGGAACTAAACAAAGAAAGGCTGCCAGTGTGTTTCCTGATGTGCACCAAAGAAGAGAATAAAAACCAGCGCTGCTTTGCTGGTAGCTCAGAATTTCCCATTGAAAAAGGAAATATTTTACATTTAAATGATGCCACCTTGATGCCCTTTTTCATCTGTTCAACAATACACAGTCCTGATCCAGTGAGACCCAGCTATACCCAGCCATATTCAGGTTGTGCCCCAGCTAAAGATAGCATTTCTCAATGAATAAAAGGCTGTGTCAGGAAAAATCGGTAAAATCACAAACAACTTTATTCCCAGCCGTATGGAAAAACACTTGACATTTTGCACCAAAATATCCCAGATAAACTCTTCAAAAGTAACCCTATCTCTCTGTGCATATGTCAGTTTCAAGGGATCTTTATTTTGACAGATGCTTGTGCATTATAAACATGACTGGGGCTTTGGAAAGATTCAGAAAATGGATGTAACAAGGCCGCATTTGAAAATGACATCCCAGCAGATTTAACCATGTGTAAAAATGTAAGGGGAGTTTTGGTTGAAATCTGATATAATGTTTTATTCCAACAGCCTTGCTTTTTGGCCCAGAAAAAAAAATAATAATAAGTAAATGCATTTGCTGTACTGGGGAACCAGCAAAACAGGATTTCCTGCTTAGCTTCAAAGGACATTGGTTTGCTGGGAACAGGAGTTAACTTCCCCCAAAAGGGGCCACCCCCTTGGAAACTCTGAATGGACCAAGAGGAAGCATATCACACGCTCGTCAGACTTTGTGTCTGGGCTTGGGCCTGCTACAATAGATTCCAGGAAACTTAGGTGTGAAATCGCAAATAACACCTCCCCTCAACTTGAACTGGGGGGCTTCAAAGCCAACCCCAGAGCAACCTTGGAATTTATGGCCGTACTTGGGAGACAATGCTGGCCATCTGGATCAAAAGACTATTTTTGTAATAAACTTTAAGACTTTTATCTCCGCAATTGGACAACGCAGTAATGCGAAAGTTTTTACAGTTTAGATGCAATTTTGGTTGCTTTAAATTAAGACGTGGTAGCCTTCACTAGCATATTGGTGACAGAAATGGCTAAAAATTGGATATTCTCAGGAAAGTGAATATGGTCCCACTTTGAAATGTAATACTAACATGCCTTATGATAGTATGTACACATGTATAAAATTATAGACTTTTGGGTAAATTATTTCTCACTGAAAATGATAAAAAAATATTAGACAGACAAAACAAAATCCTAGAAACTTGGGAGGTGGACTGCCATGCTCTGTGTGAAATATGTAATCTGCCTATGTAAGTTTCAAAAGTGGCAGAACTGTAAAAAGGTGCATGTTTGTGCCATAACTGGTTTTAGCAAACGTATCTGTGGGATGATCCTATGCAATGTAAAGCACACATCATAAATCTGATGTCATGCCCCTGAAACCCAACCGGCTGACAGCAAGGCGGTAACATTCACCCCTGACCAATCCAGTGGTTAGAGGCATGCCCAGCCTAAGCCTGCCCCACCGTATAATCCTGTGATGTCATCCGCCTTACAAAAAGGGGAGCTCACAGAGACAAAGTACACTCTCTTCTGAATTTTTCAGCGCCTGCGTATCCAGACATTTTATGGTCATCCTGCAGATCCCAGACTCCACTGGCAGAAAAGGGATAGTTAATCCAGGCCCTCCTATCCAGGTAGAACCACCCTTCAGAACTAAACCCCATACCAAAATCCCACTAACTCAGGGAGAAAAGGGGAAAAGCTGTGGTATCCTTTTTGTAGACTATCCTGTGACCAGACCAGATTTTTGCCCTTCTACCTGCATGCCGCTGTGCTGTGAGCAGACAGGCCCAGCTGTTTTCTGCTAGGAGAGTCCCACCATGGTGCCGTGACCAGATCCCTTGTATCCAGAAACCCGGTTGGCTGTCCCAAAATCCCAAACTCAAGCGCTGATTGTGAGTATTACCCCATCCCATAGCAACAGATAGTATACCCCATCTTCATACCTGGTCTTTGTTCCACCTTCTAAGTAATCCCATCCATACCCTGATAACTTGTTCCTCTGTGTATTCTGTTCCTTGATTTTCTAGTGTTAGTTCAATTCTTCCATTCATTTCTGTCTTGCATACGTCCTTAGTCACATTTTGAATAATTTAATGAATTCCCACATAGAGCTGAACGTAGGGTGAAAAGGTTAACCTTGCAAATTAACCTTTCAGTGTACTGTGTCTTTCTTTAACAATCCAGCCGCTAAATCTAGTTTAAGTGACACTTGTCTTTTCCTTTTTTTAAACCGATGTTCTCTTTTAACTGCTTTTATATTTAAAACCAAATTTTCTTCCAGCTTAAAATCTCATCCAGTTATTCAGCTAGAGTCCCTCTTTTAATTTCCTATTATCCTTGTGATGTGCATGTATCACCAAGCCTAAAAACCGCATTCCGATTCTGTCTGTTTCAACCATTTTCAAACCGTTTTTGACAATTAAACCAGGGTAATTTGGCAAAATGCGAATTCTGTGCGTGTGATTCCGGCTGCAAACTATTGCCACTTCAAAGTTAATTTTTGAATTGTATGCCCTGGGTTGGTACCTTGGCTTCTAGTTGCTAGTATTCCTACCTTGCTGATACTGTTAGAACTCATATTTACCTCATGTATTCAACCACACATTTAAATAATTATTTACCAATTCCGAGTGTCAAAAAGGCAATTGCAAAGGTTTTTGAATCTGATTTTGCCTCTCATTTCATGGGGGAAGGTAGGATTTTAATTCTGTTTGCTGACTAGCATTCCTGGCTCCTTGCTTTTCCTTTCTATCCATAATTCGATTAATAGGGGTTTGAGGGAGCACTGCAGGTGGAAATCTTAATTTGGGTGCAATCTACCCGAACAGTAAATTTGCTCCTTTTCATCTGTGCTTTGGATATGTTCTAGTAGAAGGTCAACCAAGTGTATTTCATCAGTTTACATTGTAATTATCATCCCATTGGTGATTGCTGCCCAATATTAAAATTGTGTGATTTTCTTTGAATTTAAAATAAATAAATATTGTATTCCCACCAATCAGCCTGGTTCATGGTCCAATGTGACCCGGGGTATTTGTAAAAGGGGGTGTGAGATGGGTGCCAGCTCAAGCAGAATTCTAGGAAATAAATAACAAGTATTCTAATTGAACGCTACATCCTTGTCTAAGAGCAAGGGTCCTGGTCCGGTGTGTGACACTCAATTAGAATCCTTAACAGGTTGGGGGCTTGTGCCGGGGATTGGGTAAGTGTTGCCACCCGTAGCAGCTTAACACAGAAGGCTAACCTTCAAGGTAGCGATACTTTATGTGGCTATAAAGCTGTATTGCGCTGTAAAAAGCGCCTCCTCAAACATAGACCCTAAGTACCAGGCATGTATATAATTAAAGCAAAATCAACCCGAAATTAGACAAAAAGCAACAGAATAGAGGTTACCCTTATATAAATAAATTAATAAAGAAACAACACTTTCCAAAATGACCACAGTAGAGATAAATATAGCCGGGGAGCACCTTCTGCACAAATTATTTGTCAGGGGTAATAGGCAGAGCAAGATGAAAAAGTCTGGCTAGAAAAAATGATGCAGCAGGTCACCGCCATTGACATTGACATGTGGCAGGACTGTGGCCTATTACATCAAGCTTTGAGCGAGTTGTACATGACTCTGAAAATTAAAGAGGAGTAGATTAAAATTGTCAGAATCGCGGCCTACATGTATCTCCATATGGGAGTGATGCATGCAAAGCATGAAGAAAATAGAACTCTTGCGCAAAATCTGTCTGAACTCTTAACTCAAATCCAGGCTGAGTTAAAATTAGCGGAACAAAAATGGCAAAAGAGCCAAGATTCTGAGGTCCAAGTTGAGAACTACATCAAACAGAGGACTTGGCTCTACAACAACAGAATAAATCTGACCAAGAGGCCCAATTAGATGCATTGAAAGAGGAGTGTCAGGAAAAGGTTGACTCTCTGGAAGTGTGTCAACTGAAGCTGAATCAATAAATAAAATATAACAGGGCTGTTCAGAGCAGATAACCGCTTTACAAAAACAAGTTGACAAATTGGAAGAGGAGAATAATAAATTAATTAGTAAAGAACTCCATCTCCAAGCAGAATTTGATCAGGAACATCAGAAATTAAATACTTTCAAGAAACAAAGGGATGACCAGGCTGGGTACCCTAAATCAGGAGAAAGATGCCCTCTATCAGGAAGTGAGCAACCTAAAAACAGATTTACAGGAAAGAGAGTTAGGCCTCCAGAAACTAAATGAGTATGAGTTGAAAAATGAATATGAAAAGTTAATGGAGCACACCAGACGAGTAGAAGGTGCTCTGGAAGAGAACACCCAAACTAAAAATGCGCAAACTCAGGAGGTGAATGTCCTGCAACAAAAATGGTCTCATTGTTCCCAAACCATACAGGCAGCACAAAGAGACAATGAGGCCCTCTGTGAGGAGAACAAGGGACTCCACAAGCAGGTGGCAGCTCAAGAGCGGGCCATAGAGGCCAGTCAAGCCCCGATAGCGGAGCAAAAAGCTCAGACCTTTACCTATTATCAAGAGGTAGGGGCTGAGAAGGAGAAACTAGGGAGATTATGCCAGGCTAAACCCAAACTTGAGGGACCTTGAACAAGTAGAGAGGGGCAGAGCTACCACTGATCCAAGTGGGATGCCTTCTGTACTCAAACACATTTAATACTTTGTGCACTGCTGACTTCATGTCTACTGGTTCACATGAGCAAGAAACCTTGATGCCATCAGAATTAAATAGGCCTAGCATGATAGAGCTGACACGTCAGCGCCCCTCAGAAATTGATGGACGGGTGTCCCTGTATAGATAGAAAAATATTTTGGTTGATGTCTCTGATAAGGAAGCCTCCTATGAGGAGAAATTCAGGGAATTAGATCTACAAAAACACTATCTCCAAAGGGACTAGGACCCAAAAGAGCATTCTGAAGACCTCCACACAATCACAGCTGTGGGGGGGGGGATCCTCCGCCAACACTGGAAGCAGGGAGGAGTCAGAAGAGTACTCTCTGGTGCGCCACAGGGGAGAAGAAACTTGGTCCCACCATTCTAGGAGCCCCTCACAAGCTCAAAGAATCAGGAAGTGCCTAGAAGATCATGAGGGGTCCACAAACAGTAGCGCCTCTGAGGGTGAGTGGACTCAGGTAACGCAGCAAAAGAAGGCAAATAAACCGAGTAGAGTTATGGTAAAAGACCCCATTAGGCAGATCAAGGCCATTAGGAATTTCATAACACTGCACCACAAAAACACAAAATATTCTGTTTGGGAGCATTTGGAGCTCTATGAACAAATGATGGAAACCCTTTCACCTTAAAGATAGCCAGAACTGCATAGATTATGCCAAATGGACGTTCTCTCCGAAGTACTCCAGCTTCTTTCCTGGACTGGAAGACCAAAACCATTCAAGATGGTCCACCTACAAGGCGACCATCTTGAAGCTCTTTTCAGCCCATAGAAATCCCCAAGAGGCTTGCAAAGCGGCCTACAATTTGAAATGCGGAGAAGATCAGGCCCCATGAGAATTTGTGCAGGAGCTAAAACGCACCTTTGCACAAACTACCAGGAGGGTATGCACGGATAGCAGAGAGTTTATAACTACCTACTTCCATGCGCTCCCAAAATACATCATGACCCAGCTGGTGAGGGATTTTCATGATAAAAGGACCCTGGACTGGGTAATAGAGCAGGCTACCCGGATCTATGAGGTCCAAAAACCTGCAGAAAATAAAAATCTGGTAAAGAAACCCCAAACAACCAACACCCCTGCTGCTGCTAAGGTGGCGGAGGTGAAGGCTGCCCCCATTTTGGACCTAGAAATGGGGGGGCCTAAAAATGCACCTACCCAAACCAGCAAAATTAGAGGCAAAGAAGGCCTTCTAACCAATCAGCAACAGGTGGCAGTCAGGGAGGTAACCCCACCAATGGGACCCCTAACTCTCCTGATTATATAAGTCCCAGATACAACAACAACTGGCCTATCTTGGGGTATGTATGGAATCCCCCATCCCAAGGGGGGGATCCAATGAGGTAAGTACTGCTCCGGGAAACTGCCCTCTTAACTTCCCTCAGGAGTGCAGTAATCCCCCAAATCCTGGGTTAACTTTATTTCCCCGGTATCCACAAAACCCCAACCTGCAGGACAACCCTCATTTCTTTCCCCGCTTTCAGGAGCCCAGACTACCGAATCCGGGAGAGGGGAGGCCAAGGGTGCAGGGTTATCAGTATCCCCAATTCCCAGGGAATTCTGGGAGAAGGGATAGTTACCTTTCCCGTAAACCCCCTCGGTATGAACAAAGAACCCAGTACCAGCCGTAACAGGTGTGCCAACTGGAGCGGCAGGTCCAGAATCTCATGCAGGACCTGTGTCACATGTTGAGGGCTCAGCAGACCCCTCAGGTGAACATGGCGGCTCAGAACCCTGCAGACCAGGAGTCTGGCACCCCAGAACAATGACCGGGATAGAACCCTGATAACTCACTGGGGCAAGGAGGGTGTAAAGCCCTAGAGGAAGCTTCCTTCCTCGCCCGTGAAAAGCCCCTGGTCACCCTGGAACCGGAACTAAAAGTTCTTGCCCCCGAAAATCTGCAACCCATGGAACAGAGGGTGGGTATGAGAAATAAATACATCAAGAAGGCCCATTTTGTGGAGGAAGTTAGTGTCCTCCAGTTTGAAGGGGAAGAATCCTTAGAGCATTCTGGGAAAAGAATCTTCCCCTTCAGGGACGGGGGAATTCCTCCCAAAGAAAAATGGGTCCCCAGAGATCTGAATGAAGACTGGGTTGGTGTGGGGACTGATTCAAAGTCACCCATCACTGAACCCCAGAATTGCCATCCTGACAAGAAAATAGTAAAGGAGGGATCCTAGTGACTGCCTCCAGGTAAAATAGGGGCAGCACAGAGCTAGGGGAAAAAGGGGATTCCGAAATCCCATCTATTTCAGGATGTAACATTTTTATTACAGATTCCCAGACTCCGGCACAGAAAATTGTCCAAAACACCTCAGTGTCAGAGTCCAAAATAAAGAAATTGACCATCCAGCTTTCCCAAAATGCGCATTACCTTTGCCCACTTGAGGAGAAGGAGGGGAGATTTTATGCCCCGTTCGAGAGCAAGGGCAATGTGCATTTTCAGCACTGGTGGCCACTGGATCCCAAGCCACTCTTCTGTCAAAAAGGGCCGTTGTGCAGCTAAATTCAGGAAGGGGGAGCGACACCAGATCCCTCTCACCCCTCTTCCTGGACAACTCCAGAACTTAGAAGGGAATGAAATTCCTGTCGAGGGGACTGCTGATTTGGAAATAAAAATTGGGCTACATAAGGTAAAACACCTGGTCATAGTCGTGACCCCAGAAGGAACCCCCTGTCTATTAGGGAATGATATCCTTTGAAGGTTGTCTCCCCTAATGGACTGTGTGAACAGGGTCCTCTGGACACATAAACTAACCGGACAATAAAATTAAAACAGTGTGAACCATGTTAGTTTAAATGGCACATGCCACATGGTTGAACAGAAATCATTTCATTTTGAGTTTCATTTCCAGTTTAATTTGAGTTTAATTGGGACCTTATAAATTACAGGGCCTGCTCCCGATGAGGGGGCAATCCCATAGGCTTTGATGGTTCTGAAAAAGCATTTTGGTCAGCCCAATTGCTGCCGTTTGGAGAGGAGGTCGCCATCCCTGGACAGACCTGACAATTCCCACTAGAATTAAAACTTAAAAGAGGACAGAAACTGCAAAATCCTGACACCTATGTCAATGGGTTGGGGTTAAGCACAACACCATTAGTCAATATAGAACACAACACCATTCCAAAATTGATGGATAACAGTGACCCTGGGAGTATCACGCTGGGCACAGACACCATTAGTGGAAAGGCAGTTGATGACCATCATTTTTCCATTGATCTAGGAAACAAACTGATAGGACCAATCCCCAATGACTGCTTTGACAATGACAGTGACAATGACATATCACCACCAGACAGGATCTTCACCCGGCAAGGGGGGAAATTCCTGGTGCATTCTTCCTGCCCTTACAGGGAGAAAGAGGTGGCCTGTGACATCAGGCAGGATGAGATTATATTCCAGGTCCACAATGAATACCTCTCCTACCTGAAACCCTCTGTCCAGGTCAATACTCTAACCGGAGACCTTTCCTCACCCAGCTGGAGGAGGCCGCTGCGATAGCAAAACCCGAAGTCTTTCCAGGATTCAGGCAAATGGTCGAAGAGCGAGTCAACCTCACTGATGCCTGTGAGACTGAGGAGCAAAGGCAAAAGTTGAAACAGGTGTTCTTAGATTTTCAAGATCTCTTTGCTGTGGACTTGTACGACTGTGGTTGCACCGAGACCCATACTACAACAATTTCCACGGATCCAGGAATGACTCCTGTCTTTGTGAAGCAATATCGCTTGCCTCTCGCATCCATGGAGTCCATGAGAGAAATAATCAAAAACCTTGAGTCCCATGGGATATTTCGTCCAGTCCACAGCACCTTTAATAATCCGGTCTGGGGATTTTAAAACCAAATGGCCAATGGAGAATCTACGCAGACCTTAGGGAGCTAAATAAATGAATCCACATGTCCCGATGGCCTCCCCCATACATTGACCAAGGACTGGCCCAGATCCAGGGGTCAAAGGTATACACTGCCATTGACCTGACAAATGGGTACAGGACCATGCCCGTCAGTAGGGAGGACCAATATAAGCTGGGCTTTACCTTCAGGGGGCAGCAGTGTAAGAGGACTGGGACTCCTTTTGGATACATAAACTCTGGCAACAAATTCAACATCTTCCTACACAAGGCCATGCCCGACTTGGGTGAAAAGGGTAACCTGGCCTATGTCAAAAGGCACAGTTGTGCAGGACCTGGGTCAATTTCTTGGGACATGAAATAACTCCTCAGGGTCTCTGTCCCCAGGAGAAGAAAGTGGAAGCACTCCTAAAACTAAAAGACCCCACGACTGTGTGTGAGCTAAGAAGTCTCCTTGGACTGACTTATTACAGTAGGAAGTTCATTGAGGATAACGCAGAGGTCACAAGACCCCTGATCCATCTGTTGAAGGGGGGGTCAAATAGGAGTGGGGTCCAGAACAAGCAGAGGCAGTAAAGCAACTCAAAATACGTCTCTCACAAGAGCTTTGTCTAGTTCTTATTGGAGACAGGGTTCTCGAATACATGCTTGTCAGCAGTATTTTATCAAAAGCATGACAAGGTCAATAAAGTCATCTCCTATGCAAGTAAGACTTTATCCTCTGTGGAGGAAAAATTGAACGATTGTGAGAAGGCACTCCTGTCAACGGTGTGGGCATTGAAGAATTAACGCCTTTTCATCCAGGAGGAACATATCATAGTGGAGACTCCACACCAGCCTTTGCAATACCTCCAAAGTGACAGAATATGACCCAGAAATGTAATTCCAGAATTACTTCCTGGATTCTGGCAATGCAAGGCTTTCCTGTGGAGGTCAGATATGGCCAAAACAAGTAGAGGTCTGGCTGACTTGCATGATTGGGCCAGAGAAAACTGTCTCAAGGACGAAAGTCTTAAAGCCCATGACAACATTGAGGCATACCTGTCATGATCTCTGCTTCCAAAAGGTCAGGGTTTTCCCAACTCCCTTGGAAGCAGATCCATAACCCAGGTTCCGAGTGCCAACCAGTCCCAATTGGGACCTTTTGGACCCAGTCCTGGCGCCAGTGGCACCAGGCTCATAAATATGCCCAGTCCCAGCGCTGGAAGCGCCGGGCTCATAATGCTTGGGTGGACTTACCTGCAGCAGACCATGCTGCTTACTTGCCTGCCAGTTGAGCCTCTGATCCTCTTCTGTTTGGAACTACTTTTCCTGTTGGGTGGGGCAGGAGCCACTCCCTAGGTTCAGAACACTGGAACTCTTCTGGAAAGCAGGAACTCTTTTCTTACCTAGGCGTGGCTGTGGAAAGAGACACCTAAGCACTACAGGAGGCTATTTAAACCACACCCGATGGATGAATCTTGCTTTGCGTTATTCTGCATCCTCTGCAGCAGAACGCTCATCGTGTCTTCTGCATCTGATCCTGGGCCTAAGGAAGAAGGCTTACCATCCTGAATCCAGTCTTCAGCAACACCTATAAAGACAAGAAAGAACAGGTTAGCATTACGGTCTTCAGTGACAGCGCTTCACTTACCTGGTCCATCGGCTGTCACCAACGCCTCGCGCTGCATTCCGGCATCTGAAAGACAAAGGCTTACCTACTCTTCGTGCGCCCCGGAGGTCTTCGCACTGCATTCTGGCATCTGAAAGACAAAAGCTTACCAGCTCTTCGCACGCTCCGGAGGCTTTCGGCGCTGCATCCCACATCTGAAAGACAAAACAAGGTGCGTTTAAAGACATTGGAGAACTTTAATACTCACGTGCCATTACTCCTTTCCACATCTAACCCAGTGGGTATTCTGGCACCCTGCAGCCGCTCCGAACTTGTACCTGCAAAATAAAAAGACAGTTAGAGCGTATCGTGAAGCAGGCAACAAGCGCTTACTTACGTGCTTCCAGGCGCTTCCATTCATCACACGGGCTCCATCTTCAAATCACTTCAGCCCGTCATCCGCCATCGCCGGAACCCTGCAAAAACAAGAGACATCATTACTAAAGACTGTTAAAAACATTAGAATTACTCGAAACTTACCGTTCGTGCAGTAAACGACGGACAGCAGTCCTCTGAAGTCAAGAGGCCTGCTCCCCTTATCCAGTGAAGAAACTGGTTACAGCACCCTGCCCCGAGGCAGATGGAGAGCACGGCGTTCACTTACCTAAGGTGAGAGTGTTAACCTTTGGGGTTCTACAGGAGAAGAGAAAGGGAAGAAGAGAGAGACATTCAATAACCCAGTTCATTAATCCCATATTTTCTATCTGCAGACATCTTACCCTTCGAGTCAGACATACAGTGCACAGAGGTCCAGCCCAAAGAGCCAGCCGTGTGTTACACATCACCTTTGAAGATACGGTATACGCCCAGTCAAGACCGTCGCCTCTACGGGAATCAGGTGAGCGTTACAGAACGCAAAGCCTACCGCAAAACTCCCGTCCAGGCGCTATGGAAACCTCGGATACCGACCAGCTAGCCCAGTTACTTGGGGAACTAAGGGCAGAAGTGCATGCAGCCCGTCAGGAAACGAACGCTCGAAGAAGGGAACTGATTATTTCCAAGGAGCGAACAGATGATCTCGCTAGACAATTGCCACAGTCACAAGCCGGACAGACCCCGTTACCCGCATCTGGGGGAAATCTTCCTTCTACATCCTCTATGAATCCAGTGCAGATCAACCTACCTGGGAATGTACCTCTGGCTCCGCCCGAAAGATTTTCTGGTGACCCAAAGAGGTTTGCAGTATTTATCAATCAGTGCCGGTTGCATTTCTTATGCCGGCCAGCAGCCTTTCCAACTGATTAAGCTAAAGTAGCTTTCGTGCTTTCGTACCTTAGTGGCAATGCGGCAGACTGGTCGATCCCTCTAGTAAATCAAGATGATCCGGTCCTCCATGATTTTCAAGCTTTTCAGCTCAGTATGGAAAAACTGTTCGCAAGACATTCACAGGAGCAGGCCTTGGACAATGAGCTTCTTTCGTTGCGACAAGGTAATCAAGACCTTTTGGCTTATATTGCATCTTTCAACAGACTGATAGTGGAAACTCAATGGCCTGAGGACAAAAGGATTACGCTGTTTTATAGAGGTCTACGTGGAGAGCTCAAAGATGTGTTAGCCCAAGTAGTGAATCCCCCACAAGATTGTTCGGACTATATAGACTTAGTCGTTCAAATAGATCACAGACTGCAGAACAGGAAGGCAGATCGTTCCAAGTTTGATGCTCGAGTATTTTCCAAACCGCCAACTCCTTCCAAAGGAGTAGACTCCGGGGAACCCATGCAAATAGGGGGCCTGAAAGGTCCTCTAACACAAAAGGAGCGGGAAAGGAGAAAACAGTTGCAATTATGCCTCTATTGCGGAAACTCAGGGCACTTTCTTCGAGACTGTCCGGTGAAACCTGTCAAGAAGGCAGTAGGAGCTGCAGTTACCAAAGTTACAAACTCTGAGCAGGGAAACGACCTCGCCCGACAAGAATAGAGGTCCTCTTGCCGAGCGTGAAAACCAGTTCCGTGACCTCGCATTTCCTGATACCTATGGTCCTCATTAGCCCTGATAATCCGGATCGATTACATGCAATTGAAGCTTACGTCGACAGCGGTGCCATCGGCAATTATGTGGATCATGAAATGGTTTTGAGGATGAATCTAACTCTTTGTCCCAAGGCTGTAAAGGACGTCATTACTACGGTGGATGGAACGGAGATAGCCTCCGGACCATTAACGCATACCACTGAAGAAGTGACGCTAGTAAGTCAAGATGGACACCATGAGAAGATCGTGTTCGATGTGATCAAGGCTCCTCAGTTTCAGATTATTCTAGGAATACCTTGGTTAGAGAAACACAATCCTCTGATCGATTGGCGAGCAAGAACGGTCCAGTTTCCAGAATGTGTCTCTACTTGTCACCCTCCACCTGGTGTTGCACTGGCAGCAATTTCTTCAGAGACTCCCCAGTTACCTCCCGAATACCTAGAATTCCAAGACGTTTTCCGGAAGGACCAGGCTAACTCTCTACCTCCTCATAGGTCTTATGACTGCCAGATAGACCTGATACCTGGATCTACTCCTCCTTGTAGTAGAATTTATGCCCTCACCGAGCCTGAGAACCTTCACCTTCGACAATACCTGGATCAATACCTGGCAAATGGGTTTATTCGTCCTTCCAAGTCCCCTGCTTCTTCAGCTTTGTTCTTCGTTCCAAAAAAGGAAGGAGACCTTAGAACTTGTATAGATTATCGCTCCCTGAACCAGATCACCGTCAAGAATAGATATCCGTTACCTTTGATCCCTGAACTCCTGGACCAAGTCAGAAAAGCATGCATATATACAAAGCTGGATCTTAGAGGAGCCTACCACTTGGTACGAGTAAAAGAGGGCGATGAATGGAAGACGGCCTTCCGCACCAAATATGGGCTATTTGAATATCAGGTCATGCCCTTCGGACTTTCCAATGCCCCGGCCGCCTTTCAATATTTTATGAACGATGTCCTCAGAGAGCTCATAGATGTGTGTGTTGTTGTTTACATTGACGACATCCTTGTTTATTCTTCATCGGAATCTGAACATCGGAAACACGTGAAAATGGTCCTCGAAAGATTGCGTCAACACAAACTTTTCGCTAAGTTGGAAAAATGTGTTTTCAACGTGACTGAAGTTGAATTCTTGGGATTCATATTATCACCTGGCGGAGTGCGTATGGATTCAAAGAAGGTCGATGCAGTTCTCAAATGGCCATCACCATCCTCCGTAAAAGGTGTGCAAAGCATGTTAGGTTTCGCTAACTTTTACCGCAGGTTTATCCCCGAATTTTCTCGAATAGTCCAGCCCATCACTGCCTTGTTAAAGAAAAACAAACGTTTTGAATGGTCTACCGAGGCGGAACAAGCTTTCCAGGATTTGAAGACTAAATTTATCTCTGCACCAATCTTAAAACACCCTCGCCCCGAACTCCCCTACATCGTGGAAACTGATGCTTCAAGCCTTGCCATGGGGGCAGTTCTATCACAAAAGGACCCGGTAACCAATCAGTTGCATCCCGTGGCATTTTGGTCCCGCAAATTATCGCCTCCTGAAATCAATTACACGATTACTGACAAGGAACTTCTGGCTATCAAGTCTGCCTTTAAGGCTTGGCGGCTTTATCTGCTGGGGGCCCGACACACCGTTACTGTGATTACGGATCACCGAAACCTGCAATATTTGAAAACCGCAAAAGCCCAATCCTCTAGACAACTCCGTTGGGCATTATTCTTTGCCGAGTTTGACTTCATAATTACCTATCGACTTGGTACAAAAAACGGTAAAGCTGATGCCCTTTCTCGGATGGGAGTGGAAGAACACTTGATCAACCCTAAACCTGTACCAATCATTCCCAAACAAAGAATTCTGGGTGTAATCGCCACACAATCCATAGAGGAAGTTAAGGATGAAGCCAGGCAACTTGTAACTCCAGCAGACATACAGAATTGGCATCTGCAGGGAAAGGACTTTGCAGTAAAGGACAACTTATTGTATTTCCAAGAACGATTATACCTGCCCAGCACAGATTTACAGAAAAAAGTAATCTCTTGTTATCACGATTCTTTAATGGAAGGACATCCCGGTATGGCCAAGACCTCAGAAAAGATCAAGCGCTACTTCTGGTGGCCGTCTTGGAAAAAAGATATCAGAGACTTTATAATGTCCTGTGGAGTATGCGCCCAAAACAAGAGTCAAAAGGAAAGACCAGCAGGCCTCTTACGCCCTATTGACATCCCACCTCGCCCTTGGCATACGCTTTCTATGGACTTCATCACCGATCTACCTCCATGCTCCGGATATAATACGATTCTAGTAATCGTGGACTTATTCTCCAAGATGGCGCATTTCATTCCGCTCAAAGGCTTGCCAACAGCAGCAACCCTGGCCCGAGAATTTCTCGAAAACATCGTCCGACTGCACGGTTTTCCTTCGGTTCTAATTTCGGATCGAGGTAGTCAATTTATTTCTCATTTTTGGCGAAGTTGCTGTCGGTCGGCTCAAATTGATGTGAGACTATCGACCAGTCACCACCCTCAGACCGACGGACAAACCGAGAGGACCAATCAAACTCTGGAACAGTATTTACGCTGCATGCTGCAACAAACTGAAAAAACTTGGAAAGACATCCTTTGGATAGCCGAATATGCCTACAATAACTCTGTCCATTCGGGAACTGGGAAAACCCCGTTTTTTCTTTTATACGGCAGTCACCCTCGAACCTCGGAGTTGGATCCCCTCCAAGATCTTGAAACACCAGCAGTAGACTACCTGCATTCTACAATCACCCAAGCCTTTAAGGAAGCTGTTTCTCACCTTCAAAGGGCTAAAGAACAATACAAGAAAGGAGCAGATCAACATCGGAAGGAAGCCCCTCAATATCAAGTAGGGGATCAAGTCTGGTTATCCACCAAATATCTACCTCTAAAAGGGCCACGCACATTCAACCCAAGATACCTTGGTCCCTATTCCATCACTACCATAGTAAACCCAGTAGCGGTCAAGTTGGACTTGCCCCCGCACATGAAGATACATCCGGTCTTCCACGTCTCTCTATTAAAACCCATGCAACCTCAAACCCGACTAACTAAATCTCCAAAACCCATCCTAGTTGATGGAGAACTCGAGTTTGAAGTCAAAAGCATTCTGGACTCCAAGATCTCCAAATCTAAACTATTTTACCTAATTGACTGGAAAGGCTACGGCCCCCAAGAGAGATCCTGGGAACCTGCTGAATATGTCCACGCTCCTCGCCTAATCAAAAGATTTCACCGAACATTTCCTGACAAGCCAAAACCCCCGGAGAAGCCCGGTTTGGGAGGGGCCTTGAGGGGGGGTACTGTCATGATCTCTGCTTCCAAAAGGTCAGGGTTTTCCCAACTCCCTTGGAAGCAGATCCATAACCCAGGTTCCGAGTGCCAACCAGTCCCAATTGGGACCTTTTGGACCCAGTCCTGGCGCCAGTGGCACCAAGCTCATAAATATGCCCAGTCCCAGCGCTGGAAGCGCCGGGTTCATAATGCTTGGGTGGACTTACCTGCAGCAGACCATGCTGCTTACTTGCCTGCCAGTTGAGCCTCTGATCCTCTTCTGTTTGGAACTACTTTTCCTGTTGGGTGGGGCAAGAGCCACTCCCTAGGTTCAGAACACTGGAACTCTTCTGGAAAGCAGGAACTCTTTTCTTACCTAGGCGTGGCTGTGGAAGGAGACACCTAATCACTACAGGAGGCTATTTAAACCACACCCGATGGATGAATCTTGCTTTGCGTTATTCTGCATCCTCTGCAGCAGAACGCTCATTGTGTCTTCTGCATCTGATCCTGGGCCTAAGGAAGAAGGCTTACCATCCTGAATCCAGTCTTCAGCAACACCTATAAAGACAAGAAAGAACAGGTTAGCATTACGGTCTTCAGTGACAGCGCTTCACTTACCTGGTCCATCGGCTGTCACCAACGCCTCGTGCTGCATTCCGGCATCTGAAAGACAAAGGCTTACCTACTCTTCGTGCGCTCCGGAGGTCTTCGCACTGCATTCTGGCATCTGAAAGACAAAAGCTTACCAGCTCTTTGCACGCTCCGGAGGCCTTCGGCACTGCATCCCACATCTGAAAGACAAAACAAGGTGCGTTTAAAGACATTGGAGAACTTTAATACTCACGTGCCATTACTCCTTTCCACATCTAACCCAGTGGGTATTCTGGCACCCTGCAACCGCTCCGAACTTGTACCTGCAAAATAAAAAGACAGTTAGAGCGTATCGTGAAGCAGGCAACAAGCGCTTACTTACGTGCTTCCAGGCGCTTCCATTCATCACACGGGCTCCATCTTCAAATCACTTCAGCCCGTCATCCGCCATCGCCGGAACCCTGCAAAAACAAGAGACATCATTACTAAAGACTTTTAAAGACATTAGAATTACTCGAAACTTACCGTTCGTGCAGTAAACGACGGACAGCAGTCCTCTGAGGTCAAGAGGCCTGCTCCCCTTATCCAGTGAAGAAACTGGTTACAGCACCCTGCCCCGAGGCAGATGGAGAGCACGGCGTTCACTTACCTAAGGTGAGAGCGTTAACCTTTGGGGTTCTACAGGAGAAGAGAAAGGGAAGAAGAGAGAGACATTCAATAACCCAGTTCATTAATCCCATATTTTCTATCTGCAGACATCTTACCCTTCGAGTCAGACATACAGTGCACAGAGGTCCAGCCCAAAGAGCCAGCCGTGTGTTACACATCACCTTTGAAGATACGGTATACGCCCAGTCAAGACCGGCGCCTCTACGGGAATCAGGTGAGCCTTACAATACCTGAATTCCCTGCACAAAGGCTTTGAAGAAGACCAGTGCCATGGGATGCCCACAGTTTAGGTGGACAGGTGCTCTCACCATGTTGACAACAATGGGGAAAAAGGACTGGTGGCCGGTGTTGGGAATGCCTAGGCGAATGATGCCGCGGAACCTTTCGCTGGGTACAAAATCAGTCCCGCAGTAGCCAAGAGGCGGAGATGATGACAGCTCTGTGCTAATAACAAATCCCTTAAACACGGCAAGCAAATAAAACATATTGATGATCTGGTCACCTCTAATGGGATGACCATCTAGTGGAACAAGTTCAAGAAGATCAAGGGTCATTCCAGCATAGAGGGGCCAGATAAAACTGGAAACGACCTAGCTGATTAGCTTGCCAAAACTGTAGCTATCCCCCAACAGGGACTCGATCCATGAGATCGAGTCCCTGTTGCGGGACATCCAGGTCACCGATGTCACTAAATCCCAGACAAATGCTCACAATGAACTCTCAACTGCCCAGTGGAGTAAGGAGACCCCAGATGCTGATTTAATCATGGCTTAAAAAGGGGATCCTATAATTAGGAAATTTTATCAACACATTGAGGACCCTGAGAACTTTCTTCTGATGGATACCGATTACATTGGGGAAGAGGACCTTATGGTGTAGATGAAGTGTCCAAAATTTTTCTGAATCCAAGACGGTTTGTTGGTAAGGAGATCCATCTCTGGGTGTGACAAGTGGGTGCCTACCTCATTCTGGAACCTGATGCTAAGTCACGCCCATGACGTGGCCACAGCCGGTCATCGGGGGTTTCACACTACTCTAGAAATCTTGCGGGAGTTTGCATACTAGCCACACATGGATCAGGACCTTGACCACTATTTGAAGGGGTGTCTTGTGCATGCACAATTTCAGCCAACTTCACTCACACACCGAGCTCCCCTCCAGAAGAGGGAGAAGACACTGCCTTGGTCAGATTTATAAGTAGATTTCATCAGGCCCATGATTGGCTCCTCTAGGGGGAACAAGTACATGTTAACCGTAACATGCTTGTTTACGAAATGGGTGGAATATCTCCCAGCCCCAAATTGCAAGGCAGAAATGGCAGCGGCCCTGATGATCAACCTCATCTTATTGCGTTTTGGCCTACCCCAAAGGATTGAGTCAGACCGAGGAAGACACTGCACTTCACAGTATTCATTTCCACTCAACCTATTGAAATAGATCCTACACTAAACATGAACCCGCAGAGGGACATTAAACGTACGAAATTTCTTCCACCACTAAAGCAAAATACCTCTCAATCTCACATTTTACTAACCCACTTCTCCTACCCAGTTTATTACTTAACAGACCCAGTAACTGTCATACCAACCAACTCAGTCCTCCAGACCTCACTCCTAGCCAGTCGATAAAGCTATCTGCCTCCAAATCTACAGCTAACCAACCCTGCTGTGGTGACCACCACAACAGCAGACTTGGCTCGACAGTCTCTAAAAACACACTATTAGGGGACCTACACCAGGCAAAAGCCCACTTAACTTTCTGCCAGAATAAACCTGTGCCAACAGTTTCAAAAGAACAAAGCCTTGCCACCAAAAAAGCTACCCCTAAACTCAAAATGGACAAAGTTAACATCAGCCTCCAGCAGACCACCACCCCCCTCTTTAAAAGCACCTTAATAAACACCAGATCTATCATCGCTCATGCGTCAGATATCGCTGACACTATCACCAATAATGACCTAGACTTCCTAGCGATCTCCGAGACCTGGCTTCATACCGCAGCGGGGCCCTCTCTCCTCTTGGCCATCCCTGACTCCTACACGCTCATAAGAGCGGATAGAGAAACATCTGAAGGTGGCGGGGTGGCCTTCATCGCAACAACTCTCCTAGGCCTCAGAGTAACCACTGCCCCCTCAGTCAAGTCATGTGAATTGCTAACAGTCAGACTAGCTACTTCCAAAACTAACACCTTAACCATCAACCTTATTTAGAGGCCTCCTGGCCCCATGGGTACCTTTGAGGAGGATATTGTCACTATACTTTCTGACAACACTAAACACTCCTCTCAAATCATAATATTAGGCAATTTCAACTTAGGATTCTCAGACCCCAACGATCTTTCTGCTAAATCACTAGATGACTCTCTAACTGAACTTGACTTTATACAAAGAATTAGCCAAGCTACGCATGAGAAAGGAAGGATTCTAGATTGGGTTGCCGACCACAATTGTGCCATCTCCATCACAGCTGTCAAGCCCCAGTCATGGACTGACCACACCTTCATCTCCTTCAAAATTTGTGCCGATCGACTTACCACCAAGCCTAAAATGTATGTGTCACGTCTCTCCACGAAAAACAAATGTAACATCACCACAGATAAGTTGATGCCCATACTGATCCCTACTCTAAACTCTACCAAATCCCAAGACCCAGAAGAACTTGTAGACCTAGTCAACAATACTATGTCCCAAGCCCTGGAACATATCGCCCTATTTCAACTTCATAAGAGAAAACCGAAAGGGCACATCAACACCTGGTTCACCCCTCAGTTGAAGGCCCTTAGGTTAGAGAAAAGGAAAGCCAAATCTAACTGGAAGACCCTACCATCTAAAGAAAACAAAGACAAAGTAATTGAACTAACTTCCCACTACAAAACTGAAATCATCAGGACTAAACAAGAAACATATAAGGACAGGATTCAGAACGCTAGCTCCAGTACTAAGGAACTCTTTGCAATCTTAAGGGAACTAGAATCCCCCATAGCAACTGATGACTCCACCCTAAAAATAAAGAATGGTACACAGACATCCAAAATGCCCTTGCCAACAAAATTGCCACCATACAAAAAAAATAGTGTCCAAACGGCTCCTCATAGCAAGCCCTGAGACATTTCAGAAACCACATAACAAGCTATCCTCCAGCATGCAAGAATTCAAATTTGCTCAAGTTACCATTCCTGATGTTGAAAAGATCATCGCGTCTCTAAAACCTTTGAGATACGAAGGGGACATCTGCCCGGCACCAATAATTAAAGAAGCAGCAAGAGACCTCGCTCCATTTATCACTAAATTAATAAATGCCTCTTTCAGGACCTGCTGTGTACCTACGAACCTCAAACATGCCTGGATTCTGCCCTTGCTCAAGAAAGCAACTCTTGACCCCACCATACCAACTAATTACCGGCCAATAACAACAGTAGCCTTCCTACTTAAAATAATTGACAAAGCAGCTTATATCCAAAATCAGCAGTATCTTGAGACTAACAAATTACTTGGGCTTAGACAATCGGGCTTCAGGCCTTTCCATGGTACGGAAACGGCTCTAATTGAACTGAAGATGCAAATAGACCAACTAAAAGATAACAGACAATGTGCACTGCTCCTTTTATTAGATCTTTCAGCTGCCTTCGATCTGGTGGACCATAACATACTATGTGAACACCTGTCGTCTGCGGCTAACTTCTCCCAAGAGACCAGAGACTGGATCGATTCTTTCTAAGCAACAGATCGATGAGGGTCTTCTCACCTTCAGCGGTTGCGGACCCTGTCCCCATTACTTGCAGAGTGCCACAAGGCTCCTGCATCTCTCCAACATTATATAATGTATTTACCAAGCCCCTATTTGACAAACTCAATCATCTGAGTGTCATCTACACAAATTATGCAGATGACACTCAGATACTCATTCCCCTAACTGGAATCTACGAATAGGATCTTGCCCTCCTAAACAAAATATACCTCATCATTCAGGCATCGATGGCTACCCACAGCCTTTGCCTGAATGATGAGAAGACAGAAATACTAATCCTAGGCGCCCCTAACCTTATGAACAAACTAGACACGAACTACTCATCTTTCAACATTGATGGCAACATCATTAAAACTGCCAAGGACACCAAAACCTTAAGATTCTACCTAGATTCCACTCTGAACCTTAGAAAGCAATTCAACATGACTGCCTCATCGACTGCTTACACATGTAAGTTGATACATGCATGTAAATTGTACCTCTCCACCAACAATTGCCTCACAGCAGTGAGAGCACTAATAATGTCCAAACCTGACTACTGCAACATACTGTATGCAGGAGCCAACAAAACAGTACTGAACAAGCGCCAAACCCTACAAAATAACTCGTTAAGAACTGCCTTAAGTATACCTAGGGGAGATCACATCACAGAAACTAAAAGGAACCATAAATGGCTCTCCATCAAAGACAGGAGCGAATAAAAACTAGTATCCATTACCCACAAATGCCTGAATAATGCCACACCACAATACATGAAAGTCAAAATCATCATGAACACATCATCCAGACCCACTAGGACAGCCAACTCTCACTGCATCATAGTTCCACGTTTCAACCTGAAAAGAGCTGGCGGAAACAGCTTCCCTGAGCAAGCAGCCAAAGCCTGGAATGCTCTCCCAGCTCACTAGCGTTCAAACCAGTCCTTCCAAAACTTCAGGTCAAATGTCAAAAAATGGTTGTATACGAATAACGCTAACAAGCTGGTTGCTCGGAGGTCTAGAATCTAATAAATATCGCTCTGGCTCCACTAATATAGGTATTTATGTATATGATGTACACTACTATACTGCTTCACACTGATGTTTGCCCATGTCTGGTTCATATTTTTTGCCACCATTACCTGTATATTCGCCGCCGGATACACTCCAACTCCTTCCTATGTGTATATATCTAACTTGTATTATCAACTGTATTATTTGAATATATCTCATTTGTATTATCAACTGTATGCCACTACCATGTTATTAAGATGTCTTGTAATGAGCCCAGACACTCTAGGGTGTGGTGCGCTCTATGAATCAATAAAAAAACAAACAAACAAACAAACCAGCGAAGTGATGACAAAGATGTGGAAGATACTTGGGGTAAAAAGGAAACTTCAGATCATATACCACAGGTCCTCTAGTGGGGGAGTTGAGAGGTACAATAAAAAATTGTGAGAATTCTAAAAAAAGTTTGTGACAGATTCTGGGCCAAGTTGGGACATCCAATTACTGTTTGTCCTGATGGCCATCAGATCTACACCGCCTTCTGCGACCAAGATGTCTCCATTTCAGCTAATGACTGGATGAAGGATGGTGCTACCTCAGCATCTGCTCTACAGAACTCAAGAGCAGACACTGATAAACGCCTCCACAACACATGAGTATGTTGAGAATCTAAGAAAACACCTTCAACATGCTTTTGCGTACGCTCAGCGGAATCTGGAAAAATCTGCAGATGGGATGAAGACTCAGTATGACTTGAAAACAACCAAAAAGGAATACCAAGTAAGAGACAGGGTCTACTTGTAGAATTTCCAAAGGAACCAGACAAAGGAGTGGAAATTTATCCCTAGCTGGCACAGTCCTTTTGAAATTGTAGAGTAAAAAATTCACCTGTCGCCTATAGAATCCACATCCCCAAAGGAGAGATGGCAGAAGAGAAATGGATCCATATTAATCAGTTAAACAGTTGTCACCCCAAACACATTTTGCAGCTGATTGAGGAGCCAAGAGAAAGTCAAATAGAGGAGACATCTGGAGAATGAGAAAAGGAAAATGAAGAACCAGAAGGGAACTGGTAGGTTCATAGGTATATCTATCTAACAGGGAGTACTCTTCTTCATTGTCAGTGCAAACGGGTATCACCAAAAACGACAGTAAAAAATATCAATTGTTATCTTTGTCTTGTAAGGAATGATTTGTTGTTATTGTCCGAGTGCGTGAATGACCGTAAGGTATGTGTGTCCCACTGCTGTCAACCTTCCGGGAAGATAGTCGGTGGTAAAATGTTGTAACCTGTCTTTGTTCATCCATTAGATTAGTACTGATTCCGCTCCTGAATACCAAGGAGGACTTCCCCAGCGACCCGGAAAAGAATGACTGAACGAAAATCTGGGGGTGTCGCTCCACAATCCAAGGAAAGACCAAAGGAAAATCTGTGGGTGTCTCTCCACACTCCAACGAAAGAGAAAGGGAGGATTGTGGCATACCGCTCCCTGATGGAAGAAAGACTCCACCTGATGAACCCCACTTTGCCCTACTCTCCCTCAACAAGAAGTCCCAGCAGAATCGGGGGGGGGGGTGAATTTGTGGGGTACATTTATGCACCTAGCAAAATTCCCATCCATCACCAATCTGCACTTCAACTTCAACAGTTACCAACAAAATGGCTGCGCTGGCACTCTTGAGCGCTATCGCCTTGCCTGAAAAGCTGTGTTTTGCAGTCACCAAAATAGTGGCTGCGCTGTCTTTGCCAACCACAAATGTGGCAATATGAAACCGGGAACACACAAAGGAAGGATGCCAGTGTGTTTCCTGATGTGCACCAAAGTAGAGAATGAAAAGCCGCGCTGCTTTGCTGGTAGCTCAGAATTTCCCATTGAGAAAGGAAATATTTTACATTTAAATGATGCCGCCTTGATACCCTTTTCATCTGTTCAACAATGCACAGTCCTGATCCAGTGAGACCCAGCTATGCCCAGCCATATTCAGGTTGTGCCCCAGCATTTCTCACTGAATGACAGGCTTTGTCAGGAAAAATCAGTAAAATCACAAACAACTTTACTCCCAGCCTTACAGAAAAACACTTGACTTTTTTTCTACAAGATGTCCCAGATACACTCTTCAAAAGAAACCCTATCTCTCTGTGCATATACAGTTTCAAGGGATCTTTATTTTGACAGATGCTTGTGCATTAGAAACATGACTGGGGCTTTGGAAAGATTCAAAAAATGGATGTAACAAGGCCGCATTTGAAAGTGAAATCCCAGCAGAATTAACTATGTGTAAAAATGGTTCCTTTTGCAAACAAGAAAAATGTCTTTTTAAAAGTGAAAAGTTGAATAAGGCCCTGTCCTTGCCTAGAAATGTAAGGAGGGTTTTGATTAAAATCTAATATAATGTTTTATTCCAACAGCCTTGCTTTTTGGCCAAGAAAAATAAACAAATAAATAAATAAAGGCATTTGCTGTACTGGGGAACCAGCAAAACAGGTTTTCCTGCTTGGCTTCAAAGGACATTTGTTTGCTGGGAACAGGAGTTGCCTTCCCCCAAAAGGGGCCACTTGAAACTCTGAATGGACCAAGAGGAAGCATATCACACGCTTGTCAGACTTTCTGTCTGGGTGTGGGCCTGCTACAATAGATGCAAATTGACAAGGGGGGTCCTGGGAGTCCCTCTACCAGACATTAGTCCTGGTTACGAGGGACTTACCCAGAGTCTTTAGCTCACTATCTTTCACAGAGAAGAAATAGCCCAAACATATCAGTCTTTGTCCTGCCCTGGGGCAGTCCAGCACCGAAATGCTAGGCAATTCTCCTCTGAACAAGAGTACCAACAGCATCCCCAGACACGTGTTTCGGTATGGTTGGACCTCATCACTAGGGAGGAGCTGTGCCTCTCTAAGAATAGTGAGCAAAGGGTCCACGTCTGGATTCCCTTAGTAACTTAGGGTGAGACCCAAAGTTACTTAATTATGCAAATTGACAAGGGGGGTCCTGGAAGTCCCTCTACCAGACATTAGTCCTGTTTACAAGGGACTTATCCAGAGTCTTTAGCTCACTATCTTTCACAGAGAAGAAATATCCCAAACATATCAGTCTTTGTCCTGCCCTGGGGCAGTCCAGCACCGAAATGCTAGGGAATTCTCCTCTGAACAAGAGTACCAACAGCATCCCCAGACACGTGTTTCGGTCTGGTTGGACCTGATCAGTAGGGAGGAGCTGTGCCTCTCTAAGAACAGTGAGCAAGGGGTCCACGTCTGGATTCCCCTAGTAATTTAGGGTGAGACCCAAAGTTACTTAATTATACAAATTGACAAGGGGGGTCCTGGGAGTCCCTCTACCAGACATTAGTCCTGGTTACGAGGGACTTACCCAGAGTCTTTAGCTCACTATCTTTCACAGAGAAGAAATATCCCAAACATATCAGTCTTTGTCCTGCCCTGGGGCAGTCCAGCACCGAAATGCTAGGGAATTCTCTTCTGAACAAGAGTACCAACAGCATCCCCAGAAACATGTTTCGGTCTGGTTGGACCTGATCAGTAGGGAGGATCTGTGCCTCTCTAAGAACAGTGAGCAAGGGGTCCACGTCTGGATTCCCCTAGTAATTTAGGGTGAGACTCAAAGTTACTTAATTATACAAATTGACAAGGGGGGTCCTGGGAGTCCCTCTACCAGACATTAGTCCTGGTTACGAGGGACTTTCCCAGAGTCTTTAGCTCCTGGCTCACTTTTCTTAGAGAGGCACAGCTCCTCCTTACTGATGAGGTCCAACCAGACCGAAACACGTGTCTGGGGATGCTGTTGGTACTCTTGTTCAGAGGATTATTGCCTAGCATTTCGGGGCTGGAGTAACCCAGGGCGGAACAAAGACTGAAATGTTTGGGATATTTCTTCTCTGTGAAAGATAGTGAGCTAAAGACTCTCGGTAAGTCTCTCGTAACCAGGACTAATGTCTGGCAGAGAGATTCCCAGGACCCCCCCTTGTCAATTTGCATATTTAGGTAACTTTGGGTCTCACCCTAAGTTACTAGGGGAATCCAGGCGTGGACCCCTTGCTCACTATTCTTAGAGAGGCACAGCTCCTCCCTACTGATGAGGTCCAACCAGACCGGGAAACATGTCTGGGGATGCTGTTGGTATTCTTGTTCAGAGGAGAATTGCCTAGAATTTCGGTTCTGGACTGCCCCAGGGCAGGACAAAGACTGATATGTTTGGGATATTTCTTCTCTGTGAAAGATAGTGAGCTAAAGACTCTGGGTAAGTCTCTCGCAACCAGGACTAATGTCTGGCAGAGAGACTCCCAGGACCCCCTTGTAAATTTGCATATTTAAGTAACTTTGGGTCCCACCCTAAGTTACTAGGGGAATCCAGACGTGGACCCCTGGCTCACTATTCATAGAGAGGCACAGCTCCTCCCTACTGATCAGGTCCAACCAGACCGAAACACGTGTCTGGGGATGCTGTTGGTACTCTTGTTCAGAGGAGAATTGCCTAGCATTTCGGTGCTGGACTGCCCCAGGGCAGGACAAAGACTGATATGTTTGGGATATTTCTTCTCTGTGAAAGATAGTGAGCTAAAGACTCTGGGTAAGTCTCTCACAACCAGGACTAATGCCTGGCAGAGAGACTCCCAGGACCCCCCTTGTCAATTTGCATATTTAAGTAACTTTGGGTCTCACCCTAAATTACTAGGGGAATCCAGACTTGGACCCCTTGCTCCCTATTCCTAGAGAGGCACAGCTCCTCCCTACTGATGAGGTCCAACCAGACCGAAACACGTGTCTGGGGATGCTGTTGGTAGTCTTGTTCAGAGGAGAATTGCCTAGCATTTCGGTGCTGGACTGCCCCAGGGCAGGACAAAGACTGATATGTTTGGGATATTTCTTCTCTGTGAAAGATAGTGAGCTAAAGACTCTGGGTAAGTCTCTCATAACCAGGACTAATGTCTAGCAGAGAGACTCCCAGGACCCCCCTTGTCAATCTGCTACAATAGATTCCATGAGACTTAGGTGTGAAATTGCAAATAACACCTCCCCTCAACTTCAACTGGGGGGGTTTCAAAGCCAAATAAAGAGCAGCCTTGGAAGTTATGCCCTTATTTGGGAGACAATGCTGGCCATCTGGCTCAACAGACTTTTTTATTAATAAACTTTAAGACTTTTATCTCTGCAATTGAACAACGCAGTAATGCGAAATTTTTTAAGTTTAGATGCAATTTTGGTGGCTATAAATTAAGACGTGGTAGCCTTCACAAGCATATTGGGGATGAAAATGGCTGAAAATTTGATATTCTGAGGAAAGAATATATGGTGACACTTAGAAATTCAATACTAACATGCCTTATGATAGTATGTACACATGTATAAAGTTATAGAATTGTAGGTAAAATATTTCTCACTGAAAATGACAAAAAATTATTAGACAGAGAAAACAAGTCCTATAAATGTGGGAGTTGGACTGCCATGCTCTGTGTGAAATTTGTAATCTGCCATGTAACTTTCAAAAGTGACACAACTGTAAAAAGGTGCATATTTGTGCCATAGCTGGTTTTAGCAAAAGTAACTGTGGGATGATCCTATGTATTGTAAAGCACACATCATGAATCTGATGTCATGCCCCTGAAACCCAACCGGCTGACAGCAAGGCGGTAACAATCACCCCTGACCAATCCAGTTGTTAGAGGCATGCCAAGCCTAAGCCTGCCCCACCGTATAATCCTGTGATCTCATCTGCCTTATAAAAAGGGGAGCTCACAGAGACAAAGAACACTCTCTTCGGAATTTTCCAGCACCTGCCTATCCAGACATTTTATATTCATCCTGCATATTCCAGACTCCACTGGCAGAAAAGGGATAGTTGATCCAGGCCCTCCTATCTAGACAGAACCTCCCTTCAGAACTAAACTCCATACCAAAATCCCACTAACTCGGGGAGAAAAGGGGAAAAGCTATGGTACCCTTTTCGGAGAGTATCCTGTGACCAGACCAGCATTTTGCCCTTTGTATTTGCATGTGGCTGTGCTGTGACCAGAGAGGCCTAGCTGTTTTCCCTTGTGTCCAGAATTCCCGTTGGCTGTCCCAAAATCCCAAACTCAAGCGCTGATTGTAAATATTACCCCGTCCCATAGCAACACATAGTTGCTCCACCTTCTAAGTATTCCCATCCATACCCTGATAACTTGTTGAAAATAGTCTGAATCCTCTGTGTATTCTGTTCCTTGATTTTCTAGTGTTAGCGCAATTCTTCCATTCATTTCTGTCTTGCATAAGTCCTTAGTCATATTTTGAATAATTTAATTAATTCCCACCTAGAGCTGAAAGCGGGATGAAAAGGTTAACCTTGCAAATTAACCTTGGATCGTACCATGTCTTTCTTTAACAATCCAGCCACTAAATCTAGTTTAAGTGACACTTGTCCTTTCCTTTTTTTAAACCGATGTTCTCTTTTAACTGCTTTTATTTTTAAAACCGAATTTTCATCCAGCTTAAAATCTCATCCAGTTATTCAGCTGGAGTCCCACTTTTACTTTTATATTATTCTTGTGAAGTGCATCTATCACCCAGCCTAAAAACCACATTCCGATTCTGTCTATTTCACCTGTTTTTCAAACCGTTTTTGACATTTAAACCTGGGTAATTTGGCAAAATGCAAATTCTGTGCATGTGATTCAGGTTGCACTGTGTTGTCACTTCAAAGGTAATTTTTGAATTGTATGCCCTGGGTTGGAACCTTGGCTTGTAGTTGCTAGCATTCATACCTTGCTCATACTGTTAGAATTCATATTTACCTCATGTATTCAACCACACATTTAATTTAATTATTTACCAATTCCGAGTGTCATTGAGGCAATTGCTAAGGTTTTTGAATCTGATTTTGCCTCTCATTTCATGCGTGAAGGTCAGATTTTAATTCGGTATGCTGTCTAGCATTCCTGACTCCTTGCTGCTCCTTTCTATCCACAATTCAATTAATAGGGGTTTGGGGGAGCATTGCAGGTGTAAATGTTAACATTAAAACATTAAAATTGCTCCTATTCATCTGTGCTTTGGATATGTTCTAGTAGAAGGCCAAAACAAAAGAGTTGATGGCTGGAAGGTTTAGAATACATCTTGACCTCTGGAATTGCTCTGGGCAACCCTCCAGACCATCGTTCTTCTCCTGCCAAGCCATTACAAAAGGGGAAAAACCATATGCAAATCAGGCTTGGTCCCACCCCCAAAGGGGTAGTCCAGCCCGAACTGCTAGGTCACATCCCTTTTGCACGAGACCACAAGCATCCCCAGACATGTTTCAGCCTTGTTGGGCGTCATCAGTGAGGAGTAGCTTGGGTCTCTAGGCCCAGCAGGCAAGGGACCCACGTCTGGGCATACCCTTCCCACTCGGGGTGACAATAGCAAAACAAAAGAGTTGATGGCTGGAAGGTTTAGAATAAATCTTGACCTCTGGCATTGCTCTGGGCAACCCTCCAGACCATCGTTCTTCTCCTGCCAAGCCATTACAAAAGGGGAAAAACCACATGCAAATCAGGCTTGGTCCCACCCCCAAAGAGGTGAATCTCCTGCAACACAAATTGTTCTCAAACCATACAGGCAGTGCAAAGAGACAATGAGGCCCTCAGTGAGGGGAACAAGGGACTCCACAAGCAGGTGGCAGCTCAAGAGCGGGTCATAGAGGCCAATCAAGCCCTGATAGTGGAGCAAAAAGCTCAGAGCTTTGCCTATTATCAAGAGGTAGGGGCTGAGAAGGAGAAACTAGCGAGAGTATGCCAGGCTTAACCCAAACTTGAGGGACCCTGAACAAGTAGAGAGGGACAGGGCTACCCCTGATCCCAGTGGGATACCCTCTGTACTAAGGGACGCAAACACATGTAATACTTTGTGCACTGCTGACTTTATGTCTACTGGTTCACATGAGCAAGAAACCATGAGGTCATCAGAATTAAATAGGCCTATCATGATGGAGCTGACAGGTCAGCACCCTCAGAAATTAATGGACGGGCGCCCCTGTATAGATGCAAATAGATTTTGGTTGATGTCTCTGACCACGAAGCCTCAAATGAGGAGAAAGTCAGGGAATTAGATCTGCAAAAGCACTATCTCCAAAGGGACCATTTGATTTGATTTGCACAAAAAACAGCAAGAAAACAGGCCCCAAAGGGGCATTCTGAAGACCTCCACACAATCAGGGCAGTGGGGTGGGTCCTCCGCCAACTCTGGAAGCAGGGAAGAGTCAGAAGACTACTCTCCGTCCCACCACAGGGGAGAAGAAACTAGGTCTGTGAGCCCCTCACAAGCTCAAAGAATCAGGGAGCGCTTAGAAGATCATGAAGGGTCCTCAAACAGTAGCGCCTATGAGGGTGAGTGGACTCAGGTAACGCGGCAAATGAAGACAAACAGAGGAGAGTTACGGTGAAAGACCCTATTAGGCAGATCAAGGCCATTAGGAATTTCATAACACTGTACCACAAAAACGCAAAATATTCTGTTTGGGAGCATTTGGAGCTAAATGAACAAATGATGGACACCTTTCACCTTAAAGATAGCCAGAACTGCATGGATTATGCCAAATTGACATTCTCTACGGAGAACTCCAGCTTCTTTGCTGGACTGGAAGACCAAAACCATTCAAGATTGTTCACCTACAAGGCGCCATCTTAAAGCACTTTTCCACCCACAGAAACCCCCAAAAGGCAAAGCAGCCTACAATTTGAAATGCGGAGAAGATCAGGCCCCATGAGAATTTGTGCAGGAGCTAAAACGTGCCTTTGCACAAACTACCAGGAGGATTCGCACAGATAGCAGAGAGTTTTTAGCTACCTACTTCCTTACGCTCCCAAAATCATTATGACCCAGCTGGTGAGAGATTTTCATGATAAAAGCACCATGGTCTGGGTAATAGAGCAGGCTACCCGGATCTATGAGGTCCAAAAACCTGCAGAAAATAAAAATCAGGTAAAAAATCCCAAACCAACCAACACCCCAGCTGCTGCTAAGGTGGCGGAGGCAAAGGTTGCCCACATTTTGGACCTAGAAATGGGGGGCCTAAAAATGCACCTACCCAAAACCTGCAAAATCACAGGCAAAGAAGGCCTTCTAACCAATCAGCAGCAGTTGGCAGTCAGGGAAGTAACCCCACCAATGGGACACCTAACTCTCCTGATTATGTAAGACCCAGATACAAGGGCTACTGGCCTATCTTGGGGTATGTATGGACTTCCCCAGCCCAAGGGGGGGATCCAACCAGGTAAGTACTTCCTCGGGAAACTTCCCTCCCAACTTCCCTCAGGAGGGCAGTAATCCCCCAAATTCTGGGTTTATTTCCCCGGTATCCACAAAATCCCAACCTGCAGGACAACCCTCCTTTCTTTCCCCGTTTTCAGGAACCCAGACTACCCAATCCAGGACAGTGTAGGACAAGGGTGGAGGGTTATCACTTTCCCCAATTCCCAGGGTACTACGGGAGAAGGTATAGTTACCCTTCCTGTGAACCCCCCTGGGTATGAACAAAGAACCCCGTACTAGCCGGAACGGGTGTCCCAATTGGAGGGACAGGTCCAGAATCTCACGAAGGACCTGAGTCGCATGTTGAGGGCTCAGCAGAACCCTCAGGTGAACATGTCGGCTCAGAACCCCGCAGACCAAGGGCATGGCACCCCAGAACAATGACGGAGAGAGAACCCTGATAACTCACTGGTTCAAGAGGAGGAGGCACATGGGTAAGGGGGGTGTAAAGCCCTAGAGGAAGCTTCCTTCCTCATCCGTGAAAAGCCCCTGGACACCCCGGAACCAGAACTAAAAGCTCTTGCCCACGAAAATCTGCAACCCAGGGTAGGTAGGAGAAATAAAGACATCAAGAAGGCCCATTTTGTGGAGGAAGTTAGTGTCCTCCAGTTTGAAGGGGAAGAGTCCTTAGAGGATTCTGGGAAAAGAATCTTCTCCTTCAAGGTCGGGGGAATTCCTCCCAAAGAAAAATGGGTCCCAAGAGATATGAATGAAAAGCGAGTGGGTGTGGGGACTGATTCAGAGTCACCCATCCCTGAAACCCAGAATGTCCATTGTGAGAAAAAAATAGTAAAGGAGGGATCCTCCACACAAACTGGTCCTAGTGACTGCATCCAGGTAAAAGGGGGCAGCACAGGGGGCAGCACAGAGCTAGGGGAATAAGGGGATTCTGAAATCCCATCTTTTCCAGGATGTAAAATGTTCATTATAGATTCCCAGACTCCGGCACAGAGAATTGTCCAAAACGGCACAGTGGAGGAGTCCAAAATAAAGAAATTGACAACCCAGCTCGCCAAGAAAAATGGCCATTACCTTTGCCCAATGAGGAGAAGGAAGGGAGATTCTATGCCCCCGTGCGAGTGAAAGGGCAATGTGCATTTTCAGCACTGGTGGACACTGGATCCCAAGCCACTCTTCTGTCAAAGAAGGTCCTTTGAGCAGCTAAATTCAGGAAGGGGGGAGAGACACCAGATCACTCTCACCCCACTTCCTGGACAACACCAGAACGTCAACGGGAATGAAATTCCTGTCGAGGGTACTGTCAATTTGGAAATAAAAATTGGGCGACATAAGTTGAAACACCTGGTCATAGTCGTGACTCCAGAAGGAAGCCCCTGTCTATTAGGGAATGACATCCTTTGCAGGTTGTCTCCCCTAATAGACTGTGTGAACAGGGTCCTCTGGGCTCAGCCTAACCAGACAATAACATTAAAACAGAGTGTCAACCATGTTAGTTTAAATGGCACATGCCACATGGTTGAACAGAAATCAGATAATTTTGAGCTTCATTTCCAGTTTAATTTGAGTTTAATTGGGACTTTATAAATTATGATGCCTGGTCCCGTCTAAGGGGCAATCATGTGTGCTTTGATAATTCTAAAAAGCATTTCAGTCAGCCCAATTGCTGTTGTTTGGAGAGGAGGTCACCATCCCAGGACGGACGTGACAATTCCCACTTGAATTAAAACTTAAATGAGGACAGTAACTGCAAAATCCTGATGCCTATGTACATCTCCTTGCCCATCTCCAACAGCAGGATTTGGCGTTAAACACAATACCATTAGTCAATATAGAATACAACACCATTCCAATATGGTTGTATACAAATTGTTCGAATACAACTGACCGCGGCCGAATTGGCCTTTTATTTTGCGTCCGAACTGGCCAAAAATATATGCGGGGGACACCCCCACAAACCCCCACGGAATCCACCTACATTATTTAATACCCCAAATCCACCCCCAACATATATATTCGGTCAATTTGGCCGCAAAATAAATGGTCAATTCGGCCACGGTCAATTTGGCTGCGGTCAGTTTGGGTAATACCTCCAATATTGATGGATAACAGCGACCCTAGGAGTATCACTCTGGGCGCAGGCACCATTAGTGGAATAGCGGTTGATGACTGCCATTTTTGCATGGATCTAGGAAACAAACTTATAGAACCAATCCCCAATGACTGCTTTGACAATGACAGTGACAATGACATATCACCACCAGACAGGATCTTCACACGGCAAGGGGGGAATTTCCTGGTGTATTCTTCTTGGTCTTATGGGGAGGAAGAGGTGGCCTGTGACATCGGGCAGGATGAGGTGATATTCATGGTCCACAATGACTGCCTCTCCTTCCTGAAACCCTCTGTCCAGGTCAACACTCTAACCAGATACCTCTCCACCCAGCTGGAGGAGGCCGCTGAGATAGCAAAACCCAAAGTCTTTCCAAGATTCAAGCAAATGGTCGAAAAACGGGTCAACCTCACTGATGCCTGTGAGACTGAGGAGCAATGGGAAAAGTTGAAACAGGTGTTCTTAGATTTTCACAATCTCTTTGCTGTGGACTCGTATGACTGTGGTTGCACCCAGATCCATACTACAACAATTCCCACAGACCCAGGAATGACTTCAGTGTTTGTGAAGCAATATTGCTTGCCTCTCGCATCCATGGTGTCCCTGACAGAAATAATCATAAACCTTAAGTCTTGTGGGATAATTTGTCCAGTCCACAGAACCTTTAATAATCTGGTGCTGGGGATTTTAAAACCAAATGGCCAATGGAGACTGGAGCTAAATAAATGGGTCCACATGTCCCGATGGCCTCTCCCATACATTGACCAAGGACTGGCCCAGATCCAGGGGTCAAAGCTATATATTGCCATTGACCTGACACATGGGTACTGGACCATGCCCGTCAGTAGGGAGGACCAATACAAGCTTAACTTTACTTTCAGGGGACAGCAGTACACGTGGACCCGGACTCCTTTCGGATACATAAACTCCGGCAACAAATTCAAAATGTTCCTACACAAGGCCATGCACGACTTGGGTGAAAGGGTTTACCTGGACTTTGTGGAAGATGTCTTGATAAAAAGCTCAACTGTGGAGTACACATATAGAAAATCTGTTATGTTCTGACCCAGTTCAGGGTTGCCGGAGAAAAACTGTCCTTCCAAAAGGCACAGTGGTGCAGGACCTGTGTCAATTTCTTGAGACATGAAATAACTCCTCAGGGTCTCTGTCCCCAGGAGAAGAAAGTGGAAGCACTCCTGAAACTAAAAGACCTCACAACTCTGCGTGAGCTAAGAAGCCTCCTTAGACTGACTTATTACAGTAGAAAGTTCTTTAAGGATTACGTAGCGGTCTCAAGACCCCTGATCCATCTGTTGAAGGGGGGGTCAAGTGGGACTGCGGTCCAGAACAAACAGAGGCATTAAAGCAACTCAAAATAAGTCTCTCACAAGAGCCTTGTCTAGTTTACCCTGTCAAAAACAAGGAGTTCTTCTTGGAGACAGGGTTCCAGAACACATTCTTGACAGCAGTATTACATCAAAAACATGACAAGGTCAATAAAGTCATCTTCTATGCAAGTGGAGGAAAAATTCAATGATTGTGAGAAGGCACTCCTGGAAATGATGTGGGCATTGAAGAATTACTGCCCGTTCATCCAGGAGGAAAACATCATAGTGGAGACTCCACACCAGCCTTTGCAATACCTCCAAAGTGACAGAATCTGGCCCGGAAATGTGAGTAATTCCAGAATTACTTCCTGGATTCTGTCAATGCAAGGCTTTCCTGTGGAGGTCAGATATGGCCGAAACAAGAAGAGACCCCTCGCACAAGGTCTGGATGACTTGAATGATTGTGCCAGAGAAAACTGTCTCGAGGACGAAAGTCTAAAAACCAAGGACAACATGGAGGCATACCTGAATTCTCTGCACAAAGTCTATGAAGAAGACAAGTTCCAGGGGATGCCCACAGTTTATGTGGACGGGTGCTCCTACCATGTTGCTAACAACGAGAAAAAGGAACTGGTGGCCGGCGTTGGGAATGCCTGGATGAATGATGCCCCAGAACCCTTCGCTGGGTACAAAATCGGTCCCCGCAGTAGACAGGTGGAGGAGATGATGGCAGCTCTGTGCTAATAACAAACCCCTTAAACACAGCAAGCTAATACAAAATATTGATGATCTGGTCACCTCTAATGGAATGACCATCTGTTGGAAGAAGTTCAAGAGGATCAAGGGTAATTCCAGAATAGAGGAGCCAGACAAAACTAGAAACGATCAAGCTGATCAGCTGGCAAAAACTGGAGCCATCCAGGGGGATCTCTTTGAGAGCGAGTCCCTGTCGGGGGAAATCCAGGTCACTGATGTCACTAGGTCCCAGACAAATGCTCACAATGAACTCTCAACTGCCCAGTGGAGTAAGTAAACCCCAGATGCTGATTTAATCTATGCACAAAAAGGGTATCCGATTATTGGGAAATGTTATCAACACATTGAGGACCCTGAGAACTTTCCTCTGATGGATATTGATTACATTGGGAAAGAGGACCTTAGGGTGTTGATGAAGTGTCCAAAAATGTTCAGAATCCAAGATGGTTTGTTGGTAAGGAGATCCATCTCTGGGTGTGACCAATGGGTGGTATCTACCTCATTCCGGAACCTGCTGCTAAGTCACGCCCATGACGCGGCCACAGCAGGTCATCAGGGTTTCACACTACTCTAGAAATCTTGTGGGAGGTTGCATACTAGCCACACATGGGACAGGACCTTGACCAATATTTGAAGGGGTGTCTTGTGTGTGCACAATTTCAGCCAACTTCACTCACACACCGAGCTCCCCCCCAGAAGAGGGGGATGACACTGCCCTGGTCAGATTTATAAGTAGATTTCATCGGGCCGTGATTGGCTCCCCTGGGGGGAATAAGTGCATGTTATCCATAACATGCCTATTTACGAAATGGGTGGAATGTCTCCCGACCCCAAATGGAAGGCAGAAACGGCAGCTGCCCTGATGATCAACCACATCTTTTTGCATTTTGGCCTGCCCCAAAGGATTGAGTCAGACCGAGGAAGTTACTTCACCAGCGAAGTGATGACAAAGTTGTGGGTAAAAAGAAAACTTCACATTGCATAACGCAGGTCTTCTAGTGGGGGAGATGAGAGGTACAATAAAAATATTGCGAGCATTCTAAAAAAGTTTGTGACAGATTCTGGGCCAAGTTGGGACATCCGATCGCCACTTGTCCTGATGGTCATCAGATATACACCATCTTCTGCGACCAAGATGTCTCCATTTGAGCTAATGACTGGACGAAGGATCGTGCTACCTCAGCATCTGCTCTACAGAACACAAGAGCAGCAGACACTGATAAACGCCTTGACAGCACATGAGTATGTTGAGAATCTAAGAAAACACCTTCAATATGCTTTTGCGTACGCTCAGCGGAATCTGGAAAAATCTGCAGAGGGGATGAAGACACAATATGACTTGAAAACAACCAAAAAGGAATACCAAGTAGGAGACAGGGTCTACTTGTACAATTTCCAAAGGAGCCAGACCAAGAAGCGGATGTGTCTCCCCAGCTGGCGCAGTCTTTTTGAAATTGTAGATAAAATGACACCTGTCGCCTACAGAATCCCCATCCCCAAAGGAGAGTTGATGGAAGAGAAATGGGTTCATATTAATCAGTTAAACAGTTGTCACCCCAGACACATTTTGCAACTGATTGAGGAGCCAAGAGAAAGTCAAATTGAGGAGACATCTGGAGAATGAGAAAAGGAAAAAGAAGAACAGAAGGGAACAGGTAGGTTCATAGGTATATCTATCTAACAAGGAGTACTTTTCTTCATTGTCAGTGCAAACGGGTATCACCAAAAACTCCAGTAACAAATTTCAATCGTTATCTTTGTCTTGTAAGGAGTGATTTGTTGTTATTGTCCGAGTGCGTGAATGACCATAAGGTATGTGTGTCCCACTGCTGTCAACCTTCCGGGAAGATAGTCGGTGGGAAAATGTTGTAACCTGTCTTTATTCATCCATTAGATTAGTACTGATTCAGCTCCTGATTACCAAGAAGGACTTCCCCAGCGATCCGGAAAAGAAAGACCGAAGGAAAATCTGGCGGTGTCGCTCCACATTCCAAAGAAAGACTGAAAGAAAATCTGTGGATGTTGCTTCACATTCCAAGGAAAGACTAAAAGAAAATCTATGGGTTTCGCTCCACACTCCATCGAAAGACAATGGGAGGATTGTGGTGTACCGCTCCCTGATGGAACAAGAACTCCACTTGATGACCCCCACTTTACCCTACTCTCCCTCAACAAGAAGTCTCAGCAGAGTCGAGGTGGGATTTGTGGGGTACATTTACCCACTAAGCAGAATTCCCCTACATCACCAATCTGCACTTCAGCAGGTACCAGCAAAATAGCTGCGCTGGCAATGTTGAGCACTATCACCTTGCCTGAAAAACTGCATTTTGCAGTCACCAAAATAATGGTTGTGCTGTCTTTGCCAAACACATATGGGGCAAGATGGAACTGGGAACACATGAAGAAAGGCTGCCAGTGTGTTTCCTGATGTGCACCAAAGAAGAGAATGAAAAGCAGCGCAGCTTTGCTGCTAGGTAAGAATTCCCCATTGAAAATGGAAATAATGTACATTTAAATTATGCTGCCCTGGTGCCCTTTTCATCTGTTCAACAATACACAGTTCTGTTCCAGTGAGACCCAGCTATGCCCAGCCATATTCAGGTTGTGCCCCAGCTAAAGATAGCATTTCTCACTGAATGAATGGCTGTGTCAGGAAAAATTGGTAAAATCACAAACAACTTTACTCCCAGCCGTACGGAAAAACGCTTGACTTTTTGTTACAAAATATCCCAGATAAACTCTTCAAAAGAAACCTTATCTCTCTGTGCATATGTCAGTTTCAAGGGATCTTTATTTTGACAGATGCTTGTGCATTAGAAACATGGCTGGGGCTTTGGAATGATTTAGAAAATGGATGTAACAAGGACGCATTTGAAAGTGAAATCCTAGCAGAATTAACCATGTGTAAAATTGGTTGCTTTTGCAAACAAGAAAAGTGTCTGTTTAAAAGTGAAAAGTTGAATAAGGCCCTGCCCTTGCCTAGAAATGTAAGGGTGTGTTGATTGAAATCTAATATAATGGTTTATTCAAACAGCTTGTGGCCCAGAAAAATAAATAAATAAATAAATAAATAAATAAATAAATAAATAAAATGTATTTGCTGTACTGGGGAACCAGAAAAACAGTTTTCCTGCTTGGCATCAAAGGACATTTGTTTGCTGGGAACAGGAGTTGCCTTCCCCCAAAAGAGGCCACCCCCTTGGAAACTCTGAATGGACCAAGAGAGAGCATATCACACACTCGTCAGACTTTTTGTCTGGGCTTGGGCCTGCTACAATAGATTCCAGGACACTTTGGTGTGAAATTGCAAATAACACCTCCCCTCAACTTCAACTGGGGGGCTTCAAAGCCAACTCCAGAGCAGCCTTGGAAGTTATGCCCTTATTTGGGAGACAATGCTGGCCATCTGGCACAAAAGACTATTTTATTAATAAACTTTAAGACTTTTATCTCCGCAATTGGACAACGCAGTAATGCAAAAGTTTTACAGTTTAGATGCAATTTTGGTTGCTTTAAATTAAGACGTGGTAGCCTTCACTAGCATATTGGTGACGGAAATGGCTGAAAATTGGATATTCTGAGGAAAGTGTTTACGGTCCCACTTTAAAATGTAATACTAACATGCCTTATGATAGTATGTACAAATGTATAAAATTATAGAATTTTGGGTAAATTATTTCTCACTGAAAATGACAAAAAAATATTAGACAGACAAAACAAAATCCTACAAACTTGGGAGGTGGACTGCCATGCTGTGTGTGAAATATGAATCTGCCTACGTAATTTTCAAAAGTGCCACAACTGTAAAAAGGTGCATGTTTGTACCATTACTGGTTTTAGCAAAAGTAACTTTGGGATGATCCTATGCATTGTAAAGCACACATCATAATACTGATGTCATGCCCCTGAAACCCAACCGGCTGACAGCAAGGCGGTAACAATCACCCCTGACCAATCCAGTTGTTAGAGGCATGCCCAGCATAAGCCTGCCCCACCGTATAATCCTGTTATGTCATCCGCCTTATAAAAAGGGGGAGCTCACAGAGACAAAGGACACTCTCTTCTGAATTTTCCAGCGCCTGCGTATCCAGACATTTTATATTCATCCTGCAGATTCCAGTGCCAGAAAAGGGATAGTTGATCCAGGCCCTCCTATCCTTGCAGAACCACCCTTCAGAAATAAACCCCATACCAAAATCCCACTAACTCAGGGAGAAAAAGGGAAAATCTGTGGTACCCTTTTTGGAGAGTATCCTGTGACCAGACCGGCTTTTTTCCCATCTACCTGCATGCCACTGTGCTGTGACCAGACAGGTTCAGCTGTTTTCTGCTGGGAGAGTCCCGCCATGGTGCCGTGACCAGATCCCTTGAGTCCAGAAATCCGGTTGGCTGTCCCAAAAATCCCAAACTCAAGCGCTGATTGTGAGTATTACCCCATCCCATAGCAACACATAGTATAACCCATCTTGATACCTGGTCTTTGTTCCACCTTAATCCAGATTACCACATTAGACGACTCAGGTTGATCGGTTGTAGGGGATATTGTGATCCAAGGTTTAATTTGGATTTAAATTAGCCCTCTTGTGAGGTACTTGGGATTGCTTCTTTTTGATAAAAACTGCTTCATAGATGAAAAAGGATTTTTTTATTAAATTTCTCTATCCACAGGATGTAGGAACACATACATATATATGTATTTCTGTTGGATACTTGTGTTAGTTTTTCTTTGGAAGAATAGTATCCGGATGTTTCCAAAATCTCTTAAAAATATAAATATTAATCTCCCATGTTATATCTTCTCTTCTGGTCTTTATATTATTTTTATTTATTCTTTTGGAATCAGAGCGAAATATTACTGCTTTCCATCTTTATTCTTGGCGGGAGTCAGAAAAAGGGGGAAGTAAATCCGACGAGTTTCAGAGAAAATGTCAGCTCGTCTGGATTTTTTCCTGGTAACAAAGCCACAAAGAGCCTACCGGTTTCAGTGGCACAGACAAGGTAGGGGCCACATTCATCAGGGCTGGGCGGACACTTAACGTTTGCTGTGTCAACAGTCTGGTAGTTAGTAGGATAGTGCCAGGAGATCCCACCTAGTTACAGGGGTCCCCACAGATATCCATGTAGATGGGAAGGTTAAATGAAGTACTTCCCGGGAAGACATGCAATATCTGTCATGCAAATCTTTTGTCCACTCTATAATATTTGGGACATCTGAGAACTCTTTTCACCCTTTACTGTGCTTGAAATCAGGTCTTTGCCATCACTTGTTTGCAGCTGTTTGTGAGCGTGCCAAATTATCACAGCTTCTGTTGCACACCATGTGTGGATGGATGTTCCAGGCATTGCACAAGCGGTACGGAGAGGGAAGGCAAGAAATAGACTTTTTGTCTGGAATAATTTGAAAAAGAGGACGGAGTGTTGCTTTTGAACATCCATCCACACATACTGTGCAACAGAAGCTAGTTCTGCTAGGCTTCTAATAAGTGTGAAGAGGAGAACGAAAGTCTGAGAAAAAGTAAGCAGAAACTCATGAGAAAATAGAGCAGATTGAGAGTGCCTAGGTATCGTAGTTACGGAGTGTCATGAATAACAGTAGCGACGCACTGACACCTGAGGTGGCGGTGCCGAAATCCGTGTCCAAAAGAGAAGCACAATGATGTCAGAGGACGCAGAAGATCGTAATGTGAAACCTGTGCACCGTGCCCTCGTGGTAAGGGTGCCATCTTGGAAGAAGGAAGTACTGAATGAACCTGCAAACTCCAACGGTGCCAAAGAGAATGCTGCTGCAAGTAGGTTGTAACAATGTTGGTGGAGGTGAGAGAGAGGCCCTTCAACCATGGATCACAAGTGACCAACCTAACTCGGATCTGATTTACACAATTTTGTTTGAAGGCCTTGGGCATAGGACCTGGGAATCCGGCATCAAAATAGCTGTTTGAGAGTCATCTAACACCCTTTGTCAAGTGATGAGAGATTTGGCTTTGGCTCTCTGGAGGACTCTGATATTAGATATTTTGTTTTTCACACATACTTCATTAAGTCATTTGTTCATTCCTCTCGGGATTGAAGACATATAATGTCATGCGTGGAATTGCACAAAGATTGTGATGCCAGTCTGACCCCCCTAAATTGAGAGTGCAGCACACCGTACTCATGGCCCACAATTCCACAAGATCCAAGGTACAAGTTCATATTCTAGTTGAATTAAGGGAAGTACAATTATTAATATTACACAAGTTATGATTCACAAGCAAATTACTCAATCTCTTTCCCTGGGCATTTATATATTTACATTTGGTAGAATAATCAGGAATACCCCATTCCTCTCTTTCATTAAGATCAAAGTCACAGGATCTTTAGTAGGATGATCCACTGAAGAAAAACTTGAACTCATTTTAACTGAACACAGGCTGTATCAGTCAATACAGTCCTCTGAATCTGGTTGAACTATAATTCCATACGTTGGTCCAAAAGAGGTATGGCTATGGTTGAAATGAAAAGTTTGATATGCTTTACCTATAAAAACCAATAAGCCCCATGAAGTCATGCAGTTACTTTTTAGTCTTAGGGTTGGGAATGTCCAAGATGTTCTTGACTTTGACTGCTGGTAGTTTAATCCCTCATTCACCCGCTTGGAAGCCCAGTTATTTAATGGAGGGGATAGCTGATGACACGTGACATGGTAGTGGTAAGACTGGCCCTCCCTAAACTGTGAGCAACCAGGTATGGGTACTTCAAGTGGTCTGCCCCGGTGTGGCTGTAAACGAAAATGTCATCAAAGTACTCCATGAAAAACACTTGATGGTGCTGGAGCACCATGTCCATTACTCTTTGGAATGTAGTGGTTATCCCAAGGAGGGTGAAAGTTATATATATGGTATTGGCCCATTGTAGTGATATAGGCTGTTTTCTCTTGGCCCTCTGGGGTCAACAGGATCTACCAACAGAGGTGTACTGAGAGCCATACGTGGCCCTGGAAACGCTTTTCTTAAAGAGGCCCCAGATTAAACAGTGTGATCAAGCCGAACTCCTCCAAGTAGGGTTTAGGGCAGTATTCTTCTACAAGAATATTTGGAGACAAGGGGCCTCATTACGACCCTGGTGCTAATGGGTTAACGGCGCCGTAAAAGGCTGCGGCGTCGTTAACCCATTAGCGCCTAATTACAAGGTCCCTTTGCGGGACCCGACCTTAACGGCTGGTCTAGACCAGCCGTTAAAGTAGGGACCCGCAAAGGGACCTTCGCGGTAAGTACAGTACCGCAATGTGCGGTACCGTACTTAGCACCTTCCCCATTCCCATTATGCCCTATGGGGCAAAAATGGGAATGGGGAAGGGCCATGGGGAAATGGGGAAATACCGCCCCGCCAACCTTGGAATGGGGCGGTATTTCCCCATTTCACCATGGCGGACACGTTACGATACCGACACCAACCATGGTGCTAATAGCGCCATGGTTTAGCGCCGGTATCGTAATGAGGGCCAATGGGTGCTAATAGTGTATTTTAAAGAACGCTTGTCCCTATATATGGATTAAAAAATAGTTAAACATGGCACTATACGATGCCAGCACTTGGGTGCTGAATGTATCACTGTAGAATGGTCTCCTTTCTTCCAACGATTAATGCACTTGCGTAAACTGCGGAGAGTGACTCGTTCAGGCTGATTAGAATGCTTATGTAGTGTCTCAGCAGAAGAGAGATGAACTAACTTGACATTAACCAGACAACTCCTACAGAGATAATAGTTTATATGAGAAACCTGAAGGTGTCTCCCTGACTAGTCTCTCCAGATGACCAGGACACGGCCATCACTATTGGATCCACTTCCTAGGAGTGGACCAGTGAGGGAGGAACACCTTGGATGGGGGATCCTCGGTGAGTGGAAGTGGGATACCAATGGGTGAGATGCGGTATCCCCCTTCTTTCGACACCTTTTCCCCATCCTACCACGTATGATATTCAAAAACACTGCCCCCTCCCTTTTCCGACACAAATACTATTGCTAACCATGAAAGACAATGGACTAACACCAGAGCCGTTTATCTAACATGTCCCAAAACAAGGGTCAGACAAAGTCAGGCAATTGAACAGAATCACACAGACCTGACTGTCTTTTCCCATCCCCACAGGGATAAAAGGTGGAGCACGAGAGCATGAAACGAGCAAGGCAGACCACCCAACGAGAGAGCTATACAAGCACAGCAATACAAGAGGATTAGAAAAGCGGCGAGAACCGAAGGGGCGACAAGGACAGGCGCAAGCTTGACCTCTCTGACTGAGACCCGCAAAGCCTCCACAGAAGGAACTATAAGACAGCAAACAATAGCCAGAGTATGTTGCAGCAGCGGTCAATGGTACACAGAGCATGCTGTGGGATGTATTTACCCATGCATCCGGGCCCTACCTCAAAACTGTGCAGTACTGACATGGAAAACCTCATGATGGCCAGAGCTTCCCAGAAAATGCACAGGGAAATGCATGAAGAATAGGCTGCCACTCATTTTTGCCGATGTTATGGGCACAGAAGGACACTGCCTAAAACCACCATTGGACTACCCACACAGTAGTCTGAAACCATTGGGAATGGCAATGCTGATTGCCAAAAGCAAACCCATAACTGTTGGGAATTCATTTTCTTAAATCCCAAAAAGGGGTGCAGTACCAGTACTCACCACTATCCAAAAGCCGGCGTTTTAAAACAACACCAGATTTTACTTTTTTTTGTAGAAAACTGAATAAATGAACCCAAAACATGCCAAAGAAAGACTTACTGAGAGGTGGATACAATGTAAAGTTATATTCTGAAGTGACTTGAAGGTTTATA